>NC_080836.1:72991634-74256992 GCF_030435755.1 Ochotona princeps
GCTTCATTTTTCCTTTGTGCTTGTGTATATTTTTTTCCCCAAAATCTTCTAAAATGATAGATCCTTCTAAATTGGCTAGCTGTTTAACAGTCTTGGTAATAAATGTTTCCTCTTAACGTGTAGTTCACCTCTAAATCAGGTCACTTCTGTCTTCTTAGACACCTGGCTTCCTGTGGTATACTGATGAGCAGATCTCTTACATCGCATACCTCCAGGCCGCCTAAGGAGATACATGCAAGAACTTTCTTCAAAATTACTGCACCATTAATAAACAAAAGGAAAGAATACTCAGAGCGAAGGATTATAGGGTTTGTATATAATAATTATACTAAAATGTGTTCACAGTTTTCAGGAGCGTGTCATTGCCTCTCTCTGGCTTTTCTTGTTGTAGATTAAGCTCTGATTTTTCTATGTTGGCCATTCTGTAGACCTCGCAATTTTGTAAGTATTTGTTGAATAAATGTAATTATACAGTTAACTTTATAGGATAGATTTAAACCTTGGCATGTAAAGCAATTGCTTGTTTATGATGATGTGCTGTACCTTGCGCTTTTCTGTAATGGCAAGGCTATTGCTACATTGGGTCATGTGTTCACAGAGAAATGCATAGATGAGTGCATGCAGTCATGCTAAAAGGCTTCTCATCTAGAATAAAAAATGGAAAACTGCCTGCAAACGTCCAGACAGCAAGCAGGTGAGGCCTGATGGGCTTTAGGCCTGGACTGTGAGGCTGGCTTGTGACATTGTGGGATAAGCCGCTGCATGAAGAACTGACATTCTAAATGCGCACCAGCGTGAGTCCTGGATGGCCCGAGTGCTTGGATTCCTGTCTCCCACGTGGCAGATCCAGGCAGAGTTCCAGACTCCTGGATTTGTCCTGGCCCCTGACTGTTGCTGCCATTCTGGGAACAAACCAGCAGAAGGGAAATATCTCTCTGTCCCTTTCTTTGTAACTTTGCCTTTCAAAAAAAAAAAATTCCTTAGAAAAACGAGACTCAGGTCTGTCATTGTCATTGGAGCCCAAAGGCAGCTATGGATAATATATTTAAAAATGGCCATGACTGGACCCTGCATGGTAGCTAGTGGCTAAATCCTCATCTTGCATGCACTGGGATCCCATGTGGCCGCCAGTTCGTATCCTGACTGCTCTACTTCCCATCCAGCTCCCTGCTTGTGGCCTGGGAAAGAAGTCGAGGATGGCCCAAAGCCTTGCACCCATGTGGGAGACCCAGAAGAGGCTCCTGGCTCCTGGCTTTGGATCGGCTCAGCTCTAGGCTTTGTAATGACTTGGGGAGTGAATCAACAGACAGAAGATCTTCCTCTCTGTATATCTTTCTTTTTTTTTTTTTTAAAGATTTATTTATTTTATTACAAAGTCAGATATACAGAGAGGAGGAGAGACAGAAAGGAAGATCTTCCGTCCGATGATTCACTCCCCAACTGAGTGTAATGGCAGGTGCTGCGCCAATCCGAAGCTGGGAACCAGGAACCTCTTCTGGGTCTCCCATGCAGGTGCAGGGTCCCAAGGCATTGGGCTATTCTCAACTGCTTTCCCAAGGCACAAGCAGGGAGCTGGAAGGGAAGTGGAGCTGCTGGGATTAGAACCGGCGCCCATATAAGATCCTGGGGTGTTCAAGGCGAGGACTTAAGCCGCTAGGCCATGTCGCCGGGCCCCTGACTTTCCAATAAAAATAAATAAATCTTTAAAAAAAGGACAAAAATTCAGGTTTACTAAACCAGAAATACAACAGCATTGCCCATATGGCAGTTTTTGAAAGAGATTCTTTTTTTTTTTTTTTTTAAAGATTTAGTCATTTTATTACAGCCAGATATACACAGAGGAGGAGAGACAGGAAGATCTTCCATCCGATGATTCACTCCCCAAGTGAGCCGCAACGGGCCGGTGCACGCCGACCCGAAGCCGGGAACCTGGAACCTCTTCCAAGTCTCCCACACGGGTGCAGGGTCCCAATGCATTGGGCCGTCCTCAACTGCTTTCCCAGGCCACAAGCAGGGAGCTGGATGGGAAGTGGAGCTGCCAGGATTAGAACCGGCGCCCATATGGGATCCCGGGGCTTTCAAGGTGAGGACTTTAGCTGCTAGGCCATGCCGCCGGGCCTGAAAGAGATTCTTAATTCCTAGCTGGCCACTGCTGTTACACAAAACTTTATAGAAGTGCCTTTTATTAATTTTATTTGTATGTTTTCTATGTTTTTTCTGATTTTTCTATATAGTAAAAGATGTATAGCTTTGGTCATTAAATACACTAAATATAAAGATGGAATTTATTACTGGTTCATCACTGTATTAGTTAAAATAAAGCTAGCAATGATGTAAATAAACCCAAAGTTTATTATATTTGTCTTATGTAATGTTGAAATGGGTATTCCTTATCAACAATTTTCCCCTCGAGTAGTGATTCAGGAACCCAAGCTTTATCCAAGTCTGAGATTTTTAGTCTTTCGAGTGTTATTGACAAGGACTAGTCATGTGACCCTAAATGCATAGCAAATGGAGACTGGGAGTTACAGTACCTGATGGGTAGGTGCTTCCTGGTGATAAATATGTAAAGGTAGTACAGATATCTGCGTAGGTAGACATCCTTGCCATAACTGGTACTTGTTAAAAGAACTGGGGAGCAGGTGTTTGTTGTAGCAGTTAAGACATCCCTTGGGGGCAACACTGTGGCACAGTGGGCATTGCACCCTGGAGGCATGGTTGGGCTTCTGGGCTCCTAGCTGCAGCCTGGCCCAGCCCTGGCTGTTGCAGCCATTTGGGGAGTGAACCAACAAATGGAGGATAATGCTGTCTTTCTCTGTCTTTAATTTTGCCATTCAAAAAATAAAATTAAAAGATTTTTTATTAAAAAAAAATTCCCTTTGTTTCTCTCCTGACCCCAGATACAGGGGGAAAAAATGATGATATTAGTGTGGAAACAATGGTATTACCGACTTTCCTGTAGCCCTTGACCCTTTGTACCCTAATCAACTAAGTAAGATTATTAATAATAATAATAAAAAAAGACTACTCTTGGGAAACCTGTATCCCATATCAGAGAACCTGGTACAAGTCCCAGTTCCAATTTCAATTCCAGCTATTTGCTGGCTTGCATGCTGTGAGACAGCAGATGGTGGCTCACGAAGTTGGATCCCAGTTGTCTAAATGGGCAACTGCAATGAAATTTCCAGCTTCTGGCTTCCGCCTGGTCCAGCACGAGCAGTTAGGGCCGTTTAGGGAGTAAACTGGTGAATGAGGTGTGAGATTTGAATGTGTATGTGTGTGTGTCTGTCTGTCTCCTTCTTACACTGCCTTTCCAGTAAGTAAACACATAAAAATTGCTGCTTTTATTTCTCTCATGGCCAAAATCCTGTTTATTTCAAATTGATCAACTTTTAAAAAAATTTCGCAACAGCCAGTGCTGCGCCGATCTGGAGCCAGGAGCCAGGAACCTCTCCAGGTCTCCCACAGGGGTGCAGGGTCCCAAGGCTTTGGGCCATCCTCGATGCTTTCCCAGGCCACAGGCAGGGAGCTGGATGGGAAGCAGGTGTTCTGGGATTAAAACCAGCACCCATATGGGATCCTGGTGCATTCAAAGGGAGGACTTTAGCAGCTACATTATTGTGCTGGGCCTGTATGTAAGCCAGTTCTAATGAAGACATAAGACTTGTTCTAACAAGATCTTTCTCTTAAATTTTTAAGAACTGGCAACTAATTTAAATTTTGTAACCTGTGTGCAAACCAGATCCAACCCATGATTTTGCCAAATCTTGACCTCTATATAGATGTATATTTAGAACCCTTTTATTCTCTTTATTGTATGGAGGTTTATTTTCCCAGGTTGTAGTTTAATATGTGTGTGAAATGATTTATTGCCTTATGAACAATATGTTTTATTCATTTTCTTTTTTGTTGTTGTTTTATCCATTTTCAATTTAAAGTATGTATACATACACCATATAAGTAGTGCAGTTAATCCTCTGTCTTTTTGTGTTTTATAAGTTATTCAATGCAGGAAATGTATGATGTGGTATCAGGAATGGAAGATTACAAGCACTTTGTTCCTTGGTGCAAAAAATCGGATGTAATATCAAGGAGATCTGGATATTGTAAAACACGATTAGAAATTGGGTTTCCACCTGTACTGGAACGTTATACATCAGTTGTGACCTTGGTGAAACCACATTTGGTGAAGGTAGGAGTTTTTTTGTTTTGTTTTTAAATATTCCCAAAATGCTAATTATATCAAGCAGATTGAAATGTAGCCACAAAAAAAATAGTTCACTAATAGGAGATTGGGGGGAATCAGTCGTGTGTTAATCTCCTAGTTGTATTCATTTCATAAAGTGATACGATTATTTTCAAATAGAAGCTTAAATGGAATATGGAAAGGGGAGGCTTGTAAGAATATAGTAAATTTATTATTGATGATTTATTATTGATGATTTATTATTTATTATTGATAATAAATTTTATTATTATTTATTATTAATTAGTAATTTTTATTCTGTTTAATATAGCATTACATCTTTTTTTAAGATTTATTTTATTTTAATTTTTTAATTACAAAGTCAGAATTACAGAGAGGAAGAGAGACAGAGAAGAAGATCTTCCATCCGAGAATTCACGCCACTAGCAGCCCCAACAGCTGGAGCTGCGCCAAGCTGACGCCAGGAGCCAGGAGCCTCTACCAGGTCTCCCACACGGGTGCAGGGTCCCAAGGCTTTGGGCCATCCTCAAATACTTTCCCAGGTCACAAGCAGGGAGCTGGATGGGAAGCAGGGCTGCCGGGATTAGAACCAGTACCCATATGGGATTCCGGCGTTTTCAAGGCGAGGACTTTAGCTGCTGAGATATGGCGCCAGGCTCCAGCATTGCATCTTATAGAAGTGCCTTGTCACTTAGTGGCCATACCATATTTCCAAAGAGGGCCTGGTGTGATGGCTCAGTGGCTAAATGCTTGCCTTGCACATGCTGGGATTCTAAATTGGCACCTGTTTGTGTCCCAGCTGTTCCACTTCCCATCCAGCTCCCTGCTTGTAGCCTGGGAAAGCAGTAGAAGACAGCCCAAGGCCTTCAGACCCTGCACCCACAAGGGAAACTGGAAGAAGCTCCTAACTCCTGGCTTTTGGTTGGCTCAGCTTTGGTTGTTGTGGCCACTTGAGGAGTGAAACAGCAGATGGAAGATCTTTCTCTGTCTCTGCTTCTCTGTATAATTCTGCCTTTCCAATAAAAAATAAATAGATCTTAAAAAAAAAAAAGATTCCCACACGGGTGCAACAAATTCTAATAACTAAGGTTTTAATACTTACCTGAGGAGGTTATAGAAGTTCAGAAGCATTTTTAAATGCGAGCTGAATCATGAGCTGCTGCTGAGGGAAGGTGATGCTTAGCCCTGTGGTTAGGTGTAGTAAGGCCTCGGTATTGTTTTTGGCTGAGAAGGTTAATCAGCTGAGTTCATTCACTTCTCGTTATAGCCAGTTCCAACAATGGGGTAGTGACTACAATCTGGCCACCAGTACTCATATTAAAACTAGGTCTCAATCAAAATTATTTAAATGGTAGAGAATGAGAACTATCTGTATGCTAAAGTGCTCCAAAAGAACTAGATCAGGGTCAAACCTGGGGACCAGTAGCTCAGGAAAACTGGGGCGTCTGGGAATAGGTAACAGAGTTAAGGCTGAGAAAAATCTTTGGGTAGAACAATAACTGAATTGTGCTAGGGATCTATACTAGTTCTCTTATAAACATTTTAGCCATCTCCTAGTGATAGTATAAAGTAGATATTGTTTTACAGATTAAGAAAATATGGCGTAGGGATTTAACTTTGCAAGGTCACTTATCAGTAGGCAGAGCCGGAAGTAAGTCTTCCTCCAAAATCACTCATTAGTTTGGAGAGAAAGTGAAATCTAAGTAGCATAATAGGTGATAGTGGAAAAAAGTTGGTAGCCTTGGGGACCCCAGAAAAAAAGAAAATGACTAATTCCGGCAAGTGGTTGCTAAATATCAGCTAAAAATTGGAGTTCTTCATCTCCTGTGTTATAACCTGTGAGAATAATTACAGAGATTTTAGCTACAGTCTTGGTAGATTCTGGCTAATAGCAAAGATTCTTATTCCACTGTTGTTTTCTCTTTTTGTTTTGTTCCAGGCATCTTGTACTGATGGGAGACTTTTTAATCATTTGGAGACTAGTTGGCGTTTCAGCCCAGGTCTTCCTGGGTATCCAAGAACTTGTACCTTGGACTTTTCAGTAAGTCTCACAAAAGCCCTTGATTGGTCTAAGTCATTAGCAGTAGTTTGTAAAGAAGTGTAATAATCCATTGTAGAACCCAGATGTTATAATTTTCTCATATACATATTAGTTACTGAACACAAACAAAAAAGATTTATATATTTGAAAAAGAGACAGAGGCAAAGAGAGAAAAAGAAGCTTTATCTGTTGCAATGGCAGAATTAGGCTGATCCCAAGCCAGGAACCAGGACCTTTTTCCATCTGCTAGTTCACTCCCCGAATGGCCACAACAGCCAGAGCTGAGCTAATCCCAGCCCAGGAGGCAGGAGCTTCTTTCAGGTCTTCCACACAAGTGCAGGGTCCCAAGGCTTTAGGCCATGCAGGCCATAAGCAGGCAGCTTGATGGGAAGTGGAGCAGCTGGGACATGAATTGTTGTCTATATGGGATGCCTGTGCTTGTAGGTGGAGAATTAACCAACTTAACCATGGTATCAGCTTCAATATCAGCATTTTCAATTAACATTTTATTTGTTTTTATAATTTGCTTATATATTTTTTAAAATTTCAAAAAAATTTTTTTAAAGATTTATTTATTTTTATTGGAAAGGCAGATATACAGAGAGGAGAGACAGAGGGGAAGATCTTCCGTCCAATGAGTCACTCCCCAAGTGAGCGCAGTGGCTGATGCTACGCCAAACCTGAAGCCGGGAACCAGGAATCTCCTCCAGGTCTCCCAGATGCGTGCAGGAACCCAAGGCTTTGGACTGTCCTCAACTCTATTCCCAGGCCACAAGCAGGGAGCTGGATGGGAAGCGGGGCTGCTGGGATTAGAACCGGGGCTCATATGGGATCCTCGTATGTTCAAGACAAGGACTTTAGCCACCCGACCACCGCACCAGGCCCTTGTTTTGTTTTTTTATCGGAAAGGCAGATATACAGAGAGAAGGAGATTGAGAAAGATTGCAGTGGGCAGAGCTGAGCCAATCTGAAGCCAGGAGCTTCTTCTGGGTCTCCCACATGGGTGCAGGATCCCAAGGCTTTTGGCTGTCCTTGACTGCTTTCCCAGACCACAAGTATGGAGTTGGATGGGAAGCGGAGCAGCTGGAGCATATATGGGATCCCGGAGGATGCAAGGCAAGGATTTAGCCAATAGGCTACCACACCAGGCCCTACTTAACTATTTGACAGGCAGTGTGACTGAGGAAGAGGTGTTCCATCCACTGGTTTACTGCCCAAATGCTGCAGTAACTGGTCTGGGCCAGGCTTAAGCCAGGAGCTAAGAACTCCATGCAAGTCTCTGACATGAGTGGCATGAGTTCAATTACTTTGGCCCCTTTGGACACACTAGCAGGGAGGCATGCTGGAGGCCAGCTCCAGCTGAATTCAGAGCTCGAGAGGGGTGTGTGGATTCAGCAGGGAAAAGAGACATGGACACAGTCACTTGGTGCCCTCTGTTAACAGCTCAAGAAGCTGTCTTTTTTTTTTTTTTTTTTAAGATTTATTTATTTTTTTTTTACAAAGTTGGATATACAGAGAGGAGGAGAGACAGAGAGGAAGATCTGCCATCCGATGATTCACTCCCTAAGTGAGCCGCAATGGCCGGTGCTGCGCCGATCCGAAGCTGGGAACCAGGAATTTCTTCTGGGTCTCCCACACGGGTGCAGGGTCCCAAAGCATTGGGCCGTCCTCAACTGCTTTCCCAGGTCACAAGCAGGGAGCTGGATGGGAAGTGGAGCTGCCGTGATTAGAACCGGCGCCCATATGGGATCCCAGGGCGTTCAAGGCGAGGACTTTAGCCGCTAGGCCACGCCGCTGGGCCCGAAGCTGTCTTTTTTATTTACTCAGACACATCACAGAGTTCTGCACAAACATTGAATTGTTCTATTTTTAACTTCATAACTGAGCGGTCAACCAGATGCTCTTAACGATAATTGTGTAAGTTACTATAATCTATTTCTTCAAAGCAAGCCATTATTCATTCTTGAGTAGCAGCCATTGTGCGACAGCCAGGAATCCAAGGCCAATGCATATGTGATTACCTACTAATCTGTAATGCACTCCTACTACATTACTATTCCTACAATTTATCTATTACTTATTGGGAGAAATACATCAAAAAGGAAAAAAACATAAAGATCCTAGCCAAAAGTTTCGAATATTTTTTTTCTATTTTTTTTTAATTATTTATTATTTAACTTCATTAATTACATTGTATTATGTGACACAGTTATATAGATACTTGGGTTCTCCCACCCCTCCCAAACCCTCCCACCATGGTGGATTCCTCCAAAAAGTTTCGAATATTAACTCCCCCTACAACTACAGGTTCTACAACCCCATAAACAGTCAAACAATAGTTAAAAGCATATCTCTATAATATTAATAAAGCATCCTTTAATTCCCTAGACAAAAATTATAAAAGTGGCTAAAACAGATACATTTCCTGTGATCCAAAGAAATTGCAAAGACAGGCTAGCCTTTAAGGGCACAGTAACTGTAATTATTGCCATAGCAGTTTCAGTTCATACTCCCATCACTTTCATTAATTTTTGAGATACTTATCAAGCCCTTTCCCAGAAGGCATGCTATATATCTGGGCCAGATTTTGAAGCAGTGGGTAGGCACACAATAAGGTGTCCAGAAATGGTATGGACTTAATTGCACTCCTGTGTGTAGTTAAAAACCCACTCAGCAAAACATCGTCAGCAACATTAACTCCCAAGCTCACATCGGTTGCAAAAACCATCTCACAGGGGCAAAAAACAAAACCTCATTAGATTTTTTTTTTAAAGGTTTATTTTATTTTTATTACAAAGTCAGATATACTGAGAGGAGGAGAGAGAGAGAGGAAGTAGAGCTGCCGGGATTAGAACCAGCCAAAACCTCATTAGATTACAGAATTCTTAGCGGGGTGGTTTGAGCATCCGAACAAAGGGGATAAAACTGGGTCAGGTGGTTGGAGAGACAGCTGCCAGACCTTACTAGAGAGCTGGAAGCTTCTCGCAGGCTTGCCAACAGTGGAGCTGTTCTCTTTGCACCTTCATGTCATCCATACCCACTGCACGGACCCCAGCAGAGCTTGATTGCAAGGTGTGCAGCTAGACTTGAAACTATCATTCCTTCATGGGATACTGGTATTGCAAGCAGTAGCTCAGCCAGCTAAGCCACAGTGCTCGCCCCAAATATCAGCATTATTATCTAACAATAGCAACTGCCCCTGGTAATTTCCCAATTTTGATAATGGCACAATAATTTTCTAAGATATTAGTGTGGAGAGATCTGTGTGATATGTACATGGGAATTATTTCTGTTGTAACTTTTATAAAAACACACGGACTTTGGAATGAAAAGTTGAAATATTTTAATAGAAGATATTTGGTCCTTAAGATACTGTTCTCCGCTTAAGCTATCTTGAGTTCCACCCAAAAAAGGGAATGCAAGGTTCCCAGTCATTCGCTGTTTTAAGTGTGTGCCATGCACATGTGCAGTCTGATCTTCCTCTCATTGGGATTTAATCTGTGAGAATGATCACTTTCCTTCCCTATACCCTTTTTTAAGATTTATTTTAAAGATACCTTTTTATTTTAAGATACCTTTTTAAAGATTTATTTATTTTTAGTGGAAAGGCAGATATATAGAGAGAAGGAGAGACAGAGAGGAAGAGCTTCCGTCCAATGATTCATTCCCCAAGTGTCCACAACGGCCGGTGCTGTGCCAATCCAGAGCCAGGAGCCAGGAACTTCCTCCAAGTCTCCCACACGGGTGCAGTGTTTCAAGCCTTTGAGCCGTTCTCGACTATCTTCCCAGGCCACAAGCAGGGAGCTAGATGTGAAGTGGGGCTGCCGAGATTAGAACCAGTGCGCATATGGGATCCCAGCATGTGCAAGGCAAGGAGTTTAGCTGCTGGGCTACCGTGCCAGGCCCAAGGTTCTTTGGATAGGTCAGAAAAAAAAAGTCACGTAGATATATGTATAGTTCTCAATGCAAACATTACTGTCCTAAGTGGAAATTTAGTGAAAGATCTTTGTATGCTTGACCTTAGCCAAAAGGCTGAGAAGCGATGTGAAAGGTCTTTGTGTGCTTGACCTTAGCCAAAAGGCTGAGAAGCGATGTGAAAGGTCTTTGTGTGCTTGACCTTAGCCAAAAGGCTGAGAAGCGATGTGAAAGGTCTTTGTGTGCTTGACCTTAGCCAAAAGGCTGAGAAGCGATGTGAAAGGTCTTTGTGTGCTTGACCTTAGCCAAAAGGCTGAGAAGCGATGTGAAAGGTCTTTCTAAAATCACTTCTTACATTCCTCTACAGATATCTTTTGAATTTCGCTCACTCTTACACTCTCAACTTGCCACATTGTTTTTTGATGAAGTTGTAAAGCAGATGGTTGCTGCCTTTGAAAGAAGAGCATGTAAGCTGTATGGTCCAGAAACAAACATACCTCGGGAGCTAATGCTTCATGAAGTTCATCACACATGAATGAGAGCTGGTGTCACCGACTTGGACCTTTTGTGAATGGTTTCCAGACGTCAGAAAGCATTTAGTACACCTAACTTTGATTGTAAACTTGCACGTAGAATACGACCCTACTTGTATATGGAATTATTTCTTCAATCATTATATAATTCAGAGTACTAAGTACATCAGCATACTCTGTATTTAACTATGTTACTATTGCTAGGATGATGTATCTCTTCTAAGCAGAAACTGAATATGTAAATTTAATGAGTGAGTTGATATACTCAGCATTATGTATATATTATCCATATCATGTTTAAGTTATTAAATTCAGATTATTTATAACTTATTATATGGAGCCTACCAAATAGCTTAGGGGTTATCACCAGGTAAGTAAAAACTTCATCTTACAGATACTGCTAATGGATTCTCCCTGGCACCTTTGGTATTTTTAAATTATTATTATGGATATAGAAGATCATTTGGTGCTATAAGGAGGTTGGCTCCAAATGTAACAGTGAAAAGAATTTGGGGGGGGGTTAGTGGCCCAGAGCTTTCAGCTGCTTTTCCAGTAGTCTGCAGTCTTCCTCCAGGTACTTTGGTTGCTCTTTAGCTAACGCTGATATAGAACAGTAGGCGACAGATGAAGGAAAGTTGGGTGATGTGTTGCTGGCACTGTGCATCCCTATTTTCTATTTATTGTATGTATTCACTTTCAATAATATATTTTGAAACTGGTATTTTTTTTTAAACGAATCAATGTAAGGACTGAAGTAGTCACCTAATAAAGTTAATTTGTTTATTTTTTGTAGTAATGTTTATTGAAATCCTATATTCTGTGTGCATTCATTTTTGAATTCTTGAGAGGCAAAGAGAGGGCAATTGTTCATTTGCTGGTTTCACTCCCCCAGTGCCCAGGGCACCCTGGCAAGAGGCCACAGGGAGCTAGGAAACCCAGTGCAGGTGTCCTACAAGAGTGGCGGTAACTGCTGCTCAGGCTCTGCGTTAGCAGGAAGGTGGACTTGGGGAACCAGGGTCAAGTTTCAAACCCGAGTCCTCTGATGGGAGTTTACAGATGTCTTAACCAACATTTTAAAAGCTGAAATAAATGCTTGTCCTTCTACGTAGACATAGTGAAGTTTTATGGTATTTCAGGATTTTAAAATACTTGTTAAAAGAACTTGATGGGGGCGTGGTGGCTCAACTGGCTAATCTTCTGACTGCAAGTGCCAGGATCCCATATGAGACCCTGCACCCAGGTGGGAGACTGGGAAGTTCCTGGATCCTGGGTTTCAAAAACGGCAAAGATGCCAGTGTTGTGGCACATCAGCTTAAGCTGTTGTATCTCACATGTGATTGCTGGTTCAAGTCCTGGCTGTTCCACTTGCATCTCCCTGCTTAAGAAGGCACAGTCCACCTCTGTGTCTCCATTTGCTCAGATATTTGCTGTCATGCTTCACTGGGGTGGTTGATCAGTCTGCTTTTCCCTCCTTCCTCTGTTTTGGTGCCAGGTACAGGTACCAGGTAGTAGGTACCGCTGCAGGCCAGAAACAGGGAGCTGCATGGGAAGCAGGGCCCATATGGGATCCCAGTGTGTTCAAGGTGAGGACATTAGCTGCTAGGCTACCAATGAGCTGGATGGAAAGCGGGAACACCAGAATTAGAACCAGCGCCCATAAGAGATCCCATTGTGTGCAAGGAGAGGACTTTAGCCACTGGACTACCATGCTGGACCCTCCAGCCCCATTTCTTAAGCAAATGAGTGCTATGGCCCAGTCCAACCCTGATCTCAACACTGTGGGTCCTCATGTACACCACTGGGAACTGCAACCCAGTCAGAGTGACCCCTAGTAACTCCCACTGGGCTGGTCTCCAGCCCTGGTTTATCTGCCAGCATGTGCAGTGGACTGGTCCAGTCTGTCCCATCTTCCATTCAGCTCTTGCACACATAGTTGGGCGCTGGAGCCTAATTCAACCAAACTGATTACACTCTCCAGCCCACACTCATGCCAGTGGGTGACACTGCCTATTCAGCCAGGCCTGCCCCAGACCAGGTTCTCAAGTTCACCAGTGGGAGTTGTAGCCCATCAAAGGGGTTCCTGGTTTCCCTACTGGGCCCACTCCCAGCCCAGGATCTTGCACTCTAGGTGGTTCTGCAGTTTAGCACTTGCAGCTCATGCTGCAGCAAAGCCCAACCAGCCTGCCCTTGTTTTTGGCTCATGCCTGCACCAGTTGATAGTCTGCCCAGCCTAACTCTTCCCTGCAAGCTATTTGACATCAAGGACAACAGGTGTTGTAGCCCTGCCCAGCCTGGTGTGCTCCCAGTCCCAGCTCTCACACTCACCAGCAGGAGCAGTAGTACCTCACAGCTCCTCTTCCTAGATTGCACCACCCCCACCAGGTCTTGGGTGTGCTGGTTCATGCAGCAGCCCATTCTGCCATGGCCCATTTCAGCTTGGCGTTTGCAAGTGGGTGCTGTAGTCTGGCCTGGCCTGGGAGACTGGAATTCTAAGGTCTTTAACTTTAGCCTTAGCTTGAGAAATAAACCAGCAATGGAAGATCTAAGTCTGCTTTGCCAATATTTACAAGCATTAAATATTTACCCACTTCTATTGGAACCTTTTCTTAGAGCTAGTGTTGTAGCAGTATGCTAATGATCATTCCGTGTCGCTGGCATCGGCACCCGTTAATATCCCTAGTGACTCTACTTCTGATCCAGCTACTGGTGGCCTGGAAACGCAGTGCAGGATGGTGCAAAGCCCACATGGAAGAGCAGGAAAAACTACTGAACAGGTTCCCAGCTTTGATAAGCAACGCTGGCCCTTTGGGGAGTGAATTAATGGATGGAAAAACCCCATCTCTCCTCTCTGTAAAAATCTGCCTTTCAATTATAAACAATAAATCTTAAAGGTGAACATCTGCAGGAAAGCTAGAAGTTAAACAGTTGGGGATCAAACCAAGACACTGATGTGGGGGTATAGGTATTGCATTAGGTGTTCAAGGAGTGATGGGTTACCTTTTTATGTCAGGGTTCAATACACATTGTTCCCAAAGAATTCTTAAATTGTTGCCTTCTTTTAAAATTCCACCACCCCTGCTTAACTGCAATGTTCAATTGCAATTAAGAGTAAAAATTGCTTTTCTTTAACCTCTTGAATTAGCTTTCACTTCTCTGGACAATAAAACAAATACCAATCACTAAGTTTAAACAAATTTTTATTACACAAAGGTTGTCACATAATTGCATATTTCTCTACTTTGTACACAATTATTCTCACTCCCCACAGAAAGGCTGCTTCTTCACTTCTCATCTGGTGATGGCAAGCACTAAAATCCTGATTTTAAACAGAATAGTAGTAAGAATGCCGCAGTGATTTAAGTTGAAAGCAGTACACTGGTACATGGCTCTTGCACTCAGTATCAGGAATGTACAAATGTCTTTTTTTTATTCAAAAATACAAAATAAATTATCTGTAGGCATGGACATGACAGCAGTAAACCATTATGTATTGTCAACTGAAACCAGTAACTGATGCTAGTGGTGATTTTCTTTAGCCAGCCTTTTCTTCATCTTCTCCAACTGAACTCTGAAGTTCTTGATGAGGGACACTGCCTTCAGCTTCCTGTCACAGTTCATTTATAATGGTAAAGCACTAATCTAAGAATTAAAACATCCCACCTCCCATTCCCCCTCCCATTCCGCCCATTGCGCCCATTGCAGGGTCCTTCTCTTCCTTGGGAATTTCTGTGACCACAACTTCTGCTGTAGTTAACAGAGAGGCCACTCCAGCAGCATCGAGTAAGGCAGTTCTTACAACCTAGAAAAAATGAAATGATACATCACATTTCATTAAGAAATATGGACAAGACACAAAAATGTTAAGTCTTTGAGTTACTCAAAAAGTATTTTTAGGGAAATGTTCAACTATGTACCTTTGTTGGATCAATGATTCCTTTTTCTACCATATTCACAAAATCTCCAAGCAAGGCATCGTAGCCAATTTCAGAGGAACTCTGCAAAATTTTCTCCACAATCAAAGATCCTTCAACACCTGCATTCTTAGCAATAGTCATCGCCGGAATTTTAAGTGTTCTTCTAATAATGTCTATACCTGCAGAGAGAATATAGTAAAATTTTAGGTTTTTGGTAAACAATTTAACAGTTCTAAATCATGAAGTTATCCAATACAGGAAAATCCCAATGCCAATGTTATCTCAATCCCTGCGCCCAGAACATATCCAAGCACTATTCTACTTTATTACACAGGAAACTGGTTTGTTGTTCCACATAGGAAATAGCAGTACAACTAAACACCAGGCATAATGTATTTATTTACCAATTTTTTGATCTTCATTAGCTGGAGTTAATGAGTCCAAGGCTGGAATGCACCGAAGCAGGGCACATCCACCTCCCAGAACAATGCCTTCTTCAACGGCAGCTCTTGTAGCATTCAGAGCATCTGTAACCCTGTCTTTTTTTTCATTTACTTCAACATCACTTGTCCCACCAACCTAAAGTTATAAAAAAAGTCTTGTTAGTATGAACCCTTCAAGATGCAGACTACCCAAAAAGTCACCTGAAGACTATCCAGTTTACTCAGAAAAGCAATCCTGCAGAAAGTTACATGAAGGACCTCCTATAACATTAAAAAACATCTTTTCCCATAGCAACTTTCCTCACTACTAGTGTTTTAAAAAGCAAGCAGTAATGTCTCAGAAGAAATTTACGTAAATATTTCCACAACCTAGTTAAGTTTCCCAATATTTGAGCTTCGTGCAGGAAATGCTGCAAAGCAATCCTAACCTTCAGCACAGCAACTCCATCGGAAAGCTTGGCCAACCGTTCATTCAGCTTTTCCTTTTCATATTCACTAGTTGTGACATCTAGCTGCTCAATGATTTCTTGAATGCGTTTTTCAATTTGAGCCTTGTCACCCTTTCCTTTCAAAAGCATGGCATCATCTTTAGTCACAATGACCTCTCCAACTTTTCCCAAGTCATGAGGCTGAACATCTTCAAGATTCAGGGTCAATCCTTCTTCTCCAAATACCTACAACATTTTAATGTGAATCAGTTATGAGTTAGTGTCTTCCATCACACCAAGCTTGCTAATGTATCACAGGTGCTTCTGACATTAAATACTGCATTTATTAGAAATGAAGTTATTTAAAGATCAAAGCTAGCTCAGAACAAGATTACACATTCACTGCACTTCCAACATCTCAGCCTTAATCAACTTCACCAGTTAGTAGTATATTTATTTGATAAACACTAAAGATCTCAATTATTGGAGGAAGACTATGTCAACTACAGGCTGAAATTCTCCAAATCCTACAGGGCACGCTTTACCATACTTTCCATAGATTTATTAAGAAAAGTTTAATCAAAGAGATTTTAATCCAAACCCCACCTCCCAAATAAGCAGCAAAAACAAAAAGTATCTAATTATAAAAAATGAATTGTAGATTATGGAAGTTTTAAAGTATAATAACACTCAGTAAACAGAAGACTTATTTTACTTACTGCACCACCGGTAGCAATAGCCATGTCTTTAAGCTGATTTTTTCTGTTGTCACCAAAACCTGGTGCTTTCACTGCTACAACCTGAAGACCAACTTTTAGCCTGTTAAGAACAGTTGTCGGTGAGATTTACATCAAATAAAACCAGCTAGTCTTAGTTCCCCTCAAGTTTTGATTCCACTAAGACTTAAATACCCCCACTCTTTTCCCTTCAGGCTTGTGTATCTGATAGTCTTCCTAATAGACTGTTGGCAAATTCCAGTTCAATTGTGAACCCAGAAGCAAAGATCACACCACACTAAGTTAAAGGACATATTAGTAAATATTTTATGACTGATGGGGAACAATTACAAAATACTAAGATTGAATGTGAAGGTCACACAGTGAATACCTCTATGGTTTAAGTTTGAACAATGAACATCCCAATAGTGCTAGGGTCACCTGAATCTGCATGAAGTATACTTGAGATATAATCAAAGAAATGTCAAATTTGAGAGCAGATCATAAACATTTTTAAGACAGTTGTTTTATTTAATTAAGGATACAAACAATATAAAAAGCTATGACATGAAACAAAAGAGGATAAGCTACAATGCACTGAGTAAACTGGACAATGACTTTACAGCTACCAGTAAAGCATGCAAATTCTAGCCCTAGATTTCTTGGGGGAGGGATGAATTTAAATCCTAATCTCCAAAGGTTTAACACCCCGCAAAAGCCAATTCAAGCTTAGAAAAGTACTCTTGAATGACATGGCCATTTGTTTTTATTCCAAAGTCTTATTTTCAATATCCCTACATGCTAAGATTAAACCACTAACTACACCAAGGAATGAGAATTTTAGAATGGCAATTATTTCTTTACTATTCCATGCAATATTAATCAGAAGCCTTTCTTTGGGGCTCGAATGGTGGCATAGCAGGTGTCGCCTGTCACAAAGCGACTCCCCATCAGATCTGCTTCCAATCCAGCTCTTCTGCTCTACCGAGGGAAGCAAGGGAAGCCGGCCCAAGTATCTGAGCCCCTGCCACCGTTGTTAGAGCTCCAGATGGAGATTCAGGCTGCTGGCTTCAGCCTAGACCAGCCTTGCCTGTTGCAGACATTTGGGAAGTGACACTAGGAAACTGAAAACTCTGTCTCCCTCTTTCTCTGCAACATTGTCTTTCAAATAAATAAAATGAACCTTAATCATGCACATATCCTGCAAGCAACTGTAAACACTAAGAAAAACAGGGAAGGTGCCCATATTCAAACTACTTCATGACAAAGTTGTACAAAACAGTAAGGATTCAGGGATCCCACACAAAAATTGAAACAAGATGGAAGCAACACATTTGTAGTACGAGGGCACTCCAAAGCAAATTTTATTTAAAAGGATCATGGCCCAGAGGCATGGCCTAACGGCTAAAGTCCTCGCCTTGAGGGCGCTGGGATCCCATATGGGCGCCGGTTCTAATCACGGCAGCTCTACTTCCCATCCAGCTCCCTGCTTGTGGCCTGGGAAAGCAGTCGAGGACGGCCCAATGCATTGGGACCCTGCACCCGCGTGGGAGACCCGGAAGAGGTTCCAGGTTCCCGGCTTCGGATCGGCACAGAACCGGCCCGTTGTGGTCACTTGGGGAGTGAAACATCGGACGGAAGATCTTCCTCTCTGTCTCTCCTCCTCTGTGCATATCTGGCTGTAATAAAAATGAATAAAATCTTTAAAAAAAAAAAAAAGACTTATTTATTATTATTACGATGTTTCACTCCCCAAGTGACCACAACGGGCCGATGCGCGCCGATCCGAAGCCGGGAACCTGGAACCTCTTCCGGGTCTCCCACATGGGTGCAGGGTCCCAATACATTGGGCCGTCCTCGACTGCTTTCCCAGGCCACAAGCAGGGAGCTGGATGGGAAGTGGAGCTGCCGTGATTAGAACCGGCACCCATATGGGATCCCGGGGCTTTCAAGGCGAGGACTTTAGCCGCTAGGCCACGCCGCTGGGCCCAATAAATAAGTCTTAAAAAAAAAAAAGATCAAATGCCTTAAACTTATGAGTAAGGAAAAAAAAAAGATCAAATACACTCCCTCTTACCTATTCAAAACCAGTGTACTCAGAGCTTCTCCATCAACATCTTCAGCAATTATGACCAGAGGCTTACGGTGAGCATTGGCAATTTCAAGAGCAGGTACAATGGACTGGACACTAGAAATTTTCTTTTCACTCAACAGAACATAGGCATCTTGGAATTCACATTTCTGACCTACAAAAAAGTAAACAAACAAAATTTCAAAGCAAGAAGTGACCTTGTGGTATTCCGTCTGTGTCTCCAGTTTGTGCTAATGGCTTGGGAAAAACAATGGAGGATGACGGATGGCCCAGGAACTTGGACCCCTGCCACCCATGTAGGAACTCCAGATGAAGCTCTTGGCTCCAGCCTGGCTCAGTCCCAGCCATCATAGCCATTTGGGGAGTGAACTGGCAGATGGAAGACCTCAAATTTCTACTATTAAACATATACCTTTAGAAAACTTTTCAAATCAAAAGTAATCCAATTTATTTAAATAAAAAGCTAAACTCAAGTTCCAGTATCATTTAAAATTGGCCACTGAATTCATCTTTTCTTTCTCATGTATTATTAATTTCTGAAACACTCATTTTTCAGAGGTATGCTGCCAACTTATATGTATAGCTTGATGTACACTAGCAAAGTACATTTACATTTTTTATTTTTTGATTTGTCCTTACCTTTTGATGTATTAATAAAGTATGGAGAAATATAGCCTCGGTCAAACTTCATACCTTCAATAATTTCTAATTCATCATTCAGTGTTTTTCCATCCTATGAAAAATACACAAATTAGGTATATGAATTTCACAGAAGAAACTCCAAACTTGGAACTGAGCAGATTAACACAGAGTTGCCAGTGGTCCTGAGGAGTTCAGGCAGGAGTATGCAAATGCCCCAGGACATGTGATTTCACTTCTATCAACTGATACAAACTCGACTTCCTCTTACAGGCGCTGAAATTATACATGAGGAAATGAAGTCCTCCTGAGCATTCTGTAGGAACCATGGTGACGAATTCTATTCGGAACGCTCAAATCTGATTATCAAACATACTTGCCTTTACTGTGATGACACCTTTTCTTCCAACCTTCTTCATGGCATCGGAAATGATATTGCCAATCTCCTTGTCTCCATTTGCAGAAATCGTAGCAACCTGAAATAATCAAGTTACTCTTCAAAATTAGTGCCCTCAATTCCTGACCCTTCTCATATAGTAACTTCCAAATTAATAATTCCATCTGACAATACCTTATGATGCAATAATTTTAAATGCTTCCAGTGTTGGTGACTGAACACTGATTCAGAGTGGTGTGAAAGAGTATGAACATTTTTTTTTTTAAATTTCATTTTAACATTTACAAGAAGTCCTTACCTGCGCAATTTCTTCAGGGGTCGTCACAGGTTTTGACTGTTTCTTAAGCTCAGCAATTACGGCATCAACAGCTAACATCACACCTTGTTCAAGAATACATAAGTCTGTTATTGTAATAGTTATGGCATCCATATAATGCAGAAAACTTCAGATTCATAATCAACATTCTTAACCTTATGTCTGTACACAGCTTCTGCAGCAGTGCCATTCCTAACCCAAGCTGGACGGCATGCAGCAAATGGAAACCTTAAATTTACAAAGGTGGATGTATGACTTCACATCTAATACCAACAAGAATTGTAAACCGTAGCAACAGGAATTTCCTATGGCTGTAGATACAACCTTCTTACCTCTCCTGATTTCCACTGGATTAGCACCTTTGCTAATCTTCTCAAAGCCTTCCTTGGCAATAGAGCGGGCCAGTACAGTAGCTGTGGTGGTGCCATCCCCAGCTTCTTCATTTGTGTTATTGGCGACATCTTGAACAAGTTTAGCTCCAATGTTTTTATATTTATCTTTTAAGTCAATTGACTTGGCAACAGTTACACCATCTTTTGTTACTTTAGGACTCCCCCAGCTCTGTTCAATAATCACTGTTCTCCCCTACAATGGCAGAAGGAAGAAAAAGGGGTGACATGATCTTAACTGCTAAACTATTTAGATTTAAAACAAGAGCAGGGTTCAAATACAGCTACTACTTGAAAATCTCAATGCAGGCTTTGTCATTTTATCAATCCTGCACAGGAATCTCAAGGACAAGTTCATCAACATTCATGGTCTACAAAATGATCTCTCTGCTTCTCTGCCAAGAGCATGACTTTGAATGAGGCATTACAGCAGATGAAAAATTCCAGGGCTTAAAAGATGTCATCCTGCAACAAAGCATACAATGCAAGACAAACCACAAAATTCCAGAACACTGTTCACACTGGTTGGAACTCATTATTACTGAAAATACTCTAATTTGCTTACTAAAATACTCTATAGCAAATCAAGCTCCTCCTTCACACACCGTAAGCCAGGGGTGAATGCCTGACACAGCAGGGATGCCTGCAGTTTCTTAAGCTCCTTAGTCTTGCTTGACTTCCTGCTAGTGTGTGCACTCATGGGAGATCAGACCAAATTCCACGCTCCCAGGCTTCACAGCTTTTTTGAGTGTTGGGAGTATAAACTAGTGGAGGGAAGATCTATTTCTGCCCTGCCTTTCGTAAGAGTAAGAAAAGTCTTTAAAATGGGCCCAGCGGAATGGGTCAGAGGCTAAATCCCAACCTTACAAGAACCAGGATTCCATATGCCTACTGGTTCTGTCCTGGCTGCTCCAATTCCCAGCCAGCTCCTTAATTACAGCCTGGGAAAGCAGCAGAGCATGGCCCCAAAATCCTTGGGACCCTGCACCTATGTGGGAGACCAGGAAGAAGCTCCTAGCTCCAGATCAGCTCAGCTCTGGTCATTGGGGCCACTTGGGGAATGAACTATTGGAGGACTATCTGTCTCTCCTTCTCTCTGGAAATCTGCCTCCCAAACAAAAGTAAATGATCTTTAAATATATATATTCTTTAAAATGTGTTTACTTATTTGTAAGGCACCATAACAGAAAAATGGGGAGGATAAATCTTCTATCAGTGTTGGTTCTTCCCTCAAATGGCTGCAATGGTCAGGTCTGGAACCAGGAATGCCATTCCAGACGCTCACATGGGTACTTGGGCCCAAGTCTTTGGGCCATCTGCCAGTCTTCCTTGGACCTTTAGCAGGGAGCTGGGTAGGAAGCAAAATTACAAGGATTTGACCCAGCAGTCAGATATGGGATGCAGCCACAACAACCTACAGCTTAACATGCTGCACCAGAATGGTAGCTCCACAAATAACATTTTTATGGATCTCAAACATAACATGCATGATGTATGCAACTTGTTGCCTTTGCACCAAAGCTGCCACCTTTTATATTCTTGAACTATGCAAATGGGCTAAACTTTACAGCTGTTTGGATATCTGTACTCACCTATACAAGTCACTTCAAAATATTATGTCTCATGATTGACTCATAGCTTAAAAATATGCTTTTTAATACAAAGAATAACAATACTGGGTAAAATTGCACCTATGGGGGTACACTGGATAGTTACCAAAAAAAAAAAAAAATCTGGAGATAGGTGGTGGTGATGTTTGTCCAATAACACTAGTGCACTTATCGTCACTAACTTGCATGCTAAAATATGGGAAAAATTAGGGCACAGCGTTGTTTCCTCCTGTCCCAGTTCTGGCTTTTAGCAGCATTTGAGATGTCACAAAATCTTTCCAAAAAATCTCAAAAACAAAAACAAAAAAAACCTACCACTTGAGATATTATAGGACTTGCAGCTTGTATTTCCTTCTATACTTGCCACTACTGGGAAGGGACACAAGTGCTACTGAATGTACCTTCAGGTTAAACATCACCCTTAAACCGAGTTACTACCCGGTTACTTCATACACTGTACAAAAGTTTCAAAAATCCGAATGAAGCAGCCCAAGAACATCATGCCTGAATAAATTATAGAGCTACATATAAATTCTCTCCAAAAAAAATCATCAAAATACTGTGCCTCCCTCATCAGTAATAGTATTCCTCAATCAGTAACACATAATGACAATAACGCTGATACCTTTGGCCCCATTGTAACGGCTACGGCATCGGCTAAAAGGTCTACCCCTTGAAGCATTAAGGCTCGGGCGTCGGCACCGAATTTTACGTCTTTGGCATAAGCCCGAGTGAGATGAGGCGCCAGCGCCCTGGACACGGGCCTGATCTGGCGAAGGACTGAGGGTAATCGAAGCATTTCTGGAGGAGAAAAGAAGCGAATGATCAGTTCCCGCCTCGACCGTGCGGCACGGCACAAACAAGCCCACCCGCGCCACCGTGAACCAGCAAGGTTAGCTGTGCGCCCGGCTGGGCTGTGGGGCCCGCAAGCGGCGCACGGCGAGAGGCCGCCCCCTTGCCTGGCCTATAGCACAAGGCACACGCAATGGCTACCCCATGGCCTCCTGCTCCAAAAAAAAACCCGAGTTAATCTTTCACCGCTAAAATGGCCTAGAGTGGAGTCGCTCCCAACGTGCCCCTGCAAAAACCGATCTAAGGTGGAAAGGACAGATTACAAATCCTAAGAGTCCAGGGAAATTTTCCGGACCGTGCAAAAACTCACTCAGCAAAAAAAAAAAACCACAAAGTATCCAGCCGCAGTTACTGTATCAGGGCAGTTAGCAAGGCCCCGAGGCTGGGGGTAACGGCCCGACCCACTCCGCGAGCCCCACGTGTCTTGTCTGCAGGATGCCCCCGAGCAAGGTCAACAGCACCGGGACAGTACCCCTGCAGTCCGCCGGCCAAAAAGTGAAAGGAAATAGAAAATCAGTTCTTCGTGGATGAGATCCCCTTCAGCAGAGTACGGCACGAGGCCGGGAGCGGACTGCCCCCGAAGCCCCAAGCGCCCCCAGCCCTCCCAGGCCACCCCCCGCTGGCCCGCAGGCAAGCCCTCCATCCTGCGCCAGGCGCGGGCCGCAGTCCACGCCGCACGTGACGAGAAGCCGCATGGGTTCCCGAGGCCTGGACGGCCCGGCCCGCGTCCCGCGGCGCTCCGAGCCCTGCCCGTCGCCCAGGGGCCGTCGCCGCGGCCGGAGGCCTGCAGCAGGGTGGCGGGAGGCCCGGGCGAGGCGGTGCCGGAGGGGGGCCGCGTGTACCTGCGGGGCGGCGGCGCGGAGTGCACGCGGCGAGGCAGGCCGTCGGCGGGCGAGTGAGGAGCAGGCTGCACGGCGCGCACGGCACTGAGCCCGAGTCCCCTCCCTCGGCGCTCCCCGCCCCGCGGCACCGCGTGTGCGTGCGGCGCCCGCCCCTTCCCGTCGCCCGGGGCCCTGCAATCTGCACGCGCCGCGTCCGCGCCCCTCCCGCCCTCCCGCGCTAGGGCCCGCCAGACTTAGGCTGGTTCCCGGGCCCCGTTCGCTTCCAGAATTTTCCAGCCAGCGCCGCGCTCTGCGTGGTTCAAGGGTCACCTCCCGTCATTTCCGGGAGGGGGCGCGGGGGCGGGGTGGTGGAAGTGTTCTTTCACCTCGGCCGGCTGCCTAGAAAAGCCTAGAAAGAGCGCGGCTTCCATTCCGCCTTCCCGGCTCCCGCAGCCAGCGAATCGCGGCGCGCGCTGCGGCGGCCGCCCCCTTGGGCGGGGCGCGCGCCTGCGCAGGCGCCTGTCCTCTTCACGCGCCCCGCTAGGTCGGCCTGTGGGGCTTCTCTCTCGTTGCGGCGGCGCGTGAGCGGAGCGGGAGCTGCGGCCATGGTGAGTCCCGCGTGGGCCGGAGCGCGTTCCGCGGGGCTCGGATGGGCCTCTCCGTGGACGGCGGTCGGCCTGGTAGCCCGCAGAGGCAAGGCCGCTCCGGCCCTCAGAACCTCCCGTGCCCCGAGCGCAGTTGCACGCGCGTGTGCCGCAGGCACCGGGACCCACGCGTGGCGCCCCACATGGTTCGGCACGTCGGGCCTCTGTGGGTGCGGAAGGTCTTGGAGAAAGAGCGCAGCCCCGGGAGAGGAAAATCTGTACTTTTCCAGAAAATGCTTGGGGGAGGAAAATGACCTTGGCAAGGTTCAGGAAGGTTACCCTTAAACCTAGTCAGGTGACGGGAGGGGCGACAACGACCCCCCACAGCAAGCGCAGGGAATGGGAAATGAGGCTGGGTGCATGGGGCGGGACTCCGATTGTGCCCTCTGCGGAGGAACAGCCCGAGTCTGTGGTCACTTTGGAAAGCTGCAGTCACGTTGAGATGAAATGCTTGCAGTAGTGTGTGCTGCCCGTTCCCACTTCAACGCTGCCTCTCCCCTGCAGGCGGGACAAGCATTTAGGAAGTTTCTGCCTCTCTTTGACCGGGTGCTGGTGGAAAGGAGTGCCGCGGAAACCGTCACCAAAGGAGGCATTATGCTCCCGGAGAAGTCTCAAGGGAAAGTGTTGCAGGCGACAGTAGTGGCTGTGGGATCGGGCTCTAAAGGAAAGGTAAAAGGCTACGAATGCAGCTTTTGGTGTCCTAAGGGAGGGTGATTGAAAGTATTTTAAACATCATGATATTTCAAGTTCCTGGTTCACCCCGATTTAGCACTTTAAGGAAAAGGATTGCAAACATAAGCTTAATTATTTTTCTTGTGTTAAAATGGCCGTTATTTATGTAGAAGCCTTGTAGGACCAGCGGTTTTCTTAAGATTCTGAATTTTTGATCAGATTAGGCTGTAAGATAGACTGCCAGAACTAAAACGCAAAAGGAAATGGAGACTGTTGGGATACTTCCACGTGGTCCTAATCTTGTAATTTGGAGCCTTACACAGCAGACCGGTTAAAGGAACAGGTGTTCTCCAATTAACTGCTTCAATCTTTGGCCAAAACCAAATTAAAGCCTTAGGCTCAAATATATTAACTGTGTCTTGAAGTTGCAGCTGCTTCTGCTGCTTACTGCCCCTCTCCCTGAGTCTGTATTTTGAAGGAAAGGAGATTGAGTCAGAAAAAATGTTTCTTTTAAATTCAGAGAACTAAATGGTAAAATTTTAGATGTTGTAGTCAAATTTGGACCATTTTGTGTAAGAGTTTAAGCACTTACTTAGTTCACATAGTCCATGGGTTATGTTAATATGTGACTATTACAAAGTTAGCTCTTCGACCTTTTACACAGAAGTCAGGTTTTCGTTTAAGCCATTGTTTCATGATGTAGCTCTACACTGATGTATTGAAAAATTGCAATTCCACGACATTTTTAATGTGGGCTTTGAGCATGTTTCATGAACAGAGGTTGAAAGCTTAACTGTGTATGTGATGTCTTTATTTTGTCAAGGGTGGAGAGATTCAGCCAGTTAGTGTGAAAGTTGGAGATAAAGTTCTTCTTCCAGAATATGGAGGCACCAAAGTAGTTCTAGATGACAAGGTGTGTAAATTTAATAATTCCAAAATAAGAATTAAGTCTTTGTTAAGAGCTGTTTTAACTAATGTTATCTCTACTTGCAGGATTATTTTCTATTTAGAGATGGTGACATTCTTGGAAAATACGTAGATTGAAAGCTATCGAAATGGCATCACATGAAGCTGCCCATTCCACTGACGTTCTGAAATCGTTCATCATGTAAATAATTTCCGTGTCTCTTTTATAATAAACTGATGCTGTCTAATGACACCCATTGTCTCTAAACTTTAGTTCCACGGTTCCGGTGTAAACATTTCCAAATAAAATATATGAACAAATGGTTGTTTATAATTTAAGGTGGTTTTTAAATTTTCTACTTTCTCTTTAAATCAGATAACCAGATTTCTGGGAAGTAAGATAGGTATGTTTTCTCCAGTTTGAATTAAAGTATTTGGCATTGATAAAAAGCTACAAATTCATGCATTTTGAGAAAGTTACTTCTATACATTCTTACAGTGTAACATATTTCATGAATATTTCCAGTGAAGTTAAATTGTGATGATTGTATAATTAAAGACAAATCTACATCTGAGTTCCTCTATTTTCCAAGATAGACACATTGATAATAATAGCTAAAACTTCAGAATCAGGCCCAGCCTAGTGCTAAAGGCCTCACCTTACATGCGCTAGGAAAGAGTTAAAACTTATTCCCTGTGCTGATTCACTCTACAAATGACCAAATCTGGCCTGGTCTGAAGCTGGGATCCAGAAGCTCCTCGGTGTCCCACTTGGCTGTCAGGGCCGAAGGACTTGAGCCCT
The DNA here is from genome assembly GCF_030435755.1 of Ochotona princeps. Classification (NCBI taxonomy): domain Eukaryota; kingdom Metazoa; phylum Chordata; class Mammalia; order Lagomorpha; family Ochotonidae; genus Ochotona; species Ochotona princeps. The sequence goes on from NC_080836.1 coordinate 73,017,972, forward strand.
CTTCAGGTTTTCCTGGAACATTATGGGGAGGTGGGTCAGCTGGGATATTAACTAGTGCTACAGGAAATGGCTTAGCTTGCTAGGCCATGACATAAGCTCTGGAAGATTGAAAATTTTAACAGCTCCATGCAGTTGACTATCCACTTGCTATTTCTCCTACTGATTTACTCAGTATTGACAGTGTCTTTTCTAGTTAAAATTTCCTAAGAGATTTTGTGTGCTATATTTCTGAATGGCACTGGTCTTTTTTTTTTTTAAGATTTGTTTTTCAAATTTTTATCGGAAAGTTAGATATACATGGAGTATGAGAGACAGGAAGGGTTTCTGTCCGATGATTCATTTTCCAAGTGACTGCTATGACTGGTACTGTGCCAATCTGAAGCCAGGAGCCAGGAACCTCCCCCAGGTCTCCCACGCAGATGCAAGAAGGGTACGTTCCCAAGGCTTTGGGCTGTCCTGGACTGCTTTCTCAGGCCACAGGCAGGGAGCTGGATGGGAAGTGGAGCAGCTGGGATTAGAACTGGCACCCATAAAGGATCCCAAGGCGAGGACTTTAGCTGACACTGGCAGGTCCTGAAGTCTTAAGATTATTTTACTGGAAGAGCAGGTTCACAGAGGAGACAAATCTTTAATCTGTTGGTTCACTTCCTGAGCAAACCCATTGCTGCAGCCAAGCTAATCCAGAGCCAGGAACTTCTTCCAGGTCGCCTATGCATGTGGGTGCAGGTTCCTAAGACTTTGGACTGTCCTCTACTACTTTCCCAGGCCACAAGCAGGGAACTGAGTGGGAAGTGGAGCAGCTGGGATACAAACTGCTGTCAACATGAGATACTGCTGCATGAAAGGCAAGAATTTAGCCACTGAGCGATCACACCAGTCCTGGCATTGGAGTCTTAAGTTGTAAATGGCCTTGTAATATGTGTTGCGTTTCTCAGCAAAGTAAAGTAGTGTATGTAGCTTTTTTTTTTTTTAAGACTTATTTTTATTACAAAGTCAGATATACTGAGAGGAGAGACAGAGAGGAAGATCTTCCGTCCGATGATTCACTCCCCAAGTGAGCCGCAACGGCTGGTGCTGTGCCGATCTGGAACTTGGAACCTCTCCCAGGTCTCCCACGTGGGTGCAAAGTCCCAATGCATTGGGCCGTCCTTGACTGCTTTCCTAGGCCACAAGCAGGGAGCTGGATAGGAAGTGGAGCTGCTGGGATTAGAACCGGTGTCCATATGGGATCCCGGCACATTCAAGGCGAGGACTTTAGCCGCTAGGCCACTGCTGGACTGTGTATGTAGTTCTAATATGTAATTTACACACGTATATTCTTTGTTATACTGAGGCTTAATTTTTGGCAAATTTTGGTACTATGATTAGGCCTGTATTCATGTTTACTGTTAATTTCAGAAATTGCCAATGACACAAGTAAATGCATCATAACTGTAAGTACAAGTTACCTTGGTTTATAGAGCCAGTTGAGATTTTTATCTCAGGAAGCTTGTTCATGGCCATGACCTGTAACTTGCCAAACTGAAATTCAGTCCAAAGGCCATGACTTTGCTATTATTCTCTGATGCTGTTTCCTCAAGACCCCCAGTATAAGTTTGGAGATCAAAAGTGACAGTAAGCTCCAAAATTTGTAAACTGGTAATGGAAAGGAATGTACTGGGCAGGATTGAGCAAACCTTAGCCTACAAGCAAAACTAGAAACCAGCATGCAGCACAGGTCATGCCGAGCTAGGCTCTTGCACCTACTGGTCCTCAGAGCAACCACGGGCAGGTGTATGATTTACGGCTAGGAACAGGCCCAATCCGGGAGGTAAGGGGACACCCTAACTGGGTTGAGCGTCCCACCAAGGGGCACGTGTGCTGGAATGGGGGCTGCGTTCTATCTAGGAAACAGTTGTAGTCACCCGAGGCACTAGTGTGGGCTGGGATTGGATGCACCAGGCCAGTTCAGACCCCAACACCATCTGGTGTCATGGAGAACCAGGGTAGATGTGGGACTGACTAGGCTGGGTCTCAATCCCCTACTGAGCCATGTGTGAGCTGTATGTGGGTATGGACAAGCCATGGCTGGGCTGAAACATCCAACAACAAGAACCTGAATGGGGTGAAAGCCAGCCAGGAAAGCTACTGTTCCTGCTAGGACATGAGGTGAACTGAGTAGGGTTGGCTCAAGAACCCCCTGGTATGTGCAAAATCTGGCATTGGGAGGGGTTCTGATGGAGGAGCCTGGGCAACTCCTCTGGCAGGACACAGTCCCTGCAGGTAAGCACAAAAAGCATGATAGGAAACAGCCCAGAATAGGCCATGGAAAGTTTCCCACTGGCACACATTCGGCATGGGTCAGGGGCAGACCAGGCTGAATCAGTTCGTGTCATCCACTGGCAAATCCGAACACCAGAACAGAGTGTGGGTTGAGCCGGGTTTGGTCGCGACAAAACCAGTACACATTATGGAATGCCAGGGTGAGGTTGCCTGTACTGGATTTGACTGCAGCACCCAACCAGCACACTTGAGATCCAGGAATGGAGGGGCAGAGCTGGCGGGGGGATTAAGGGGCTGGTCCCCTTGCCAGACAGCTACTCCCACTGGAGAGCGTGGGCTGGGATGAGGACAGACCAGACTAAGCAAGGCTGCAACACTTGTGCGCTGCATGTGGACTAGATCAGGGAAAAGCCAGGCTGGGCTGATTATTCCTGCGGGTGCAAGCATAAATTAGAGTGGGTGAGGGATGTTTGGGCTTAGCCGCAGCATCAGCTGGCAGAAGCTGGCACTGGGGACTAATTCTGTCAAGTCAAATCACAGAACCACCTGAAGAGTGCATAAACCGGGACTGAGAGAGACCTGGGAGGGAAAAAGTGGGTTCCCCCTTCTTGGGTCACTACTCCCGCAGGAGGGCATGAAAACTAGGACTGGGGTGGCTAGACAGAGAGGCACTCAACAACATCCGTGAGGGCTGGATGGTTGAGTTGGTTAGATGGAACTAAGCTTTAATACCCATTGACAAGTACAAGAGCCAAATGGGATGGGGGACAGACTGGTCTTCTGCTACACATACTGGCAAACCAGGGTAGGGGGCGGGCCTGGTGGGGGTTATTGTGGTCGCTCCGACTAGGCTGCAGCTCCCACTGGTTGATGTAAGGGCCGAGTATGTGCTGGGCAGAACCAGACTGGACTGCAACACCCATTGGTTCCAGTGCAACTCGGAACTGAAAACAGAACCAACCCACAATTAAAACCACCAGCTGATCAGGGTGATGGACTGTGCTGGGCCCTGTGCTTGCTAGAACATACAAGAATCTGGTCTGGAAATACCTCAAAGTTTCTTTGGGGATCTCCCCAACTGAAATGCCGGACTCAGAACTCTAACCAAGAAAAGACAGAAGACAGAACAGGTCAATCATTCACCTCAGCTATATGTTGGCAGTGAAATATGGGGCAAATGGAGACTTTATGATGGACCATATCAATCAGTGGATGACCTCATCGAGTGAAACTGGCAGCGATTCATAAATGGAAAACTATTAAAACCACTTGAGGGCCCAGCGGCATGGCCTAGCAGCTAAAGTCCTCGCCTTGAACGCCCCAGGATCCCATATGGGCGCCGGTTCTAATCCTGGCAGCTCCACTTCCCATCAAGCTCCCTGCTGGTTTCCTGGGAAAGCAGTTGAGGACAGCCCAATGCATTGGGACACTGCACCCACGTGGGAGACCTGGGAGAGGTTCCAGGTTCCCAGCATCGGATCGGCATAGCACCGGCCATTGCGGCTCACTTGGGGAGTGAATCATCGGACGGAAGATCTTCCTCTCTGTCTCTCCTCCTCTCTGTATATCTGACTTTGTAATAAAAAATAAATAAATCTTTAAAAAAAAAAAACCACTTGAGCAAGCATCTCAGAGCATGCCCCACATCCGGGACTTGGGGTGGGCGGGAAACCGGGTGGGGCTTCTCCCTCAATATCCCCCTTTACCTCAGATACATGATGGAAACAATATGAACATAATAGTATTACCCACTTCCCTATATCCCCTGAACCTTTTTTTTTAACCATAATTAACTATGTAAAGATTGTCAACAATACAATAAAATAAATTAAAAAAAAAAAAGAAAGTGACAGTAACCAAGTTGCATTGATCTCTGGAGTCATGAGGGTATACTCCAAATTTGAGGGCCCTATTTCAAAACTAATCTGTGGGATGAGAATGTTTACCTAGCAGAAATGCTAAAGAACCTCAGATGGTGAAAGTATATTAATAGGGAAGAGATGTTTTTCAAAATTTAAGATATTGGGAATGTTAAAACAGCAAATTATGTGCCATTTAACTTCATTTTCACAGGAAAATAATGAAGGACAAAAGTAAATAATTCATTTTATAAAAAGATTTATTTTTATTAGAAAGGCAGATCAGATTTACCAGGAGAAAGAAAAAACTTCCATCCACTGGTTCACTCCCCAAGTGGCTGCAATGGCTGGAGCTGAAGCGTTGCAAAGCCCGGAGCCAGGTATCCTGTGTGGGCGCAGCCTGAGGCATTGTATCATCCTCCTCTGCTTTCCCAGGCCATAAGGGAAACGTAGGCAGAACACAAACAAACGCCCATATGGGGTCCTGGCGCTTGCAAGGTGAGGATTTAACCAATTTAGCCATTCTGCCAGGCCCAGTAGAAATTCTAACTAGAAATTTTGGGGTAATATTTATCATTTTGAACACTTGCTAGGTGCTTTGTGTATATTTTTTGTGTGAGAGAGACCTCCCATTCACTGGTTCATTCCAAATGGCAGCCAGCTTAACATGGATGGTGGGAATTAAATTATTTGAGACATCACTTCTGCCCCTTACTGCCAAGCTGTGCAATAATTTTTTTTTTTTAAAGATTTATTTTATTTTTACTACAAAGTCAGATATACTGAGAGGAGGAGAGACAGAGAGGAAGTGGAGCTGCCGGGACTAGAACCAGCGGCCATATGGGATCAAGGCGAGGACCTTAGCCACCAGGCCACGCCGCCAAGCCCAGCTGTGCAATAATTTTAAAAATATATCTTCTGTTTAATTCTCCAAATGCCTGCAAATAACCATGGCTAGGCCAGATCAAGCCAGGAGCCAGGAACCAGATCTAGGTGTGCAACATGGACAGTTGGGGCCAAGTCCCTGGACCATCACCTGCTGCATGCCAAGGGGCATGCTAACAGGAAGCTGCAATCAGGAGAGAGCAACTGACCTGAGTTGTTTTCATGAGGACTGGGGCCTGTCCCTCTGTATAATCTTGCTTACTGGCTTGTAGTTATAGCAGCTTTGTGAAGCAGATGCTCCTGCCTTGCAGGTGAAGATTTACAAAATAAGTTGCTCAGGGTAGCACAAATTTTAAGTGAAAAAGAGTTGGACTGAGGGCCCAGCATGGTAGCCTAGTGGGTAATGTCCTCGCCTTGCAGGCGCCAGGATCCCATATGGGCTCCGGTTCTATTTCTGGCAGCCATGCTTCCCAAGCCTTGGTAACCTGCACCTGTGTGGGAGATCCGGAAGAGCTCCTGGCTACTAGCTCCAGACAGCTCAGCTCTGGCTGTTGTGGCCACTTGGGGAGTGACCCAGCAGATGGAAGATCTTTGTCTCTGCATCATCTTCTCTCTGTAAATTTGACCTTCCAATAAAAATAAATACATTTTTTTTAAAGTTGGACTGAATTCAAGTTTTAGCTCCGCTTTCCATTTTCCTACATAAAAGTTTGGGGCTTGGTTAACATGAATTGGGCAATTCTGTCATACAAATGTTACAATTATGAAAAGATTGTAATTTTTATTGCTTCAGAAGAGTGCAACACTTAATGAAAATTTTTTTAAAAATTGAGATTGGGGCCTAGCGCGATAGTGTAGTGGCTAAAATCTTTGTGTTGAATGCGCCAGGATCCATATGGGTACTGGTTGTAATCCGATGGCCCTGCTTCCCATCCAGCTCCCTGCTTGCAGCCTGGGAAAGTAGTCGAGGACAAACCAAAGCCTTGGGACCCTGCACCTGCGTGGGAGATCAGGAAGAAGCTTCTGGCTATTTGCTTTGGATTAGCACAGCTCCAGCTGTTGGGACCGCTTGGGGAATGAACCTTCAGATGGAAGATCTTCCTCTCTTTCTCTCTTTGTGTATCTGCCTTTCCAATAAAAATGGATAGATCTTTCTAAAAATTGGGACTAGGGGCCCTAGTGGCTAAATGTTCGCCTAACATCTACCAGGATCCCATAGGCGGGGCAGTTCATGTCCTGCTGCTCCACTTCCCATCCAGCTCCCTGCCTGTGACCTGGGAAAGCAGTAGAGAATGGCCCAATAGCTTGGGACCCTGCACCAACATGGGAAACTGAAGAAGCTCCTGGTCCCTGGCTTTGTATCAGCTCAGCCCCTGTCATTGTGGCCATTTGGGGAGTGAACCACTGGACGGAAGATTTTCCTTTCTGTCTCTGCTGCTCTCTATATATTTGCCTTTCCAATAAAAATAAATAAATCTTATTAAAAAAGGCAAAAGGTTATTTGGATAGGTAGGATTCTCTAATGAGGCTGCCATCATCTGAAAGTTTTTCTTGGGTGGCAAGATACATCTTTTAGTTGGTTCACTCAAGTTAATACTTTTAACAATATATTTCAATTTATTACTACATGGACCCCCTCATAAGGGTTCATGAAAGTCTTCATACATGGCAACTCCTACTCCCTTCCCCCAGGAGAGATGATCTTAGAGAGCAAAGCCAAAGCTACATTGTTTTTGTGACCAAACCTTTAAAGTCATACCACATCATTTCCAACATCCTATTGGTTATGCAGCTCAGTAATCTTCACTTGGAGAGAAAGCCCACACTAGAGTGTAGACACTGGAAGATGATAATTGTTGCGGGTCATCTGTGAGGCTGGCTCTTACAACCAGAAATCTGATGAAATGTTCTAGACTATTGATGAATCTCATTAGAAAAAAAATTACGAGCCACTGAGGTCAATGCCTCATTTGTAGTCAAAATTACCCAAAGTTTGAACTGTATAAATTAAAAAGAAAAATTATATCCATGACAACCTTTGATGGAGAATAATGTTAAAATATGTTGAAGATAGATAAAATCATATTTAGGGGGGTGTTGTGGTGCAGTGAGTTAAACTACCACCTGTGATACAGGTATCCTTGCTGCTCCATTTCTGATCTAACTTCCTGCTAATGTGCCTGGGAAAGCAGCAGCAGATGGGCCACGTGCATGGGGTCTGCAAGCCATATGGGAGAAGCCAGATGAAGGTGCAGGCTCCTGACTTTGACCTAGCCCAGCACTTGCAATCGCAGCCATTGGTGGAGTGAATGACTGTGTCTTGCCTTGTCTCTGCACTCTAGCTTTAAAATGAATAAATAAACCTTAAATATCTACCTATTCATACATGCATAACAGAAAGGCAGAGAAGCAGGCAGGCTGGTGTGTGGCACAGTGGGTAACACCACTGTTTGATGATGGTATACCATATGAGCTTAGGTTTGAGTTCATGCTGTCCCACTTTCCAGCCATGTTCCTGGTGTAATTTACCTAGGACAGCAGTGGAAGGTGGTCCACGCACTTAGAACTCTATACTTACATGGCAGATCTGGATGAAACTCCTAGATCCTAGCTTTAGTGTGGTCCAACCCCGGAGGTTGTTGCAATTTGGAGAATGAACCAGCTGATGAAAGGTCTCTCTCCACTTCTCCTTCTTTCTCTGTATATTTGCCTTTCAAATAAATACATAAAAATCACATTTAAAAAATCACATATAGTCACTAATATTAGTTGAACAAATTTCAACTATGAGTAGCTATTTGCATTCTTCCCTGAGGCTTCAACTTTGCTCATCCTACACTAAATCTTCATCTCCAACACGAATGCTACCCCCATATGAACTCTTCTATGCACTGCTCTATGTGTCAACTCTGCTTTCAGCCTGGCTTCCTTGAACCCAAGGTGGCTGCTGCAGTCCCAGAAAAATGTCTAGAAAAAAGGAACCATCTCTTGCTATCTCCTCTTTGGAACATTATAAAACCTTCTTTTTTTTAAAAAAAGATTTATTCATTTTATTACAGCCAGATATACACAGAGAAGGAGAGACAGAGAGGAAGATCTTCCGTCCGATGATTCACTCCCCAAGTGACCCCAACGGGTTCTATTTCTGTGCCAATCTGAAGCTGGGATCCTGGAACCTCTTCCGGGTCTCCCACGTGGGTGCAGTGTCCCAATGCATTGGGCCGTCCTCGACTGCTTTCCCAGGCCATAAGCAGGGAGCTGGATGGGAAGTGGAGCTGCCGGGACTAGAACCGGCGCCCATATGGGATCCCAGGGCTTTCAAGGCGAGGACTTTAGCCGCTAGGCCATGCCGCCGGGCCCAAACCTTCTTTTTCAGAGATTTATTTACTTTTATTGGAAAGGCAAATCAGATTTATGGAGCAGAGAGACAGACAGGAAGATCTTCCATCTGTTGGTTCACTCCCCAAATGGCTGCATTGGCCAGAGTGGACCTGAGCCAATATGAAGCCACGAGCCAGGGGCTTCTTCTGGATCTCCCATGTGGGTACAGGGTCCCAAGGCTTTGGGCCATCCTCACAGCTTTCCCAGGCCACAAGCAGGGAGCTGGATGGGAAGTGGAGCAGCTGGGATATGAACCAGCTCCCTTACAGGATTCTGGTGCTTGCTGGGGTGAGGATTTAGTCAACTGAACCATCGTGCAAGCCCGGAAGATTATAAAATCTTTCCCTCAGACATCTTGTCACATTTCTCTAGCTAAAAAGGCACCACATGTCTTTCTCCTAACTGATCATTATCATAGAACTTATGGATTTATTCCTCAACTGGAGGTAGGGTCTCCCTATTACTAGTGTAGAGGGAGAAAGACACACTGAGCATGATCAAAGACTGTAAAATAATAGTAATAAAACACTGGAAGGGAAGAGACTAAGTTGTTTCAACACTGCAGACATCTGATTATTCACCTTTAAGCTCTCTGAGAAACACGTTTTTGTTTTACACTTTGTCAGCACTTAGGCCAGTGCCTTGCACCTAAACGGCACTTACTCTTCTATAGTCATCTGCATTTCAGTCAGTCACAGACTGCATGTAAAATGGAGGTCCCATAACCTGATGCTATGCAATGACACTATAGCTGTCCTAGACTAACTGTACCCTGTCGTTGTCACTCATTGCCAAAAGCAATGCATTTCCCAGAACATTCCTGATCATTAAGTGATAAACAACAATACTTGAATTTTAAAATTCCCCTAAGTGGGCCTGGTGCTGTAGCCTAGTGGCTAAAGTCCTTGCCTTGCATGTGCTGGGATCCCATACAGGCACCGGTTCTAATTCCGGCAGTCCTGCTTCCCATCCAGCTCCCTGTTTGTGGCCTGGGAAAGCAGTAGAGGACGGCTCTCCTTATCTCTGTAAATCTGCCTAATAAAAATAAATGTATCTTTTAAAAATGATGTGATCACTTTTTGTACATCTTGCAGTCAGTAGGCATGAGAATTTACATTTGTTGAAACTCACTCCAGAGTTATGCCCATTGTTTTGCTGTTGTTGTTTATTTGTTTATCTGAAAGAGCTACACAGAAAGAGGGAGAGACAGGGCCCTCACATCCATTGGTTCACTTCCTGGAGGGCTGAATGAAACAAAACCAGGAGCCTAAGCTTCTTCTGGGTGTCCCATGTGGGTGCAGGAGACCAAGCACGTAGGCCATCTTCCACTGCTTTTCCCAGGCAGCGAACTAGATTGGAGGCAGAGTAGTCAGTAACTGGCATTGGAAGGAGGCAGCTTCACTTGCTATGCCACAGTGCTGGCCCTGGGTCACACTGTTTTTAAACAGAATATTCCTCCATTAGCTGAGCATTTTGTATTCACATCCTGACTAATCATTACATGTAACTGTTATGGTCGATTATGCTCTTTTTTCCCTTCTCCTCTTCCCCTTCTCCCCAGATAAGCCTTGCATCTAAAATTGTTCCTATTTGGAGGTCATGCTTTTCAGGTTGATGGAAGAATGAAAATGTGAAGGCTGAGGGCTGGAAAGCTTGCGGCCTTGAACAAGGTTTTTCCTGTAAGCAAGGCCAGTGATGACATCACAATGCAGCTTTACTGGGTTTTTCAAAGATGATGTATTTTGTTTCCATATTTAACATCAACCCATCTGCTTTGTCTGTTTTTTTTTTTTTTTTCCGACATAGACTGAAACAATACAGAAAAACCTGGAATGAATACAACATTAGGGAGCTGGCATTGTGGTCCAGTGGGTTAAGCCTTGGCCTACAAAGCCAGCAATCCAGAGGTGCTGGTTCACGTCCTGGTTGCTTTTCTTCCAGTCCCTGCTAATGCACCTGGGAAAGCAGTGGAAGATGACCGAAGTGTTTAGGCACCAGTCATTCATGTCGGAGACCCAGAGAAGCTCTTGGCCTTAGGCCTGGCCCAGATACAGCTGTGTGGCCATTTGGGGAGTTGATGGGCAGATGGGAAATATCTTTCTCTGTTTAACCCCCTCTCTCTGAATATCTACCTTTCAAATAAAAAAAGTCTTGAAAAAAAATAATAAAGGGTCAGCGCTGTAGCTCAGCTAGTTAAGCTTCCCCCTACAAAGACAACACCTCATATGGGTACCAGTTTGAGACCTGGGTGCTTCACTTCCAACACAACTCCCTGCTAATACACTTAGGAAAGAAGGGGAAGATAGCCCAAGTGCTAAGGCTCCTTCACCCACATGGCAGACAGAGGCGAAGGTGTTGGTTCCTGGCTTTGGCCTGGCCCAGCACTAGGTGTTGTGGCCATTTGGGGAATAAATTAGTGGTTGGAAGATTGGTCTATCACTGTAACCCTGCCTTTCAGATCTTAAAAAAGAGAAAAAGACCACTAAAACAACCCCCTTCAACCATAACCCCCCTCAAGTGTAGATAACTGTTACCTGTAGCTCAGTGTAACTACCACACAGTCTGAGAAACCTGGATTATATCTGAGGTGAGGCTGCCTGTAGAACAGGAGGCCTACCAAAGGCTCTGCTCTCTCACAGACCCACCCCATTTCTCTTGGGAAGGCAGGATTTCCATTTGACCTGGACATTCAGTGCATTTAGTATAAGAATTGATGGAGGCTGGCGTTGTGGCATAGCATGCGAGCCCTCTGCCTGTGGTAGCTGTTCCACGTCTGATCCAGCTTCCTGCTGGTGGCCTGCGAGGGCAATAGAGGTGCCCACATGGGACACCCAGAGGAAGCTCCTGGCTGGATCAGCCCAGCTCTGGCTGCTGCCGCTAGCTGGGGAGTGAACCAGCAGATGGAAGATCTTTTCCTCTGTCTCTCCCCTCTCTGAAACTCTGTTTTTTTTTTCCCCTAGATTTTATTTTTATTGGAAAGGCAGATATATATAGAGAAAGATCTCCTGTCTGATGATTCACTCCCCAAGTGACTGCAATGGCCAGAGCTGAGCCGATCCGAAGCCAGGAGCTAGGCGCTTTTCTGGGTCTCCCACACAGGTGCAGGGTCCCAAGGCTTTGGGCCGTCCTCCACTGCTTTCCCAGGTCACAAGCAGGGAGCTGGAAGCAGGGCTGCTGGGATTAGAACTGACACTCTTGTAGGATCCCCATATATTCAAGGGGAGGACTTCAGCCACTGGTCCACCACATTGGGCCTGAAACTCTGCTTTTCAAATAAAAATAGGTATCTTAAAAAAAAAAATGGTGATTTGCATATTGATGCCTATTGCTGTACTGTATGGACCTCATAGTGAAGATCTCGGCCCTTTCATACTTGCACGCCCAGTGCCTACCACATACTGTGTCTTCATGAGTATTTGTTGAGTGAATACATCTTTGGGTGTCTAGAAGCTATTTCTAGGAGGTCACAATTAAGTTTCAAAAAACTAACTATGCCAGATTTCAGAAAGAAGGAATATTAGGAAAATGAACTTCCTATTGCCAAATCTATCTGAGCCAAATCCCAACCAAGTCACTGACAAGGACAGAGCTTTGAAGTTCGTTCACAAATCTCTTCGCCCCTCGTAACCTTGCCTCACGGCCTTTCAGCACAAGACATCTTTATCTAGGGACATCTTTCTCCCGAAATCACGTACTGTAGACCTTCAGTTCTCTTCCCTTGTGACAGTCCAAGGCCACCCTCCTTCTGGATCAAAGACTTACTGGTTTCAAGCAGGGAAAAACTCTGTTGAAACTGTTGTGCTTTCTTAAGAGAACCTTTAAACCACAAAACCTGTAAATCGTCGAAGTCCCAAGTTCCATTCATTTTCCTGCTTTTGACTTGCAAACACACGAGCTGATCCTGCCTGCCCGACGCACAGTACTCAATGTATACTCACAGTTGGCCCAGACCTGTAAACACACACACACACACACACACATCATTGAAAAGGTCCTTGGCTTTCTGTGGACGGCGGAAGAAGCATTTAACACATAGCAGTGCTATATGATTTCAGCGGGGGTTAGTTTCACGTAGGTTCTAAGGAATTTTCCCAGACTGCTGGATTATCCTTCCACAGGCAGTTTTGGGGACCAACCTAAACTTCCCTTGGTACTTTCCACCACATGGGTTTACGCAAACAGTCGCCATTGTGCAAACGCTGTCCTCTAGTCTAAGAAACAAGAGCCCAAGGTGATGTACCAACGTGTTAAGCATGGCACGCACGCTGTCTGCGCAGACTCCGTGGACCTGGGCCCACGTGCGCTGACCAACTGCCCGAAGCCGCAGGAAACGCGGGCCTCAGCGGCGCCTCACAACCTCGCCCGCAGATTCGTCGTCAGTTCCTCCGCCCGCCTCGCCGCTCCTCCCCTTCCCGGACTCCGCCCCGACCTCCCGTGCTGCCCCGCGCGGGCTGCAGCTGTTCTGCGGACGGCCGCCCCTCCCCGGCGCGCCACTCGGCCCCGCCCCCCGAGGCAAGCAGCCGGCCCCCTACATCCGGGTACCGACTCCAGCCGCCCAGATTCTGGCACTATGGTCATGGCGGAGGGGACGGCAGTGTTGAGGCGGAACAGGCCGGGCACCAAGGCGCAGGTACGGTCCCCACAGCTTTCCTGCGGGTGAACTCTCGGTGCCGAGCCGTGCCACGCCTGCGGGCTGGCTGCCACCGCGGGCAGGCAGGATCGGGGCGGCGGAGAGGCGGGCGGGGCCCTGGCGGTGCCCGGCCTGTTCTTCCGGAGCCGCAGCCCCTCCAGGCAAGGGACGGTCCGGCCGGGCCGGCGGAGCGCTGACCGGCGGGCGTGAGGGGCCGCTGCCGGGAACGCGGGTGCTCGGCGGTGCCTGCGGCCATGGGCCGCTTGCTGTGGTCTGGCAGCCGACGGGCGCCGGAGGGGCGCGGCCAGCCCAGGTGGAGTCCTGGGGGTCAGGGGGGCCCCCGAATTGGGGGCGGCGGGCCTGAGAAGGGGGTGTGGACGCCGCTGGCCTCGTCCGGGCTTCCGGTCCTGCCCGGCTGTGCCACCCAGCCGGTCTAGCCGGATTTGAGAGGCGATAGTTAAACCTCCTCCTCTGGTTCGGCTTGGACCACCCCTTCCCGCTGCTTCCCCGCAGCTGGGCTCTGGTCCGGCAAGTTTTCCGCGCCAGGTTGGGACTTGTACGGTGTGATATTCCTTAAGACCTTCCTTGTTAATATGTAAGGAAGCACGGCTGGGCAATGAACTGCTGATAATTCTGTTGAGTCTTAATTAGCCTGTATTGCGTGTAAGTTGTTACTTGCTTAATTACTTATTGGTTCTTGGGATTTGGAAAAGATGCATCACATTAAAAGAACAAATTGGCATTCACATTGGGTCTGAAAATGGCTTTCCCAGGAATTGACGCTCTGGGATTCAGAAGGGTGTGTTTCAGATGTAATTTTAGAGAGAAATGGTGTTAAGTGGTGAAAGTACTCAGCGCTGAGAATAGATTTTCATGTGGCAGACAGACTTACGGGAAGGGGACCAGCAGTGGAGTCGATTGCGCTCCACCCCTTCCCAATCCATTTTTCAAATAGAATCGACTGGATTTGTTCAGGGTTACATTGGCTCCTGATTCCAGGTCCACAGGTGACCTTTCGTTTTGACAACTTGCTGCTACTGAATTCCAGAGAATGCATTTTGCCAGACTTACTGCAGTCACATTAACCTGTGCGTTCAGGACAGTTTGTGTTCATGCTACCGGAAGTTGGTTGGAAATGTATCTTTGCTTCCTTTTCTGAACCTTTTGCTCTGTTTTGCATGCTTTTAGCTTGTATTCTGGAAGCATTTTTGCCTCTTAAATGATCGATTTTTAATTGTTCTATTCAGAAATACACTTTTTAAAATTCATTCTCAGGATCATTTATTTAAAAGCCTCTAATTTTTAAAAAGTGTCTAATTTTGAAAAAACTAGAAAATAACATACCTTTTTTTAACGGTTTTTTTTATTTTTATTGGAAAGTTAGATATACAGAGAGGAGGAGAGACAGTGAGAAAGATCTTCCGTCCGATGATTCACTCCCCAAGTGAGTGCAACGGCTGGTGCTTTGCCGATCTGAAGCCGCGAGCCAGGAGCCGGGAGCCAGGAGCCTCTTCCAGGTCTCCCACATGGGTGCAGGGTCCCAATGCATTGGGCCGTCCTCGACTGCTTTCCCAGGCCACAAGCAGGGAGCTGGATGGGAAGTGGAGCTACCAGGATTAGAACCGGCGTCCATATGGGATCCCAGGCCGTGTTCAAGGCAAGGACTTTAGCAGCTAGGCCAAGCCGCTGGACCCTCAATGTATGTTAATACATTTTTAAAGATTTATTTTATTTTTGGTGCCTGCAGTAGTAGCTTATTGGCTAAAATCCTCTCCTTGCATCCCCTGGGATTCCATATAGGCGGTGGTTCATAACCTCGTTGCTCCACTTCCCATCCAGCTCCCGGCTTGTGTCCTGGGAAAACAGTGGAGGATGGCCCAAATCCTTGGGAGCCTGCACCCCCATGGGAGACCAGAAAGGAGATTTTTTTTTTTTTTTTAAACGTTGTTGTAGATTAGTTATTAAGTAAATGAGGTTAGGACTTAGAAAATACTACTTAAGTAGTTAACTTGCCCATATCTTCTTTATCACATAAATTTCCATCAGTAAAATGAGTCTCTTCTAAAATTATGTGGCGGGTCAGTATGTTGTCTCAGCTGACTAATCCTCTACCTCCAGGTGCTGGCATCTGTATGGGTGTCAGTTTATGTCCTGGTTGCTCCACTTCCCATCCAGCTTCCTGTTTGTGGCCTGGGAAAGCAGTAGAGGATGACCCACGTCTTGGGACCCTGCACTCGCATGGGAGATCCGGAAGAAGCCCTTGGTTCCTGGCTTCAAATCAGTACAGCTTTGGCGCTTGCAGCCACTTTGGGAGTAAACCAGCAGATGAAAGATCTTTCTTTTTTCTTCTCTTTATAAATCTGCCTTTCCACTGAAAAAATAAATCTTTTTTTTAAAATTTATTTTTATTGCAAAGTCAGATGTACAGAGAGGAGGAGAGACAGAGAGGAAGATCTTCCGTCCGATGATTCATTCCCCAAGTGGCTGCAATGATTGGGGCTGTGCCATCCAAAGCCAGGAGCCTCTTCCGGGTCTCCCACGCGGGTGCAGGGTCCCAAGGTTTTGGGCCGTCCTTGACTGCTTTCCCAAGCCACAAACAGGAACCTGGATGGGAAGTGGGGCTGCCAGGACACAAACTGGCACCCATGTGGGATCCCAGCGTGTGTAAGGTGAGGACTTTAGCCACTAAGCTACTGTTCCACTCCCGAAAAAGGTCTTAAAAAATAATAAAGAATGACAAATATTAGGTAGAGGTATGACAACAGGTAGAGTATCTTCCTACTTTTTTCGAAGTTGCTTAGATTGGACTATAAGCACATCATTGATTGTCAGTAAATATTACCTAAATTAAGTGAGAACATTCATTAAGCTGAATTTTTGTTGCCTCTCATAGGTGTGTAAAGTATGTCCCAGTTGTGGAGGGAAACATTTCATTGTCAGTTAACTTCCTTATATCTGCTGTGTATTACTCTATTTAAAAATTACCAAATTTAAAAAACATTAACTTAACTCAAGAATCGTGAACTCCATCCAGGTCTCCCATGTGGATACAGGGGTCCACAGAATTGGGTAATTCTCTGATGCTTTTCCCAGGCCGTTGGCAGGAAGCTGGGTTAAAAGTAGAGCAGGCAGGATAGGAACCATGCTCATAAGAATGCTGTTGTAGGTGACAGCTTTATATGCTATGCCACAACACTGGATTAGAAATTATCTAGGAGGGCCCGGCGCGATAGTGGTTAAAGTCCTCACCTTACACGTGCCAGGATCCCATATGGTCGCTGGTTTTAATCCTGGTGGCCCTGCTTCCCATCTAGCTCCCTAGATTTTTTTTTTTGTTTGTGGCCTGGGAAAGCAGTCAAGGATGACCCAAAACCTTGGGACCCTGCACCCGCAGGGGAGACCTGGAAGAGGTTCCTGGCTCCCAGCTTCAGGTTGGCACAGCATCAGCCGTTGCAGTCACTTGGGGAGTGAATCATTGGATGGAAGATCTTCCTCTGTCTCTTCTCCTCTCTGTATATCTGATGTTGCAATAAAAATAAATCTTAAAAAAAAAAAAAAGAAATTGTCTAGGAAAGGCATCCTGAAGCATCTTCTAGCAGAGTGTTTTGTTTCTAAATAGTTTCCCTTAATACAGTTGGTTAGCTATTTCAGGTAGGGCAACTGTGAGAAAAGGATAATTATGAAATGATTAAGACACTTGAAAAGTTTATCGCCTACTCTCAGAGCTAAGGCTTTGCTAATACAGGTGAATCCCTTGGGATCACATCTCTTCCGTTGCTATCCCACCCAAGCAATAATGTGATCATCATTCCTTTTAATTCCTTTTGTTGTATAAGCATGTTATCTGTAGGTATGCCTTGCATTTTGTTAGAACTTTTATTTTCGGGCTGTCATACGCTGTGTATTGCTTTTCTTGGCTCGTGGTTTTGAAGGCTTACCTGTACTGATTGATGCAGGTTCTCTACTCCCACCCTCCCCCGGTTTTACTCTAGAGACATGTTCTGAGAACAAGTATATATTAGGCATTTACCAAGAATAATATACTTTGCCCCCCCCCCCCATTAACTCATGTATATTTATTTGAAAGTTGGAACTACACAGAGAGGGAGGGAAGGAGGGAGAGAAAGAGATCCCCTTGTTCAATCCCTCAGATGGCTGCAATGACCAGGACTGGACCAGGCTGAAGCCTGGAGCCAGGAGGTTCTGGGTCTCCCATGTGGCAGGGACCCAAACACTTGGACCATCAGTTGGTACTGCTTTCTCTGGTCATTAGCAGGAAGCTGGATGTACATTTGGGACATGAACTGGTGTCCACATGGGATGCAGGCTGCAGCTTAACCTGCTTCACTACAATGCTGGCCCCAAAATGGGAAGGTTTTGAATCCTTTAGGGAAGTATCTGTAACTATTTATAGAGGGATTCAGAATCAGTACAAGTTGTTCTACAAAAAATAGTCATCTTGAAAAAAAAAAGACTTGTTCTATTTGGACAGATATTTATTTGAGCCACACAAAGTCAGAGAAAGAATGAGAGCAAGCTCCTATCCAGTGGTCTGCTCCCACATTGCCCACAGTAGCTGGGATTCTGCTGGGCTGAAGCTAGAAGCTCAGTCCAGTTTTTCTTATGAGTGGTGGGAACCCTGTTCCTGGGGTCATCTCTGCTGCCACCTGCCATCTCAAAAACCCAGAGACTGAGGGCTGGCATTGTGGCATAACAGGTTAAGCCACCGCGTGTGATGCTCACATCTTGTGTGAGTACCAGTTTGAATCCTGGCTGCTCTGCTTCAAATCTACCTCCCTGCTAATGTACCCAGGAAAGCAGTGGAAGAGGGTCCAATGTGTGGCCACTTGCCATCCATGTGGGGAACACGAATGAAACTCCTGGCTTTAACTTGGCTCAGCCCTGGCCATGGCAGGCATTTGGAGAGTAAACCAGTGGATGAAAGAGCTCTCTACATCTTGTTTCTCTGCAACTCCGCCTTTCAAAAATAAAATCTTGGGCCCAGCGGCGTGGCCTAGCGGCTAAAGTCTTCACCTTGAAAGCCCTGGGATCCCATATGGGCGCTGGTTCTAATCCTGGCAGCTCCACTTCCCATCCAGCTCCCTGCTTGTGGCCTGGAAAACTAGTTGAGGACGGCCCAATGCATTGGGACCCTGCACCCGCGTGGGAGACCTGGAAGAGGTTCCAGGTTCCCGGCTTCGGGTCGGCGCGCACTGGCCCGCTGCGGCTCACTTGGGGAGTGAATCATCGGACGGAAGATCTTCCTCTTTGTCTCTCCTCCTCTGTGTATATCTGGCTGTAATAAAATGAATAAATCTTTAAATAAATAAATAAATAAGTCTTAAACAAACAAACAAAAAGACAAACCCAGAGACTTATATGGGGATGCAAGTATATTTTTTTAATATAATCTTTTTAAAAAATTATTAAAAAAGTAGAATTAGAAGGGATAAAAAGGAAGGAGGCAGGGAGAGAGAAAGAGAAAGTCTATCTGTTGATTCACTCTCCCAACAGCCACAGTGGCTGGGGCTGGCCTAAGACAAAGTCAGGAGCCCTTTCCAGTTGGCCAGGTGGTGCAGGGACCCAAGCGCTGGGTCAGTCTTCTGCCGCCTTACTAGGTACTTTAGCAGGGAGCAGCACCCGAACTGGATGCTGGCAATGGATGATCTTGTGGGAAGTGTCATGATTGAAGGGTTTGTGGTTAAAAATGTGATTTGTGGTTAAATAAATTTAGATGTGTTGTTTTTAATATTTAGAAGATTCACATATTTGTTTAAAAGGCAAATGACTAGAAAGGAGAAAAAAAATTGTCTTCCATGTGCTGATTCATTTGTCACATGCCCTCAACAAGAGCTGAGCCAGGCCAGTCCCACGCTGGGGAACAGGGACCTGACACTTGGACCGCTACTGCCTTTGCAGGCATGTTAGCAGAAGCTGGATTGAAAGCAGAGCGGCTGAAACTCTAGTAACTGCTTAACATTGTCCCTTGGTGTTCGCTGAATCCTTTAACTTATTTCTCTGAAAAATCACATTTTAAAAATGTGATTTAATGTGAACTTGGAACTTTTGTTAAAAATTGCAGATAATAATATTTGATCCTATTTGTAACTTTGTGGTTTAACCATGAATTTATTTTTGTAGGATTTCTATAATTGGCCTGATGAATCCTTTGATGAGATGGACAGTACACTTGCTGTTCAGCAGGTAATAAAGAGTTTCGTTTACAACTCCAATAGTTTTTGACAAAGTTAAGTATTCTTATATCTTATAGAACAAAGATGAATGGAATATTCATTTTAAACTTTAATGAATCCTCATTCTGTTGTAAGATGACATAATAAACTAAAACCAAACCCAAACACTTTTTACTATCTCCTATTATGCGCCAACTTAGGATACCAAGTTTGATTTCACAATGAATTCAAAATTACTAAGGTAACTACTTTCAGTAATTTAGAAAAACAGATTGTTAGATGGCATACTTATTTTTTTTCTTCTATTTTTAATTTTATGGTACAATTCCATAGGTGTTCTTAACTATAATGTGACCTTAACTTTTATTTGAAGTAAGGTGCTCATAGACAGCATGTAGTTGGGTTATATTTCTTTATTCAGTCTGTCACTCTCTGTTCTTTTGTTTTTGTTTTGTTAACATTTGTTTGTTTTGCCTGAATGTTAGAGTTACAGAGAAAGAGAGAAAGAGCGCAAGTGAGGGAGAGAAAGAAATCTTCTATCCACTGGTTCACTCTGAAAATGGTTCTAACTGCCAGAACCAAGTCAGTCTGAAGTTGGGAGCCAGGAACTTCTTCCGGGTCTCCTACATGAATGCAGTAGTCCAAGGCCTTGGGCCCTCCTCTGCTGCATTCCCAGGCCATTATCAGGGAGCCTAATTGGAAGTGGAGCAGCCAATGCTCAAACTAGGGCGCAGACCAGTGCTCATATGGAGTGCTTGGGCCACAGGTGTAGGCATAGCCGATTATGCTACAGTGCCAGCCATAGATAGATTTAGATTTAGAGCTACCGATTTAGTATTTGTTTTCAGTTTGTTTCTCTTTTTTGTTTCTGTTTCTGCTTTTCTGCATTTTAGTATTTTATTTCAATTCAGATTTGTGATTATATACATAAATTTTGGTAGTTGCTTTAGGAATTCTAAATATTTAGTTTTTTTTTTTTTTAAAAGAAGAGCTTGTGAACTTATGTTTTGTATGTACATAGGAACTATCCAGGGAATGAATAAATAACCACTATATTATATATTTTTTAAAGATTTATTTTTATCAGAAAAGCAGATTTACAGAGAGAAGATACAGGGAAAGGTCTTCTGTCTGCTGGTTCACTCTACAATAGACACCACAGCTCTAGCTGAGCCGATCTGAAGCCTAGAGCTAGGACCTTCCCACAAGGGGCAGAGTCCCAAGGTTTTGAGTCATCCTCTGCTGTTTTCCCAGGCCACAAGCAGGGAGCTGGATGGGAAGTAGAGTAGCCGGGGATGGAGTGATGCCGTATGGGGATCCCAGTGCTTACAAGGAGGGGATTAGCTAATTCAGCCATCACACTGAGCCCTATACATATTTTATCCAGTTTACTTGAGATCAGTATTTTGCCATTAAAATTGAAATGTAGAAACTGCCATCATTTAGACCCCTTTCCTTCTCCTTTATGTGTAGTTGTTTTGTATCTTACATCTAGCTGCATTAAAAACCTCATTGGACAGTGTTATATCTTTACTTTCAACTCAACACCATGTTTTAAAGAATTCAAGAGGAGAATCCTGTATTATTTTTGTGTCCAGATGTCTACAATTTTTATTGCTGTTAATGCTCCAAGTTTCCTTTGAGTATTTTTTTTCTACTGTCTGAAGAACTTCCTTTGGTAATTTTTTGGAACTGGATAGGGATTATTTTTAGTTTTCTTTCATTTGAAATTGTCTAATTTATCTTCATTCCTCAAGGATATTTCTGTTGGCTATAGAATTCTGGGTTGACCTTTGCTTATTTCAGTATCTTAGAAAAAGCTGTTTTTGAAAATTCCATTTTATTTGAAAGGTAAAAAGATGGAGACAGAGCACTCGTGTCTGCTGATTTCCTCCTCAAATGCCTGCAATGGTTGGGACTGGAGTCAGCCAGAGTTGGGATCCAGGAACCCAGTCCAGCTTTACCGTGTAGGTGCGTGGCAGGAACCCAGTGACTTGAGCCATCACTGCTGTTTTCCCAGGGTCTGCATTTGCAGGCAGCAGCTGGAGTCTGAAACTGGAGCCAGATAATAAACTCAGATACTGCAGGGGGCAGGTGGGCATCTTCTGTGTTGTTAAAAAGCTTGTTTTTTTTTTTTAAAGATTTATTTATTTTTTATTGTAAAGTCAGATATACAGAGAGGAGGAGAGACAGAGAGGAAGATCTGTCCAATGATTCACTCCCCAAGTGACCACAATGGCCAGTGCTGCACTGATGCAAAGCCAGGAGCCAGAACTTCCTTCAGGTCTCCCACACAGGTGCAGGATCCCAAGGCTTTGGACCATCCTTGACTGCTTTCCCAGGCCACAGGAAGGAAGCTGGATGGGAAGTGGAGCTGCTGGGACTAGAACCGGCACCCATATGGGATCCTGGCGCGTTCAAGACGAGGAAGACTTTAGCTGCTAGACCACAGTGCCGGACCCTAAAAAGCTTTTTGTTATTTTATTTGAAAGAGAAAAATCATGAATCTGTTGATTTGGGCCCCAAATGTCTGCAACAGGTAGCGTTAGACCAGGTTGAAGCCAAGAGCCTGTAACTCCACCTGGGTCTCCTAAGAGGCTTCAGGAACCCAAATACTTGGCTATCATCTGTTGTCACCCCGGTTGTGCATATCAGGGTGTTGGATGGGAAGTGGAGATTCAGGGGCCCGGCACCGTGGCCTAGCGGCTCAAGTCCTTGCCTTAAATGTGTCAGGATCCCATATGGGCGCTGGTTCTAATCCCGGCAGCCCCACTTCCCATCCAGCTCCCTGCTTGTGGCCTGGGAAAGCAGTTGAGGATGGCCCAATGCTTTGGGACCACGAACCTGCGTGGGAGACCTGGAGGAGGTTCCAGGTTCCTGGCTTCGGATGAGCACGCACCAGCTGTTGCGGCTCACTTGGGGAGTGAATCATCGGATGGAAGATCTTCCTCTCTGTCTCTTCTCCTCTCTGTATATCTGACTTTGTAATAAAATAAATAAATCTTTAAAAAAAAAAAAGTGGAGATTCAGGGGCCCGGCACCGTCGTCTAGCGGCTCAAGTCCTTGCCTTAAATGCGTCAGGATCCCATATGGGCACCGGTTCTAATCCCGGTAGCCCCACTTCCCATCTAGCTCCCTGCTTGTGGCCTGGGAAAGCAGTTGAGGATGGCCCAAAGCCTAAAACCTGGACCTGTGTGGGAGACCCAGAAGAGGCTTTTGGCTTTGGATCGGCGCAGCTCCAACTGTTGTTGTTGCTTGGGGAGTCAGTTATTGGATGGAGGATCTTCCACCATGTCTCTTCTCTCTGTACATCTGATTTTGCAATAAAAATGGAGATTCAGAACTTAAACCAGGCATTCTGATTTAGGGTGCAGGTCCCAAGTAGTGCCTTAAGCACTGTGCCAAACCCCTACTCTGAAATGCAGGTTATTAAAAAAAATTGTTGTGGCTGGAGCCGTAGCCTAGTAGACTAAACCTCCATCTTGTGGCACTGGCATCACCTCTGGATGCCAGTTCAAATCCTGGCTGTTCAACTTGTGATCCAGCTCCCTGCTTCTGGCTTGGAAAAGCAGCAGAGGATGGCTCAAGTCCTTCGGCTCCT
This sequence comes from Ochotona princeps, assembly GCF_030435755.1. Taxonomy (NCBI): domain Eukaryota; kingdom Metazoa; phylum Chordata; class Mammalia; order Lagomorpha; family Ochotonidae; genus Ochotona; species Ochotona princeps. Next base: position 73,040,784 of record NC_080836.1, read on the forward strand.
GTACCCATGTGGGTAACCCAAAAATGACTCTGGCTCCTGGTGTTGTATTGGCTCAGCTGTTAGTCTACTGCACCACTGTACCAGCCCCCAAATAAATAAATCTTTTAAAAATTTGTATTTTATTTGTAAATTAGAATTATAGAGTGAGAGAAAGATACAAATGGACAAAAATGGTCCTTCTACTGGTTCCTTCTACTCCCCAATGGCTGGGGCTGGTCCAGTTGAAGTCAGGAGCCTGGAACTTCTTCATTGTCTGCCACATGTGAGACGGGCCTAAGCACCTGTGCTATCTTGTACAGATGCGTTAGTAGGAAGCTGGATCAACAGCTGAGAAGCCAGGCCTTGAACCAGCCCTCATATAGGATGCTAGTGTCAGAGGCCTTGTTTCACTCTATTGTAGTTAATTAATTTATAGTATGTATTTATTTCTAATAAACTTTATTTTTGATGATGTTTACATAATTGAGAAGGCTATGAACCACTTTAGGATGGGAAGGATTAAGTTATGGGGAATGTGGATGAGACAGTTGCTTCTAATTTTTTTTTTTTCTTGCTGTATCTGAGGGAGTGGGAGAGACAAGGGAAAAGGGCCACTCCCAGCAGCCTAACCGAATCAGCATCCAGGGATGGGGCACAGCCTCTTGATGTTATCTTAGGGTCCGCAATGTGGAGCATGTTCTGATGGTACTGCCTAAATGGTTTTGAGAGTTCTGAGATGCTGTTGTTGTTTTTGCTCTAAGATTGAGGAAATCCTCCAAGGTCCATTGGATGACATAGTCCACCTGAAAGTCTCCACTTGCCCTGACAATTGCTGTCAAAGCTTGGCGGGGAGAGTTATCCAGTTTGTTCTGCCCTCCATGGTATGGGACATCCTCTGCGGAAATGCAGTGTATTAACCTGCTGTGCCCAAGTGTAGACCTGCATGCAGGCATCTTACCTGATGCCTTAACTGCTAGGTTCATCCTCTTTCCCATTTAAAAGTTATTTGGTAGGCAGATAAATCAACAGAAGGAGAGAAGATTTCCATCTATTAGGTCACCACCTAAATGCCCACAATACTGAGGCTGGGTTGAGCAGAAGCCAGGAGCTAGGAACTCAAATCCAGGTCTTCATGTGGGTGGCAGGTACCCAGTTATTTAGCTCATGTCCGTTGCCTCTGAAAGCCTGTGTTAGCACGAAGCTGGAGTCAGGAGGAGCAATTGATCCTAGGCACTCCAGGGTGGGGCATTTGTGCCTCAAGTGCTGGGCCAAATGCCTGTCCCTCTCTAGCCTGAATCAGTTAACCTTATGAGTCAGGAAATGATGATGAGATAAAGAGATCTATCCTCTGATCCTTCAAGTGCTGGTAACATCTGCTAGGCCAGGCTGAAACCAGGAGCCTGGAACTGGCTGTGAGTTCACAGGGGTGGTAGGTTACAAATGCTGTGTCTGTTAGTGGCAAGCTGGGATGCAGAATCACTCCAATATAGGACGTGGGTGTCCCAAGCAGCTTTTTTTTTTTTTCCACAAGTTTTTTGTTTCAGTGTTTTATTTTGGAGGGATATTTTGAAATTTTAACACTGTGTCTCTAATCCTCCAACTTCTTCTCTAGGGATTGAGAAAAATAATTTTATTATCTCAGTAAGTTATAATGTCATATTAAATCTAATCTAATGTGTTTTAGTTTAATAAATAACATTTTTTGGAAATTGCTTTATTTTGATAATCTTTACATAGTTGATTCTCCCCAAGTAGCTTTTTAACCACTCTGCTAACACCTGCTCCTTTGGCTTCTCTAATTATTTCAGTTTTTAGGCATTTGATTTTGATTTATCTGAGTATAGGGTTCTTTGAGTTCATATTGTTGGTGCTAAGGTTTTTTTTTCCTTTTATTGTGATAAAAATTTTACTTAATTTTATTCAAGGCAGACAGAGACAGAGAGGGTTTTTTCATTTGCTAGTTTACTACCAAAATTCCCACATTAGCCAGTCCCGGACTAGGGTCAAGTCAGGATCCAGGAATTCCATCTGGGTATGCCATATTGATGACCGTATAACCCAGGTCCTTGAGCTGTCCTTCCGTAGCATTAGCAAGGGCCTGGATCAGAAGTGGCATAACTGGAGTTAGCTTGGTTCTCAAAGTGTATCGAGCACGAAATAGGACAAGATTCTGTTTGAGGTGTGCCCAGGAGTTCAGAAACAGTTTTATGGGAATGCTGGTCTAAGATTGTCCTCTTCATAGTCTCTGATGTTTTTCTGGGTTCTTTGAGCATAGTAGTACTTTGGTCCTGGCTAATGGCTAGAAACTACTTAACCACAGTTGTGCTAGAATCTGGGAAGATGGAAAGAAAATGGTTTAGTTCCATTATGTTGGGATCCCAGCACCACTCAGCTAAAAGGATGGAGGTTTTTCTCAAAGGTCTTTTTTTTTTTCCCCTTACATTTTTCTCTGACCAGCCACTTTTGGTGCCTTGGGACACAGTCTTAGGCCTAGACTATAAAAGAATGAAGAAAAACTATGTAAAGATTGTCCAAACTAAAGAAAAAAAAAAAAGAATGAAGAAAAAGAGTGGGAAAAATTGAAGTTTCCCTCCCCTTTTGATTTTTTAAGATTTTTGTAGTTGTTAGAAAGGCAGATTTCCAAAGAGAAAGAGGTACAGAAGGAAAGGTCTCCCATCCTGTGGTTTGTGGTTCATACTCGCATGGGTATTATGGCCGGAGCTGAGCCAACCCGGAGCCTCTTCCAGGTCTCCAACATGCGAGTCCCAAGGCTATGAGTATCCTCTGCTGCTTTCCCAGGCCATAAGCAGGGAGCTGAATGGGAAATGGAGCAGTTGGGACACAAACCAGTGCCCATATGGGATCCCTGTATTTGGAGGTAGAAGATTAGCCAGTTCAGCTATCGTGCCGGACCCTCTTTGAATTTTTTTTTTTAAGGTTTATTTATTTTTTTATTTGAAAGGCAGATAGATATACAGAGAGGAGGAGAGATGGAGAGGAGGATCTTCCATCTGATGATTCACTCCCCGAGTGCAAGGGCCAGTGCTCTGCCGATCCCGAGCCAGGAGCCTGGAACTTCCTCTAGGTCTCCCACGCAGGTTCATGGTCCGAATGCATTGGGCCGTCCTCGACTGCTTTCCCAGGCCACAAGCATGGAGCTGGATGGGAAGCAGGACTGTTGGGATTAGAACTGGTGCCCATATGGGATCCCGGAGCGTGCAAGGCAAGGACTTCAGCTGCTATGCTATCACGCCTATCCCCCCTTTGAGTTTAAAAGTATTTTTTTTCTACTCTTGGATCCAGAATAACAGTTTTCTTTGGATCTCTGTCGGTGCTGTAATTCTCATTTCTTAGTCTCATATTGCACTGGGCCCAGGCCAAGGATAACAGAGAGGAAGGGCTCCATGGCCAAGCTGCTGACAGTTCAGTGGCAGTTTGGATTCTCGTGTTGTTTCCTGCCCTCTTGCTATGTACTTTCGGAGACCTCACAGCTGACCTATGCATCCTGTCTTTTTAGCATTCTTTTCACTATGAGGGAAAAATGGTATGTGTTGCTTCCATCTTACCCAAGACTAAAAGCAGTCAAATGCTGCTTGGACGGTGCTTTATTGCTATGCACTTCATTTGATCCAAATTACTTTTCAAAATTACTTTTCAAAATTACTTTAGGAAAAGTCTTATCTGAAATATGTGCAGTATTAGATTAATATAATTAGAGCACACAGGATTAAATCACTAGAAAGATAACATATCCGCCATTTCATAGTAGAAGGAAGAATTTGTGCCATCTTTCTGAGTTGATCTGAAATTGGGTTATGGTATGTGATGAGGCTGGAGAGGCTTTAGTCAGTGGATAACTGATAGTAACTCTGGAATGTTAGCAGAGTGTGATCAGGGAAAGTGGTAGTGGCTTTTGAAAGCTTTAAGAAAGATTCTGTTCCAGAAATGGTGGTAAGTTAGAATTTTAAAGGGACAGGCACAGTGGCATAGCAAGTTAATCCTCTACTTGTGACTCTGATATCCCAAAGAGGTACTGGTTCGAGTCCTGACTGCTGTACCTCTGATCCAGCTCTCTGCTTGTGACCTGTGAGAATGGCACAGGAGAGTCCAATTCCTTGGTCTCCTGCACCCGTTCGGGGGTTTGGGGGAATGCTCCTGTTTCCTGGTCTGGATCAGCTCAGCTTCAGCAATTGCAGCCGTTTGGGGTGTGGAGGAGCAGAGGGAAGGTCTCTCTCTTTGTCCTGCCTTCTCTCTGTAACTGTGCCTTTTAAATAAAAGTTGAAATGCAGCTTCTATTAGATGTAATTATTATATCAGATAAACCCATTAAAATATACTGTTTAATGGTTGTATTCACAGGATTACACAGCTGTTACCACAGCCTGTTTTAGAGCTGTGTCATCCTCCTTAAAGGAAACTTCATCTTCATTGGTAGTCCTCTTCATTCAGCTGTGTGTTCTCCCGTAGGCTCTGAGCAGCTGCTAATCAATTTTTCATCTCTGAAGATTTGCCTCTATTAGTTATTTCATATGATAGAACCATGTATAAAATTAAATTTAATCACAGTTAAAATTACAAAGTCTATATTTTATGTTCATTTGAATATGATAGTTTACAATTTAGAGCTCAGTCCCAATTCTACTGATCAATACCCCATCTGTATTTATGTAGCGAATCCTATTCCATTGAGGTTGAATTGAAGAATAGTAAGAATTATCTCTTCTGAGTTCTGATTGTGATTCTGTACTTGAATTCCTGTCTAATGTATAACCCAAATGACAGACCACAAAGAACAGTTATGCATTCAAAAATTGTATTTATTTAAAATACAGTTTGCCATGTAATAAAATATTTTAATTAACCATAAGAACTTTTTTATTTATAGTATATTCAACAGAACATAAGAGCAGATTGCTCCAATATTGACAAAATTCTTGAACCACCTGAAGGCCAAGATGAAGGGGTGTGGAAGTATGAACATTTAAGGTAGGTCCTTTGGGTACATCAGAATAACCTCAAGTGCCTATTAATGTGTATGAATCATAAATAGTTCACTATCTAACTATAGCCTGGAAAATATTCATTTATTTTAATTTTTTATTTAATTTTTATTTTTAAAGAAACAGCTTCATAGGCTCAGGGACTTGCCCAACCCCTCCCTCTTTCTTCTCACCACCACTGATTTCCCCTGTGTTATTACAGTAGTATAGTTCTAGAGAATCAAGATGGCGGAATAGGGTAAGGACACGTTTATACAGACGGAAAAACATTTAACCAGGATGAAGCAGAGAGGACATATTTCAGGAAATAGGAAAGGACAGAACAACAGCAGAGGGGTACCTGGAGACTGACCGACACAGGAAAGCAACGGACACAACGGTGTGGTGTTGCAGAGACTGATACTCCAGCACGGTGATCTGAACTCCACAGCAGCCGGAACTCCACCAGCAACCAGGTGGGAAGGGACTTTCACTGGAAGCTCGGGTGGTGAACCCAGACAAAGAAATGTCCGTTCTGCTGGTCCGTTTGATTTGACCAGGAGCAGAGACAGAGCAGCAGATCTCAGACGGGCAGTGCTAGAACAGAGTGGATTTCACAGCCCCTTAGAGCTGAATTGGGCGCTATTTTGTGTAAGGAGGAAAGGGGAAGGAGAGGACTGAGCATGCGCTGAGCTGGGAGTGAGCTCATTTCTGACTCAGTGAACTGCAACGACGTGGCATTCTACGGGTTCTACCCAGGGCAGGTCTGGGATAGCCCTCGGATCTGACGGCCAGCAAATCAAGAACCTTAGTGCTTGTACGGCAGGCGCCATTTTGGGCACTGTGGCAATAGCTTTGGGACTGCAGGGGACAACAATGAACCGCGCATGTGCTGATCTCGCGAGAACTTGCTGAGGTCCGAGATTGCACTGGTCCCGCAGGAAAATAATACTGACTGTGTCATCGTACGGGTCAAAATAGGTCCGTGTGGCACCCAGACCTAACGTCCAACAGGTTCCGACAAGATCAGCAGCACCAACAACCTAATTATATAGGACACCTGGTGTCTCTCTAATCCTGGGACCTGCTCCAACCGGAAGTGGGAGAAAGGTTGCAGAGACAACGGTGCAGCCACACTACAGTATCACAGGAGGTGGTGAGTGGTGAGCCAAGAGCTGGGGCTGTGGAGACCACAGTGGAAATCTGACATAAGAACCCAGACCTGGAACTCGCTGGAGGTTGTGGCACAAGTGGCTGCAAGAAAAGTTGTGTACCAACCGCAATAAGTAAAATCGCATTGTAGACCTGTGGGTGACACAGCTTAGAAACCTACCCCAAGGAGAAGACTCTGCTAACCAGAAGTACAATGATCAAAAGAAGAGACAAAGGCACAATGAATATTGCCGAAAACACTCTTGCAAGGGAGCGAAACCCATTGCCAATCTCAGAGTTAACTGAGGAAGACATCGAGAAAATGGGGCACACAGAATCCATAAGACTCATTTTAAAGATTCTGATCAACAATGAGAAGCTCATGCAAGAGTTCAAAGAATTTAAGGAAGCAATAAAGCAAATCAAGGCTGGTATATCAGAAATGAAGAACACAGTAGAGCAAATTAAGAGCACAATGGAGAGTCTCCAAAATCGAATGAAGCAAGCAGAAGAAAGAATCTCAGAATTGGAAGGTATTTCCTGTCACCAGAGGGAAGCAAACAAAACGCTGGAAGCAGAGCTGGATCAGACCAAAAAAAGTATTCAAGAATTGAAAGACACTATTAACAGGCCAAATCTAAGAGTTATGGGAGTCCCAGAAGGTGCAGAAAGAGAAGCTGAGTTTGCAAATGTATTTAATGAAATAATAAAGGAAAATTTCCCTAATCTAGAGGAAGAATTGGAAAACAAGTTCCAGGAGGGGCACAGAACTCCCAACAGGCTTGACCAAAAGCGATCTTCAGCAAGACACATGATCATCAAGCTCTCTTCAATTGAACATAAGGAAAAGATCCTTAAATGTGCACGTGAAAAAAATCAATTGACATATAAAGGAAAGCCAATTAAGCTCACAGGAGATCTCTCACAGGAAACTCTACAGGCAAGAAGAGAATGGAGTGACATATTCCAGATTCTAAAAGAAAAGAATTTTCGGCCCAGGATAACATATCCAGCAAAGCTTTCTTCTGTCTTTGAAAATGAAATAAAATTCTTCCTCAGTAAAGAAAAGTTAAAAGAATTTGCTCTTCCAAACCTGCCCTACAAATGATACTTCAAGAAGTTCTCTTCACAGAGAAGAGGAATAGCACCTACCAAAACCAAAGGCAAACGGGAAGAACATCCCTGTAAAATGACAACAGAAGACTAAACCAATGAACAACCCATTGCTAAAATGACAGGACCAACGTAACACCCATGTATATTAAACTCTGAATGTAAATGGCTTAAGCTCAATCAAACATCACAGAGTAGTACACTTGATTAAAAAACAAAACACATCTGCTTATTGTCTGGAGGAGACACACTTCAACAAAGATTAGCGGAAACTATATCACATGGGTTTTGTCATTCTCTGTTAGTTTCATCTCTTCAAAACACTTCCTTCTGATTAAATCATTCAATGAGTCCATATATCATACGGTAGCATCATTTTCTTCAAGAAGGTTCTTGATTTTCATTTCTTCAGCTACACATTAATCATTTAATAGCATGTTATTTAACTTCTTGGTGTTAATTTCTGTTTTCTTCCTGTTGTTGATTTTGTTTTGTGGCTCTTCATATAAGGGGATGTATAGTAGCTATGTAATGGAGACTGTCATATGTAGTAACATGTCATTTAACTTCAGGCATTGTAAATTTCCTCTTTTCTTTCTATTGTTGATTTTGAAACATGACTTCATTTAAGGGAATGTACAGTAGCTGTGAAATGGAGACTAACATCCAGATGTGAGGATATAGTGTGGTATGCATTTCTGCTTCCAGACAAAGATGGACTTACAATGAAACTGTTTACTATATCTTGACAATAGGATTCTGGACTCTCTGCCATTGTCCATGCCCGCAATGATGGACATATGATTGTGTATGAAGAACTATATGTTAGTAATGATATAGAGGAACTGGGGGGGGGGAATGAGGAGGGGATAAGGGGATATGAAACTGTACTATAAAATAATAACAATAATAATAAAATGTATTAAAAAAAACCATAGTATAGTTCTTCAAAAACAGTCACAAATTCAGGGCCTAGGGCAGTGTGGCTCAGTGGCTAAATCCTTGCCTCACATGCGCTGGGATCCCCTATAGGCCCTGGTTCATGTCCCAGCTGCTCTAATTCCCTTCCAGCTCCCTGCTTGTGGCTTGGGAAAGTGGTAGAGGACGGCCCAATACCTTGGGTCCCTGTACCTGTGTGGGAGACTGGGAAGAAGCTCCTAGCTCCTGAATGCAGATTGGCTTAGCTCCAGCCATTGTGGCTACATGGGGAGTGAACTAGCAGATGGAAGGTCTGTCTCTCCTTCTCTGTGGACATCTGTTTTTCCAAAAAAGATAAAAATATCTTTAAAAAAAAAGTCACAAAGTCATCATTCTGCTATTTAAGTTTATCCTGACATTGTAGGTATAGACAATGATAGAAAACCCAGCATCCCATTGTCAAAATATAGTTAACAGTTTCACTGGGAGTCTATCTTTTATTTGGGAGTAGAGATATATACTGCAATGTATTTTCACATTTGGTATACTAGTCTGTATTATAAAGCTTCTGATTTTTGCTGTCTTTTAAGGTTCTCAAGTTTGCTCATTTTTTAAAAAGATTTATTTATTTTTATTGGAAAGGCACACATACAGACAGGAGGAGACACAGAGGAAGGTCTTCTATCCGATGGTTCACTCCCCAAGTGGCTGCAACAGCCAGAGCTGAGCCAATCTGAAGCCAGGAGCCAGGAGCCTCTTCCAGTTCTCCCACATGAGTGCAGGGTCCCAAGGCTTTGGCCATCCTCGACTGCTTTCCCAGACCACAAGCAGGGAACTGGATGGGAAGTGGAGCTGCCGGGATTACAACTGGAGCCGATATGGGATCCTGGTGCATTCAAGGTCAAGACTTTAACTGCTAGGCTATCGCGCTGGGCCTTTGCTGATTGTTATGATCCAGTTATGCTACAAAGTCATCTCTGTGCAACTTTTTGTTGTGGATTTGGATCTGATTCTGTTTTTACATGGTTTTCCTTTATCATATTTTCTAACCATGAATAACAGTATTTCTATTCCTCCCTTCTTCCTATGAATAACTTCATAGAGAATTACCTCAAGGTTTTTTGTTTGTTTGTTTGTTTGCTTTAAGATGTGTTTTATTTCTATTGGAAAGTCAGATATGCAGAGAGGAGGAGAGTCAGAGAGGAGGATCTTCCATCCGATGATTCACTCCCCAAGCGACTGCAACTGCTGGAGCTGAGCTGATCCGGAGCCTGGAGCCAGAAACCTTTTCTGGGTCTCCCACACAGATGCAGGGTCCCAAGGCTTTGGGCTGTCCTTGACTGCTTTGCTAGTCCACAAGCAGGGAGCTGGATGGGAAGTGGGGCCACTAGGATTAGAACTGGCACCTGTATGGGATTCCGGCTCATGCAAGGCTAGAATTTCAGCCAATAGGCTATTGTGCCGGGTCCGGTGTTTTTTTTCTTTTTGCTTGTAAGATTTATTTTTATTGGCAAGTCAGATATTTACAGAGTGAAGAAAAGACAGAGAGAAAGATCTTCCATCCGCTGGTTCATTCCCCAAGTGCCTGCAGTGTTCAGAGCAGAGCCGATCTGAAGCCAGGAGCTTCCTCTGGGTCTCCCATGAGGGTGCAGGATCCCAAAGCTTTGGGCCGTTCTCCACTGCTTTCCCAGGCCATAAGCAGGGAGCTGGATGGGAAGTGGGGCTGCCGGGACACTTATAGGATCGTGGTGCATGTAAAGCGAAGACTTCAGTCACTAGGCTACCATTGCCAGGCTCTAGCTCAAGGCTTAAATTCTAGATTTGTCCTGTAATGTGTACCAAAGAATGATTATGAACATCCAATTTTCTCTTGGGGAGATAGAGCTTAGTTACACTCCTGGACCAATGAGCTTTGGTGCTTTTTTTATATCGTTGGAATGAGAAAAGTGGTGATTACTGAATAGCAGAACATTAGAAGCAGCTATGTCCTCACGTTACTAGGTGGTTGTTAAAGTTATACACTTTGCAGTGCGAATGAGAACCAGGATGAAGGTGAGGTTAAGTATAGAGAACGCAGTATACATATGTGTTCATTGGGTTTTATTATTTTCAGGTTGACTTTTATATAAATGTGAAGTATAGATAGGGTTTTTCCTCAGATTGCATTTCTAGTCATGAGTCTTGTGGGTGAGACGTTTTTTCAAACTTTTACTATTGCTTATCTCTGTTATATGGTATACCTCTTTTAAAGATTTATTTATTTCACTTGAAAGAGTTATGGAGAGAGGTGAGGTAGAGACAGAGAGAAATGTTGGATCAACTGGTCTACTTCGCAGTTGACTGGAACTGTCAGAGCTGGTCTGGTCTCAAGTTGGGAGCTAGGAGCTTCCTCTGCATCTCTCACACGGGCACAGGGCCCAAGGTTTTGGACCATGCTCCGCTGCTTTCCCTGGCTATAAGCAGTGCCCTGGAGCAAGAGTGGAGCAGTTGGGACATGAACCAGCATCTGTATGAGATGCTGCCACCACAGGTGGAGGATCAGTTTGCTGAGCCACTGCACTGGCCCCTCGTATATATGTAGTTGGCCAAAAAGATTTTCACGAGTAACCTTTTCATGTTGTTGATTTAAGACTGTATACTTGATGTTATTGATTAATGGAGTTATCATGTTTAAATTGGGTCATAATGTCAGTTAAATCTCTTACCTTTAAGAATAGGCAAAGGTGCTCTTTCTTTGACTAAATACAGTCTTGTAGTGGGATGCGTGGCATAGTGACAGGCATACAAGTTGAATGTCAGTTTGACAGATGTGTATGTATTCCTTCTGTATGGGATTAACTTGAAGCTGTAGATTTGTATGGTTTGCCACAGATTATGTCCAGAAAACTGCCAGATCCTAAAGTTAGCTTATTTTTACTGTCATCTATTGAACAAGTAAGAACCAAGTGTTGGACCAAGTAAGAACATTGTTTAGACATGTAGCAAAACATTGCTACTCCAATAAATATCTGTATCTGTTTGAGAAAAATTATTTATCACCATCAGTCTTTATATAGGTTAGTTGAAATAATTCAAGAACACATAATATGGTTGCTGCTGAGATTAGGGCGTTTGAGAGTGATGTGATTCTGAAAGTGTTATTTTTGAAATTCGAGAACAATATTGTTATTAAACATCTGGGAAAGAAATGCAATTATAAGATAACTGAAAACTCCAAAGTTGTGTTTCTGTTTTTTTCTATTATAATATATCTAAATTAAGTTTGTTAATAAAGAAGTATAGTCTTTTTACTACCAGATTTGTTTTATATATGTTTCATTCTTTATTTTTTGGAATTTCTTTTGTCTTATAATTATAGATTTGCATTTTGGAGTTTTTTCATTTATTAGATGAGGAAAAATATAATAATGATTGTCCACCTTGATTCAATGAACTAAATGTTACCATGGTAGGATATTTAGAAGGAGCCTACTTGGTATTTTTTTTTTTTAAAGATAGGATTTTATTTTATTTTGTTTAAGATTTATTTGCTGTTTACAAAGTCAGATATACAGAGAGGAGGAGAGACAGAGAGGAAGATCTTCCGTCCGATGATACACTCCCCAAGTGACCACAATGGCCAGTGCTGCGCTGAACTGACCTGGATCCAGGCTCCAGGTCTCTCATGTGGGTGCAGAGTCCCAAGGCTTTGGGCCATGCTCTACTGCTTTCCCTGCCACAAGCAGGGAGCTGGATGGGAAGTGGAGCATCTGGGATTAGAACTGGCGCCCATATGGGATCCTGGTGCATTCAAGGTGAGGACTTTAGCTGCTAGGCCATGGCGCCAGGCCCTACTTGGTATTTTGACAAATTATATAAAGCAGATTATTTTTGTGATGTGAAACATTATTTTAACTTTTTAAAAAAAATTTTATTGGGCCTGTCGGCGTGGCCTAGCGGCTAAAGTCCTCGCCTTGAAAGCCCCGGGATCCCATATGGGCGCCGGTTCTGGTCCCAGCAGCTCCACTTCCCATCCAGCTCCCTGCTTGTGGCCTGGGAAAGCAGTTGAGGACAGCCCAAAGCTTTGGGACCCTGCACCTGTGTGGGAGACCTGGAAGAGGTTCCAGGTTCCCGGCTCCGGATTGGCGCAACACCGGCGTTGGGGTCACTTGGGGAGTGAATCATCGGACGGAAGATCTTCCTCTCTGTCTCTCCTCCTCTCTGTATATCCGACTTTCCAATAAAAATGAATAAATCTTTTAAAAGAATTTATTTATTTGAGAGAGAAGAAAACAGATTTCCTAGTCTCAGGTTTACTTTCTTAATGCTTGCAACAGCTGGGGTTGGGCTGAGTCACTGCTAGGTACTGGGAACTCAGTCCATTTCTCTCGTGTGACTGACAGTGTCCCAACTATGTGAGTACAGTACCTTATGTCCATGTACACATTAGCAGGAAATAGGAATTGCGAGTGGAGCTGGAGTAGGGATGCAGACATTTGGGTATGGGATGTGGGTATCCCAAGCAATGATGAACTGTTGTGCCACAGGCCCCAAATTGTCTTTTCTCAAATGAGCCCATTTGAAATTGATCTCAGTGTTCAGTGGTTTCCCCTCCTCTTTAATGAGAAGACATTTGTGCCTGTAGTCTGTTTCAGACTTTTTTTTTGAAGATTTCTTTATATTTATTGGAAAGTCAGATTTACAGAGAGAAGGAGAGAAAAAATACCTTCCATCTGTTGGTTCACTCCCCAAGTGGCTGCAATGGCCGGAGCTGAGGGGCCAGGGGCTTCTTCTGGGTCACCCACGTGGGTGCTAGTTCTCAAGGCTTTGGGCTGTCCTCCGCTGCTTTCCCAGGTCACAAGCAGGCAGCTGGATGGGAAATGGAGTAGCCAAGATGTGAACTGGCTCCCATATGGGATTCTGGCACATGCAAGGCAAGGACTTTAGCCACTAGGCTGCTGTGCGGGTCCCTTCAGACATTGTTGTAGGATTGATAATTCTGTTTCAGAAGGAAATTATATCATGAAAAATGTCCTAAAGTAACCAAAAACAAGTAAACAAGTGATGTGTGAAATCATCTGAGTGTATTTTACCTTATGCCTGGAAAACTAGTAGTCAGTAGTTGCCTTGGGGCAAGTACTGTTGCATGGTAAATAAAGTTATTGCCTGTGCTGCTGGCATCTCAAATAGGCGCTAAGTCAAGTCTAAGCTACTCCACTTTTGATGCAGCTCCCTGCTAGTGTGGCTCAGAAAGCAGGCAAGATGGGCCAAGTATTTGGGCTCCTCCACCCACGTGGGAGACTCAAATGCTCCTGGATCCTGATTTTACACTGGCCCAGTTCCCCATTGCAGCCATTTGGAGTGTGAGTTGTTGGATGGAAAATCTCACTCTTTCACTGTTTGTCTGTCTCTGTGTAACTAAGTAATTGAAATAGACAAATATTTGGGGCTCGGCGGCGTGGCCTAGTGGCTAAGGTCCTCGCCTTGATCCCATATGGCCGCTGGTTCTAATCCCGGCAGCTCCACTTCCTCTCTGTCTCTCCTCCTCTCGGTGTATCTGACTTTGTAATAAAAATAAAATAAATCTTAAAAAAAAAAAAAGAAATAGACAAATATTTTTAAAAAATAGATTGTTGGCACAGCGCAGTTGCCTAATGGCTGAAGTCCTGGTCTTGCATGTGCTGGGATCCCACATGGGTGCCAGTTTGTGTCCTGGGTGTTCCAGTTCCCTTCCAGCTCCCTGCTTGTGGCCTGGGAAAGCAGTTGAGGAAGGTCCAAAGCCTTGGGACCCTGCACCCATGTGGGAGATCCAGAAGAAGCTCCTGGCTCCTGGCTTCAGATTGGCTCAGCTCTGGCCATTGCTGATACTTGGGGAATTAAGCAGCAGATGGAAAATCTTTGTTTCTCCTTCTCTCTGTAAATCTGACTTTCCAATAAAAAAAATGAATAAATCTTAAAAACAGTAGTTGTTTTTTTAGGAAGAAGTGGAGTTATGATGGATTTTGATTTTCCACATTTTTTTAAAAATTGATTTTTTTGAAAGGCAGATCTACAGAGGGAAGGACAGAGAGAGATCTTCCATTCATTGGTTTACTCCTCAAGCAGAGCTTAGCTGAATCGAAGCCAGGAATCAGGAGTATCTTCTGAGTCTCCCACATAGGTTTAGGGGCCCAAGAACTTGGACCATCTTCCACAAGCAGGGGGCTACATGGGAAGAGTAGCAGCTGGGACATGAACGGGTACCTATATGGGATGCCAGTGCTTACAAGTAGATGATTTGGCTATCGAGCTACTGTGCTGGCCTCAGATTTTCTGTATTTATTTGACAGTTCTTGAATTTAAAAAATACATTTAGTTTTATTTGAAAGATTTAGTTACAGAGAGAAAGAGAGTGAGATCTTTCTTCCACTGCTTCACTCTCCACATGGCCACAATCGCCCAAGTAAAGCCAGGAGCCAGCAACTTCATCCTGGTCTCCCGCATGAGTGGCTGGCTTGTAGGTATTTGTGCCATCTTCTGCTGCTTTTCCAAATGCATTGGCTGGAAACTGGATGTGAAGCAAGCAAGCAGTTCTTGAATTGGTACTCTGATTTGGAATGCTGGCATGGCGAGCAGTGGCATAGCATGCTACATGTATATGAAAATGCCGGGCATGGCGGTGTGGCCTAGTGGCTAAAGTCCTCGCCTTGAACGCCCCGGATCCCATATGGGTGCTGGTTCTAATCCCGGCAGCTCCACTCCCCATCCAGCTCCCTGCTTGTGGCCTGGGAAAGCAGTTAAGGATGGCCCAAAGCCTTGGGACCCTGCTCCCACGTGGGAGACCTGGAAGAGGTTCCAGGATCCCGACTTCGGATGGGCGCAGCACCGGCCATTGTGGTCACTTGGGGAGTGAATCAGTGGACGAAAGATCTTCCTCTCTGTCTCTCCTCTCTGTATATCTGACTTTATAATAAAAAATCAATAAATCTTAAAAAAAAATGCCAGCCAGTAATTTTTCAAAAGTTTTTACATCTTGGAAAGAAGCAGTTCCCTGGCAGTTGAGGTGAGGTGGTTAATGATGCTGAAGGGTACAGTGTTTAGGATGGTGATTGAGGTGCCTGCATTCATATTGAAGGGCCTGGATTTGAGTCTTGGCTCTGTTTTCAGTTCAGCTTCCTGCGAATGCATACTGTGGGTGGAAGCGAGTGAAGGCTCAAGCACTTGGGTATCTGCCCCCACCTGGAAGACCTGAATTGAGGTCCCTGCTGCGGGCTTCAGTCCCAGACCTGGCTATGGTGGAAAATAAACCTGTTCATGGGGAATCTCTTTGTCTTTGTTGTTATTCCTTTCAAATAAATGAAAATTAAATATATCTCTAGAAATAAAGAATGGTGTTGAGAGAGGAAGGATGGTACTGATGGGATTCTTTTTTTTTTTTTTTTTAAAGATTGAAGTATAGGTGAGGTGGTCACAGAAGGTGGCTGGGAACTCGCATTTATCTTTAACATATTGGTTACTCATTACTATGTCAATTAATTCCATAATGATGTAAATTTTTGCTGATTGTATGTTGGAGCTTTCAATTGACTGGGATGATACTCTGCTGGCTCTGTCTTCAGACCAGAGAGGGTATACCTAAGAAACCGTTGAACTTGACTGGACAATAAGATGCTGGACTCTATGTTTGGTATACGCTTGCAATGGGGGAATCTCAACTGAACTTGAGCTGTGGTTATGCAACAAGGTGGAGGAATCCACCATGGTGGGAGGGTTTGGGGAGGGTTGGGGAGAACCCAAGTATCTATGTAACTGTGTCACATAATACAATGTAATTAATGAAGTTAAATAATAAATAATTAAAAAAAAAAAGATTTTATTATTATTGGAAAGCCGGATATACAGAGAGGAGGAGAGACAGAGAGGAAGATCTTCCGTCCGATGATTCACTCCCCAAGTGAGCCGCAACGGCCGGTGCGCGACGATCTGATGCCGGGAACCAGGAACCTCTTCCAGGTCTCCCACGTGGGTGCAGGGTCCCAAAGCATTGGGCTGTCCTCGACTGCTTTCCCAGGCCACAGGCAGGGAGCTGGATGGGAAGTGGAGCTGCCGGGATTAGAACCGGCGCCCATATGGGATCCCGGGGCGTTCAAGGCGAGGACTTTAGCCGCTAGGCCACGCCGCCAGGCCCAAGGATTCTTTTTTTAAGAGTTAATTTTCTATAAATAATTTTAGAGAATAAATGTAATTTTCATTTATATATTTCCATTTTCAGGCAATTCTGTCTTGAACTAAATGGACTTGCTGTGAAGCTTCAGGTAATATTTTCTTTAAGTCAAAGGTACAATTCAAGGTTCTGATATTGTTCTCATTATAATTTAATATACTTGAAAATGTATCCAAAATGTATAGTTATTTTCTTCTGATATTTTATAGGGAAATGTGACTTACAGGATGAACTTCTCCATTCTTATTTTTGTAGAGTGAATGCCATCCGGACACCTGTACTCAAATGACAGCAACTGAACAATGGATTTTTCTCTGTGCAGCTCATAAAACTCCCAAAGAGGTGAGGATTAGGAGATAGAATGAATAATAGTCACCAGCACTTGAATCTCCAAAGCCTTGCTGTGGTAAACTTTGAGAGTCTCTCTCTAGTTCAATGAATATTTTTCTGCTTGATTTAGAGTTTCTTGGTGTAATGTTATTACCTCAGTGCTAAGGATTTCTTATTTTTTTTTTCTTTAAGAATTATTTTTATTGAAAAGGCAGATTTATAGAGAGAAGGAGAGGCACAGAGAGATCTTCTGGCCTCTGGTTCACTCCCTAAATGGCTACAGTGACCAGAGATGGACCGATCCCAAACCAGGAAGCAGGAGCTTATGTCTGATCTCCCACGTGGGTACTGGGGCGCAGGGACTTGAGGCATGCACCACTGCTTTCCCAGTCCATCAACAGCGAGCTAGATTGGAAATGGAGCAACTGGGACATGGGTTGGTGCCCATGTAAGATGCTGCCATTAGCAGGTAGAGATTTAGCCTATTGAGACAATGCACTGATTGCTGCGGATATTTTTTCAAAGATACAGTAATAGCCATATGCTCATGAAAAAAACGCTCAGCATTCTTAGTTTTTAAACATCTTACTAATGTTTAGATAAATGCAGATCAATTGGTAAATGTAGTATACAGACATTTGTGGAACATTGTACAGCCACGAAAAGGGAATGAATTTCTCATTTGTGCTATAACATGATTGAATCTTTGAAATCCAGTATGTATTATACTGAGTGAAATAAGCTGGATACCAAATGATAACTGATTTTTTCGGTTATGTCTTTTTCCAGGGAATGGGTCCTAAGTAGTTCTGGATGAGAATTTGTAGCTTTAATTTTCCTTTAATAAATTCACTGATATGCCATGAAAGGATAGGTTATGTTGTTTTGGGTGAATGGAGCAGGATAGGATAGGTTTATCAAAATACAGAGACACTTTAAAATTTAAAATAAAATTCAAAAGAGTGGGTGGTGTTGTACCTTAGTAGCTTAGATTTCTGCACATAATGCTGGTGTCCAGTACACGCAGCAGGTTCTGTTTCAGCTGCTCCACTTCTGGTCCAACTCCCTGATAACAAACCTAGGGCACAGCTAAGATGGTGCCACTGCTTGGGCCCCTACCATCTCCATGGAAAGCCCCAGGAAGCACTTGACTTTGTTCTGGCCCAGTGTAATGGTTGTGGCTGTTTGTGGGGTGGATAGTCTCTCTCTCTCTCCTTCTCCCTTTTTGTAACTAAACCTTTCACAATAATAAATATTTTTTAAAAAAATTATGTCTGGCACTGTGACTGTGGCACAGAGAGTTAATTCACTGTCAGCTTCCATGTTGGTGTTTGAGTCCTGGCCGCTCCATTTCTGATTCAGCTGTCTGCTAATGTGCCTGGAAAAGCAGTGAAAGATGGCCCAAGTGCAAGGGTGACTCTGCATCCACGTGTTTTACATGGATGAAGCTTTGCACTGGCCCAGCACTGGCTCTCTTTACCATACAGGGAGTGGGGTAGCTGATGGAATATCTCTGTCTCTCCCTCTATCTCTGCAACTCTGATTTTCAATAAAAAGAAATCTTAAAAAAAAAAAACAAAAACTTTTTTTTTTCAGAGAAGGCTCAGGGAAAAAGTCATTTAGAATTTAGATAGGTGCTAGATTGATGGTGAGGCTCTGGATTGCTTGGCGAAGCGTAGATCGGTAGAGTAGAAATGAGCATGCCTGGATGATGATTCTGTTGCTTCTGTCATTGACCATTCAAAGCCTCAGTTTCCTCAGTCAGCAGTCAGAAGATTGGATTAGACAGTCTGGGATTTTCGGCACCTCTGAGTGTTCTCTTCTAAATTAAGTGGGGAATGAAAATGGGAGACTGCTAGAAGCTAGATACTAGATTATAGTTCCTAACATAATAAAACCTTATTTACTGTAAGTGTAACATTGTAGTTTAGTTATTAGTAAGAGACATTTTTCTGGAAATGTGCACGTCTTTGGACTAATCCACATATATGATAATTATCCCAACCCAGGAGATTGAAGTCTTTGCTGACACATTTTACAACCTTCTTTTTTAGTGTCCTGCTATAGACTACACTAGACACACGCTTGATGGTGCTGCATGTCTTCTGAATAGTAATAAATATTTTCCTAGCAGGTAAATAAGTTACAAGACTTTTGGATTTAATATAAAAGATGGATGCTTCTGAACTAAAATTAAGCTGCTGGTTAATGTACTGTTTTTTCTTTTTTTTCTTTTTTTTTAAGCTGTTACCTATTTTGTTTGTTCAGATGGTCTGATCTTGAAGTTAGGGTTGTAGTTAGACAGCAGGCCTTGGCTACCAAAGCTCACAAGCTGTGTCAGGCAGGGCTGGGCCTGGTGTCCTGTGTGTCACCGGAGTGTTCCCTCTCTGCTTTAGCTTGGGCTAGGTACCTGCTTGCTCAGTTTACGAACAGTAGTCAGAGCTAGCCTCCCCTCATGGGCAGCTTGCCTAGGGAGCACTCTTCCCCACGGTGGACTGCTTGGGTTTTAAAGATTCCTGCTTGTTATCTGTACATTGTGAAGGTCTAGGAAGAAATTGGGTTGAACTGCAATATTGGTAAGATTTGTGACTGACCTTTTATTCTATTAAAGTTATCTGTTACAAAGTGGTTGGAATTAGAGATTCCATCAACCTGGTAAGAGATTTCTTCCCCCAATAATAGAGATTTATTTCTCTAGATATAATTAGCTCTAAAAAAAAGCTCATAAAATATGCTAGAAATAGGATCTTTTGCTTCAGTATCCTATACATATTTTTATCAGAATGTTAGAAATAATGCAGTTTTGATTTCTAAAAAAGTTAAAATGAAGGAAAGAAATAATGCAACTCTATAATCGAAGATAATTATTCTCACTAGAACACTTTTGTCCTAAAAGACAAAGTATAATATTGTGCACTAATTTTTAGTAAGTTTTGAGTTATCCAGGGTTTATTTTATTTGCATAAAATTTTGTTTGTTTGTTTTTTTATTCTTTCTTTTTTTATCTTTTTTTAAATTTTTTGTTTTTTTTTCTTTTTTTTAATTTTTCTTTGTTTTATTTGCATAAAATTTGAACAAACTAAAACTGGAGCACTTTAATCTCCCTAAAGTGGCTAAGAAGAAGAGGTTGGCAGAGGATTGGGATGAAGGTTTTCCAGTCCTGCTTCTGGACTCATCTCTTATTTTTGCTAAATGTCAGTTTCCACATTTGTGAATTGAGATAACTTTATTGATCCTAAGATTGTCTCCAGTTTTATAAATGTATGGTTTCTATTTCTAGGGTTAGCATAAAGGAATCATCTGTAGCAAAACTAGGATCAGTATGCCGTAGGATTTACAGAATATTTTCACATGCTTATTTTCATCACCGGCAGATATTTGATGAATATGAAGTAAGTATATTTCATTAATGATCCTGAAGCATCATTAATCAAAACGACAGTCATTTATCTTGATGTTATTTGGTTTTGGATAATAAAGTAACATCTTTTTCTTCCTTTCTATAGAATGAAACATTTTTGTGTCATCGGTTTACTAAATTTGTGATGAAATACAATTTGATGTCCAAGGATAACCTGATTGTACCGATTTTAGAAGAGGAGGTTCAGAATTCAGTTTCTGGAGAAAGTGAAGCATGAAGGGAATCATACAGGAAAATGTACTGATCACATAATTAACATTAATTATGTACTGTATATATATCATTTTAGACACATCAATCATGTATCCATAGTATAGCTTCTTTGTCTAGAATAAGTTTTTGTATGCTGTGTGTTGCCTTTTAAAATGGGAAATACTTTTTAAGTTATTCATGAGCTGTATATTCACCAGTGTGGCACTCATGGTTTTTTAAATAAGATTAGTATTATCTGTTTATAATGCTTGTTAATAAAAGAATTTACAGTTTGGTAAAATTGCTGCTAAACAATCATTGGATCACAATCCTCATCAAATAAACCCATCTGTAAACAAGATGAGTAAACTTGAGAATCTCGCACAAGCCATTTGCTAAAGGGAAAGCAATGTGTTCCTTTTGTTTTGCCCCCGAGTTTAAATATTCTAAAAATTCTGTAGAATATAGACTGAACTTTTCCAAAATGAGATAAGTCTTTAAAATTCTCTATAGTTTTTGATATGCAGTTATTACTGTGTGTATATCCAAACATAAAAACAAATGAAGCATTAGTAACTCTTATATAATCTTACTGTGTTGAAGTTTATTCCAGCCAGGCCAACATATTTGGAAAGGATATACCTTTTTGCAACAGTGAATTGTACATACATTTGATGCTAATGATAAGGCACATAAAAGGTATTCCCACTGGAAACCTCCTCTTCACCCCTTCTCACTTCTGTAATCCTATCCTCCAGTCCTGTAGCTGAGAAGCCTTCCGCCAGACTGGTTTAGAGGTGGCTTATGCCTGTTTAAACTCATGTTAACAATTTACAGATTTACCTCATATTATCCATTATACTACACTACAGGAAAGATCTGTTGGCATAGGCTCTTTGTTTTGTGAAAGTTTTCTAACTCTTTAGAAAACAGTCCTTAAAACCAATTGAGTCTTAGTAATATTAATCTTTTCATCTAATCCTAGGCAGCATTAAAGAGAGTTGAAGAACTACTGTAATATTTATTTTATACCCCTTTTTCACAAAGTTTGCTTGAATTATATACATATGTGAGCTTATTTGTAATAATTTATGGGCTCTAAGGGTGTTGATGAATGGCCGTACACTTTTTAGACTTCGTTGTGTTAAGGATTCAGGTGCAGATGTAACAATCTATTGAATGCAGTTTTTCATAGAGTACTAGAATTTTTATTGCCACACTGTTTGTTAATAAGGCACTTAGAGTGGAAAAGTTATACATGTGGTGAAGAAAAGACTAAAACCCATTTTCTAGAACAGAACTTCCTTTTCATTTAAAAGTTATTTTGAAATGAAGATGGAAATGTATTCATCTGGATTGTCTTTTTAAATAGGAAGTTATTTATATCATATTATGAGACAAATACGCAAAGAAAAATGTTGGTAACAGTAGCATCCTGAGATTGTAAATACATAATTGATGCCTTTCCAAGGCTGCCAGTTCTTTTGGCTTTGAGCAGTACTGCCCCAGCAGCCATGGCCCTCACTAGACCCCAACTCACAACTATCTTTTCAAAGTTTTATGTTCAGAATGAAAGAAGTGTTGACTTTGAAATTATATATTTATATTAATATCAGTATAAACTAATGAGGATAGTAATTTTGAGCCAAACTTGCTAAATCTTGAGAGACTAACCTACTAAGAAGTGATGGATAACAATGTAGCTCTTCTCTTTAGACGGTTTCTCATAGCAGTTGCCTGTTACTTGACTATTTTCTTGGTGAACATGTGAACTAAGGTAGTGACTGGGACTGGTTATCTTGCTAAGGATTTGAAACACGTTTTAAATAATATGACTTAGTGTTAACTGGGAAATAAAATATGATTTTTTTCATATTCATTCCATCTTCCCTGTACTGTGTTTGGATTTGATCATAAAAAAATCTTCGAAAGAAAATGTCACTTTGTAATCTTGCTTTTGTATTCATATTGACATCTCACTAATAGTATTCATTGCACTGTGAAATTGATTCACAAACTAGGTAATAACTAAATAAAAATTTTCTGTTTTTCTTTAATACTATTTATGGATTTGGGAAAATGTACATGTTTGTACATAAGCAGTATTTTAAAAATCAATGATCTATGAATTAAGCGTTCCAATAAGACAGGAAATGGAGAATTCAGAGTTTTGGGAAGTTGGTTTTCATCTTTTGTTTGAGTTATATCAAATCTAAATTTAAAATTTTTCATTAGCTTTTTTCCTTCCATAAAGACAGTATAATCAGCTCAGTCTTGTTTCTCCTACTCTTTCTGCTAAAGTAGCTAACTTTAATCATTTTTGTTCCCCTACCTAACATTGTTTTTTCTTGTGGTTTGTGTGCATTTTCTTCTGACATTGGGTGTTAACTTTGCAGTTATGCTTAAGTAACATTTTTAATATCAGCATAAAATTAGAAATCCACACATTTGCTAACTGGTATTAGATTCGTTGTAATATAAGAACTAAGTTTTTTCCATGAGTGCTATATAATAACATCTTTTTACTACAAGGCTTCCTGTAATTTTATTTAAGCAGTTAAGTTCTAAATTTTATATACTTTATTTTATAGATACAATTTGTTATAAAGTTTCTTTATGTGGTTCTTCCATGCTAGGTAAGTGCTTTTGTAAAAGTCATTGATCTTTTTTTTTTGGTGGGGGGGAGTGGAAAAGTCATTGATTTTCATTTGTTAAAGCAGTTGATTGTTAAATAGGCAATACAAGGTAAATGTATTTGTGCTGTACTTTTAGTAGTTTATATGAGGTGTTCAAAAGTTTCAAAATCTTACATAAACAAAGCACATTTCAGGGGTTAGTATGATGGCTGAAATGGCTAATCCTCTACTTCCAAGCACCAGGATCCAATATGGGCACTGTTTGTGTCCTGGATGCTCCACTTCCCATCAGCTCCCTGCTTGTGTCCTGGGGAGGCAGTAGACGATGTTCCAAAGTCTGAGACCCTGCACCTGCGTGGGAGATCCAGAAGAAGCCCCTGGCTCCTGACTTCGGATTGGCGCAGCTCCAGCCATTATGGCCATTTGGGGAGTGAACTAGCAGATGGAAGTTTCTTATTTCTCTCTCCTTCTCTCTGTAAGTCTCCCGTTCCAATGAAAATAAGTAAATCTTTCTTTCTTTTTTTTTTTTTTAAAGATTTATTCATTTTATTACAGCCAGATATACAGAGAGGAGGAGAGACAGAGAGGAAGATCTTCCGTCCGATGATTCACTTCCCAAGTGAGCCACAACGGGCCAGTGCGCGCCGATCTGATGCTGGGAACCTGGAACCTCTTCCGGGTCTCCCACGCGGGTGCAGTGTCCCAAAGCATTGGGCCGTCCTCAACTGCTTTCCCAGGCCACAAGCAGGGAGCTGGATGGGAAGTGGAGCTGCCGGGATTAGAACCAGCGCCCATATGGGATCCTGGGGCTTTCAAGGCGAGGACTTTAGCCGCTAGGCCACGCTGCTGGACCCAATCTTTATTTTCTTTAAAAAAGAAAAAGCACGTTTCAAAACCAGGTAACTAACATGTAAATCCACTGGAGAATTAGGTTAGCTAACTGGCATATTTACTCATGATCTGTTTTTTTCTGCTATTTATATTTCTTTTCATGATACACAAAGTTCAGGTCATTGTCTGAGGTCATGTAAGGTAATTTAAAAATACTACATTTTGGGCCCTGTGCGGTAGCCCAGCAGCTAAAATCCTCACCTTCTGCATGCTGGGATCCCATATGGGCGATGGTTCTCATCCAGCTCCCTGCTTGTGACCTGGGAAAGCAGTCCAGGATGGCCCAAACCCTTGGGATGCTGTACCCACATGGGAGACCCAGAAGAGGCTCCTGGCTGCAGGCTTCGGATTAGCTTAGCTCCAGCTGTTGCAACCGCTTGGGGAGTGAATCATCGGACGGAAGATCTTCCTTTCTGTCTCTCCTCCTCTGTATATCTGACTTTCCAATAAAAATGAATAAATCTGAAAGATTTAAAAAAAAAATTTTAGCCCACTTTTTAAGTTAAAAAATATTTTTGATGATGTTTACATAGTTGATAAGGGTGCGAAGGATTGAGGGTTAGGGGAAAATGGGTAAGACCATTATTTGCAAATTTTCTTTTTCTTTGTGTATCTGGAGGAAGAGGAGATAGAAAGGAGAAGTCTCCCAGCTGCCCCAGTATTCAGGGATGGGGACTGACCATCTGATATCAGCCCAGGGTTAACCCACGTTTCTAAAAGATAAATACATTGGCATCTGGAATTCACAGCCAGGAGAATGGCTACTTATCTGGTTATTCTAGGATCATGATAGCACCGCTTACAACTATTAAAATACTTTTAAAATGAAATCACGATTTTAATGTGGATCTGGGTTTCTCCTACGTGCTAAAAGCAATTTCTAATTCCATGAATATTAAACTCTTGATTTTGAGAAGGAAAGCTCCAGGCTGCCGGTTCGCTGTTCGTGTGTCTGCAGTAGCTTTAGCTGCTCAGGTTGAGGCTGGGACCTGCTTGAGCCGCTGCCACTGTCTTCCATGGGGACCGTTAGCAGGACCTCGCGCCTGGGCGTTGGAGGGGCAGAGGCACAGGCTAATCCCAGCCAGGCCCAAACGTCTTCCTCAGCTTTTGTTCTTAAGCGGCATTGTGTAAAACAGATAGAGATCTTGGGATCTGACTGTTCAGATAACATACTGGTGATTATGTTCGTTTTTCAGAGCTTCTAGAATGAATCATCACAAACTTAATGGTTTAAAGCAGTATAAGTCTATTTTCTCAGTTCTTTTTTTTTTAAATTTATTTATTTTTTATTACAAAGTCAGATATACAGAGAGGAGGAGAAACAGAGAGGAAGATCTTCCGTCCAATGCTTTCCCAGGCCACAAGCAGGGAGCTGGATGTGAAGTGGAGCTGCCGGCGACCATATAGGATCTCAGCGCGTTCAAGGCAAGGACCTTATTTTTTTATTTTATTTTTTTTTAAAGACTTATTTATTTTATTACAAAGTCAGATATACAGAGAGGAGAGACACAGAGAGGAAGATCTTCCGTCCGATGATTCACTCCCCAAGTGAGCTGCAACAGCCGGTGCTGCGCTCATCCGAAGCCGGGAACCTGGAACCTCCTCTGGGTCTCCCACGTGGGTGCAGGGTCCCAAGGCTTTGGGCTGTCCTTGACTGCCTTCCCAGGCCACAAGCAGGGAGCTGGATGGGAAGTGGAGCTGCCGGGACTAGAACTGGCGCCCATATGGGATCCCGGTGCATTCAAGGAGAGAACTTAAGCCGCTAGGCCACGCCGACGGGCCCCATGGCAAGGATTTTTGCCGCTAGGCCACACTGTCGGGCCCTTCTCACAGTTCTTTGAGTTTAGCTCAAAATCAGTTTTTTTGGCTCCAGTCAGCTTTCTGGTTCTGTAGTGGCTTTCCTTGCCTCTTCCAGCTCCTAGTGGGGCTGCCAGCATTCTTTACCTTGTGTATCATTGTTTGCAATCTCAGTACCATTGTTACATTGCTCTCTCTTTCCATCTCCCCTTTACAGATTGCGTGTGGATATATCTTTGGGCTTGCCTGATTTCCCAGACTAATATCTTAATCTCACAATGTTTAATCATATTTGCAGTGTCTTTATTGCCATACAAAGTAACATTCACAGGTTCTATAGATTAGGATTTTTGTAGTTTACAACAGCAGTCCCCTGAAATTTACATTTTATTTAATTTTTTAAGTTTTATTTTTTATTGGGAAGTAACATATACAGAGAGAAAGAGAGACAGGAAGATCTGTCTGCTGGTTCATTCCCCAAGTGACTGCAATGGGCAAGCTGTGCCGATTTGAAGCAAGGAGCCAGGAGCTTCTTCTGGGTCTTCCATGCAGGAGCAGGGCCCCAAGGCTTTGGGTCGTCCTCGACTGCTTTTCTAGGCACAAGCAGGGAGCTGGATAGGAAGTGGAGCAGCCAGGACATAAACGAGCACAAGTATGGGATCCTACTGTGTGCAAGACGAGGACTTTAGCCACTAGGCTACTGTGCCAGGCCCTAAAATTCATGTTAATATTAAAAATTCCCCATGCTACAAAACCAAATTTTACTGTCAGTCATACAATTTCCTGCATGTTAACTAATTTATGTCTTCCAATCAGATGCACTTCAGTTAAATTGAAGAATTTGAGATGGCTTTTTGCAGATTAACATTTCCTACATCCTGGGCCTGATGTGGTCGCCTAGTGCCTAAAGTCCTCGCCTTGCTCATGCCGGGATGACATATTGGCACCGGTTCTAATCCCGGCTGCTCTACTTCCCTTCTAGCTCCCTACTTGTGGCTTGGAAAAACAGCAGAGGACGGCCCAAAGCCTTAGCACTCTGCACCCGCGTGGGAGACCATAAGGAGGCTCCTGGTTCCTGGCTTCAGATTGGCTGAGCTCCGGCCGTTATGGCCACTTGGGGAGTGAATCAGCTGACAGAAAATCTTTCTGTAAATCTGCGTTTCCAATAAAAATAAATATTTTTTAAAAATTTACTACATTTGTAGAGTGATCCATTTTGACCTAAGCCTGATGAGTTTTTAAACAAATTAATCATAGGGCCTGGTGTGGCAGCCTAGTGGCAAAAGTCCTCTCCTTGTATGCACTGGGATCTCATGGGCGCTGGTTTATGTCCTGGTGGCGCCACTTCCTCCACTTCCCATCCAGCTCCCTGTTTGTGGCCTGTGAGGAGTCGAAGATGGCCAAAGCCTCAGGACCCTGCATCCATGTGGGAGACCTGGAGGAAGTTCCTGGCTCCTGGCTTTGGATTGGTTCAGCTCCAGCCATTGCAACCTCTTGGACAGTGAACCATCAGATGGGAGATTTTCCTCTGTGTCTCTTCTCCTCTATATATCTATCTATATCTGCCTTTCCAATAAAAATAAATAAGTCTTTAAATAAAACATGGAATCTGCTTTAACGAATTTATAAGTGTAGAATATATTATTGTTGTGCAGGAGATCTTAGTGTTTATACAACTTGCTTGACTGAAACCTAGGCCTCTTGGTACATTTCCGTGTAAGTACCATTCCATTCTTGGAGCATCATTTACGTAGGGTAATGGAATATTTTTCTCTCTATGACTAGTTTATTTCACTTGTCATAATGTCTTCAAGATTGTCCAGGTTGGTAACATTGAACTTTTTAATGGTTGCATAGTTTTGCACAGTGTGTATGTATACCGCATTTTCCTCACTTATCTGCCAGTGGACACATAGGTCATTTGTTCACTTTAGATTTTGTGAATAGTATTGTAATTAATTTAAGAGTGCTAATGTTCCAAGACGATGATTTCAATTCTTTTTTTTAAAAAGGTTTATTTATTTTTATTGCAAAATCATATATATATATATATAGGGAGAGAGAGAGAAGAGACAGAGAGGAATATCTTCTGTCTGATGGTTCACTCCCCAAGCGGCTGCAATGTCCGGAGCTGAGCCAATCAGGAGCCAGGAGCCTCTTGTGGGTCTCCCGCATGCATACAGGGTCCCAAAGCTTTAAGCCATCCTCAACTGCTTTCCCAGGCCACCGGCAGCGAGCTGGATGGGAAGCGGGGCTGCCGGGATTAGAACTGGTAACCATATGGGATCCCAGCGTGTTCAAGGTGAGGACTTTAACCACTACACTGTTGTGCCGGGCCTTCGATGTTTTTTTATTGTTGTTTTCCATGATACAGTTTTATAGGGATAGGGATTCCTCCCTCCTTTCCTTCCCTCTCCATTTCCCCCTAATATTACAGTGGTATAGTCAGTAACAGTTACAAGTTTACCATTCTGCTACTTAAGCGTATGATGGCATTGTAGGTGTAGGCAAAGGTAGAAATCTAGTATCAAGGTACTTTAAATTCAAAAATCTCAAATTCAGTTGTAATCCAAATAATATGGTCTAAATAATAAATTATAAGATTATTGTTTCTAAGGTCAAAGCTGAACATTGCAGTCATTGTCTTAGTCTCCAAGGTTGATGTAGTTTGCAAGTTGTGTGTAACTCCTTCATTTATTGGAGTAGCTAGTATAGCATATAGGATGCTGCATGGTAGGGGTGTCTGGGGACTTTCCAAATTCCTGATTTACTCCCAGGGCAGATCACTACTGTTGGTTGATTATAAAACAGCCCTTTCTGCTTACAATTCTAGATTAAAAATAGAGCAGTCATCATCAGCTGGCTAAATTCCATTGCCTTTAGTTTGTTCTCTAGCTCATTTACAAGTAATGCCAGAAGCTTCATAATGTAGTGATTCTTTCCAGGGCTTACTGTAACAGGCTAGCACTGACTTGGTGGTTTCTAAATTGGATCCAGATACGCTACTCGGAGTCAGAATTGCACATTGTAGTTATCACTTAGGTTTGGCTGTTTCTACTTATGCAAATGATAAAATAGGAACTCTTTCATCCTTTACCTGAACAATGCAGCCTTTGGTAATCTAGCTCCACTAGAGTGAACACGGGAAGTTGTAAACCTAGTGCAGACATGCTACATGAATGGTTTCCCTTAAAACAGCCTTTCCCATGAAAATAATGTATTTGTGTCTATTTAGGTTAATAAGTAAAGAAAACATTTTGAAGACCATTTATGATCTTGGAAATAAAGTAGAAAAAGAATTGTAGGTAATATGTAATTACTACAGCTTTCTGGTAATTAGAATACTGAAGAAGAAAAAAAGGTTCTATTTGCGACGAGGAAAATTATGGAAACCGCATTTTATAAGTTTTTGATTTTTAAAAAAATATTTATTTTTGTTGGAAAGGCAGATCAGATTTGCGGAGAGAAGAAGAAACAGAAAGACCTTCCATCCGCTGGTCTGCTCCCCAAATGGCTGCAATGGGCAAAGCTGAGTCGATCTGAAGCCAGAAACCAGGAGCTCCTTCCTGAGGGTCTGCCACGTGAATGCAGTCTCAAGGCTCTGGGCCGTCCTCGACTGCTTTCCCAGGCCTTAAGCAGGGAGCTGGATGGGAAGTGGAGCTGCCTGGAGCCTGGACAAAAACTGCTGCCCATATGGGATCTTGGGCACTGAGCCATTGTGCCAAGTGCTGATTTCTTTCTAAAATTGAAATGCCTTATAGTTTTTCTGTATTTTGAAGTGACTTTATGAAAATTTTGTCTTTAAAGTTATGAAGTTTCATCAAATAAGATAAATTATCTTACGATAATGACAAACTGGTTTCTTACGCCTTTAAGAGGCTTTAAGTCTTGGCAGGAATCTCTAATTGTATATCCTTTTGGCTTATTCATATGAGTAAGTCTTTGTAAGTAGTATTCACAATCTGCCCATTTAGCATTCAGTGAAGATTTTCATTAGCACTGTATTTATGTATAGTTATTTTGAAAATCTTAGCAAGATTTAAAATAGTAATTTGAGGGCCCGGCGGCGTGGCCTAGTGGCTAAAGTCCTTGCCTTGAACGCACTGGGATCCCATATGGGCACCGGTTCTAATCCTGGCAGCTCCACTTCTCATCCAGCTCCCTGCTTGTGGCCTGGGAAAGCAGTAGAGGACGGCCCAAAGCCTAGGGAACCTGCACCCACGTGGGAGACCCAGAGGAGGTTCCAGGATCCCAGCTTCGGATGGGCACAGCACCGGCTGTTGCGGTCACTTGGGGAGTGAAACATTGGACGGAAGATCTTCCTCTCTGTCTCTCCTCCTCTCTGTATATCTGACTTTGTAATAAAATAAATAAATCTTTAAAAAAATTAGTGATTTGAGGAAAATTGGGAGAAGAGATTTTTCAAGCATTGCTTAAGGCAAGGGAAAGTATAATGCATGGCAAAAGGAGCTTGCTAGATGTTGGTATAGATTGAATGAAATTTGTATTGGTGCTTAAGATGTCAACTTGTAGGACAAGGGTGGAAACTCTATACTTGTTATTTTTATTTTTTTGAAGATTTATGTTTATTGCTAAGTCAGATATACAGAGAGGAGGAGAGACAGAGGAAGATCTTCCGTCCGATGATTCGCTCCCCAAGTGAGTGCAACGGCTGGTGCTTTGCCGATCCAAAGCTAGGAACCTGGAACCTCCTCCAGGTCTCCTACGCGGGTGCAGGGTCCCAAAGCATTGGGCCATTCTCGACTGCCCTCCCAGGCCATAAGTAGGGAGCTGGATGGGAAGCCCGGCCGCCAGGGCTAAAACCGGTGCCCATATGGGTTCCCAGTGCGTGCAAGGCTAGGACTTTAGCCAGGCCCAGCACTTGTTATTTTAATTTTAATTCTCAGATCACTGTAGGAAGAGCCCACCAGTGCAGAAAAAAGTAAATTTAGCAGAATGGTTGGGAGTCGAATGTGATCATACTGAATGGTGTCACATTTTTGATGCGTTTGGAGAGACCCGTCTAAAGTGGTATATTGATTATCAGAAAGAGGAGCCTTTCCTGTGTGCCTTGTGTCAAGATCACTCCAAAAGCCAGGCCTCATGTCCTCTGCAGTCTGCAGCTGCCACTGACTCTCCGGGAGACAATCCTGGGCTCATATGTGCCCTGAGACTCAGTGTATAGTCACAGACGTAAAAGTCATTGCTCAGAATGAAAATGGAGCATGAGAGTGGACCATCCTGGCAGCTTGGAATTGTAGTGGGATGGTAAAAGGGAGGCCAGAGATAGGAATGAGTCTGTGGGTGCAAATGTTCTCTCAACATGCAGGAAGTTTTGTGCTTCTGGCTTCCCTGTCGCCCTCTCTCCTCATGTGTGTGACATCGGTATCTGCCGAGAGGGTGCCACATGGACTCCTAGGTCCCAGGCCCCGATGGAGCCATCTGCCATTCTGCCCTGAGCTTCTCCACACCGTAAAGTCACAATTTTACAACCTTTGTAGGCACCAGATTCCACCCCACAGCAGACTAAATATCTTAAATTGTAGCCTTTTTTATATGTTACACATAACTTTTATGTTAATAAAACAAATTTGAATCTCATAGTTTTTAGCATTTAGATCATCATTTTATAACTCACTGTTTTCCTATCACTCATCATATATTCTCTGGAATTCCCTTGGATTGTGAAAAGTTAACCTGTAGATTGTTTTTAAACTTAATGACTTAATGATTGAAATGCAAATGTGCCTTATACCTGCATAATTTTTATTTTTAAAAATTTATTTTTATTGGAAAGACAGATTTACAGAGGGAAGGAGAGACACAGATCTTCCATGTGCTGATTCACTCCCCAATTGGCCACAACTCCTGAAGCTGAGCCTATCCAAAGCCAGGAGCTTCTTCTGGGTCACCCACGTGGGTGCAGGGTCTCAAGGCTTTGGGCTGTCCTCTGCTGTGTTCCCAGGCTACAACAAAGCTGGAACACGAACTATATGGGATCATGGTGCTTGCAAGGGTAAGGGCTTTAGCCAGTTGAGCCATTGCACTGGGCCTGCCCACAGCTGCATATTTTAAAACTTCAGTTTTGCAGTTTTTAGCTTTTCTTTTTGTTGTTGTTAAAGATTTTGTTTATTTTTATTACAAAGTCAGATATACAGAGAGGAGGAGAGACAGAGAGGAAGATCTTCTGTCTGATGATTCACTCCCCTAGTGACCACAAAGGCTGGTGCTGTGCCAATCCAAAGTCAGGAGCCAGGAGCTTCCTCCAGGTCTCCCACGCAGGTGCAAGGTCCCAATGCTTTAGGCTGTCCTCGACTGCTTTCCCAGGCCACAAGCAGGGAGCTGGATGGGAAGCAGGGCTGCCGGGATTAGAACCAGCGCCCATATGGCATCCTGGTGCCTTCAAGGCGAGGACTTTAGCCTCTGGGCTACCTCTACAGGTCCTATTTTTCTTTTTCTTTTTCTTTTTCTTTTTCTATTCATTTATTCATTAATTACATTGTATTACATGACACATTTTCATAGGTACTGGGATTCTCCCCCCTTCACCCCCAGCCCTTCCCCCATGGTGAATTCCTTCACCTTGATGCATAACCACAGCTCACGTTCCGTTGGGATTCCCTAATTACAAGCTTACACCATACAGAGTCCAGCATCCCACTTGTCCAGTCAAGTTCAACGGCCTCTTAGGGAGGCCCTCTCAGGTTTGAAGGCAGAGCGTCACCTCGATCAATTAGAAGCTCCAACATATCATCAGCAACAGTCCAGGTACGATGAGGCTGGTGCAGAGTCCACTGATTGACATAGTCCATCTTAGAGTTTCCCCTTGTCCAGTTTTCCGCTGCAAGCATATAGCTGAGGTGGTTGATTGATCTACTCCATCTTCTATCTTTTCTTGGTTAATGTTTTGATTCCTCCATTTTGTTCAGGGGAATCCCCAAAGAAAGTTTGAGGCATTCCCAGTCCAGGCTCCTACATGCACTACTAGTAAGCACAATACCCGCCACAGTCCATCACTCTGATCAGCTGGTGGTTGTAACCCCTGGGTTGGTTCTATTCTGAGCCCTGACCTCCATTGGAACCGATGAGTATTGCAGCTCTTCCCGGCTCTGCCCGTCACACACTCATCCCTCACCTAAACCAGTGGGAGGTGTGCTGGTTGGGTGCTGCATTCCCAATTGGCACAGGCCATTTTACCTTGGCATTTTGTGTTTTGTACTGTTTTTATCGCAACCAAACCTGGCCAGGCCCCCACACAGTTCCAGCGCTGGGATTTGCCAGTGGATGACGTGAACTGACTCAGCCTGGTCTGCCCCCAACTCGAGCCAAATGTATGCCAGTGGGTCACTTTCCAAAGCCTCTTCTGGGTTGTTTACCTCCATACTTCCTGCGTTTATTTGTAGGGTCAGTGTTACAGGTCCTATTTTTCATTTGTAAAGATTTGTTTATTTGAAAGGGGCATGCGTACATCTCTCCCCCAAAAGATCTATCTGCTGTTTTTTTTCCCCTGATGACCTTAGTTGTCAGGGTTGGTCCAGGCTAAAGTCAGGAGCCATGAAATCAATTTGGTTCTTCAGGTGGGTGATAGGGGTCTAAGTACTTGGAGCTGTCTTCTGCTGTCTTCCTCTGGTACATTAGCAGAGAGCTAGATTGGAGGAGGAGCTGTAGGGACTGGGACCAGTGCTCCCATGTGGGATGACAGCGGTGCTGATGGCAGCTTAATGCACAGCTTAACACCAGACCCAGGTTTTTTTTTTGAAATTGGGCATTTTTATTTTATCTGCAAGACAAGAAAAAAAATCTTCCATTTGCTGGTTGTACTCCTTAATGGGCCACAAGAGCTGGGCTGGGCCAGGACAAAAGCAGACTTGTGGAGCTCACCCCAAGTT
This sequence comes from Ochotona princeps, assembly GCF_030435755.1. Classification (NCBI taxonomy): domain Eukaryota; kingdom Metazoa; phylum Chordata; class Mammalia; order Lagomorpha; family Ochotonidae; genus Ochotona; species Ochotona princeps. Next base: position 73,074,263 of record NC_080836.1, read on the forward strand.
TCCCACATTGGTAATAAGGACTGAGCTACTTGAGCGGCCTTCTGCTGCCTGCCACCCTGGGCAGTGACAGGAAGCTGGTTTGGAAAGTGGAGCTTGAACTCAAAACCAGGCACTCCCATACAGCATGCAGATGTCCCAAGTGGTGTCTCAGCTAAACCAAGTGCTTGTGCTAATGTTTTTTCATTCATTGTTTTACTTATTTATTTTTGAAATTTATCATGCAATTTTGTAAAGTCTAGGATTCCCCTCCCCCCGTTTCCTACCCCCCGATTGATTTTTTTTCCCATAATGTCACAACTCTTCATAAGGAATCATAATTCCATCAGTCTCTTATTTAAGTGTGCCCCAACATTGCTGGTACAGAAATGTCAGACAGTCCAGCATCCCATTGTCTAGATATATCCAACACTTCCACTGGGAGTCCAGCTTTTGTTTGGAAGCAGAGATGCATGTTGCATTGTGTCTTCACCTGGATATGGTAGTCTCCATCATCCCACCACTATGCATTCCATTGTGCATCATGGATTCCGCCTGTGCTAATGTTTACATTTCAGAGCCAACATATCTATTTTTTTAATATCTCAAGTCTTTTGCAGACCCCTAAAAAATTCAGTTGCGAATGTTTAAAATTATCTGCTTGTAAGTATATGGCAGTGTCAGCACTCAGAAGGTGATACCCGAAGCACAGTCCTGGGCGTGCCGAAGGAGTCAGCCCTGCCTGCTGCCCTGCTTCGGGCCCAGCCATCTACTCCAGGGTGTCACAGCAACCACAATTCCTGCCCCCAAAGCAAGTCACGAAACCCAAAAGGATCACTCACGAAACCTTCATTTCCATGGACTATTTTAGCAAATGTAGTACATGTATTTTATAGCATTTTTATAATCTGCTGTAGGGACCCTGGGTGGAATAAGTCCAATCCTTAATTAGCTTGGTTAGGGAAGAAGATAGATGCTCTTCTGTCTGCGACACCAAGTGTCAGTCCCTAAGTGAAACCAAGGACCAAAACCTGTCAAGTCACAATCTGCTTCTGATTTACTTTCTTTTTTTACAGACTTATTTATTTGAAAGGCAGAGAAAAAGAGAGTTTTGCCATCCACAGATTTATTCCCCAAATGGCTGCAATGGCCGGAGTTAGGCTAGTCTGACACTGAGTACCAGGAGCTTCATCCAGGCCTTTCTTGGTTCCTTGGCCATCGACTGCTGCTTTCCCAGGTGCAGTAGTGGGGTCTTGAACTGGCACCCACCTGGGAGGCCAGTGCTGTAGACCGCGCCCTTGCTCTCTATGCCACAGTGCTGGTGCTGGTCTCTTAATTGGCTATTTGTGAATTAAAGGTGACTGTCATTTTTAAAACAAATGTGTTGCATTTAGGGGCATCTTAAGCCTGATGCATTTCACTTGCCCAGAACCCAGAGGACTCACGCTCTGAACACGCCACATTCTGCCCAGCCCTGGGAAGCTGCTCTTCAGCTAGAGTACAGGCTTGTCACACGAGACGTGGACTCACCAGTGGGTCAGGAGAGAGTGACAGCTGTGTAAAGAACAGCTGTTTTGCTGGCAAGGGTGGCAGTGGAAACATCAGGGCTTTGGAAGTGGAAGATCCTATAGTTGCAGTTGTAAACTGCAAAGCTGGATTCCTAGTAGCAGAGCCTTGTGTGTCCGACAGGCTTGCTGTATTGTATGGATTTACACATTGTTTTTTCGGGGGAATTTAGCACTGAACTTAGTTTTCCATCTCTCCAAAACTTCGTGAATTCCTAGATAAATGTTTTAAATGTTTTAAAATTAAGTTTAGAGGATACGACAGTTAAATTTATCTTAATAAAAATTTTTAATTCAAATAGAAAATTTTGGGCCCGGCAGCGTGGCCTAGCGGCTAAAGTCCTCTCCTTGAACACCCCAGGATCCCATATGGGTGCCGGTTCTAATCCCGGCAGCTCCACTTCCCATCCAGCTCCCTGCTTGTGGCCTGGGAAAGCAGTCGAGGACGGCCCAATGCATTGGTCTCCCACGTGGGAGACCCGGAAGAGTTTCCAGGTTCCCAGCTTCGGATTGGCGCAGCACCGGCCGTTGCGGCTCACTTGGGGAGTGAAACATCAGATGGAAGATCTTCCTCTCTGTCTCTCCTCCTCTCTGTGTATCTGACTCTGTAATAAAATAGATCTTTAAAAAAATAAAATAGAAAGTTTTTATGAGAAAAAATAACCTTTAGATGAAAAGAAAGTTTACACACACACACACACACACTTTAAAGTGACTATTATATTCTTGAGTTTTCCCCTTAGTCAAATATCAGTTTCTATCTGTTCCTATCTGCTTTTAATTCTTCAAGCGCCCTATGTGTTCTGACTGGATGATAATGGTGTCTCTATCTCTTATAGACCTTGGCATTGGGGAAAAACTGTCTGATCTTAGTTCATTCCTTGTGTTTCAAAGCTACCTGGCCTCTGGAAGTAATGACTCTTTCCACTTCAAGTGCACCACACATATTCTTGCAAACACTGCTGATTCCTAGCCCTGTATGACATGACCGAGCACAGTGTTAAGTTCCTTTGTCCTTGCTGGGGTAATGCTGTTGGGTGGTAGAGTGATTCCTGTCAATCTAATGTAAAAATCCCTGGGATTTAGTTTAGTTGCACTATATATTTGATAACATAGTACATACCTGTCATATGTATTACATATGTAGTACATACCTGTCATATGTATTACACACATCGTAGAGACAGGACGTTTAGTTAGCAGTTGCATTGCTGGTTAAGACTCCTGGTCCCACCTTGGAGTGCCTGAGTTTGTCTTCTACCTCTGGCTTCTTGATTCCAGTTTCACATCATACAGCTCTGGGAGGCCGCAGGATGGCTTAAGGGGCTGGATTCCTGCCAGCATATGGGACACGAGGAAAGGGACCCCAGCTCCCGCCCAGCCCCTGGCCTGCTCAGTGAAATGGGGGCCCGAGCTTGAGCTCTGTATCTTTCGTTTGTCTCTAAAATGATTAGAAGTTTAATCAGATCACATGGGTATTTGTGTTCAATAAAACAACTGCCCAGTAACAAATGACATTTTATTATTTCAATGATCTTACAATGTCAGCATCAATTGTACCAAAATATATATATAATAGGCTTGATTTATCAATGATGAAGTCAGTTATGATTCACTTGAGGGTCTCCACTTTGCACATTATGACTTTTTTACATTAAGAAATGAGAATCCTCTATTTTGTAGAACTTAGATTTGTGCTTGGTTAATGCTGGAGCAAGGCACGAGCTTCCCTAGAGCAAGGGCAGGAGAAGCAGGCGGGGCAGGGCAGCCACCATACACCACACCGCACCCACTGCGCATGTGAGGAGTAGAAAGCTCCTGCAGGCCTTGCAGGTCCCGTTCTTGAGGGTTGAGCAGGTCAAAATAAAAGCATAAGTCAAATCTAGAGACATGTAAAAAGCTTCAGTTTCTAGTTGAAGCTGATGTTTTTCCTTTGCATGGTATTTGCATGTAAAAGAATGAAAATTCTTTCTGCTAAAGTTTTTACATGCAGACATTGTAAGTTATTTTCACATGGTTTTAAGAGACACTGCTCTGTTCTATTTCTCTGCTGTTATGAGCCACAATGTTTAGTTAGGTTCAGTGAATCAGAACAGGGCTGATGATGGGACCCTTTCGAAGCAAAACAGACAGCTAGGATTTGTTTCTCAAGGAATAGTTCAACAAAATTGGGACTTCCCTTATAGTTACATGCCATAGTCAAAATCTGAATTATATTCTGGAAATAAATGTTTGTTTTCAGTAATCAGTCTGTGTGTGTGGTGAGGATGGTGGGGAGGGAGAAAGATTATTTTTTATCTTAAGTAAACTGTGACAGCTTGAGAGAGCTCTGAGTAGGTAAAGGACTGGTTAAGATAGTCTTTTCACCAGGAATTGTATACTTTGTACATTCAAGATAAATGGAAGTAGGTCATTGCTTAATAGCCTAAACCAGATGTTATACTTGAAGGAAACATAAACAGCATTCTAAATTTACAAATACACTGGTAATCCTTCCTCGTCCGGGAGGTTGAGCCAAAGTTTACATAGATTACAGGAAAGGCTGGGTATGGAAAAATCTCAAGATATTGCATAAATGCAGAGAAAGTAATACAATATTGCTGGTGTTTTTTTTTAATACTGATTTACAGGGCCTTGCGTAGCCTCACCTTGTGGCTCACATGCAAGTGACCTGGGTCACTCCATCCTCTTGGTCAAACTGTCCCTCATCCATTTCCTGGAGGACGCTGTCACTGCTGCTGAAGCCGGAGAAATGGCTGCTTTGGGCTGGCTGCCCCTCCTTGGTCCAACATTCTCTGGACCGGGAGAGGAGGCATTCCCCCGGCAGGGGTCTGCTCTCTGGGGTCGGTGACAAGGCCGTGTCTGAGCCCACACTCCTGCTGGGAACTTTGCTTCTATCTTCGTTTTTCAAATGCCGGCTGCTTTTCCTCTGAAATACAAGAGATGGATGCCCAGGAGTTAGAAGGCGGGTGTTTGTCCCTCTGTGCGGGCACCTGCTCTTCTCCCTGAAATGCCCTGTGCTGCCTCTTCCAATCCTACTCTCCTTCAGAGCCTTGCTCAGCATCACCCTCTCCCCTGACGTCAGAGGAGTGCCCTCTCTCTGCTTCCTACGGTTCCTCTGGGCAGGTGGGCTGGATCCACGGGTGGGGTCCTCAGGGACTTCTCCCAGCAGAGAAACATGCTGACATCATATTTAGGGGGGAAGGACAAGGTGGAGATATGAATACATTTTTTCCTCTTGGTGCTGGGTGAGATCTAAATAGCAGAAAGTGTGATTCAACAGCCACCTTGCAGCCGTATCACCTGTGCATAGTGACACACAGGAATCGTGGACAACTTTCAGCTTCTTTGGAACGAATGCCAGTTGATCAAGAGTTCACTGAAAAATCTATGTTAGCTGGGTGCAGAGACCGCATTTTCCTAACTGTAAGAGTCAAAGTTATTAAAACTTACAGAAAAAAGAAGTCAGATGCTCAGACTGGTCTTGGAAATGTTTGCCAACCTGAGGTTTGTTGTAATGGCAGTGCATAAAATATGAAAATATTTTCTACTGGCTTTGACAGCTAAGTATCAGATTCTCGTCTGGGTGGACCACTGTGGAATGTCACCTGGTTTGTGATTTCTTCTGCTTAGGAACACATAGCTTCCCAGGTGTGGCACAGAAAGGAGTGTTTGGCAACTTTGGAACAGCTCACCATTCTGGTCAAATTACTGGGGTCTGTAGGCAAGCTGAAGAGAAACAGTGTACTGTGGGCCCTTCCTCAGCCGACTCCCACCCTTGGGCTCCTAAGTTAGAAATACTTTGGATGCTGGTCATAATTTCCATGGGTACCCTTGTACCAACGAAGCAAAAATATCAATCTGGCATCCTTTCCCTTCTATTTTTATCCACCAAATTGACCAAACTTGGTGTCAGCAAGGGAGTCTGACACATTTGCTCTCAATCAGGTAAGCATTGGCAGGACAATGGCACCTTCTGCCTGGCCCTGGGCTGCTGCTAAGTGGTTTTGTCTCTAGCAGAGCTAAGCTCCTGAGTCTAGCCTGGCTGGCGGAGCCCTTTCCCACATTGCATGAAACACATTAACTCTTGAGTGATGGAGCTCAACTGTGCGCATCGAAGGAATCAGAGTGGGAAAGTGAGGGTGCCAGGCACAGGCAGTGCCCGGGCTTTTACTTCTGCACCATTGCTAAAACCAAAGGAAAATTTTGCAACAAGTTCCTTTTTGTATACTTTCTTGGAGGCCAACTCTCCTATCCACATGGAGGATTTTTTAAAAGTAAAAAAATGGATGCTATTCATAATAATAGCAATTCACTTTTAGATAACCATTAATAAGTAAACAGCCACCAGATGCAGATTTCAAACATTAGAAAGGAGACTTTAGTTGGAGAAGGTAAATTGTAAAGCAGATGATTTAAAATTGTATGCATAAAACTCATACAGTGGAAGTGACTTTTGGGTGTGCAGTTCTACGTACTCTTCCACACGTATAGATTTGTGTAACTACATTCCAGACAAAGGGCATTTCTCCTACCCCCCCAATCCACACCAACATATCCATCATATCTCTCCTCTACTTGTAATCCCTGGCAGCCATTAGTCTGTTCTCTACACCACAGGTTCATGTTTTTGAGAATGTCGTATGGGTGGGACAGCACAGTCTGTGAATGTTGAGACTGGCTTTTACTCAGCCTAATGCCTTTAAGTTAATCCAAGGTGCTGTACAGATCAGGGGTGTGTGTGGGGGGGCAGCACAGTTGTTCACGGACTCATCTGCTGGAGACAGAGATCTAGGTTGTTCCTGGTTCTTGGCAATCACGAATGGAAATTCTACAGACTTTTGTGTAAAGGTTTTTGTGTATAGGTTTTGTGTATAGTTCCTCTAGGGTAAACAAGAGAGGGATTACTGAGTCAGAGAGTGAGCATGTGTTTACCTTTATAAGATGTTGCATTTGCAGAGAGGCTGTGTTCTCCGTGTGTCCATCTGAGTGTGTGTGAGTTTTGGCTTCTCCTTACCCTCACCAATTCTCCGTATCTTTAATTCTAGCCATTCTAATAGGTGAATGGTATTATCCAAGTACTGCTTTCATTTATACTCTTCTCTAGTGACTAGTTATTTAAACATCATTTTGTGCTACTTCAGTTCTCACGTACATAGCCTCATTGGTGAGGTGTCCAAATCGTTCAGCTACTGTGTAACTGGGCTAAATGTTTACTCATCAGTGAACGCTGAGGGTTCTTAATACATTCTTGATACAAGTTCTTTATCATATATGTGATCTATGAGTTTTTTCCCCTCAGTCTGTGGCATGTTCTTTCATTCTCTTAACAGTGTCATTCACAGAGCAAAACTTTTAAATTTTTGATAAAATTTTAACTTCCCAATTTTGTAGATGGATTTCTGCTGCTGGTGTTAGGTCTGAGAACTTGTAACCTAACCCCACTTAATGATTTTTTTCCTGTGTTTTTTCTAAAAGTGTTCTAGTTTTAATAGTGTAAAATAATCAGAGGCAATAAATGGAAATATAAATTTTGAGTTACCATTTTTCACATTTAAAAATTTCTCAAGTTATTTAGAGTACTGCATAAAATATATTTGTAAAATATACATCGGGTCCTAAAAGATCTAATTACAAAGTAAAAAATTCCAACAATACACATTTCTCATTGCATAATTCTCAATTTCTTCTCCCACAACAGAGGCATGAAATAGATTTAGCAAAAAAAAAGTATGGTTCTGTATAGAGTGCAGTTGGATAGGACAAATTATGTACATGGACATTGGTCTTAAGAGACTAATGAAGAACGAAGAAAGAAGACATTTGCCCCCTCAAGGATCAAGTTCTAGGTCAATTTCTACTAGCCTATGAAATGTATTATCTTAATAAAAAGTAATTGATAATCCGAGGGCAACAGTTGTAATGTCTCAAATTTCTACCAACTGTTGTTGGAACAGCTTTGAAAAAACTTTTTAAGTGAAGCAAGCTTTTCATTAGTCCCTACCAAGCAACAGCTGATTTCAAAGTACAAAGCATAGCACCATGATGGACCTAGGACTACAGAAACCCTTTCCAAGGCATATCATAAATCTAAGCTTCACAAAAATATGTATAAACAGATAAATCAACTTGTTGCTTTCCCTAAAGCAACAACGTTTTGAAACAGAAGAACAAACTGTCTCCTCTAGAGAATCTACAAATCCGTTTTCTGTTTTTGTTTTAGCTGTGACAGCCTTCAGTATACACACGCCACCCGGAAATGATCTCCCAACCTGGAGGGTTTTTGCCAGAAAACATTTGTCTAATGAAGAAGTAGTAAAAGCATTTAGAAACAGAATTCTAAGCAATAAACTATATTATTTCTGGGATTATCATTGATACAAACCAACTGTATAAATATATATCATATATACATACATATCTCATATTACCATAAATAATTCATGGTAAATATTTATATACCATACGTATATTTTATAAATCTGCATTATATAAGTGAACCAGGAATTTTATATTGCAATGGGTGTCTATATAAAGATTACTCAAAGGAATGTTCGAGTCTGTAGACAGTACTTACACTTGTAAGGGCCTATTTTATCTTGGGGGAATTGGGGACACGAAAAGGAGACTAGAAAGCAGGTGAACTTGTTCCCGTCTTAGCGATCACAACTCTAGGTTGTGTTAATCACAACCCCATCAAGCTGAATTTCTGCTGATCTTTCCTTAAAAAGTGATGGTCATTTTTAGAAGGTTAAAAAATGTTTATGACTTAGTAGTAAGTCCGTTTCGGGGCAGAAGAAGAAAAATTTGATTTTTGCTGAATGTTCTCTACTTACACCTGCCTTTCCTTTTTCATAGCATATCTTCTAATGTAGTCATGACCTTGAGCTATCCTTTTTGGGGTGGAAGGGTACAGTTTTCACTTGAGGGCTGAATGCAGTCTCTCTCTTCTCTGTCCTGTGACCTCCTCATCTTCCTATTCACACTTCCATCATTTTGCTTGTTTATATTGAGCCAGTAGCTTTATTCTAAACTTAAGGTGAGGCTTAGTATGGCTGTATTACATACAGTCAGTTTAGCTTTATTGGTTTAGAAAACCTTGAACTGTAATGCATACACACAAACACACACACACACACACAGAAAATGAACAACTTCAATTTTCTGGTCCATTGGAGAATTTTTTGCTTTGGAAGTTAAGTTTTTTCAATGATAATGATTCTGATTGCACATCCAGTAAAATTTAGGTAACAGGTTAGGCATGATGCTGAAAAAAATATGAACTTGAAGATATAATGTAAAAAAATACAGTGTAGTCAGAGGTCACGATGGCCAGGATTACCTAGATGTGTAAGATCAGCGACATTTGCTCACAACTTAGCCAGCACTGCAGGGGGAGAACAAGCTTTTCCAGTACTGACTGCTATCAGCTCATGAATGACAGGTTATTTAGAGCAAGTGTGTATTTAGTATGAATACAGCAGCTTCACAGAAAAAAAGTGAGAACTCTAGCAGGCAGTTTGATGTAGAAGGCCTGGAGCTCACATACCACTCGACCCAAGGATAATACTTGCGATGAGTAACTGGACAAAGGAAGTCTCCTGGGAACCATGGAATGGCAAACATTCTGGGGACACTGGTAGAAGATCAGGCCTAGTTTGGCGAGGGCTATTCTGGCCGACTCCAGCCAGTGCAAGCTGGCTCCAGAGAGAAAGCATTTTCTCTTTCTGGCATGGAAGAGGCGACACCTTGACAAACAAGTTTCTAAAGTGAAATTTAGATCCTGCTTTTTGGCAGAAGGAGGAAGGACCAAGAATGCCTTTTGTATCTGCTCTTGGTTGCCTTTGGCTCAGAAAAATCCTTAGCTCCAACTGGCATGTTTTGCAGTGGAATAGTCTTAGCCTCTGTCAAAACTGATTCCTGCTGCCTGAAGGCTGGCAAGTTTCCCTTCTTTCATGCAGGGACTGTCTCCAACTTAAGACTCGCTCCCTTCTCTGCAGTCACCGTCTGGAGTGACGTGAGAGCTTAGGGACTGAGTGCTTCAGTGTCCTATCGGCTCACAAAGCATCAATCTTACTCACTTCTGGTGTTTGAGCAGCTGAATTCCACATAGCTGGCCTCTGGAGGAATACGACCTGCTTTGTAGCCAAATTCCCTTCACTGCAAAGTAAAACAATAACATTAGTATTTGTGAATTAGTAATTTTCTACATTTTGTGTGTTTTTCTGCATGCATCCTCTGTAATACGATCTTCTAACCCAAATTATGAAATAGGAGTATGTATAAATTACAATTGGAAAAACAAGCTTTAAAAAAAGCCCCCAGAAACTGAATATGGGAGCTGGTGTGGTAGCCTAGTGGCTAAAATCCTCACCTTGTACACACCAGGATCCCATATGGGCACCAGTTCTTGTCCTGGCTCCTCCACTTCCCCTCCAGTTCCCTGCTTGTGGCCTGGGAAAGCAGTGGAGGACAGCCCAAAGCCTTGGGACCCTGCACTTGCATGGGAGACGCGAAGAAGCCCCTGGCTCCTGGCTTTGAATTGGCTCAGCTCTGGCTGTTATGGCCACTTGGAGTAAAGCAGCAGATGGAAGATCTTTCCTCTCTGTCTCTCCTTCTGTCAGTATATCTGCTTTTCCTATAAAAATAGGCAATTCTTCAAAAAAAAAAAAAAAAAAAAGGAAAAAGGAACATGGTCGTTACAAACAGTTTTAGTGTTTAGGACTCTCGCATTCCGCCATGCTGACACAGTGCGGTTCAGGTCTGTCTGCTACGTTGTGTATTTTTTGCGTTTCCATGATCACTGCTCATGTACATTGAGCTTCTGCGCCTTTTGCTGAAACAAGCTTTCCTTTATGCTGTGATGATGCATTGAATGACTACATATTTTCTCAAAGAATTAAGATCCCAAAATCTACTAAGCCTTCCCTTTTATTAAAACGTTGTCTCTGGTTTCTTGCTAATTGTAAATAACAGTTATAAAAACACATGTACTTTTCCTCATAAATTATTTCCTGGAGATAATTCTCAAAAATGAGATTGTTGAGGGAACCTGGTGTGATAACCTAGTGGCTAAAGTCTTCACCTTGCATGCCCCGGATCCCATATGGGCACTGGCTCATGTCCTGGCAGCCCTGCTTCCCATCCAGCTCCCTGCTTGTTGCCTGGGAAAACAGTCGAGGACCAAAGCTTGGGACCCTGCACCTGCGTGGGAGACCCGGAAGAAGCTTCGGACTCCTATCTTCGGATCGGATAGGCTCAGTTCTGGCCATCACGGCCACTTCCGTCATCAGACGGAAGATTTTCCTGTCTGTCCGCTTCTCTGTATATTTGACTTTCCAATAGAAATAATAATTTTTTTAAAAAAAGGATGAGATTGTTAAGTCAAAAGAGTATGACTCTGGTGGGCACTGATGCTGTCCAGGACTCCAGCATTCCTTAGTGAGGTGCCTGGTTCAAGTGTGCGCTGTTCTGGGTTCCATCCAGCTTCCTGCTAGTGCGCATTCTGGAAGGCACTAGATGATGATTCAAACACTAGAGTTCCTGCCACCCACATGGGAGCTCTGCATGGATTCCAGGCTCCTCCTGTTGTTGTAGGCATCTAAAGATTGATCAGCAACAAAATTCTCTCTCTCTCTGCCTTCCAAATAAAAAATAATTAATGAACGAGCATTTAAAGAAGAGTATGATTTAAGCGTCTTGGTATTCCCTGTTAAATCCGCCTGATAACGAGATCAGTTTGGGCTGCCTTGTGAGTAACTTCACGGAGGGCCTGGAGCTGCAGCTGCTGTCATTTTGAGATGCTTCTTTCCGTTAACACTCGGTATTCCTCGGCTGTCATCATGGCAAATTACCCCTTGCCAAGGATGACTTGGATTCCTCTGACATGCTTTTCAGAGTCTCCCTGGATTTATGGGAAGGAGTGTCTGTAGCTCAGTTACAACTTTTATTATGCAAAATCTTCCAACAAAACCTTAGTATCAATTCTATCTTATGTTTAGCTCTTTCCCAGGAAACAAAGGCAATGCAAAAGGCTGACCTGGGAAGCACTGTGCACCACTTGAAAATCCCGAAGCCACTAATATCCTGGATTGTGAGAAATAGCCAGGCTTTCCCAGAGGCAGCAAGAAGGTGCTTCGTTTCTATACATATTTTATGTTTTTATTTTAAAGGACTACTTTAGTCTAATCTCATTTTCATTTAATCTTGTTTTGAATTGGAACAAGAGACTTGGCACGCATATATGGTAACTTTTGGGACCAACCAATATCATCATGAACTATCAGTAAATACAGGAAGGGGTTAGCACATGTGCACAATAGGCAGTAAGTGTTTTGGAGGCTCTGAGTAGACTGAATGACTTCTGAATCACATAGTTCTTGGATTCCAATCTGAACTTTGTTATTGCGTCTAATAGAAACGACTTTAGTCAAAGTCCTTAAGTTCTCTGACTCAGTTTCCCATCAGGGTCCTTTTGAAGGATGAATGTCTCATTTTCCTTGAAGAGTTTACCACAGTTCCTGACACTTTGACACTGGAACGCTACAGCACATGTGATTTTGTTCCACTTTCTCCACTCATTTAGTGAAATGTAGGGTGGAACTTAGCAGAAGGGAAATGTCTCAGAATGGGGAATAGCCTTTAGGCAACAAAGTCAAGAGGTAGTATACGTGAAAAAAGATATTTCTGAGTAAGTTTCAAGATATGTATGTGGTCCAGATAGAGAATCACTTGAGAGAACTTACACCTAGAAATATGCAAAGATGAGCAGGAGGGCTCAGGATAGAATTATTCCTCTTGAAAAAAGAAAGAAGAGGCACGTCAATGGAGGGATGGTGGGTGAACCGGCAGGTTGTTCCTTCCAACTGATTATAGGATGGGGCAAGTCTGAATGCACAGCAGGTGATATTAGGTCAAGGGCAGGCTTTTCAATCTTTTCTGTCCATCCCAAACACTGATAATTGATTCTGTGGTCATTCCAGACCCATGTCCTTGGGCTCCCCCAGTGACCTTGATGTGCAGTCCTCTTGGAAACCATCCACACAAGAGACAGACTTCCTCCCAGGGCGGCATTCCTGGATCCCAGGGCAACCTGGTGATGCTGGCGTTCCTTTAATGACAGTTCATCACAGCTCATCAGTGGCTCCGCTTGACATGAAATGGTGAAACCAAAAATGCTCATTTTCCAGGAGCATCCTTGATGTCTAACTTATTTGACGATATATTTCTAGGGTGACATGTGTCCTTTAAGCTTTTCATGTATAATTTGAGTTTGAAACATCACCAGGAGCCACTTTGAAGACACACTTTTTTTCACCAGGTTGTTTCTTAATTTAATCTGTTTCTATTTGTCTAAAATAAAAAGGAATTTGCAGTGTGGATAAGGAGTTAATCTCTCTGTGCTGTGCAAGAGCCTGGCAGCAACCGCAAATTATGAAAGAGTCTCAACAGATTTCAAGGCAATGAGGGAAGGAGAAGTAAGATGGCCTGTCGGGGGCTAGAGGTGGGGTAAAATGGTTTAGGTGTGGGTTACAGTTTGAGTAATGGCTGGGTTAACACCAAAGACCATGTGTTAAGGACATGGTCACCAGAGTGTTATGTTGATGGCTTACAGACTGAACCCCGGAGCCCCTTCCTTTCCTAAGACAGCAGACAATCCCTGTTACTAGTGTGAAGGTGGGGCAGCCCTGAGTGAGTTCTAACTGCCAATGAGATGCTGCACCTAATGTGCTCTCTTCTAGGCATGTCATAAGAAAGCAAAAAGAAGACTACTGTTTAGTGTCACTTAAGGGAGAGGTTTGCTATGGCTGTAACAACTATTGTGAAAAAGACGGGGACTTTCCAGGAACAATGCATCTCATAGCTTAGTAACAATAACCTCCAGATCGAGTACTGCTTTCAGGGTACTATGTACCCTTTCATGTGTATTGGCAAATCTTTTTTTAATATTTATATTTTATTTGAAAGGCAGATTTACAGAGAGAAGAGATCTAGAGAGAGAGAGAGGCCTTGCATCTGCTGGTTCATTCCCCACAACTCTCAGAGCTGAGCAGACACGAGGCCAGGAGCTTCTTCCAGGTCTCCTGCATGGGTACAGGTGCTCAAGGACCTGAGCCATTCTCTGCTACCTTACCAGGCCATAAGCAGGGAGCTGGGTGGGAAGTGGAGAAGCTGGGACGTGAACTGGCGCCCTTATGGGATCCTGGTACTAGCAGATGGAGGATTAGCTCTGGCCCTTGCAGACTTGTTTCTTATGATCATCCCTTAAGGATGAGTAGATACTACTGTCCCCATTTTATGGATAACGAAATTGAGACCCTGATCTTTTTTTGTCATCTGTTTAAACATTATTAATTTGCTTGAGTGACAGATACACACACACACACACACACACACACACACACACACACAGAGCTTCCATCCACTGGTTCACTCCTTAAATAGCTCTAACAGCTCCAAAAGCCAAGTCTGGGCTAGGCCAGAGTCAGGAGCCAAGAACTCTATCTGGTTCTCACACATGGGTGACAAGGACCCAAGTACTTATGTCTGCTTGGTACTCAGTACTGTTGCCTTCCCAGACACATTAGCAGGAACGTTGAAAAGGAAACAGGGGAGTAGGGACCTGGACTTGCCTTCCGGTATGGGATGCCACTGTTGCAAGTGGCAGCTTAACCCACGGCATTATAATACTGGCCCCATCAGAAATCCTAGTGGCTAACTGGGCACTAGCTAATGGAAGTCTAGATTTTTGTTTAGCCTCCAAATTAAGAATTTTTGTTTATGATGTTTAGATATTGTAGTGTAAACTGATGAAAAAAATAAAAGCAAGTGTCTATTTCTCTAGGGCAAAAGTTCATGACTCAGGGCATCTAAAGAAGGAATCACTGGAAATTTTGCCTTGAGATTCTGCTGCATTCAGTTTAGTACAAGACCATCTCTGTCTCTCTCTGCCTTCAAATACAATAAAACAAAAGAGAACAAAAACTAAACAGAACCCGAGACTGCATAGAAATAGTTGCAGAAACAAAACAGGGGTCAAAAACACCACTTGGGACGCGCCCTTTCCTGCTCTGAGAGCCTAGCTCCAAGTCCCGGCTCTGCTTGCGTCTCTGCGAAGGCAGCAGCAGATGGCTCAAGTATGTCGGTCCCCGCCACTCGGCTGGGCCAGCTGGGTTGGATTCTGGATTCTTGGTTTTGGCCTGGTCTGGGCCTGGCCCAACCCTGACTGTTGTTGGGGATCATCAGGTGGGGGACTTCTCTATTTTGCTCTCTGCTTTTCAAACATAAGTAAGTGAATAAAAATGTAAGCCGCCGTGCTCTCAGAAGCTCTGTTCTTTCCTGCTGCCCTCCCTCACTGCTCTCCTCTACCACACTCACCTGCTGTGTGCACAGCTCTTCGCATCTCAGCCTCCCTGGACAGTCTCCCCACTACCTCCTGTTCTCGCACCGCGTCACCTGCACTGGCGCCTTTACTGAATTTTGCTGTGAAAAATCTTCTGTATGTCTGCGTGTGGCCTTTTGCAGAGCATAAACCACTGTCATAGTTAATAGTGACTTGCTGGCAAAAGCGATTTTCAACCTTTTGAGGCAACATCACCCCTGTTGAAAGTGCATCAAGGTACTTAAAAATGTTCATTTTGGTGCAAAGTTTTTGAAATATATGAATAAGTTTTTTCACAATGTACATGTCCACAAACTTATTGAACATAACCTGAATTCACAGATCTCAAAATGGGTTAGCATAAAAATGAACTTATTACTGAATTCTGTTTTACTTTTAAAGATTTATTTTTGCTTTTATTTGAAAGACAGATTTCAGAGAAAGAAGGAGAGGCAAAGAGAGATCTTCCATCAACTGATTAATTCCCCAAACTGCCACAATGGCTGGAGCTGAGCCAATCTGAAGCCAGGAGCCAGGAGCTTCTTCTGGGTCTCCCACGTAGGTGCAGGGACCCAAGGACTTGTACCATTTTCCACTGCTTTCCCAGTTCATAAGCAGGGAGCTGGATGAGAAGTGGAGCAGCTTGGACTTGAACAGGTGCCCATATGGGATGCCAGCGCTATAAGCAGGGGCTTAGCCTACTACTGTACTACAGCACTGACCCCTATTTAATTCTAATTCCTACAAATGTTTTTGAAGTCCTCTTGTGTGCTGTAGCCCTTCTTTGCAAACTTGTCACCATCTGTTCTGTGTTCGTTATTCATGAATATGTTGTCTCTCCAAGCAGAACATGGATTTCTAGAAGCAGAGTCTGCCCTGGGGATAAAATGTTGTCTTGCAAACAGTAGTCACAATAAATATTGCAGTTGAACTGAAGGGACAATCTGATTTAAGTGAAATGCAAAAATCTGAATCAGCTGGATCACAGCTAGGCTGGTTTCAAAAGAGTGGGCTTACCTCTAATTGCTTAGTCACTTCTCTGTAATCACCTAGTCAGCTGTGACACAGAAAGACTCCTGCTTTAGTTAATGGACTGGCCTGGTTTAAGATTTTCATGTCAAATTCCAATGAGCTTTTCCTTGTGCAGTGCAAGGTGTCAAGCTGCCACTTGTGATGCCTGCCTCCCGTTCCCAAGTGCTGGGTCTGGTCCTTGCTACTCGGCTTCAGATCCAGCTTCCTGTGAATGTGCCTGGGAAGGCAAGTGCTTGGCATCTGCCCCTCAGTAAGAGACCTAGCAGCTCTGGCGGTGAGGGTCATTTGAGAGTAAACCAGCAGGTGGAAGATCTCTCCCTTCTCTACAAACTTCTGCTGCTCTGCCTTTTTTTTTTTTTTTAATAAACAAATCTTTAAAAAAAAATGAATTTTTGTCTCTTAAATATAACGTTAAAAAAGGAAATTTTAGGGCCTTGAGTGATGGCTCAGTTGGCTAATCCTCTTCCCTTGCAAATGCTGGGATCCCATATAAGCTGCTCCGCTTCCCATTCAGCTCCCTGCTTGCGGCCTGAGAAAGCAGTGATGGATGGCCTAAAGCATGGGAAGGTCCTGGAAGAAGCTCCTGGCTCCTGGCTTCAGATTGGATCAGCTCTGGCTGTTGTGGCCATTTGGGGAATGAATCAGTGGATGAAAGATTTTTCGCTTTGTCTCTCGTCTCTGTAAATCTGTCTTTCAAATAAAAATAAATAAATCTTTTTTTTTTTTTTTAAAGAATGAAATTTTAACTTGCAGCTTTGTAGCTCTGTGCTTAGTCACAGCTATTCATATGTATAGGTCAAAACAATCAAAGAGAAAAAGTCCCTCCTCTCTGTCCCCTTCCTACTCCACAGAATACAATTTAAAGTTCAGACAAGAAAAGGTGATGATAATTGGATAAATTAGCTATTTTTTCTTTATTTTTATTTTTATTTATTTAGAAGGCAGAGTTGCAGAGAGGCAGGGACAGAGAGATTGCTGTTCACTCCCTGAGTGGCCTAGCAACTAGGGCTGGGCAGGGCAGCAGCCCAGAGCCAGGAGTTTCATCTGGGTCTCCCATATTGGGTTACAGGGGTTCAAACACTTGGGCCATCTTCTGCTGCTTTTTCAAGCCATTAGCAGGGAGCTAGATTAGAAGTAGAGCATCTGGGACCCACATGGGATGCTGGCATTATAGCAGTGGCAGTTACACCACATGCTTTAAAAAGCTGCCTTATCAAAATGCTATACTCACAAGATTACTGCTACCCTAAATCACAATGGAATTGCTGTTTCTGCAGAATGTGAGTTAGAAAAGGAAGAAGAGAACTGCATTAAAATGCATCAAACCCTAGCCTGTCCCTGCCTTGGCTGGCCCTGGCTGCCACAGGAGGACGCAGGGATGCTATCAGATACTTCCGTATCTCACCATCTCTGGAGACTTCTAGTGCTTCAAAGTCCAGGCTCGGGGAGCAGGGGTCAGAGCGTCACGGGAGGACGACATGTCCCTCATTTTCCTTATCCACATCTTATTCTTAGGGACAAGCCTGCTTATGTTCACAGCATAGTGTATCCCAGACGTTAAATGCTGCACATCCCTGCCGCTCCCCACAACACTACGCCTGAATTAGAATTTGGGAGAACGAAGCAATTTTACTGTTTAGAATTTATTTATTCAGAGAGGCAGGAAGACAGAGAGAGAGAGAGAGAGAGAGAGAGATTCCTTCTGGCTCAGTCAGCAACTGAGGACGAGGCAGGTTGAATCCAGGAGCTAGAACTTGATCTAGGTTTCCTATTTCTGTGTGAATGATAGGGTCACAACACCTGAGCCACCACATGCTGCCTTCCAGGCTACACATTCGCAGGAAGCTGGAACTGGGGGCAGAATTGGGGGCAGAACTGGGACTCACACCCAGGCTCTGAATCAGGAGACTGGGTATCCCAATGGGAGTCTTAACTACTGGGTAAAGTGCTCACTCCTAACTTGCTGTTTTGGACCAAACAGGGAACTTTGGCTCCTCCTTCCATTTAAACCAAGAGATTTTTTTCTAAGGCCACCAGTATTATCTCCCAGCTCAGCTAATTTGCTCTTCACCAAATTTTTCCCGAATTGTTTAATGACTATCTTACCATGGCTTCTAGAAGAGAAAAAAGAATTAGACTCATTGGTATAATTATATAGTGATAATGATTAAGAAGATAATCTGGTGCATTTTTTAAGGCTGACAGCACTAACCCTGGGATAATGCGATGATGCCAGGTAACAACATCATAATATTTGCATAGCAATGTCACCTTAAACCTTGGTGGTTTGATGTTGCTAAAGATAATGAATCAGCAACCTTAACCTAGGAACTCACTGGGAAATAGCTTTATGATAACAGGCTACATTTGAGAAATGATGGAGATGAGGGGAAAACGCTTTATGTATAGACCACTCAAGTATGGTTTAGGTATAGAGAGTAGGGAAAAGTTGAAATTGCTTAAGATAAGATTCTTATGGGCCCAGTGTGATAGCGTAGTGGTTAAGGTCCTCGCCTTGAATGTGCAGGAATCCCCCATTGGTGCCAGTTCTAATCCCAGCAGCTCCACTGAATAATAAAGATCTGTACAGCTCCACAGATGGGCTCTTCAGTTCTATTTTCAGAGGCTAAAATTTTCAGGCTGTATTCTCTACCCTGAACAATATCCAGTGGGTGTAAGGTTATGCTGACATTTAGGGATGACATGATTGAATGCGATTACCATCTTTGTGTGTATTAAAACAGTCATGACCAGCGGGTGATTTCCACAGAGGCAGCAGATAAACAGCTTTCACCAACAATTATTATCAGATAATAACTAGGAAAGCTTGCCTTCATTCTTTATTGTCTCCATTGTGCAACTTAGAAGCACTTGAGTTATGAAACGCCAAGGAGCAAAACAAATGTTAGCATTGCACAATGCCCCCTGGCACACAGAGGAAGCGCTAACATGGGTATTATAGTATGCCTTGTTGCGTAAGTGTGATTATGGTTAAACTAGAAATTTCTAGTATCTTCTGTCCAAGGTCAGTACAGATTCCTAAAGATCTGCCAGTTGGTGATGCTGCCCCTTAATCTTATCTGCATTCGATGATCCCAGTTAACTATGACAATCTATAATCTCTTTCCATTTTAATACTTTTATAATTCTATGTAGACTAAAGCATTTCATCAAAACCTCAATTCATGCTTGCAAAATATTATATAACACATAATCTTTGACCTGTTCCAATTAGAATGTAAGTCATGGGTTTTGAATGCATGAGACATAACCCATTTACAGGTATTGGTATACAACAGACAGTTCTTTATTAATTGACTTCTTGTTTGTTTTTTTTTTTAATTTGATTTAGGTAATGAAGGGATAAATTTGTATTTTTTGTAAAAAAGAAAAACAACAAATAAAGACAGAGCAGAAGTCTCTACCTATTCATCTGCCATAATGCCAAGAGCTAATCACTCTCTAAACTGGATTTGCTAAGTGGACTTCCAGAGTTTTGCTATAGTAAAAACAGGAATATAAAAACTGTGATCGGACTTGGTGCAGTAGCCTTTTGGCTAAATCCTTGTCTTTCATGCGCCAGGAACCTATGTGGCACTGGCTCTAATCCCAGATGCCCTATTTCCCATCTAGCTCCCTGCTCATGGCCTGGGAAAGCAGTAGAGAATGGCCCAAGGGCTTGGCATCCTACATTTGCATGGGAGACCAGGAAGACGCTCCTGGCTGCTGGCTTCAGATTAGCTCAGTGTTGGCCATTGTGGCCGTTTGAGGAGTGCACTAGTGGACAGAAGATTTTTCGTTCTTTCTGTATTTCCTTCTTTATATATATCTGCCTTTCAATAAAAAATAATGATTATACTTTAGTGCTGCTGCTCTTAAAATTGCCTTTTTTAAAAACTTATTTTATTTTATGGTATAGTTCCATAGACAATTATCACAGAGAATTATATGACAACATATGTGTGCTTTTCTAACATTCCCACCTCCTGCTTCACTCTCCAACTGTCCACAAAGGGTAGAGTGACGCTGGGAGGGGCTGAGAGCAGGGACTGCAGTCCGCATCTTCCATGTGTGAGGCAGGAGGAGCCCAACTGCCACTGCCTCCAAGGGGTACCTTGGGCGCAAGCTGCAGTTTGGGGCTGGAGTGGTATTTTAACCCAGGTATGCCATTGTGTGATGTGGACATTTTAGCTGCTAGACTAAGTGACAAATTTCTTTTTTTTTTTTTAAAAAAAGATTTATTTATTTTATTACAGCCAGATGTACACAGAGGAGGAGAGTCAGAGAGGAAGATCTTTCGTCCGATGATTCACTCCCCAAGTGAGCCGCAACGGGCCGATGATCCGAAGCTGGGAACCTGGAACCTCTTCCGGGTCTCCCACGAGGGTGCAGGGTCCCAAAGCATTGAGCCATCCTCAACTGCTTTCCCAGGCCACAAGCAGGGAGCTGGATGGGAAGTGGAGCTGCCGGGATTAGAACCGGCGCCCATATGGGATCCCGGGGCGTTCAAGGCGAGGACCTCAGCTGCTAGGCCACGCCACTGGGAGTGACAAATTTCTTAATGATACATGTTTATCTTATATCCAGTTTTTCCTGTTACAAACAGTGAAAAAAAAAAAAAAACCAGTCCTTTTGCCATTTTAAATACATCCAATGGTGGAACCCTCACATGGAGGACATGGAGGTGCTTTTTTTTTGCTCTGCAACGCCTCGGTGGATACAGCACTGTGCAAGAGATGCTTGCATGGCGGTCCGGTCAAATGCCTCTGGCTCGGCATCCAGCCCAGTGTCTTTCCTGTTTAATGTAATACCCAGGCATTCACATCACTAAGAAATATTTAGACTCAGTAGCAGAAGGTCTGAGTGAATGCAAGGGAATGATGAATGCATTTGGGGGAGGAAGTGGAGGGAAAACTCAACAGCAAGGTTTCAGAACTCAATGCTTTTTTTTTTTTTAAACCTAAAGCTTTTGAAGTATTTATTTATTTGAAAGGCAGACTGTCACAAAAAGAGAATCTTTCATTGCTGATTCACTCCCTAAAAACCCACAGTAGCCAGGACAGGCTAGGCCAAAGTCAGAAGCCTGGAATTCCATCTAGGTCTCCTACATGGGAGGTGGAGGCCCAAAGACTTGGGCCATCATCTGCTCCTTTCCTAGGTGCATTAATAGGGAAAGGGGTCTGACATGGAGCAGCTGGGACTCGAACTGGTACTCTGACAGGGAATACCAGTGTTGAAGGCAGCAATTTATGCTGCGGTGCTACAACCCCAGTCCTTGGGAAGGTCTAATTGTAATGGTCCAAATGACACCCCAAAATAGGCACCCAAGAAAGTCACCAAAAGGAGGCAAGGGGGTCAAATAGCCACGTGGTTCCTGGGAAGGCTGCGGGATGGACTGATGGCCCAGCAGCTCCTCAGGAGGGTGTCGGAAGGGAAGGGAGAGGAGTTCCTTTCTTCTTCACTACCACCTGCAAGCTTTCCAGATATTGGCACGTCGTAGGAGCTTCTGGAAATAGAGTCATTTTTAAAGCCTCTGCTCTGTCTGGGATGGGCCTCATGGTGGTTTAACTCCTGAGAGTTCCTGTTCTACTGTGATTTGACACTTGTTTCACGCATCAGAGACAGCTGGGAAGTAACACTTCAGGGAGCTGTCACTCCGTCTGAGAATAGTTCCTGCGGATTCCCGAGAAAAAAGGCAGACACACTGCTCTGTCTGCTTGTGTCTGCTTCTTCTTTCAGCTTGAGTATTTATTTGACTGTGGAGAACGCGTGGTGTCGTCATAAAGCCACGTCAGTGAAATGCTTCTAAAGCTTGCAAGGACTCTGGACTGGACTGAACTGGCAAATCAGAACGTCCGGAGAAGTTAGAAGGCTGGGTTAGTCTAGGGAAGGAAAGGTCGGCCCTGTCACTCCTGACCGTCACCCGGAACCCTGAAGCGCGGTTAATCCGGCACTCGCTACTCGCTGGTCCTGACACGACAATCCTGGCAGTCACTCATTTTCTAGGTGTCATTCAGGTCAGAGAAACATCTTTGGGATGAAGGACAGCGAGGCAGTTGGTACAAACAGAAGACTTTCCAGGGAAGTTACTAAAGGATGGAAGAGGCCAAGGGAGTGCTTGGGAAATAGCCAGTTTTGGGGGGTGTTTATGTGCCTGGAAGTGAAGGCCAACCAGGCTGTGCTCCGTGGGAAGACCAGGTCAGCACACGCGAGGGGTGGAGGCAGAGTGCTCTCCTTTCTGCCTGCTCGGCCCTGCAGCACCCAACTGGGACCCACAGCTTGTACATCCTTGACACAAGGGGCTGTGTTTATTCATCTACAACGTCCACAAGATCAGCTTGGAAATTTTTGTGACATGTCATTTTACAGGCAGTTAAACACTGGTTTTAACTGCATTTTCTCACAAATGCACTCATAGCTTAGACTCAAATGTAGATACAAAGGACATTTTTTTGCATTACCTGTCATGTCTCAGTATGGGTGTAGGCAACACACTTGTCAGAAGCCATCCAAATTCAGCCAGCGTGTGCAACAGAGGGCCATAATCCGTTTTGATTTCACAGCCCTGCATGAATAAGCATAGGCTCATAGAGCTCATAGTCCAATGGCAAAAACAACCAATTCTGCATGTAATTCCAGTCCAGGTTGACAGGTGAGGGATGAGGGGAGTCCCCTTGCTGTCACAGATATATATATATATATATTTTTTTTTTTTTGCTGGCAGCCTCCCAGGGCTTGCTCCCTTGTAACCACTGAGCACAGTGAGAAATGCTGGCAGCGTGGAGAGAGGCTTGGGCCTTCCCTTGGTCCTGTTGGGGCTCAAACTCTGATGTATGGAAGGCTGGGAATCTGTATTTTTTGGGAAAAAAAAAAAAGCTTCCTAGGAGATTTGAACCCTAGCAGGTCATAGGGTACACCTGCAGAAACACTGGTGGAGGGCTTCAGCAGTGAGGACGGGGGTGGGGGGTGGTGGTGAGGGTTCGAGAAGCGTGAGTGCGGGGTCCTTTTACTGCTTTCCGCATACTCAAGTGGAGTTGATTGTTCTCTTGAGCTTTATTCTCTCCCACCTGCTCCCTCCCACCACCTCAATGGAATTTCTTGGATCTTGGCAAATGTGGTATGTCTCTGTAACCTCTGTAGGGCCAGAAAGGCCAAAGGTCCCCAAAGAGGCAGCGAGGGCCTCACACACCACAGAGCACACCTGCGTGCACTGTGCACAGCACTGGCAATGTCATCTCGGATGAGGAAGACACTTTGTGTCTGCACATGTGGCCTGGCCAGACACAGACACCTTTTGCATATTGTGGCCTCTCAAAGTCATTTTTTTGTCACTTCCATTTATTTGTCCTGGTATAGTGAGCCAAGAATCCAAGTGTCAGGGATTTCTGTTTAGGGTGAGAATGTCACATTTTGGGGGAGTTGACTTCTGTTTATGTCTAGATAACTACTGCGCTATCTAACGACAAAGTTTCACATTGCATAAAGCACATGTGAAAAATACCTTTTCACAAATCTACAAGAAGCTTGTGCATGTGTTTGTGATGAAATTACAGCTCTTAAAAGACGTGCATTTAAGGAGATTGCCTGTACCAGTGGAGAGCTTTTGGCATATGAAACTAACTATGAACTTCAAAAGGTCAGAAGACAGCAGCTCACCTCAATGACGGTCCACTGTTCCACCACAATGGCATCATTTCCTTTCCTGTTAGCACCTGGAACTCCAGAACCTTCTTCTTCATAGATAAAAAATCCTTCCAGAGACTTAGACAAGTGGTCCCCTGTGAGAAAAGGATACCATGAGCAGAGCTGTAATACTATGTGTCTCTGAAGATTATCCAAATCCTCAATAGTTCTGATAAGAGGTGTAAGGGAAAACTAACTAATAATTCTAAAACATTTGTTGGGGCCCGGCAAGGTAATCTAGTGGCTTAAGTCCTTGCCTTGCACTCACTCCCATATGGACACCGGTTCTAATCCTGGCAGCCCCATTCTCTTCCAGCTCCCTGTTTGTGGCTTGGGAAAGCAGTTGAGGATGGCCCAAAGCCTTGGAACCCTGCACCCATGTGGGAGACCCGAAGAGGCTCCTGGCTCCTGGCTTTGGATTGGCTTAGCTCCAGCCATTGAGGTAGCCTGCGGAATTAATCAGAAGACTCTTCACTGTTCTTCAACGCTCTGCCTCTCTTCTTTTCTTTATCTGACTTTCAAATAAAAAATAAAATAAACCTTGAAAAAAACATTTGTTGGTTGGCTGGCATGGTGGCTTATCAGGCTAATCCTTTCCCTGCAGCACAGGTATCCCCATATGGGGACCAGTTTGAGTCCTGGTTGTTATTACTCATGATCCAGCTCTTTGCTTAGAACCTGGGAAAGCGGCAGAGGCTGATCCAAGACTTTGGGCCCCTGCACTCACGTGGAAGACCAAGAAGAAGTTCCTGGCTCCTGGCTTCGGATTGGCCCAGCTCTAATTGTTGTGGGCATTTGGGGAGTGAACTAGTGGATGGAAGATCTCTCTCATATTCTTTCTCTCTTTCTCTCTGTAGCTCTGACTTTCAAGAAAAATAAAGAAATATTTTTAAAAATTCTGTTGTAGTTGTTGGAATCGGTGATGAGGTAGCACCTGCCACACCAGCTCCCAGTTGAGCTCCAGCTTGAGTCCCAGCTCCTCCACTTCCAGTTCTGCTCCCTGCTAACGCGTCTGCGAAAGGCAGCAGAAGATGGCTGGACTATTTGGGTGACCTGGATGAAGCTCCTGGTGTTCGCCTAGCTTAGCCTCTTGCTCAATCTCTAATCCTGCCTTTCAGATAAAGAAGTTAATTTTAAAAAATGTGTTTTGGCTGAATCAATAACATTGTTCCTCTTTTTTTGAAGGTTTTATTTTCCCTCTAAGACTTAAGACAGTTCTATACTTCCTGTGTTAAAATCAAGCCATCGGGCCCGGCGGCGTGGCCTAGCGGCTAAAGTCCTCGCCTTGAACGCACCGGGATCCTATATGGGCGCCGGTTCTAATCCCGGCAGCTCCACTTCCCATCCAGCTCCCTGCTTGTGGCCTGGGAAAGCAGTCGAGGACGGCCCAATGCATTGGGACACTGCACCCGCGTGGGAGACCCGGAAGAGGTTCCTGGTTCCCGGCATCGGATCGGCGCGCACCGGCCCGTTGCGGCTCACTTGGGGAGTGAAACATCGGATGGAAGATCTTCCTCTCTGTCTCTCCTCCTCTCTGTATATCCGGCTTTCCAATAATAATAAAATCTTTAAAAAAAAAAAATAAATAAAATAAAGCCATCATTATCAAAACTCAAAGCATCTCATTATTCAGTCTTGTTTTTGATTTTGAGTTTTGATAATGATGGCTTGGTTTTAACACAGGAAGTATAAAACAAGACTGAATAATGAGATGCTTTGCGAAAAAGTAGAAAATCCTCCTAAGAGACATCTAGAAATGATTTTCACCTTGACATCAGATTATGTTTTCTGATATTAATTACACCACTAATAGAAACATCAAAAATGTTAACCCTGGAAATCAGAGATGTGATAGTATAATTAATGGAAGAGCTTCAAAAAACATACACATGGAACAATTAATTGTTTCAATGATGCAGAAAAAAAACTACCTCCCCACCCCAAATAAAAACATAAACAGTGACAGGAAGACCCTAAACAGAAGTCATTGTCGAAAGAATTCCTGTGGGGAAGGAAGTTTTAAGGCTGGGCCTCTTTGGCTTTTTCTTGAATAGCTGACAATAACCAGCTGGCCTAAACCAAACCCATTCTATGAAATTTCTTTTGTATTTTGCAACAGCAGACAGTTTTTCCCATGGTCATGTGCTGGTTAAACATGTTGATTTTTATGCAGGACAGTGTCACATCAAATTTTCCATGGTCAAGAGTTCCCTAAATAATAGAGGCCTACTGACATTTTGCAGGATCTTTAATGCTTAAAAGTAAAAGAAAAGATAAAATTTTTGATGTAATTTTCGGCTTGAGTTTTTGGTAACAGGCTATATATATACTTTTAGAGAGAATCCTTGCTTTCAGCATCACTTACATTGTTCAGACTAGTTCCCAAGAATCCAGTAAAGTTCAGTTTACCAGTTGGTACTGGTTTTCTAGTTCTTGTGCGTGTTCTGCTTCCTATAAGTTTATTGATTAACTGTCACACTGAAGTGACTAATGGAATCAAATCTGTCTCCGTAAGTTTAGTGCCTCACTAGGCCATATAGTAAACTGTATATGCCTCAATTTATTTTTTAGAATGGGAGTATGAGCTTTTTTGGAAATAATTATGCACTATGGTAATTATGAAATTAATTATAAACTGCCTTTTATTTACTTTGGAATTATATAATGTGAGAACTATGGAATTTTGCACTGCTTTGTGTCTGCGTTCTTGCTTTTAATGTTGAGACAGGACAGTACATTCTGATTTAAAAGAATGAAAGTGATAAACACATATGGCACAGTACTATATAGGAATAAAAAAGATTCAGCACTACACAGTAACACAGATAGACTTCAGAGGTAGCATTTTGAACAAAAGAAATCAATGACAAAACAGTGTACTCTGTACAGCATCGCCTCTGTGGCTATCACTCATCTGTGCTGATGGATCCCGGATGAAGGCTGGCTCCAGGAGGGAGGATACTGATGGGGAAAGATCGTGAGGGACCTTCTGGGATAAAGGAAATGATTTCCACCTGGAATGTTCATGTTCCTTCAGCTGTGCGTGAGGGGGATGGGACTCCAAAAGTTACGGAAAAGAAAATATAAAGACAACGTGGGGGTCCAAAACTGTGATATTGGGAAGTAAGCCTCTGCCTGAAGTGCCAGTATCCCATACAGGAGTTGATTTGTGTCTTGCCTGCTCCACTTCTAATCTAGCTCTCTGCTAATATTCCTGGGAAAACAGCAGAAGCTGGCCCAAGCACTGGGGCCCTGCGCTCACGTGGGAGATCCGGATAAAGCTCCTGACATTTTGTCTTTTGGCTTTGGACCAGCCCAGCAAAGCTGTTGTGGATTTCTGGGGAGTGAACCAGCAAATGAAAGATCTCTTCCGCTTTCTTTGCTCTGCTCTCTCTATAACTGTCTTTTCCATGAACAATTTGAAACCATGATTTAGAATTTCAACCCACTTTACTGAATAGTAAGCAAAAGCAAAGTTGTTTCTCCTTGTAGAGTTCTGGGGGCCCATAACAATTGCCAGAGTAAGAAAGTCAGCTGCTTCCACAAGAGGGAGTTCTTGACGTTTCTCCCCATCACGAGTGGCTGCTAGGGAGGGTGGTAGGGAAGACCTCACAGGGAAGGGATTCTCAGATGTGTTCAGTGTGTCACATCTCGAGCAGACACATGACTTAATTTTAGCTGACATTCCTGTAAATGTATTTTTAGCTTTTTTGGTTCCCTACATCACTTTGGCATTGAGCTGCCCAGAGGCAGGGCCAGGGCCACCTCAGAAACAGACACAGGCCCACGTGGCTAACACCGCCTCTGTACTGTTGTCATGTACATTCTGTCTGCCAAAGGAACCTTAGCCTGTGTGCTTCACGTGGCCTCGACCACCATCTCTCTAGAGATCCTGCCAGCAGCCCCTTCCAACCTCTCCATGTTCACCCTGGCTCTCTGTAATCCAAAACGAAGCCAGAAACACGTTTTTAAAAAGGCTAATCAGATAACACCCAGCGCAACGGCTCAGTTGGATAACATGCCCTTGCATGTGCTGGGATTCCATTTGCACGCTGGGTTGTATCCTGGCTTTTCTAGTTCACATCCAGCTCCTTGCTTGTGGCCTGGAAAAGCAGTAAAGGATGGCCCAAAGTCTTAGGACCTTGCACCCACATGGAAGATGTGCAAGAAGTTCCTGGTTCCTGGCTTCAGATTGGCTCAGCTCCAGTCATTGTGGTCATTTGGGTAGTGAACCAGCAGATAGAAGATCTTTCTCTACTGTCTCTCCTTCTCTTTGTAAATCTGCCTTTCCAATAAAAATTACTTAAGATCTTTAAAATTGCAAATAAGATCATGATTCCCTCTTTACATTTTATTTTCTTTTAGATTTAATTTATTTGAAAGGCAAAGTTGAGATTGAGAGAGAGCTTCTATCCACTGGTTCACTCCCCAGACTTCTCAGTGGGGAAGTGCAGGCTGGGCCAGGCTGAAGCCAGGAGCCAAGAGCTTCTTCTGGATTCCCATGTGGTTGCAGGGACCAATGTAATTGGGTCATCCTCTGCAGCTTTCTCAGTTGCATTAGTGAGGAATTGAATAGGAAACAGAGCAGCCAGGACTTGAATTGGCGCCCATATGGGATGCCAGTACCAGCATTGCTGGCAGCAGTTTAACTTGCTATGCCACACTGCTGGCCCACCTTCTTTCTATTTTCAGTGGATGAATTTGAATCAAGCTCCTGGCAGGATGGTTAAGAGCATGCGCTCCGTCTAGGTGGCCCCACAATTTTCCAGTTGTATGACCATGTGTCTCTGTTTCCTCACGTGTAAAAACAGAACAATCACACCCATCTCTGAGGGTTGCTGGGTGAAGTGTGCCTGAAGTGAGTTAAGGTGAAGTGTCTGGCACGATGCTCTCACGTGGTAAGCATGAAACACACCTGGAGGCTCTTGTTGCCCTGATGACAACATGGGACTCCCCATGGACCAGCTGCGGCTGGCTTTTTCCACCTTGTCACCTACCTGGATCCAGTGACACAGATGCTTTCCTGACCTAGGCTCTGTGTACACTTAAGGGTGTTTCCTCTGCCTGCAGGTGTCTACCTCTGGCTGTCACCTGCCTTGTTCCCTTCCAGCATCCTGGGGTCAGTGTGATTATTGTCTTCCTAGAGGAGACTTTGTGACTGCCCCTTCCAATGGGATCTTTCTTTGTACTCTCATCTCAGAATGCTCTTGGGTAATGGCCCACCATTTCTGTCAGTATTGAAACTGGATATACGTTCTGATATCTTTCCTGCCTAGCTGCCTGCTGCTGGCCAGTTCTCTGAGAGTGGGAAACAGGCCTATTTGGTCCTTATTGAGACCCAGTGCCTGGCATAGGGCCTGCCTTGTACATAAGAGATCTCAAAAAAAATTCATGGGAAAATGAAATTACCATGTCCATTTTGGTGCAAATAATTTTGAAAGCCATGCGTAGTTTTTTTTTCACCCTGACTGCATTTTTAAAGACCTCCCTCATGCATGTGAAATGAATAACTACACAAGTGAAGGTTATTACTGTACCCCACGCTTTATTGTGATACTTTTCCACCAACCCCACATGAGCATTTTTATAAAGGGGAAGACACTGAAAGACTGAGGACTAAAGAGAATTCATAAGGGTTCCAAATGTGGTATAAGTTGTGGTGTTTAGGGTTGGCTACCAGAGTGTGGGAACTTCAAGAATGCATGTGTGTGTGTGTCCCCGTGTCCCAGGGGGCTTTTCAAAGCAGAAAAAGCTGAGTGTGAAAGGTCATTGAGAAGGAATATCATAGATTTTATACTATGACCTTGCCAAAGTTGAACAACACAACATAATCTTTTCCCCCTTTCTGTTTCTAGAGGGAGGTGTGTCATCACTGGTGTATGGAGGGGCACATGTTTAAATTTCTGAGCAATGTCTGGCTTTGTATTTGCTCTCCTCATGATGGGCTAACTTCTGACAATGTTTTCGAAGAGAACAGACGAAAGGCAGAACAAACTATGCATTGTTTCTGCACGGACTTTAGATGTCAGGCATCAAACATCCCAAAACAAAATGACCAATTCAACCCTGCTCCCCCTTGGCTTTTTCTCACAGTGACACAGACACTGGTCACAATTTCCCCTTTGCAGCTTCCCAACGGTAGTCCCCGGGAAAGCCCCAAACGACACACCCCATTGCAGACCCCACAGACTGAGGTGGCTCCTTTGGGGCTTGGCACAGCCAGCACTGTAAAATGTCTAATGAGCCGTTCCAGTGCTTGGGGGTTGGGGGGAGTCTCCCTGGGGCTTTCTAAATAGCTCTGAGGCTTTAAGAACAAAAGGGCCTCGGAGTGCGTGGCTGGCCGCTGCTGGGGCTAATTCTGTTTTCATCAGGCAAGGCCCAAGGCAGGGATGCCTGAGAGAGGCTGTGAGAAGAGTGTTTTTCCCTTTCTCCTTAAGCGGCTGGTCAAAAGCCAAAATCTGAAATAGCTCCAATTTAGATTCGAGATGATAAAGAGCCATTATTACAAATGATTACATCCTCCATTGTCACTAAATAAAAAAGGCCGGAGGGAGATAGAAGACAAAGAGAAGACAGAAATCAGAACAGGGACAGCATTCCTTTCTGAGTCAGGCTATTTTCCCATACAATTTATAGAGTCAGTACAGTTTGACTCTATAAGTTTGACAGTACAGACATGGACCTCTGGGTTGGGCTGTTATAGTGCATCTTATTTGGAAATTGCCACTAGTAATCACTCAGTTCTTTGTCTATTCCTGAGAATTACAATCCAACAGCAAATATTACGTTATCATTTTAAATGCATACTCTCCTCGCTGCCAAGCTACACAGCACCCGGGGATGGAGGGCAGTCACTTGATGATGCCTTAGAGACCCATGTGGGGAAGAATGTTCTGAGAATGTTACTTGAGTGGTTTTGATAGTTCTGAAAAGTTGTAGGTTTCATTGTTCCAGGGTTGAGAAAATCTTTCTAAGGCCTACTGATTGACAAAGTCCACCTTGGTGCATCCACATATCCAGACATTTGCTGCCAAAGGGTGGCCAGGAGAGTTCTCCAACTTGTTCTGCTTTCCACCCTCTGAAGAGGCAGCTGACATCCTCTGCTGGCCTAGATGAGCTGGCTGTCATGTGCCCCACGTGCTTGGGCATGCTATCCATTGCACAGGCATCAGCAACTGAGGAGCCCCAGTCCTGATACATGTAAGTCTAGGTTGGATCACATATCTTGTGATTTTCCCTGTGACTGCAGTTTGAGTCCAGAAGTCTAGCTGGGGCCCCCAAGAAACTGCCTGAGGTGACCCCAGACTTGACTCCTGTGTGTGTCAGCTAGTGAGGGGTTGGTTTACTCTGTCACCCACATCAGCCAACATACATACTGGTGAATCCAGTTGCCTGGTCAGTTCTACCACCGGCCCTGTCTTTGATGCAAACCATTGGGTGCTATGGCCTTACCCAACCCAGCCTGCCACAAACCCAGCCTGCCACAAACCCCTTATGCATGCCAGCAGGAATTATAGCCTAGTTAGTGTGACCCCCAATAACCCTCACCAGGCCTACCACCAGCTCCAGTTCCTGTGTGTGTAGGCATATAGAGGAGTTTAGTCCAGCCTGTGCCACGTCCTATCTGGCTCTCGTACACACCCACAGGTTCTGTTGCTTAGCTCAGGCCAACGCACTCCCAGACCCAGCAGAGGTGTATGCTGATGTACACTGTAGCCTGGCCTGGCCTGAGCTGCTCCCAGCCTCGGCTCTTGTGCTCACCAGCGGGAGCTGTGGTATAGTTAACACAAATTTGGCATTAATCAGACCCCAAATTCCCATCAGCTATTGGCTGCTTTTCTCATAGCAGTGTAAGACTGACTCAGGTCAAGGCAAGCTAGGCAGTAACCTACAGCTGGGTGCATGGTTGTATTTTAAAATCAACGCTACAGAGTGGTGTAAAGATTAAAATCTATTTCCTTAGAAATAATAGCTCTTTCAGTCAGTGTTTGAGAGCCAAAAACATTCTTATCAGCTTGACATAAGTTATCAGATTCTTTAGATAAATACATACCATGACTTGTGACAGTTGCTGAAGGACTGTACCGTTATAATAACTTAGGGAGGGAAGGGAAATGGACAGGTGGAAGGGAAGTTTTCCTGAGCCTATGGAACTATATTCTGAAAAATAAAAATTAAAACACATACACATATATCATGAATATATATACCATGAATTTACCTTTAGATGTTTCCCAGCAAACAAATGAATCAATTAAAGACAAGCCTTGCTTGTAGTAAAATGTAGTTAATTCCAGCCAGTCAGCATCAAGTGTACTGATGACAGCTCCTTTTCTTGTTACTTTCATTGACAGGATGCCTTCCTGGTAGGTCCAGCTGGTCGAATCATCATCAAAAGCATTGAAGGCTATATACAACCTGTTATCTGAAGGCAGGTGTTCAGAAAGAGGAACAATTATAATTTTAGTGTTCAAAATGGTTAAAGTTTACCGATTAATAGTGAGATATTCAAAGAAACAAGTATAAATATTAATAAAAGTATTCACCACTTATTTTAACCACATGTTAGCATTATATTATATTTAAGTCAGATTAATCTTTCAAAGACACAAAGATTAATTACTCCTCACTAAGGTACTGAAGATTTCTCTGCACACACCTCCCAAAACTGTTCTGCACCTCAATTGTTGACATATGCCTTGTTAGAGTTATAACCCAGTTTAGACTATCCTAAAATCTGCCAAGTTCGGCAAAATTGAAAATAGACATGAGACAGCTGAATAGCACCCTACAGCCATTTTAAGGTGTATAGCAGCCGGTTCTGTGTATAAACTAAAATTGAAATGTCAATGAAGTAGTCACAGGATGTGGTTAAGAACCTGCATTTTTAAAAACATATTGGTTATTCAATACCATGTAAATTAATTCCATAATATTGTTAATTGTCGTTGATGCTATGTTATGGCTTTAAATCGATCAGGATGATATTCTGCCAGCTCTACTTCAGACCAGAAATGGTCTCCCCAAGAAACTGTTGAATTTACCTGGACAATAAGATGCTGGACTCTATGCTTGGTATACTCTTGCAATGAAAGAATCTTGACTGAATTTGAAATGTAATATAGCAACAAGGTGGAGGAATCCACCATGGGGGAAGGGTATGGGGAGAGCCTATGAAACTATGTCACATAATGCAATGTAATTAATAAAATATAAATATATTTTTTAAAAAGACATGAGAAATGAATGGAGTGATGGCTACTGTCTATATAGCATTTCCTAATTCCATATCCCAGAAATAACTACTCTATTTGGTATTTATCATTTCTATGTAAGATTTTATTCTTAGAATACACATCATATATCTGAAAAGGATATGTAATATTTTATGGTTTAAAAAGCTTTATTTGGGGGGTAGGTGTCAGACTTACTGATAAAGATACCAGTTAGATGCCTGTTTCCCAAATTGAAGTTCCTGGGTCAGGTGCCCGGCTCCAGCTCTTGACTCCAACTTCCTTAGTGTAATGAGATGACCCTGGGAAGCCATGGTGATGGTTCAAGTGACTGAGTCCCTGCTGCTCATGTGGGAGATGTGAATTCCCAGCTGCCATGGGTGGGAATTTTGTGTGGGCAATTACCCACAAAGGAAGGAATTCCCTTCTTTTTTCTCCCTCTCTCAGTTTCTTTCTTCCTTTCTTCCTTCCTTGATTTGCTTTTTTATTTGAAAGGCAGAATTATAGAGACAGAAAGAATAAGAGAGAGAGAGATTGATTTTATGTGCTGGTTCAGTTCCCAAACGGCTGAACAGCAAGGCTGGGCCAGGTCAAAGCCAGGAGCCAGGAGCTCCATCCTGGTTTCCCACATGGGGGGCAAGGGGCAGGCACTTGACCTGTCTTCTGTTACCTTCCTAGATAGATGCATTAGCAGGAAGCTGGACCAGAAACAGAGATGCTGGGAGTCAAAGTGGCACTCAAATATGGGATGCTGGCACAGCTAGCAGTGACCAAATAAGTAAAAAAAAACCTGGCTCCTTATTTGTTTATCTTAACTACTACATAGTATTCTAGTTTGTTATTCTCCTTTTGAGGGACATACAAATTATTTCCAATATTTTTATGTCTCCTAGAATACATATATGAGACTAACTATAGAATATATATTTGGACATAGAAATATTGGAAATTGGGCAACTTCTTACTCTGACGTCTATGAAGAGAAACTTGTGCTTGTGTTTATAAAGTTTAACATAGCCTGTATTGCAAAGAAAGCTTTTTGAATTCCATGGGTTTTGTCAGATTCTCCAAGAGGTTGTTTTTGTGCACTCCTGTTAGGGAGGCACCACCCCTTCCCCCAGATAAGAGCTATTGCCACAGAAAATGAGGCACACTTTAAATAGCACACAATTCAAAAGTATTTAGAAATTAGAATATAAAGATTGATGACTAGCTTAAGTTGTATGTTGGATCTGAAGCTGAAAAGACAAGAATTGGACACTGAATGTATGAAACTTAGGGTGAGAACCGGCATGGGTTTACAGGTAGCAGTGGCAATAACATAGTAAGTAGCTCTCTGACCATAGCTCCAGCAACTCACTCTTGCATTCTTACACTTTATATACTTCATGGAAATCAGCATGGTTGTAAGGTAGGAAAATGATGAAGAAAGGGGAGGATGGTGATGGTATGGTAGACAAGTGACCAGTTAGGAAATGCTTCTAGTTCTTTCCCAAGAGACTGAGCTTGCATGGTCAAATGCCTCTCAGGCATGCACAGGATGTTTAGCACGCCCTGTCATTACGTCCGAAGCCCGTGGCACACATCTGTGCTTCTCCAGTGCCCGTGCTGAGCAGAGCACCAGTTCCAGACAGGTAACTTAACTCCGTGTGCATTCTGGGCCAGGTACGGGGGTGAGACCCTTGTAGACTGCTCTTACTCATGTCCCACAGCAGTCCCTGTAAGCAAGTCCTGCTGGACACTCTCTATAAAGAAACTGAGGCACCTCACGCCACAGCCCATGCTGGATAGTGAAGGCACAGGAAACCTTGCATTTTCTCTAGTGGATTAAGGGCACTTTATAAGAGTGTCTGAAAAGTTTCAGCAGTCTAAAATACATGAATAAGATACTCTGAATTTCTTGGGAAGACTTGGTAGCTGGCAAAGAAGAATAGAACTATTGTTTAAAGTTGTTTTGGGTTTTAAGCACTATTGTTCCAATAATTGTTTCATCATGATGTGCCATTTTCATACTGTAATTGATTATCAAAGAAAGCCAAATTGTTTTAGAGGTGAAAGCCATCCATGATATGAGAAATGCCCACAACTACAATTCTCACACACCATTTATAAAGACAGACATCACTAAGAACAGCTTTCTTTATAGACTCCCTTCTTCACTACATATGTATGGCCTCCAGTTTACAAGGAAATGCTGGATAACTAAATGGAATCTGATGTTCCACACAAAGTTTCATTGTGTCTGTGCCATTGTGTGACTTGCCAGGAACACCTGCCTGAAAAAGTGTTTCGTCTTATTTCTAGCCGTAATAATTAGAAACTAATGATGTTTTACATTAATTCACTTGAGACTTTCTAAACTTCCAGAATTGTTTCTGTTTTCTCCTCTTATTTCTAAAAGCACCTCAAAAACTTATTTTGCTAAATTTAAACCAGTAACGTGAGGATACTTCAGAAAGTGTGTTAAAAAAGTGGAATGGAACGCTGATTTTCCTGCCCCCAAAATGAAAACCCATCTAGTTTTTTCATAAAATGCCTTGTCTGGCTCTCTGAAGACCCCTTTCTTATTTTTCCATCTCATCTGTTACCTTCTCCTTTTCTTGATTGGGAGGAAGTGGGGCTGCCATTTTGTTCCATTTGAACTTGTCTGCTTTCGTGAAGTTCTTCAATCCCACTTTCAGATGATTGCCCGCTCAATGTTCCTTCACTGCAGTTTTTAAAGTTTTCTTCAGAACCATGTCTCACATGCAGCACTGATTCAAGGTCGTTGCCATGGTCAGTTCCATTGCAGAATTTAGCTGGTGGACAATACTGTGGTATGAATCCAACAAATTTCATTCCCTTTTTAGCAGCGACATTAATCTGAGGTTTAAAAAGAGATGGAAGGTCAGAATGTAGACTCCATTCACATTAATTATATTATGAATTAACCTCTAGGCTACCTGTGGAAATTTGTTACAAGTCAGCGGAAGCTGACTAGTAAGTAACTCAAAACCCATTAATAAACTAGTAACCCCTAAAACAGCACTGTTCCTGTGATTCAGTCACACTATCATTGTGACTTTTTCAAACAGAACTTGCACATTATGGCAATTATGAGATCAGAAGACATATTCTCTGAAAGGTTTCTATTTGGGAAGCACTAACAAATCTACAGCATGACTTTACATACTATATGACCATAGTCTCTGGCTGAAGTAGGATTTAAGGAATCTCCAATAATATTATCAGACACATTTTCATTAATAAGGATGAGACATCAATTTTAATGCAAAACGCACAGCATTTTTTTTTCTTGATTTGATAAAGAGAACTGCTAATTCTTGATGAAGGTGTAGGCAGAAAGTACAAGCCCAGCTCATATTCCTTTGAAGCCTTCTGATGCCACTGGACCAAATGTACACGGTTAGGATCCCACCTTACCGGTTAAAGAACAGGAATCTGAAACAGAGCGAATGCTAGTGAAACGGTTTGCAATTTTAAGCCTGGATTTTGGGAGGCAGTTGTTCGGTGTGCTAGTTAAGATGCCTGCATTCCAGGCTTGAGTGCTTGGCACTCAGGGCTGGCTCTGGCCTCTGACTCCAGCTTCTTGCTCACCGGAACCCTGGGAGGCAGTGGTTATGGCGGAAAGTGGCTGGTGTTTGCCCCCGCGTGGGAGTGTGAGAGGCCCGGACTGCCTCCAGAATTCTGACTTCAGCCTGCCCACGTTGGGCTGCCGGAGGCAACCAATGCTTTTGCTTCAGTTTATTCCATCTTTCTTTGTTGTATCTTCCTCCTCCTTCCTTTCGTCCTTTCTTGTGTTCCCTCACTGTCTTCCTCTCGCCCTCCTTTCCTTCCCTCTTTTTAAAAGATCAACTGATTACATGAAAGTGAGAGAGATAAAGAAATTGAGGAAGAACCAGAACCTGCTGGTTCACTCCCCAAGTGGCCCAACAGCCAGGGCTGAGCTGAGCTGAAGCCAGAGCTAGGACCTCCACAGGGTGGCAGGAATTCAGGCACATGGGTCATCATCCAGTGTCTCCCAGGTTTCCAGAGGGAGCTGGATCAGAAGGACAGCAGCCAGGGCTCAGCCGTGGGTATTTTTTTTTTTTAAGGTTTGCTTATTTTTATTGGAGAGGCCCATTTACAGAGAGAAGGAGAGACAGAGAGAAATATCTTCCATTCTTCTGTTCACGTCCAGATGTATAACGGCCAGAACTGAGCTGATCCAGGAGTCAGGAGCTTCTTCCGGATCTCCCATGTGGGTGCAGGGTCCCAAGACTTTGGGCTGTCTATTGCTTTCCCAAACCAATAGCAGGGAGCTGGATGGGAAGTGGAGCCAGGACACAAACTGGTGCCCCTCTGGGATCCCGACACTTGAAGGGGGAGGATTAGCGAACTGAACCATCACACTGGGCCTAGCTGTACATGTCTGTAAGTGGCTACTCAACCCACTGCACCACAGTGCTTTCCCCACGTCTTTCTCTTGTTCAACAGGCAATTCCCTCAAGGGCAAGGGCTGTGTAGTGCTTGAAGTGGTAATGCTCTAAGAATACTTCTTAAGTTAAAAGAAGAAACAGCAATCCTTTTTACTTGGCTGTGATTGTAAACATTTAAATTAAGTGTTCTAAATATTACTCAGGAGGAGAAAAAAGCATGATGGAGTTTCCAAAACAAACATGGACGGATAGAATGTTGATAGAAGAAAGGTAGCACGAAGACCTGGGGCAGCATCAAAGGGCAATGCCCAGTCATAGGGGGCAGCTCTACGGAGCTGCTGCCAATGAGGTGAGAGGATCCTGAGCTGGGGAGCAGAGATGATGGCTGCAGCAGCATCTTGTACCCCCTCCAGGATCAACACAGTGATTCTGTACCAGTGCTGGAAGCCTTACACACTCCCCTTCCCAAGCTTTCCTTCCTATCAGGTGTCCTGGGAGAGCAGAGTGGGAGGTGAGAAGCATGCTGCACTTTGTTAATTGATTTGGGTGGAAAATGCAGAGGAATTTTTCCTAGTACGAGGGAATTTTTCCTAGTACGAGAAAATTTTAGCTAGAAAATTCGATCAAAACAATGTACTAATGACTTTTCCATCTGTTAAGCTAGAGGATTGCTCGTCACGAAATAACATTTTTATTTTCTGAGTCCTGAGAAAAACCCCCGTACATTTGATTTTAAGAAGAATGAACATTGGTAAATGTTAAGATTTGATTTAAAATCTGGTAGTTCAACAACCAACACTCTACCTGACACAGCTGTTCAAAGATAACATTTAGCATCGTGTATTGCTCTTGTTTATACTGAGGGCAATGCTCAGACACTTCATGTGCTAGGTTTCCTGGAACTTTATTCTTCACGAAATAACCCCATTCCTTTAATAGCTGAAATAACAGCACTTTCCTGTTTAAACAGCTCTTTATCTGTATCCAGGAAGTCAAATGCAAAACAAGGACTTGGTGAGTGACCTACTAAGACTAAATTAGCAACTATATTTTTGTTTTCAAAAAACTCTCTGGAGTGGATTTATTCCCAGGGGAAAAAAGTTTTTCCCCCAGAATAGTAGTAAATAACTTCTGTACTTGGCTTATAAAATTCTAGTCTGATGGCTTTCTAAAATCCTTAATGAATAGTGACTTTGTATCTCAATGCGTACTAATCATTAAAAACCATAGCTGGCTGCGCACAAACCAGAGATAATTTTACACACAGGGTTATTCAAAGCTTGGAAACAATAGAAACAAATGAACATATTCTATAATTTCTGACCTGGAAAGAAATGCCTTAGATTTTTGGCTGTGTGCATTTATGTAGAAAGCTAAAACCTTATAAACATGTTAATGCAACCAAAGGCAAAAACAGAAAGTTGTCATTGGGCCCAGCAGCGGGGCCTGGTGGCGTGGCCTAGCGGCTAAAGTCCTCACCTTGAAAGCCCTGGGATCCCATATGGGCGCCGGTTCTAATCCCAGCAGCTCCACTTCCCATCCAGCTCCCTGCTTGTGGCCTGGGATAGCAGTCGAGGACTGCCCAAAGCATTGGGACCCTGCACCCATGTGGGAGACCTGGAAGAGGTTCCAGGTTCCTGGCATCGGATCGGCGCAGCACCGGCCCATTGCGGCTCACTTGGGGAGTGAATCAGTGGACGGAAGATCTTCCTCTCTGTCTCTCCACCTCTCTGTATATCTGACTTTGTAATAAAATAAATAAATCTTTAAAAAAAAAAGTTGTTATAAAATTTCATTGAATTTAGACTATTTGTGAATGTGTTTTCCTTAGTTTTAATCAGTACAGTGTTCAATTTTCCACTTGATTTTTAGTTGTTATACTGTATACATTTTTCCATCTTGATAACTACACTAGCAAGTCTAATACTCATAAATATTCTATTATATATTGTTGTCTCCTTCAAAGTTATCCAGTTATTGGGTATTTGATTCCTTAGTCACTGTTGATGAAACACTTTGCACAGAAACAAACTTTTCCTTCTTCAGTTGTTTTATTGGAATATATTCCTAAAGAGGAGATTGCTAAGTCACAATATTAAAAATAGGATTTATGATTTTATTACCAAGTTGGCATAGATGGACACTATTGATGTGTTACAATGCCAGTTGTAATATGGATATTAACTTTTCTTAAAAGTTTTACAAGCACTGAGTATAATAATCTCACTAGCAAGGTATTAATTCTGTTTTCATTTACATTGAAATCTGCTAGTTAGGCTAAATCTATTACAAACTGCATTTTTGACAGTTTCTGCTGTGTTTACTGCCCATGGACTAAGTGTGTCCGTGTAGGACTGTACCATTTCATGTATTTGGATCCGTTTCCTTGATATTTTAGAAAGGAAGTTCCCACAGAGACATTTGTTGTAGATTTCTCTTTGATCCTTTGTTTTTACACACAAGTTATATTTGTGCACTCACATTCCTCAGACTACTCAGAGTTGTAAAAGCTTCCCATTTTCCATGATAGCCTTTACATCTAAAAAATTCTCTTTATCTCACTTGAAATATGTAAAACCTGTTTCCAACAGAACGACTCCCTAGTTTTTCATCACCATTTATTAATTGGTGGCTGCTCCTTCAATTTTGTTTTAGCATTAAAAAAATTAAGCTTCTTATATATGTTTAAATTTATTTCTGGTAGATTCCATTCTGTTTCATTGGCCTGTATTTATCTGCTCCAACTCTGTACAATTTGGTACAAGTCTCTGAATTCTGGTAGCAAGTCACCTATCATTTTCATTTTTTTTTTAAACAGTAAAAAAGGAAATTGATAGAGAAGAAATATCAAATATTTCTTAATATCCCATGAAAAGAAATGCATGCTTGTAGTACCTTTTCTATCAGCTCTTTTGCAACATCATTTGTTTGTGTCTCGTAAGTCAGAGGACATTCCTCGATCACAAGCCTTGGGCGCCTCTGTGCACTGGCTGCTGCTGGATGCTTGGGGCTGGAATAGAGAGCAAGTTTACGGTTAGAGATCAACTGTCACTTCCCAGCTAACCTGTCCGTGTGCCCACGAGTGAATAACTCACAAACAAGGCTAAGGCAGACATAGCTTTGTTTCTCTTACATGGAAAAATATCAAAAGCACAATACTTTCTATTAAATGTCCTGAATTTAGACAACTGGTAATTTTTAAAATAGGAGAAAAGCTTCATGTTTATTATAATAAGTTTCAAGAAATGGTTTTTAATTGTTACACCTCATTGTTATCAGAAAGCACAAGTAGAGAAAACCTATATAAATACAAAAGAATATTGCCTGTTTTTTTCTCTTTTTCTTCTTTTCTGATCTTTTTTTTTCCCCCTTGCTTATTTTAGCCTTGTCAGGATGCTGCTATGTCTATTTGAAGTAATGCTTAAAGTGGAAAAAAACGATGCATATGTGGTTACACTGGACAGTGTACTGTATGCCTTAAAAAGTGATCAGATCCTTGATAAGCCTTTTCTTTGCCTGAATCTTCCTATTTTCTGTCATTCTTTCTGATTTCATACCTCATTCTCTGCTTAGCCCTATCATGATTAACATGACTGTTGTTGGGCCATCTTTATAAAGGGAAAGCTTAGTTTTTAACTTTGGTTTTTGGGATGCTTTTGGTAAAGGTGAAGATTGGTGTAAAAAAACACTTAACAGCATTGCTGTTTGGTGGGTAAAGCCACCTGTGATGCCAGCATTCCGTATGGGCACTGGTTAGAATTCTGGCTGTTCCACTTCTGATCCAGTTTCCTGCTCATGGCCTGCAAAAAGCAGT
Organism: Ochotona princeps; assembly: GCF_030435755.1. Taxonomy (NCBI): domain Eukaryota; kingdom Metazoa; phylum Chordata; class Mammalia; order Lagomorpha; family Ochotonidae; genus Ochotona; species Ochotona princeps. The sequence continues at coordinate 73,115,365 of NC_080836.1, forward strand.
GGAGGATGGCCGAGGTACTTGCGTGCCTTCTACTCATATGGGAGGACTGGCTTTGGCTGTTGACAGCCACCTGGGCAGTGAAACAGCAGATGGAAGATCCCTCTTGCTCTGTCTCTCCCTCTTTATAACTGTTTCATACATAAATAAATAAATCTTAAAGAAGAAAAAGCCCTCAGTGAAAGTAGGCTTCAGGGATCTGGTCTGTTTCTTTGGCCTGGTGACGGCGCTAGCAGCTCACCACTAACTCTCCTGCTGGAGTTACTGCAGGAGCTTCCACGTGCCCCAAATTGCTTTTGCTGTTCACTGACATTCTCACCCAGGATCTGTTTGTCTAGAAAGAACTCAAATCTATCAGAAGTTTTAAGGAAGAAGGTATATATTTCCTTGCTTCAATCCAGATTCAACCACTGGAAAGAAAATATGCCTTAAACCAAAATACCCAATTATTCTTTGTTCTCGTTTAGTTGGCTTAAAACAATGTCTTGTTAAAGGAAAGGGTTTGGCCTACTGGTTAGGATACCACTTGGGATGCCCACGGCCCACACTGACGTGTCTGTACTCCCTACCCAGCTTCTGGCAAACGTGCACCCCAGGCAGGTGATGGCTCAGGAACGTGGGTCCTGCCATCCAGCCGGGAGACCTGGATTGCGGCTTCAGCTTCAAACTTGAGCCTGGCCCAGCTCTGGCACTGCAGGCATTTAGGAGTGGGCCAGTACATGGGAGAGCTCTTTCCATCTCTCAAATATATAAAGCAAGTACAATTACAAAAATATTGTTCTTTCAGAGAGATAAAATTGCCATTTAAAAAAAGTTATTTGTGGCCTAGCGGCTAAAGTCCTCGCCTTGAAAGCCCCGGGATCCCATATGGGCACTGGTTCTAATCCCGGCAGCTCCACTTCCCATCCAGCTCCCTGCTTGTGGCCTGGGAAAGCAGTTGAGGACAGCCCAAAGCATTGGGACCCTGCACCCGCGTGGGAGACCTGGAAGAGGTTCCAGGTTCCCGGCTTCGGATTGGCGCGCACTGGCCCGTTGCGGCTCACTTGGGGAGTGAATCATCGGAAGGAAGATCTTCCTCTCTGTCTCTCCTCCTCTGTGTATATCTGGCTGTAATAAAATGAATAAATCTTTAAAAAAAAGTTATTTATTCATTATTTTGAGATGCAGAGTGACAGAAAAAAAAGATCTTCTATCTTCTGATTTACTGCCTAAACGCTCGCAACAGTCAGGACTGGACCAAGCTGGTGCCTGGAGCCTAGAACTCCCTCCTGGGAGTAAGAGGCAGAGATCTAAGTAGCAGTGTCCTCATGTTCTGCCTTCCTGGGTGCATTCCCAGGAAGCTGGGTTGGGAACTGAGTAGCCAGACTGGCATTCCGACATGGAATGTGGGTGTCACAAGGGGCAGCTTCACTCATGTGCCAAGCATCAGTCCTCAGCTCATCGCCCTTGACCTCCTCCGAGTACAACTGCTTTCTTGAGCACCACGCTTACCTTAACTTTAAGCGGAATAGCACCACTCTGTAGAGGTAACTCGCTGGTAGGTGTTTTCGCTGCCCCACTGGTTGTAAGACGGGATGAATAGCCCCAACAATATAGCCTTTAAGATAATAGTCATCCACTTTCGCTACTATATCCAGAACTGAATTTATCTTGATGACCCCTGGGTTTGAGGAAGCTGAAATATCAAAAGGAAAGAGAAATTTGAACATGATTAAGATTGAATTTCCTATTATTTCTGTGTATGATAATACTAATGAATAGAAAAAAACCAGTCATATGAGTTCATCTGAAATAAGTTACATTAACACATATTCTCCATCTTCCAAACTCATTTCTGAAAAAGGAAAAAAAAAAAAGAAAAAAGAGCAAAACTGACCTTAACAATGGGTAGATAACTGATATTGCCAGTATATTATAAAGCAGAAATGCAGTATCTTCTATGCTCTTCAGTTAAGGCAGATGTATTTATTTATTTTAAAAAGATTTATTTATTTTTATTGGAAAATCAGATTTTTGGAGAGGAGAGACAGAGAGAAAGATCTTCCATCTGCTGGTTCAATCTAAGTAGCTGCAATGGCTGGAACTGAGCATATCTGAAACCAGGAGCCAGGAGGTTCTTCTGGGTCTCCCATGCAGGTGAAGGGTCCCAAGGCTTTGAGCTGTCTTCCACTGCTTTCCCAGACCAGAACTGCCCATATGGGATCCCGGAATGCGCAAGGCGAGGACTTTAGCCACTAGGCTATCGCATCAGGCCTGATAATTTCAATTCATTTTCTCCAACATTTATAAAGTACCATAAAGATTTTATTTTTAGCATCCCAGAGAAAATTAGAACCTTGCTTTTGCATACTAACTCGACATGAGAAAACACTTAACGATTGCTACACAACAATTTCTGTATTTTTAATTTTTAGATTTGTGTGAATTTTGATTTTTCTCAAATTGTGTGTTTCAACTTGTTTTAAAAACAATTAGTCCTTTAGTGACTGTTTTAGTTATGCACCTCCTAAAGTCTATTCATGGACATAGGCTCATTCAAATGAAATTTTAAAACAACAATGCTGCCTTGGGGTGAGCGTGGAGCCTGCTGGTGGAGGTGCTGGCTAGGACGCCACATCTCCTGTCAAGGCACCTGAATTTGATTCCTGAGTCCAGCTTCCTGCTAGGGCAGACTCAGGGAAGCAGCAGGGATGGCTCAGGGGTGCCTGGGTTAAGTCCCAGGCTCCCAGCTTCTGATCAGTCCATCGTCCTGGAGGAAAGAGCCAACAGATGGAGACACTCCACTGGGGAGTGAATCAGCAGACAGAGGATCTTCCTCTCTGTCTCTCCTCTTTTCTGTGGATCTGACTTTAAACAAATGAATCTTAAAAAGAAAATAAATAAATATTAAAAAAAGAAAATGTTTCAAAATTTGAAAGATATATCCAAGAAGTGTTTTTTGATAAGTAAAAATTCTAAATACAGAAGACATTCAACTGTAAAATTATTGTGCAACTGATGAGCCATTGAAGGGGGGAAATCTGTAAAACTGTAGGGTAGCATCATCTACACAGACTTTAGCACAATTAAATGATAAGAAGCATGCTATGGGGCTAGCATAGTAGGTTAAGCCACCTGCAGCACTGGCAGCCCAAACGTACACTGGTTCGTGTCCTGGCTGCTCCACTTCCCATCCAGCTCCCTGCTAATGCAACTGGGAAAGCAGTAAGAGAATGGTCCAAGCGCTTCTATTGTCTGCGACCCATGTGGAACACCTGGATGGAATTCCAGGCTCCTGGCTTTGGCCTGACTCAGCCCTGGCCATTGCGGCCATTTGGGGAATGAACTTGCAGATGGAAGATCCCTTTCTTTTTCTCCAACTCTGCCTTTCAAATAAACAAAAATTTTGAAAGTGAAGTATGTTATTTGGAAAAATATTCTAATGTTACAGCAGTATTAACAATTTAAGAATTAAGATGTAAAAACATGTGTGCAATTTGATTATCTCCTGAGTATCAAAAAATATGACATGAATTCTAGGTCTGGGCTAAATGGGCTGTTAGCCTATTGTTAGTGTGGTCAGTGGAAGCCAGCCAGGGATGGCTCTGACTGCCTGACCACAGGCAGGAGGTTAGGAAGCAGATGAGGAAGAAGGGTCAGAGGAAAGCAGCCTTCCTTTCCCGGTCCATTAGCATCCACGCTATGGAACAAAATCTCCCGCCTGTGGGAATGCATGCCTACTTTGCAAGTAATTAGATCACTGAATAGAAAAGTCACACAAACCAGGATAAATCCATTTCCTCCAGTTTTCATCCTCTTTTGGACTCAAAACACGTTTTCTTCATCTCTGTGAACAGCACAGAGAGTGATCGTGGGATTTGAAGAAGCAGCCTGGACTTCCCAGTACACAGCCCGGCCCCGCCCGCTGGGCAGCAATTCTACAATTCATCTGGTTTTTACTCTTTGTGCTGTTTTGACTACCAACCTGGTTTTCTAATCAAAGGAATGGAAACATTGTAACATAAAATGGAATAGATTCTGAAGAGTATGGGATGCAATAGAAACTAAATTTCATTTTTAAAAAAATTATAGACGAATCCCACAAAATGCTGAAGAAAATTGGCATTTTTAAAAAGATTTATTTATTTTTATTGGAAAGTCAGATATACAGAGAGGAGGAGAGACAGAGAAGAAAAATCTTCCGTCCACTGATTCACTCCCTAAGTGGCTGCAATTGCCAGAGCTCAGCCGATCCGAAGCCAGGAGCCAGGAGCTTCCTCCAGGTCTCTCATGTGGGTGTAGGGTACCAAGGTCCTGGGCTGTCCTCAACTGCTTTTCCTGGCCACAAGGAACTGGATGGTAAGGGGTCGTCAGGATTAGAACTGGTGCCCATATGAGATTCTGGCAAGTGCGAAGCAAGGATTTAGCTGCTGGGCCACTGCGCCGGGCCTGAAAATCGGCATGTTTTAATTGGATGCATCAGATGGTAAAAATTCTCCAGCATGATGCGAAAGCACAGTGACGGTCCGGCAGCTGTTATTGCTTGTTGCTTCAGACTTCACTCTGGTCGCTGCTGCTCTTGAACACCTAGCTTTGGCACGCCAGCAGCACGTGGAGTTTCTGAATCGGACACTGTGCTGTGGGCCACCAGGATTCCTCTGCCGATCTGCTCCCCAGCTGGAGCCAATCACTCCTTCTTCTGTACTTCTACCAGTGCCTTTTCTAGAATGTATTATGGTTCTTGTCTCTAGTGACTGTTAGAATTTCTTTAAAGGCAGATATACAGAGGAGGAGAGTCAGAGAGGAAGATCTTCCGTCCACTGATTCACTCCCCAGGCAGCCCCAATGGCTGGAGCTGAGCTGATCCGAAGCCAGGAGCCAGGAATCTCCTTCAGGACTCCCACACAGATGCAGTGTCCCAAGGCTTTGGGCTGTCCTTGACTGCTTTCCCAGGCCACAAGCAGGGAGCTGGATGGGGAGTGGAGCTGCCGGGATTAGAACCAGTGTCCAAATGGGATCCTGGTGCATTCAAGGCAAGAACTTTAGCAGCTACGCTATTGCACCAGGCCAAGACTGAGAATTTCTTAAGGCAAGAAACCTACTGTTTTCATATCTGTCTATGCTCAGGCTATATCCCTTAAGTCATGAGGATAAACTGGAAATATTGTTCATAAGTGGAATTGAAAGGCAAAATTATAGCATCTATGAGGGAATGCAATCAAGACTAGCTCGTGCAAATTTTGAAACATTAGGTTAATAAATTCAGGGACAATGGAGCAGGCTATCCAGGTCTTATTGGAGAAAGGAGAAAGCAGGGAGAAGGCATAGGCAGCGCAGCGCTGGAGGACTGCTTTTCACTTTTGATCACAAAAGGGAGGGTGGCAGAGAACTTAGCAAGAATCCAATCAGAAATCATGTTCACATCAGAATGATCTAGCTTAGAACTCCCACCCGATGCTCCTTAGTGACATTGCAATGAAAAAACAACATGGTACATGAAGTAAGGAAGGTGGAGTCATACGGAGTTTAATTAGTGCCATCCTGGAGTGAAATCTGGAGACAATCTTGGCAGAGGATTGTAACACAGACAGTGAACAATCGAGTGAAGAGGAAGAGTGTAGCTTTTATTCAAAAGGCTCTCTTGAGCTCACGGGTCTGGGGGAAGTTCTGGATACTGCCGTCCTTGCTGTGCTTGGGTCTTGGTTGGAGACTCTTAGATCCTTTGTTTTCTCATTTGGGTTTTCTTTGGTGATACTGCTTGGAGGCAAAAGGCAGACATCAGGAACTCGGTGTTGAGGCGAGTCCACTTTCCTGCGGTCTTGGGTACGAGTTAAGGACAACGTAGGTAACTTACAGTTCTGCTTTCTGTGGTCTTGCTACCATGCCATGGATGGTGGTGGTGCAGCAGCTGGCGCATAACAGACACCTCGTGAAGGGGCAGGCATGTGGCATAGTGGCTAAGACACTGAGTATTGTAGCAGAGAGACCCCCACTCCAGATTCCAGCTTCCTGCTAATGTGCACCAAGTGAGACTGCAGGTGATGGGGCCAGTCGCTACATCCCTGCCATCCACGTGGCAGACCTGGACTGAGTTCCTGGCTCCCGGCTTTGGCCTGGCCCTGCCTTGGCTATTGTATTTGGGGAGTAAATCTACAGATGAGCAGTCTCTCTTTCTCTGCCTTTCAAATAAAAAGAAATAAGTAAGTAAATTTAAAAGGTATTCTTATAGACTCAAAGAGGCATTTAAATTATTACCTAATTAGAATATTTGAACATATTTACAATGCTGAATTTTCTCCAAATCCTCAGTAGTTAAACCCACCATTTAATATAATAACACCTTCTTCATTAATTCAAGATTATATGTTATCTGGTTTCCACGCTGTGGCATAGTGAGTAAGCTGCCGCCTTCAGTGCCAGAATCCCATATGGGTACCAGTTCCAGTCTTGGCTGCTGCATTTCCAAACCAGCTCACTGCCAATGTGCCTAGGAAAGCAGTGCAGGATGGCCCAACCTACCTAGGCTCCTGTAACCACAGGGGAGACTTGGAGGAAGCTCCAGGCTTCTGGCTTTGAACCAGCCCAGCTCCAACCATTGCAGTTATTTTGGAAGTGAGCTTGTGGATGAAGACCTTTCTGTCTCTCCCTCTCTTTCTCTCTCCATGTCTCCCCCTCAATTTGTAATTCTGCTTTTCAAAATAAAAAAAGAATGTACATCATCTGATGTCATGTGGAGATGAACAGTGGCGGTGGTCACACAACCAGTGAAAGTCTTTATTGTCAATGAATAATACACCTGACAGTGGTTAAAATGGTGAATTTCATGTCTATTTTATTACAATAAAAAGATTACATATCAACTATCCCATAGTATGTATACAACACACATTTTGTTTGCCTATTCATCCCTTGATAGACACTAGAGTCACTTCCTTCTATCTCTTGGCTATTGAATTGTGAAGAATTCTGTTATGAACATGGGTGAGGTTTTTGCTTTTGAGGTTTTGATTATTCTAGATGTATAATTCATACGAGGTTGCTAATTTGATTTTTAAAAAGCATTTAGGACCTGGCGGCGTGGCTTAGTGGCTGAAGTCCTCACCCTGAACGCGCCGGGATCCCATATGGACGCCGATTCTAATCCCGGCAGCTCCACTTCCCATCCAGCTCCCTGCTTGTGGCCTGGGAAAGCAGTCGAGGACAGCCCAAAGCCTTGGACCCTGCACCCGTGTGGGAGTCCTGGAGGAGATTCCTGGCTCCTGGCATCAGATCGGCACAGCACCAGCTGTTGCAGTCACTTGGGGAGTGAATCATGGGATGGAAGATCTTCCTCTCTGTCTCTCCTCTATGTATATCTGACTTTCCAATAAAAATAAATAAATCTTTTTTTAAAAAAGTATTTAGAACTTCCATACATATATATGTTTTAACATCAAGTTACATCATTCTATGCTGTCATCAATAGTATACAAAAGAGGCTGGTGCGATGAGTCAATTGGCTTATCTTCTCCCTTGCAGCCCCAGCATCCCATACGGGCACTGGTTTATGTTCCGGCTGCTCCACTTGCCATCCAGTTCTCTGCTTGTGGCCTGGAAAAGCAATGAAGGATGGCCCAAAGCCCTGGGACCCTGCACCCATGTGGAAGACCTGGATGTAGCTTTTGGTTCCTGGCCTCAGATCAGCTCAGCTCTAGCTGCTATGGCCTCTTGAGGAATGAACCTTTTCGCTGTAAATCTGACTTTGCAGTAAAAATGCATAAATCTAAAACCAAAACCAAAAATTATTCAAGCTCTTTGCTCATTTTTTTTTTAACAGTGTTAGTTGTTTCTTAATTAACTCAACAACAAAGAAGTTCTTTGCATATTTAGATTAGTAGAGGTTCTTTTTAATTTTTTAAAAAAGATTTATTTACTTGTATTTGAAAGGCAAGGGCAGAGAGAAATCTTCCATCCACTGGCTCACTCTGCAAATGGCCCTAACAGCTGGAGCTATCCCAGTCTAAAGCCAGGAGCAACAGGGGCCCAAGGACTTGGGCCATCTTCTAACGTTTTCTCATGTGCAACAACAGGGAGCTGGCTTGGAAGTGGAGTAGCCAGGATGCAAACTGATAATCATACAGAATGAAGGCAATGCAGGTGGAGGTTTAACCTACAATCCCATAGTGCCACTCCCCTCCGAAGGAGTTCTTTGTATAGTTTGAATATAAACCCCTGATCAGATATATAATTTGCCATTATTATCAGTTTTTTTTTTCTTGGAGTTTTAGGTCTTTGCTTGAGTATAACGCTAAATTGCAATTCCTATTAATTTAAAAATGTATACAATTTCCCCCTCAAAAATAGTGTAAGAAAAATAAACATTTTACTACTTTCCAGTTGTATTTGGTTATTGGTAAGGCAGATTAAAAACAAAAATTTTAAAATTAGTGGAAGTGTAACATATTTAAAAATGTAATTTGAAAATGCTATTTAATTGACAAAGACAAAATATAAAAGTATGCATTTTGTGGAAGATAACATAAAAACTATGAAAGGAGGTGGATGTTTCATTTTTATGAAAGTGTCTCTTATTAAACTGCAAGATTCAGTCATACCATAAGGTCTGTGCCTTGGTTTGGAAATCCTCCTGGCATTTTAATACCTGTAGGCCAGGCCAGGTGGTGACTGTGAGGTAGTTACCATTCTGTGTGTGACATTCATTGTCTTTCCACTTTGCATAACTGGTCAGCTCATTGCTTGAGGTTTCAATCAATGAACTGTAAAAGAAACTCTTGAGGGAAGACTGTGAGACTTGGCTGTTGTTTGAGAATTTTCCATCAGTAATCCCAGGCAGGGAGAAGAAAGTTCTGCTCTCAAACTTGGCAGGATAGATGTCAGCGACTTGGAAAAAATCTGGCATTCTCTTAAGAAGTGCAGCATCATCAACATTCGTGAGAAGCCTGGGAGTCCTGAATGTGGGAGAAGAGGGCATGGAGGGCTGGGAGGCAGGAGCCGAGTGTTCAGAGGTTTTTAGCACTATCTTTATTTCACTTGATTTTCTTTTAAAAATGTTTGTGTAAAAAGATTTTATTTTTAAAAATGTCCAAAAATGTCTGCAGAGGCTTCTGTTATAGGTGAAAAATAAAATCACTAAGAAAAACAGCTAATTTTGTGTATATGTACATATATATACATATATATGTATTAGATTTTATTTATTTTTATTGGAAAGACATATTTCCAGAGAGGAGTGACTGAGAGAAAGATCTTCCCTCCTCTGCTAACTCCTCAAAATGGCCACAATGATCAGAACTGAGATGATCTGAAGGTAGGAGCCAGGAGCTTCATCTATTCGTCCACGTGGTGCAGGGTCCTATCGACTGCTTTCCCAGGCCATTAGCAGGGAACTGGATGGGAAGTGGAACAGCTGGAACATGACCTGATGCCCATATGGGATTCTTGTGCTTAAAGGGGGAGGATTAGCCAATCGAACCATTGCACCAGCCCCTTTTCTTTCCTTTAGTACCAAAAATAATGGTATGTTTTATAATCAATGGCATCTCATAGTCAAGAAAAATGGTTACGTATACATACAGCAAAGTGACTGCACATATGTTGGCTAAGAGGATGAGGATTTTAAGAGGACTTGATTTAGTGACACAGAAAATCCCAAAGATTTGAAGTTGGTGTTGTGGTATAGTGTTAAGCCACTACCTGTACTGTTGGCATTCCATATGGTGCCAGTTTGAATGCTAGCTGCTCCACTTCCAATCTAGTTCCCTGCTAATTGCTTGGAAAAGCAGCAGAAAATGACCCAAATACCTGGGCCCCTGCACCCGTGGGGGAAATCCAGAAAAAGCTCCTGGCTCCTGGCTTCGAACAATGTCACTATTTGGGGAGTGAACCAACAGATGTCTCTGCCTTTCTCTGTAGCTCTACTTTTCAAATCAATCTTTTAAGAAGTGCCAAAGATTTAGCAGCAACTGAAAGATTAACTGGTTTAATTCTGAGTTGCTCAAAACATAGTAAGCAAAAAAATCTGACATGATATGTTTCTATATGTTTCTTTCGGAGCGGGGGGAACCATGGAAGTCTGACATGATATTAATCATAAGGTACTAGGTAATCCAGTGGGCTCCTGGGTCGTCTGGCAGAGGACAGCTTCCACATGAAGGGCGCTCACTGAATTCTGTGCCCAGCAGACCAGCTCTGGGATAGTTTCTGCTTAGTTTTTTTCTCTGTAGTGTTCATCATTATACTACTAAAGTGTACTAGAATATTCACCTGATGACTTATTTAATATCTGCCTTCCACACCTGAATGAATGCAAGGGTTTGTATGTTTTGTCCATGGCCATATCACTATACCTAGAATAGTGCCTGGCACCCGGAGATTCAGTTGACATCTTTCGACTGAATAAGTGATTTGAATGGACTAACTTAGAGGCAGGAATCAATACATTCAAAAGAAAAGTGGTCAGGGTAGGTGACAGTAAGGAGGTGATTATCCTTTCAACACCATCGGGGTGTTTGAAGGACTGTCCCATGGGAGAGGCTAGTCGGTGCTTAATCATGCTGAGTCAGTTGTACCAAGGAATTTTCACATAAGCTGCAGATGGCAGGGTGGGACAGGACATGCTCATGTGAAAAAACATCTCTGTGGTAAAGGAAAGTGGCAAAGAAACAAAGATGAAAGAGATTTTTGTTCCACTTTACTGGAAAGAAGACTGCCAGCAACCTCAAAAATCCAGTACAAAAGTAACTCCTTTCTCGACAAAATAGGATTCTCCACTTGCTCTTCGCCAAAAGGCCAAGAAGCGATAAAATAGGAATTCTCAAATAGCCCATCCATTGCTTCTCGGCCTTTTGGCGAAGAGCAAGTATAATATCAAACAGTCTATCCACTCTTTCCGTTAGGAGGGCAAGGAGCCAGCTGTACCTCCTCACCAAGGGTCTGTTGCTGGAATAGGGTGCTGGTGACTTGCACATTTTAATCATTTGGACATATTTTGACTGTTTTGGTACTATCTGAACCATCCATGCTTCAGCTCTACATTTTAATTTTCGTTTGTGTAAGAGGACTTTATTTCAAAATGAATTTATATACTTCATAAAGAATTATAGAACTAGATAAAACCAGAATCATTTAGCGTAACAGCAAGCTGTCACACAAATACATACAACGAAAAGGAAACTTGCTACTAATTTCTAGCTGGATTCTGTCGTCTGGCAGAGAAGGAGCCTCAGATCTGCCTTCTTTGTAGAAAAGGAAAATCAGCCATTGGGGAGCTGTTTAAGACACAGTAACTCCAAAGGGACTGGCAAGTCACACCTTCCACAAGATCCAATGTCATCTAATTCTCTGTGCATGTGACCTAAGAACCTCTTACGGCCAATGCCAAGTCATGGGATTAGAAGTAGCAAAGGCACAATGATAGTAACAAAAAGGAGAGATGACACCAGGCAGAAAAAAAGATGAATTATAGAATTAGATAAAAGGACTATGAAAGCATTAAGAAATGGGTGACTTAACAGGGCTTTACATATACCATTAGCACAAATTAATCATGATGATGAATCAACCTCCACTTTCTGTTTTGGAATAATTTTCAGAGGCAAAGATGTGTATGAGTTAAAACTAAGTTCCAGGGGCTGATGTGGTGACCTAGTAGACTATTCGTCTGTCTACAAGTGCCAGGATCCCATATGGGCGTAGGTTAGTGTGCCAGTTGCTCTGATTCCCATTGAGCCCTCTGCTTATGGCCTGGGAAAGCAGCAGAGGACAGCCCAAAGCCTTGCACTCTTGTACTCACGTGGGAGACCCAGAGAGAGCCCCTGACTCCTGGCTTTGGATCAGGTCAGCTCTGGCCATTGCGGCAGTTTTGGGAGTGAACTGTTGGATGGAAGACTTCTCTTTTTGCCTCTCCTTCTCTCTCTGTAAATCTGCCTTTACAATAAAAATAAATTGATTTTATAAAAAAACTAATCACCAAGGAGATTGCTAAAGCAAATAAAATTGTTGCTTTTTAACAGCAGATTCTTGTCAGGTAGAGAATGCTTGAGGGAACAATGGACTAAGTCTAGCTCTTCTGGTCAAATTTACATCTTTTTACACTCTGAATGAGGTAAGGTTATTGTCTTGGGTGAAAATGCACTAGGATGTTAATGTAAGAAACACACACATGTAATTTTCAGGAAGAATTACAAACTGAGGAATCTAGAAAAGTTATAAAGGGATGAAAAATACTGCGATCAGTACTAATACATATAACATTAATACAGACTCACATATGCATCATTTTCATCCTGGGAGTACTACTTTTCATTTTACTGTTTCAAGTGTGCACAGTCTCCTCTCTGGAGGCCTGCGTCTTTTGATATATAGCTAGCATCCAGCTACAGGTAACAATTTTTATGGTCAACACCTTCAAATATTCATTCAAGGGTCAACTGAATGACAAGTGAATGTGACATCAACATGTTCAATGAAGAAAGCTGTAGGCTGTTCATGGAGCACAGACTCTGGGACCAGAATGCCTGGGTTAAACATCCCAGCTCTGTCACTTACTAGCCTGGTACGTTACTTCCCTTCCATGTGTCTCAGTTCCCTCCTATGAAAAATGAGAATAGGAGCTGGAGCAGTGGCTCAACAGGCTAATCCTCCAATGTCATGTGTCGGCATCCCATATGGGAGTTAGTTCCAGTCCTGGATGCTCCACTTTTGATCCATATTCCTGATTATGGCCTGAGAAAGCAGTAGAGGATGGCCTAAGCCCTTGGGTCCCTTCATCTACATGGGATACCCAGAAGAAGTTCCTGACTCCTAGATTTGGATCAGTTCAGTTCCACTGTTGCGGTTATCTGAGGAGTGAATCAGTAGACAGAAGAGTTTTCTCTCTGCCTCTCTTTCTCTCTGTACATCTCCCTTTCAAATAAAAATAAATAAAGAGAATAGTCATAGAATCTACCTTCTATTGCTGTCAGCAAGTCTAAATAAATTATTTTTTTTCTCTAGAAAGTAACTGATATGTAGAAAGTGCCATGCAACTGTCAGCTGCTTTGTTAATAAAAAGTCCTCTTCCCCCATACAAGGAGAGGATGCACTGTTCTTGTTAAGAGTATGAGGATCGAGAATCAAGATGGCAGAATAGGGTAAGGACACGTTTAAACAGATGGAGAAATATTAGCCAGTGTGAAGCAGAGAGGGCACATTCCAGGAAACAGGAGAGGACAGAACAACAATAGAGGGGTACCTGGAGACTGACAGACACAGAAAAGCAGCAGACAAAACGGTGTGGTGTTGCAGTGACTGATACCCCAGCAGCATTCAGTGAATGGGGATCTGAATTCCACCAGCAACAAGGTGGGAAGGGATGTTTACTGAGAACTCCGGAGGTGAACCCAGAAAAAGAACTACGCATCCTGCTGGTCTGTTTGATAGGTCCCAGATAGGCAGTGTGGGAACAGGGTGGATTTCACAGCCCAGTCTGTCCCCTAGAGCCGAATTAGGAACCATTTTGCTTAAGGAGGCTAGAGCTATGGGGCAGGACTGTGCATACACTGAGCTGGTAGTGAACTCATTTCCGGCTCAGTGAACTGCAACAACGTGGCATTCTACGGGTTCCACCCAAGACAGGTCTAGGTAGCGCTCAGATCTGACAGCCAGAAGATCAAGAACTCTAGAAGTGGTACATCAGGCGCCATTTTGTACACTGTGGCAATAGCTTTAGGACTGCAGGGGACAACAGTGAACTGTGCATGTGCTGAGCTGGCGAGAACTCACTGAGCTCCATGGATTGTACACATGGTCCCACAAGAAAATAATACTGATTGTGGCATCGTACGGGTCAAAATAGGTCCGTGTGACCTTCAGACCTAGTGGCCAACAGGTTCTGGCAAGATCAGCACCACCTCCAACCTAGCTGTATAGGACACCTGCTGTCTTCCTAATCCTGGGAACTGCTCCAACCGGAAGTGGGAGAAAGGTTGCAGATACAACAGTGCAGCCTCAGCACGCTATCACAGGAGGAGGAGAGTGGTGAGCCAAGCAACCAAGGTGGAAATCTAACATAAGAACCCAGACCTGGAACTCACTGGAGAGAGTGGCACAACTGACTGCCAAGAGCTCTGTACCAACTGCAATAAGTAAAATCGCATTGTAGACCTATGGGTGACACAGCTTAGAAACCTGTCCCAAGGAGAAGACTCTGCTAACCAGAAGTACAATGACCAAGAGCAAAAGAAGAGACAGAGGTACGATGAATATTACTGAAAACTTCCCTAAAAATGAGCAAAACCCTTTGTCCAGCTCAGAGTTCAGTGAGGAAGACATCAAGTTGTTGATTTTGTTTTGTGGCTTTTCATTTAAGGGGATGTACAGTAGCTGTGTAATGGAGACTATCATATCCAGATGTGAGGATACAATGCAGTATGTATCTCTACTTCCAAAGATGGGCTCCCAATGAAACTGTTTACTGTATCTTCACAATAAGATGCTGGGTTCTGCCATTGTCCATGCCCGCAATGACGGACATATGACTGTGTATGGGGAACTGTACTATGGTAATGATACAGGAGAACTCAGTGAGGGAGGAGGGATTTGGGGAGGGGATAAGGGAATTCCCAGGGCCTATGGAACTGTATCATAAAATGATTTAAAAAAAAAAAAAGAATATGAGGAGCCATGTGGCTGGCGCAATGGCTCAGTGGCTAAATCCTCGCATTACACATACCAGGATTCCATATGGGCCCTGGTTCAAATCCTGGCTGCTCCATTTCCCATCCAGCTTGCTGCTTATGGCCAGGGAAACCAGTAGAGGATGACCCGAAGCCTTGGACCCTGTACCCACTTGGGAGACCCAGAGGAAATTCCTGGTTCCTGGCTTTGGATTGGCTCAGCTCTGGCCATTGCGATCATTAGGGAGAGTGAACCAGCGATTGGAAGATATTTCTCTGTGTCTTTCCTTCCCTCTATACATATTCCTTTCCAATAAAAATTAATTGAAAAAAAGAGTATGGGGATCAGAAAGCAAACCACCTCAGCTGAAATCCTGGCTCTGTCATTTATTGTATTATCTATAACAAGTGACTCTATTTCTCTGAAATAGGGAAAATAATACTAACTTCACAGACTTGTTAGCATAATTGTAAACCTAGCGTTTCCTATAATGTAAGCATGCAAACAGCAACAATATCATTCTGCTTTGATAAGACAGTTTCAAATGAAATTGTCTTTAGCGATAAGCTACTGCTGCTTTTAAAAATTCTTCAGGAAAAAAATGTGGTGGGTGTTTGGTGCACTGCTTAACATGCTGCTCTAGAACCCCACACCCTGTACTGGAGTGCCCCGGGGAAGAGTCCTGGTCAACTCCCAGCTCCACCTTCCTGCCAGTGTGTATCCTGCATGTAGCAGGAGATGGCCCAAACACCTGGGTCCCTACTGCCCAACAGGAGAACTGGATTGATTTCCTTTCCCCAACCTGGCCCATTCCCACCTGTTATTGGGAGCATTTACAGAGTGAATCAGCAAATGCGAGATTGTACTATATCTGACTCCTTGAATTGAAAAACAGAAGAAAATAGTCTCCTTGGGCAGTCCCATGGCATAGCAAGTAAAGTTGCCACATGTATGGTTTGAGTGCTGGTTTGAGTCCTGGCTATTCCACTTCCAAATCAGCTCCCTGCTAATACCCATGGGAAAGCAGTGGAGAGTGGCCCAAGTACTTGGGCCCCTGCACCCACATGGGAGATCTGCAAGAAACTCCTGGCTTCAGCCCAGCCCAGCTCCAGCCATTGTGGCCATATGGGTAGTGAGCCAGCACATGGAAGATCTCAGTTTCTCCCTCCCTTTCTTTCTCTATCTCTGCCTTTCAAATAACTAGTTTAAAAAATCTCCAGCAGAGAGATCATAATAGGGATTTGCAATTTCCCCCAAACATGGCCCAACTCTGAGCCTGTTCTACTTCCCATCCAGCTCCCTGCTTGTGGCCTGGGAAAGCAGTAGGGAATGGCCCAAAGCCTTGGGATGCTGTACTTGCTTGGAGACCTGGAGGAGGCTCCTGGTTCCTGGCTTCAGATCAGCTCAGCTCTGGTCAATGCGGTCACTCAGGAAATGACCCAACAAACATAAGATCTTTCTGTTTCTCCTCCTCTCTGTAAATCTGCCTTTCCAATGAACATAAATATTTTAAAAAAATAATAAAACCCCTGAAATGCAGATTATTATGCAATGTATCTAATTAAAGATTTATTTATTTATTTATTCTTAAAGATTCATTTATCTTTTATTGGAAAGTAGAATTTACAGAGACAAGGAGAGACAAAGAGAAAGATCTTCCATCTGCTGGTTTACTCCCCAAATGGTTGCAATAGCTGGAGTTAAGCTGTTCTGAAGTTAAGAGCTAGGAGCATCTTTGAGGTCTGCCACATGGGTGCAGGGTCCCAAGGCTTTGGGCCTTCCTCTTCTGCTTTCCCAGGCCACAGTCAGGGAGCTGGATGGGAAGTGGAGCAGCTGGGACCCCAAGGCTTGCCCATATGGTATCCTGGTTGATGCAAGGCAAGGATTTAGCCAATAGGCTATCACACTGGGTCCCAATGTCTCTCATTAAAAAAAAAAAGTGACAATTACTTCAAATCCTTGAACTTTGTATACCCCGAGTGAGATGGGTTTGGGGCTGTTCATGGCCTTTGGCTCATTTGTGTATGATTTGTGTTTTGAATCATCCCAGGAGTTGGCAGACCACAGCCTTCCCCAGTCCAGGCCAGGCCACGTGGGTCTTTGTCTACCAGCTCCCGCCTCCTCTTGGACACTGAGAAAGTGACCCAATTTCTCTCCATTAGTAGGGACAGGAGGAGGATGAAGATGGAGGGTTAAGGTCCGCTCTGTTAACCAATGGTCCTCTTTCCTGCGTCATTGCTATAAAGAAAAGACAACTGAGGCCATGCAAAGAAGAACAACAACAAATGCGGGAATTATGTGGGGAACTTCCTTTTGAGTCATGCCTTTGAATTTTAACGATGTTTTAAGACTGCGGAAAGGAGACTGAAAGGCTGTTAGAAAGGCTTTGGGCATTCGAATTGGCTTCAGCTGCGAGATGTGAGGAAGGGCAAGGCTGGGAGCGGAGGGGTGTGCAAGTGTCGTGGAGCTCACCAGAGCGACCGGATTACCTCACCCTGAGGGCTCAGGGCGTGAGGCCAAGCCTTTGGTTGGATGTCCCTGCCATGTAACATCAGAGGCTCTGCTGCTTTGTAAGCACAGGAAATGAGGGGCGGTGGTAGTTGTTTTGGCTGGAACTGGAACAGCACAGGCGGTGGGCAGCAGCTGCAAGCCTTCTTGCTCGTCCTAGCTCCCAGCCACCAGCAGTCATTCTCTCAGTTCTTTGGGGGGAAGGCACAAATGGCATTGCTTACAGCTTTAATGGGCGCGGCTGTTACTGTTGGGCTGAGATGCTCTGTGGTTGGTAAAAACTTAGATTTTACAGGGCTATTGGGAAGAGAACTGATGGAAGGAAGCATTTTGTGATTGCTTTGAAAACTAGACAAATACAAAGTGAATTTTCATTACCAAATGAAAACGTTGAAAGTTAAGTAGCATGTGTTCTTTTATTCTTATACATTCTAAAATTAATCACCCATAAGCTTTGTAAATGCATTTTTGTTTTAAAACTTCATGGGCAAAGACCAAATTTTAAAATTGGAAAAATAATCATATCCCAATATAAAACTAGAAACCTGTTCAATGCTAAAAGTTTTTCTTTAATTTTGTAATTCTATGAAAATAATCTAAGATGTATATTTTTTCCACCAATTTACCCCTGATGATTGGTATCTATCTTTGAAACACTCATGAAACATTATTTCCTCAAATGCAAACACAACATGAAAACACTAGCAAGTAGTTTTATTACATTTTCAATCTCCATGTTATACCCAGCAATTAGAGTGGAAAATAATTAGTAACATATTCTAAGGACATAGTTTGAGCCAGGCACTACGCAACATGCTTTTCATTTAATTTTTAATTAATTCTTATAGAAAACCTATAAAGTAGGTATTATTCTCAGATGAGGAAACTCGGGAAGAGAGAGATTAGGTAAGTTGCATAAAACGTTCCTAAGTGGTGAAGCTGAGACTGGGCCCAGACAAAACGTCTCTGGAGCCCGTGTCCTCTGATGCCTACTGAAAAGTAAAGCCATGTTGATTTGCATCATATTAATTCAGAATTTGGGAAAATGCAGGCATGAGATAGGCTCCAGTTTTTAGACTGTGGTGAGCTGTTGAGTAATTTAATGTGTGGAGTATATGATCCACTTTTGAAGGAGTATATGATTTACTTATCAAGATGATTTAAATAATTTGGACATAAACTATTACACCAAGCACATTTGGCTTGTGTTATCTTTTATGTTTTTGATGGAAAGTACCACCTTGGTAGCTACTTATCAGTCACTTACTTTAGTTAAGGTAATACAACTGCCTCTTTAAAATATAGTTAAACTTGACAGGACACGTAGACCAATGGAACAGAAATGAAACCATGCTTCTACTGACAACTGATCCTTGACAAAGCTGCCAAAAACATATACCAGAAAAAGGAAAATCATTTCAATAAATGTTTCTGGAAAACTGGATATCTGCGTGCAGAAGATTGAACCTCACTTGCCCACCTCTCACCCTACACAAAAATCAACTCAAAATGGACCGGAGATCTAAATGTAAGGCCTGAAACTACGAAACCACTGGAACAAAAAAAATAGGAGAAACACGTCAAGATATTGGCACAGGCAACAATTTTTTGTATGAGATCCTAAAAGCATAGGCACTCAAAAACGAAACTAGGTAAATGGGATTAGATCAAAGATGAAGCTTCTTTACAGCAAAAGAAACAATCAACAGACTGAAAGACAACCAACAGGGTGGGAGAAAATAGTTGCAAAAGATGCATCTGACAAAGGAATAATATCCAGAATATACAAGGAATTAAAAAACCCTCCACAACAAAAAACAAGCCAGTTAAGAAGTGGCCAAAGCATCTGAATAAGATATGAATAATTCTCAGCAGAAAAAAAATAGAAATAGGTGAAGAATAATGAAAAAATTTTCAATATTATTTGCCACCATGGAAATGCAACTCAAAGCCATAATAAAGGTATCACTTTGCCGTAATAAGAACAGTTATTTTCAAGACAAAAACTAAAAAATGTTCGAAAGAGGTGGAGAAAAGGGGGCCCTTACTACAGTTAGTGGGATGCAAATTAGTATGGTCATTATGGAGAACAGTATGGAGATTCCTCAAAAAACAAAAAATAGACAACGTAAGAACCAGTTATTTCTCTTCTGAGTATATGTTTAAGGGATATAAAGTTGTCACAGGACTCAGACTCCTGTGCTCACTGTAGTAATATTTACAATAGCCAAGTTATGGAGCCAACTTAGGTGTCCACTGATGAATGGATGGATAAAGGAAAATGACAGGTGTACACAACAGAATATTATTCAGCGGTAATGAAATCCTGACTTTTGCAGCAAAATGGAACTGGAGACCATCATTTTAAATTAAATAAGCAGAGACAGGAAAACATTGTGCGTTCTTTCTCCGGTATGGAAGTTTAGAAATGAATCTGAGCTAAGAATAGTAATTCTTAGAAGCTGGGCAGGGTGAAGGAAAGGGTATGGAAGAAGGATAGGCAAAAGTTAACAGGATCCTGACAACCTCTTAACAGGAGGTCATGTGCGTGGAGCAGGGGGGCACTCCAGAGTGGAGCAGGTGGTAAGGAGGAAGCTTGGATCCCAACCATGAAGACTCCCAGACCTTCACCACAAACTATTAATACGAGCAACAAGAACTATATCCCAACTGCCAAGGAGGCCACAGGGAATTGGATGCCCTCGGAGGCCGAGTACTCTGAGGTCACCCACCCCCAACCGGAACTTCCGCAGGGGATGGAAGAAGTCCAAACACTACCGCGCAGAAACCAACGTCATCGGAAAGACAACCAGAAGCCCTGAGCGGTCCGCAGAAACAGAAGAACAATAAATGTCCTTCAGGACCAGGGAGGAGAGCTTTCTCTGGTCCGAGCCTGGCTCCACCTCTGGACTCCCGCCCTCCCTCGCAACGACCATCGGGATTGCTTCGAAAACCCCTCACAGCAAACAATCATACAAACTAAAAAAAACCTAAAATAAATAGACAAACAACAGAAAGTAGAGCTTGAAATCTGACAGGAAAGAGCTGGCGTGGATTGGCTCATGCCTCGCTGGGTGGGACACAAAGATTAGTTACTCCTCACCATGGTGTTGAGGATTTTCCTGCACCCCCCCCCAAAAAAAATGTTCTGCACCTTAAATGTCGACAAATATCTTGTTAGAGTTACAAGCCAGTCTAGATTATCCTAAAATCTGCCAAGATTAGCAAAATTATACTTCAACACAACAAATGGCTAAATACTAAAATGAAATAGACACGAGACAACTGAATGGTACCTTATAGCCATTTTAAGGTATATAGGAGCCGGTCCTGTATATAAACTAAAATTGAAATGTCAATGAGCTAATCATAGGTTGTGGTTAGGACTTGCTTTTTTTTTTTTAACATACTGGTTACTCAAAACCATGTCAATTCCATAATATTGCAAATTGCTGTTGATGTTATATTGGGACTCTTAATTGACTGTGATGATATTCTACCAGCTCTAACTTCGGACCAGAAATGGTCTCCCCAAGAAACTGTTCAACCCATCTGGACAATAAGTAGCTGGACTCTATGCTTGTTATATGTTTGCAAGGAAAGAATCTTGATTGAATTTGAACTGTAATACTGCATCAAAGTGGAGGAATCCACCAGGGGGGAGGGGAGGGGGAGGGTGGGGAGATTCCCAGAGCCTATGAAACTGTCACATAATGCAAAATAATTAATAAAAAAAAAAAGTTAACAGGATCAGCAGGTAAAATCAAAGGCACCAGGAGTAACAGACACCACAACCCAATGGGGATGACTGCATTGTAAACTGGAAA
This sequence comes from Ochotona princeps, assembly GCF_030435755.1. Taxonomy (NCBI): domain Eukaryota; kingdom Metazoa; phylum Chordata; class Mammalia; order Lagomorpha; family Ochotonidae; genus Ochotona; species Ochotona princeps. Next base: position 73,136,331 of record NC_080836.1, read on the forward strand.
GCAGGGATATAGGCTGTAAACTTAAGAAAAGCTAATGAAATAGAAATGGTAATTGCCTGATTTGATCAGTTTACGCTACATATATATGTTGAAATATTACATTGCATTCCATCGAAGTGTACAAGTATTGCATGTTAATCACATGTTGAAAAGTTAATGGGAAGTGCAATTAAGTTTATTTTGGATTAAAAATATTTATCCACACAGTTTTCTCGTACTGTGCACATACATGAACTTTTGAACACCCCTTGTGTAGTTCATTATCAGAGGGAGAGACATGAAAGACCAAATTATGATTATTTTTTTTTAAGATTTATTTTTATTACAAAGTCAGATATACAGAGAGGAGGAGAGACAGAGAGGAAGATCTTCCATCCAATGATTCACTCCCCAAGTGAGCCACAACGGGCCGATGCGTGCCGATCCGATGCCAGGAACCAGGAACCTCTTCCAGGTCTCCCCACACGGGTGCAGTGTCTCAATGCATTGGGCCGTCCTCAACTGCTTCCCCAGGCTACAAGCAGGGAGCTGGACGGGAAGCGGGGCTGCCGGAATTAGAACCGGCACCCATATGGGATCCCGGGGCGTTCAAGGCAAGGCCTTTAGCCACTAGGCCATGCCGCCGGGCCCAAATTATGATTATTTTAAACTACTGCAGCTCTTTCACATGCCACATTCCACTTGCTCTGTTTTACTCATGGATTTCACACTGAGCACAGAAGTTTCTTGCTGCTGGGGCTTTGAGCACTTTGTCTTTCTGCCTTGTTTGCCCTATACTCACTCACTTCTTGGTCTTTCAACATTTTTTGGGGGTAATGTATATAGAAATATAACATATCAACAACAACAACAACAAAAAGACACAAACTGTATTTAGAACTTCCAACATTTGGGTAAGCATCGCCCCTTCTACATGGCCAGCCTTGAAGAGGCCTCATGTTTCTCCAGCTTGTCACAATCCACTTCCTTCTTCTTTGAATTCATTCGACTTAAACGCATACCAATCCTTCACTCCTCTTTTTAGGTCACTATTCAAGAATTCAACCATAAATGTACTTTTATGTGCTTACATTGTGTTTACAAGATTCATCTTGTTTAGCTCGGGTAATTATAGCTCTCCCATTTTCATTGCATCTAGTAACATATGGCAATTACGGCCTGTTTTGCTCTGTACTGTCTATGGCTGCTTTAGGGGCACAGTTGCATAGTCATGGTTATGATTACAAGGCTTGGGGCCAATGCAATGGCTCAGTCAGCTAATCCTCTGACTGCAAGTGCCAGCATTCTGTATGGGTGCCAGTTCCTGGCTGCTTTGCTTCCCACCCAGATTCCTGCCTAGTGCCTGGGAAAATAGTGGAGGATGGCCCAAGTCCTTGGGACCCTGCATCTGTGTGGGAGACTCAGAAGAAACTTATGACTTCCAGCTGTATACTTCGGATCCACCTCCCTGTTTATGGCCTGTGAAAGCAGCTGATAATGGTTCAAGCCCTTTGGCCCCTGCATTCACGCTGGAGACCTGCAAGAGCTTTCTGGCTCCTGGCTTCATACAAACTCAGACCAGAGCTGCTGTCGTCATTTGGAGAGTGAACCAGTGAATGAATGATCCTTTCTCTCTGTCTCTCCTTCTCTCTGTACATCTGCCTTTCAAATAAAAAAAATACTAAAAAAATAATGTCTGTGGACATCCTTGCATATGTCTCATGATACACATGCGCACACAATTGTGCTAAATATTCAGCTAGGCACATAATATCAGTATTTTCCCCCCAAAATGGTTATAACAACTTAGCAATGTCTGATATTGTCGTGTTTTTAAACTTTTGCCACTTGAGATGACTTTAACAGTTTCATATGTTCGTTGGTCACTTGGATTTCCTGTTTTGTGATCTCCTTGCTTGGATCACTTGTCCATGTTCCCATTAGATTGTAGTTTTCTTGTTCATCTGTAGTTGTGTTTTGTATATTCAGGTACAATCTTTTTTTTTTTTTTAAGATTTATTTATTTTTATTGGAAAGTCAGATACACAGAGGAGGAGAGACAGAGAGGAAGATCTTCCATCCCATGATTCACTCCCCAAGTGACTGCAATGGCTGGAGCTGCACCGATCCGAAGCCAGGAGCCAGGAACTTTCTGCAGGTCTCCCACATGGGTGCAGGGTCCTAAGGCCTTGGGCCATCCTCGACTGCTTTCCCAGGCCACAAGTAGGGAGTTGGATGGGAAGTGGAGCTGCCAGGATTAGAACTGGCGCCCATATGGCATGTTCAAGGTGATGGCTTTAGTGGCTAGGCTACCGTGCTGGGCCCAAAATCTTTTTTCTTTTTTTAATTACACTCATTTTTTACATCTCAAATGAAAGGGTACACCTTCTAAGGAGATTTTCTGGATCTGTATCTCAGTAGTCCAGGTGGAGGTTTTCTTTGGGGGGGGGTTTGGGGTTTCTGTGAGGCTGGGGTAGGCAACAGGGTGGGTTAGGTGTCCTGCTGCTGGAGGAAGGGGTTTGGGATGGCCTGCAGGCGGTCCTGTGGACAGATGACCACCATTGTCAGCTTGTATTGGTCATCCAGATTTCGCAGGTGCTTGATGGTGCTGTCTAGCGCGAGGTTCCGCAGCAGGTAGAGGTCTTCACAATCCCACTGGCTTCTCAGTCTTCCTGGAGCTTCACCCGGATGGTCTTATTGATGTAGTTGCACAAGTCCAAGATGCTCTCCTTCTGCCCCTCCTTGTCCGCCACCTTCCTGCCCTGCATCGCAACGTGCGTGGAGAGGCTTTTCTTTGTGCATCTGTGATCCTTGTTATACTATCACAACCTGGCTCACAGCAGAGACAGCATACATTGCACTGCCTGCCTGCTTCCCAGTTTCCTTCAGTCGGACAGTCACTGGGCTGCAGGGTCACCAAAAGTCAGGACTAAGCTTTATTTGTTATTATCGTTGGTAAAGATTTCTTTATTGACTTTTTTTGTGTGTATGTGTGAGTTACAGAGAGAGAAGGACAGATAAAGACAGAGAAACTTCTTCCACTCACTGGTTCACTCCCCAGATGGTGCTAGAGTCAGAGCTGATCAGATCCAGAAGCTTCTTTTCTGGATCTTCCACAGAGGTGCAGGGTCCAAAGACTTGAACCAAACTCTGCTGCTAGGCCTTCAGCAGGGAGCTGGATCAGAAGTGGAGTAGCTGGGACTTGAAATGGTCCCCACATGGGATACCAGCACCAGAAGCAAAGGTTTAGCCTACTATGACATAGTGCTGACTCCTAGACTTTACATTGTATCCTGGCTCTTAGCTTGGGAGCTCAGTAACTATGCCTTCAAAAAAAATAGATATCCACCAAGATACAAGAAACACAGAAGAAAAAACAACATAATGTAGATAGCCTACGGAAATGTATTTGTGTTACCTCCCAACGTCAAGAATTTTGAAAGTGGGTCAATTGCATGCTATTATTAGAGATTCTGCTCTGTTTCCACACAGAATGAACCGTTTCCCACAACAGTCTGGATTTGTGTGGTTTTATTATTTTCTTAATCAAAATGTCTCACCATTTCAAACATAGTAGAACTCACATCTTACTACGACAGATTACACAGATACTTGTGTAGCCTTTGTCACTTCTAATAATTTTTTATTATGTAGTTTGTTACTTTTGAAAAAAGCTTTTAACTGCTTAGGGAAATGTCCAACAACTTATTAGACTGAGATAGACAAAATTCATCAGAACCCACAAATTTAATCTCCTTAAAAAAACTTCAGTTCTGATTTTTAATCTCTTGTTGATTTTTTTGGTATTTTTTCCAGCAGTGTTGCATCTTTCTTCTTCAGCATTTACAACTGACAATTTCCTGCTGTTTGAAACACTGCCCTTCCCTGCAGTTTGCTGGATGTTTTCAGTCCCTCCATTTTTGAACTGTCTTTATTACAGTTATGTCCTGCAGCTCAGCCTGTGTCACCTGTATTCTGCCCATATACTTTTTTTCCTTTAAAATTTTTTTGATGTTGTTTGCATAGTTGAGAAGGATATACTGCCTCTCTTAGAGAGCTTACTATTGATATTCCTCCTGGAAATCACCACCTCCAGGTGTCCATCTGCCCATATGCTCCATTTCCAGTGTCTCCCATGCAGAATGCCGGCAGTGGGACTGCACGTGGGCCAGACAGCAGCTGCCCCTCCTTCTAGAAGAGGTGTCATCATCTCCACTGTAAGTGAGACTCGGACTGAGGAAGTCAGCCTGCAGCCCTCATTCCTTTGGCCCTTCACACTCAGCCCGTCACAGGCTAAGTTCCTCCTGCGTAGCATCTGTCATGTCTATCTCTCGCATTCCATCCTGATTCCTGCCCCTCACCTGCATCAGGCATGACCACCACAGGCAGTCTTCAAACCTGGTTTCTTGACTCCATGTTTTGCCATTGTAATCCTACCTCAATCTTTTAAAAACGCTTCTCTGTACCTATCAACTACGTCAAAAAGCCTTTATAGTTCTTTATTCTCCATGAATTGAGTTTTAACTTCTTTGCTAAGTCAGAACCTTATATGCTCCACTTTGATCCAAATTTATTTTCTACTTCTCACCTAGAAAACCTTTATGTAACAGTTTTGTTCACCAGTCCTTAAACATGCCTCAACTTGGCAAGACGGAGAGAAAGATCTTCCTTTCGCTGGTTCACTCCCCAAGTGGCTGCAATGGCCAGAGCTGAGCAAATCTGAAGCCAGGAGTCAGAAGCTTCTTCAGGTCTTCCACACAGGTTCAGGGTCCTAAGGGTTTGGGCCGTCCTCTGCTGTTTTCCCAGGCCACAAGCAGGGAGCTGGATGGGAAGTGGAGCAGCCGGGACATGAACTGGCATCCATATGGGATCCTGGTGCTTGCAAGGTGAGGATTTAGCCAGTAGGCCATTGTACTGGGCCCCATGGCTGAATTTTCGATCTTTTTCTTTATATCTAAGCCCTATTTTGTCTTCAAGGGTCAACTAAAGTTCTAGCTCAAGTTCTAACTGATGCTACACAAAATTGATTTCTTCGTTTCCTGACACTTGTTATTGCATAACATTACCTCATATTGTAATTTTTTTTATGTCTTTGTCCTTCAACGAAAGGCACTGGCAGTGCTCATGTGCTGAACACTACCTGATATGGAATGTGCAAAGGGAGCATCTACTCAGGTTGACTAAATGGAATATAAGGTACTGGAGGACAGAACCTTGTTTCTCTCTTATTTCTCTTCTATTTCCAGTGCTTACCAGTATTTTCCACAGGAAGTATGTGTAATGTTTATTTACTGCTATTAGTGGTAGTGATGAAAGACAAATAATTTCTTGTCCTAAAAATAAAGAAGCAAACTGAAGACCTGCAAAATTTATTCACCATATTTTGCAAAATTTTACTGGTAATTTAAATAAGGAAGCTATTACTGCTCCTCCTCTTTTGGTGTTTTTTGTTAAAGTGTTATAGGAGGGTATTTTACCAGTAAAGCTATTAATACTTTAAACCCTTAAGGCTATTATTTAGATTGTTTCTGGGATTGTACAAGGAAGTAAATTAACCCTTTGTGTCATTTGTAGAATTAACAATGTTGAGAGAGAGAGAGAAACAGAGCAATGAGTGAACCTTCCCCCAAGTGCTGGCTCACTCTCCACATATTAGATAGTCAGGATCTGATCAGGCAGCAGGTGGGAGCCAGTAACTCAATCCCATTTTCCTACCTGGGTGACAGGGACCCAAGTACTTGAACCTTCCTTTGCTACTTCCCAAGGTGCACATTAGCAGGAAGCTAGAGTTGGGAACAGAGCTGGTACTTGAACCCAGTATGCTGAAATAAGGTGCAGGTGTAACAAGTAGCTTATTAGCCACTAGGCCAAGTAGCTACCCCTTAATTTAACTTTTCATTAGGACATTCTAATAATAACACACTCCACACAAGTATCACACACTCTCATAAACACATGGACATGGATATACTGTCAGAATCATGTAAGTTCCTAAAAAATTAAAAATAGAACTATCTTAATGATTCATCGACCCACTACTGGGTATATGTGTCCAAAGGAAATGAAATCAGTCTATTGAGGAGACATCTGCATTCCCACGTTTATGGCAGCACAACTCACAATGGCTCAGAAATGAAAACAACCTACCCTTCTATTTAAAGAAAATGTATAAAATTTTATGCAAAATTACATAAAATTTAAAAAATATTTATTTATATGCACACATACACATACAATGGAATACTATCCAACTTTACACAGTGTGATGTCCTGTTCTTTGTTGTGACAATGTGGATAGAACTGGAGGTCATTATGTTGATTATGCTTAGTAAAAAAAAGGTAAAGACAGACAAATATTGCACGATCTCAATTGCACATGGAATTTAGAAAGTTTATTTCATAGCAGTTGGGAGGAAAATAGCCCTGACAAGAGGCTGGGGAGGATAGGGAGGAGAGGGACAGGTTAGTGGATGGCTACTAAGTCATAAATGGGAGAAAGAAGTTCTGGGGTTCTGCTGCACAGCAGAGCAACTAGAGGTAATGATGTACGTTCCAAAAACAAAAAGCAAAAATCAAAAACATCAATTTTGATTGATTTTACCACAAAGAATTGAAAAATGTTTGAGGAGACAGATATGGTTATCCTGACTTGAACATATACAATACATACATGTATAAAGACATCACAAAGCCCTTTATAGAAGAAGCAAAAAAGGAGATCTGTGAAGTCACTCTTGCAAAAATGCATCATTTTGTGGCTAGGATAAGAAAAATGCAAATGAGTCCTTAAAGTGAGCATATTGCTTATCAACAATTAGCTAGCATATGCCAGAAGGGAAATGCAGGCATGATTTTAATGTCCCCAGGCAGTTGGTTAGCAAATTTCCTTCAGGAGTTAGGGTAAAAGGAGGGATGAGACTCACTATACCCCCGGTTGTGGAGATAAAGGCTGTTCCCACCAATAGGCTAAGGACGGTCGCTCTCCATGCAGCTCGTTTTCCATTCTCATCTCTGAGCCAAAGTAAGTCTAGGAGGAAGCCTCATCAGCGACCCATTCCACAGATGAGCAAACTGAGACAAAGTTTGTCAAGTGGCCACAGTCAGTGACACAACCTGGGTTCACACCCCAGGTCCTAGGACAGACTCCACAGCTTAATGCTTAACCCTCCTGTGGAGACATGATGAACAGCGGGGTAGCGTAAGGGACAGGGCTGGGGCTTGCGGAGAGAGGAGGGAAGGAGAGACGAGCAAGTGTAAGCTCCTTTGTGTTCTGCCTGTACATGAAGGAAGGGGTAGAGAGTAGGTGACAAATGAGCTTATTTGTAATTAGGAGGATAAATCTGCATTGAGATAAAAAAAAAAGTAACATTGCATTCTCCCCAAATAAGTATGTCACCTTATTTGAGGTTTCATGTCACCTTATTTGAAATGTACTTGTAAAATTGTGAGGCAGGGCTGGTAGGGATAGAGAGAAAGAGAGACTTAATGGAAGTAACCACAGTCACCATGGCACACTGGGGTATTGCAAAGTGTCCCCTCCAACTGCCTACTACTATCGGTACTTTACTGTCTGTCCCATGGCCTCTGTTTGGAAGCAAACAAAGGGCAGTCATATCAGAGACAGGCTTCATGAGCACACACAGCTGCCACCAGCTCATTTGTTCCCCCAAAGACTGTTCATTCCACGGTGGCCTCTGAGAGACAGGAGCTGCCACTGCTCAACGCTGCTTCCAATAATCCCAGGACACAATCACCAGCGCCAAACAGAAGCTGGCCTGGGTCACTGCCTCTCCCCGCCAGCATGCTGCAGTGACAGGTGGAGGTCAAAGAGAAGAAGGTGGCGTGTGCCACTAGGATGACACTGAGGTTTGGTTTCTGAAGCGAAGGAAAAGACACAACCAAAACTGGAAACCAAAACCAGTAGAACTGGAGGGAGATGAGGCCTGGGATTAGGCGGTGCTGTTACCAAATTGGACCTAGGTGACCTGGGTGCCTACATATGAATTAGTATTCACAGTTCTGCCTTCAAGTGATACTGCTCTGTCAAGTGCAGTGCTCTGTCACTCCCTCTACAAACCTAGCCTGGATGGTAAGAGAGTACAGTGGTCTCTTAGAAGAAATGGCTAAAACCAAAGTGGCTTTTTGTGTAAAGTTGTAAATGTTCCTGATTGAAGAGTGGTTGCAATTGCTGGATCTTTTGAGGATGTTGACACTGTGGGAAGGAACTGAATGAGAAGCACCTTTCAGGTTGCTTTGCATTCCATCATCCTATGGGAGACTGTGAGCTTATTTTAACGAGCAGAACAAAATGGCTCTGGCTTACATTTGTAAGAATATTTCTAGACAAGGTTTCTAATTAAGAAATACAAGTGTTCAGGTCCTGTGGAATCATAAAAACTAGTCTTCAAAAACTGATGAGGAGGGCCTGGCACGGTAGCCTAGTAGCTAAAGTCCTCGCCTTGAATGCACCAGGATCCCATATGGGTGCTGGTTTTAATCCCGGCAGCTCCACTTCCCATCCAGCTCCCTGCTTGTGGCCTGGGAAAGCAGTCAAGGATGGTACAAAGCCTTTGGATCCTGCACCCGCGTGGGAGACCTGCAGGAAGTTCCTGGCTCCTGGCTTCGGACTGGCACAGCTGTTGCGGCCACTTGGGGAGTGAATCATGGGATGGAAGATCTTCCTCCCTGTCTCTCCTCCTCTGTGTATATCTGACTTTCCGATAAAAACAAACAAACACCCTCGCCACCCCCCACCCAAAAAAAACTGATGAGGAAGACTAGGGTAATTAATGAAGTGAACAAACATCATGTCAAAAAGGTTCTCGCAAGTGATTTTTAAGTACAGAAAACATTCATAATACTGGTTGTTTCTCTGATCTTCACCATTTTATTTACCCAGTTTTTGGATTCAGGAATTAAGAAGAAAAATAAGAACACTAATTTTTTTCTTTTGGTAGCTCAATCCTTAACTAAAAAAGGAACATGAGCATGATAGAAGTACAAGTAGAGATTTTTGTGTAAGACTCTGGAAGGGAGAATGTTTGCTGGCCAGCTCAATTTTTGACAAAGAAAAATGGGCTGCTCTTGCTTTTTGTACAAAGATGCACTGTTTCCAGAGAAACAACCCAAAAAAGGGGGGGGGGGTAGAATTTCTGTTTAAAGTTGAAAAAAATGAAGATTAGTATCTAGCATGATCACTCAGCATCAGTTTCTATGAACTGATTAAATATGTGGCTTTTTAAAAAAAATTACAATTTAGTAATAAGGAGTTAAAATACTAAAATCTGGAAATCTTAACAGCAAGCTTTAAATTTCATGGATAATAACTTGTCGTTAAAGATTATAGTTCTTTTTAAAACCTGCTTTGGCCCTGCAGTTGTGTTGTTCTCTAAAGTTTCCCGAAGAAACGAGGCAAAGTATTTGTGAAATCAGGCTGCCTCCGCTCCCTCGCTAGAGCTGCCATCTGGACTTGTTTATTTGTGTTTCCAACTTTATGGAACAGAGCGTTTCTCTGTTAGGGGCAAGGCACCTTGTCCCTAAAGCAAAGGAAGTGTCTTACAGGAGGCCACCTTTTACTCCCTTCCTCCTTTCAAACTTCAAGTTTGATCTGATCAATATGACCAAAGGATGAGCTCACATAATCACAAAATGCAACACGGGCAGCAGCCTCTGAATCGCGTGAACAAACACTCCTCCACAGTGCGATGCAAGCAGTATTTTCCACAGGCTTCTTTCTCGTCCCTTTCACATCTTTTTCAAAGCACAAACTGTCACCAAGGCTTTTATAGCTATTTGGTCTGGGAATCAAGCCTATCTCATGGATTCTTCTACAAAAATAAGTATTTGACTTAAATAAGAACTGTTCTCAAGCAGTTTTTCTAATTTTGTACAGTACAGATGAAACATGCTACAAAAGAAGAAAATTCTTTCCAAATACAATTAAAGCATTGCTAGACTGATCATATTATCTATGAAGAAAAGTTTAAACATTTGCAAATTGACACTTAAAAAATTACTGATCTCTTATCTTTGGAACACTTAACAAATAAAACAGAAACAAAAAAGTACCTTGCAATGTAAGATCCAGCAATACATATTCGTAAGCCAATTCTGTCTTTGTTTCCACTTGTGGTCTCTTCAGAGTAGAAAATATTTTTCCAGGGCTGCTATCATCAGGATCTTCCAGCTTTCTAAGTCCGCACCCCATGGCAAAATCTGTAAGGAATTAAACTGCAGGAAAGGGGAGGTGAGGCAGCAAATTCTGTCGTTTAAGCGCCGAAAAGAAAGTACAGACTTAACTGCTTTGATTTCATTTCCAGCTAAATCACAAATATCCAAAAAGAAAACATTTGGGCACAAAGAAAGGAGCTGGAGACTTTTACTATCCATTTTTCTGTAAAGTCACTGAACCCATGATTACGGCTCTGAGAGGCTGGGCTTGGTTTTAGAGAAACACATGCAAGCTGCTACAACTTAGTGGAGAATTTCCATGCCACGTCAATTTCCAGCCAGCCCCCTACCAGAGTTCTGTGGCTCAGAGCACCAACAGAGCTTTGTCTGTCCCAGCTGGCTGGATAATAAAAGAGGTGTCCAAAACAGAAACAAAAATGCAAAAGTGCAATTCGAAGGTAACGATTTGCCAGTAGAAGGTGTGTACAGACACAGGCTACACAAATCTTTCTCTGTTTTCTCTCTTCCCTCTGTCCTGTGCCCAGCCTCCTTCCCCCGCTACTACTAAGAAAGCAAAAGCAGAGGCAGAGGGAGGTGCAGGAGAGGGGAGGAGGTTCCTGGCTAGTGGAGGGCGGGGGATCACCACTGGGGGGGGGGGGGGATGTAGAAATGTATTGTCAACATGGTTGGCAACAAAAATCATTTCCAGAAGGGAACGTGGCTTTATGAGGAAGCTGTTTTCTGATGTCTAAAAGGAGAAAAATAAAGTTAAAGAAAAAGGTGGTTTAATATTTAGGTAGTGTTTCTGAGGATTTATTGTCATACAGCTTTTTTTTGGTAGAAAAATATGCTAATTAAAGCTGTCAAGTGCAACAAATTTATACAAAATATTTTCATAAGAGGTTTTTATTTAATGGCAAAGGAGAGGCAGTTGTGTGAATAATTAATTTCCCCAACATCCTTAAAATAGTTTAAATTACTCTGCTAGTTAGAAGGCTTATAAAAACTGGCATTGTTGTGATGGAATGAGTAAAGCCATTGCCCTTGGTGCCAGTGGGGAGCCGGTTCGTGTCTTATTGAAGAGAGCTCATGAAACCTCAAAAGGGAGATGTATTAGTTTCTAGATCATTACTAGTTTTGGTCTCTTCCTTCTGATTGTCTTCAGATGTCTTATTTCTCACAGGTGTTTTGTTTATTGAATTTACTTGAACAGAGGGAAGAAAGGAGGGATGGAGGGGAGAGGGTGCGCCCACGTGCTGCTCCACTGCATAAATGCCTAAAACAGCTGTTGCTGGGTCAAGTCACAGTCCGGGGCTTCTCGGTAGGTGCTGAATATCCAGTTACTTGGACCAGCACCTGCTGCTTCCCAAGGTGGGCAATAACAAGAAGTTAGGGTCAGGCGCCAGAGCCAGGCATTGTGCCCAGAGACCCTACGTAGGAATGTGAGCATTCAAAGTGGAATTTTAACCACTAGGCAAAATGCCTGAACTTCCCAAGTTTTTTTTTTAAGTTTTATTTATTTTTTATTTGAGAGGCAAATTTACAGAGAGAAGGAGAGACAGAGAAAAAGATCTTTCATCAGCTGGTTCACTCCCCATCTGGTCACAATAGCAGAAGCTGAGCTGATCCAAAGCCAGGAGCCAGGAGCTTCTTCTGGGTCTTCCATGTGTGTGTAGGGTCCCAAGAACTTTTGCCATCCTTTGCTGCTTTCTCAGATCACAAGCAGGGAGCTAGATGGGAAGTAGAGCAGCCAGGACACGAACCGGTGACCATATGGGATGCTGATGCTTGCAGGTAGAAGAATAGCCAATTGAGCCATTGCATTGGCCTCAGTAAATCTTTTTTTTTTCTTAACAAAACTTGTGAGTTTGAAATAGGCAAGTTCCATCAGTTTGCATTGTAGAGTGGAGTCTGCTTTAAAGAAGATGGTTTCAATTGAGGTAAGAAAAGAGGGAAATGCTACAAGGTTACTGAAACTGTCCAGTTGGGAGCTGACTACCGACTGAACAAATGCGGTGGTGCATCAGTAAGTCCCTAAAGAATTTCTTTCACCATTACTAAAAGAAACTAAAGGTTCCTTAGGTTTACAAGTAAGCAATCACTTAGACATTTCTTTTCCTCTAAAATTCCAACAGAATAAAATTTTATTTGTACCTTAGTGATATTTCAAAACCACACTTTCATTTATTAATATGCAAATCTTTGCTGTCTGAACAATGATGGTCAGCTTGCCATATATTAGGGTCTAACCGTCCACACATTCAAGCTATTAGGCATAGGAGATGTTGGGAAAAATTCATCCGTACATGTGCAGGGTTTTTCTTACTATTTCCTGGAGAGTGCTGTATAGCAGCTGTTCACGTGACATTTGCATCGCGTCAGGTGTTATAGGTAACCTTTTGATGACTTCAAGTGCAGGGGAGGAGGTGCATGGGTGACATGTAAGTGGTATCACATTGTATGCCTTGAGCAGCTGTGGGCTTTGGTATCCTCCTGAGTCCTGCAACCGATGTCTTGTTTCTACCTGGGGATGGCTATAGATGGATTTCACTGTATTAAACACAATGTTTAACAAGTAACATCGGTTATTTTCAATTTTTTACTGTGAAGATGTTTTGTAACGAGCACCTTTCCTCCCCCTCCTTTGAATTATTTCCTGAATACTTAGATTCCACTTAGTAAATGGTCAAATAATTTGCATATGAGTAAATAAAAAAGCAGTTAAGTACAGAAAATGCATTCTAATGACAGAACGATCATTTGTATTACTTATATAAGCATGTGATTGGCAGTAAAGCTGTTTAAGGCACTAACCTCATATATTTATAGCTTATTTGTTGTAATTACATATTTTGTCCTATGCTTCTTTAATGACTATACATTTGCTTTAAAAAAAGATTCATTTGGGGCTGTAGGTTTGGCACAGCAAGATAGGCCGCCATCTGCATTGCTGGCATCCCATGTGAGTGACGGTCTGAGACTTGGCTGTTACACTTTTTGTGAGATTTATTTTTATTGGAAAGGCAGATTTCCAGAGAGAAGGAGAGACCGAGAAAGATCTTTCATCTGCTGGTTCACTCCCCAAGTGGCTGCAACTTCCAGGTCTCCTATGCAGGTGCAGGGTCCCAAGGCTTTGGGCTGTGCTCAACTGCTCTCCCAGGCCACAAGCAGGGAGCTGGAAGGGAAGTGGAGCAGCTGGGACAGGAACCAGAGCCCACATAGGATCCTGGTGTGTGCAAGAGGAGGATTTTACCTGTGGGAAATGCTCTGCTACCTTGGGTGGGTGGCCTAATGTTTACTTCCCTATGGCCTGAGGCACAGTTCCCAGGTCTGAATATGACCAGAAGGTCAAGGAAGACAGACAGGCCTTATAGTCAATGACTGTGTCTTTGGTGGGGGGTGGGGTGAATCTGCCTTCCCTTTTTTTCTCCTTTAAAAGCTGTAGCTTGGCATAATAAAGCAGACATTCCTCACCAGCTTGTCTCCGGGGGTTCTTGAGGCCAATGGACACCGTTTGCCTCACCCTCAGTGACCTTGGGGCCTGCTGGCAGGCCTAAACTCCGAGATTTACCCACTAGGCTACTGTGCTGGTGCTCCACTTCTGACCCAGCTCCCTGCTAATGAGCTTTGCAAAGTAGCTGATGGGTCTGGCACAATAGCCTACTGGTCCATACTCACATATTTATGTTTCTTTCCTTTTTTTCCTTTCTCATTAAACTTTAAGGGTCTCAAAATTCTGTGACATATTTTTTGGTCAAGCTGTTTCCACTAAAAAGTACTGATTTTAAAAACAAATAACTTTAAACTGCCACATACAAAAAATAAAGGGTCCACAAAACATTCTCCTTTCCTTATGAAGGGTTTATGATGCATTGTTATCATTAACTAGTCTTTGTTTTGTTTTTTTCATCAACCAGTCTTTTACTGGTAAACTTAAATGGCCAAATCAGAGAAACAGTTCTGAGACCGTTCTTCCACCACTGATTAAGATGGAGGTGGCAGGGTTTAGGGATAATATTCATTTAGCCTTCTGAGCTTTCTGGGCAGACTTGGTGACGTGGCTGGCTCCAGTAACCTTCTTGCCCACTGCCTTGATGACACACACAGTAACTTTCTGTCTCATATTATGGACAGTGAAACGACCCAGAGGAGGATAGTCAGAGAAGCTTTCAACACATGTGAGCTTGCCAGGGACCATGTCAACAATGGCAGCATCATCAGACTTCAGGAATTTAGGATCATCTTCCAGCTTCTTTCCAGAATGATGACTAATCTTAGCCAGCACAGGGACATTCCCAGCACTGATTTGTCTTGGATGGTTTAGCAGATCACCTGAGCAGTAATGCTAGCTGCTTCCATTGGTGGGTCATTTTTGCTGTCACAAGTCCTGCTGCCACAACGAATATCTTTGACTGACACGATTTTGACATTGAAGCCCATGTTGTCATCAGGAAGAGCTTCACTCAAAAGCTTTGTGGTACATTTCGATGGACTTGACTTCAATTGTGACGCTGACAGGAGCACAGGTTACCACTATGCCAGATTTCAGAACACCACTTGGTCCACAGGCACAGTACCAATCCCACCAATCTTGTTGACATCCTGCAGGGGCAGACACAGAGGCTTGTTAGTTGGCCTAGCTGGTGGGAGCATGCAACCCAGGGCTTCCAGCAGTGTGGTTCCGCTGGCATTGCCGTCTTTGCGAGTGACTTTCCATCCCTTGAGCCACAGCATATTAGCACTTGGCTCTAGGATGTTGTCACTGTTCCAACAAAAGATTGGCACAAATGCTATTGTGTCAGGGTTGTAGCCAATTTTCCTAATGTAGGTGCTGAATTCCTTAACAATTTCCTCATTTCTCTTCTGCCTGTAGGGTAGTTCAGTGGAATCCATTTTGTTAACATCAAGTGTTATTTCACACCCAGGGTGTAAACCAGAAGGGCATGGTCACGGTCTGCCCATTCTTGGAGATATCAGCTTTGAATTCTCCAACCCCAGCAACAACAATCAGGATGCACAATCAGCTTGAGATGTGCCAGTAATCATGTTTGATGAATCATGTTTACTATGTGTCCTGGGGCATCAGTGATAGTCACATAATACTTGCTGGTCTCAAATTTCCACAGGGAGATGTCAATGATGATATCATGATCACTCTTGAGTTTCAGTTTATCCAAGACCCAGGCACACTTGAAGGAACCCTTTCCCATCTCAGCAGCCTCCTTCTCAAATTTCTCAATGGTTCTTCTGTTGATGCCACCACACTTGCAGATCAAACGGCCAGTAGTGGTAGACTTGCCCGATTCAACATGTTCAATAATGGTGATGTTGATGTGGGTCTTTTCCTTTCCCATATCGGCTTTGATTTAGTGCTGGTTTTCTTGGAAACTTTGTTCTGGCAGCAAACCCATTGTGAAGAAATTTTATACACTTGCATTCAAAAATTATCTGCTGCTCCATTTTGTCCTTATAAATAATTTGTTTCTTCAATAGCATATTTCTGTTTTGCAACAAATCATATTTTCTGTCCCCTTGCGTTAGGTTTTTAAAACACTAATACACTGGGCTTGGCAGCGTGGCCTAGTGGCTAAGGTCCTCGCCTTGATCCCATATGGCTGCTGGTTCTAATCCCGGCAGCTCCACTTCCTGTCTGTCTCTCCTCCTCTCAGTATATCTGACTTTGTAATGAAAATAAAATAAATCTTAAAAACAAACAAACAAACAAACAAAAAACCACTAATACACTTTAGAATAGATTTAGGTTTATAGCATAATTGAACAGCAAGTACAGAGGTTTTCTATATACTCCTTGTTTCCTGACACGCAAGCCTTGTCCATTAAAAAAAAAAACCCTCCCCAGAGCGGCACATTGATTGCATCTGATTAACCCCTGCTGAACTGCGATCACCACCCAAAGCGCATAGCTGATACTAGGGTTCACTGCAGGTGTTGTACATTCTTTAGATTTTGACAAATGTACAATGATGTGACACACAGAGTGGTTTCACGGCCCTAAAAATTATCCTCCGTGGCTTGCCTATTCATCCCTTTCTCATCTGTTACTTTGATCCATCTGGCAATTGTGACTTAGGTCTCTTCCACCCTTATTTTCAAGTGTTACAACCACAGTTATCTGCATAGGGAAATTCTTACACCAATTATTTTTCACCAGGCTTGTCACATATTGGGTATTGAGAGTAATTAGGATCAATTTTTACAAAAATGTCTTCTAACGTCATCACCACCTCTTTCTGTAATAGATTCTGTTTGTTGACAGTGGTAGATTTCAAGGATAACTTTCAATTCTCTGTTGTCACTAGGGTTTCTTCAAGTGCAGACTTCTTAGGTGGTTACATACCATGCAAATAAATTCTCATAAACACTTTTTCATTCTAATGATGGATTTTTTTTTTCTTAAACACTAGATAAGACATTTCAAGTCATTAAAGGCCTAATTACACTTTTGTATTTATGTAAAATACAAGCAAAAATTTTTTAGAATCTTATAATACTTGTAGGCTGCATCTTGGAAAAGGCTAAAAGATTTTAAATTTGGCTATTTCATTATATTTGGTCACTTATAAAAACACCATAAAATTGTAATGTTTGATTAAGTAGCATTACATTAATAAAAATAAAACGGAATATCTATGAACTCGCAACGCAAGAGCTGAAAGTGCTTTTCCAACAGCATAAGAGACAGTGGAACTTGCTTAGAAATGTGTATTCCTAGGGCTAGTGCCACTCTTGCTGAATCCAGCCCTAGGGTGGGACCCAACAGTTTGGATTTCCATAAAAAGTTCTCCAGGTGATTCTGATGCGCACTAAAATTCAAGAATCATTGATCTGGAAGATTACCGTGATTCGGGAATGTGTGCTAGTCTTCTCCTGTCTTCCAGGAATAATCCCTGTCCTGAATTTTATGCATTCATATGACCACATATAGAGTAGCAGGTCTAAGTCACATATTGTTTAATGTTGCTTGCACTTAAACATGTTGTCCTCATTTGCCTTTTATTCAGTTATCATTTTGTTACTAAGATTCAGCCCTGTTATTGCATATAACTATATATGTTTTGATTATGCATAATAATATGGGAAGGAAGACACGAGGCATCTGCTAAATTGACTCCTGTGGTGATAAATGAACCAAGTCAATTCTCTGTAGGAAATACAAAGAGCCAAACATCCTTTGGATACTCAGTTGATGTGCTGTGCTTCATGTAGCAGCTTAAGAGGGCAAGAGAAGCGCGGTTGATGCTGGTATGTGCAGCCCCATCCAGAAATGGGATAAAATTCAGGTTAAGGGAGGAATCAATTCTCCAGAAATTCTTACTTTCCTCCTGCCACTTCTGCCACTTTTGAATCAGTGCTTCAGTATTTCATTTTTTTTTTAAGATTTTACTTATTTTTATTACAAAGTCAGATATACAGAAAGGAGGAGAGACAGAGAGGAAGATCTTCCATCCAATGATTCACTCCCCAAGTGAGCCACAACGGGCCAGTGCGCGCCGATTCGAAGCCGGGAACCAGGAACCTCTTCCGGGTCTCCCACGCAGGTGCAGGGTCCCAATGCATTGGGCCATCCTCGACTGCTTTCCCAGGCCACAAGCAGGGAGCTGGATGGGAAGTGGAGCTGCCGGGATTAGAACCGGCACCCATATGGGATCCCGGGGCTTTCAAGACAAGGACTTTAGCCGCTAGGCCACGCCGCCGGGCCCCAGTGCTTCAGTATTTCAACAAAATATTTTTCTGCAGAAACTGAAGCTTATAATGATGTTGGCTTCTGAAAACTGTTTTTTAAATTGTTTGTTGGTATATGAAACTGGTAAATGCTGAACATCTGTGTTTGAAAAAAGCATGGAACAGTACCCAGAACCCTATCTCTTTGGCCTCCCTCACAGATCAAAATCCCCTGCCTTCTCTAAAACTGGTACCTATTTAAAACCAAAGGCTCTGCTATGCATAGTTTGAGAGCTACTCATCTAAGGGCTCCAGTTTGATTCCTGGCTGCCCCACTTCCCATCTAGCTCTGTACTTATGGCCTGGGAAAACAGCTGAGGATGGCTCAAGTCCCCTGGCCGACCCAGGTGAAGCTCCTGGCTGCTGGCTTCAGTCCAGCCCAGCTCTGGCCGTTGCTTCTATTGGGGAGTAAACCAGTGGATGGAAGACTGTCACTCTCTCTCCTTCTCTCTGTAACTCTCACTTTCAAATAAAAATAAAAAAATAAATGTTTAAAAGAAGAAAACTACTGGGCCCGGTGCAATGGCCTAGCTGCTAAAGTTCTCATCTTGAATGCACCAGGATCCCATATGGGTGCCGGTTCTAATCCTGGCGGTCCCGCTTCCCATCTGGCTGCCTGCTTTTGGCCTGGGAAGGCAGTTGAGGACGGGGGTCACTTGGGGAGTGAATCATTGGACAGAAAATCTTCCTCTCTGTCTCTCCTCCTCTCTGTCTGTCCTCCTCTCTGTATATCTGACTTTGCAATAACTATGAAATAAATCTTTAAAAAAAAGAAGAAAATTACTGATCTAGAAAAATAAACAGTTAAGCACAGTCAATAAAGTTTTTGTAAAAGATTATTGTAACTACTATACCTTGAAAAACTATAAAGCCATAAACTTTTAAAATGAGTGACACAGACAAGCCAAAATACAGAACCAAATAAAAAATGAAAATTTGAGTCTGTGTAACTGTTAAGTATGTGATAACCATTAGAAACTTTCTCAATAAGTAGTATTTTCAACAAATCACTAACTTCTTTGGAAATTAAGTGGTCAAAACTCAAAGTTGATCTACTAGCTTGCAAATTCTAGGGATCATAAGATATGGCTTTACCATATTTGAGTTCTCATGGTGCTTTGCATAAACAGTAGAAGAAATACTTGAATTATTGCTGAACTTACTCTTACGAGCAGCATCTACATAAAATAGTTTGGATTTAAAGATTACTGTTACACAAAAACTTTCTTCTGTGAGGAATATATTGGCTGGTATGTGATCATGTCTTAGATGCTTGCAACTGCAGAGCAAAAGAGCAAAACTGTGAGTATATGAATGTGAATCCAATCTGGAGCCTGAGGTCTAGTCTCAGGAGTCACAACTCCCTTCCTAAGGGCAAGCAAAAAAACACTGTTCTGGAAGAACGTTCAGGTCAGTTTAAAATGAACTACGTTTAAAGAAAACATCAGAATTAATTAATTTGTACTAATTAATTTGTACTAAATTAATTTTTACTAATGCACTAATGGCCTCCCTAGTTCCTGTCACCTTGGGTAAGGACTTGGGCGCAGAGCTACTACCTCTTTTACTGATTCCTCAAGAACTGACAAGGATTCCCCTTCTGAGTTCTTCAGGTGTTCCGGGTGCTTACTCTCTTGTCTCTCCCTTCCTCTCTACCAGACCCGTTCACGTTCTGAGTTAAACCTGGATGAAGTCTCAGAGGCCGACCAGGGCCCAAGCGGAGGTCATCCTCCGTGTCCCGCTCTACGCCAGCCACTTCTGGCAATGCCTGAAGGAACACTCCTGTCACAAGCAGCTCAGCCTAGACGGGGAGGCCGACCCATTAGTAGGAAATCACAGCTCAGAGCAGGACACTCAGGACGTCCTCTCCCAGCACGCTCCAACAACTGCCCACCACGCAGCTCGACCGGACGCCGTTGAGGGCCTCCTCAGGAGGCGGAAGGAGAAGACGCGGGTCCCGGAGGCGCTCACGGGGGCGTGGCCTTCCCGCCGGAAGCGGCGGCGCAGCGGCGCGGCGGCGCTGCGCATGCGCTCCTCCCACGTGCGGCCGGGACGCCGCCTCCGTCGTTTCGGGCCGGCCGGCACCATGCTGCGAGCGTCTGTGCTCCTGCTGCGGGGGCGCCGGGCGAGCAGCAGGAGTTCTCTCCCGGCGTGCTCTGGCCGGCGACGCTACGGTTCGAGTTGCGTTAGCGGCCGCGACGGTTCTGGGGATGCGCGCGCCTACTTCACCACCCCTATTTTCTACGTGAACGCGGCGCCGCACATCGGGCACCTGTACTCGGCGCTGCTGGCGGACGCCCTGTGCCGCCACCGTCGCCTCCGAGGTCCCAGCGCCACCGCCCCGCGACTGTCCACTGGGACCGACGAACACGGCCTCAAGATTCAGCAGGCGGCAGCCGCGGCAGGCCTGGCCCCCGTCGAGCTGTGCGACCGAGTCTCTGCCCAGTTCCAGCAGCTTTTCCGGGAGGCTGGCGTCTCCTCGACCGACTTCATCCGCACCACGGAGGCTCGGCACCGGGTGGCTGTGCAGCACTTCTGGGAGGTACTCAGGACCCGGGGGCTGCTCTACAAGGGGCTCTATGAAGGCTGGTATTGCGCCTCCGACGAGTGCTTCCTGCCCGAGGCCAAGGTCACCCGACAGCCAGGCCCGACTGGGGAGTCGTGTCCTGTATCTCTTGAGAGTGGGCATCCCGTGTCCTGGACCAAGGAAGAAAACTACATTTTCAGACTTTCCCAGTTCCGGGAGCCACTGCAACAGTGGCTGCGGGACGACCCTCAGACCATCACCCCGGAGCCATTCTATCGCGCGGTCCTTCAGTGGCTGGAGGAGGAGCTGCCAGATCTGTCAGTGTCCCGCAGGAGTAGCCACTTGCATTGGGGCATTCCGGTACCCGGGGACGATTCGCAGACCATCTACGTATGGCTGGATGCCCTGGTCAACTACCTCACCGTAATTGGCTACCCAAACGAGGAGTTCAAGTCTTGGTGGCCAGCTACCTCTCACATCATAGGTAAGGACATTCTCAAGTTCCACGCCATCTATTGGCCTGCTCTCCTCTTAGGGGCTGGATTGAGCCCGCCACGCCGCATCTGCGTCCACTCCCACTGGACGGTGTGTGGCCAAAAGATGTCCAAGAGCTTGGGCAACGTGGTGGATCCCAGGACTTGCCTTGAGCATTACACGGTGGATGGCTTCCGCTACTTTCTTCTTCGGCAGGGCGTCCCCAACTGGGACTGTGACTACTACGACGAAAAGGTGGTGAAGCTGCTGGACTCAGAGCTCGCAGATGCCTTGGGAGGGCTCCTGAATCGGTGCACGGCACGCAGAATAAATCCTTCCGGGACTTACCCAACCTTCTCTTCTGCCTGCTTCCCCAGTTCCCCAGGCTTGGTGGGGCCTTCCGTCCGGGCCAGAGCAGACGACTATGCTCTGGTGAGCGCAGTGGCCGCTTTGCCCAAGCAGGTCGCCGACCACTTTGATAATTTCCAGATCTATAAGGCTCTGGAGGCAGTGTCTAGTTGTGTCCGGCAAACTAATGGTTTTGTGCAAAGACACGCACCCTGGAAGCTGAGCTGGGAGAACCCGGTGGATGCACCCTGGCTAGGTACCGTGCTTCATGTGGCCTTGGAATGTTTGCGTGTCTTTGGAACTTTGCTCCAGCCTGTCACCCCAAACCTAGCTAACAGGCTGCTGTCCAGGCTCGGGGTGTCTGCCGCAGAGAGAGGCCTTGGAAGGCTCTCTTTTTTGCCTAGATTTTATGGACGCCCATGCCCTTTTGAGGGCAGGAGGCTGGGACCTGAAACTGGGCTTTTGTTTCCAAGGCTAGATCAGTCCCGGGGTTGGCTGGTGAAAGCCCACAGGACCTAGAAACTGTTCTTAATGACTTGTTAAAAAACAAAAACAAACATGTTCTGTTATTTTCAGGAAAGTTAATGCTAATGTTTTTAAAATGTTGCATCGTATGAGCCCCCAAACTGTCCCTGTGAAGAGCTGGCAGCCTGTCAGGTTCCTGCTCTGTTGTACATTCCTCTGTGCTGGTTAACCACTCTTCATTGCACACTAGCGTATCTGTGTCTCACATGGAACTGTTTCTCCTTCCAAACTGTAGTTACTGGCTCTAACTACCTCTCCTGGCTTCTGCCACTCAGGCTGACTGGGATGTGTAGTGACTCCTTTTATTCAAAGTAGGTTTGGTGACCACCTCAGCCTTTTCATATTCATCTTTTAAATTTCTACAGCCAGGAGCCTATGCTTGTTAGGTCAGTGTTAACTGTTGTTCACAGTTCAACTAGCAGATGGCTCTAGTCTCATTTAATACGAAGTTTCAGACTAGAAGAGTGTTCCGCTTTGTGGTTTTTATGAATTTTCATTGTTGTAAAAGAGGTAGCTGCTTACAACCACTGCAATAAAAGTTCCTCACATTCAGACGACTACATACAATATTCACTGTTGAATGTTCAAGTAAGCTAGTATCATGTTGTTAATGTGACAAACAATGAAGCTCCCTTGAAGTACGTGGTATGTTAAGGATTTTAGGCTTCAGTAACATTGTAGATGTGTAAATGATTCAAAAAGGGAATGTTTTCTTTTTTAAGGCTTAATTTTTGTCCTTCACAATTTACCTCATGTGACTTTTTTGGTCTGTTGGGATCAGTGATGTGGTATAGAAATTGTCCAGTAATTGTCAAACATGTTAGTATGTTTATGTTCAAGTAATTTTTGCTGATTCCTTTGTTCCGTAACTTATTAAAGTCTAAAGGCTTGTAAGTGCTTTATTCAGATCTGTTTTGTTGCACTTGTTGAAGTTGACAGTGATAGGAGCAATTGGTCAGTGCTCCTGGAACCTCAAAGTGGACTTAGGGAACTCTCCAAGGTTCTATAGGAAAACACCAGAGAAAATCTTACCAATTTATAAAATGCCTACAACATATTAAGCCAGTGTTACAGGTGATTAGACTGCTTGGCCAGAGTTTAAAATAAAAACTTGCCTTGAAATATCTATTCCAAGCATGGCAGCAAGCAGACACAACTTACTAAATAAACTGCTATGCTGACAGTCCCCTGGCCTTATTATTGGTACCACTATTAGCTAGCTTTTCAGTTTATTAATTACCACTGTGAGGGGTTTCCAGTTGTTCGGAAACACTGCTTTTAAAAAGAATGCTTCCGGGGCCCGGCGGCGTGGCCTAGCGGCTAAAGTCCTCGTCTTGAAAGCCCCAGGATCCCATATGGGCGCCGGTTCTAATCCCGGCAGCTCCACTTCCCATCCAGCTCCCTGCTTGTGGCCTGGGAAAGCAGTCGAGGACGGCCCAATTCACTGGGACACTGCACCCGCGTGGGAGACCCGGAGGAGGTTCCAGGTTCCCGGCTTCG
Organism: Ochotona princeps; assembly: GCF_030435755.1. NCBI lineage: Eukaryota > Metazoa > Chordata > Mammalia > Lagomorpha > Ochotonidae > Ochotona > Ochotona princeps. Next base: position 73,159,597 of record NC_080836.1, read on the forward strand.
GATCGGCACGCATCGGCCCGTTGCGGCTCACTTGGGGAGTGAATCATCGGACGGAGGATCTTCCTCTCTGTCTCTCCTCCTCTGTGTGTATCTGGCTGTAATACAATGAATAAATCTTAAAAAAAAAAAATGCTTCCGGGGGGGCCCAACGTGGTAGTCTAGTGGCTAAAGTCCTTGCCTTGCGTACACCGAGATCCCATGTGGGTGCCTGTTCTGATCCTGGCGGCCCTGCATCCCACCCAGCTTGTGGCCTAGGAAAGCAGTCGAGGATGGCCCAGATCCTTGGGACCCTGCACCCATGTGGGAGACCTGGAGGAGGCTCTGGGATTGGTGCAGCTCTGGCTTTTGCGACCACTTGGGGAGTCAATCAGCGGACGGAAGATCTTCTCCTCTCCGTATATCTGATTTTCCAATAAAAATAAAAAAAAATTTTTTTGGCTCAAGGCATTCTAAGGTGGAAAGGCTGTTTCCACACATGGTCCTTCAGACTGCTCATTTTTAATTCTGGACATTCCATGTAGCATTTTAGTGGTCTGCTGGGATTACAGGGCTGATTGCTGGGATGTAGAATACTCCTGTAGTATAGCCTAAAGCTGGATGGAACAGAGTGGTCGAGGGTGGCATGTGCTTAGATTAGAAAATGGGATGATTTCCTCTGCCCTGGACCCAGTATCCCTGTAACGCTGTTACAGTTCTGCCATTGATGGAGAACGTGTGTGTCTGACTTGAAGTCTTTCCTGTTAAGTGCAGGATATTTTACCTGGCTTTGGTTTGCTGGAAAGCCTGCGATTTGTGCAGGCACTTACTGGATATCAGCATACTTGCAGTCCCAGAAAGCCAAAGAAAACAGGAGAACCAGGTAAGAGAGGGCATATTTATTGCAAAAGAGGATATTCTGACTCATGGAGCATGGTAAATTGTATCTGACTTGTGGTTAAATGGAAGTTGAATCAGATTATCTCTAGAAGGCATGCTAGATGAAGCAAATATCCTTTGATATTTGACATCAGTGTTACAGTTTGATATGACCTGTCAAATGGCAATTGGAGAGGTGGAAATTTAAAACTGGAGGACACATACTTCCAACAGAGGGAAGATAAAGGCTTACAGAACTTTTTTTTTAAAAAGATTTATTTATTTTATTACAAAGTCACATATACAGAGAGGAGGAGAGACAGAGAGGAATATCTTCCGTCCAATGATTCACTCCCGAAGTGAGCCACAACGGGCCGGTGCGCGCCGATCCGAAGCCGGGAACCTGGAACCTCTTCCGGGTCTCCCACGCAGGTGCAGGGTCCCAATGCATTGGGCAGTCCTCGACTGCTTTCCCAGGCCACAAGCAGGGAGCTGGATGGGAAGTGGAGCTGCCGGGATTAGAACCGGCGCCCATATGGGATCCCGGGGCGTTGAAGGCGAGGACTTTAGCCACTAGGCCACGCCGCTGGGCCCAAGGCTTATAGAACTTTCAAGAATTCTCCCTACTTCAGATATTGATAACCATATTTGGCATATTTTGAATCTCTGACCATAAAAGAACTATTCCATATACCCTTAAGGTTCTTAAATAATCATGTTGGTATATTCTTTGATGATGCTGCAGGAAGTTACAGCACTGCCTTTATTAAGTGTTCATGGGCTTTCACATTAGAAGAGCTAAGACTATTCTTATTTATGAAGTCCTAGAAGAAGTGGGTGATAAAATGTTAAGTAGCACTACTGTATACTGAAGAAATAGTTCATAAATGAAGTTATAGCTTACATATCTCAAGTTAGAAAAAACCTGAGGCAACAGGCATAAGCAAGAAGCCTGCAATCTTTAACTGAGACCTCACAGTTATTTTGGAAGAAAATACGAGCATTTTTTTCTATAGCTGATCTTAGCCAAAAGGACCTACAGACTTTGGGGCTAGGAAGGGCCTATAAAGTTGATGCTAAAGTACTTGAGAAAGGCCTAGGTTGAAAGATGGGCCCTGGGGCACAGATGTTTCATTTTTTGCAAGGCTGTACTTGTGATTGGAATCTAACTGTAGATCTCAGAAGTCCTGAAACTGAAAGCTTTATCTTAGGCCTCTAACCAGAAAAATTTCCTAGTAGTTGCCAGTGACAATGAGTTCACGAAGTTCCTCCTTGGGTGTTTGGCAGGGATGGTTTTATGGATCTCTTACTTCCCTTCTCTATTACGTGTGTAGTGTGTAGTGACAGTGTTGGCTTGCATTAACCTAACCTTGAGTTGTGGCAAAGGCTTCTGACTCAGGCTTGGTTCCTAGAGCTGCTGCATGCTAGTCTGTAAAAGTCTCCTTGAGGCACTTTCCTTTTTTCGCCCTGGTGAGGTGATGCATTGCTGCAAATCTTGGCGAGTCCTGTTTTTTACCCAAGACTGAGCATTATTGTACCTAAAAGGCTATACATGCATTCATTGACACCTATGTGTCCATTTTTGCAGTAGACAGGGGAGACAGGCATAGGTTCCAGAAGAAAGCCTTTGAATCCCTTGCAGAGCTGAGTGTGAAATAGGTCATTTTAGCACAGCACAACAGGCCCTTCCCTTTCTTCTTGGATACAGTAGGTTATCTTTCACCGAGAGAAAACACACCAAAATTGGAGGTTAATGTTAGTGGACAGGCCAAAATGGTAACAAGTTAATTAAGGTGAATTAGTGAAGATGTTCACCTTTCAAGGAGCCTTACTCATCTCGGCCACAGAATGCAAGGTGCCCTGCTAAAGCTGTCATTCTGTCATTCACCAGAGAGGGACTAACCAATTTAGAAATGAAATTGGCTTCTTAGTTTTTAGGGTACTCTCCAGTTACTCAGAACAGGTACTCTTAGTTAAATATGAGGCAATAGTTAATCATATGTAAATACTTATTTAGGAGTGTTTTACGTTAGTCAGTTTTTACTTACTTTTTATGATCAGGGAAGGAAACTGGAGCAGGGAAAGTATTCTTCCACATCCCTGACAACTAGAAATAACACACTCTATAAATATTTTTGAGAGTAGCTACTGGGAGGTTTAGTCATACCTGGATGTTCACAAAGTAGGTATGATATGGAAATTTCTTCCTTGGTTATGAACTGATTTTCACTGATTCATTCACCAATGGGATGTTTCAGGAAAGCAAGCCACCTGCAAGGTTACAACTCCAAGGAGAAATGAGCCCTGCCTTTGAGTCATTAAGGATTTTTGGATGAAATTTCTGCAGAGCCTGGAAGACTTATTAGATAAGCCAGAGAATGGATGGAGGATGCTGCTTTTCTTGGTGTATGGCATTGGAAAATGGTACAGCCATCGCTATGCTACCACTCTGACGGTGTTTATCCCTTACTAGCTGGTCATCACTGGCATGAGAGATTTAACGTTAAGACAAAACTTCTGACGTTAGACTATGATTTACAGATGGGACTCAGTCTCTTAATTCATATATTCAGTAAATCTGACTACATATTTTTTTCCTGATTAAAATATTTTAGAAGGATAATAATTTTATGTTGGGACACATTAAATAACAATTTCAGTAGTTCTGCTTTCTTTGAGTTATCCTAGAAGCTTCTTTTGGTTAAAAAGCTACGTAAATATGAAGTTAATAAGCATGTTATAAATATTTAGGTTAATAACTAAAATAATAGTTTTTTTTTTAAAAACAGTAACAACAATCTAGTAGAAAACAGGGAGGATTACAAAAGGAGAAAGGAAAAGGAAAGATACAGCAAATAGAGAACCTATAATAAGATGGCAGGAATACACATACATGTAATTAAAATCTGTCAAAAGACAATGGCCAATAGTAAATACAAAAGGCAATACATGCAGTTAAAAAGGGGTGTACTAAAAGCACAAAATAAGACATGAATAAACAGACATTTAAATGAAAAGAAATCCCTTTCAGCAATATTTGTTAATTCATACTGAGGGAAAAATCACTAAAATATAGAGGGACTAACCATAAAAATATAAAAGAGGATGGGCCCGGCACAGTAGCTTAGCAGCTAAAGTCCTCACCTTGCAAGTGCTGGGATCCCATATGGGCGCCAGTTCTAATCCCAGTGGCCCACTTCCCATCCAGCTCCCTGCCTGTGGCCCGGGAAAACAGTCGAGGACGGCCCAAAGCCTTGGGACCCTGCACCTGCATGGGAGACTCAGAAGAAGATTCTGGCTCCTGGCTTCAGCTTGGCTCAGCTCCAGCTGTTGTGGCCACTTGGGGAGGACCTTTCTCTCTCTCTCTTCCTCTCTGTGTACTATCTTCCAGTATAAATAAATCAATCTTAAAATATACATATAAAAGAAGGGCTGACATTGTGGGTGTAGGGGGTAAAGCTTTGAAGCTGACCTATTGTAGAGGAGCTGGTTTGAGTCCCAGCTGATCCACTTCTGATCCAGCTCCCTGCTACTGGCCTGGGAAAGAAACAGCAGAAAATGGCCAAAGTCCTTGGGCCTCCCTCTTCAGCTTGGCCCACAGGCGGCTGTTGCAGCTGTCTGGGGAGTGAACCATTCAGTGAATGAAAGATCTCTCTTTCACCCTGTTCCCAACTCTGACTTTTAAAATAAATAAATCAATTTTTTTAAGATTTATTTTATTGTTTTTTATTGCAAAGTCAGATACACAGAGAGAAGGAGAGACAGAGAGGAAACTCTTCTGTCTGATGATTCAATCCCCAAGTGACCCCAATGGCTGATGCTGCACCATTCCAAAACCAGGAGCCCAGATCCTCTTCCAGGTCTCCCACACGGGTGCAGGGTCCCAAGGCTCTGGGCCGTCCTCGACTGCCTTCCCAGGCCACAAGCAGGGAGCTGGGTGGGTAATGGAGCTGCTGGGATTAGATCTGGCCCATATGGGATCCTGGTGCGTGAAAAGCAAGGACTTCAAGCAGTTCAGCTACTACACTGGGCCCCACACTGGATCCCGGCATGTTCAAGGCAAGGAAGGACTTTAGCCACTAGGCTACTGTACACCAGGCCCCAAATAAATAAATCTTAAAAGAATAATGCACCAAGTTACTGTAATTACAAACTTGTGTGATCTATTAACATAGCTTCTAAACTGTAAAAATCTAACATTGAAAATTACAAGAAATGAGACTGCTATTCATGGAAACCTTGTAACCAAAAAATAAAAATATAACTGTTTTTGCTAAACATTAGCATTTCAGTTTTTAATGTTTACCATGAAGTGGCAGGCATGTTTTTGTGACTCTAAAATGGTCTTTTTCCATTCATGTGTCTGAAAATAAGTTTTTTTCATACAATTGTCAGCCAAATACACTGTGTAGTATGTCCTCTTGATAAACTATCAAAATGAGAATTTCATGGCCATGATTTTGCCAAATTTTATGTTCAGTACTAAGGTGAAGGGAGAGAACCAAAGGTGATAGGTTCCTTATTAAGATTTATTTATTTTTATCTGAGAGGTAGGTTTACAAAGACAGAGAGAGAGCTGGATCTTCCGTCTGCTGATTCACTGCCCAAATGGCCGCAACAGCTGGAATTGAACCCGTTAAGACAGGAGCCAGGAATTTTTTCCAGGTCTGCATTCCTTACTTGTGTTCCTTCATTTACTTCTCTCATCAACTATCAGTTGAGATTATCAGTTTAAGAGAAACTGAGGCCAGAGATGAAGTACCTTGTCTAGGGTTACAAAGCTTGTGAAAAAAAAAATAGAGGGTCTTAGCACCACTGTTGGCACCACTGCGGTCAGCGGCTGAGAGGCATGCCGAGGGCATTGTTTCATGCTGAGTGCAAGAGGATGGCGTACATTCAGAACCAAAGAACTGGATATGAGAAATTCAAGTAAGAGTCTTTAATTGAAACACATCTGCTAGTGATTTCAGCAGGAGGAATTAATTTCTTGATAGCTGGATTACCAAACAGATGAGTAACCAAAACCAAACCAGGAAAATATGCTTACCTTTGTTGTGGTACTTTTCTTTTTTATAACCTAAAACTGCTTGTGTGTGATGGTATCTGTTAAACATTTTTGGTATATATACTCCCCATTTTTGTTTTTACTTAAGGCTGTATTTGTATAGTGTTCTCAATTCTAGAATTCAACAGTTCTTTAAGTGAATATACACTGTCAAATCCATGCATCTCGGTATTCTGAAACGATATATTACTGATTAATACTTTAAATACACATTTACCTCTAAAAATGAAAACATCAATAATTCAGTTTTATTTAGTGAAAATTATTAATAGACTTAATAACATCAATTGATTTATCTATTAACTAGGAGTTTAAGTTCTGTGAATTTCTTGAACACAGTAATAGTCTTCTCTTTCCTAACACGTCTTCAGAAACCAGATTAATGCTCTTTGACTACACTCATTACCAAAACAAGTATATCTTCCCATTAGCTAAAATGCAACATACTGGATAACTCTTAGTAAATTATCATATCACAACCAACATATATTATTTCCCAAAACTAGAGACTTTATTATGAATTGCATGAGGAATACTTCAATGCTTACTTTTATTTTATATTTTTGGAAAGCCAGATATATAGTTAGTAGGAGAGATGTCTGTTGGTTGTGGCCTCAATGGCTGGAGCTGAGCCAATCCAAAGCCAGGAACCAGGATCCTCTTCCGGGTCTCCCAAGCGGGTGCAGAGTCCCAAGGCTTTAGGTCCTCCTAGTCTGGCTTTCCCAGGCTACAAGCAGGGAGCTGGATGGGAGGCAGGGCCATTGGGATTACAGCCAGCGCCCATATGGGATCCCGGCACATGCTACTAAGCTATTGTGCCTGGCCCTTAATGCTTATTTTTTTTCCATGAAATACAGCTATTTTGCAAGACATGTGCTTCATCTTGATAGTAAAATGAAGCCTAATTTTGTATAGGTTATGATTTAAAATATATTTTAAAGAATATCAAACTAGGCCTCCTTAGTTGCTGAAGCCTCTGATGGGGGATGTGACAGATCATGACAGAGGCCTTTAGAGGACATCTAATATGATGGAGGGCAGAACAAAGCGGACAGCGTTTCTGGTCGAGCTACAACAGCAGGTATTTGGGTGAGTGGAGACTCTAAGGTGGATTATGTCAGCCAATGGACTTTGGAGGGATTTCCTTTGGAGCAAGGAAATCAGCAGTATCTCAGAACTATCGAAGCCACTTAAGCAGTACCCTCAGAACATGCTCCACACTGGGGACCCTGGATGACATCAAGAGGCCGTCCCACACTCCCAGGTGCTGGTACAGTTAGGGTGCTGGGAGTGACCCTCTTGCTCCTCGCTCGCCCTTTCCCCCATACACGAAGAGTGGAAAGAAGACTGGAAACAGCTGTCTCACTCACTTTCCCCCATTCCTTGATTCCCGTCACCCTAATCGGTGGCTCTCATGGACATGCATCCTTCTCAAATATGCAGACATCATCAAAAATAAAAGAAATCCATTATAAAAAATTATCAAAAAGTATTCAAGTCCTTGCTAGGTTGGGAAGCCAAGCAGAGCCATACTTTTATTCTCTTTAGGACTCTGTTTAAATGTAGCTATCAGAGTCCCATCAGTTAGCAAAGTATGATGTGTGCTTTGCCAGACTTTTTCTTTGGTGCAGCAGAAATCTGAATGATGCATCATTAAAAAAAAAGTCCTAATTAAAAAAAAGATTCATTATTTTTGGAAAGGCAGATATAAAGCATCAGGAGATATATATATATATATTTATATATATATCCCTATTTTCAGTAACCTTTAAAAGTCACCTGCTAAGGAAATTCTTAAAGAATTTCCATTTATTTTAAATTGATGTTATAATGCATAAATAGCCTATTTTGGTGTTACAGAAGAAAATTACAAGTGCTAATGTAAAATGATTGAAAACATGAACAGTTTAACTGCATGAAAACTGATGGCTTGGTTTTCATGCCCCTTTAAGAGCTGGAAGGAATATTTTTTGCCTGGATAGACAGGAGATATTTTTTACATTCTTTATATTGTTGTTTCACGTAGCATAAAAAATAATGCTTCCTCGAAGTAAGAAACTTAAGGTTTTTTACTTAAATGTTCATACAAAAAGTAGCCTCTAGAATGTAGTAAATTCATAACAAAATTTAAATGAAACATTTTTGAATGTAACTTTTTTTTTTCATAGCCTATGGAGACTGTGAAAGTGGAGCTTTCACATGTAATTCTGTAGTCAAGTGTAAAAATTAGGAAATCAATGTATTCTCAGACAGAAAAACCAGAAAAATAGTGGAAACTTATTCTGAGTAGTGAGAAGGAAACTAGACCAAATTATTAAACTAGATCAAGTTATTAAAATCCATTATTGTTGAGGTAGATGTTTAAATACTCAATTTGTGAAGGTAAATTATGTCTGACCTGGAGTCAGATTCGTTACAGATACACAGCTAGGGCATGTCATAAAGGTCTTTCACAAATACAGAATTGCAATTTTCATTTTTTTCCTCTGGCAAAACAACATCAGGAGATTAAAAATGCTATTTGAATGGAAAGCACTCCTCAGAGACACTTGGAGCTAGCTTGGATAAAATAATGCTGAAACTAGCTTTATTAGTTAGTATTTGAGTCTTTAAATATGACAGAAGAAATTTACATGAATTAGTCTATTTTTTCTACTTTATATAATAGATGGGATTTTAGGAAATTTCTTTTACATACTGGTAAAAATATGTAAATGGATATTGTGTGGTATTCTTTGCTTTGACACTAAAGTTAGACAAGATCTGAAATAAAAGTAGCAAGACAACATTGTGTATATAAAACATCATCTCAGTGTGTTAATGAATTTGTTAGACTTAATATTCTTTAGATATTTCCCCCAAAATACCAAAGGGAAAAAACAGGATTCTTAGGCAATATTTCTTATATTGATTATGCATTTGTTATATATTATTGGTCATATGCCTAAAAAGAAGGGATTAATCTTCATATTTTTACCTATTTTATATAACATGACTTACAAAAATAACCTTAATATTTAAAGTTAAGACAATGGTCTTTTGTATTAAAGTTGTTTTTGCTGTTGTAGACATATTGCATTATCTGTAAGATAAGAGTAATAACTTATAATTTAGGTAAAGTAGTACCTTTTAGGGAATAAACTAACATATTTTCATCCTACTTCATTCTTGTATACTTTAGAGACATAAATATATAAGAATTCTTTATAGGAATGAACAGAAGAAATGTAGTGTATCAATGTATTTTGGTAAAACACACAATTTCCTAAAATAGCTACACGTCAGTGTTTTTGAGGCAAAATATAAATTATTGAAAAATTCTTAAAATATACAAATGTTTTAGAACAAAAATGCCTTGATAGACACTGAATAAGCTTAAATAACCATTGGATTAAAATGCATTTTGAAAACACTAGACAAATGGAATAGTTAATACATTGTTTAATGATATTTCAATTAGGGTTCTAGTAATTAGATCTTAACACAGTAACTAGATCTTAATACAGAGCATGTTACTTTCAACGTAACTAGCAAAATGAAATATTCTCAAACAGATGGATTAACTTTAGAGTGTGCCAGAATATGTAATAAGTATTGTTATGCTATTACATGTTATTTCTCAATTTAGCCTGGAAACTTTAGGATAATAAATCCTCAAAATATTTACTTTATGGGTAGCTCCCCTTAATCTTTATGAGACAGGAAAAAAAAGTTCTAAGTTATTATTGGATTATCATCTTCCTAATATTACTTTTTAATATATAATTCTTATTGTTGACCAACAGAAATGCAAACCAGCTTTTGTCCTCATAATGGATATGAAGTTAAAACTTCCTAGTATTGTTATAAAATTTCACAAAATGCTAGAATAAATTCTGTGTGATTAAATACTGATTATTTTGTATAACTTAATTGTTTTATTATTAATCTAGTCTTCTAAAAGGAATGCAATCTTTTTTTGAATAAAGCCAGTATATACATTAAAGAGGTAACATTTAGAAAAAACACTGTGGTCACGAAAAAAAAAATTTCTAGTTAGTATGGCATTTTTTTAAAAAAGATTTATTTTTATTGCTAAGTCAGATATACAGAGAGGAGGAGAGATAGAGAGGAAGATCTTCTGTCTGATGATTCACTTCCCAAGTGACCACAATGGCTGGTGCGCGCCGATCCGATGCCAGGAGCCAGGAACTTCTTCCAGGTCTCCCACGTGGGTGCAGGATCCCAAAGCATTGGGCCGTCCTCTACTGCTTTCCCAGACCACAAGCAGGGAGCTGGATGGGAAGTGGAGCTGCTGGGACCAGAACCGGCGCCCATATGGGATCCTGGTGCATTCAAGGCAAGGACTTTAGCAGCTAGGCCACGCTGCCGGGCCCTAGTATGGCATTTTTAAAACAAGATTTATTCTCATTGGAAAAGCAGATTTACAGAGGGAATGAGACAAAGATCTTCCATCTGCTGATTCACTCCCCAGATGGCTGCAATGGTTAGAGCTGAGCCAATTTGGAGCCAGGATCCAGCAGCTTCCTTCAGGCCTCCCATGCGGGTGAAGGGCCTGTCCTTCTCTTCTTTCGGAGGCCATAAGAAGCGAGTTGGGTGGAAAGTGAAACAACTGGGAAACAAACTGGCACCCATACGGGATTCCAGCACTTGGAGGGGGAGGATTGGCCTGTTGAGCCATCACACTGGACCCTGGCATATTTTTTAGTAAAAACAAACAAACAAAAACAGAAACAACTTCTAATTCTATGAAAGAGGCAATCATAGCTTCTTTGCATTTAAAATTTGAAATATGGGTGAATTTTATTCAGTTAAGGTTAATATTTTAAATGCCTACAAACCTCACAAATTGACTGAATGAAAAAGGAAGAGGAATACAGTGTCATATACATATACATATATATACATACACAAATATATTAAATGTATATGTATGTAGATATACACAATTATTTTTTAATTAATGCCTGCCAGAATTTCTCATATAAACTTAGGATTTGAATTTCCTTTATTGAAAACATATAATATAGATTAAAATATATAAACCTAAATACAATTAAACCAAAATAATGTGGAAGTCAATTTTTGCTCTCACATATTATCTTCCCAACAAGATACCTCTTTTGAATGAGATCACATTACAAGTGGCTTGTTGCCACGTTTATTCTGTATATACTGTGGCTCATCTATAAAAATTAAGCATCCAGAACAAAACTGGAAAACCCATACATCAAAGATATTTTTAAGTAGCTGTATGAGATTATCATTTAATAAGACAACCAGTGATGATTAAAATTTCTGAAACTTTATCAAGCTACGTGTCTTGTAGCCTTTGATCTATTTGTTACAGATTAGATACCTATATTGCTTAAGTCATGATTTTATCCTGCACTCCAATGTTCTTGCTAATATTTAATTCTCTTAAAAAAGCAAAAAAAAAAAAACCCCAAAATTTATCCATAGACACATCCCTAAATTCTTCTTCTTTTTCTTTTTTTCTTTTTGACCAGACCACATGTGGGGGTTACTTGCTCTCTATTATTTGATCAAACAGGATTCTACTTACTAGAATCAGTAAAGTGGAGTAAGAATTGAACCATCTGCTCTGAAATCTTTCCTAGGATAAAAATGTGGCCTTCAAGAGTATCGAGGTTTCAAACCTACAGATGAATGTTGGGAAAGCTTCTTTTCACAGAATGTAACCCTGGTTCCTACTAAGAGATTTAAACAAAATTAGGGTTTGAATGCAATTACTTAAGGAAAAATTAAAAAAAAAAATACGATTAACCAGACATGGATTCAGAAAATTTCCACTAGAAAGAAAGAATAGGTTGTCCTATAATGCACTGCTGGACAGGGAGGCATCCGCTAGCTGTATTTTTTTTTGTTCCTTTTTTATTTTTATTTTTTCATTGTTTAAATATATGCTAGCTATAAAAATAGACTTGCTGTAATAGGTGAGGTTAGCATGTCCAATGGTATTTTTAAATTGTACTTCCTTTTGCATCTCTGAACTTTGGCAAAGATTTGTTACAAGATTTATGTACATATAGTATACAAAAATACTATGGAGCCTGTGGGCAAAATAATGACCTGCCAGTGAAAAATTTGAGAATTATTAATATACAATCTTCATATTAACAAAGTCACATTTTAATCCTCCTGCCAAGCAAGATGTCCAGTAAACAGACTATATAATATATATATATATATATATATATATATATGAAATACAAATCTATGTGCTGACTATAAGGATTGCTGGAGATACTGTTTTGCTCTTCAGTTCAGAATAGGAAATTTCAGCTAAGTTATTTGTAATGACTAAATATCTACCATAGAACATTAAGGTATGGCAAGATCCTCTTGCCTGAGTCTCATCATCTGCTTTTCCTGCTTTAAATGATTTGAGTATGAATATTGTGACTCTACAAGTATGCAGACACTGAGGAGGTTGAAATTATATTAGAAGAAAACCTTGATGTAGCACTTAGGTCAAATCAAATGCAAACCTTGCATTTAACAATAAGTTTAATACCAAAATTGATAATAGCTCTTTTACAAGCATGACTAGCAATTTCTATACAGTTAAGGTAAAATAAACTGGCTTAAAAGATCAAAAAGCAAATTTTCTCTAAAAAGGCATGTTATATATATATTCATAATTTCCATGATTTAGGTTGATCTACCAAGGTTCAGAATGTTTGCCAACAATGAAACATCTTGCCAGTGGTAGAATAGTGTAAGTAATAAAAACAATGGGTACTTTTTAAAATGGTATATCAGATCTAGATGCTTGTAGGGTTAAAAATGTTTTAAATTATGCAGTTACACAGTTTATTTATACCACTTCAGTATATTCTGTGAAATTACAAAATAATCTTCCAACCATAAAAACATTCATGAAGTACTATACTAAATTAAAGACAGCTACTAAAACCAGTTATGAGAAAGTTCACTCCAATGGCATCTGATTATGTTTAATACAATTTTTAAGCACAATTTTTGAGTTAAGTGGGCTTCTCTAGACAATTATGATATGCATTCACATATCTTAAGACTACATAAAATTTTATTAGTCTTAAAAAGTGGCTTGAATCTGGTATCTGTAATTAGTATTTATGTATGAAAAATCAGAATAGAATAACCCTTTCCCAAAACACCAAATACTACAAGGAAGGTCTGTGTAATGACTGAGGAGTACCTAGACAGTAGTTATTAGCAAGAATACTGGAAAGGAAGAAAAAAGAAAAATTTTGCTTTTTCTTGATGGATTTCATGCTTTCAAATGCACATGGAAATGAGCTATATCATCCGAGTATAAACATTTAATGGTACAGCCTATTGCTGACTACTGCTATTGGAGGGATTAAAGTTTACCTGGGGGCCCGGTGGCGTGGCCTAGCGGCTAAAGTCCTCGCCTTGAAAGCCCCGGGATCCCATATGGGCGCCGGTTCTAATCCCGGCAGGTCCACTTCCCATCCAGCTCCCTGCTTGTGGCCTGGGAAAGCAGTCGAGGACGGCCCAATGCATTGGGACCCTGCACCCGTGTGGGAGACCCGGAAGAGGTTCCTGGTTCCCGGCATTGGATCGGCGCGCACTGGCCCGTTGTGGCTCACTTGGGGAGTGAATCATTGGACGGAAGATCTTCCTCTCTGTCTCTCCTCCTCTCTGTATATCTGGCTGTAATAAAATGAATAAATTTTTAAAAAAAAAAACAAAAAAAAATAAAGTTTATCTGGGATTATTTAAAATCCTTTTCTTCTCACCTTGTACTCATTCTATATTTCCTAGAATGATGACTGGAGGAATACTTCCAAGGAAAAATTTCAATGAACAATCTAAAAACATTCCAGCTTGGGAGTTTATACTAAGATTATCTGATAAAAACATGAGTAAGATGTTTGTCATAATTTACCTTAGAATTGAAATATTTTCTGATTCAGACTCTAAGATGTTTCCGGGATTAAAATAGACATTTAAGATGTTATTTTAGTGATGGATTTAAAAATGACTCATAGTTTTTGGCTAGGACAAAACTATTTTTGGGAAATACTTTGTTGGGTTTTAATTGTTATTCATTTGAAAGAGTGAGCAACCAGAGCAAACCAGAGAGCATCATCTGCTGGTTCACTCCCAGATGTCCAGAACAGCAGGGTCTGGCCCAGGCCTAGACCAAAGCCAGCAGCCTGCAACTCAGACTCAGTCCTCAATGTGGTTGGCAGAGACCCAAGTACCTGAGCACTGCTTCTGAGGGTGCACGTAGCAGGAACCAGGAATCAGAAGCAGAGCTGGGACTTTAACCATGGCACTCTTGAGATGGGATGCAGGTAGTCCAGGGTCTTCACTGTTGTGTCAAAGGCCACCAGCATTGTGTTAAGTTCCTAACCTCCTCCACCTATTCCCCAGGAATCCCTTGTTTATTCTTTTCTTCCTCTCTCCTTAACTCCCACCCTTCCTTCCTTCCGGAGGAAGGACAACCTGCCCCTCCCTTCCTCTTTCTTCCTTTCTTTTGCTTTGCTGTTCTCTCTCTCTTTTTCAACAGACTGTTAAATGAATTCTTGATTATCTGGAAAAAGTTTACATTTGTTTAATGAGTTAATAAATCTATATTGTTTGCAAAAACAAAGTGAGGATGGAGCAGAAGCACAACTCAACTGAAGTGGGATGAAGAATGAACGAATGAATGCAATGGAGGAAGTAAATGAAATGTTTTCAAGATAATTTGTAAGTAGTGTAAAACTATCCATTTAAAAATATTTATAGGATAGCTACAATGTGTCAGAAACGATTCAAGACACAAACTTATTTCTTCACTTTAATATTCATGCAGATTCTTCTATTACTTCGACCTCTAAGTTACTTGGCTTCCTTTCTATGTGCCCATTTTGGCCACTCTTACTGTCGTATCTTTGATTTCATGATTCTGTTTATATGCATGCCTCTCCTGATCTTTCAGTCACTCCACTGTTGGTCACACTTATCCTCTCTCTTGTACTCTGGATCACTAGCAGTGCACCAGCTCCTAAAATCCTTTTACCCACTGCAACTTTTGATTCATTGATCCTACTCCATTTTTATTACCTTTTCCCCTCCTTTTGTTCTGTGTACTTTCTATAGCTTAAATCCATTGTTACAGCATAAAAATTACTCTTTTGTATACTCCCTTGTCTCAATTTTCTTTATTCGTGATTCTTATTACTTTCAACTCCACATTGCTTCTTTTATGCCTACATGCAAGGATTTGAATGAAAACATAACCATGCTGCCCAGTATCACGCTATTTGATTTTTAACTAGTGGCTTCTTGCTGTGCCTGCCTGATAACATCCCTCATCCGTTTTATATTTCACTTTCTTACATGGACATCATTTGAAGGCCACCACCTCCCCCTTCAAATCTCAACACTTCCCTTATTCTTACTTTGAGATGATGATCTTGTTTTCTTATAGTGACCTTTCATTAGTAATCAGAAATTCTGACCTTTATCACTTAATAGTAACGCCCTCTAGGATAATTCTCTTGACCTTATTAAGTCTTACTTGTATCATGAAAATCACCTGTTTATCTTGTAAAAATAATGAGATAAAAATGCGATAATGCATGTGAAATGCTTGCAAATTATGAGATGCTATATAAACAATAAGGGTGTTAGGCTTGCCTTGAAATAACATACCAAGCAACAATATTTTAAGCTTGATTTTATAGTACATCATGAACAATACAGTTTTTATAAGGAATATTATCATGGACTTTCAACAATATTTGATGACTTAGATTTCTCTAGAATGATGTAGTAATTATATAGTAAATTTAGTTAACATAGGTTAAGTTACCAGGATTTTAAGACTAATACCACATTTAGAGACAATTTCTTTGCAAAGAAGATAAGAGATAATTGGATCCCTGATATTCTGAGTTCTTAAATTATGATTTTACAGACATGACTTAATGTTTTTAACATAGGGAAACAAGCTTATAAATATATCTAAACAGAATTCAGTCTATTTATATAGCTCAGTGGCTAGACCAGAAACCGTAAAGCTTTAGAGGTTAAACTAACAGAGACATTGAGATGTAACCCTTATGGCTTAATCCCTTTTCAGACTAACATTTTTTATCTTAGTTTACAGTTGTCCCTTAGTACCCACTGGGAAGTCTAAGTATTTCCCATTGTTGTTGTAATCCATGGGAGCTCCAGTTCCTTACAGAAAATGGTGTAGAATTTACAATATAACCCATGCATGTCCTCCTATACACTTAAGGTCATCTCTAGATTTTCCTTGATAATAAAAGTAGGGATGATTGCACAAACAATGGCAACATGATCAATAACCTTAAGTCCCACTGTTTTCAGTCATGAAGGTTGACTGAAATGATGGACAAGACACAGGATTTCCAAGTGTCTGCACCAATTCTATACAACATAGAAAACAGAGGTTCTCAGAATACCAGCAGTCAGGCAACCCCTATCAGACTGCCAGTTCAAGTCATAGCTGCTCCACTTCTGATTCAGCTTTCTGCTCATACATCGTGTAAAGCAGCAAAGGATAACCCAAGCACTTGGGTCTCTGCTATGTTTGTGGTAAACCTAGATGGAGCTCCTGGCTTCTGCTTAGCCCAGACCAGGCTGTTGCGGCCACTTGAACCTGTGGATGGAAGGTGTCTTTCTCTCTACCCACGCTCTTATCTGTCATGTCTGTCTTTCAAATAAATGAATAAAAAAAATACTAAAAAACAAAGAATAGTAGTAGACAGAATGGGGGAAAAGTCAATATACTCAGTTTTTAAAACTGGTTTAAACAAGAATATGGTTCTTGGAGAATAAGCTGTAATGAAGATATTCAGATGGACAGGCAAAAAATTCTTCCTGAACTCAAGAATGACAACTAGCAGGCTTGGAGATCCATTAGCAGGTAGAATTTAGTTTGACTTTTGGCTTATGCTTTTCCAAAACAGGGAGCTAGACAGAATGTCCAACACTTGTCAGAGGTAAATGATGGCAGAAAAAGAAACGTTAAAAAGCTTGGGACGATTACTCTGAAGGTTCTTTTTGAAGGAAAGAAATTTGACTATCTTAAAACAAAATAACAAAAATCCCATCATATCCTAAAAGCATTATATTCCCCAGTAGATATGTTTTATCTTTTCTGTCCTATGAAGGAAGAAGTAGAGAATAAAAAAGTGAGTCACATTAAAGGACTTGCTTATTAAACATTCTTCCCTCAAGCCTAAATGCATAAAGAATCTTTCAGGAGCATTCCAAAAAAGTGGGAGAATCCAGGGTCTCTTGAATTTTCTCTGATGACCAAAACCCATTAACCTTAGGAGGGGAAATCAGAGGCAGACTTCATAGGGGAAGAGGGAAGGTTTTCAGTCTTTATATTCATTGTAGAGACTTCACTTCTCACCATCCTGTTTTTCGAAGGGAAGTATGGCTAGGAGATGTTTATCATTTATATAGTCTTTAGAGAAATACTAAGTGACAATTATTTTTGGTATACACTGTGATAGATACGGTAAGGAATAATTACAATATTGTTAAACAGTGGAGCAATAGCATCAGTAACTGAGAAATGCATTATTAAATAAGATCAACTGATGGAAACTTTATAAATCACATGTCTTAAAAATAAGTTATGTCAATATGGTATTACTCATCAGCTTAAATACAATATTTTACTTAATAGGCTCTTTACAAAGTATTTCCAGGCATGGAATCAGTTGATGCTATTTAAGCAGTATGTTAGTTGATGATATTTTAAGCAGTATGCCCCAAAGCATAGATAAAACTCAAAATTCCTAATTTTTTATTTCACCAGTATGAAATTTATGACTGTTATTTCATACTATGTATGTTGACATATCAAAAAAGGTAATTTCCAAGACAGCCATTAAATGGGTATGTGGAAAACTGAAGGACAATGTTATATGGGAAGAGAAATAAAAAAATGACAATGTATTCAGAAAGCATTATAGCATGCAGCAGCTAACCAGAGAATGATATTCAATAAAGAAGGACAAAAGCTTATATTCTTTTACAGATTATTCCCAATGACAAAATTACCGAAGAGAACTGAAATGACAGTGCCAATTTTGAATATTACTTATATTCTTTTGATAATTTTCTCTTTTGCTCCTTCTAAGTCTATAAAGTTTTAGAACAAATTTTAGTCAAATCTAAGTCTAAGGGTCATAGATTGACTGTAATAACAGCGGAGAACATTTTGAAGCAAAATATGAGTTGGATTGGATTTTCTACAGTCATTTCTAGTTCTTTGTGTATTTTAATACTGAGCACATTTTTTAAAAGATAAAGAATATTTGTGTAGGACCTCAATTCATTATTTCATAAAGTATATCATAAATCCTGCAAATGCATTCCTAAATATGGGAGTTAGGTATAAACTTGTTTGAAAATACGTATTGCCATCATTAGTGGAAACTGATAAAACAGTATGTTATAAAATCAATCATACAATTTCCAAGCCATTCCTGAAATCAACTCACACAGTAAGAAGTTAGTCTTAACTTTTCAAGATATGATCTGTTATATTAGAGATTTGGAGGTGTGAAGCTATTCCTTCATAATTTTGGTAAAATAGGGAATTACATTTGCATCATCTATAATTGAATGCAGTGTATTTTAGTTAATTTCCTCAAACTGTCCTTTCAAAATGGGAACTAGTTAAGTGAAAACTTACTTTCCAAAATTTTTTATTGAAGACATAATACAAAAGAGAAAAAATGGGTTTCACTTAGTAGTATAAGGGAAATTTTTTGTTCTCTTAATCTGTTTTTAGAGGAAACATGTTTGAGCTACCAAGCAAGGCCATGAAGAAGGTTGGAGGATATCTTCCATATAACAATATTGCTAATAAATTCCATGTTTTTATTAGTTTTTTAAAATGAAGCTAAATTTTGAAAGAACATAGATTGTGAATTATATATGTGCACATATATAGCGTCTGAATTTGTCTACATATAATGAGTAGCTCTGTGAAATAAACACAATTTCATATCAACTGTTATCAAAATTCCTTCCCCAGTAATGCATCATTAATTTTTATTAACAGTCAGAGATTTGTTTATCATCATGTTTAACATTTTGAAAATCAAAGCATCAACCATTTTGTTCTCAAGGTTAGTGCTGTTAAGATTTGTAATGTCAGTGGTTAATAATGTTTTACATATAGAACAAAATCTTGAAATTTTATTGTGGGATTTGCATTTTTCACACTAAGAATAACTAATGTACATAGGATATTTGTATGCTTATATACAAAACCACTTGACATAGTAATTACGGTTTCAAAAGAAAATATTCTATTTGACTCACTAGGATAAACTTTGGGGGTCCATGTCTTATAATTCTGCTGCTAAGCACAGAATAAACTTGAGAGTTTGGATCAGGAGAAGGAAGAGATAGACTTACTACCATTCTTATGGTTCCCCTTCATTCTACAAGTGAGAAGTCAGTGAAATAATTATAAACGATTATAAAGAAGGATATTTTCTGTACAACTACAGATTTTTTAGTGATAAAAACTCAGTTTACTCTGTAACTTGAGCAAGGGCTTGCTCTTTTGCTCAACCAATTTTATAAGAGCTGACTTTAGAATCAGAAAATAAAGTTTTCCTTTGGTGTAAAAAATAATATTGTATTTTATGGAAACAACTGTTAGTTCAAAAGTGAATGATACAGGTAACTAAATATATTGATTACATGGTAAGAAGAAAAGGTGTTTAAAGAACACTAATACTGTGAAGTGTCAGTCAGTGTTTTGAAGCCACATTAGAACTGAGCTCTTCTTTTACTAAAATTCCACTAGGTGGATCCACAATATACAAAATTTTGAATCAATCATATTGTGTTATAGGAGGGTTGCAGTATCACCTCAAGCAGAAAAAATTCAATACAATCCAATTAATCATACGTAAAATTAAGAATACTGATTATGTTGAAGGTATTTCTAAATTAAATAAAACTGGAAGAAAAATAAGTAGCAGTAACAAGTAAGTAAAAGAAAAAAAATAGTAAATAGCAAAGTAGTAGAACTAAATCATTAAGGCTAAATAACCTACCATATTCTAAAAGATATGAAAGTAGTAAAAAAGTCTGATAGAAATTATTCTTAAACTAAAGATTAAAATATGAAAGTATATGAAATACATATGTAAGTCTGATAGAAAAGAAATAACACAAAGCCAAAAAATGAAAGACACCTCACCTTTCCCAATGTAATTATTATTTATGGAATGGATAAAACATGTCGTAGAAAATGTCACTATAGTTAGAGTAACACATTAAAAGAATCAACATGTCACATCTACCTAAATAATCTTGTAGAACAGCTGAAAAAGGCAAATTTCATCAAATTTAGACAGCGTACAGTGATGTGTTAACTAACCCTAAGTTTCACAACGGGCAGCTTCTAGCTGGATCGTTGAAGCTGGATTTCGGTCACACAAGGATCATTGGATTAGAGATCAGTTGAGGTGGACTAGAGCTGCCCAATTGTCTTAATAATGAATGCTCCACACTGTCTGTTAAGTAAAGAGAAAATACAGATCAGAAAGACTGAACAGAAAAAAGGAGTAAGAGTAGATGAGTGTAGAACATCAACCAATATTTACTGATACTTGGAGAACGTATACTAATCAGAGTGTTACAAAGTGAGAGACTAGCAATTAGGAGGGATCCAGAATTCAGCAAAGGTTTGCTCCCTGCTCTCTGAGAGCTTACAATCTGTATTAGACAATCTCTTGTCTAGTGTCACAGTAAAAAGGTTCAGTATCTAAGAATCTAAAATGAGGAAAACATCAGAACAGGTTAAAGTGAGTTCTGACATTTCCTTCTATAAGTGTGGTGAGTTTTTAAAATGTGTTTTTTGAAAAGGGGAACAGGTAGAAAACTATACAGTTGTTCAAATCCCCACAATTTCTCTTCAAAACTGACAAAGGCAGAGCAGGTGTTAGGTACCTATGCTGTTTAATTCAGAGTAATCCTGTATACTTCAGTCTTCCTAGAATATTTTAAAGAGTAATTTGGGTCAGACAAATAAGCTGATTGTTGTTTTGCTTTTGGAACTTGGTGTCTTTTTTGGAACTTTCATTAGCTCCTAATTTAGGAGACCAACCTGCCCTAAAACACAGTATTAATTTTGGATGGGCTCAGAACTTTCCATATCTGTTTTTATTATTGCTGGAGGAGTGTTGCCCAAGAAAACTTTTGTGTCAACAGAAATATTCCATATATCTACATTGTCAAATATAATAGCCACTAATCATGTGTGACTATTTAGGATGTATAATGTGGCTAGCTGAGGAACTGATTTTTAAATTTCATTTAATTTAAAATCAAAATTAATAGTCTCACGTGGCAAGTGGCTACCAAAGAAGAAATAACACAGCTCTAGGGGTTCAAGCTTGTCTGGTTTACTAAAACCAAATCCTACACATTGTTTTATGTCTCTGGCTTATTCAATACTGTCTTGACACAGTTTCACATTGTTCATTGCTAAATCCTCAGTGTCTAGAACACTGGCAAGCATTGGCAGGTATTCAATAAGTACCTGTTGAATGAATTACTGGAATAATATTCAGTTACTAATGTTTAGTAAACTATTCAGCTTATTGACTGTTACAATATACTACTCGTCTCAGAATATAGAGAAATGAAATTAAACTTTTATGTATGTGAATTTGCTTGATCAAAGCTTCACTGTGACAACAGAGAAAAGGGAGCAGTGCTACATTTATTATATTTATATTTGATTAATGGTTGATAAATATGGCAAAACTGAAAAGAATATATTTAATGGCAAGGAATTTGGTAAGGACATGGTAGAGAGTTAATGAGAATGATTTTAAAAACTAGATTCAAATTTAATGCATGATTATAGGATGGAAAGTGAAGATGGTGAAGTCTTGAAAAAAATACAGTAATCTCATTAGGCACTTATAGCTTTGAATAATTTGGTAACAGAAATAACTTTCTTATTCTTAGCAAGTTGCTGAGTTATAAAAGGGACATGGAACAATATTAAACAGATCACTCTCCTCAAGAGGTCAGAAAAGTCACTGCTACAGTTCTGATTTCAGAGAAGTTAGATGGGCAACTAAATACAAGTGGTAATGATTCTGAAAATGTAAAAACCTGTATTTGGGATTTTCAGTTGGAGTGATCATCATTCAGGTGGTAAAGTTTTATGATTAGATTAGTAAACAGATCAAAGCATTGTGTCAGGTTCAAACACTATTAAAATACAAAATAAAATTGGAAACCTTCCTTGAAAAGATAATTTAGAAGGCAAACAGAATTGTGGAATGATTAGTAGCAGATAAAAAGGGAAGATTTGTCTTCCCCTGAAAGGGGACACTGAAAAATCAAATTCAATGCAAGAAGAGAGAAAGCCACATTCTAGGGATAATGAAATTTGAGGATAGTCTACTATGACAGTATTGAATTCAAGAGAACCTAACCTGACAGGAACTGGCATAAGACCCTCAGATTTGGCTCAAAAGACATCATGATATCTTAGCATTATATCTTGGATGGGTAGACTCATTTCTGCTTTGCTTGGTTTTGTTTTCTGTGGACTTAGTTACCTGGAACAAACAGTAGTCTGAAAATATTAAACGGACAATTCCAGAAATAAACTATTTGTAATATTCAAATTGTTTGCCTCTGAATAGCATGGTAGAACTTGTGCTGAGTCATTTATTATTCATTTGTCCAGCATATATATGCTGTGCCCTGGTCCTTTAGTCATTTAACAGCCATCTTGATATTCAGATTGCTCTGGTTTCACAGTACTTGTCTAATTACGGAAATTTGCAGTCTATCATTTTTAGAATCCACTGAGGGTCTTGAAACATATCCCCCATGTGTATGGGGAAATACAATGTGTTGAATGTATCATAATACAGAAAGAATAATTTCACATGGAATGAAAAAGATACCCTAATATTCCCTCATGCTTTTCTAAAACATGAGTTTAAAAATATTAACAAACTGTACAGTATCAACTTCCAATGCTTATTCTCAGTATATGTCCTCAAAGTTGGAGAAGATATGATACAAGAAAGTTTACAAAATGGCTTTGTAAGGGATTAAGATTTGATAAATTGAATCTTTTTTAAAAAAGCTTTTTTAAAAGGTTTTTTTATTTTTATTGGAAAGGCAGATATACAGATAAGAGGAGAGACAGAGAGAAAGATCCTCTGTCCATTGGTTCACTCCTCAAGTGGCTGCAAAGACTGGAGCTAAGCCTATCTGAGCCAGGAGCCAGGAGCCAGGAGCCTTCTCTGGGTCTCCCATTCAGACGCAGGGTCCTAAGATCCTAGGCTATCCAGCACCGCTTTCCCAGGCCGCAACCAGGGAGCTGAATGGGAAGTGGAGCAGCCAGGACACGAACCAGTGCTCATATAGGATCCTGGTGCCCGCAAGGTAAGGAGCTAGACACTAGGCCATTGCATTGGGCCCGATACATTTAATCCTATGCTATGAAAAGGTACTTAGTTAAGTAGTTTGAGTTCCAAAAGAAAAGAAAATTGAATGAAAGGAGAAAGGAATGCTCAATTCAAATGATAGGTTCAGAATCCAAGGTTCAGTTCTCAAAGAACAGGAATAATACAATAAAATGTGCTGCATAGTGAGACAGATTTAGCTGCATAAAAGAAGTGTGAATTGACTATTAACTAACAGCTATCCTTACGCAGTAATTAGTATCTCAAATTACCTTTTACCATCTCCCCTGGTAACACACAATTAAGTGTGTTGGCTAGTAAGAACTTATGGCAAATGTAATTATGAAAACAGTCCAGTGGCTCAGGGTCATATAATTCATGTTAGGCTGAAAAATAGATTAAAATGAAGTAATTAAAAGTGGAAATATAATAAATGAATTTATACCATCTTTTATTTTCTATTTTAAAAAATTACATTAGCCTGAGAATCAATGATTAAAGGTAACCAAACTATGGCCTGTAGGCCAAATCTGGCCCGTCACCTGTTTCATAATTAAACTAAACACAGCCCTGGTCATCATTAATATTTTGTCTTTGGCTGTTTTCACCCTTAACAGTTGAATAGTTTTGACACACTGTCCATAAAGGTTGAGATATTTACTACTGGACTCTTGTTGATCCCCATTTCAATCTTTTTAGGCTGGAAAGAAAATTTCAGGCTGGGATGTTCTGAAATCCTATGAAAGAAAACCTTCGCAAGATGCTTGATGTGCACCGAGTGAATGTCCTCTTTTATAGACTGTGTTTGCATAAAATTCATACATGAAATCACATCCCTAATGTGATGTACCTGGAGTTGGACTCTTCGGTAAGTCATCAGGTCCTGAGGATGGAGGACCTCAACAAATGAGATTAGTGCCCTTGTAAAAAGAGATAGGAGAGTGTGAGCTTGCTTCTGTCATTTCTGAGAGCACAATGAGAAGCTAGACATCTGTACTCAGGGAAGTTGGTCCTCTTTAGGTACAGGATCTGCTGGCACCTCAGTCTTGGACTTCTTACACTCCAAAACTATGAGCAATATATACTGGTTGTTTAAGACACACAGGCTATGTATGATATAGCTGCTATAGCAGCCTGAAATCAATTTTATACTGTGGGAATAATATATTGCCACATTTAACTACACTGGATTCTACTTGAGTAAAAATGAAAATCAGAAAGTAAATGTTTAGTAGAAAACTTCAGAGAAACTCAAGTTATTGTTAGTGAGACTACAAAAACAGAATTAACTAAATAAATGCTTAGATGTGTAAAAAGGTAAATATTTATGTACTTAAGTTAATCTTTGCTTATTCTTCCAAAAATGAGTGTTAAACTAGAACTAGTTTAACTTCCAGTTCACTTAAAAAAATAGATTTAATGTAAGCTACATTTATAGGAATGTTCATGAAATTCCATATTTATTTAATGTGAGAAACTGTATTTGCCTTTCTGGTTATTATTTCTCCTTAATCTTTTTCTCTGTCACTACTTATCAAGTTTGAATAACTTCAATCAGTAATAAACAGCCAGATATTCTCTATAATTAAGAACATGTAGCTAAAGGAATTTATCTTTGTAAAAACTTATATTACAAGTAAAATAAAGTGACTTCTTGCAGAGGTTATTAACTATTTTTGAGTATGTGTGCTATGAACTGATTTGGCAATCTGCCAAAGCCTATTCAGAATTTTTCTCAGAAGAATCTTTTTAAATATGTAAAGCAAAATGTACAAGATTAAAAGGGAAATAAACTACATTGTAATAAACCTCTATCCACACATTCTTCAGGAGTGCCTCTTTGGACTAATTTTGGAACTTGAGTAAAATCTTAGTTATCTCTTTTTCCTTGAAGTCCATCATTAAATGAAAACAATTAGAACAGTAATTATTACATAATAGCACCAAATAATTCACTTTTTTCTACAAATGTACTCAGGATAGCATTAAGGCCTCATCTTTCATACTGTCATCATTAACATTTTAAATATAAAAAGTAACAAAATATTCAACTTGGCATTCTTAAGGCAAGTTTTGATTTGATTACATCTTAGGAAAACCAAAGGTAACAAGGTCTATTCTATAAGAAGCAACTAAATTTTGAGCTTAATTACATATCTAATCAATCTCCAATCTACAGATGTTTTTCCATGGTATAAAAGATGTGCACGAAGTAGAAACCATATTTGAATTTTGATCTTTTGAGTCTTTGATCTCTCCTCAGTCTAGCAAGATGTGGTGTGGGTTTCTCTTGTAGCACTGGCCAGTGGCAGAAAGCTGCAGTACCCAGTGAACCATAACATCAAAAGAGTAAATAACTGATGGTCTATTATGTACTGTATTGCTATGATTTTTTAAAAAATTATTTATATTGGAACAGCAGATTTACAGAGAGGAGAGACAGAGAGAGAGAGAGATCTTTCATCTGCTGCTTCACTCCCCAAAGAACCAAAACAACTGCAGCTGAGCCAACCCAAAACCTGGAGCCAGGAATTTCTCCCGGGTCTCCCACATGGACACAGGTTCCCAAGGCTTTGGGTCATCCTTCACTACTTTCTTAGGCCACAACTTTCCTAGGGAGTTGGATCGAAATGGAGCAGCCAGGACATGAACTGGTGCCCATAAAGGATTCTGCACTTGCAGGTAGAGTATTAGTCACTTGAGCCATCACGGTGGACCCTGCTATGATGTTTTGTATGATAAATGTATTAAATGCACATAAAATATGACTTACTATATGTTGTATTTGTGGTAAATGAGTTTATCAGAATTCCATCCTGAGTTGAGAACCAATTCTTTGTGCTATACATCTTTGACTTCAATGTAGTGTATATGCAAATATTTCTTATAGCACCCTCGGAGTATATATTTTTGTTCACTTATCCTTGAGTAGAGATTGATACATGGCATCTGTAATAGATTGGTTTCATGAGCCCTTGACTCTTCTTATGATCTAATGTCCCTTATATTAGATTTATATCACTTAGAGAACCTGATAATTACCAAACTACTATAATTTCTAGTGCTTAACTAGTTATCATTATTTATTCTTGCTACCTAGTCTTATGATTATTCTAGAGAATCAAAGGGTGTCTGTTGTTTATGTACATTATGTGGAAATTTATGCCTGTTAGGGATGCTGGGAGCTGGAAATGATAGACCTTTCCTGTGTCTAGCCTCCTGAACACAGTGCTTTGTACCTGTCCTCTTCTTCACTTAGATTTTCCTGAGAGCAGGATAAGGGAATTTTAGTCTGTAAATTAAAATGCACTATATATTAAGGATACTGAAATTAGATATTTGTTAAACAGAAGACAATGGCAGTAGAATTTTTTTTGTAGAGATAGCTGCTAACTTTAAGGTGAGTACATGCACTGGGCTTCTGAGGCAGAGCAGACAGTGATGGTAGTTCAGATCCTCTTCCAATTCTTTTAAATCACATTGTCTTCCCAAAGGATAAACTGTATAGAGGCCACCACAGTATTTTTCATTTGTCAGGGTTTTTAATCAGAAGAAATTCCTCAGGCTGGCAGGTGGATAAATATTGTCTTTAATTCACATGTGTTTCACAAACAGCTATTGTACATGGAGTTAAATAGAATGCATTTTAAAAGATGAAGCCAAATTATAATCTTCTCAATCACAACTGCCTGTCTTCATAAGAATAATTTTAATAGACACATGTGTTAATTTAAAACGAACATACACTAAGAAGAAAAAATCTGTTTGTATTTCTCTGCTTGCGCAACTCATACATGGGATCAGACAGGTATTGAAAGGCATAAGTTCATATTCCCAGGTACACAAAGTTTTCTTCTTGTTCCTTCCTACAGTCTAGTTCAATGAGTAATCTGATATGTCATTTTGCTTTATTGGTATTTGTCATTTATTGGTTTATTGTCATTATTTGTCATTTATTTGCTTTATTGGTATATGTCATTTTGCTTTAACTTGGTATAAGATGTGACTGCTGAATTAGGGTATGACAGTCTTATTTATATACCATATTATTCTAATGATATCTGTATTGTTCTGATCTGCATTTGTTTTTGGATTTGGACAGAATTACACAGACTGTGATTTACAGTCAATGACTAGTTTGTTGCAAACAGCACTTTGCAGCAGTTACAACTGTGTGCTGATCTCTGTGTAAAGTCTCTATGGCTTAAATTCCTTCTTTGAGATATGCACTTAAGGGCCCGGCAGTGTGGCCTAGCGGCTAAAGTCCTCGCCTTGAAAGCCCCGGGATCCCATATGGGCGCCGGTTCTAATCCCGGCAGCTCCACTTCCCATCCAGCTCCCTGCTTGTGGCCTGGGAAAGCAGAAGAGGACGGCCCAAAGCTTTGGGACCCTGCACCCGCATGGGAGACCCGGAAGAGGTTCCAGGTTCCCGGCTTTGGATCGGCGCGCATCGGCCCGTTGCGGCTCACTTGGGGAGTGAATCATCGGAAGGAAGATCTTCCTCTCTGTCTCTCCTCCTCTGTGTATATCTGGCTGTAATAAAAAAATGAATAAATCTTAAAAAAAGAGATATTCACTTAATTCATATTTATAAAACTAAAATAGAGCTTTATGGGCCCGGCAGCGTGGCCTAGCGGCTGGGGTCCTCGCCTTGAGCGTCCCGGGATCCCATATGGGCGCCAGTTCTGATCCCGGCAGCTCCACTTCCCATCCAGCTCCCTGCTTGTGTCCTGGGAAGGCAGTCGAGGACAGCCCAAGGCTTTGGGACCCTGCACCTGTGTGGGAGACCTGGAGGAGGTTCCAGGTTCCTGGCATTGGATCCGCGCGCACCGGCCGTTGCGGCTCCCTTGGTGAGTGAAACATCGGAGGGAGGATCTTCCTCTCTGTCTCTCCTCCTCTGTATATCCGGCTTTCCAATAATAATAAATCTTTAAAAAAAAACTACAATAGAGCTTTAAAATGACTTACATTTATAGAAAGAACAGGCTCAAATTCTTGCAAAGAACATTACTGCCTTTCTACTTTAAAAGTCATCATCTACTTTAAAAGTTTTGATATCAGGGAAAATTTGCCTAAGAAGTAAAAAGGCTAATTTCCAAATGTCATTTATTAATATTTTCATATTAGGCTGCTTTAATGTATTTTAGAAATATTGATCCCTAATTATATTTTAATATTTATATACTGATGTTATAATATAAATGTCATATAAACAAAAGCTGATAATTTGCCAAATAATAAAATTTGTATAGTGAAGTATTTGTATAGAGTTCTAGAAAAGGACAGAGGTATATTTAGAGCTTTGTCACTAGTAGTACATCATTTTCTATTAAAGGCCGTTAAATAATCTAAGAAAAATTTAAGTATAAAATGCACTGAACATTCAAACCTTAGAAAAATACAAAACTCTATATTGTAGCTCAGTGTTACAACTTTTTACAAAATGGAATTTGTATAATTATTTTTATTTTGAAAGAGAGAAAGAGAGGTAGAGACACACTTGGGGGAGAGAGAATGAGAGAAAATCTACCACATGGGTGGCAAGGACTCAAATACTTGAGCCATCACCTGAGTCCTCTCCTACGATTTTAGCAGGGAGAACTCAGAGCAGAGCTAAGACTTGAACTCAGGGACTCTAATATGGGACGCAAGTGCCCTAAGTGGTTCCTAACTGCTGTGCCAAATATCTGTCCTAGGACTGGTAATGTTTATATGAGTTAGAGAGTAACATACTGAATTTTGTGTATAAGTGTCCTGTTACCTATTCACACATCTAAGAATTTTTTAAAAAGTGTAATCATAAGCTAAAATTTTAATAGTTAATATCAAAGTTCTTTAGAAATGTCTATCCTCTTTTTAAATTAATCAATTAATGCAACTTGAAGTATTTAAGATACACTATTTTTTTTCCTGATATTTATTTATTTTTATTGGAAAGTCAGATCAGATTCATGAAGAGAAGGAGAGATAGAGGAAGATCTTCCATCTGCTGGTTCATTTCCCAAGTGGCTGCAATGGCTGGAGCTGAGCTGATACCAAGCTAGGAGCCAGGAGCTTCTTCTGGGTCTCCCACGCAAGTGCAGGGTCCCAAGGCTTTGGGCCATCCTCTGCTGCTCTCCCATAAGCCACAGACAGGGAGTCAGATGGGAAGTGGAGCAGCCAGGACTTGAACTGGCACCCTGGAGCTTGCAAGGTGAGGATTTAGCCACTGAACTATCATGCTAGGACTGGGATACACTATTTCTTCTTTTTTCTTTCTCTTTACCTATCTATCTACTTACGTATTTATGTTGTGTATATATGTATGTATGTATCTACTTATTTACCTATGTGTCTATCATCTATATCAGTAACTTAAAATAAGTATCACTTATTTAATGTGGCATGTCAGCTATAAATTTTGGCTATTTATAGAGAAGCATATTTGGGATAAATGCTAATATCAGAGCAAGCCTGTTTCAGAAAATATTCTAACCAACCCTGAAAATGAAATTTTTGTAAAAGCATGATTTAAGTAATAAACTAGGTTTTCACAGCAGGTAAAAATTATGGTTCTATCTCATGTTGCCATAAAGCAAGCTAAGGCATACAGTGAGCTGTAATCATAGTTAGGGTGATAGGGTATGCAGATTGTTTCGATATTGAGTTCAACACAAAGGATAAGTCAGCAGCATAAATACGAGCATGAGCTAATGTCTTTCATTTTATTGCAAAGAGTATGACCACTTCTGTCACCAAAGTACAGTACAGTACACATAAATATCATCTCAACAATTAGCACGTCTTTACTGGAATAAAGTCTATTTGCCTAAAATGAAGTTACAAGGATTTCGCTAAGAGACAGTCACAGGGAATAGGAAGAACTAACTGCCACATAGGAGATAGTCAAAATGCACAAATATTCGATATACACGTAGATATAATCATTCTTTGGCCTGAGATCTGATTTAGGAAGCATGAACACAATTTCCAAACTGTAAGAGGATATTATTAACTGTTTCATCTCTATATAAATACTACATGCCATCAGCATAGGTAATTAAAATCTGAGCATATAAAAATAGTACAATATACAATTTTACAGAGACAGATATGGAATAGGGATTACTGGGGACTGGGAGGAGGGGAGCAGAGAAGAAAGAGCTATTGTTTCTACTTGGGTGGTGTAAAAGTTTGGATAGTGGTGATGGTTGCACAGTACTATGAAAGTAAATAATGTTACTGAACTGTACATTTAAAATGATCAAAATGGTAAATTTTAAAATCATATATACTTTACAGTAACATGATAATAAACTGTGAACATGTATGGTATATAACTTCCTCAAACTAATGAACAGAAAGTATAATAGTTTAGCATTGCATTTCCTTCACATGAAAAAGTTCACTAATTTGTATTTTTGACCAAAAATGGGATACAAATATCCAAAGTAAGATTTCCTTCCCAAAAGTGAAATCTGGAAAACTGGAAATACAGCTGAAGGAAAACAGAAAAAAATCAATCAAAACCAACTTCTTACTTTAATTGGTTCAGGCTGCATCACAGGTGCAGGCATAGCAAAGGCACTTGGAGTATAAACTTGGTGATAAGTTGCTTGAACTCCATGATCAGAATAAGGCTATCACAAAAAGGGGGAAAAAAAGAGAAAAGAAGTACATTTCCTTGTACTCAATAATTCAAAATATCTAATAAACATTTATAATATATTAAGAATTTTGCTATATTATAAAGAAATGATAAAAACTAATTTCCCATGTTTAAGTAATTTATAGTATGACCCCAAAATAAACAGCAGTACAAATGTCTGTAAGACATGCATAGGGATATCTGGGAGCAGGGTAAGAATCCCATTTTGCTAGTGAAAGGGAGGATTGGCAAAGGAGTTTCCTAGTAGAATTGATGAGTCAATTTGAAGAATTAGGGAAAGAATCAGGGAGTAGAATGACAAAGCCACAGGGATAAGTAAGTAAACACAGCTCATTTAGGTGATCTGCCCAGGTTATTTAGTTATTTATGGCTGGCAGGATGATTATACACTACAGGAAGATAAGGCACAGAGAAAAGGCAGCAGACAGATCATGTAAAGACTGTCCAATGGAAGGTGATACCACTGACCAAGAGATGGATTACAAAGAAAAGCATGTTTATGCAATGAATGTGAGGGAATTGGAGAGCAGTTAGATTTGCAGTAAAATCTGCAGTATTGCAGGAATTCTAAAAGCGAAAGAAGAAAGATGGAGCTAGCACTGTCCAAGGGAAAATGTGAGTTACCTATGTTATTTAATGTTGTCTCGGAGCCATTTTAGAATGCATTTAGCTTTTTATGATATATTATATAATATTAAATATCAAATATATAATTAGTAAAATCAAATTAATGAAACAATCGCACATGATTAATATAATCACATATTCACATAACCACAATTATGAATATTGTGAATATTAAAGATAAGTAATATTAAATATAATTATGTGATTTAATAATATGTAATTATATCTCACATCAAGATAGCTGTATTCTTTAAATTAATACAGTACAAGTCTTGACAAAAAGAAATTTTATTTAGTTATTCTGGTCAACATTAAGTCAACAGCTGAATCACGGAACATAAAGGAAGAACTGTGCATTATCCAACCTGTGTGACCTTGAGGATACAATCCTACACATAATACAGGAATATAACAGTGTTCTTCTGACTTAACTTTTTAAAAAATTGCCTTTTGAGTATTTTCTTCTAATTATTTGTAGCTTCATTTTTCATTTTAAACCTATTATTTTCTTACAAATAATTATTAAGATATAAGGGATGATTTAAACTACTGTCTGCACATGCCTAGCCTAGAATCCATCTTTTAAAAAGTCTTTTTAAATACTAAATTTATCTATGTATTGGGGTGTATTTTTGGTTTTTCTCTCTTGCTCCAGGGACCATTTTTTGTACTATTCTTTCAAAAACAAAATAAAATAAAGCTGTCAAAAGTGAAAAAAGACATTCAAAAGGTTACACCATATCAAATTCTAATCAACATACGTACTAGGCTTTTAAAATTTTCTTTTTTCATACTACATCTTGAAAACCTGGTGTGCATTTTATATTTACAGTGGGTCTTAATTTGTTCTTGTCATAATCCATATACTCAATTGCCACATGTAGCTAATGGATATTGTATTGAATAGTGTATTCTAAAAACTCAATGAAAACGAAAACAACAGCAAAAGGATTGCGAGGCGTGAGCAGTAGCATGAAAACTAACAGCAGGAGTTTTATGGGAGTATATACAATAGTTCAGAGGTGAATCGAGGTTAAGTATTTGGCAGTTAAGAAGCCACTGGGAACCTTTATCAAAGCAGCTTTAGCGGCAGATGAGGGGTGAATAGGTAGTGGAGTAGTAGAAATACTTAATGTGGTAGACTACTTTGTCAAGAAGTTTGGCTGTGAAAGGTAGAAGAGAAGGTATTGTTGGAAAGGTATCTGTCACAGGATCATGATCTTTTACGAGATTCTAAGAACTATACAAGTAACTTGTTATACTAAATTTTCTATCTTTACACCAGTCCTGTAAAATGGGTTTTTCTGATGTCCTCATTATACAAAAAAGAATTATGAAAGCAATATTGTGAAATGAATCATGTTCTTATGTTTAGGTAATTTCCTAAACACAGCTAGTAGGTGGTTAAGCAGATTCAGTGAAGAGTATAAGACTTAAAAGAAGAAAAAAGCATAAAACATGCAATGAAGTCTCTGAAGAGAAAAGAAATGACAGTATCCAGAGCACCAAGAGGAAGAAGTAACCTTGGATGAGATTAAAAGTCACAAGACTAATACATAAGAAGCTAAGGATAAGTCAGAATGCAGGTTGACTGGAAGATGAGTTGGTTTCCATAAATTGTTTTCTTTTGCTTTTTCTTTCTATTCTGCAAAAGAGAAGGCAAAACTATATTCTAAGAGTCAAATGAGTGAATTATTTGTATTTCATATTTAAATTACCATTAAACTAAGTGGGTAACGGTGCTAATTATAATACAAGTCCTGCAGCATTAAAAAAAATTAAACATAATTTTCAGGGGAAAGAATAGGGTAAGTGGAAGGAGAGGGAGGGGGGATGGATAAAAGGAGAGAGTACTAGCTCCTATCTCTTAGTTCTATTCCCAAATACTTGCAATATTCCCCTTCTGGGGCAGACTGGCCAGCCTCACAGCCAGGGGCTGGGAATGCAATCTGGGTCTCTTTCATGGGTGGTGGGAAGCCAACCACTTGAGTCATCACTTCTCCACTGTCTCTTAAGTAATTAGCAGTAAGCTGGGAGTAAGGGTACAGCCAAAGAGCAAACCCAGGCACTCTTATGTGGGACATGAGAGTCTTAACCACCTGAAATTTAAACCGTCTAACTCTGTTGTTTAAATTATATAGTGCTATGGTTTTTCTCCCTAAGGTATCAAATGTTTGATGCTTGGTCCCCAGCATAGCAATATTTGGAAGTGGTAGTACCATTAAGAGGTAGGGTTTAGTAGATTCGTGGGTCATCGAGGACATTTCTTTGAAACAGATTAAGGATGTTATCTTATGTGAGAGTTGTTATAATGGCATAAACATGGCTATGTCCCAGTTTCTCTGGTTAGGATCCTAACCTGTCGTATGATCCATCTTGTAAATGCTCCCACTTTTATGATTCTGTCTCCCTTTGGATATATTCCTAGGAGAGGAATGGCTGGGTAATATGGCAGGTTTATTTGCAATTCTCTAAGCACTCTCCATAGTGATTTCCATAGTGGTTGTATTGGCCTACACTCCCACCAACAGTGAAGGAGGGTGATATTAGCTTCATAGAAAGAGTTTGGAAGAATTGTCTGTTGCTTGGAAAAGCTTGTGGTGGACTGGGGTAAGTTCCTCTTGAAACGTTTGGTAGAATTCAGCAGTGAAGCCATCTGATTCAAGACTTTTCTTGGTTGGGAGGGCTTTAATTATTGATACAATATCAGTCCTTGTTATAGGTCTATTTACATTGTCAATTGCTTCTTGATTCAATTTTGGTGGATTGTATGTGTCCAAAAATCTGTCCATCTCTTCTAGGTCTTCTGATTTGTTTGCTTGTAGTTGCTTGTAATAGTTTTTAAGTCTCTGTATGTCTGAGGTATCTGTTAATATTTCCTTTCTTGTCTCTGATGCTATTAATGTATATCTTCTCCCTCCTTTTTGATTAGTTGGGCTAGTGGGGAGTCTATTTTGTTGATCATCTCAATGAACCAGCTCTTTGATTGAACTTTTGTACAGTTCTCTTGGTCTCTATTCTCTCCCTTATTTTGATAATTTCTTTTTTTCCTAACTAATCTTGAGATTGGTTTGCTGATGTTTTTCTAGTTTCTTAACATAAGCATATATTGAGATGAACTTTCCTCTTAACACTGCTTTGATAGTGTCCCATAAGCTTCAATATGTTGTGTTGATGCCTTCATTTGTTTCAAGCAATTTTTAAAATTTCTCCTTTGATTTCCATTCTAACCCATTACTCACTTATTAACATAGTATTTAGTCTCTGTGTGTTTGCAAGTCTTCCTGGGTGTTTTGACTTCTTGGTCTCTAGCTTCACTCCTTGATGCTCTGAGAAGATGCATGGTATAATTTTGACTTATTAAAATTTGCTGAGGCTTGTTTTATGGCCTATACCATGGTCAATTCTGGAGAAGGTCCCATGTACTTATGAGAAAAAAAGTGTATTCTCTGTAGGATGAAAGGTTTGGTAGATATCAACTAATTCCATTTGCTCCAGAGTCTGGATGAGTTCTGTTGTTTCTTTGCTTAGTTTCTGTCTCTTTGATCTTTCCATTGATGTTAATGGGGTATTAAGGTCACCCACTATGATTGTATTGCAGTCTGTTTCTACCTTTAAGCCCATTAATGCTGATTTCACGAAGCTAGATACCTTTGGCATATATACTATTATGGTGATCTCCTCTTGCTGAATGGCTCCTTTGATCATTATATGCTGTTCTTCTTCATCTCTTTCAATGTTTTTCACATCAAAGTCTATATCATCTGATATAAGAATGGCTATGCCTGCACAATATTCCTTGCCATTTGCTTGGAATATCTCTTTCCATCCATTCACTCTGTTTCCTCTGATATTTGTTGAGGAGATGTGTCTCCTGTAAGCAGCAGATAAATGAGTTTTGATTTTTGATCCAGTCCTCTAATCTATGGCGTTTGGTTGATGAATTCAAGCCATTTACATTCAATGTTAATATGGGTAGGTAGGTTTGGTCCTGTCATTTTAGCAATGGGTTGTTCTTTGATTAAGTCTTCTGTTAGCGTTTTAGTGAATGTTCTCCAAATCTGCCTTTGGTTTTGGTAGTTGCTATCCTTTTTCTCTTTCATGAGAACATCTTTGAGCATTATTTGTAGAGTAGGTTTAGAGGTGAATTCTTGGGAGTTTTTCTTTATTGTGGAAGAATTTTATTTCATTTTCAAAGACAAAGGATAACTTTGCAGGATACATTATTCTGGGCTGAAAGTTTTACCCCTTCAGAGTTTGGAATATGTCACTCCATTCTCTCCTGGCTTGTAGTGTTTCATCTGAGAGGTCAGCTGTGTATTTGATTGGGGTTTCTGTATAGGATGCTTGAATTTTTGTCACGTGCACATTTAAGGATCTTTTCCTTATGTTCAACTGAAGAGAGCTTGATTATCATGTGTCGTGGTGAAGATTGCTTTTCATTAACTCTGTTGGGAGTTCTGTGACCCTCTTGTATATTGTTTTTCAATTCTTTCTCCAGATTGGTGAAGTTTTCACTTATTATTTCATTGAATATACCTTTAATCCCTGTTTCTATTTCTGCGCCTTTTGGAACTCCCATAATTTTTTAAAGATTTATTTGTTTTTATTATGAAGTCAGATATACAGAGAAGAGGAGAGACAGAGAGGAAGATCTTTTGTCTGATGATTCACTCCCCAAGTGAGCAGCAATGGCTGGTGCTGCGCCAATCCGGAGCCAGAAGCCAGGAGCCAGGAACTTCTTCTGGGTCTCCCACGCGGGCGCAGGGTGCCAAAGCTTTGGGCCGTCCTTGACTGCTTTCCCAGGACACAAGCAGGGAGCTGGGTGGGAAGTGGAGCTGCCGGGATTAGAACTGGTGTCCATATGGGACCTTGGTGCATTCAAGGCGAGGACTTTAGCAGCTAGGTCATGCCACCGGGCCCTGAACTCCCATAATTTTTATGTTGGACCTTTTAATCATATCTTATAATTCTTGGATACTTTTTTAGCTTGGCCTAGCTCTGCTTCCAGCTTTTTGTTTATTTCCCCCTGGTGACAGGAAATATCTTCCAATTCTGAGATTCTTTCTTCTACTTCATTCATTCAATGTACTCTCCAATGTACTTTTATTCCACTGTTTTAACTTCTGAAATGTCAGCTTTCGTTTGACTCATTTCCTGTTTGTCATATTCCTTGAATTCTTTGAACTCCTGTATTATGTGCTTCTCTCATTGTTGGTCAGAAGCTTTATAACGAGTTTTCTGAATTGTATCCCCCATTTTCTCAATCTCTTCCTCAGTTAAATCTTAAGGTGGTAGAAGCTTTTGTTCATTTACTAGGGAGTGTTTGGTAACATTCACTGTGCCTATGTCTCTTCTTTTAACTTTTGACATTGCAATCCTATTTGGTGGATTCTTTTCCTTAGTGCAAGTTTCTAAGATGTATTTCCTATAGGTCTACAAGTTGATTTTTATGTTCAATTAGTGTTCCAGATTAGGAAGATGCCAACTGTTCCAGATAACTGGTTTGTTGGTGGTGCTGATCTTGTTTAGACACACAAGATGGCACACGGTGGGGCACTGTCAGAGAGCCGGGGCTGTTGGCTTTCCGATCTGGGCCACACAGATCCTGCAGGATGTGAAGCTGGCTCTGTCCTCCCCGTGGGATCAGCCGGGAGTGACTGGCTGGAAACGTGCCCACTCTGGCACTTGATCCCTGTGCTGTTAACTCTGACCCACCACCAGTCTGCCTCGTGGAGTCTGACGTTCCCTTTTGGTTCACTGCTGGGCCATACTATTTGGCAGGACTGGCCAATCCCAGCCTGCCTTCGCCTCCCGAGTTCCCTGTACGAACCCAAGCTTCCATCTGACTGCCACAAGAGCTGATCTGTGGCCTCCGCTCATCCCGGGTTATGGCTGGAGTCTAGACTGCTGCTCACTGGCGGCTGGCGGGTTTTCCGTTCCCAAGTATCAGCTTTGGCCTGGTCTATTCCCATCTGTTTTAGGCATCTGAGAAGTGAAGTGCCAGCTGGGAACTCTCTCTTAAGCATTCAAACAAATTCATTGATGAATTCACCCAAGATGGGAAATGGCTGTTATTTTTTAATCTTCCACAATACTGATTTAAAACATGCCAATTACAGTTCCTGGTACTTACGGTAATGCTATCAGTGATGTATTAGAAACACAAAGAAAAATATCCAGAGTTTCTTATTTTAATTAATTAATTACTTTGACTTGAAAGGCAGAATATGCAGCGAGAGAAGGTCTTCAATCTGCTGGGTCACTCTACAAATGGCTTCAACAGCCAGAGCTAAGCTGACCTAAGCGTGGGAGCCAGTAGCTTCTTACAGGGCTCCCATGTGAGTGCAGGGACCAAAGAACTTGGAACATCCTCTACTGCTTTCCCACGCCATAGACAGGGAGCTGTATGGGAAGTGGATCAGCCAGGACCTGAACCAGCACTTATATGCGATGCTGGCTTCACAGGATGGAGCATTAGCTTGTGTGCCTATGTGCCAACCTCCCTATTATTTTTTATTTAAACTCCCTATTTTTTTCTCCAATCCCTCTGAGCATCTACGTAATCAATATTTTGTGTTCAGATTGAGTGGGCAATTTTATTCCCGCCATACAGGAGGAAGAATATGCAATCTGTGTCTGACAATTCAAAATGATGTCCTCCAATTTCATCCATTTTACTGAGAACAACAATATTTCATTCTTTTTAAAAATTGTTGGATGGTAGTCCATTGCATACACAGTTTAAAATCTGTTCACCTGATGATGGACACCTTGGTCACTCTATATTTTGGCTATTGTGAGCGGTACTGCAATAAATGTGGTGGAGCAAGTATCTTATTCATATAATGATTTCATGTCTTTTGGGTGTATATTTCAGAATGAGGACAAACAAGAAAATACAAATGCTGGGGAAGATGTGGATAAAGAGGAATTCTAATACACTGTTGGCTTAATTATTACATACTTTTAGCTCACAGAATGTTAGTAATAACATAGGCAAAATGAGAAGGCAAAGTGTTTGATATCATACTCTTTAAAGACTAAGTCAGGGATTAGCCTAGAGAAAATGGTTGGTTTGGAAAATGGTGCCGCTGGTGAAGAAACCTAATACAAGGCATTTTGAGATATGGAGGATATGTGCATGATGAAGCAGTTTTTCCCTGAACAAATTAAAAAAAGTGTTCTTAAAGATAACACATACCTCTGGAACTGAAGATTCCATCAGAGACAGTGGCGGAGGAACACATCCACCATCTTGTGCAAATTCCACTGGTTGATAAATAACTTCAGAAGGTTGTAGGTATAAGAATGGAGTAGAAGAGGCAGGAGACTAAAACACAAAACCATTATTCTGATTCTAATATGATTAGTTATTTCTGTTAAATCAAATGACTTCTCAAAACGATAAAAGAAATATTTGTTTCATATTTTCCTAAAACTTTATCTCAGGGGTAGTACAGAAATATCTGAGCAACGGACTGGATATTCTGGGTTGAAATAAATTACAACTGTGTGAATATTATTCAAGCATGTTTTCATTGGTTAGGTACTGAAAGTTCTTAATCTCTCAGAACTTCAAAAATAAATACATATGATAATGGTGAACATATATTAAGAGTTATAATACTAAAAGTTGTAGTAATATGACATATGGCATTTAAATTGGTATAAATGTGAATTCTTAAGTTTTATGACTTTTCACAGAAAGTGAAAAATATCATTAAACAGTCTTTTTAGTGTAACACTATGTAATCAAAAATGTTAGAAAAAGAATACTTTAGGAGCAGAAACCAAACAGAAGCAAAATCTGAAGTGAAGCTAAAAGAATGCTATGTTTTCCGATAATGCTAATAGTGAAACATAATTTTCTCACGTTCAGGCAGCACTCTTATTTGATAAAACACCTTCACTTATATGATCTCATTTGGTCTTCACAAAAATCACATAAGGAAACTTACAAAAGTATGGTATAGGAAAATGAGACTATAGTGATCAAATGAACTGCCAATGAAATCATAGTAAAATCTAGTTCTCAAATCTAGTTCTCTTGACTTTAGTATTCGTGCAATTTTTCCAAGACAATGAAAGATGGATTTTAGAATAGTTATCTAAAGTTAATTTTTACCTGAGGAACGCTCCATTGCCACTGTCCGGGTAGACATTGTGTAGGGGCCTGAAAGGGAAAAAAATAAGCAACAATAAAAAAAAATATTGACATTGTAAAGAAGGGTTAAATCTGGATGTTTACATGAGAAAGAATGACACTGGACCTTCAATTCCATCAAAAATAAAAGCATAAACAAAATTAATAAAAAATGGATCAGATACAAGGTAGGACTGCATGAGGAGTCATGGTGTTCACCTAAGTCACATGGATCAACATTGCCAAAGACGACTTTGCTATGGTTCATTGGAGAGTATGTACAGATAAAAGCAAACTGGGAGATTGGAATAGAGAAAGGATCAAGTTATAAACTGGGGCCCACACTGTGAAGTAGCAGGCTAGTCCTCTGACCTGTGGTGCTGGCATTCTATATGGCTTTGGTTTTACAGAAGCACACTGTCTAGATTAGAAGTATTTTAATTCACATATCCAGATTAAGGTCTAATATATCTAAAAGACAGAAATGATTTATGGAAGTATCACTGCTAAGTTAATTTTATTTATTTAATGAGGAGGACACATTTGAGCTACTGTGTCTAAAATATTAACTTGTATACAGAAAGAGGGACACATGCATGCTGGCTCATTTTATGGTCAGTTGAAGAATATATCAGTTTTTCTATGCGCATGTAGCACATATGCCAAATATAAATTGGCTTAGGTGGGGAAACCTAATTGAACAAGGGATAGAGATTTTCCATTTCCTGATACTCTCCAAATACCCACAACAGCCCAGGGTAGGCAGAAGGCAGAAACAGCAACATCAAAACAATCTTGGTTTCCCATGTGGGTGGCACAACTCAACTAGTAGTTGTGCTATCTATCATCTGTTGCCTCCCAGGATATGCAGTGCATTTGCAGAAAGCTGGAATAGTAAGCAGAACTGAGACTCATATGCAGGCACTCTCATATGGCAGGTGTGCATTCTGAATGCCTGCTCTAAAATAACACCCTGTGTTGTAAAATATTATGTTGCAAATTGATACTATGATCTTTCACATGGTCCAGGGCCATGACTTAACTGGCTAATCTTCCCCTTGCAAGCACCAGGATCCCAGTTTGTGCCTGTAATAGTCTGTTCAGCTGCCCATCCAGCTCTCTGGTTGTGGCCTGGGAAA
Organism: Ochotona princeps; assembly: GCF_030435755.1. Taxonomy (NCBI): domain Eukaryota; kingdom Metazoa; phylum Chordata; class Mammalia; order Lagomorpha; family Ochotonidae; genus Ochotona; species Ochotona princeps. The sequence continues at coordinate 73,200,548 of NC_080836.1, forward strand.
GCAGTAGAGGATGGCCCAAAGCCTCGGGACTCTATATGCCTGTGGCCCAAAGCCTCGGGACTCTATATGCCTTATTGTCCAGATTGGTTGAACAGTTTCTTGGGGAGACCTTTTCTGGTCTGAAGTTTGAGCTGGCAGAATATCATCACAGTCAATTAAGAGTCCCAATATAACATCAACAGCAATTTGCAATGTTATGGAATTGACATGGTTTTGAGTAACCAGTGTATTAAAAAGAAAAAAATAAAAAAAAAAAAAAGGAAAACAAGTCCTAGCCACAACCTATGTTAACCTGTAATGGGGGGGAGTGCAGGGAAATCTTTCAGGACCATAAAAAGAGTGAGAAAAAAGTACAATATAGCCTATCAAGATCAAATCTGGTAATTCATAGATAACAGACTCAAAGCGGCACTAAACAACAATAAAACTACTATATCAATGCATGAGGGGGGAATCGGGTGCGATCCTGACAACCTCTTAACAGGAGGTCATGTGCGTGGAGCAGGGGAGCACTCCAGAGTGGAGCAGGTGGTAAGGAGGAAGCTTGGATCCCAACCATGAAGACTCCCAGACCTTCACCACAAACTATTAATACGAGCAACAAGGACTATATCCCAACTGCCAAGGAGGCCACAGGGAATTGGATGCCCTCGGAGGCCGAGTACTCTGAGGTCACCCACCCCCAACCGGAGCTTCCACAGGGGATGGAAGAAGTCCAAACACTACCGTGCAGAAACCAACGTCATTGGAAAGACAACCAGAAGCCCTGAGTGGTCTGCAGAAACAGAAGAACAATAAACGTCCTTCGGGACCAGGGAGGAGAGCTTTCTCTGGTCCGAGCCTGGCTCCACCTCTGGACCCCCCCTCCCTCGCAATGACCATCGGGATCGCTTCGAAAACCCCTCACAGCAAACAATCCTACAAACTAAAAAAAAAAAAAAAAAAAAAAAAAACACCTAAAATAAATAAACAACAGAAAGTAGAGCTTGAAATCTGACAGGAAAGAGCTGGCATGGATTGGCTCATGCCTCGCTGGGTGGGTCACAAAGATTAGTCACTCCTCACCATGGTGTTGAGGATTTTCCTGCACACCCCCCCCCCCCCAAAAAAAAATGTTCTGCACCTAAAATGTTGACATATATCTTGTTAGAGTTACAAGCCAGTCTGGATTATCCTAAAATCTGCCAAGATCAGCAAAATTTTACTTCAACACAACAACTGGCTAAATACTAAGATGAAATGGACACGAAACAGCTGAATGGTGCCTTATGGCCATTTTAAGGTATAGAGCAGCCGGTCCTGTATATACATCCTCTTAAATGAAAAGCCACAAAACAAAATCAACAACAGGAAGAAAAATAGAAATTTACAATGTCATGAAGTTAGATAACATGCTGCTAGATATGATAGTGTCCATTACACGGTTACTATACATCCCCTTAAATGAAAAGGCACAAAACAAAATGAACAACAGAAAGAAAAAAAGAAATTAACAACACCATTAAGTTAAATAACATGCTACTGAATGACTAATGTGTTGCTGGAGAAATGAAAAGAAAAATCAAGGACTTTCTTGAAGAAAATGATGCTACTGCATGTTTTGAAGAGGTGAAACTAACAAAACAAAAAAATAAAAATACAGGTTCCATTGGTCTTTGTTGGCGAAATGTGTCTCCTGCAGGCAACAGATAGATGGATTTTGATTTTGTTTAAGCCAGTCGACTAATCTATGATGTTTGATTGATGAGTTTAAGCTATCAATTCCTGTTTTCTGGAATGTGCCCTCTTTGTTTCACACTGGCTAGTATTTCTCCGTCTGTTTAAACGTGTCCTTACCCTATTCTGCCATCTAGATTCTATTTCCTTAATTTCTTTATAGTGGAGCCTTACAGTGCCTCTCCTCTAGTTTTTCACAAAATGGACACATAAGTGTGAACTAGTCTACGACTGTTCTGTGGAACACTCAACTTATTCATTCTATCTTGTTTCAGCATTTGTTGTCCAGTCTCTGTCCTTCCTGGCCCCACCATCCCAACCTCTGGTAATCATGAGTCTATGCTCCGATTTCTTTCTGTTCCCATATAAGACATCCTTGAAGTCTGTGGAAATGGAATTTAAAAATAAGTTTATTTTGAAAATGCTTTGAAATCCATACACTTGCAGAGTTGAGTCCTCCAAAATAGCATGGAAAATGTATAGTTTGTGAAAAAATGATTGGATCTTACATCTTTCTGCACCAAAATAAGTACTTCACAATTCTTCCTGGGAACTTCTTCAAGCATGAATAGGTAGTAACTTCCTGTATTTGCTACATTCTATTAACATATCCTAGTTTCATTCATTTTGCTGTACTTGACAGAAATTTCCTTCATTTTCAGTGGCTTAGTAATGAAAATTACTAAACACTGATGAAAATAAATAGTTAGCATTGTGGTACAGTGAACTAAATTGCTTCCTATAATGGTGGCATCCCATAGTGAAGTGCTGGTTTGACTCCTGGCATCTCTGCTGCTGATCCAACTCCCTGCTAATGTATCTGGGAAGACAGTAGAAAAGTACTTGGCTCCTACAACCCATGTGGGCAATCTGGATGGAGTTCATGGCTCCTGACTTCAGCCTGGACCAGTGCCTCATCTGTTGTGGGCATCTGGGGAGTGAATTAGTGGATGGAAGGACTCTCTCTCTCTCCCCATCTCTGTCTCTTCCTTCTTCCCTCGATCACTCCATGTTTTCCCCTTTTCCTATCACTTGGTCTTCAAATAAATAAATGTTTTTTTTTTTTTAACAAGAAAATAAGACACAAAAAGTCTCCCATATACGTGGATTAGAAGAATTAATAGTAAAAATGTCAATACAAACAAAAGTGATTACAAACTTAGTGCAATACCAATTACATTTTTTTTCTTACAACCAATTTTTTCTTCCTGTAGCTAGGGGTAGGGGGGAAGAGAAGGGGAGAGGGCTGTTCCCAGCAGCCTAACCACTTTGGTACCCAGAGATGTGGGACGACCTCTTGATGTCATCCTAGGGCCCCCAATGTGGAGCATGTTTTGAGGGTACTGCTTAAGTGGTTGTGATAGATCTGAGATGTTGATTTCATTGCTCAAGTCAAGAAAATCATTTCAAGGTTCACTGGCTGACATAGTTCACACTAGAGTCTCTATTTGCTTAGATTCTTGCTGTCAAAGCTTGTCTGAGAGAGTTGTCCAGTGTGTTCTGCCCTACATGGTATTAGATGTCCTCTGATGTCCTCAAAGATCTGTCTTGTCCCCCATGTGTGCATCTGAGCATGCTGTCTAGTGCGCAGGCTTCAGCAAACCAAGGAGGCCCAGTTCTGACTCATGTACTCCACGGCCAGACCACAGATCCTATGGTTTTCCCTGTGGTTGGAGTTTTGAGCAGTGTTCAAGTTGGAGGGGAGGGTCCCCAAAGAAACTTCACCAGAAGTGACCCCATACCATTACCCACATCAGACTACACACACTGGTGGTTGCAGTTGCCCAGCCAGTTCTGTTCCCAGCTCCATTTCTTACACAAACTGATGAATGCCATGGCCCAACCTAACCCTGCCCACCAAATACCCGGCCCTGACGCACATCAGCGGAACTGCACCCTAATCAGAGCAACCCCCAGTAACCCACACTGGGCAGTCCCCAGTTCTGTTTCCTGTGCATGATGGTATGTACAGAAGACCGATCTAATCTGTCCTGCATCCCTTTCGGCTCTAATGCATATCAGTGAGTGCCTAAGAAAGTCTGACTAACCCCACTATCCAGCCCAAACTTATGCTGGCAGGTTCTATTGCCTGTCCAGGCAGGCCCACCCCCCAGCCTTGGTTTTCATACTCACCAGTGCGAGCTGTAACCCAGAGAGGGGTGCCTATAAATTTCCTACTAGGCCCAATCTCAGTCCTGGATCTTGTACTTTCCAAGTGGTACTGCGGTCTAGCCTGAGAGGACTTGCCCTCAGTTCCAGCATTTGTCAGCTGATACTCTGGCAAAGCCCAGCCAGCTTGCACTTACTCTTGTTCATACTAATACCAGTAGATAGGGTCTTGCAGCGCAGTCTGGCTCTCCCCCTAATCCAACTCACATGCAGGTCAGTGGGTTTTGTAGCTCTGCCCAGCCTGGTCCACTCCAAGTCCCAGCTCTCATGCTCAGCAGTGAGAGCAATGACCCAGTAGGGGATCCCCTGCAGTCCTCCTACTCGCTCACCCCCTCCCCAGGGTGTTACATCTGCTGGTAGGTGCTGCAGCCCAGTCTGGCATGGCCTGCCTCACCTCATCATTCATCTGGCCTGCCCTTAGTTCCAGCTCATGCTGGTGTATGCTGCTGCCTAGCCTAGCCCAACTAGCTCCCTGGCTCTGGCCTTAATGTGAACTGACTGGTGTTCACATTAGGCCCAATCTGGACTGTCATGCACCCCGTCCTGGTTTTCACATCTGCTAGTGGATATGATGAACTGGCCCAGCCTGGCTGTTCCCCTAGACCTAATCCATACGTATACTGGAGGATACTATAATCTGCCCCTGTTACAGTCCACTCCTGGTCTGGGCTGCTCCCAGCCTTGGTTATTGCACTCACCTGTAGGGACTGTATCCTGACAGGAATTCTCCAAGCTCCTCTATCAGGTCACCTCCCAGACACAAATCTTGTGCACACTGGTGGATGCTTGGCCTAGCCTGACTTGGCCTACCTCCTGTCCTGGCAGGTACAGTGGCCTTGCTCGACAAGCCCATAGCCATTCTGGCTCTTACTGTTGGGTGCTCCAGCCCACCAATACTTTGCCCCACCCCAAGACCCAGTTTTCATGTGGTTCAGCAGGTTCTAGCCCAGTCTGTCTTATAACCACTCTGGCACCAGCACCAGCTGGTGTTGGAACCTAGCCAAGTCTGGCACATCCCAGACCCAATCCGCACCCATGCTAAGGGATGCAGTAGTCATGTCCAGCCCAGTTTGCTACTCCCATCCTGGCTCTTGTGCTCACCAGTGGGAATCACAGCCCAGGTGGGTTTCTCTTAGCTTCCCAACCAGACTTGTTCCCAGTCACAGATCTTGAGTGTTCTGGTTGCTCTGACCCAGCCTGGCGTAGACCACTCCCTGGCTTGACCCTTGCCATAGATGCTGCAGCCTAGCCTGGTCTGGCCTATCCCCCAGAAACAACACTCACTGGTGGGTGCTACAGCACCCTATCTAGAGTGCCTCTATCCCTGGCTGTCATGTCAACCAGTAGGTATAATAGCCTAGTCTAGCCTGGCATAGCTTGTACCTCATCCTGGCTCCTGCACATGCCAGTGCACTATAGTTTGGCCTGGCCCAGCCTGGTACACGCTCTCAGAGGCAACCCACTCCATGCTGACACATGGAACAGTCTTGTTCAGTCTGACCAACACCTAGCCCTTACTCACATGCTCACCAGTGGGAGATACACCCCACCAGGGGAGTTTCCCAACTTTTCCTATCCGGCCCACTCCCAGATCCAGATTTTATGAATGCCACTGGGTGCTAGGTCCTTACCCAGTATATTCTGACCCCCACTCTCAGCCTCTGAGTGCTAGCAGATGTTGTGGCATGGCCCACCCCACATCCTATTCTCGGTTGCACTTCTTGGTGCTGCAATCTGGACCAGTCCAACCTATTCCCAACTCCAGCATGCATGAATGTTCGTGACTTTCATGGTCATGCCTAGCTTGGCCTGTCACCACATATCTTGAGCAATCAGTGCATAGTACTGTTCCACAGGGCTGAACCATGTATCTCCCATAGAATCTGCCCCCAGGTCTGGTTCTCTTAACTGCTGGTTAGTGTCATGGCTCAGTGTAATGTGACCTATCCCCTGTTCCGACACTCACTGGTCAGTACTGTGGTCAAGCCCTGCCAGGTAGGCCATCAAGCCCTAGCTTTAGTGGGCTGGTAGTTGGCAGTGGGTGGTAGTTGGCAATGAATGATACTAACTACTCCAGCTCAGGTCTTCCATGTGGCTGGGTGTATTTGTCTGATCCAGAAAGGTCTTTCAGTTTCTCTCCTCCAAACTGCTCAGTCTCAGTCCTCTTGCTTACCTGCAACTACAGCCTCACCTCTCTCGCATCCCACACACAATTTCCTGAGCAACATACAGCCCATGGTCCTGCAAGTGCATGGTTCCCCAGTCCAGTCTTCCGGCTGGGTGGCATGCTGGCCCAGAACCCTGACTAGGCTGCAGTTCCCACTGGTGTGCATAAGGATTGGGTTGGTGATGGGCTGGGTTGGGCTAGGTTGTAGCACTGGTGGGTTTGCATGGGAGGTGGGGTTGGGGGTGGAATTGACCAGGTAACTGCATTCACTGGTATGTACATAGGTTGATACAGGCGACAGACTGAATAGGACCCCACATTAGTTGGTGCACACAAGCTAGGTCTGGGGTCACCCCAGGCAAAGTTTCCTCGGGGACTCCCCAACTAGACTGCTAGACACAAACTCTGGCCACAGAGAAAATCACAGGTTGGCCAACTCTCCTGGCCAAGCTTTGGCACCAAGTGTCAGAGTGTGTGGATGTACCACCAAGGTGGACTTGGTCAATTAACAGATCTTAGTAAGATTTTCTGAACCCTGGAGAAATGAAACCAGCAACACCTCAGAATTATTGAATTCACTTAAGTAACACCCTTGGAACATTCTTCCCCACATCAGGGTCTCTGGGATGACATCAAATGTTCATCTGTTATCCCTGGCTGCTAATGTAGTTTGGCAACAAGGGGCGATCTTCCTTTCCTCTCTACACCCACCTCCTGTAGATACAGTATAAAAAGAAAAAATGGGAAACATTTGTCCCACCTACCTTCCTCCATAGCTTGACACTTCCCACCCTAATCAGTGGCCCATATGGGCATGCACCATTCTCAATCATGTAAACAACATTAAAAATAAAAATTTAAAAGGATTAGTAGGAAATACTGGTATTAAAACACTATTCATTTCACTTTTTCACTGTATTATAGCAACCAGACCACATGTAAACAATTGAGCAGAGTCCCAATAATGCCTTTCTCACAAGAACAGCCTCTTCAGCTCTATTTGGTCTGTGAACCATAGTTTTATAACCCTGTTGTAGTGGTTTGGCATTTTAATTCACTTATCTCCAATTTCTCACCAGAATTAATAAAATGAATAGTGCTAATTAAGAAAAGCTGTTAAAACAGAAAATAAGCCACAACATATTATCTATTTTAACATATATTAAATATAATGACAAGACTCTGATTTAATGTTAAAAGTAACCTGAAAAAAATAACTTTGTGGTCCAATATCTGTATCTTACTTTGTGAATTATTGCGAAGGACTTTAGAGTACCTGTCAAACAGGGAACAAAACTGCTTGGTAAAAGAAAGCAAATGGGGCATCTTTTTGTGTAACATTGTATAGTTCCCTCAAAAATAAAAAAGAAAGACATTTTGCTATTAAGGTTTAGCTATTTCTTTTTAATTAGTAGAATATTTGCATCAGCAAGAAAAAATAAGTTACAAGAGTGAGGCTGAAAGTACACAGGGGATTTTAAGTACAATTTAACATTTACCTGATAGTGATATGCAGGCTGCTGATAAACTGGCTGAGCCACCATCACAGGAGAACTAGATATAGAACGTGACTTTAAGATGAAGGAAAAACAGAAAAATTATGTCAAAATTCTACAAAATATCTCACTGATAGAATTTATTTCAAATTATTGCCTGAGGCAAGTCAATCTATGACTTAGGTATAGAAATGCTATTTTCTACTTTTTAATGACACTGTCAACTTTAAGTCTTTTTATTAAAATTAACACATTATTTCTACTTAAATGTGATTTTACTTCTATGGTAATTCTGAAAATAATCACTAGAAACCATTATTTCCAAAGACTGAAAATATAATTCCAAGAGAATATTTAGCAGAAAATGGCATCTGGTCTTAGAATAATAATACTTGTTATATTCACTGTGGAGACTAGCAGTAGGTGGTTAATGTTTACAGTAGTATTCAGAACTAAATGAATTATCATATCTGGTTTTCTCCCTAATTTCTCCCTACTTACAAATAATCAACATTCCATTCCCCTGGTATATATATTTAATTAAAGCAAATGCCTTATTTACTGAAGCACTTGTCAAATTCTATTAAATGAATAAGTTATCTAATAAACACAAAGGCTTATTATTATGTAAGTGATATATATGTAAGTTTTGTATCTATAGCTAAAGAAAGTACAAGTAACATTTGATTATTTAAAGTGATGGAATGGGGCCCAAATCAGATTACTTAAAATCAAATCATTACTAAAATAGGTAAATTGTGCTGCAAATGGTAAAAATGGCCCTAATGACAGTAATTAAAAGCCAATTTTTACTAAAGGGTTTAACTTACATTGTTTTGTTTTAGTGGTCATATCCTCAAAACAGAATAGTTTTGCATGATTCACAGACTATAATGATATGTTAATAAAATTGTACCTCATTAACTTTAGAAAATAACGTGATCTACATTAGTGGATTAAAGCAGGAAAAACAATATAAAAGAAAAGTGAATTTGTTAAAATTCAATCCTTTTTGTAATTAAAAAAAAACTGGCAAACAGAATAGAAAATAACTTCTTTAATTGCTTTAGGGTGGTGACTCTTAACCATGAGGGACTTTGTCCACAAGAGAATATCAGGCAAAAGTAGGAGACATTTCTGGTTATCCTAACTACGGAGAGGCTAGGGATACTTCTAAATATTCTTCAATGCACACGACAGATTCTACAACAAAGGAATCACCTGGATCAAAACATCATTAGTTATGCAGTTTTGTCAAACTTTTTAAAGAAACAAGATTTTTGATAGGTGGTAGAAACAAAAGAAAACAAACATATCATGTTCATAGATGGGAAGACTCTGTATTATAGAACATTTAATGTCTCCAATTAACCTGTGCATTAGGTGAAACTCTAATAAAAGTCTAATAAGTGCTCTCAACAGAACCCAACAAGTTGAATTATAAAATTTATTCTTATAAAACAAAGACAAAAGGCCAAAAGATTCTTAAAGAAGAACAAAGTTATAAAGCCACAATAATGAAAACAGATGGACACTTGATATTTGACAGATGACTCATTTCAAACAGCGGTAGAAGCACGGAGTAGTTAATACATAAGTTGAGATTTAAAATGTTGATGTGAAAAGCAGTAACATTGTACTATTTAAAAAGTAAAATATAGGAGAACATTGTCACTCTTATAATAATGAAGAATTCTTTGTAAAATAAGATACTAGGGGTTGAAACCATAAAGGAAAGCAAGATGACATTTCTTGACATTAAAAGAAAGAGCAAAAATATCCTAATTTTTTAATGAGAAGACGCATAAAGGGACAAGGTAAAACTAGAGGATATTTACAACATAAAACATTAATATTTAAAGAACTCAAGGAAAAAAGAAATCATTCCAACAGAAAAACCGACAAAGAATATGAGCAGGCAGTTCACACAAGAAACTGGAATGGCCAGCTAGTGTATATGAAAATATGCTCAATTTTATCAGTAATCAGGCAAACGAGTAGTAAAGTAAAAAAATACCACTGCCTAATGACATTGGCAAAAATGTAAAAAACTAGTAATTATAGGGGTTGGCAGATTATGGAGAAACTAGAGCTCTCATAACCTGCTGCCACTGCGGCTCACTTTGGAAGGCTCTTTGGCAACAATAATCAAGGATGTGAACACATTATGAATATGAAACTGTGAGTCAATGCATATATTTTGGCTTAAACCAATGCAGATTAAGGGAACACAAATTTTTTTCCAGTGACATGGGTTGCTGAATTATCTTAAAAGTAACAATTCAGAATCAACCTAAGTTCTTTTTTATGATTTTCTCTCCTTACAAACTCATCTGTGTACTGTTTTAAAGATTCTTTAACCGTCATTGTTTTTCTTTCTTTAAAAAAAGGCACATTTCTTACTTACTCTGGATCTTGCTATAATGCTTTATATCGGAATGTAAATATCATCAGGATTTCAAGCAATTACATAATTCCTGAGAAACTGGAGGAAAAAAAGCCAAAGACCTTGTATGGTAATATTAAAGGAATGTGGTTCTTTATTTTCATCCAGAGAACAAACTTAAAATTAGCTGAATGTCACAGGAATACATATGAACTCATTCATTTATTTCAGTCTAAAAATAATCAGAATTTTCTCATACAATGTTTTATTTAGCTTCTCTTGACTAATTTTGTAAACTGAGTTACCAAGCAGACACTTCACAATAAGCTAAATCAAAATAAGCTAAATCTCTAGGTATAAAAGTTTGATAAAATGTAAAGAAAAGACTCAACATTTAATATGCTGAAACTACGTAAGTGCATGATAAATTTCAAATACCAAGATAAGCATGACTACATATATGCATAGTCTAAAAAATTTTACAGCATATCCAAGCAAAATCTTGGAAAACCACTGTGCTACAGAAACATTCATATAATACACACAAGATCTGGATCTTCGTGAAGCCTTGATTGTGGAAAAAACTAAAAATATCTATTAATAAAGAAAAATAAAAGGACCTGGCACGGTAGCCTAGCGGCTAAAGTCCTCGCCTAGCATGCGCCAGGATCCCATATGGGCACTGGTTCATATCCCCGCAGCCCCACTTCCCATCCAGCTCCCTGCCTGTGGCCTGGGAAAGCAGTCGAGGACGGCCCAAAGCCCGTGGGAGACCCAGAAGAGGATTTGGGCTCCTGGCTTTGGATTGGCTCAGGTCTGGCCGTTGTGGCCACTTGGGGAGTGATCAATGGGTGGAAGATCTTCCTGTCTGTCTCTCCCCCTCTCTGTATATCAGACTTTCCAATAAAAATAAATCTTAAAAAAATTATGATAGACAACAGAATATTATAAAACAAGTGAACTAGATACATGGTATAATCTAAAAATATGGATCAAAATGGTTTAATTTAAAAAATACATTGTTGAGTAGAAAAGCAAGATTTAAATGTTTAAAAAGCACCCTCAGCAATAATACACATGTTTAAGAACACGTGTGTATTCATAGTAAACACTTATCAAGATTGCAGGAAAATATTCTGGTTAATTCTGAGGAGAAAAGAATAAGGGTGTGGAGATAAGTAAACTTTATCTGAATTTGTTTTATTTTACTTCCCCCTCCTTAAAAATAACTTAAATAATGAAAACACTAACATCTGTTAAATTTGGGTGGTAGAGTACTATGTTTTTATTTGCATTTATCTGTGACTGAAATATTTCAGAAATAAAGCAAATATTTTAAAAAAATCAGTATAATAGACTGAAATGCTTCCAAAAGAAAATTACTTACAGGCCAAGGTGGTGGGACAGAAGTTACCTCTGGAGTATGAAAATAAGCAACACCATTATGATAGGTGTAAGGATATCCAGTTGAAGTTGTTAGGTACATTGTTCCAGCTGCAGGCATTATACTAGAACCTAAAGCAAAGATTAAATAGCAAGTGAAACAGTGGAAGTGAAAAAGGAACAAAGAAATTTAAATACATCCCAAATGTTCACCAACTGAACTCTGGATAAAGAAAATGTGATACAAACATATAAATACACTAGGGAATACTGCTCGGTCATAAAAAGAATGAAATTTTGTCTTTTGTAATTAAATGGATGCAACTGGAAGCCATTATGATTAGCAAAAAGACAGTTCCAAAGACAAATATCATGTTTTCTCATACACAAGGTACATAAACATATATCTATATGAGTGTGACTGACATTTGATTTTTGTTTGCAACCTTTGTCTATGTTCCTAGGGAATAGGCTCTGTTTTAATTTTTTACATGTTATTTGCTGGTATCTTAAGACAAGGAGGTGTTAATTCTGTGAAGTAAATGAAAGCATGCCTTTGCAAAAATTAGAAAAAAAAGGAATAAGGATGAATGGGGAATGTGAAAAGAAGAGAGGTTAGGGTAGGATAGGAAGTATCATCACACTCCTATTATCTGCTTTGTGAAATAAGTGAAATTTGATCACATAATATCAAATAAAGTTTAAAAAGAAGAAAAAGATTAAATAACAATAACTGGTATGTTCAATCTAGCTTTTAAAATACAGTTTCTTTGCTGAATGTATCTTGACAATAGGATGCTGAACTCTTCACCAATGTCCAACCCTACAATGTCAGCATACACTTAAAGAACAGAATGATAGGTTTACGCCTGATTGTGAAACACTACACCATTGTAATGACATGAGGCAAATCAGTGGGGACAGTGGGTTGGGGAGGGGGAAGGGAACTCCCAGAGCCTATGGACTGTATGATGGAATAATAAAATAACTAAATAAATTTTAAAAATATAGTTTATGAACAGCTTTTTGAGAAATATTTATCTTGATTCATTTACACTTTGCTAGAATAAAACCAAACATCATGTATTTTAAAGATAATTCTATATGCTAAGATATCTTTGAAGCATGTGTTTTCCACCTTATCTTGGAACTTTTATTAGCTTGTGGTGATTAACAGTTGAGTGAACAAGCAAGCTAGTTCTTATCCACAGGTTAACAACCCAACTACCTGTAGTGGTCAGCCTGAGGCTGAGTTGGAATTCAACCCAGGTCTCCTATGTGGATAATACAGTCATAACTATTTGAGACATCACTTGCTGCCTCCAAGGTTCTGCATCAGAAGGAATGCTAGAATTGGAAGCTGAACTGGGATTTGAATTCAGGTACTCCAATATGTGATGTGGACATCTAAACCATTAGACCAAAATGCCAGCATTGGAAATGATGCTTGATCTGCACTTCAAGGAATGAAACGGATCATAAAGAACATTATATGTAAAGGAAATCATATATCAGAGTTCCAAGAAGAGGAGCATGGTATGCTCTGGGATTAAGAGAAGGCGTAGGCCTGGCATAGTAGTCTAGTGGGCGCCTGTTCGTGTCCTGGCAGCCCCACTTCCCATCCAGCTCCCTGCTTGTGGCCTGGGAGAACAGTTGAGGATGGCCCAAACCCTTGGGACTCTGCACCTGTGTGGGAGACATGGAAGAGGCTGTGGGCTCCTGGCTTCAGATTGGCTCAGCTCCAGCAGTTGCAGCCGCTTGGGGAGTGAATCAATAGATGGAAGATTTTCCTCTTTCCTCCTGTATGTATATCTGACTTTGCAATAAAAATAAATGAATCTTTTTTTTAAACAAAAGGCTCAATAACTAAAACATGGAAAGAAAAGAGAATAGCTTAAAATAATCTGTGACTAAGAAGATGCATACTTCTGAAAAATCACCCTGGTTGTCGTGTAAATAATGAATTGAAAGATATTGTATTCAGAGACCAGTTGGAAGAACTTTCTTATAATCAAGATGAGTGAAGTGGACAGTTGATGTTGGCAATAGAAAGAAGAGACATTATCTAAGAAAATTTAAGAACTGCTTATACTTTACAAATAAACATTTAACATTTTTGGTTTTTTTTTGCAGAAAAATAAAAAGAATTTTGGAGTCAAGCAATCCTGGATTTGAAAAATTTGGCTAAGCTATTTGGTTCCATACTTCTCATGCAGGTTGTTGGATGGTGTGACAGGAGGTATGAAAAATTATTGACTGGGTTTGGCATTGTGGCATAGTGAGCAAAGTCACGGCCTGCAACACGGCATATTTGGTGTCCTGGCTGTTCCACTTCTGATCCAGCTTCCTGCTAATGTGTGGGAAAACACAGTGGAAGATGGACCTCGTGTCTGAGTCCTTGCCACCCAAATGGGCGACCTGAAAGAAACTCTTCATTCCTGGGGTCAGTCTGGCACAAGCCTGACCATTGTGGCCAGATGTGGAGAGAAGATATCTGTTTTTCTTTTAAAATAAAGAAATATTAAAAAGGAAAAGTAAAGGTACTGGTTGAACATGGTGATTTTCCCATAGGAGCAGTTTTATTCAAATACTTATTTTGGAAAATATTTTTATATTCAAATAAAAATATCACATTATGGAACCTAATGCAAATATACATGACATTTTTACAAAATCATGAGATTTTAAAACAATTTGTGCAGTTCCAATATGCTGTTTTGGTTTAAAACTCACAATGTACTCAGATGAACTATCCTTTAAGAGCATTTCAGTGAGAACTTTGCTAGAACAGTGCCTTTCTTTTTTTTTCCTAACTTTTATTTTTGAAATGTATCATATAATTAATGCCTATCTTTCTAAGACTGAATTTTATCTTTGTAAAAGAGGGCGTTAATAATATTACCCAAGATGCTGTAGGAATTAAAGCAAATAAATAAAAATCTATAACCCTGACATTGAATAGCGGTTAAATTATTTGTGCATTTGAAGTGTTCAGCATTGCACTGATTTATTTTCTGTTTCGGCAATTAGTTTCTTAGTACTTAACTGTTGATGATAATGGGCTAAAGATCCAGTACGACATGTTATAGGTCAACAACAGCAGTCTGAAAATACATAGCATTCTGTCATATTTAGCAATTCCATTTTATATTTTGGTCACTCCTAAATTAATGGACATTAACTTAAAAATATACACTATCTGTTAATTTCTAAGTTAAAAGAATTCAAATGCACATAATTTATGAATTTAATAGATGATTCATAACCACCTAATATTTTGCATATCTTAGATGACACTATGATGTGGTTAAGGAAAAGCGAGAAAAATTAGTTACAAATTTTATATGACATGTTTCCTTCTAGCCAAAGATGTCAAGATTTTAATAATTATGGGGAAAACATTAATTGCAAAGTTGCTCAGTTTAATACACAGGAAGAGAGAAAAAAGGAATAGAATTGAAAGAATCAGAAGGTAATTCTTAAAGCTTTCGGGATTGTTCTCTCTGATAATTATGATACATATATTTGGGTTACAGTAAATGGCAATATAGTTTTATATTATTTCTACACTTCTCAGCATTTTTACTTTACTTGAAAATATTTTTCTGATTAGAAAATTGTCTAGCTAGTAATTATCAATTCTAATAATTTTCATTATATTAAATATTTTAGTTGGGAAAAGACTTCTGCTTTAAAGATGTAATTGTAAGGCTGGTACTGTGGGTGCCAGCATCCCATACAGGTGCTGGTTTAAGCAGATGGAAGACCTCTTTCTCTGTCTCTCCTGCTCTCTCTGTAACTTGTTTTCAAATAAAAATAAATAGATCTTAAGAAAGATGTACATGTATGAAATATACTTACGCTACATGCACATTTATGCCTAGGCAAAAACATTATGATACATAACTTTGCAACATGAAATATGAAGATACTTTAAAAATTCATGGAGAACTTCAATTGAAGGATTAAATTTACTTTAAATTTGTGCAGTTATTTCATGGTATTTTCCATGAAAATCCCTCATATTCATTTGATCAGCAACTTTGCTGAAATAACTTACAAAATGAAAGAAACATATTTTAATAAACTCTTCTAAAACTCAACAGCGTTTCAAAAAAGAAAAATACATTAGTTCTCAATACATACGAGGGATCCCTACTTGTTGTTTTCTTATAGCTGGACCAATGTTCAGTTTCTTATCCTTGTAATTAAGTTTCTCAGCCTAAAGCAAAGAAAATATAAATTATTTCAGGGTTATTAATTAGTTATAAAACCAATATGGAAAATTATCGAGACAAGTTTTAAAATTCAGGCTACAGCAATTTTTAAAGGAAATAATGCTTATGTAAAAGGACCAAGTTTTTCAATTCAAACAGATTTGAGTCCAAATCTTGATTTTAATGCTTTTCCTTCCTTTCTTCTTTTTTTAAAACACAGTCAAACTTTATTATTCATGAATTTTGTATTTGTGAATTTGTCTATTTTCTAAAACTCCAAAACCAATACTTAATGGTGATTTGGGACTACCAAAAGATTTATTCCGACTGGCCAAAAGTTCAAGTAGCTTGAATGCATGTTTCCAGCTAAGGCTAAACAAGGCAATGTTGTGATTCAGCTTTCTCAATGCATATGTGTCCGTTTCACATTTTATGTATTGGCACATTTCCCATATTTTTTTTTGTTATTGGGGATTTTACTATTTAAAATGATCCCCAAATGCAGAATTGAAGCACTGTCTAGTGATCCTAAGCACAAGATTATCATATGTCTTATGGACAAAATCTGTGTTAGACAAGCCTAATTCAGGAATTAGTGCTATTGGCTGTGAGTTCAATGTTAATGAATTAACAAACTGTTAAATTTTCTGCCTTTAGATAGAAACACACACAAGATTATGCATTAATTAGTTAACTCCAGTGTTGTGACCAACGGTTTTCAAAGCCTCACCTGTAATTTCTCTAGGAACAGCTCAGTGTTTACTAATTCAGTATTTGTGGCCACTCTATCGAACACAACTGTTACACATAACAAGAATTAGATGTACATGATTCTAATAATATGCAATTCTATTTTTGAGAAAAATTAGTTGCTGTCATAACTTAAGTCATTACACTAAACTACTACAGTACTACAGGCTTTATAGACTTCTATGAATGCTCTTCGCTTATATGCATAATGTGTTTCATGTAAGGGAAATAATTTCAGATAATCACATTCTAGGGATTCATGCTTACAGAATTTTTTTAGGAATGCAAAATGCCATAAACACCTCACAAAAGATACTTCAATAATTTCATAGAAAATGCAATTAAAAGAGTGCAACAAGGGCTGGCATTGGTGTATTGGTTATGATGCTGCTTGGGATGCCTAGAGCCCGTATCCAAGTATCTCGGTTTAAGACCTGGCCCCACTCCCAGTTCCAGCTTCCTGCTGATACAAACCCCAATATGGTTTAGGTGATGGCTCAGGAAAATGGGTCCCTGTGACCCACACTGATACCTGTTTGGGGTTCCTGCTTCTGGCTTTAGCCTGGTCTAGCCCCACCTGTTGTGGATATTTGGAGAGGGAATTGGTGGATGAGAAATTTTTTCTGAACAAATGAAAAATTAAAAGGATAGCACATACTTTCTAAGAACTGCTGAAGCACCCTTTGTATCACTAAGTTCTTAATTTAAGCAAAAATAAATAGGAAATTGATATTACAACTTCACACAACCTTGCTCATGTAATGATTTGACATTTGTTCTTCTATAGACAGTCTCTTGCAAGCAATATCATTTTTTTGTAAAGAATCATTTATTTAAAAGGCTGAGTTACAGACAGAAGGAAATGGAGAAGAGGGTTAGGAGAGAAGAGATGAGGAGAGGGAGAAAAGGAGGGGAAGAGGAAGAAAGAGACGGGGAGAGAGAAAACATCAGAATCTTCCATCCACTGGTTCATTTCCCAATGAGCTGAAAAAACAGATCTGGGTCAGGCTGAGTGCAGGAGTCGGGAACTCCAACCTGATTTCCCAGAAGGATATAAAACTTACGTAGGCTCAAGTACTTGTGACATATTCCACTGCCTTTCAGATGTACTAGCAGGAAGCAGGACTAGAAGCAGAACAGGTGGCACTCTGAGATGCAGGTGTCCCAAGCAGTGATTTAACACACTGCAGCAAAATTCTGGCCCCTAATGCCAGAATTCTTAAGATACAAGTAAATCAAGATTCATTTTTAGCAACTTTTCATTTTAATTGAACTCTAGTTGAAAAATAAACACCTTAAGGGGTTAGTTTTCAGAAAAAAGTTCTTAAAAACAGTTCTAAAAGTGAAATTCACATATTAGAAGATCTTACCTCTTGTAAAATTTTTTGTGCATCTTCTTGTGTTTCAAAAGTGATGAAGCCATACCTAAATAAATGTAATTAATACCATTAATTGTTTTCTCAGGACATGACATTAGTTAGGCTAAATTAACTTTTTAAAAGAATGGGCCACTGTAGGAACATGCATCTTTTTATGCTGTACCAGAAAAGGAATCACAGGAGAATCATTCAGCTCAATCCTACCAGCTTCTCTATGAGTAAGAGGGCTAACAAAAGAAAAAATAAACCAGAGATCATCAAATACTTCATCTCTGAGCTGTAAGTAAGAAAGCAACGAGAATATGTTCTGAATTACAGTTTTCAGTCCAAAGCAACAGTCTCCTTTAAAATAATACAAGTTTAGCATAAATGAAGGAATCTAAGTAGAGAAAGACTGAAGAATTTAAAAATTTGACAATAGCACTTAAATTGATAAATAACTATACAATTGCCTTATTTATCAATAACACATAAAATTATAATTAGTATATTTCCTAAATATCAACTAAAACTTGTGTAACTTCAAATTTTAGATCCATTTTTCATTTGATGGTTACCTTGATGTACAATTCATACAATGTTCAAAATAAAAATACAAATGCATGGATAACATGTCCTAAAATTCAACAAGGTAAAAGCAAAAAATCAATTTACAAAGCTTTTATTTCTATTTATTTTTCATATATTTCTATTTAAACTTTTTCAGCAATGCTAAATATCATGTATACTATCTTCTTTAGTTCATAATTACTATGTTGTATATAAGGTTTCTTTTTCTCTAACATTAATCAAGAGTTAAGAAATTATTTTAACATTAAATATTTGGTAGAACACTTACACCACCCAGTGGAAAGGGCATAAAATACAGTTTATGGTTCCATGTGTATTTTCTTTTATGATTAGATAGTAGATATTACCAAAATATTGCAAATTTTGTTAGCTAAACAGGAGATAAAATAACCAGTTCATCTCAACATTGTTCAGAACTA
This sequence comes from Ochotona princeps, assembly GCF_030435755.1. Classification (NCBI taxonomy): domain Eukaryota; kingdom Metazoa; phylum Chordata; class Mammalia; order Lagomorpha; family Ochotonidae; genus Ochotona; species Ochotona princeps. The sequence goes on from NC_080836.1 coordinate 73,219,200, forward strand.
CGAGGAAGTACTGAATCTGTCTGAAAATGTCTTCTTGTTAGGATCCCATCTTTTCCAAAGTATTCGCCATTACACTTGAATACATTTTCTAATACAGTTTCTACTCACCTCACCGCTCCTTCTTAGGCCTGTTACTATGCTTTGCTTCTCTTCAAAGAAAACAAACATAATCCTCTATTGATACCCCGACTGACTTATATTTAACTTTGCAAACTCTTCTGTGAGTACACTAACCAAACTACATTTTTTTCTCTCTGAAATCTGGCTTTTATACACACAAATCTCCACAAATCCAGGTGCTTCCTGCTTTTCTTCTCAATTTTCATTCTTTTTGATATGACAATTTTAAATCATTCTCATTTAGAATTATATCTCCCATATATATTATTCTCATCTGAGATAAAATCTACATGGATTGGAGCTAACAGTTTTCAAAAAAGATCTCTATATTCTAAAGCAGAAATATAATTTCTGAGAAATTGGATTTCCTTAGTTTCTGGTACTTTTGCAACTCTTTATTTGCTATTCAACATTAAAATCTTGCTGCTTAACACTGATGGATCCTCAGCTTATGGAAGAATAACTTCCTAACAAGAAATGTTACAGTGTCTCCCCTCTGTTCAATGCTTTATTGCTTTCCAAGACAGATGAAAAGGTTCAGGAGAAAATAGGGCATGAAACTCTCTGCTGAAATAGAATCAAAGCAAAATTAGCAAACTCAGCAATCCAACAGAAATTCTGCATACTACCTGTATTGATACTAACCCTTTGGACACTCCAGCTCTGTCATTTACAATCTTCACTTCCTTCACAGACCCATATTGGGAAAAAAATTTTCTTAAATCATTTTCATTAGTCTAACAGGATAAAAGAAAATATTAGAACATTTTAATTGACTGATAAACAACTCATGGTTAATTTGCAGACAACTATGAATATATAACCAAAATAGTGCATGAAACCTCTAAGTTATTAAAAGCAACTATTTTAGGCAGTAGTTATGTTGTTAAACTATTTTATGTAAATAAAAACTTTTAAGCTTAATTATTTTAAAATGACAAAGAAAGCTTTCTTTTTAAGGTTAAAAACACCATGTTGTGGCCATAGTAAGGACCTATTGTTATTGGCTCTTACAGCTGAGAAAGGTCAACAGTCACAGCAGAGGAAACGGTATGTTGGGCTACACATCTCGCTACTGTCATCAGCGTAGTCTTTAGGAAAAAATATATTTCTGAAAATACTTGAAGTCAACTTGTAGTAGCAATACAGTGATTATAATGCTTATAATAAGTTATTAGATACTGGTGCAAGTATTTTGTCTAGTGCTTAATGTACAGGTTGGGAAAGTTGCAATTCATATTAGGAAGTCTAGGTTCATGTCCTGGGCTCACTTCAATTCCACCTTCCTGTTAATTTGTATTCTGGTGATGGCTCAGAAGTTGGAAATCCACCACTGAGCAGAATCTCACTCAGGGAGACCTGAGTTAAGTTCCTGGCTCCGGTCTGGCTCAGCTCTGGCTTTTGGGGCATTCGGTAAGAGAACAAGGCGATGGAGACTTCTTCTAAGTCTGTCTATAGCTCAAATAAATAAAATAGTTACTACTTTATTTGTACTCATGTACATTACAGTCACATACAGGCATTATCATGCTACTCAAATACTGGGATTATAATTAGAATGGAGAAGATGTACAAAAATGGTTTAGGAATATTTGCTTTTTTAAAGGTTTATTTTTATTGGAAAGGCAGAGTTACAGAGAGAAAGGAGGGACACAGAGATCTTCCATGTACTGGTTCACTCCTCATATCTGGTCTGGTCTGGCCTGAAGCTAGGAGCCAGGAGCTTCTTCTGGGTCTCCCACTGGGGGCCCTAGGCCATCTTCTACTGCTTTCTCAGGTCATAGTCATGAAGCTGGATCAGAAGCGGAGCAGCTGGGATTTGAACTGGCATCTGTATGGGATGCTGGTACCATAGGCAGAGGTATAGCCTGCTAACATGCAATGCCACCACACTGGCCCTGGAATATTTGATTTTAATTGAAACTGTCTGATGACAGATTATAAACTTTCTCCAGAATATTCACGCTAAATTTACTGCAACATCATGCTCTTGGTTCATCTATACTGCCTTTAAGAATAACTTAAAATTTCCACAGAAAAATATTTTCTAGATAGAAGACATGGCTTGGCTTATAGCACAGCCTTTTGAGTGCAGCTGCTACTTCACTGCTTATACCCCCACTGTTGGTTTTTAGGATAGCAACAACAAGCCTGCTACACTGGATAATGACAAATACTGAGTTAATCTGAAGTAAGTGAATGTCTTTTATTTGGTAAAAACAAAACGGAATCTGTGATAGAAAAGATCTGTTGTTAGAGATCTGAAAACAAAACCATTGCCTTGTTGAAGAATTAGCTCAGTGTTGCTACTGTGCTAGACACAATTCAAGATGACTAAACATTAAGAGTGACAGTCTGTACTCTTCTAAAATATAAGGTTTAAAATGTCTTGAGACTGGGGTTGGTATTGTGAGGTAGCTGGTTAAGCCACTGTCTGCAATGCTAGCATTCTATGTAGGCTCAGGTTTGTGTTCCAGATGTTTTACGACTGATCCAGTTCCCTGCTAAAGGTCGGTAAAGCAGTGGAAGAAGGCCCAAGTACTTGGGTTCCTACAAATGGGAGACCTGGAAGATGCTCTCGGCTGCTGTCTTCAGCCTGGTCCATCCCCGGCCTTTGCAGCCATCTGGGGAGTGAACCAGTGAATGAAGATCTAATTTTGACATTCAAATAAACAGATAAATCTGTATAAAGTATAATTCACACACAAATGTCTGAGACTGCTTGATAGAACCATAAACTATTTCCTTGTTGGCATTTATCCATGCTTTTGAAAAGGTGTGAACATAAAGTCGGAAACCCTTAGTAGCTGCTTTAAAGTTATGATTACATTTTACCTGAGGCTTTCAAAATTCAAATTGTGAATGATAGACTCTGGGAATCTAGAATAACTGACTGTTCAAATGTTTTTACTTACTGATGATTTATTTTTTAAAATACGCTAAGCTAAAAAAATACACTAAGCTATTGTAATATAACTCTGTAAAAGGACATCGAAATGGAATATTTAAGGTCAGCCATTACTGTTCTCCACAGACACAGAAAATATTTTTTAAAGTAAATATTTTATATCAGAAATAGTTTTTATTTTTAGTGAAGCAATACTTAAGATCAACTATCTTTGCAAATACACTAAGTGCTACATTTCTATTAACTACAAGAAAATAATTCTACTCTGTGATAGAATGATTATATACAAATAGTGAGTTATATATATCAAATACCTAATGGGATAGAAATTTTTTGGTTAAAAAGAGAGATCTATGCCTATAATTCCAATGGTAACATCTTTGCAATATGAAAGCTTGGATATCTTTCCATATTTCCATTTGGAATTAAGGATACTAATTTAAAATATTCATGCATGCCTCTCTTGTAGATGTTTACCAATAGTTTCTATTTGGGGAGCAACACAAATCATTTCATAAACTGCTTCTCTGAAAGAGGTAAATGGCTGGTTATGTTATATTAACACATTATTAAAATGCTTTATCTTGACCACGAAACAGGGCTTTTTCGGTTATCAAATTCGAAAACTATCACAGAAAGAAATTTGCAAAGCATGGGCGTCTAAGGGGGTTACTCAAAAACCTGAGATAAAAGTTGGGATAAAAGAAAAAGTTCTCTTTTTTTGAAAAAAATTCTTTTTTTGAGAATTATCATCCATTATTTGGGCTAGTGGAATATAATAGAAGAAATGATAATTAGTGAAATTTGGTGATGTAAAGAAAAGGAGTCATAAATCAGAAATTTGGCTATCAGCCATTGTAAGACAATCAGCATCAATTTCTTCATTTGGGAAGCTGGGCAATTATATGTGCTCTACTGAAAATGTTCTTTAAAGCAATTTAAAATCAGCGGACCATAACATAAATGTTTTTCTAGTTGCCTGAGGCAATAATTTTTGAGAAAATAATTTCTAAAGCAAAAACGTACTATGTTGCATATATAAGTAAGTACCTTAAAGTCAATTCCTCCTACAAAGATGCGATTAGGGATCACTGTTCCATATCTTGGGGCACTTGTTGGGTTATTCAAAGGCACGGGTGACACAGGATTAGGGGATGGAGATAACGAATCTGTTTGCGTCTGGTTTGATGTTTGCTGTAAAACAAAACTCTTTTAAGCTTTTAGTACTTTCAGTTTTGATGCAGGCTGAAAACACAATTCAAAAATGAGTCACTTAGGCACTAATGTTATGAAGAACATAATTAGAACTTGCGGTAACAAAAAATACAGGAAAAAAATCTCCGCTTTTGAGAAGACCTTACTACATACACTATTTAAATAAACCTGTGTTTCTAGTTTATATTATTTAATTACTGAGGAGTATTAAACCTTTAAAGAATAAGAAAGAGTAAAGGAGTCCCAAGCTGCTGTGAGTTAGCCTGACACAACCAACAAGGTGATGGTACTGTTAGGAACTGGCCTAGTGCAAGGAAAGGGAGTGGTGTTTTCTTGTTAACACCAATATCAAACAAAGTCATAGCGCAGCTGTGATGGAGCAGCAGAAAAACTCCATCATGATGTCTGAAGTCAAGAAAAATAAAAGCACTGCCCAAACCATCATATCCAGACACATTCCTGCCCTGGTGGATGAGTGAGTGATTGATTGGTTCTTATTCATCAGTTGCAGCTGATGACCCATTTTCCTTCCATTTTAGATATAAATTATCATAAGCATAGAAATACTCCTATTTTTTTTGACAACATGCATTCTCGAGCAAAGCTCTTCTTCCTTAAATGCTAAAACTTGTGTCACACAAGCCAAATCCTGTTAAGTTCTTTCTAGCACACTCTAAGAGGCCTCCATGGAGTGCATTCTTGTTGCTACAACTTACAGACTCAACGTTATAGAACTATAGGGGTGTTCCAGGTGGCATTAATAAATACTTACATTCATGTTAACCAATTTTTCTTTGAAAGTCAAAATATTAAATGTACTTGTCAATTTCAAGATTTATGGTGTAAAAGATTTAACTACACCAAATCAGTATAAATTTTTATACCAAAGACTTGATCACAGCACACATCAATATGTTCATGATTCTAAGTCAGAAGACTTAAGGTTCAATAAATACATACTAATGTGTTTTTGCACAATGAGAAGATGACAGACTTTCAAGGCACAACTGAAAACAAGTCTTGGGCATAGAATTTTAAAGAGAAACAGATTCAAGAACGTATTTGCCTCCGACAAACACTAACCACACTGCAAACATACTCAATGAATGTTTCTAAATATTTGAACCATGATTCCAGTCCACCAAAAAACATGAAAACAAATTTCCAAGATTGGTACTGGAGCTGCTTTTACTTCAATACCCAATAAAACCACAATCCTTAAATTAGCCCAAAAAGATAGAGAAACAACAAGACCAGTGTGACTGCTGAGCTATTGACCAGACTTTACACCCTCTCACCCCCTTCCCCTCGAGGGGAAAACACATGTATATCCCCACACTATGAGAATTTAAATTCTTCTAAACCACAGGTAAGCCACCACGCTGAACAGTTACTATGCTGTTGTTTCCAGTTACAATTCCGTTTCCAGTTTTCTCTCTGGAGACTTGGAGGTTATTTCTAACTTCATTTTACTCAATAGGACACAGTGCTCAAAGTGCATGATCCTGGTTGCTTGGATTTCGTTTTTCAACTGGACATGTATTGTTAGTGACTATAACAGCTCCAGCAGATGGCTCTGGGCCCACTGCTTACAGCTTGTATTACTGACCTGTTTGTTTAAAAAACAAAAAACAAGAACACCAGTCCTTGGGAAATTATCATCCTAAAAAAAAAAAGGTCAATTTTTGAACTGATTTGTTCTCAAGTGTGTTTAAGAGACAAATTCCAATATATTTCAGTGAGAGGGTGAAACGAATAAAAGTGAACAGAACACTGTCTTTAGTCACTGAAAATCGAAAGCACACCCATTGGGAAAAACCACACATCAACTTTTTACTCGGCTTACTTCATTCTCTAGAATCGAAGGCGTGCTCCAAGTGCTTTGTTTTTGTGCTGATTACTTATTTCCGAACACATTATACGCTCATTTATTATCTTTTGCCAATATAATGTAACAATGGCCATAAGGGCAAAGATGTGGCTTTTTTCTAAAGGAGTGAACAGTTTATACCAGGTGTTCAACGAACATTTGTTGAATAAAAAAATAAACGAATGAATGATTTCTTTTGGAGTGACCGGCTCACGATGTGGCCAACCATCAGGCCGATGGAAAACAGTATGAAAAAAAAAATAGCCTCGAAAATATTTTAATGTGGGCAGCACCAAAGCTCAAGGAGCGGTAAGATCTTTGCTCCTTATTTAAGGTTTTAGACCCACTCGGGTTAAACAACCCAAGGAGCCTTAGAGTCGATCACAGAAGCACTTAGGCAGGGTGGGCTACTACTGGGTGAGAAGGGTGTTCCGCTCAAGTCTCCTCCTCCTCCTCCCCTAACCCTGACCCTCCCCTAACCCAGAGCCGGGGACCAGGGCGGGCTAACCGTCGCAGTCACGGCCTCGTAGCTCCTTCCCCTCCGAGGCCAGCAAGCTGAGGCGTTGGGGGAAAAGGCCGCGGCGACTTCCTCGGGTTCTCTCGTGTCATCGTGAACCTGGGCAGTGACACGAGGGTCCACCCCCTCCCCACCAAAGTGCGGGAGGGAAAAGAAAGCCAGCCAGCGAGAAATTTTGCCCCGCAAATCCGCCAGCAGCAGTGGCGGGAACCCTCAACGGTACCGAGCCCGCCGTCCGCCGCGTGCGCCGCCGGCCTCGCGCCTTCGCCGTGGCGCGCGCCGATTGGCTGGCGGCGGGGTGCGGGGCGGGGCGCGGCGGCACGTTGCCGTGGTCCCTCGGGCCTGAGCCGCCGCGCCCCGCCCACGTCCGGCTCGGTCCGGCCCTGACCGGCTCGGGCGTGCGCCTCGTGCTAGCCGAGCCTAGCTCGTCCAGGTCCGACGTGGGCCGCAGGCTGCCCTTCTCCCTGGGTCTCTCGGGCCCGTCGGTCCCCTTCTGGTCAGGTGTCGAGCTGTCGACCACCCTGACAATTCCTGGCTTTGGGGCGGCCTGAGTGGAGCCCCGCAGGAGCAAGCGTCAAAGATGCGGCCGAGCTCATTTTGTTTTTTTTTCGGCGGGAAAGCGGTTTACCTGCCGGTACACCGCTGGCGCTTGTCCTGAAGCCTCCCGGCCATTTGTCGGGGGTCCCCCAGCCCACCTACAACCATTCCAGGCCAGGTGGCCGGTGGGCACCGTCCCGACCCCACAACACTATCTGATGGGGCTTGAAGGTGGCCGGCTGGTCGTGGCGGTCGATGGGACACCAGGGCTACGTTTCTTCCTCCAACAAAATAGTGTTTGGGGTTGGAACTCTCGCCTTTCCAGTTCCTGGGAAGATGGGGTTCATTGCCGCTCCTGGTCCCCGCCACTCCAGCACCGGGGACCCTGATCGCCATACTCACCGCCCCGGACTCGGTCTCCATCTTCTCGGCTCCTCGAAGTGGGGGGCGGAGGGGAGGGCAGGGGAGCGCGGAGGAAGGAACAGAACTCTAAAGTTTGAAAGCACCTTCCCACTCAGGAAGCAACACCACGTTTCCCGGCTGGGACTGTCCCCCTGGCGGCGACGGCAGCGGCGGCAAGACTTTTCACTGAACTCGCCACCTGGGGGGCGGGGAGGGGCCGGCGGCGTCGCCGCGGGACCGCAGTGCGGGCGGGCGCCGCAAGCCGCGGCGGGACGCGGGCGGGCGGTTTTCGGCTGTGCTTCCTTTCGCCTAGGCGGGACTTCTCAGGCAGTGCGTGCCTCAAGTCCGAGTGGGCGTGGGAAGGTGCTGATCTAGGGCTTGGTTCTGGGACTGCTCACTTCTGTTCTCAGGTGGCTGGCGACGACACAGCTAGCGCTAAAGCAAAGCTCCTCCGCTTCGGAGAGGCAAGATTCCTCTGGGACTGGCGAGTTCGAGGTGACCTCAAAGCAAACAAGCTTGTTGAGGGGCCCTTCCGAAGCTTGGTGCAGGGCGAGCAAGGCTGTTTCAAACTTTGGCCACCAGAACCCGACGCGCCCAACTCGTCCTAAGCAGCCGCGGGCGCTGCGCTGCACCTGTTGTAGCTGTCATTCAACCTCCCCGTGGGTTTGACGGGCAGAGTGGGGGCAGGCAGCTTGCTCAGGATCTGCTGAGCAGCCCGGCTGTGCTCCGGTGTGCACCGCAGCCAGCACCCTGAACGACTCCCGCAGGTCCCGGCTCTGCTGACCACTGCTTCTGGAGTCAGTCAACAGTCAGCTTCAGGAGCGCAGGAGGCTGGGATTGCCTTGGAGCAGCTCTGCCCTCCGGGTAGTTTTGGGATCTCCAAAGGCTGAGGGCCTTGTAAAGAGCATTTTTAAAAGGTAAACGCTGTTAGCAATTTCGTCTAGAAAAATGAATGGGATCAATGGTCATTATTGCAGACACCATTTATGCAGCGCTCACAACCTTGAGACATCAGGCACAATGGTTTATGGTCAATATCATTTCATTCTAGTAGTAACTCTAGACGGAACCCACAATGAAGAAAAATGGCAGGTAAATAATGTTAAGTGTTAAGGAATACGGAATAAAATTCGATACTTTTTTAAATACAGGACTCTCATAACAAAATGCCACAGGTTGGGTGATTCATAGGGTCAAAATGTATTTCCATAACAATTCTGGAGTCTGGAAGTCCCAAATCAAGCTATTGACAAGCTTGGCTTCCTCTGAAACATCTCTCCTGGGCTTGTGGGTGACTGACTTCTCTGTGTGTCTTCCTCTTGTGTGTCTCGGGTTCTCCTGTTATTGTAGTGCAGGGATTAGACAAAGCTTTGGAGAGTAATTTGGTGACTATCTAAAGCTATAGCAAATTTAATCCTGGTCTCTAACCACAGGTTTCTTTCTTTTCTTTTTAAAATCGCTCCCACTTTGCCATTTAATTTTTAAGGAATTAAAAACAATGTTAACTTTTTATCACTAATAACTTTGTACTTTCTACTGTTGAAGTTTGACTTTGGGTTGTCTTAGCCTCAAAATAAAGGATTAAAAATCAGAGTATCCTTGCTTATTTATTTTTTATTGGAAAGGCAGATTTACAGACAGGAAAGACAGAAAGATCTTCCATCTGCTGATTCACTCTCCAGTTGCCACAGTGGCTAGAGCTGAGTGGATCTGAAGCCAAGAGCCAGCAGTTCTGGCTTTCCCACATAGGTACAGGATCCCAAGGTTTTGGGCCGTTCTCTACCGCTTTCCCACAAAGGCCACAACCAGGTAGCTGGATGGCAAGTGGAGCAGCCAGAACATGAACCAGAGTTCATATGGGATGGCAGCACTTGCAGGAGGACGATCAGTAGGTTGAGCTGTCATGCTTGTCCCTGTTTTTTAATCTGTTCTAAGATTAACTCTTCGTGGTTTTCTTTTATTTTTTTTTTTTTTTGCCAAAAATGTAATGGGAAATTTAACCTCTGTTTATCTTAGATGAAGCACCCTCAAAGTCGTTATACATTTTCTGTATAATTCATTCATTCAGGTTTTAGTTTCTGTCGAAACAATATAAGTCCACTTGTATTAAAAGTCACATTCTAGACCATAATGTTTTTGCTGTGCAATACTAACTGATATTTGTGCATTTTGTTTGCTAATAGTATTGGTGAATTTGAGTAATGATGAATTTTTCCAATCAGAATTACTTATTTTTGACAGCTACATTTTTTCTGAAAAGATTTATTTTATTTATTTGAAAGAGTTACAGAGTGAGAGAGGGAGAGATTGAGATCTTTCATCCACTGCCCCGCTGTCCAAATATCTGCAATGACTAAGGCTGGACCAGTTGGAAACCAGGGTCCAGGAGTTTCTTCTGGATCTTCCATATGCATGTAGGGGCCCAAGCACTTGGGCTATCCTCTACTGCTTTCCCAGATGTATTAGTAGGGGGCTGGATTGGAAGTGGAGCAGCTGGGACATCAACAGGTGCCCATATGGGATGCTGGCTGCTGCTGTGTCACAACACCAACCTCTGAAGGCTGTGGTTTTTAAGACATAGTTATTCAACACAATTAGTGTTCAGTCTGATTTTCCTTAGCAAAACTTAAAGAGAATCAGTTATAATCAAAGGCCTGGGCTGGGTCTATTTTACTCACAGTATGGCAATTCACTCTTCTGCTTCTAAGTCTTTTCATTCTTATACCAAAAGGAATTTTTGATTTTGAAGTCTGGATAAATCATTCTAAAAATATATAATGCAATTCAACACAGCTGACTATAGATATCCCTATTGTGTGCAATACACAGTGAAATATGCTGTGTGAGATAAGAGGATGAAGAATACATCTTTTTTTAAATTTAAACTTAGCAGTTTATAGTATTCAGGCAAGATTTTACAGAACTTCATGCATTCTGGGGCAACCAAAACCGTCTTATAACTCTAACAAACCATATATTAACAATCAAAGAGTAGATCAGTCTTAGGCAGATGAGCAGAGAAATCTCCAATAACTTAGCAAGTGAGGAATAACTGAACTCTACATCCTATCTAGTGAGGTCTAGGAAAGGCCAAATCAGGAGCTTGACCAGTAACGTATAGGCTGAGCAATCACAGGCCAGCTGACTTCTTCCTGTCTATTCAAAACTTTCTATATTAGTCTCTGTCTATCTGAGCTAATTTTGGGGCTCCTGAGCAACTCTGATGGTCATTGCCAGAGAGGATGGGGAGCCAAAGCTGGAACTAAGTAAGGATCAGAGAAAGCTCCTCTCCTGAGTCCAGAAGGAAATTTACAAAGGAATGCATTTCTTATTTTCAGATGTTTTAAATCTGGAAGGGGAGAACTATTAATTACTCAGGTAATTTATCTAAATTTATGTTTTAATTAAACATAAGCAAAATAGGATAAATGGTACATGAACTATGAACGAAGGTCTGTGGAAGCACAGAGGTTGGCGTCATGGAGCTCAGTGTCCAGGGATGGGGGAGGTGCCATCAAGGGTGAGATGTTCCTATTACCTGTTCAATATCGGCTTAGACAGATTGTGTGTTTGTTTCAGAAAACATTTTAGACAATTCATATATATTTGTTTACTTGTGTATTGAGAGAGAGAGAGAGAATGGAATAATACACATTTACTTGTGTATTTATTGAGAGAGAGAATTTATGGAAGAGAGAGAGAATGAATATCTCTCACATTCATTCTCCAAATGTCCATAACAGCCAGGCTGGGTCAAGTGGAAGCCAAGATCCAGGGACTCAGTCTGAATCTCCCACATGAGCAGCTGGAACCCAGCTGCTTGACCCATCATGGGCTGACTTCCATGGTGTTCATTAGCAGGAGAAGGAATTGGGAGCGAAGATGAGATTCAAACACAGACCCTGCAATATGAGATGCAGGTGTCACAGGAAGCATCTTGATTGCTGAGTCAAATACCAACTATGACACATTCAAAAGTCTTCTAATTTCTGTCTCTTTCAGAAATTGGAAACTTAAGAGAGGTAACAATCTTTTTTTAAAAGAGAAAATATAATTATTTGTTTTGAAAGAGTTACAGAGAAAGGGAGAGAGAAGAGAGATCTTCCATCTATTGGTTCTTCCCCTAAGGGCTGCAATCAGGAGCCAGGAACTTCGTTCAGGTCTCTTGTGTGGTTGGGTCATCTTCTTTTGCTTTTCCCAGGCCATCAGCAAGGAGCTCTTTTTCCCCTCTGTAAGACAGAGTACTTCAGATATTGTAGGCATGGTGGATGCCAGGACTATGCATCTGGTAATATACAATGGTAACACTGGTGGTCCAAACAGCTCATTGTATTTAATAACTATAAGCTTAACAACATCTTTCCATGATTTTGTGCTCCCCTGGTTCCATGTTGAAGAAAATGTACATACTGATTATTGCTGGGGAAATACAATTAAAAACAAAGTCGTCTCTCAACACAGAAAACTTATCTGCAAAAGTGCTACAGAAAGAAAACAGTTTTATTGTTGAATATACTTTGGACTAGAAAAATCCACTGAGAGATTATATGGATAAAGAAGGAATCTTACCCTCTTTTATAGCCCAAAACAGATCACCCATCACATTGCAATAGTTCATACTAACTTTATCTGGTAAGTGAAGTGACTGTTTCTTTTAGCTTATTTGGGCTTTATCCAGAGGAAAAGCAAACCTCTCTTGTCTATGAAAGGAGGTAATTTTGTTAATTGGAACAAGGTACCTATCAAAATAAGGCTGTTACTGTTCCACTGAAACTGTAGGAAAGGGAAGCTATTTTCTTTGGTATCTGCATTTCAAAATGATCCCAACACTTAAGGAAATGTTCTCAGTTGTGAGACTGGAAAGGATCTTACGTATCCTTTGTAAATATTTATATACATTTGTATAGACAAAGAAGTTCTGAAAAAAACAGAGACCGAGAAGTACCTTTCCATTCAAAATGAAGAGAATGGGGCCAGTGCCATGGTATAGTAGGCTAAGCTTCTGTTTTTGGTGCTGGTATCCCATATGGGTACTGGTTTGAGACCCAGCTGCTCCACTTCCCATCAGTTCCCTGCTTGTAAATTTTGGAGGTCTGAATTTTTTAGATATATTGTCACCGTTTTTACTAGATGATATGGCTGATACATGATACGTGCTTATAATGGGAATTGAAGAAGGCTCACCAACTCTTTTGTTTTTGAAATGTTCACTAGCATTATATTTAAATCAGGATGTTTTAAAGGAATATTGAAGCCACACATATATTTTGTGTTAACTTAAACCACAAAATGTCAGTTTTAAATTAATTGTGATCATTGATTAGGCTGTGGATTAGAGGTTTCAACTCCTTTTCTCCCTCAAAATATTTTTTCATCTATGAAATGTGTATATTTAACACAGGAAGAACCTTATTTAATTTTTTAATTTTAGATAAATTTAATAAGTTCTAACTATCTTTTCCCACATGTCTAGAGGGCCTCTGGGGGGGGAGGGAGGAGTCATTGTTGTTGTTCAGTAGTTTAAGAAAAAGTAAAAACAAAAGAGATTAACATATTTATTTCTGCATGCTGGAAATGAGAGAGGGAGAGAGAGAGCAAGTGAGCAAGAAAGAGAGAAAGGAAAAAATGTTCTGTTCACTGGTTACTGCCTAAGTGCCCGTAAGCCCTTAGTGAGGCTGCAGCTGGGAACTAACAGTGTAGCTCAGGTCTCACACAGGTGGTCCATCAGTGCCGATTCCTGGCGTGTGCATCATCAGGAAGTTGGAGTCAGGAGCTGAGGGTACTTAGCTTCTCGGATGCAGCTCCATGACTGCCACTAAAATCAAATAATTGAAATGTCATTAGGGTCTGGCACTATGGCCAAGTGACTAGATCCTCATCTTGCAGATGCAGGCATCCCATGTTGGTGCTGCTTCATGTCCAGGCTGTCCCACTTCCCATCCAACTCTCTGCTTGTGGCCTGGGAAGGCAGTAGAAGATGGCTCAAAGCCTAGGAATTCTGCACCCATGTGGGAGACCTGGAGGAAGCTTCTGGCTCCTGGCTTTGAATCAGCTCAGCTTCCACCACTGCAGCCACTTGGGGAGTGAATGAGTGGACAGAAGATCTTTCTGTCTCTCCTCTGTATATCAGAATTTCCAGTAGAAATAAAATAAAAATTAAAAAAATTGTTATGTATAATCACTGGGTTAAGTTTGCATTGTGAAATAAAAAAGAGTAATACCTGAGTTCAACTATCTAAAGCACAGGTAGGCATGCTTTAAGAGATGACTCAATATGATGTAGTAGGTACATCAGAAGGTATTGATGAAGGACAGCAGGTAATCTGTGGGTTTTTGAAAAGGTTTTCTGGAAAAGATGGTGTGTAAACTGAATTTTAAAGATAGTGCCGTGGCAGTGTACCCCGAGCCCAGCGAAGGGACTAGGGCTACAAAAAAGACAACACACAGTGGGTCATTCTTGTAAAGAGAATGCCCTTTATTCGAAGTTAGCTGGCCTCTTTTATAGTCTTCCTAGTTCTTCCCAGTATTTTCCCAATGCTTAAGCAACTCCTAAGCTCCCCCGAGGGCATCTTAAAAAAAGGGGAAGCAGGGAAGAGGGAACTTGCTGTCAAGCCAGGGGCTAAATGTATCAGGCCAAGATTGCCCATCCTGTTACTCCTTAGAAACAAGCTAAACTGTGGAGTTAACCCTTGGGAGACCGGGGCCTACAAGTGAATATAGGTAGGGGAGGCTATATATGTAACTATATGAAAGCCTGAACAAGCATGTGGTATTCAGTAGCTTCAAATAAGCTCAGTTCTGGAGAATGATGGATGAGAAGTAGAGTAGTCAGAAAGTTAGGGCATAGATATGAGTTGTGGCCACATGTGTGAGAGAACGCAAACTTTGGAGTGTTACTTTTTTTTTTTTATTTAAGATTTATTCTTCTTATTAATTTGGAAGCAAAGTTAAGTGAGAGCATATAGCGTATCTCTATCACTAGTTCAGTCAGCAAGGCTACAGTGGCTGGAGCTGAACTAAGCTAAAGCAGGAAACCAAGAACTTTCTGGGTCTCTCATGTGGATGGTAAGGGCTCAAATATTTGGGCCATCTTCTGGTGCTTTCAGCTGCCATTGGGAAGTAAATGAATAGTGGTGAGTCACTCTTGTATAGTTTTGTAATCCCTTTAGCTACCGTGTGGAGGAAGGATCAATATTAGAACATAACACCAGGTTACTATAGTGAAATTAATTGATACTGAATGGGAATTTGGACAGTCTAGAAGTAGATTGAAATTTAATATATGACAAGGACAATTCTATTCAGTGAGAAAATAATTATTTTTAAAATGATTTAATTGAAAGGCAGAGAGAGAGGAGAGAGAGAGAGAGAGAGAGAGAGAGAGAGAGAGAGGAGAGAGATCCATCGACCTTCCATCTACTGGTCCACTGCCCAAATGGCCATAAGAGTCAGATCTAAGTGAGGCTGGAGCCAGAAGCCAGGAATTCCATCCTCCCAAGTACTTCGGCCATCATCTCTGCCTTGCCATGCTATCAGCAGGGAGCTGGGTCAGAATCAGATCAGTTGAGACTCAGACTGGCCAGTGTCACAAGTGGTGGCCCAACCAACTGTGCCTTAACACCGTTCCATGACAATAGATTATTTAATAGTGTTGGCATAAATAGCTGTTCATTTAAAAAATGTTTCAATATTTCTCTTTAAAAAATGATTTAACATTTACATACACTTAAAAACATGTATACACATATCTAAAGCAAATTTAAAAATATGTTACAGAGACAGATATTGAAATATTTTTAAAAAAGTGATATAAATCTTCAAATAAAGAATCTAGGGTAGAAAGGCTCTTCTTCACCAGTACTAGAGATCTAGAAACCATGGAAGAAGTACAGGCATAGTTGGTTATACGAAAATTAATGTAATATGTACTCAGAACGTATAACAAAATCAATAAGCAATAGTTCTGGGAAAATACCATTGATTTCAATGACATAATAATGATATTATATCTATGCTATACTAGTTAGGTTCTCTGGAAAGCATGTCGATTTAGGGGTGTAAGAGAAAAGGAAGAACCATTGGCTGAGATCCCACTTAACTCAGTCAACCCAGTGGGGAGTTGTGAAGCAATGACTGCCCTGTGCTGATGGAAGTGGCTAGAACTCACCGACTGGAAGAGGCCCAAGAAGAGTGTGCTATCAACTGTCAAGGCCCTTCTCACCCACTGGTCATGAGCTACCCCAGGAAGAGTAACTGGAGAGCTGGAGCTCTCAGTAAACAATACCTTTGCAGCTGGAGAGTGCTTTACTGCAGTAGGATCTGACTATGGCAAACCCACATTTGTTATGGGACTCTACAGACTGACAAAAAATGGGAATAGAGTTCCATAGGAAATTGGGCAAAGTACATGTGCAAACATTTTATTGAGGCTAAGTCCAAATGATTAAGAAAGATTTGGAATGATGCATAGTAATCTGGAAAATGAAAATTAAACCAGTAATGTAATATATATGCATATAAAATATATTTACATAAATATATAAAATGTAGGAAATATGAGTATATAACATATAAATATAAAAATATATACAAATATATTTAACAGCAGAAATTATTGAGAGCTAAAATACCTTTTCAGGTACAATTTGAAGTGTGGTAGCTCTTTGAGGAAGAAGACATTACTAATGACAATTAAAAACATTAATATGTAGCTTGGCAGCAAGGAGCAGCTCCTCCCCTTTTCCCCCTTTTTGGACAAAGGAGAAAAAAAGATTCAGACATTGGTCCCACCCACCTTCCTCCATATCTGACACCTCACACCTAATAGGAGGCCCATGTGGGCATGCATGCCTCTCAATTATGTAAATAATATTTAAAATAAAATAAAATAAAAAATATTAATTTGTATATTCTTAGACTGAAACGTTCTCCTGGGAATCTGAGAGATGACCCTACTAATTCATAAAGACATGTGAGAAAAAATGATTATTGTAACATTGTGTGGCAGTGGAAAACTTCAAAATAAATTAAACATATATAATAGGGCAATACCTGAGTGAGTTTATGATATAGTCACATCATGGAATATAATGCACTTATTTAAAAGAATAAATGAGTAGCTAAATTATAGAGGATTTTTATCAGTGTTAAGTGAGAAAAAGAAGATGCTTAAGAGTGTGTATGAAATGATCTGCCTTGGGCCCGGTACAGTAGCCTAGTGGTTAAAGTCCTTGCCTTGCATTCCTTGGGATTTTATATGGGTGCTGCCAGTTCACATCCCGGCTGCTCCATTTCCCTTCTAGCTCCCTGCTTGTGACCTGGGAAGGCAGCAGAGTACAGCCCAAAGTTTTGGGACTTGGCACCCATGTGAGAGACTCAGAGGAGGCTCCAAGCTTTTGGCTTCAGATTGGCTCAGCTCTGGCCATTGCAGCCACTTGGGGAGTGAACCAGTGGATAGATCTTTCTCTCTGTGTCTCCTTCTTTCTGTAAATCTGACTTTCCAATTAAAAAAAAACTTTAAAAAAAATGATATGCCTTTCCCCTTCCTCTTCTCGCCTACTCCTCCTCTAAATCAAACAGTGGCAAAACACACTTCGTATATGTATGTATATGTGTGTGAATATTAATTTGAGTTGCACTATAACAGGTGTGGAGGGTTTATCTGGATAGAGGAAGCAAGATCTGTGCAAAATAGGCAGAAGAAGATGGAGGAAAAATTGTGCCCATAGCATGCATATGATCACCTGTAAGTTGTATTTTCTAAATCTAATTTTAAAAAGGCTTGTGACCAAGGCTTGGCCATGTTGCGTACCCTTTGTAGACTTGTCAGGTGTGGTCCATACTACTTTCACTCAGGGGTCATTGCTATATGATGAATGTTTACTTTCATGCCAGAGAAGATGAGATCATGCTTTAGGTTTATGTTACTTGTGAAAGCTGCTTTCACTGGCCAAAACAAGTCACATGGGTGATCCTGCTGTCAACGGGATAAAAATGTGTACGTAACCTTCCCCGAGGGAGCACTGGAAAACACTCATTCCCCAGTGTATGCTTTATGGCCGAAGGTGTTGTGATCACACCAGTGAATGTTAATGGTTGTTGAGAAGGAGAAACAAGATGGAAAATAAGACAAAACATGGTGTATGTGCAACTTTTTACAACTATAAATAAATGATATTTTTCTCATCTATAGGATATAGGAATCAGACATTTCTCTTTAATTTACAATTTCATGAAGTAAGCTAAACCCATATATTTATATTTCAAAGGTAGGAAATATTAAAGTAGGTTAATGGGCACAAGTTTTTTAACTATATAATTTTTTTGAAACTGAGAATTCACAACACTGTGTTGAAAAATTTAGTAATCTTCCAGGATCAGAAACATACTTCCTTCCCTAGAAATAAAACACAATAATGTTTTCTGCTTTTTGACCAAAATTCAATTATTTGCTTGTCAGAGAAACTCCTAAATAAATTCTATTTGTTGCTATCAGTTTATTTGCTAAGGTTTCATTAATGTTGGGGTAAAATGTCTAAATGTGATTTTGCACAATATTTGTTTCTTATTATTTCAATTTTGCAGGTTAAGTTCATTTTCAATACTTTTTTTGCTGCTTAATATTTTAGATGTTTCCTGTAATGCTTTAAAAATAATTTAAAAAATGGTGACATTGTCTGAATTGATTCACCAGTACACTTCATAGAGGACAGAAAATGGCAAAAGTCCAAAGTGTCGTTCAACAGCTCTTGCTCCTCCACGGTTTCCATGGTGGCCTGTATGAATTAGGGTGGGAACTTCAGAATTCTCGCGGAGGTAATGCCAGAACACATTTCCAATCCAGCTTTCCCCACATATTTGCCCTCAGATGTGATCTTCCTTCCCTTTGAACCTCTCTTCCTCTCTCCTTCCCTCCCTGCCTCCCTTCCTTCTTTAAGAAAGGACTCACTTTTTAGAACTCCTCATTTTGAAAGCAGATACTTTTGTATTTTGTGTAATGTAGGAGCTATACACCTGGAAAAATACTTGAAACAGAAAAGGACTTAACAAAAGTAATACTTTACTCTTTTATTTTAAATTAATTTATTTTTTATTTCAATATTGCATTCTCCTTCCTTCCGAAAGATTTGTATTAGAAAGCAACAAAGATACATCAGTAATGTTTAAAAAGTCTAAAACATCCTGACCAAAGGAAAGGAGAGCACAAGAGAGACACATTTGCTATTTTCTTCCAGTTGGTTCTGTGATATAATAAAGCATTACTATACTTCATACCTTGGCATCAATTTCAGGGAAAAAACCCACCAACATGAAGGTGAATTATGTTTAGCATGGAAGTTAAGATGCCACGTGGGGTGACTCACCCCATATTGGAGTGCCTGGGTTCGAGCTTCAGCTCCAGTCCCGATTTCTTCTTGCTTTTGTGCACCCTGGGAGGCAGCAGGTGATGATGGCTCCTGTAGCTGGGTCCCTGCCACCTATGTGGGAGTGGATTGACTTCAGACTCCTGGTTAGCCTAGCCCAGCTTCAGCTCTTCAAATCCTTTTGGGGAGTGAACCAGGGTATGAGACGTCTCTCCATTTCGTTTGTCCTTATGCTGCTGTATTTCTCAGGCCCTGCACTCTCCTGCTCATTGGTCACAATCATATCACTCTGGCAGACCTAGCCCAAAGCGCATTTAATGGACCAGCAGGACACACACTACATGAAAAACAGTGTCATCTGTTATTGTGTATTTCCTATTTGGATTTTAACGTTCTCAGTTGAACAGGATGTCTTTGATAGGGATTATTAATGATTAAGGTTTCAAGCAAAATGCTCAATTGTAAGCACTGTTCGTACTATGAAAACTGACTTGTGAAAATGAATGGCGTAAAGATTTTTAACAACAATTTCCCGGATTGCCTGCACATAGTGTAACTTATATTTAAGCATAAGAAAGAAGAAAAAAGTGGCTAAAGACCTCACCTTGCAGGTGCCAGGATCCCATAGGGGCAGCAGTTCATGTCCCAGCTGCACTGCTTCCACTCCAGCTCCCTGCTTGTGGTCTGGGAAAGCAGTCGAGGACGGCCCAAAGCCTTGGGACCCTGCACCTGTGTGGGAGACTTGGAAGAAGCTCCTGGCTTCAGATCAGCTCAGCTCCAGCCCTTGCGGCCACTTGGGGAGTGGACCAGCAGATGCAAGATCTTTCTCTCTATCTCCTTCTCTTTATACCTGGCTTTTCAATAAAACTAAATCTTAAAAAAAATGCTAGTTCCACAAGATGAAGAGTTTCATGTTGGTAGGAACAGAAAAAAAATGCTGGGGATTGGCATTTGATACAGCAGGTAGGATGCCACTAATGGAAAAAGAACAGATTTGATACGTATCTGGGATAGAGGATGGACAACTCTACTTTATGGGTATGCTCACTTCCATATGGAAAGTGTCAGACATCAGATATATGTTTGGTTTGAAGAGGTTTCTATTCTAACTTTGTATTTGGAAAAGATCCCAGTTACCAAATAAAGTAGAGAAACAAATTTTGATGAGGCTTTGCTGGTGTCACGTCAGGGATGCTTTTCATTAGTGCCTCTATTGCTTCTGCATTAGAGGGCAATATATGATTATATGTGGGCTGCAGTTCCGGAATCCATGTCAAAGTAAGTTAATACATAGAAAAAACAGAAAATAAACCAACGCTGTCTATTTGTAAGACAATTGCCCTGTACTTACAGGCTGTTCCCAGAAGATTGGCATGCCGCTGCTAGTCTCTTAGCCCCAGGATCTCCATGGTGTTTATCTCTGAGTGTGTGTTAACACACAAGCCTGGCATTCTGCTCTTCTTCAGGTGGTAGAAGTTTCCCACCATCTGAAAGCAGCAGCAGTTATCACACTCTGAAGAACATTTGCTATGGCAAATAGGGCGCCGGGACACAAACTGGCACCCATATGGGGTCCCGGTGCGTGCAAGGTGAGGACTTTAACCACTACGCTACCGTGCTGGACCCCTATTCTCAATTTCTAATCTCCTGGTTTGGTGGTTGACTCCATAACTTGGTGAAGAGTTGGGAGGGGAATTGTGGGTGACAGTCATTTGTGAAGGGGATTGTTAATGGAGCAAAAGGAGTTTGTATGTACCAATGGCTGCTGACTTTATCAACTCTGACCAATTTCTTTCCCGTCTTTTAACAGAATCTGTCCCTGTGGAGAAGTGGTATAATGAGGTGTTTTTTTGGTTTTTAATTGTGGATAGGAAAAAACTCTGAATTTATGCTAGAAGACAATAGTATGAAAGATTTGCTAGATCAGGGTTCAATACTTTTATCAGAGCCGAATGAATTAGATAACCTTATGAACAGATGCTGAGAGCAAAGAATTCAGAGGTGTGTGTGTGTGTCAGGGAGAGTCAGACTGTTTTTAATGTGCCCATATTCACATGAGGGTGAGGTCAGAGAAGGCTGCTAGGTGAGGGAGGAGATAAGAGTTCAACTGGAAACAATACATCTTGCAAACTGTACGCTGTACTTTCTGGTTTCTCCTTTTGAAAGATTTCTACCTGAGATGTTAGTAAGTCAGCGTTAATTTTAATATTTTAGAGTAAGTTACTATCATAATGATATACTAGCCTGTAGCATACGAAATATTTGTAAATGATGTTAATATTATAGAATAAGATGAGCGAGATAACAATAGTTTTGTTTTCAAAGGACAACCCAAGAATATAATTTTTAAGAGTAATACAGAAAGTATTGACAATCGTTAAAAAAGAGGGAAATCAAATGCAGTTATAGCTGAAAATCCAAAAAAACCTGATAGGCTAAAATATCTGTGAGGATAGAAAATAAAGCTTTTCCTATATAACATAGATGGAAATTGGCTGAAGTGATGGAGATTGGAGTCAGGTCGGTCGGCTGTAAGTCAGAGCACTCTTCCCGGCGCCGCCCCCTCCCGCCCACTCCCTCTGGGGTAGAGAGGCTGATTGGTTCCAGAGGAAACTTTCATTGAGTTTTCCCATGTATCTTCAGTATAAGTTTTCAGAAAAAGGAAAAAGATATTTGCTGGTAAAGGTGCAGTTCTCAGACTCTCACTAGAGGGCGGTGTTGTTTCTGAAACAAGAGGTCTCCACCAAAGTACATTCATTACTGTGTTTATGTTTAAAGGAAAGGTAAAGTCAAACCTTCTCAGACTTCCCTAGAAGTTGGCAAATGTTAAATCTCAAGGCTTCCAAGTGTCCAATCCAATTTTGTTTGGTTATATCCCCAGAGAAGCCAGATAAAGCGGTGAAGAGATTGCTGGATTTGCTGGGTGACAAATTATAATTTCAGCTTTTTCACTCACCAGGAGACAAGCTCTCAGGGCCTGCTCTATAAAAATAAAAGGGCAGCTTAGATGATCCTTCAATCACTGGGCAGCTGTAACACTCACAGACTCTAATGAGGCTCTGGATCTAAGAGGCTGACAAATGGCTCATGCTCATGGCCAGACTAAGGGACACAGTCTTAAATGACCAACAATTAAAATACATTTTATGTTATGTGAAATGTAATATAGAGTCTATCAAAAGCCCTTCTAAGTTGAAATGCCAAGTCTTCTGTCCTGCCAGAGAGCCTTACAGCCATCTTCGCACCTGAGCATCCTGTGGTTAATTTCAGTGGTTGAACCTGTCAAGGGAAGCTCTCCACTTGTGAGCACTAACTTACTGGAAATAAGCAAAATATGTTTACGTGGGATTAGAGAAGAGGTTTCAACATTGTAAATAAGGATGTTTTGGGATAGGAACTAAGCCCTCCTCTCCTCACTCCGCCTTCCATGTATCTGATTCAATCTGGTCTGTGCTTTGTTGGAAGTCCCTTGTCTCCAGAGGGGCTATGTTGGTTCTGTTTCCTTTTATGCTGCTTTGTCTCTCTCCTTTTCATTGTCCTCCATATTCACATATTCACATCGCAGAGTGAACTTTCATGGAAGCTGACTCGTAAAACGGAACTGCAGGGTCCCAAGAAAACCCCCTGGTTCATCCCTGCACGGGCTTGCCTTCTAAGGACTGCCATGACAGCCTGTAGTTAACCCCCGAACATACGACGCTTCACTCGAGCGACGCCCCGCACGAGCTGACACCAGTACTCCACACACCCTTTCCTCCAAATCCGCTTTGTCTTGCAGAGAAAGGTTTCCTTCTCTGCCGCCCACTCCTCCCCGATTTTGTAGCCTTTTCTGGCTCCCTTGGAGGTCTGAACTTCCTAAAATACTCGGGGGCGCCTGCGGGGGCGCACCGGCCTGCCTGCGCGCGGCGCGGAGGGCCGGAGCGGCGCGGGGCGACTCCAAGCGGCCGAGCGCGCCCCATTCTTGGCGCTGCGGCACACCCCTCCGCAGTGAGGATTGGTCGCGCCGGACCCTCTCGGCGAGGCGAGGCTCCTGAGAGGCCCACTCGCCTGCCAATCCCCGCGGGCTGTCAAAACAAGACTCCCTCCCTGTCACAACAGAGCGGAGTGCAGGCCGCCGCCGCCGGGCTTCCTGGAGCGGCCGCGCCGCGGTCGGCGGGCAGGTGGCGAGTGCACCCGCCCGAGTCGCCCGGCTCCGGTCCTTCCAGGTCTCCGCGCGCCCCTGGTCCGGAGGCCTCTTGGCCCGGAGCCCGGTACCTTTTGTCTGGCGCAGAGCGGGCGTTTGCATCACGTTTCGGATACCCTCCCTCTGCTTTTCGCCCTTCGGCTCCTTCCCGCTCTTATTTACTCTCCTGCCAGTCCCCTCCACCCGTTGTCCTTTTCCCGACTTCGGGTCTCTGGTACCCGAAGAGGACGCCTGAGGACGTCTCTGCCGAGCAATGTCTCGTCTCCGGAAAGTTGCTGCCGTCGGTCGGTGAAACAAAGTCTGGCGGGCCCGCCTGGCCGGGGCAGGAGCGCACCGGTGCCCAGTCGCTGGACTCTGCTGCCGGGCGTGCTGTGTTGCCTCGGGGTCCCGAAGCAAGACCGACTATGGCTGAGGGCGCGGCCAGCAGGGAGGGTCTGGCGCCTCCGGACGCCGCTGGGAGCGAAGACGACCCCCGAGCCGGTCCGGACACCGGTTGTGGAGACGCCGTGGCGGCCGCTGCTGGGAGCCGCATGAGAGACCGTCGCAGCGGGGTCGCACTGCAGGGCGCCGCGGGCGCCCCAGCCGACAGCGAGGCCGGACTCCTGGAGGCGGCGCGGGCCACCCCCCGGCGGAGCAGCATCATTAAGGTAAGGGGAGCTTGCCCGCAGCAGGAGCGCCAAGAGCGCCGGGAGCAT
The DNA here is from genome assembly GCF_030435755.1 of Ochotona princeps. Classification (NCBI taxonomy): domain Eukaryota; kingdom Metazoa; phylum Chordata; class Mammalia; order Lagomorpha; family Ochotonidae; genus Ochotona; species Ochotona princeps. The sequence goes on from NC_080836.1 coordinate 73,243,010, forward strand.
AGTGAGGGTGGTGGGAGGACCCTGACTGGGCAGGATGCGTGATATCCTAAGTCTGTGTAAGAGCTGCATTGTTTCCTCACACCTCCTTTACTGCCAAACCCTTCTTCCTCGTCCGGAGCTTTCCAGACTCTGCTGTTGGCCTTGAGAGGCAGAAGTGACTTATATCCCCAGGCAGCAGAGAAAAAGTTCCGCTCTGCGTGTTTGCGCTTTGATGGATGCGTTCACGTATTTTCTCTGCAGGCTTCACGAAGCCACAGAGACGAGGAGGGCAAGGAGGGCTCAGGGTAAATGCAGACCCTCGGGATGGGTGTGCATTGCGCTCCAGCGAAGGCTTGGTGTTTCCTGCACAGCAAAGGAAATGCAAGCGCCTACTCTCTAGGGGGAAAAAATCCCCTTCAGACGCGAGTGGTTCTGAGAATCTGAGGAGTGAACCTGCTCTGTGTGCAGGCAGTTTTCAGTGGATTCTGAAAGAATCCAGAGTTTTTGCCTAGCAGAAAGCACAACCAAAAAGCAGGTGAACACCCTGGTTTCATCCTTGGTCCCTGTGGTTACTGCCACATCCCAGGGAACATGCTTCCCGACCTTCCTCACCCCACACCTGATCACGTCACAGGCGCGCGCTCCACCCATTTCACCGGCGATTTGTACACTCATGTCTTCTTCCCCCTTGAGGCTTGTCAGAGATCTGATCTTTTTGGACCATGATTTTGGATGAAAAACTCTTATACAGGCTGTGTGAACAAGGGCCTCAGCATGTTTGAGAATGAATGTGCATGTGACTTTAAAATCGACTTTGATCACAGTAAGAAACTATAGATACATGTCTGTAATGTATATATAATGTATAGGTATATAATGTGAGTGCACACACACATTTTGGTGAAAGATGCACTTAAAACTGCTTACTATGCAATTTGCTGGGCGCACCAACCCGTTCAGAGCCACTTAGGTGTAAGCAGTGTAATCACTCCACAGTGCACGTGTGTTTCACAAGCTGCCAGTGCCAGTGTAGGATGCAACTCTGTCTACCCACCTAGTCCCAAGTGTGGCCCAGGTTCCCCACCCCCACCAGCACTCACACATGGGATTGAAAACAAGCAGGGAGATTTCTGTATTATAATTAGAGTGGGTGGTAATTGCAAATGATTTGTAGTAGTTTCTGTTGTTCTGTGGCTTTTTGGTTATGTCAAAGGGAGTGTTCTACTCTGAGTGTGAATTTGATTAAAAGGGGAATTAGCACTTCTTTTAAAAAAAACCCACAAGTGAGAAAGCATACTGTCTTGAAACTCAAAAAAATTGCAACTAGGAAATATAGATGTTTTGGCTTCTAATGTACTGATACTACATGTGGTCCTGTGTATGTGAAAATAGGCACTGCAAAATAACTTAAAATAGGAGATTGCTTTAGGAAGTTCATGTAAAATAGATTAAAAGCTAAATCGATTTTCATGTAAAAATGTTTGAACTCTGGGCATACTTTTCATAGTGTTGTAATACATTTCCATGAATGTTTTGAAGACCTCTTTATATACACTTAGGATTATAAAAAGCCATGAGCACGATCATGTGAAAATAATGAAATCTAGGGAATATACTGATTTTAGTAATGAAGCATGTCACTTTTAGATGATATTGTGATGGTTCGTGTTCCTGAAGTGTTGTTTTAATATAAGGTGCCTCTTGTTTTGAAGCTATAAAAGCAGGGAGACAATGGAGTATCAACTTGATCTTTCCCCTGTTGATTAGTGAATAGACATTTCATAAATGGTCTTTAAAACTTAAGATAATGGCAAATTAGTTTTCATTTTAAGTTAGACTTTATTGCCAAAGTGATAATTGCATGATTTCTTTAAAAGGTCAGATCTTACATAGGAGTAGGAAGACTCTCAGTCACTCTGTACCCCGCTGATGTGGTCCACACTCATAGCTGCTCGTATTCACATCCTTTCCCCAAATAACCCAGGCGTATGTAAGTGTATGTATTGATACATTTCTGTGATCTGGTGAAGCTCTTGAGTTACACAATAAAATATGGCTGGAGTTTCATAGGCCCTTACACCTTGATATTTGAATCGGTTTTGGGATTCCTGGAATATTAGGGGCATTGTCATGAGCAAACTAATCTTTAAGAATAGCATGCCATGTCTTTGGTAGATAGCTATTTTGCCTTCATTTCCTTTCAAGGTGAAATGAGGCAGGTGGACTCCATTCTGTTTCCTTTCTGGGCTCAGGAATCTGTTGGCATTTTGAGTCTGCTGCCCCGTTGTTTGTTCATTTTAGCATGGTAAAAATGAGCTTCTAAAAAAGGTTTAAATCAAATGAGAAATGGATAACACATGTTCTATAGTGGGAGAAAATGCAGTCTTCATAATTTTTGCCAAGAGTTCTTTTTTATTTGACACTGAAGCACAGTTAAAAAAAGGGGTTAGTACATTTTATATTGAAAGCTATTAAATGTTTTTCTAAACAGCCATAGTACAGGAGTAATTGATATTCATGATCATAACTGAGTCACTGAAAGGTTGTGAACCATCAAATAATTAATTCTTTTCAATTCAATTTAGGGAATTGTTTCTATTCTAATTATTTTAGGGCTGCTTCTCTATTAACTTGAGTTTTACATAAATCAAAATAGTGTATTCCTCTGGCCTGCGAGAAAACAGACTGTCTTATGTATTAATAAAGTGAATGTTTTCAGTAACTTTTCCCTCACCTCATTTGTGAACACATGTCTAGTTTGGAAAGATACTTCTTTCTGGACTAGAGAAAACATTGAATAAATATGTGTAAACATTTTTGGGAAATCTTTTTTTCTACTACCATTGTATTTTTTTCCTATTATATGCCAAGTCCAAAGTGTGAGAAGTTACACTGAATTCTCTTTAATCTGTATAATTTCCTCCATGTTTTTCAATGTGATTGTTTCCAGAAGCATTGACATTATAAATGCTGTGTGTTTTTGTATTTGAATTGTTATTTATCACAATAATGTATTTAAGCCCATCATAATTTTTTCCTGCTACCTTTTGACTTACAGTGACAAGTCAGGTTCACGCAGAATCAATATCCAACAGTTATCTACTAACCTGCATTTGAATATATTTCTACTTAAGACATTAGATCATTTATCAAGGACTTGATATCAAACTTAAACTACTTTAACATTACAGATTTTAGTTTGAGTTCCATAACTCCATAATGTACTGGAAGTAGGAAGCAGTGTAACTTATTCCCTATACCTAGATGGTGGAAACTGAGGTATCTAGATGGCTTAAAAGTAGATTTTTCTTTCATTATAGGTAACATATTGATGGCTCTGTTTTCCTCCATTTCCTTTAGATTTTTCTAAGTGCAAGTTCTCTAGACAAGTAAGAATAAATATGGAAACTTGTATCTCATGGACACGGATTTATGGGATGAAGGTAGAGTTGGGAATGAGGTGCTAAGACTGTTGATGTTGTTCATATTTCATTACTGCATATCATTTCCATACTCACAGTCATGTTGCTGGTGGGGCTGGGATGGTAAGTTTCAAAGTTGCAGCCTCAGAGATGCGCCTTGAGGACTAGCTGACTCAAATAAACATTCTGACTGTCCTCAGATGGGCAGGGGGAGTGGAATTCACATTAAATATTGCCTAATGCGAGTCAGGTCCTAAACTAAGAGCCTTTATACATTTCATTTGTAGTCTTCACAGCAAACCCATTAATGTAGGGAAAAGAGGCACAGAGAGCTACGGATAAAATGTGGAGTCAGGGTTCACAGCGTGTCTGCTTAGCTCCAGAGCTTGTCCTCTTATGTTGGCTCTCAGATGCAGGAAGGTCACAATCCATGAACACTTCTTACCATGTCAGTTTCTGATGTGACAGAATGTCAGAAAAATCTGAAGGTTGGGTTTTAGGATGTGTGGGGGTCAATTGTTTCTCTACTTTCTTACCTCCTTCTTCCTCCCCACCCCTCAGTTCAAAGTATCCAAAGTATCTGTGACCACTGTGTTTAGGCCTGCGCTCTATGTTAAGAAATGGAAGAATGTGGCTGTATACAAGTCCACTCTTCCTAAACCTCTGCAGACAGTAGGGTTTGTGGATGATTACATTCTTTCTGACTGATAAACAGAGAACAGACACCTAGGCTATGGGAATACATATGAATGAGAAAACAGGAGAGTCTTCACTTGAAGCTTTGAAACTTCTTCATGGAGATAGTTATAAAGGAAAAATACATATGGTTGAAAAATTATGTAAAGAATACACTATGAGTTATGTAGGTTTTTGTAGGATAAATTTATTAACACTTACAGACTTTTTCTTACTCCTCATTTGTTATTTGAAAGGCAGAGCAGGAGAGAGAGAGGGAGAGAGACAGGGAGAAAGAGAAACGAAGAAAAAAAATCTGTTTGCCCACTCTCTAAATGGCTGCCATAGCTAGGGCTAGGTCAGAGCCTGGGGCTCTGTCCAGATCTCCCAGAAAGGCCCAGCATCTGGGTCATTTGCTGCTGCTTTGCTAGGCATGTTAACTGGGACATCCAGCACTTGAACTGGCTCTTATGGGATGCTGGAATTGTAGGTAGTGGCTTAATTTGCTGTACCACAATGTTGGTTTGCACTTCCTTTTGAACTAATATGTGTTGAAAGTTCAGAGAAAACAACCCGTGGACACATTCTGGAAAAACAACCTGACTGTACAGCAGAGCTGGCTGGATTTTACTCTAAGGCCGAGTGTGTCCCCATGGCTGAGGTTGGGTTCTCCTCCAGAGGGATGATGATTCAGCTGTGTCAGTGGTATTGTACCTCCTGGGTGGATTTGGTTTATTATCCCAACAACCTCAGTTGGATGCTTATTTTTTCCGATACTTCAACAGAAACATGGTCATATGTCACTTTTGAAGTGTTTACTTCACATTGTAGTGCTTTTTTTTTTAACTTTTGCACCAAAACATTTTAATTCCATTTTTCCATTAACTTTTTTAAATGTATTTTTTGACAATCTTGACATAATTAGGGTAAAAACGTTCAAGCGCTACAGGAAGATGGGCAAGACAATTAGTTCCTATTGTTTCCTTAATATGTCTGATGTAAAAGGGGATTTTAAGGGAGAAGCCCCACCCAGTCTCCCACCCACCCCAGGTCCCGAATGTGGGGCATGCTCCGAGGGTCTTGCTTAAGTGGTTTTGATAGTTCAACAGTTCTGAATTGCTGCCACTCTCACCACTCCAAGCACGATGAGGTCGTTGAGGAATCCACTGGTTGACATCATTGTAGCGCTTTTATGATGCAATTTCCTACAGTGCCTCTCAAGGTTAACTTTAGGTGAAGAGCCTTTTCCTAATTTAATGGAAGGTTTTAGAAGTTCCTGTTGACTACTGTTTTCTATTATTTGTCATATTAGAATTTACACTGTTTGTGTACCATATTGAAAGACATATTAAGGTTAAAAATATGTTAATTATATTAATTGAGACGTTAAGAATTCATTGTAATTAAGACTGAATGGTTGTTGCCCCATCCTTTCCCTTTCTACAATAGAGAAAACAAGTAATTAAATTTTGTGCAGTAAAATGTCAAATGAGCCTTTATTGCCAAATAATACCTTAGGCGCTGCAGAGTGCAAGGAAGAAACATCAGGAGACAGCTGACTCTATCTTGGCACTACTGAAGGAATGATCCTTTAACTGCTGGATGACACTCAGCTGGGAGCTGCGTGGTAGCTTAAGGGCAGATTTGTAGTGCTCTGTTCCACCTCCTCCAGCCACTTCTATTCAGCAATAAAAACTGTGAATCATAGAAATAATTCTGCATTTAGAAGCAGTATTCAAGCTGAGATGTAGAGCATTTTATGTTTTAAAATTGCTTGACTTAAGAAAGTAAAATTAAGGTGTAAGAATACATTTACTTTTTGTTTCCCTTGGAAATTTTAGTGCCACTAAATGAACCATTGGCTGTAAGATGTTCAAATGTTATTGTAGTTAGTGATTAATGCTAAATTGATAATAACAATTAGGACCTAACAGCCAATACCCGTAACAACAACATTTGGTAGTGTTTTAAATTTTGGCTGATATGTTATGTGTTTCAGCTAATATTTGATGGCAACCAAATCTTAGGATGATAAAGTATTTGAATAGTCTCTTGCACTTGCAACTGGCTTGATTTGTAGTTTTACATGGAACATTTGAAAAAAAGATTTATTTTTATTGGAAAGTCAGATTTGCAGGGAGAAGGAGAGACAGAGAAAGATCTTAAATTTGCAGGTTCACTCCACAGTTGCAATGGCCAAAACTGAGCCAATCTGAAGCAAGAAGCCAGGAGCCTTTTCCAGGTTTCCCATATGGGTATAGAGTCCCAAGGCTTTGGGCTATCCTGTATTGCTTTCCCACGCCACAAGCAGGGAGCTGGATGGGAAGTGGAGCAGCTGGGAAACTGGGATGCAGGCCCAACCAGGTCTCTGACTCTTTTGCTGGTTCTATTCAGCATGCCTGCAGTCATCCTTTCCGTGAAGGTGGGTGTGGGCTTCAAACAAACAGGTCATCTGGGCTCTTGGGCCGTTCCAGAAAGTGCCTACAACATGGTCAGGTCTGGCTTTCCAGAGTGCTGCACCGTAACTTTGTTAAAATGTTCTTATGTATCTTTTTGCCTGTTTTTTTTTGTGCATTCATCTCCTTCAGTGTGTCTCAGGAAAAGTGTTCTGAATTCAAGTATCTGTATTTCCCTAGGTGCTGGGTTAAAATCACAGTCTCACTGTTTCTAACCATATCATCCCAAGTAAATAACACAATAAATTCTGTGTGCTGTACACAGAGCTTGGACTTTGTGCTCTATACACACTTAGAATCTTTTGAAATTCTATTAAAAAATCAGCATGAAAGAATTAACAAAGTAGTTCTTACCTTCCTAAGGTATTCTAAGTTTCTAAATACAAAGTTGTATGGTTAAGAAAAAACACAATATCCTTGCCTATAACAGCTGTACACTTCCATAAATGTACAAATGCAATTTTAGAATTTGCAAAGCTAGGACCCAAATAGTCTAGCTATATAGCTTTCCTTTAATTTTTGTTAAAACATTATTTATTTAAAAAGCAGAGTTGGAGAGAGAGAGAGAGATGTCTTCCATCCACTGGGTCACTCCCCAAACGACGTCAATGGCCAGGGCTGGGCCAGTCTGAAGCCACAAGCCAGGAACTTCATCTGTGTCACCCATGTGACTGCAGGAACCCAAGTACTTGGGCCATGTTCTGCTGCTTTCCCAGGTGCATTAGCAGGGAGCTGGATTAGAAGTGGAGATTACAAGCTGAGAATTGAACTATTGCCCATATGGGATGCTAATGTCACAGGCAGTAGCCCTACGCATTATGTCAGAGCCCCTTACGTTTTATCCCATATATCCTCATAAATAATATTGATTAAAAAACTGTTACTCTAACCACTGACTTCATCAAGAAGAAATGATTTTGAAAACAGTTTTGGCAACTTTTTCAGGGATTGTTTGGCTGCGTTTTTCTCAGTTTCAGTCTCACGCATGAAATAACCATGACTTCACGTATGTTGACATTGCATTCCGTTTTTCCTTGCGAGGAACTCCTATTTACATGTTTTCACTCCTTTACTTGACTTGGCTTTCCTTCCACGAAGCCAGAGTTTATGTTCCAACTTTGGTATAAATTATGCAGAATAAGGATGAGTTGTTATTAAATCATTGCAGTCCTGTATGATTTATTTTATAGTTTGTTTTGTTTTGCAGAATCAATAAATCAATGAGGAGTATTTGAGCTTCCAGACCAAGGAAGTTGCAATTTTGTTGTTGTGTGATAGTGGAACTGATGTTGTGTGATTGAGATTTTCTTTCAGTTAGTTTTCAGCTACTACAGTGCCTCATATATAGGTGGGTTTTGATAAATATTAAGTTCTATTAAATTTAAAGTCTGTTTGACCATTTAATTCTTTTTTTTTCAAAAATAAAAATTCCAAGTACAATATATGGGAAATTCAAATGCAATTATGTGCCAATTAATGATAGGATAAATTCGGAGAAATGTCATGTTAGACAGTTGTTCTGCAGAAACAACAATCACAGAAACCCAGATGATATAGACTAGTACGCACCTATGATATGTAATATAGTCTATTTTTATTTTATTTATTTATTTTTTAACTTTTAAAACTTTTCAGATAAAAGCTAAGGTGCAGGCACACACATTATCCTAGCCTTACACCAGGCCAGGATCATCAGTATCACTGTTTGGCACATCCACATGTTGTCCTATTGGGGATTCTACAGAGACAATAATGTACTTGGAGTTGTCATCTCCTCTGAGAACAACACCTTGTTCTGAGTGCCATCCAAGGAGCTTCTGGAGATAGCCTTACAGTTAATTTATTTTTTTTAAATGAATAGGAGTAATATATTCTAAGATAATCATAAAAATATAGTAAATACATCAACTGTAACATAGTCACTTGTTACCATTATCAGGCTTGTACTGCACGTGCTAGAATGTGCTGTCCTTTTCTAGGACTAGTTGCACAGCAGGATTGTTTGTACCAGCATCACTACAACATGTAGTCATCATTACAATGTTATTATAGCTAAGAGATCTCTAGGTGTTACAGATGTTTCAGTTCTGTAATATTATTAAGAGACCACCATGTCGTAAGTGGTCACTGCATGAAAATGTCTTTATGCAGTACAAAACTGCACTTGATTATGCCATGAAATTACCGTCCTTGTGGATGCTATATTTTTTAAGTTTTAAAATAATCTCACACCATTAGACCTATCATTTAAATAATAGCAGCATCTCATTCTTGGGTTTGACAAGTAGAAACAAAAAACATTTTCAGCAATACTGATACACATAGGCATTTTCTCTTTTTCTTTCTCTTTCTCTCTTTCCTTTCCCTGCCCACTTTTCCCTCTTTTTCTCTTTCTGAAGTTTTAGCTCCCACAAATAAGGGATAACATGTATCTGTTTTCTGCGTCCATCTTATTTCACACAACATGATAGCCTCCAGTTGCAGAGGATGCTTTATTATGTTAACAGTAATGAGTCCTTTCCGCTGGGCAGAGATACCATGCCATGGCCAAATACTGCCCAGAGCTTTGTCTTGTACTTGGGGAATTAGCCAGGTTTTGAGCATAGGGTCAGCTTCCTGTTGATATATATTTATGTCACCTTTAATTAAATATCTGCAGTTATGTTAAAATTATTGAAAGGATTTGGTCTTTGTTTCTCTCTCTCTGTCTTTGTCTCCTGTGTTGTAATTATCTGCACAGTGTGAAGCAATTGGTCATACTCTCTTAAGGGAGATTTTATTATTATTATTTGTTAAAAAAGCTTTCTCCAGATAACTCTTAAATTTTTCCCCCAATACTTTGTCATGTTTGGTTTGTGTATGACCAAGCAGCTCCCGGCTGTTGTTCCAATGACCTTGGATCCTGCGAGGAAGGACTTAGGCTTCTTCCATCCCCATGTGGGAGATACAAACGGGAATGGGTGACCTCAAAGTTCTTGGCCTCCAAAGGCACTCCAATTCCCCAGGTGTCCTTGGCAGTTGCTATATAGCCCTTGGTGCCCATCCTGGTAGTCCTTGGTGAGGATCTGGGAGTTCCAGGGTTGGTATACAAGCCTCCTCCTGTCCTGTTCCACTCTGGGGTCCCTCCCCTCCTGCTCTGTGCATATGACCTCCTGTTAAGAGGTTGTCAGGATCACTCTTGATTCCCCCTGTATGTCTTCATAGTTTTGCTAATGTCTAATGCTGATTCGAGTCTGTTATCTATAAGTTGCCTATTATATTCTTGATAGGTTATCATTCTGCAAGAAGTAGTTTATTTTAGAACTTTTTTAATGGGGACTTTAATTTTTCTGGAGAGCCTTCTAACTAGTGGGCACTTCACCTTACCACACTAAATAGCACTTGCTGGACTCAGTGCTGTAGATTTTTGGGGAAGATTGAAGGGCAGTGAGTCTAAGTGGTTGATAGGGATGATTGGTATTGAAGATGGGTTTGTAGTATGATTTGTTTTAGTTCCTGTCCTAGTAGAGTCTAGGGAGATTTTTTGTTTTGGAAGTATCTTCAGCACGTGGACTCATCAATAGAGAAATGCCAGCGGGTCCTTGGCCCTTACCTGTCATGGCCTGCCCCATCTGTTCCGACCTTTGTATGAGCTGGTGCAGCTTGGCCCACCCTACACCCCGTTTTAGGGTGCTCATGAGGGTGTTGCAGTCTGGACCTGCCCCGTTTGTTCCCAGGCCCAGTATCGGTGAGCATTGGTGAGTTCCATTGTCATGCCTAGCTCAGTCTATCAGCATCCTAACACTTAAGCTAACCAGTGAGACTTGTAGTTCCATAGAGTTGGGCCCACATATTCCCTACAGAATCCAACCCCCAGACCTGGTTCTCTTGCGTGCTGGTTGGTGTCATTCTCCCAGTGTAATGTTACCCATCCCCTGATCTGATACTCACTGTCAGGTACTGGGATCTAGCCCTGCCAGAGAGGCCCCTAGCCATAGTTTGTGTGAGCACTGGCGTGTGTTGGTCAGCCATATTCCATGCTAACAGGCCCAACCCAGGACTCCTATGTAGGCTGGTGTATCAGTCTGATCCAGAAAGATTTTCAGGTCTCTCTCCTCTAAACCACCAGGTTTCAGTACCCTCGCTTACCTGCAAGTACAGTGGCCCTGTCATTGGGTATCCCTCAAGCTTCGTTCTTCACCTGGACTCCACCCAAGAAATGATTTTCAACAAACATTAATTACCATAAATGTTAGCGTAATAGGGTACAAGGAGAAGTGAGTTCTGGAATTAACCATCCCAGTATAAAACAAATGACTCTTAAGTATTTGCCAAATCAGGGGGAACAAGAGTGCTTATGTTCAGTATCTCTCCTCTTTTTATAGTGAAAGTTGTCCTTTGGTGCTGTTCTTGTCTACATTTCTACACCTCGACTGCATAAGGCAAGGACTGGGAGGGAGAAGCTAGCCTCAGAGGGGGCTTGGGTCTTGATATTATTTTCCAGTTGTCTCATTGTGTGTGTGTGTGCTTGTCAGGAGGCAGAGGTGATGACTGTTTTTGAGATTAAGAGAGAAAGGACTCAAGAAATGATTCTTAGGGGTAAGGGTGGGTAGTGAAAGTGTCATCTAGTAGTCCTCCTGTCCTCTACGTTTCCCTTTAAGTTGGGACTGATAGCTGTCTTTTACTGGATCATTTGAGCCTCTGATGCTGTCCTGGATGTGGAGAGAAGAACACTATAGAAAATGAGCAGATAGTGCGTTACCACAAGAGGCCATGTGTATAAAAGCAAGTTGGGGCAGGGGCGGGAGAGGAGTGGAGAAAGAAGTCAGTGTTCACACCAGAGATTTTCAACAGCAAGATGATGCATGGACAGGGAAGAAGGGTACTGTGGGGGAACAAGCAGCCCCTCTGAGAGTCAGTGTATAGATGCCTGCTGCTTCACAGAGAGAACCAGCAATCAGGGCAGTGTCAATCTGAGGAGCAGAGAAAGCCAACCTAGTGGGGTCTACAGCATGCTTGAGGCAATCCCCTGAGGAGAGCTGTTTCCTATCCTTCCTCCAACTCAGCCCCAGGCAGGAAGTTCAGGATGGAAGAGAAAGGGAGAAGTGGGTAGAGAAGACACATCCCTAACTGCAGCCACTACAACCACCATTCTAGCTCGCCTTGGGAACTGCAAGGCAGAGAAGAGAAACCTGAACAAAACAAGAAATTAACAAAAATGAACAGAACTGAACTTTCAAAAAACAACTCTTCAAGTCACTGAAAGAGAAACTGTGGCATGTTAGTGAGCTGTTTGTATTAACAGTGGCTGAGTACACAGAGGGCAGAGGAAATCTAAGATAGGCAATTAGGGGGAGAATGATGCCCCTAATATGTACCTCGACAGCTACAGACTACTGAATTATCCACCTACATTACTGTAAAATAGGAGAGCTGGAAAGGGGCTTGAAGTTCATTCTCTAATTCCAACTTCCCATCCCCCCTTAATTTTACTAAGCATGGCTATCTACCATCTCTCCCATTTTTCCAGGGAACCACTAAAATTGGATTATTTCTGGTAATGAGACAATTGAATTAGAATTGTTTATGATACTACAGATAGGTAATGGAGGTTTTTTTTTTAAGCAGTCACATTTTAGAATTATAATGGGAATATTGTCAAGATCTTGCATTATTTTTAATTTTTGTGATAACCCACCCAGCAAGACGTAGCTATCATTCTAATTTTCACCTTAGAAATGGGGAAGCTGAAGTTCTGAGTGGTAAGAAAACTTTGAATTTTCCAGCTGTTAACTGTGTGTGTGTGTGTGTGTGTGTGTGTGTTTTGGGATAAGGGGAAGTCAGAGTTTTACTCCCCACTTTCTTTTATTTCCTTAAAACTGCAAAGATGATGCCCCAAATTTAGACAAAATCCACAGTGATTTCAGAATATTAGTCTGGTTCCAGTGAGAGCACAGAAAGCAAAATAAGAGTGGTTTCAGCTTGCATTGTTCTGTAATAAAAGCAGCCAACATTTGTTGGACTAGGTACATATATGTTATTTCCTTTAAATTGGAACCCAAGGGGATTTAGGAAATAACAATGGATCTGATGTGCTTGTTTTGGCACAACTTCTCTATTGGGGGTTTTGGCTTTGTACTTTTCAAAACCTATTTAAAAACTCCAGAAAGTAGTAATTTCTTCTTGCTGCTATAGTAGATTGCCACAGATTTATTGGCTTAAAAATGTAAATTTGTTTGGGGTCATTATTGTTGTCTGGTATGCATTGTCTATTGTCATTACTGTGTTTGAGGTTTTCATCTTCATTGGCAATTTAAAATGTTAAAATAAGAATAAATCCCACAGTTTGCTTAGTGTTGCCATTATCAATATGTAATTTTCATGCAAGTTAACCTCATAGATAATCAGTTGCTATTTGATTTCATGTTAGTAAGAAAAGTGAAATATTTTTTGTTGTGTCAGGTCTACTGAAAGCCAAAAGAGAAAAAAAAGAGGTGGAGTCCCCTGCCTTTGGATCAACTGGGATTGCAGTGAGCTTAGTGGAATTAAGTAAGATAAAAGTTGAAATTGTCATTTGAAAATCCTTGGATGTAGATATTATTTACTTACATAAAATGAAGACCACACAGGGTGTTTTTTTTTTTTTTCTGTTCTGAACTTCTTCAGGAGCAATCTGGAGAAAGCCAAACTTCAGTTTAAGCTATTTAACTGCTATCCCTACTAGTTTATCTTAGAAAATCTGCCCTTTTACAAGGTACAAAAACATTGCTCTGTGACTTTTTGTGGATATAAAAGCTAAATTGTGCTTATCTACTTATGTCTTGAATATTTGCATATTCTTATTAATGATTTTAATTTGAATATTAAGGTTTTATAGCTGGGAAATGGCTTATTCATTTTAAAGACCAAGTAGATGATTAAGGTAAATTATTTGCCTTATTGTTATGATGCTGTGACCCATGAGGGATTGTCATTGCAGTTTTCTTCAATAACTCTTTTATTTTTGTAATTGATTTAGAAATTTTGCTTTTATTATTATTGTTATCATCATCATCATTTTATGATACAGTTCCGTATGGAACTCTTCAATGACTCTATTTCTTCTCTTATTTGTGTTTTCCTGTTTCCAGTTTTCAAGAAGTACATCATTGCTGGTGGCGCCTTCTCTCCCTAAGTATTGTTTGCTTCAGATGGTTGGTTTGGTGTACAGCTAAATGGAGGAGTTCATTAAAATTTTTTTCAGTTATGGCTGAAATTCAGCTGAGATTATGGGAATACTTCAGGAGCTTATGCGAAGTGGAATGAAAAGATAAGTTTAGGGATGGGTGTTTGGTGCAGCAATTCAGATGCCATGTTGGATGCCCACATCTCCTGTTGGGTTGTCCAGTGAGTTCTGGCTCCTCGGTTTTGGGTCCCACTTCCTGCTAAGGTGATGGCTTAAGTACACTGGTCCTTGCTGCTACCTGGGAGACATGGATTGTGTTCCTTCCCCCTGATTTCTGCTTAGCCCACCTCTGGATGTTATGGAGATTAGTGAGGTGACTCAGCTGATGGAAGATTTCTCTCTCCATCTCTCTGAACTTCACTTGAAATGAAAGTAAATAAACAAAAATTTTAGAAAGTTAAGTTTATTTCTGTGCAAACATTTTGAAATCTGTGCTTAAATTTTTATAATGTGCATTCCAGTGAAATTTTGAACATCTCTTATATTTATACATGAATCTTTAAACTTTTGAAATGAAGAAATTTACTTTCCATGTTTATAAATGCTTGTGCTTGTTCAAAAATGACACATCTTTAATCAGAATCTCAACAGAATGGCTCAAACAAGATAGAAATTTATATCTCTAATAAGAAACAATGTGTAGGCTATTCCAAATTAAGATAGCTTTACTTCCTAAAATAACTCAGGGATCCAAGTTTCTTTTGTGTTCATTTTGGGTTATCCCTTAGGATTTTGACTTGTCACTTTGATGAAAATGGATCACTGCTGCCAGTTCCACCACCACCATCACCACCCCATCTCCCTTACACTTCATTGAAAGTGAGAAAAAGACAATGGAGGGTGAATAGTTTTCTTTAAATTAAGTGAGCCATATGTTGCATGTACCACTGTGCTCATGCCTCATTGGCTGGTTAGTCAAATAGCCATACCTAAGTGCAAAGAATCCTGGGAAATTTAGTGTCTGTCTGGGTGGTTATACAGATAAAGATTATGTTGTTTTTTGTTGGTAAAACAAAGATGAGAATATGAATTTTTGTTAAAGTTAAGACAATTACTCATGGGTCATACATTTAAAACCTTTTTTTGAGCAGGCAAACATTGTGGAGTAGCAGATAAAGCTGCCAGCATCCCATATGGTCCTAACTGTTCCAGTTGTGGTCCAGATTCTTGCCAATGGCATCCAAACTGCAGCATAAGATGGCCACATTCTTGGACCCCTGCCACCCCTGTGGGAGAGCCATGGAAGCTCTGACTTCTGGCTTTGCCTTGGAGCAGTCCTGGCTGTTGTGGCCGTCCTGGGGGGTGAACCAATAGATGTGAGATGTCTCTTTCTCCCTGTCTGTGTAACTCAGATAAATAAATAAATCTTTACAATTTTTATTTATTTGAATGATAGAGAGGGACACACACACACACACACACACACACACACACACAGAGGTAGGGTGAGTGAGGGAACAGAGTGTGAGTAAGTAAGCTTCCTTCATTTGTTTCATTCCCCAGTTGTCCAGAATAGCAGGGACTGGGCTGAGCCAAATCTGAGAGTCTGGAACTCCCTCCATCTCTGCCTTGTGATTGGCAGGATCACGGAGTCTGTATTGGCGTGAGACTGCAATCAGGAGCTGGAGCCAGAGCTGGGCATTGAACCCAGATTCTTTAATATGGGCTATAGGTGTCTTCAGTACTAAACTAAACACCACATTGTAGGATGTGTTCTTGATTTGGAAAATGAGTCCAAGTATTTTGTGATATGAAGGAAACAAACATCACTCTTTTATGTTTTACTCATTGTGTTTTATTGGATTAGGCTAATTGATATGAATCTGGCTAGTGTGGTGCTAGGTTCTGTTTGCATACCTCTATGAGCCAGTTGACCCAAATTATGTTTCATGACTTGTCCTGCATTTTTTTATCCTGAGCTGCAAATATATGCCATTTGTGAGTCATAGAGAAACCCCAAACACGAGCTTTATAGTATTACTTTAGTAACCATGCTACCCTGTGTGAAGGAATCTATAGTGAACCATTTTGGAAAAGCTTTAAGAGGTCATTTTGCAGTTAACCACTTTAGGGCACAAACCCATTAACCACATTGAATTGGCCTCCTGTTGGCAGGGAGCTCCTTCTCTCACAAGGAAGCCAATTCCATTTTTAGTTATTTGAAAAAATTTTTTATTTTGAGTCCAAATCAAGTTCTTCCTGGCACATTTCCTAGTCAGTCCTATTTGTACCTTCAGGAGCTAAAAAGAGTAAGTTTAAGTTCTCACATGGACAGCTCTTGACATATTTGAAGTGAGTTATGTGGGTGTTTCCTCCCACACTCCCACTACAGTCATAACCCATGACATTTATTGAGTGCTTACCATGTTCCAGACACTGTTCTAAGCACTTAGCATGTATTAACTCCTGTAATTTCTACTAGTCTTACGAAGTATGGACTTTATACCCTGTTTTATAGGTGAGGAAGTTCAGGCAAAGACAGGTTAAGTAACTTGCCTAGATTCATATAGTCAGTAAGTGACATTCTGATTTATTAGAGTTTCATTTGCAATGTTACTGCTAAGCCACATCTTTGGTTTTCATGTTAGATGTTCTGTGGTAGACCGTAGTGGACTGTTTTATCTCTCTTTTCCTGGATACTGTAGTGTAATCAGGAGAATTTTTCTTCTTGGGTAAATTACATAGTTCATTGGCAGACAGTTCAGCCAAGTTGTCTGTGTATTCAAGAGACTGCTCCTGAATTTGACAGGATGTGATGGTTGACCCAAGGTAAGCTTAATATGGAAGCTGGATTCAATTTAATATGTGTAAAACCACTCTGTGCTCCTTGAATAGGAAAGTAGTTGGTTAAAAATGTAGTTAAGAAAAAAATCTTTCTTAATAATTGTTCTAAACAATGCAGATAAACTTGATATTAGGAAGATTAATAGAAGTTCTTTGAATTAGCTGTTAGGTTCAGGAGATGGCAGAGCACTCCACTGAAGGCCTTGGCAGTGGATGACCAGAGTTGGAATCCTGATTCTCTCTTGGCTGTCATACTGTGTCCATACAGTGTCATACTGGACATACTGGACAGGCTATTTCATCTCTTGGACTCTCAGCTTAATGGTAGTTGTAAAACCTGCCTCATGGGTTTGTTTGGAGGATCAAATGAGAGTTCATTTGGAGTGCTTTGCCAAGTAGGTGGCACATGTGTAGACAGTCAAGTTGTTACCTGTCTGCCCCTTCCTGACAAACTATTATACACTTTTTACTAGAGGGTCAAGTTTGTTCAAAGACTTCCAACTTCCTCAAATTCTGTAGTAAAATAATGAACTACGTATGAGTTTAGTGTTATTCCAATTAGTTCAGCAACTGATTTTGAAAATATGTGCCTACTGCATTTGACACTGTGCTGTGTGCTCAGCATTGATTATTCCCTTGTCGATTGCTTTTCTTTTCTTGTTTCAAGTTGATTAAAAAATTTAAAAAGCCCTCATAATTCCTATCCTGGCAGTAATTCAGCTGAAAACTTAGTTAAGTCATCTATCAGAATAATTTCCTGAATTTCAGCCTAGCTAACTTCGCTTTAAAATTCAACTACAGCTTTAAATTTTGCTTTTTACTAAACTAAAGGCCTCATAGGATTTCAAATTCTGTTTTTTTTCTTCCTTTCTGGAATGATTCTCATTGTGATAAAGTTTATTACGGTGTACCAAATGTGATTGAAAACCCAAGTTTTTTTTCAAGTGATCTATTTATTTTGAGTGGGAAGACAGATGTACAAGGAGAAAGAGAGACAGAAAATTCTTTCATCCACTGCTTCACTCTACAAGTGGCTGGGATGGCCGGAGCTGAGCGGAACTGAAGCCAGCCAGGAGCTTCTTCTGAATGTACCACACAGGGCGCAGGGTCCCAAGGTTTTGGGCCATCCTCTACTGTTTTCCCAGGCCACAAGCAGGGGGCAGGATGGGAAGTGGAGCAGCCAGGATTAGAACTGGCATCCACATGGAAGATCCTGGCACTTGCAAGGCAATGACTTAGCCACTGAGCCATTTTGCTGTGCCCAACTCAAGTATTTCTAAAATCATGTCTCAGACTCGGATTTTTAGTTTGTTTGAAATTCTGTGTTCCTTGTTTGACGATAAACTCATAAAAAGTTACAACTGTTTGAAAACTGTTTTTGTAATCCTTCCAAGAGCAGAGTAGGATGCTCTGTAAAGTTGGGGGCCACAAGTAAATTTTTTTAAACGATTTATTTATTTTTATTGGAACGGCGAATATACAGAGAGAAGGAGAGCCAGAGAGGAAGATTTTCCTTCCAATGGTTCACTCCCCAAGTGACTGCAACAGCTGGAGCTGAGACAATCTGAAGCCAGGAGCCAGGAGCTCTTCCAGGTCTCCCACACGGGTGCAGGGTCCCAAGGCTTTGGGCTGTGCTTGACTGCTTTTCCAGGCCATAAGCAGGGGCCTGGATGGGAAGTGGAGCTGCCGGGATTAGAACCAGCGCCCATATGGGATCCCGGCGCATGTAAGGCAAGGACTTTAACCACTACAGGATTGCGCCAGGCCCTACAACTAAATTCTTAAAAGAAATCCTTAAAATAAGGCAGAGTGAACTATTAAAATTGTCAGCTAGTGCTCATTTTTTATGACCTGTAATATGATTCTGGGGACAGTGCTGTCTGCTATTTTCCCCCTTGTTTTTTTTTTAATTTATTTATTTTATTGGAAAGGCAGATATACAGAGATGAGAAGAAACAGAGAGGAAGATCTTCCATCCGATGGTTCACTCCCCAAGTGACCTCAATGGCTGGAGCTGAACCAATCTGAAGCCAGGAGCCAGGAGCTATTCCTGGTCTCCCATGCAGGTGCAGGGTCCCAAGGTTTTGGGCTGTGCTTGACTGCTCTCCCAGGCCACCAGCAGGGACCTGGATGGGAAGCAGGGTCGCAGGGATGAGAACCGGCGCCCATATGGGATCCCGGTGTGTGCAAGGCGAGGACTTTAACCACTACAGTATTGCACCGGGCCCTCCCCCGTGTATTTTCAACAAGGATGCTAGACTCACAGGTGCCTTCTGCTCTGTTATTTTAAGTAACTTTCAGCTTCTTAAGGATGAAGTGCAAATCAGTGGGTATGTAATTTCTAATAAGGGTTAGGCAGATACTACCTTTGTTTGAGCCTGTCTCCAAATTGAAGCAAGATAACCCATTCTCTTTCAGCTTCTTGCCTTGAGTTACTGTGGTTTACCATTAAGAAGATAACTTTATTTTATAGGAGCTTAAATGATTGGGTGATAATTGGGGTAGATAAGAACACATAGACTTCAAAGTTTGAAATGAGATACTCTAATCTCATCTTTGTTACTTACTATGTGAACATGATAAAACTTTTTGTGACTCAGTTGCTTCCTTCTCTAAATG
The DNA here is from genome assembly GCF_030435755.1 of Ochotona princeps. Taxonomy (NCBI): domain Eukaryota; kingdom Metazoa; phylum Chordata; class Mammalia; order Lagomorpha; family Ochotonidae; genus Ochotona; species Ochotona princeps. The sequence goes on from NC_080836.1 coordinate 73,262,149, forward strand.
ATAATTTTGAGGGCTGCTCTGAAGTTTGCTTAAGTCGTGGAAGTGAAGGATGCAATGTATCTGTCAAAATATATTTCAGTTATATTTTAGGCTACAGCTTAAAACATAAGAAGTGAGGATTTGACATCCACTTACCTAGTTGCTGCTCTAACAGCAGTGATGAAAAGTCTGCAATTCTCTAAGAATTTTTATGATGAGATTTATACACTTTTCTGGCACCTGTGGTCAGTATTTGCTGTTGGGTGGCTTTTAACCTATTGCCACAGTAACAGTGCTCTTTTTTTAAAATTACTATTGTATTTTGGCAATCTTTACATTGTTAACTAGGGTAAAAAGGTACAAGGGCTATGGGAAAGTGGGTAAAACCACTATTTTCCTATTATTTCCTTCATATATCTGAGGTAAAGGGAATATTGAGGGAGAAGCCCCACCCAGTCTCTCACCCACCCCAGGTCCTGATGTAGGGCGCGCTCTGAGATCCTTGCTCAAGTGGTTCTGATAGTTCACCAGTTATAAATCACTACCAGTCTTGCCACTCCAGGTATGATGAAGCTGTTGAAGAATCCACTGATTGATATAGTCCATCATAGAGTCTCCCTTTGTCCAGTATTTCGCTGCCAACATATAGCTGAAGTGGTTGATTGACCTGTTTTATCTTCCATCTTTTCTTGGTTAAGGTTCTGAGTCCATTTCGATTGAGGGGATCCCCAAAGAAACTTTGAGGTGTTCCCAGACCAGATTCCTATATGCACTACCAAGTATAGGGCCTGCCCCAGTCCATCACCCCGATCAGCTGGTGGTTGCAACTGCTAGGTTGGTTGTCGTTCCGATGACCTCGGATCCTGCAAGGCAGGATTTAGGCTTCTTCCATCCCATGTGGTAGAGCCAAATGGGGGTGGGTGAGCTCAAAGTTCTTGGCCTCCGAAGGCAGTCCATTTCCCCGTGGTCTCCTTGGCAGTAGGGATGTAGTCCTCGGTGCTCGTACTGATAGTCCTTGGTGAGGAACTGGTAGTCTTCAGGGTTGGGATACAAGCCTCCTCCTGTCTGCCTACTCCACTCTGGGGTACCCCCTGCTCTATGCATATGAGCTCCTGTTAAGAGGTTGTTAGGATTGAGGAGCCCACTGTTTCTCTCCCGGATCTCTCTCACTCCCGGATTATGCACTATCCAGGTAGTTCTGTGGTTAGACTTGACAGTATTAACCTCTAGTGCCAGCTTCTGCTACGGGTAAGCCCCAACAGCTCTCACCCACTCTAATTTTGTTTGCACCAGTAGGAATAGTCTGCCCATCCTGGCTCTTCCCTGACCTGGTCCACATGAGGCGCACTGGTGCTGTAGCCCTGCCTATTCTGGTCTGTCCCCATCCCAGCTCACGCTCTTCAGTGGGAGTAGCTATCCAGCAAGGGAATCACCCCTTATTGCCCTGTCGGCTCTGCCCCTCCCTTCCTGTTTCTCACGTGTGCTGTTTGGGTACTGCTGTTCCATCTGGCACAGGCAGCCTCACCTTGGCATTCCGTGTTGTGTACTGCTTTTGTTGCGACCAAGCCTGGCTCGACCCACACTCTGCTCCGGCGTTCGGATTTGCCAGTGGATGACGTGAACTGATTCAGCCTGGTCTGCCCCCATCCCATGCCAAATGTATGCCAGTGGGACACTTTACATAACCTTTTCTGGGATGTTTCTTTCCGTGCTTCTTGCGCTTATTTGTAGGGTCTGTGTCCTGTCAGAGGAGTTGCTCAGGTTCCTCCATCAGAGCCCCTCCTGGTGTCAGGTTTCGCGCATACCAGTGGGTCCATGGGCCAGCACTACTCAGTTCACCTCCTGTCCTAGCAGGAGCAGTGGCTTCTCTTAACTGGCCTTCACCCCATTCTGGTTCTTGTTGTTGGATGTTTCAGCTCAGCCAACGGCTCGTCCATACCCACATATAGGTCATACATGGCTCAGTAGGGGGTTGAAATCCAGCCTAGTCCGTTACACATCTACCCTGGTCCTCCAGAACACCAAAAGGTGTTGCAGTCTAACCTGGCCCAGTGCATCTTGTCCCAGTCCACACTTGTGCCAAGGGAGACTACAACTGTATCCTGACCAGAATGCAGCCGCATTCCAGGCCACGCCCCTTAGTGAGAACCTCCACCCAGCCAGGCTCTGCTCTCAGCTCCCCAACCTGGCCTGTTCCCAGCCAGTGTTAAGCGTGCCAGTGGTTGCTCTGGCTCAGCTCGGTGCAGCCTGTCGCATGTCGTGACCCCTGCCTTAGACACTGTGGCTCATCGTCCTTGGCTCACACAGACCCATTGGTGCAAAAACCTAGCAGGGCATGTCTGTGGTCCATCCTGGTTTCGAGTTTAACTTGTGGGCTAAGGTTTGCTCAGTAACAGTGCTCTTGATGTTAGACAAGAAGAGAGGCAAAAATTAACCTGCAGTTACCTTAAGATGCCTTGTTTACAGTAGCTTATATCAATGTGTGAGAATATGGACCATAATTGGCATTTGTGCCGTATCATCCTGTGAGATACAATGAAAATGAAAACATTGTTAGCTTCTTAGGTAGTTGTATATAATGGAATTTCTTAGTTATGATAGCTTTTGAATTTTTCATTCAAATATTGAAAATTGATCATATTATATAATTAATTATGTAAAATTAATTATATATGTCAAGTCAAGGATATATGTGAACTTATCTCTCATTATTCAGTGTTTTATACTAAGTCTTCAAATATATGCTTAATATCTCTGTGTATAGCCAAAGCAATTGAAATTTGATTCTGCTAATCAAATTAGCCTGTTTGGCAAAGCTAATCAGTTCCTTTCAAACTGTGATGCATTTGGCAAAGTTACTTTTAATGACTATTCATTCAGTTATCTGTCCATTGATACTCCTACTTTTTGTGATAAAATTATGTTTTACAATGTGGAGAAGCAAAAACATCTTCTGTATATACGATATATTAAAACTATAACCCCAGATTTGTAATACAGGGATTATAATACTGTTATAATGCTATAACAGAGATATAGATGTAAGGGTAGATGCTTAACAATATTTACTGGTTGAATAAATCCAGTCCCTGTATATCTGTTTGTTGAATGTTTTTACACTTGATCTTAGCCAAAAGGCTGAGAAGTGATTGTTGGATATTTTTAATTGCTAGATTTTCCCTTCTGCCTCCCATTTCATGAATAACACTCCTCCTCATTGTCATTGCTGGTGTGAGCATATCATCTTTGGCTGTTTGTTACATTCAGTCTGTCACTACTTTCTATTCAAATTTTTTCATGTTATTTCTTTTGTTTATTTGAAAGGCTAGGAGAGAGAATAAGCTCTAGTCTATTGATTTACTCCACAAAACTGGACCAGGATGAAATCAGGAGCCCTAACCTCTATCTGGGTCTCTTATGTAGGTAGCAGGGACACCATCTGCTCTTGCCTGAGGTATGCATTAGCAAGAAGCCAGATCAGAAGCAGAGCTGGGACTCTAACCTAGGGATTCCCACAGGAGATGAAAGTGTTTCTTTTCTTTTAATAAATAATTTTAATTTTTAATATTGTTTAAATAGTTGAGAGAGATGCATGCCCATATTGGTCTATGATTAGGGTGGGAAGGATCAAGTTAAGGTGGAAGGTGGATGGGAAAAATGTTTCGAAAATGTTTTTTTCTACTATGTCTGCAGGGGGATAAAGGGAGGGAGACACACCTTGCTGTCAACTACATAGGGGTTGGTCCTTTGTTCATACTATAGAGTTCCTGAGGTGGGGAAGAGTGTTCCGAGGGTGTTGTCTGAGTGGCTTTGATAGTTCTAAGATCTTGTTGGCGTTGTTGCTCTGGGTTGAGAAAATCTTTCCAAGGTCTATTAGCTGACTATGTCCAACTTAGTGGTCGTATGAACATGTTGCAAAGGCCCATGTTGTAAAGCTTGGCCAGCAGAGCGGTCCAACCTGTTTGGCTCTCTATCCTCTGACAAGACACCTGGCATCCTCTGCTGGCCTAGATGAGCTGGATGTCATATCCCCTGTCCACTGCATATGTGTCAACAAATAAGAAGACCCAGTCTCAACACATGTACTCCAGCATTGGACCACATATCTTGTGATATTCCCAGTAGCTGGGGTGTGAGTCCAGCCATCAGTTGGAGAGTTGCCCAAGAAATCTTATCTGGAATGATCTCAGATTTGACTGTTTTGTGTGCTAGTGAGTAAAGAGTCAGGTTCGCTCTGTCACCTGCACCAGCCAATGCACATACTGGTGAGTGCAGCTGCTTGGTCAGTTTCACCCCAGCCCCATCTCTCACGTGAAGTGATGGGTCCTATGGCCTAGCTCAGCCCATTCCACACAGGTCTAGTCTTCATGCTCACTAGTAGGTGTCACGGCCTAATTAGGGTGATCCCTAAAATCTCCACCAGTCCTGCCCCATCCTTGGTTTTTGTGTGTGCCAGCACATGCTACAGCCTAGCCTGTTCTGTCCTGCATCCCAGCTGGCTCTTGTGTACACCCATGGGTGCTACATCTTAGCTCAGCCTGACCTACTTCCAGACCTGGCCCACATGTATGCTCCCTTGATCAATCTGGCTTGACCCCAACCCTCTTATTATCCCCAGTGGGAGCTGTAGACTAATAGGGGAGTGCCCACAATTAACTATGGCCTAACAGGGGAGTTGTGCCTTCTAGGGGGTAGGGTACTGTGATCTAACCTGACATGACTCGCTCCCCAGGTACTGCAGCCTATTCCAGTCTGGCCCACTCCCCAACCAGCCTGCCCCCAATCTCGGTGCTCATGTTCACCAGTGGATACAGCTGCCCAGCAAGGGAGTCCCCAAAGTTCCCCTACCAGGCCTGCTCCCAGCCCCGGGTTTTGTGTGTGTCAGCAGGTGCTGAGGTCCAGTCTGAGATGGTTTACTTCCAGTCTTGGCACTTGGCAGGAGGTGCTACAGCTTGGCTTAGCCTGGTCCATCCCTAGTCCGAGCTCTTACTGGTGAGTGCAGCAGCCTAGGCATCCTGGACCACTCCTGTCTCTAGCCCTCATATGAACTGGCGAGTGTTGTGGTCCTACCTGGCCTGGCCTGTACTTTGTCCTGGCTCTCACTCATGCCGGTGTGTGCTGTGGACCAGCTCAGCCTGTCTCTTCTCTAGACCATGCTCAAATATACGTTGACAGATGCTGCAGCCTGGCCTGGGCTGCCCTCAGCCATGACTCTCGTGTTCATCAGTAGGAGCTGCATCCTTGCTGGGGTGTTCCTCAAGTTCCCCTACCTGGCCTGCTACCAGCCCTGAATGTCACATGTGCCTGTGGATCCTGCAGCCCAGCCTGACATGGCCTTCCTCCATACCTGGAACTCACTGTTGGGTATTGCAGCCTAGCCTGATTGACCTGCTCCCATTTTGGTTCTTGTTGGTCAATGCTAAAAACTAGCCCAGCCTGGCCCAGCCCTAGACCTGGCTATTATGTGAACTCTTGTGAGTGCCAGATGGTGCTGGGGCCTAGCCCAGTCTGGCCCATCCCAAACCCAGCCCACATGTGTGTTACATGGAGGTGTTGCAGCCTTTCCCAGTTCAGTCTACCACCAGCTCTGGCTCTCACACTTACTACTGGAAGCTGTAGCTCAGCAGGGGGAAATCCCAAGAGTTCTCCTATAGGCTTGTTCCCATTTGTGGATATTGTACATGTTGGTGAGTGCTTCAACCCAGCCTGGCCTGGCCCATCCATAGTTTCAGCTCTTGCTTGGTGGGTGTTGCAGCCTAGTCCTGTCCTGGCTTGTCCTGGCTCTTGTGTGTGCCAGCTAGTGCTGAGGTCTGGCCCAGCCTGGCCTGTCCCCAGACCCAGCACACACAAATGCTGATGAATGGGCCCAGTGCAATGGCTTAATGGCTAAATCCTTACCTTGTATGTGCTGGAATCTCTTATAGGCACCAGTTCATGTTCTGGCTGCTTCACTTCCCATCCAGCTTCCTGCTGTGCTGTGGGAAAGCAGTCAAGAATGGCCCAAGGCCTTGGGACCCTGCACCCATATGCGAAGCCTGGAAGAAGCCCTGGGATCCTGGCTTCAGATTGGCTTAGTGCTGGCCATTGTAGCCACTTAGGGACTGAACCAGCAAATGGAAGATCTTTTTCTCTGTCTCTCCATTTTTTCTGTAAATCTGCCTTTCCAATAAAAATAAATAAATCTTAAACATTTTATTTTTGAGAAAGTGCTGATGAATGCTGCAGCCGTGCATGGCCTGCCTTCAGCCACAGCTGTTGTGCTCCCCAGAGGGAGGTGTGGCTTAGTAGCGAAGTTCCCCAGGTTCCCCTATCAGGCTTACCCCAGCCATGGATATCATGCTTGCTGGCAGGTGCTGTGGTCCTGCTTGACATGTGTTTCAAGTGACATCTGAACTGATGCACCAAACACCAGCCACACACTGCTCTCCGGGTTCTGCTTCCTGAGTCGTTGCCAGTCTTTTCCATACTACTTCCAACCTTGGCCTTTACCATCACAGCATTTTTCTGCTTGGCCATTTTGCTTCCAGTCACCTTCATTTTTCTTATCCATCCTCCAGAACACTGGCCATAGAATTATTTTTAGAAGGCAAATCTTCTTGCACCTTTTTCCTTCTTAAATCATTTTTGCTGTCTCCTCACTGCACTGAGAATAAAGTGCAAATCATTTTACATGGTTCAGGTGGTGTTCGGATTCTGCTCATCTTTCCAGCTCTAACTCTTTCCACTTCTCTTTGCATGCGATGACACTGTGAGCAAGCATAGTCTCTCTTTTTCAAGGTGCTGTCTTGGAAAATGACGTACTGTAAATCTATTTTTAGGAGCATTAAACAAGGGAGAGGAGCTCAGAGATGGCAAGAGAATGTATTGGTATCTAGGAACAGTGGATATCATGGTGGAGTTAAAAAGTATTAAATATTTTAAACTTTTGAAAACCATTTTTTGAATTAGTTTTGAAGATTAATTCAGTATAATCTATAATCCGTAGTTCATTTTAGAAAATTCACCTGATATTTGTTTTTTAAGATTTATGTTGTTTTTCAAAGTGTCCCAAATGGTTATGGCACTATTGCTAAGTGGGTAGTTGGCTACAGAATTTCCTTAAATTGTGATTTTTTTTTTAGTGAATGAATTATGATGACTCACAGGGAATGAAACTTTTCTGTTTAGCTTACTGATTCTTATCTTACAGGGTCAAAAGTCTATGTTCCTATTACTTGTACAGATTAGCAAATATGTTTTTTATAAGAAAGGAAACTGATGTGTCTAACATGACAAATATTAATAACTTGCGATTGAGTCATTTAGGCATACTTTAGAGATATGTAGAGAAGTTTGTTCCTATTTTTTATTGGATTACTATAATTTGGATTCAGAGATCCTTTTCATTAGGTTGAGATAAATAAATATTTCAAAAATACTAGTATTTCACTGATGTTTGTACTAACTATGCTTTATTAATAAAGCAGTTTGCAAGTTGACTTTTCTGATAGTTGTGTTTATCTGAAACTTATTGTCAAAGTACTTTGAACTTTCTGATATTATTGAGGAATTTTGACAATTAATACTATCTTTGAGTTCAAAACTTAAGCTTACTGATAGTGAAAATGCACAGAGTAGCAAGGTTTTTCACCCAACGCTGTCTCCTGACTTCAGCTCCCTCCTGGTGTGGATTGTAGGAGTCAGCACTGATGGTTCAGGTGATTAACTGGGTTCTTGCCACGCATGTGGGATATCTGACTTTGGTTCCTGTCTCTGGGCTTTGGCTTTACAGTCATTACAGGAATAATAAGGTGGTGAACTAGTGGATGGGGCTTCATTCTGTTAAGTAAGTAAGTAAATAAGACATAAGAATAGGAAACATTTTGTGAGAATTTAATGCCTTCATGTTCTTAAGTTATACTTAAAACTTTTTTTGCCTATTCTATGTGTATACATGTATATACATAAAAAAAGCAAAAAGCATATATATATGCTTTATTAGACAGAATTATTATCTAACATTGGACTTATGAGTTCTTAAGTATGGAAGATTGTAATTTAACATTCAAGGATAGATTTTGAAAAAAAAATTGGTAATGCTAATGTGAAAGTTTCAGACAAATCTTTTAAAACTGTGGCTTTTGGGCCGGTATTGTGGCATAGTGCTTTGTCACTGCTTGTGATGCTGACATCCCATGGGAGCGCTGGTTTGAGTCCCAGCTGCTTTGCTTCTGATCCAGCTCCCTGTTAATGTTCCTGAGAAAGCAATGGAGCATGATTCAAGTGCTTGGGCCAACTGTCACCCACATGTGGACCTGGATGGATCTCTAGGCTCCTGACTTCAGCCTGAATCAGCCCCAGGTACTGCAGCCTTTTGGAGAGTGAAGCAGTAGATGAAAGATTCTCATTCTATATCTCTCCTTCTCTCTGTCACCTTGCCTTTCAAACAAACAGATCAATATTTAAGATAGAAGCATATCAAGAACAGATGGAAGCAGAGTGCCTCTAATTGTCCTGAAACATTTCCATAAATGGTTACTGTTTTCTTTCAAAAGTTAGGAATCCTACTGAGTTCATTGCCGTTCTTACATGGGCTGCCTGCTGATTGTGTAATTACATGCCATATATTACAAAGCATGATTTATGATGCCATTATTTTCATATGCTTACTAAATAGGAGAATGAAAAATGGTCTACACTGTTAACTGAGTGCTGTAGGCAGGGTTGCCAGATAAAATATAAGACACAGTTAAATTCCCATTTCAGATAAACAACACATCGTTTTTAGTGTAAATTTTTCTTATCCAAAAATTATTAAGTATTTAGGTAAAATTCATTTTTAGTTGGGCATCTTATATTTTTATTTGTTAAATGTGACAGCTACAGTTGTAGATGATTAGGTACTGCATAGATAATAGTACAGGAACAGATCTCTCCAGTCAAGTAGAATTTTTTCTCAGAATTCTTTCAGAATCAAATACTGACAGTCTTGATCACTCGGTTGGAACATCATATCTTGAACTGGGACTTGAACCTGAGGAATTATCTTCCAGAGCCGCGATGTATCATAACCTTTTATATATCAGTGTTTGTGTTAATTGAGCTAACATGTATTTAAACTAAAATTAAGAGTTACTTGAGCCTGTGTTATATAGAAATTTCACTATCAAAATCATCAAGATATATCTTTTATTTTATACCAAACATTAACTTAGATAATAAATTGACTTTTCGCCCCTAAAGTTAGGTATATTTGACTTCGTAATTTTAGCAAAGAATTAATTCCCTGTGTAATTTTAAGGATATTCATTGGTTTAACTGAATTATTTGTTTGTTGCTGTGTCTATGCCATGCCCCAGAGAAGCAACCCCGATTTGGAGTTGCGCATGGCTCTGCTGGTCTCTTTAGTGTGGCCAGCCTCTGTTCCTCCTGCTCTAGCCATTAATCCTCTGGTGCTCTCTGCATGATTTGGGACATATTTTTCCCCCCATGAGTGACAGTGGTTGCTTTTTATGACTTAAGCCTCATTAATAATTAGGTAGGCATTGCATATGCTGTCTTGTAATAATTCATGATCTGCATCCATTCAGTTACAAATGGAAGTATATAAAATGTAACAGTTACAAAAATCCTTGCAACTAGGACCTCTCAAATATAAAGATGAAAACATCACAGGCTTCATTAGTTGAAAACATGCTCTAGAGCATGATTGAAGTGACTTCACTTATTTTTAGAAACACATTTCCATCTTTTCTTTTTGGTGATAGAGCCTTTCTTCTAGGGGCACCCGCCAGCAATACCAATTTAGAACACTAAAGAGTAAAGAAGGAACACTTTGAATTAGGAATTATTTAGATAGATGATAAGGGCTCATTTACTAATTAACTTATTGAATTAAACATGCTGATTTTGAACTATAGCAATAAATAGATTAATGTGATTTAGAGTTTTTGTTTTTTGATCTAGGTTTTTTTAATTTAAAATTCTGTAAAAGAGGTTAATGAGATTCAATGAGTAGCATAAAATAGTTATATGGATAAATCTTTTTATATTTAAAAATGTTTAGCATTATTTCATTATACATCTTAAAGCTTTTTTGAAATTTCCCACTGTGGCAATCATAACTAGAAGGTCTGCTATTTTAGAAGCCTCCTGGATTTTATATAAAAATTATAGAATTTTTAGAAAGCCAACTAATTGGATGTGGTCATTTAAAGATTGTGATAAGATATATGCAACAGATAACTTAGTATTGTATATATTAATTGAAAAATTTAACTGACTCATAAAAGTGCAATATGGGATATTTTGTGATGTTTCAATACATGTGTACACTGCATAATGTCCAATCAGGGTGAACCTATCTGTTTCTTCAGATATCACTTTAGCCAGTTTTAAGTGTGCAGTTTAGTGCCACTGTGCACATTCATATTGTGCAGCTGTACCCACTACCCGTCTCCGGAATATTTTCTTCATCCCAAATGAACCTGTGTCCTATTGACTAATAACTCACTATATGCTCTCTTTCCCTTGTCTGGCAACTACCATTCTATTCTTCTTTCTTTTGTTTTAAAGATTTAGCTATTTTTATTTGAAAAGCAGATTTACAGAGAGAGGTGATGCAGTGTGTGTGTGTGTGTGTGTGTGTGAGAGAGAGAGAGAGAGAGAGAATCTTCCATCTGCTGATTTGTTCCCCAAATGGCTGCCACGGAACTGGGTTAGTGTGACGCCAGGAGCCAGAAGCTTCTTCTGGGTCCCCATGTGGGTTCAGGTGCCCAAGGATTTGGCCCATATTCTTTCCCAGCCACATTAGCAGGGAGCTGGATCAGAAGTGGAGCAGCCAGTGGAACAACAGTTATGGGAGGCTGACACCTCAGGTAGTGGCTTAATCTATTATGCCAGGGTACCAACCCCTTTACTTTCTATCTCTTTGTATTTGTTAAGATCACTTGTAATACTGCTCAAAATTGATATCCAGTATAAGAAAAGTAGCACAATAATGTGGGGAAAAACGTGGGGCTGGAATGAAGCAATGTGTGTCATTTCCTAGTTTCTAATCTGTGCCCAATTGTTCACTAAGTGTTCCAGTATCAGTTTTCTCTTCTCTTAGATGGAAATAGTATTTTATTGTGCTGATATTGAGAGGATGTATGAGCTAGCCTATATAAAGCACCTGGATCATGGTAAGCATTTAGTAATTGGTATCATTCTTACAAATATTGAGTCTTCTCAAAATATTGACTCTTATCGTACACATTTAAAAAAATGAATTGTGCAGGAATCATCATACCTACCATAATTTAGTATTTGCTGTCAACTTAGACCTATGTTTCCCAGGAAGGTTCATAATATGTTATAAATGAATTTTTAAAACTCTTTTCCATTATACAATAGTATAGACCTTTAGCTACAGTCACAATTCTAACATTCTGCCATTTGCATGTGCATTGACATTGTAGGTGCAGGCAGTGGAGAACATCTAGTATATTATTACCACGGGAAATTTAACATCTTCATTGAGGATCCTTCTTGTAGCTTTACTTGTTTGTAGTAGTCTGGCCATGTCTGTGAGATAATGCTGCAAGATAAGCTTCTCTGGAAGAAAAGTGCAGGTAATAAATTTGTCTTTGTCATATGTCCCCCTGTTTTTCTCATTGCTGCTTACATCAATGAATGAACTTTAAGAAGCGTTTTACTGATTTTCATTGATAGTAAATTTTTACTCTGTAGTAATAGAAAAATCTAGATACTGTGTATTTCCTCAGTTTTATCATTATAGAAGTGTAGGGCTTGGATTTTTGAGAAATGTCTAGCTCAAAAAGCATTGCATTACAAAGAACATGAAGCATGCTTTCAGCTTCTTTTCGAAAAATATCGTGACTCGAAGAAGTCTTAAAAGCTGCCCATTTGTAATAGGTACTTTCATGCTATTAGCTCATTAAGTCCTTATTCAAAGGAGGCATAAAAATCATATCAAAAAACCTGAAATTTCACTGTAAGGGCGGGAGTAACAGTGGAGCTTCTGGGTAGCTGTGCTGCCCTAGAGGGGACAATAGAAGTCAGCAGCAGAGGAATGGTTCAATTCTACATGAGTATTTCAAAAACATAAGTCACAGTTGGCAGCCATTCTTATCCATGGTAGAACAGTGAATGATTGTTCCCCTTTGATTTAGCCAAAGAAATACCTTTGAGAATTCTCTTAGGAACCTATTTTATCTTGGAAATATGGCAATCAATAAACATAAAGATGAATAGTGCAGTATTTTAGTGTATATGCATTTAAGTGGAAGACTTCGGGAAATGGATGTCCTTATATACCTATCTTGTTTTATTTTTGAATCATTAATGCCTTTCCAACTTGTATAAGAGAATAATTGAATACCACTTTATTTCTTCTTACATCTATATTTGAAAAAGTCGTTCTCAGCATCATTCTGAGTACATGAAATGTAAGCATTTCATTACGCACAAAATTTATTACTTGCTGTGTCCTTGTGAATTGTGTACAGGGTGTTTTTTTTTTTTTTAATAAAAAAGCTTGAAAACAACCTTTAGAAATAGCTTAAACCTAGAGTGTATAGCAACTGAGCTTGCATTTTAAATATTAGTTCTGATAGTCACCTTAATATTTAGTGCAGGAGAACTGTGCAACAAGTTAAGAACTGTTTAAAGATACAGTTTTTCCCTGTCCCTACGATTTCTTAAAGTCAGTTAAACAATGCAGAAAAATTACCCACATATTACTTTTAAAAAGCTGTATCAGAATGCTCCAAAGCAGCATTTTCATTTTGTTTGTGGCTTTAACCTTTGTGGATCGCTGCTGGAAATAACTGTTCCAGATGAATTCTAGGAAAATAAATGTAAACAGAAACTCAGGCTGCTTTTATTTTTCTTTGCTACAAAAACTGTTTGAAACCTGGCAGTGGAATACTGTTTTCTTATGTGTAAAGTATTAGGATAGAAAATACAAGGTCATCTCTAAATAAGGAGGCCTTAGGTTTCTAAGGAAAGAATGTATCTTTACAAGGGTAAATGAAATAGTTAGCTAGAGGGAAAGGGAAATTTCCTTATTTCACCCTGAAACTTGGCAGAGATTCTGAAACAGAGCTTGAAACTTTGAAAAAGATAGAAAATAATTTGCTCCCCTTCTCTGGAAACTCTTTTGCACCCAGTTTACTATCTCCTTATCTGGTCAGAAACTGGTTCATCTTTAGTGATTTTGCAAAAGCATTGATGTTCTGGAAGTATTTGTTATTTGAAGGGGGAAAAAAGCAGAAGTAGTGATGTGTTCAAGAAATGTGAGCCTTGCAATGAAGTGGAAATGTGTGGTATGCTGCTAAGTGTATTAACAGCCTTGTTGAAGGCATGTGGGTAGGATTAGGTTTTCTATTCTTCTCTTAAGTATAAACTGCTTAGAAGGTTTTAACATGCTAAAATAGCAAGGAGAAGGCCCAGCATGATTACTCAATTAGCTAAGCCTCTCCTTCCAAGAGCCAGGGTCTCAAATGGGTGCCAATTCATGTCCCAGCTGCTCCGCTTCCCATCCTGCTCCCTGCTTATGTCTTGTGGCCTGGGAAGGCAGTAGAGGATGGCCCAGAGCCTTGGGATCCTGCACTCAAGTGGGAGACCCAGAAGAAGCTCCTGGATCCTGGTTTTGGATAGGCACAGCTCTGGCCATTGCAGCCATTTGGGGAGTGAAACAGTAGACAAAAGATCTTTCTGTCTCTCCTCCTCTCTGTATATCTGCCTTTCTGATAAACATAAATAAATCTTAAAAAGTAATAGCGAGTAGAAAAAAGAATCTCAGTAACTCCAGGAGATCCAGTTTAGCCCTGTAGATGCTGAGACAGTCCATTTGGAGTGCTTGGTTAACTCTAGCACCATGTGTCTAAAGTCTCCTACATCCTTACTTTTTTTCATTATTATTTCTTTCTCTATCTTTTCATCCTAAAAGTACCTCCCTCTTCCTTTACATGCTGTCCCAAACACTTCTTTTGAAAGATGTATTTATTTATTTAATATTTGAAAGGCAGATTTTTCAGGGAGAGAAGAAGAGAGAGAGTGAGAGAGTGACAGATCCTCTATCTGCTGGCTCACTCCCTGAGAGTCAGCAGCTTCGTTTGAGTTTCCCACACAGGTTTAGAGACCAAGGGACCAGTGCCATCTTTGCTTCTTTCCCAGGTTGATGGATTGGAAGTGGAGCGTGTGAGACAGGAACTGGTGCCATATGAAATGCCAGTACTAGCAGATGGATGATTAACCTGATATGCCACCTTGTCGATCTCAGTCACCTTATTTTTACTTCCTTATACTTGACTACAGTTTAAAGGAGGAAGGGTGAGACACTTCCACTCAGTGCCTTATTTTAAAGTTTTAAGTTATTCCATGCTATACCTCAGAACCCCATCTCCCTCTAAAAGTCAGTGTCCTATATAGCTAGGTTGTTGGTGGTGTTGATCTTGCCAGAACCTGTTGACCGTTAGGTCTGGGGGCCACACAGACCTATTTTGACCTGTACGATACAGTAGTGGTATTATTTTCCTATGGGACCAGTGCAATGCAATGAGGTCAGTGAGTTCTCACTGACCTCAGTGCATGCACAGCTCACTGTTGTCCCCTGGAGTCTTAAATTTTTTGCCACACTGTAAGAAATGGCGCTTGATGTGCCACTACGAGAGTTCTTAATCTGCTGGCGGTCAGGTCTGAGTGCTACCTGGACTTATCTTCGGTGGAACCTGTAGGATGCCATGTTGTTGCAGTTCACTGAGCCAGAAATGAGCAGCTCAGCGTATGCTCAGTCCTTTCCTTGCCTTTTCCTCCTTAAGCAAATTGGCGCCCGATTCAGCTCTAGGAGGTGGACTGGGTTGTGAAATTCGTTCCTGCACTGATCGTCTGGGACCTGCTGCGCTATCTCTGTTTCTGGTCAAATCAAACAGACCTGCAGGAAGAGCAGTTCTTTGCCAGGGTTCACCTCTGGAGCTCCCGATAAACGTACCTTCCCACCTTGTTGCTGGGGGAATTCTGCCTGCTAGTGGAGTTCAGATCCCGGTTCGGTGAATGTTGCTGGGGTATCAGTCACTGCAACACCACACCGTTGTTTTTGCTGCTTTCCTGTGTCTGTCAGGGTACCCCTCTGCTGTTGTTCTGTCCTCTCCTATTTCCTGGAGTGTGTCCTCTCTGCTTCATCCTGATTAAATGTTTCTCAGTCCTTTTAAATGTGTCCTTACCCTATTTTGCCATGTTGATTCTCCCCTGGTCTCTGATTTCTTAATGCCTCTTTCTTCTTCCAGTCCATTAGTTCCTTTCTGCTTTTCTTAATTCCTAGATCAATCCACATTCAAGTCTGTTAATAAGCTATCTGTCACTAACTCCTACAATTATTCTACTTTCTGGCCCATGTGTCATACTGCCTTGTCAACTCTGCCACTTGCCAGCTCAACTCTTCCTTGATGGGGAAAGTTAAAAGTAGAAACTTTTCATTACATGTATGCATGCACTAATATTTAGCACTGAGCTGCATTGGCTAAACATATGGGACAGAAAATGTTTCAAACTTGTTAACCCTGGCAATTGAGTCATTCTGTGATCTGATTTCAACAAAAATTTCCATACTTTTGTCCATTACTCCTTTATAATCTTCTTAAGTTCCTGCTAAACTGTACTGCTTAGTTTTGACATGTGCATACTTTGTTTGTGTATCTTATTGTCTACCAGGGATGGAAAATAGGTTTTATCTTATGGGACTGTGCTGGTTGATTGGCTGTAATAATGAAAAGGTCCTTGTTTAGAAGGATTCTGAGGCCTTGCATGTATTCAGCAAGAGATGGTCATGACTTTTAAAAGGGAATTGACTTGAACCTTGAACAGTGTACATGCAGGGTGCAAAGGAGAAAGGGAAGGGACCATATGCAAATATCTGGTTAGCATATGATCCCAGCATGGATTATAGCCTTCATACATGGTAGATGTATTTGTGAGATTCATTCATGTTGTGAAAAGCAACATTTTGTGTGTGTGTGTATGAGTATGTGTGTGTATTTTTTTATTAATTAATTAATTAATTTTCTAATTCATTAATTACATTGTATTATGTGACACAGTTTCATAGGTACTGGGATTCTCCCCACCCCTCCCCAAAACCTCCCACCATGGTGAATTCCTCTACCTTGTTGCATAACCACAGTTCAAGTTCAGTTGAGATTCCCCCATTGGAAGCATATAACATAGAGTCCAGCATCTTGTTGTCCAGTCAAGTTCAACGGCTTCTTAGGTATACCCTCTCTGGTCTGAAGACAGAGCCAGCAGAGTATCATCCTGATCAATTAAAAGCTCCAACATACCATCAGCAAAAATTTACATCATTATGGAATTAATTGACATAGTAATGAGTAACCAATATGTTAAAAGTAAATGCGAGTTCTTCACCAGCCACCTTCTGTGACCACCTCATTGACATTTCAATTTTAGTTTATACACAACATATAACATACATAACATAACATGTTATACATAACATCATATCATCTTAAATTAAGGCAAACATGTGGTATTTAACCTTTTGGGATTGGCTCATTTCCCTTAGCATTATGGTTTCCAGTTTGGCCCATTTGGCCACAAAGAACTGCATTTTGTTTTTTTTAATAGCTGAGTAGTATTCCATGGAGTAGATGAACCATAGCTTTCTTATCCAATCCTCTGTTGATGGGCATTTTGGTTGCTTCCATGTTTTTGCAATTACTGATGAAGCTTCTGTACAGCAAGGGAAATAATCAACAAAGTAAAAAAGCAACCCACAGAATGGGAGAAGATCTTCGCGCACTATGTAGGTGATAGAGGGCTAATCTCCAGAATATACAAAGAGCTACAAAACAACCAAAATGTCAAAACAAACAAGCCACTCAAGAAATGGGCACGGGAAATGGGCAGACACTTCACAAAGGAACAAACCCAAATGGCAAATAAACATATGAAAAAATGCTCAAGTTCCCTGGCAATAAGGGAAATCCAAAGTAAAACATCAATGAGGTACCACCTAACGCCAGTAAGACTGGCCCACATGAATAAAAGCACCAACAACACTTGTTGGCGAGGTTGCGGGGAAAAGGGAACCCTACTTCACTGCTGGTGGGGCTGCAGATTGGTACAGCCTCTATGGAAATCAGTATGGAGAACATTCAAACAACTCAAAATCAACATACCGTATGATCCAGCAATAGCACTCCTAGGAATATATCCAGAACACTTGTTTTGTGTGTGTATTTTTATAGTTGTTAGATTCCATTAATTGAATATGCCATACACTTTAAAAAATCTCCTGGCCTGGTATTGTGGTTTATCAGGTTAAACTGTGTCCTGTGATGTTGGCATCCTGCCAAGGGACTGGTTTGTGTCCTGGCTACTCCGCTGCTGATCCTAGCTTCCTGCTAATGGCCTGGGAAAAGCAGTGGAAGTTGGCTCAAGTGTTTGTGCCCGTGCTTTCCACATAGGACATTCAGATGGATTTTTAGCCCCTGGCTTCTACTGGCCTAGAACTGGCCATTGTGACCATCTTGGCAGTGACCAGTGGATGGAAGATTTGTTTGTTTCTATCTCTTTCTTTTTGTAACTCTTCCTTTCAAATAAACAAAGAAATCTTTTTAAAAGAATGCATCATTACTGTTATGATGACTCAAACTGGAGTTTGAAAAAGTATAAAAATGCATAATATTATTAAAAATTCCCATGTTTTTAACTTACTCACAATTTCTGTTACTTTAACGTACTTCATAGAAATAATGCCAAAGGATTTATGAACTACAAAATTTTATGACTATATGCAAACTTTCTTGATAGAATAATTTTAATCCTTTGGAAAGACTTTTAAAGAACTTTTTTATGGAGTGTATTTTTTTTGTTATAGGATTAAACTCTCTGAATGATGTTCTTGCAACTTTGTATATATTTCCTGAAATGCGTAAAGAACTCAGGGATTCCATAGTTCCTTCAAGTTTTATTGGAAAGTCATACAGATCTTATAAAGTTTAATCAGAAGAAAGAAAACGAAAGATCATGATTTCCTGTTAGAGCAGGATATTGAAGGCCAGATTCAACATTAAACACACAGACATACACACATATATGTATAAATTCAGTTCAGCTCAAGGCAGATAATATGGAGTTGTATATACAGGTTATAGTAGATGCATGAACTGTTCAATTGTATTGCTGTGTTTTCAGATTTGATTCACTTGATGTTTGTTGAACATTCATAAAATAAAAAATCAAGATGTAGGGAAAAAATTCACACAAGAGCTTTGGATTCTCATCCTTGAAGAGTATTATATAATTAAGCTCTTTGGGAGAATGATAAAGATTTTGCAAGTCTAACAAATTATTAAAATAAATATTTCGCTTCTACATGCTAAGTGCATATGTTTGGGGAAAGGTAAAGAGAAAAGACTATACATATGCACAGAGCAGGGGAGGGACCCTAGAGTGGAGCAGGCGGACAAGAGGAGGCTTGTATCCCAACCCTGAAGACTCAGATCCTCACCAAGGACTATCAGTATGGGCACCAAGGACTACATCCCAACAGACAAGGAGAACACGGGGAATTGGAGTGCCTTCGGAGGCCGAGAACTGCGAGGTCACCCAGCCCCGTTTGGATCTGAAAGAGGCCCAAATCCTTCCTCGCAGGACCCAAGGTCATCAGAACAACAGCCAGTAGCCCTAGGAGATCTGCAGAAACAGAAGAACAGCAAACTTCCTTCGGGACTAGGGAGAGGAGCTTCTTCTGGTCCTTACTTAGTTCCAACTTTGGATCCCCACCCTCTCTTGCAATGACCATCAGGATCGCCCCGGAGGCCCCCGCCCCAAAATAAAAAAATATAATAGACAGTCAGAGAAATACTAGGAAAGCTTAGAACCAAACAGGAAGCGATCAGCGTGGATCCACATATACCGTACTAGATAGGATACAAAGAGTAATTACTCCTCACTAGGGTATTGAAGACTTCTCTGCACACCCCTCCTAAAACTGTTTTGCACCTCAACTGTAGACAAAGGCCTGGTTAGATTTATAAGCCAGTTGAAGACTATCCTAAAATCTACCAAGTTCAGTAAAATAATGCGTCAACACAATAAACAGCTAGATACTGAAATGAGAACAGACACGGGACAGCTGAATGGTACCCTGTGGCCACTTTAAGGTGTATAGCAGCCGGTGCTGAGTACAAACAAAAACTGAAGGGTCAATGAAGTAATCACAGGAGGTGGTTAAGAACTCTGCACTGTTATAACGTATTGATTACTCAATACTATGTCAACTGATTCCATAAAGTTATAAATTGTTACTGATGTAATGTCAGGGCTTTCAATTGATTGGGATGATACTCTGCCAGCTCTACCTTCAGACCAGAGATGGTCTCCCCAAGAAACCATTGAACTTATCTGGATAATAAGATGC
Organism: Ochotona princeps; assembly: GCF_030435755.1. Taxonomy (NCBI): domain Eukaryota; kingdom Metazoa; phylum Chordata; class Mammalia; order Lagomorpha; family Ochotonidae; genus Ochotona; species Ochotona princeps. The sequence continues at coordinate 73,281,551 of NC_080836.1, forward strand.
TGGGCTCTAGGCTTGGTATATGCTTGCAACAAAAGAATCTTGACTGAATTTGAAATGTAATATAGCAACAAGGTGGAGGAATCCACCATAGGAGGAGGACACGGGGAGGGGTGGGGGGAATCCCAAAGCCTATGAATCTGTGTCACATAATGCAACTTAATTAATAAAAAAAAAAGAGGAAAGACTATAGAGAATTTCTCTTAAGTATACTAGGGAGAAACTTAAGAATTCTGAGATGGACTTTGAAAGTATGAGAAATGAGATAAATGAGCAAAGAAAACTTTGGACATGAAGGGTGAAAGCCACTGAAACAGAGGAAGAGGGAGTAAGGAAACCTAGCAAGAAAAGACAGATTTCTTGGTGCGAGAGAAAGGGAATGAGGATGTGATTGGCTTAGAAGTTTGAGGCCTTTTTTCCCTATTTTAGAAATTTGAATCAGTACTTCAGGCAATAGAATGCCCAAATGGTGCTTCTCTGTTTTAAACCAATGCTTTCTGAGGATAGACATAAGTCTTTACTGCTCACACTCTGGTACTCACTCCCATAATATTTAGGTGATAATGTTTCCCAATCAGGATGATTTTGATATGTTTCACTCTCTAATGCTTATATTGCAAAAAAGGGGATTTTTCACCAAATGTTAATTATATTAGAATATTGAATTAAGATAATTAGCTGCAATACATAATAGTGAACATTTGAATATATCTGTGTGCATTTATTATTTGCCACTCACCTTTGAAAATTACTCAGGGTAAGTGCCATAATTTAAAAAATAAATGAGGAAAACAAGGTATCTTTGTTACATTTGAGACTGATTGAAATTAGGGCTCACAGACTGGGAAGTTTATTGAAATAGGAAAATCAAGTGAACAAAGGTCTGGTTGAATAGAATCTACCATGAGAGGAAGGTGAGAATATAATAGAATGTGAATGAAAACATTTGAGGAATCAGTGAATATCTATACTAATGTCGAAATTTAGAACTTCAGTTATTGACAGTGATAGTAAGGTAAATGTATTCAGGTTTTTGACTTTGGATAGAAAATGAAGTGTTTTGTCTTTAGCTGTTTGAAGAGGTATTCGTTAAGTACAGCAAATAATAAAATAGTTAAGAGAAAACAAGACAAAAGAATGAGATTTGGAAATGATTTTTACTTAAAGCATTATAAATATGAAGGAAAGTTCCATTTGGGAGACTGTCGTATAGAGAAGAGTTGGACAAACTCAAGAGTTGTTTTTGCTAATGAGAGAGAAACAAGTATTTGATTTCTATCTGAATATTCAGATTACCAGAAGGCAAGCCACTTGAGAGTGTATTTTGTAAAAAGTAAATTTTATGATGTTATCTGATGTCTGCAACGTGATTATGGGATACATGTAGATGGCAAAATGGTTACTGTAATGAAGCAGACTAGCATGTCTCTCAGCTCACAGTTACTTTTTTGGTGAGAAAAACAGCTAAAATCTATTCATGTAGTCACTGTTCAATTTTTTAAAAGGATATCTTGCTGTTGCTATAATGTGAATGGACCTGGAGAACATTATTCTTATTAATAAAAGCAAAAATATTGCATGGTCTCACTTTTATGTGGTATTAGGAAAAAAAAGTTTAAATATACAGAGAGAACATGAAACAATGGCTACTGTAGGTGTTTAGGGTGAGAGGAACTGGGTGTATGTTAGTCGAAGACTTAATAGCAGAGAAATAGGAGAAGTCTAGAAATCTTGTATACAACATAGACTAAAGTAAATAAAATTGTATCAGAGTACATTTTGAACCAAAAATTAGGAAAAATTTGGGGAGAGGTTCATTTAAGTTTGAAAATACAGTACTGAGATTCTCTAGGATAAGGTGGATTTCCTGTAGACCTCAAGAAGCTGACTGTTAAATGTAGCCAAGAGCAAAAATTTTAAAATAGCAATGAAAGAATAATAGTTCATTTTTGGTATACATCAAATGTGCTGTTTGAGTGCCTAGAAATCTGCAAAAGCGATTTTATTTTAACATGGGTGAGAAAAAAGAAGAGTAAGTAGGGCAAATATTTAGAACAAGAAAGAAAGGAAATCACACAGATATATTGATTTAATGAGATATTGGCAAAGGAGAACTACATCTAGATGACCAACTGTCAAGGACATTTTATGGGCTTAGTATACTGCTGATGCACAATAGGTTCTGTTTCTATGGGAAGGATGTAGGATTTGTCTAGTTTCACTGCTGATATAAGACTATGTTATCTTTTCCACATTTTATAACTGTGAAGCACAGGGGTGGGTCACTGAGCCAATGTGTACTCTTTCCTTTGCATGCATGGTATGTACTTTGAATTCTCAAAATAGAACTCCCGTTTATTTTCTCAGTAATTCCAGTGAGAAAAGCTATTTATTTCTTAAATATGGTCAGAAAGAACTTTGTGGGAGAGGATTTCCTAGAGGAACCTGTGATGGTCTGCAAGCACCAGCCTAAATATGTTTTCATTTCTGATCCTAGGGCTGGGCGGTTGTGATAATATCATTCTTAAATCTGTACACTCTTAATCCTTGTTTTAGTTTTGTTAAAGCAACAATTGAACACGGAATAAAAATTAACATTAGGAAAGGACATGTACTGAGTAGCGGGCCCCAGATCCCAAACATCAATTGTTGCTAGCAGTGAATTTTTCACCCTGTGCGTGCTTCTCTTTTCAGAGTGAGAATGGATTTTACTTTACCTCTGGATGTCATAAAGGTAACTATAGTTCTCCTGGAAGTGATCTTTTCTTTTTCCACGCAGACTCTGAAACACGGGTTTTGAGGAGAATTAGTAGATACAGATATTTGAACTTTTGTGCAAACATGTCTTCATTACTACTGATATTTGCAGGAACTGAAATTCTGAACTTTTCATGTTAAAGACATGAGAGCTGAATGCTTTGGCTCTGATTATGTTGTATTCTGAATAATACAAAAGAGAATATTGAAACACTCCAGACTGTCAGTAAGCTTTTCCCACTCTCAAGCTATTTCCCTATTGTGCTGAAATACCATGTTTTGTGGGGTGGTAGAGAAGTTGGCTGTATGCTTCTGAGACTCAGCTTCCACAAGTAGCTTCAAACACCTTTGTGGTTTGGGTGTATTTTGACAGTTGCTAAGTAGCTTGAGGCAGAGTGCAGCTGTACAATTTTATATGGTTTTCCCTAACCAAGAGAGCTGAGTCAAAACTATAATCTAACTTCTGAAGTGTTTAAATTGATAAAACTAAAAGCCATGCAGTAGAGCAAGGTGAATGAATTTTGACTAAAGCACACATAACAAAGTACACCACCAGATAAAACTGGATATGCTTGCTGTGAAGAGATGAGCTTCTGAGATTTTTGAACTCTTTTGTTCAACTTCTGGGAACACTGACTCAGCTGTATAGGTTAGCACTAGACAATCACCAGATACTGACCAATGTACTTTTTATTATGATGAGTCCGGAGGAGATAATAGGATTTCTAAAAGGAAAAAGTAGAAGAAAATATAGAAATCCAACCTGGTAAAATGGGAACACTCGAGGATTACAAATGGGTTCTTGTAAAAGGAGTAAATAATTTGTTAATAGGTTTGCTAATCTAAGCACTTTTCTTACTGATTTATAAAGTACACACATTTTTTTTTCTAGAGAGAAGGACTAGGAATATGTACAATGTAAATGTAAAAGCCATCTGTTATGGACCTGTAATGGACTGCTATAAGAGAACAGAGTTCAAAACAAACAATAGAACAATGAAGGCTTTGCACAAAGTTATCCAAAGTAGATCCTGGATAAGGATAGATGGAGACAATGAAGTAGAACAAATGTTGGAAATAGGCAGGATTAAGAGTTTTCTGGGGAAGAAGAAAAGTGAAGACAGCCAGAGGTGTTGTGGTGCTGCCTGCATCTTAGTCTGGCCTGATCCAAGTGGCAGTATCTGGGACCCTACTTTACCATGGGAAATAAAGGACCACTGGGATAAGGAAAAAAGTGCTGCCAGCCCTGGGGAAATAGAAAAGAAGGAATATTCCTTTCCTTAACCGGAGGGAACAGTCTCTGCAGCCAACCAGTGTGAATGCGGATCTGTATGTCTCCAGAATTCCAGTGTACTTCATGCGGTACATTTTATGTTGTACATGACAAGTGAGTTGATTCTTAAGATTTGGTATTGAAGGAAATGTCGAGCAGGCAGGTTGGCTTGCTCCCAGGCCACAGTCCATTGAGTAGAACCCTTTTCCCTGTCTGCTTTAGTCCCTGGGCGATAGTACCAGGCAATGGTACCAGGCAAGAGAGTAATAAATGCAAGGAACAGTAAGTTATGGAACTCTTGTTACATGTGTAATTTTAAAGCCACATAAAAATAATGATAGAGAAGAAAATGTGTGGGGTGTTTTTTTTGGGGGGGGGATGCTTACTTAATCTTTGCCTTGAAATTTAAAGGAACATTTACCAATTTAGATGACCAAACTAATCATGAAATGTTCAGCTGACATGGAACAGTGGGAATTAAAAAATATATGAGGATCTGGCGTTTGACCTAGGAGTTATTACATGCATTAGTGTATCTGCAGCCAGCTCCTGATGTCAGCATTGTTTCAGTGCAGATCCTGGAGGCAGCCATGATGCTCAGATAGTTGCATCCCTGCCACCCACATGGGAAACAAGATTAAGCTCCTGGCTCTTAGCTCTGACATTGAACCTAGGCCTGGCTGTTGTTGGTGTTCAGGGTTTGAACCAGTAGACGGGAACTTCTATGTGTAGCTGCTTCTCAAATAAATAATTTAATTTAGAAAACTCAGTAAATAATATATCAACATTGTCTCCTCTGTGGATTATGAAAGAAAGAAATCTGTGGAAATATGAAAGTGAAAGAATAGCATTTAAAAATATTATTTTCTTAAACTACTCAGTGGTGGGAGTGGGCAGGGAAGTGAGAAGAAGCACTTCATGGACCTCGAGGAAACCCAGAGAGTTTAAACAATAATGAGATTTGTCACATCTCCTGAAGCATGTGTAAGACTGACCTTAATTCAATTAAATGCTGAAACATCTTACAAGAGGCATCCCTCTGGGGGAGTTCATTAAAATGATGGTAGATAATCATTCAGTGATTGTTTCAGGTTTGTTCAGGTATCCCTGAAATGCCACTAAATTTGAAGCACACATGTGAAATTGCCTTCTAACAGAACTTTTCATTGAATTCAAGCTTACACTCATGCAATTAGGCAGTTGGAAGCCTGGCTTAGTTATGAGTCCCCCTGGGCAAGTAGTTCAGCCTCTCTTCGGTTTAGTAATCCTTTCATTAGTTGCAACTCGGGATTGAATCAGATTTTCTCCAAGGTTCTATCCAGACCTAACCCTCTTTTTCCAAGGCATTGATCTAATTCTTTTCTTTTCTCTATCTCTTGCCCCATTTCCCCTTGCCCATGGTGATTAAGTTGTTTCCAGTTTAGAGTGTGAGCTAAGTGCTTTTCCAAACATTTGAACTCAAGGAATGTGGGAATGGTTTGAGAATGTGTGGATGTTTATGGGAATCCAGACTATTTGGTTGCCAGGATTGCCCTAATAAATAAGTTTTGTGGATGTGTGAAAGAATGCATATAGGAACAAATGAGCTATCTTATGCATTTTAGAAATATTTGGAATGAGAAAAATGTGTAGTATCTAACAAGAAGGTGGATTTCCTAAAGAGAATAAACGTGAAGGCTACCTACTAACAGTCTCAGAGTTGCCATAAAAATTATTTTAAGCTGAAAACATTAGAGATTCAGTAGATGCAAGAATAAAGCATCTCTGAGCTTCCCATATCTGACTAAAAGCATCAACTTCTGGGAATTGAAACCACTATAAATCTCTGGGCGTATTTCATGGCCAGAAGAATGAAGACAGAAATACCATTTGCACCTGTGTAAAAAAACCATTGTCAGAAACTTTATCTCCAGTTTGCTGTTTTAAAAAACACACTTGTTTTTCTTAAAAAAAAAAAAAAAAACCTATTTATTCTTCCTATAGGGAACGTTTCCCCTCCTCTCATAACGTTAGACAATTTGAGTCTCAAATTTTAAACACAGCTCTGTAAGTTATGCATTACTTATCATTCCCGCCTAAGTGTGTGTGCTTTTCATTTGTAAATAAACCCCTTTCTTTCTTGTTAATATTCTTTTCATTTGTTTGTTAGATTAATTTCACATACTCCTAGGAACAGAACATGAGATAGTAGATGGCAAATTGTTTTTTTCTTTGTCATTGCTTTTACGTGAATGCCTTTTTTTTTTTTTTAGCGAAGATAGTATTTATGGAAGCTGCAAAGTTTGGAAGCAGTGCTACAAACAGAAATACATAGAAAACTACAGCAAAAGACACAGATATGGATGCTTTTGGTAATACAGTGGCTTACAAATAGGAAGTAGTAATCAACCTGGAATCTAAAATTTTCTTCCTACAGTGCAGTAATAGTATTGATTATCCAATTGCCTGTAAGAGAATGGGGCTGTGATTGGTTACAGTGGTCTTTATTTGAAGAAGCATGTGAAGCAACTGGTGCTTATGGGGAGACAGAGCGCCTAAACCAGCATGCTTAATGTTAGTGTTCTGGGAAAATATTTCTTGTGAGTAAAGTGCTAAAAAGGAAGCCTTTTCCAGTTTTACCTAAAATCTCAGTTCAAGTGATAGGTGAGAGGTGGGGAAAGTGGTGGAAGGCAGCAGACAGTGGAAGAGATAAGGCATTGGCTCCAGGGGGAGTGATTTCACTGTTTCACCATTTACCTGGAGGGCCAGGGTCTCAAACAGGAATGGCAGAGGAGACTGAAGGGCAGGAGGGAAAAGCTTTGGATGAAGTTCAAGGAGTCTTTAAACTCACACAACTTGAAATAACAGAACTGGCTGGCCTCAGTTCCACTCACCTGAGCTCACCTCACTTAAGCCCTGAAGATTACACATTAAGAATAAGTCTGTACTACTGTGAGACCACATGACAATTGGCTCATGACTGGCATTGGGATTTGCCATTAGTAGTGAAAGGTGATTGTAGAACACTTTCCAAATGACTCGCCTTTCATGCATACATGAAGAATTGGTGGCATTTGAGTTTTGTGGTGTATTGAAATCTGTAACAAATGCAGTGAATTTTTGATGGACTGGGAGGTGATAGTTGGTGATAGGAGAGCATGCAGGATGACAGCAAAAAAAAAAAAAATGCCATTCAAGGCAGTGTGCCACTCAATTCCTGGCGCCTCTGCTGCACAGCTGTGAAGTGGCTGGCGGGGGAGAGAGCGGACAGGATGATGGGAGATGACACTGTTGTGGTTGCAGCCTGCACTGCCAAGCCGGGCTCTGATAGAGCACTCGTGAGTAACAGTCTTGGCTCTCAGTGGTCATAGGATTACCTATTATCTCATCAATGTTGAAACTGTTATTTGCTATGCCTGAAAAAAAATCTGTATCCCTGGAGTGGAATGATAATGATTAAAAAGAGATAAGAAGCACAGTTATTCATTTGCATTTGTTATGGATTAAAGGGATGGGGAATCTACAATTATCCTTTTAAAATCACTTTGTTTTAAGGATTAATGTGTCATGGTGCTGTTTTCCTTTAAAATTTTAATATTAGTTGGCTTTTCTTCAATGTTCAAGGAAGTACAGTCCTTGATAGTTGATATGATTGGCAGCTTTGGCCAAAGCCCTTTCTTTAAACCTTTATTTAGCCTGAAGCTGAAACCAATTGCTCTCTCTAGCAAGCAGGCCTAGGCTTGATTTCCAGTATAGACACAAGAGCATGTATATTTATGTAATATTTAATACATCCATCCATCTTCCCTAATTGAAACTCCATCCCCATTAAACACTAATTCCTAATTATCCCTTCCCTGAAGCCTCTGGCAGCCATTCTTGTATTTTCTGTCTCCACGAATTTGATCGCTCTGTGTGCTGCATGTAAACGGAGTCATGCAGTATTTGTCATTTCATGAACAGCTTGTCTCGCTTAGCATAATGTCTTCAGAGTTCATCCATGTTATAGCAGGTGTCAAAATTCCTTTTTTTCCTAAGGTCAAATAATGTTTCATTGTATTTATATGCCATATTTTGTCTATTCATCTGATGGTGCAAACTTGTATGGCTTCCACCTTTCAGTTATTATAAATAATTATCGATATGAACATGGGTGCACATATAGCTGTTTGAATTCCTGCTTTCAAGTTTTTTGAATGGAATTGCTGCTTTACATGGCAATATTATTTTCAGTTTTTTGAGCATATGTCTTATCATTTACTAGGGCAAAATAATCCCTTTGAGATTTGCTTTACTGATTTGTCAAATTGTAATAATAATCTTTATTCTGGGGTTTAATATTAGGATTAGAGATAATATAGTCGATGTTTCAGTTTAGTTTTTGTCATGAGACTAAGATCACACCATGTAGTTTCTATCCAAACCTTGTTGGTTTTCACCTTGATTCTGTTTTTGCCATCTCTCTCGCCGGCCTTCCTCCAACCTACCCTGTAGAACTTGTTTTGTAACTGCCCTGTGCAGGGAAACATCCCTGCTTCCACTTGAGCTGTGGTGTTTGTCTGTTTTATGTTTTTTTGGCAACTCTCTCTCATTGTGTGCAACACGCTGAGTAGGTACTGCTTCTTCGTTTCTCAGTGTCCTATTTGAAGATTCATTTAACATGTACAGAAATGCTCTGGTATTAGTCCTGGAAATTCAGTGATAACATGGCTCATAAAAAGATTTTGTCTACAAGGTGCTCCAGCTGGACCAGTTTCTTAGGATGTGCTCTGAAAAGACCACCTGCATCAGAATTACTTGGAAGCTTTCTGGATCTGCTCTGGGCTGGGAATATGAATTTCTAATCCTTCTTTTAGATGTTTCTTGTGCACATCACTAGACTGTGAGTTCAGAGATTATGAGAGAGCAGGTCCTGGTTTGAAACATGTCCACTGACAATATGCTTTAAGGAAGGGGAAGGGATTTTGACCTGAAATGAGGTAGGAGCTATAAACTGCTGATGGGTCTCTCAGTAGGCGTGGCCAACAGTCAAATGGTGTGGAGATTAACCCTATCTTTTTTTTTTTTTTTAAGATTTATTCATTTTATTACAGCCAGATATACACAGAGGAGGAGAGACAGAGAGGAAGATCCTCCGTCCGATGATTCACTCCCCAAGTGAGCCGCAACTGGCCGATCCGAAGCCGGGAACCCGGAACCTTTTCCGGGTCTCCCACGCGGGTGCAGTGTCCCAAAGCCTTGGGCCGTCCTCAACTGCTATTCCCAGGCCACAAGCAGGGAGCTGGATGGGAAGTGGATCTGCCGGGATCAGAACCGGCGCCCATATGGGATCCCAGGGCTCTCAAGGCGAGGACCTTAGCCGCTAGGCCACGCCGCCGGGCCCGATTAACCCTATCTTGATACAAGTGGAGTACCAAGTCAATCCAAATGTAAATCTGAACATTCATTGATTTCTTCAGGAGTGAGATTTTTCTCTGCTTCTCCAGATTTCCTGAAGGAAGGAAATAGGCCATTTGTAATTTTAAATTTCTTTAGATTGCTGACTAGTTGAGAGTCTCCATGCTTCTATAGTCTCCGGGGAAAAACTTCACAAATGAGCTTTTAGTAAGCATACATGTAAGAGCTGAGGCACAATTTTCTGAATATCATAATTTATCTGAATATTTATATAGAGAGAAATATGCATGTATTATTAAACTTCATAGACTTAGACCATATTATATGCTTGTATACCCAGACATGCATACTCCACTTTTTTCTGAAGTGTAGAAGAGGTTTTTATTATTTTTTTTAAAGAAAAATCTGTTTACTTGAAAGAGAGTGACAAAGAAAGAGCGAGAAACAGAAATCTTCCATACTCATTTCATTCTTCAAATGGCTGTACCATCCAGGACTGAGTCTGGTGGAAGTCAAGAGCCTGGATCTTCACTGGGATCTCCCACATGATGGCTGGGTCCCAAACACTTCAGCCAACATCCAGTGCCTTTCTGAGCATATTAGGAAGGAGCTGGATCAGAAACAGAGCATCCAGGGTTCTAATCCACAGTGTGACATGCTATGGAATATTGGTGTTGCAAGAAGAGGCCTCACATCTGTGTACCACAACTCAGACCTCAATAACTACTTTTTTATATTAGTATCAAGGATAAAAGGAGGACAGACAGGCATTATCAAAAGGCCTGCAGAGGAGCTGCTTGACTTAATTGTGGAGGACTTTTCTTGGATATTATATGCTATGCTTTGTCTCGCTTTGACTTTTTGGTTCAGAGCTTAAGCTAATTAGCTGTGTTTAAGATAAAGGCGGAATTTTTTTCCATTAATCCTGAGGCCAGTTTTAATATTCTTTGAGATAACAGAATGGGTCAGACATTAGGATAAATATCGTTGTGTTGATCAAAGCCTTCTTTCAGTAATATTATATGCGCAAGTAATTTAATAAAGCTCATAAATAGGTCAGTAAACTGATTTCCTCATTAATTGAAGGAAAATGGTAGAGGGGTTTTGATAAACTAAGCGTTGGGCTGTGAAACCTTGTCATGCATCCATGTTTATGACCAGGACCTGGCATTAGCTTCCTGCTATCTGCATTGTTCACCCATTCTTCTGTAACTAAGTTTCAGTCTTCATTTTAGCTTCACTTTATTTCCCAATACTCCTGTATTTTAAGAGACAAAGCCACTTGATCCTACATATGAATTCTGCTCTCTTCGCATTTTGTTACTGATTCTGTTCTTAGAAACATAGTCTAGTAATTCACAACCAATCATTGGTTTTGCTGTGCTTTTGTCTGATTCTGCTAATTAAATTTTAATGATCCTTGTGGCTAAATTTCTGCATTATTGAATTGTTTCATTTTTGTGTATTAGTCCAGTTATTATAAAGTTGGATCCCTGTCTTACTCCTGTAGTCATCTTTAGAAGAGCTTAATGGCTGGTTAACATTTTCCTTGTGCCACATCTTCCCATAATGCCAAGATTGCAGTTGCTTGGACATCTGTTTCACTTTACTTATTGACTAACAAAGGCTTGCCCATTTGATGTCCTTTGTCTGTACTAGGTTACCTCCTCACGTGAGTGAGTTTCTGTTCAGTTGGTCTGTCGTACCTGTTTTTAACAGGGCCCATCTTGTGACAGCTGAATCACAGTTTGAACAACCAAAGACCAATTCAGTGGCTAGATTATCAGTCTCTGTGCTTTGGATCCACTGAAAGATAAATGTCCTGGTTAACTTATGCCTCTCAACTGGTTGTTCAAATGTACCATTTGAGTATAATAAAATATGCATTTCAGAGTGTCACTCATTAAGGGTATCTGTTTTAGCTTAGCTGCTTACTTTCTGCTTAAAATAGAATTCAGGTGTATCTATTCATTATGGATCACCACAAATTTACTTCTGTTGCATAAACCTTACTATCCTTAGATTCTGAACCAACCTTTGTGAACATACAGGCAATTCTGACTTGCTCATTTTGTTATACTTTTTAAAATTATATTTATTATAGAGAAAACACACTTAGGAACTTTGTGTTCATAAATTCAAGGAGTTAATGAATCTCTCAGAGATTAACTTATCCAGCCACATAGGGCATAGTGATGCTGTGGTTAAACTTTTATTTCTTGGGCCCGGCGGCATGGCCCAGCGGCTAAAGTTCTCGCCTTGAAAGCCCCAGGATCCCATATGGGCGCCGGTTCTAATCCCGGCAGCTCCACTTCCCATCCAGCTCCCTGCTTGTGGCCTGGGAATAGCAGTTGAGGACGGCCCAATGCATTGGGACACTGCACCCACGTGGGAGACCCGGAGGAGGTTCCTGGTTCCCGGCTTCGGATTGGCGCGCATCGGCCCGTTGCGGCTCACTTGGGGAGTGAATCATCGGGTGGAAGATCTTCCTCTCTGTCTCTCCTCCTCTGTGTATATCTGGCTGTAATAAAATGAATAAATCTTTAAAAAAAAAACTTTTATTTCTTTCATAGCTGTCATATATAATCATGTCTACTGCGAAGACAATTGAATAAGTAAGGTTGAAATGGAAATGCTAGGGGGAAATGAAGACAAAATTTCTTTATCTTGCTAGGTTCTTATATTTATGCTGCTTAGCTTGTTTTTAGTACAGTGATAGTTTCATGTTACTTTAAAAATGTATCAAAATTCTATGTATAAAAAGAGCTTGAGAAGATAAGAAATTGTTTAACATTATTGTCAAAACATTTTTCACTATTGTATGAATGCAGTTAAAAGTAATATAAAAATAAGTTTGGCTACCAAATACCATGATTTATTCTGATAATGCAGAATTATTTGGAATTTTATTAAAATTAAAATATAGATGCTTTGGAAGCTAAAGCATTCAAGCTAGCCCAGTGGCTTCTATGATATATGAATTATGAAAAATGACACTATTATTTTGAAAACCACTTCAAAGGGCATTTGATTGAACTGTTGCCAGTATTTTAGAATACTTAGAAAGAAGAAATGATGCCTCACTTTCCAAATGCTTGCAGCATCTGTGGCTGAGCCAAGCCACAGCAGAGAGCCTCGGACTCATTTCACGACTCCCATGTGGGTGGCAGAGAATCTGGGTGCGCATCAGCAGGAAGCTAGAATCAGGAGGGAAGCTGAGACTTGACTAAGGCATACGAGATATGGGCGCCACAATCAGAAGCTTAATCTTAGGCCAAAAGGCTTTTGGAGAACTACCTTTTGTAATAGATTGTTGATGTTTTTTGAAATGTTTCCAAAGTGGCTCAATTTTGAAATAATTCCGTTTAGAATATTTGCATTTTGGAAGTATCTTATGAAGATTGAACACTTTCTAAAAACAATCACTTTGATAACAGTGCGGAAGAAACTGAGTAGATTCATAGTTTCATGGCTGAACCTGGCAGGCTGTCTCAGATGAAGGTCAAGATGTCCTGTGGTTGGTTGAAGTCCCCAATTCTCTTCTGCTGTGCTACGCTGCTTGACAGGGTTCTAAACCACACTAGTTCACCCTTCATAGAGAGCTTCAGTTGTTTTCCTAGCAACTTAACTTTTGTCTCAAGGTTAAAGCTTAAACAGAAAGTTTGTTCTCTGATAGGAATAGGAACATTGAATAAATTGCTGCAGTACTGTTGATCAGGCACCTGACCTTGGGAAGCAGCTGCAAAACAAATGATCAGCTGATAGGATCAGCCTGGTGAGGTGAAAAGCTAGCAATTCTTGCCAACAAACAGCCTCTGTGTTACATGAGAAGGAATTCAGTTTCTTTGTTGTAGTCATAATTTGTGGATTTTTAAGTGGAGGTCATTTGAAAGTGGAGAGAGAGGTGATGGGTTTGGCTGAAAATAAAAAAAAATACTTAGAAATTGCTAAGATCTGGCTTCACTTTGGGCTTATTCTGCATAGGCATAGTGAGATGGGCTGCTTGAAGGAACTTGATATAAATAGAACAGGCAGGAGGAGACTGCTAAGGAGTGAATGAAAAAAAAGTCAAGGACATAATAGGAGAGTCAGATAGCTGTACTTTCTTTTCTTTCTTTCTTCTTCTTTTTTTTTTTAACATTATATAACCTTACCCGGGAAGAATATGGTGAAAAGGAGCCTGATAGAAATGAGGCTGAAAGAGTGTCTGATTGAGGGCATTGACTCTAATCATCTAGTTGAGAAGTGGTCAGGAGAGCAGTCCCTCCTGCTGCTGCTTTACCTTGCTGGGGAGAACGCTTCATGAAATGAGACATGATTAGCTGAACTCCTCCAGTGAGCCTCCATTTGCAAGGAGATACAGTGTGGGGTACTGAAGTGCAGGTGCTTCCAATTGATATAAAGCTTTGGTAAAGTGAATCACAGGGGAAAAATGAAAATGTGACTTATTAGCTGGGAAGTAGCAAGAGTTTTTTTTTTTTTTTTTTTTTTTTGCCAAAAGTGTATGTTTTGTAAGCAAAAAGATCTGATTTCAAATACTGGTTCTTTCAGCTCATGATAATGATTTAAGACAAGTCATTCAGAATTACTCTTTCGTTAAATAGGATAGTATAATAACTGTAGAAGTGAATTTCTTATCAAGTTAGTGAAAGTTAATGGTGCCCCAGAAAGGCCCTGGTCATGTGTTTCGTGACTTTGACTGTATTTATACATATATATATTTAACTTTTTTAAAAGATTTATTCATTTTATTACAGCCAGATATACACAGAGGAGGAGAGACAGAGAGGAAGATCTTCCGTCCGATGATTCACTCCCCAAGTGAGCTGCAACGGGCTGATGCTCGCCGATCCGAAGCCGGGAACCTGGAACCTCTTCCGGGTCTCCCACACAGGTGCAGGGTCCCAAAGCATTGGGCCGTCCTCGACTGCTTTCCCAGGCCACAAGCAGGGAGCTGGATGGGAAGTGGAGCTGCCGGGATTAGAACCGGCGCCTATATGGGATCCCAGGGCTTTCAAGGTGAGGACTTTAGCCGCTAGGCCACACCGCCGGGCCCTGTTTGAAAATTTTTTAAGGGCCCAGTGTGATGATTCAGTGGCTAAATCCTCACCTTGCAAGCATTGGGTTCCACTGTGGGTGCCAGTTCATGTCCTAGCTGGTCTACCACTTCCCACCCAGTTCCCTGCTTTTGACCTGGGAAAGCAGGAGAGGATGGCCCAAAGTCTTGGGACTCTGTACCCATGTGGGAAACCTGGAAAAAACTCCTGTCTCTGGCTTTGGATTGGTTCAGCTCCGGCTGTTGTGATCACTTGGGGAAGTGAACCAGTGGAGGGATCTTTCTTTTCCAGTGCTTCTCTTCCAAAGCCTTTGAGCACTCTAACACTAATTGCACCTTTATCTGAGCCACTTTTCATTAAGCCATTTTAAAAAGTTAGTTGGGTCTTGAACCTGTTTGAACCGAAACCCTCTAATTCTATATAATGATTTGCACTTTACCTTTCAGAGTTTGAATCAAGGTAATAATTCTCAAAATATCTTCTTTATAATTGAACCTAAGGTAGAGCAAGTTAGTTATTACAGAAAAGAATTTCAAATGAAATCAAAGATTGCAGTCATTCAGTGCAGTTATTGTGCTGGAAGAATCCCCTAGGTTCTGTAGTCCTGTAGGAAAGTTAGAGAGAGGAGAGAGAGGAGAAAGAGAGAGAGAGAAGCACTGGAAAAATGGAGTGATCATGGCTTGAGCCCCGGGTATCACCTCTGATATGTGAGGCTTAGGAGAGGGAGGGAAAGATGCTCAGATGATGAAATTAGAAAGGGGGGGAGAAGGCTGTACTCTAGGAAGAGGGAACTTCCCAGTACAAACCCAGTTGTCTTTCATTCTACTTGCTGACTTCTCCCTCTACCACAGTCCACAGCATGCGTTTGCTCATGTTGCGTTCCCTTTAAGGGAGATAATTTTTTCTCTGTTTTTGCATTTCCAAAATCTACCCATTCTTAAGGACTCAAGTAAGATCACACTCTTTTCCACCTTGAATGGATGTGTCCTTATCGGTCTTGTTACCTGAGTTTCTTTTGCTGTTATGGCCATATCCGTGAATTTTGTACACTGGTTTCTTCCCCCAACACTGGGTTGTGGTCTCCTGGAAGTCAGAGGACTGAATCTAAACCTTTCCTGTTTGCAGTTTGTCTGGTATAATTTTGGTAATATATTAGACTCATAAGCTTAGGTCAGTGAGTACTTTTTGAGTGAACCCTCTTATACATCTTTAAAAACAATCTTGACTTAAAAATTGTAAGTATAGATTAGAAATGTTAGCTAGCATATTAAAGTAGATAAAAAATATCAGTATAACCACATTTCATGTTTCAAATGATGTGTTTCAATATTTTAAACTTTGTAGATGAAGAAATTTGTGGAAATGAGTAGCTGGACAGGAATTTGTGATCGCTCTTAGATCAAATGCTAAAAATATCTTACACATTTGTGTTGGCTGAAAGTGTTCTTTGTAAGCAAGCAAGCAAAAAAATGCTATGGTTTTTATAGCTTTAAGAAAGAAGAATTACATTTCTTAGTACTTGGACAGCGAAGTAATGTGTCACTTATTCTAGGGGATGAATGAGAATAGAGCTAGTTTATCTGAAGACCAACATGACAGAGACTGCCAGCATCCACTGTTCCCTCAGGGACTTGTCAGCTGTCAATATCTCCATTTCTGTGTCTGAAGGCTGCCCATCAAAGGTTCATTTGTCCCTGATCAGAAGGTCAGTCCTGAGGGATTAATATTTCCCTTTCCCAGCTACCCTCATGCAATCACTCTCTAGAGTTGGCTTATAAAATACGTCAGTCTCTTCATCCTCAGAAGAGGTATGCCGAAGCTGTGCGTCACACCATGCAGACAGGCTGTTCTAGGGAATTCACTACCAGGTACACACTCTGGAAACTGAGCTACCAGATGCCTTATCTTCTTTTTCTTTCTTCATTTCCCTACCACTTTTCCCCACACCTTCCAAATGAACAATTAGCGTGTGAATTATTGTCTTGTGGTCTGCTTCTGAGACTCCAAACTGAATCTGAACATTAGGCTTTATTCTATTTCTGTGTACCTCTGTGGTTAACCAGGTGGATGTCATGGCTTAGGAGTTCTCAAGTGTGTTACATAAAAAGCATTTATCATAAAGCTGTAGAAGACATGAAAGGATCAATAGTGCATACTAATGTATTGGAAGAGTTTTCTGGCATGACCCAAGACACATTAACACACACTGGAAATCTGGCCTTTGGAGGAAGCCCCTCACTGGGATCTGCAGAGTAAGACAGAAGTCCTTGTACTGTGGCAGCACTGCTGTGGATTTGCTGCACATCCACGTCCAGGAAAAGGAATTTCTGCAATGACTTTTTTGACCCTTGCATTTCCTGCTGGGCCTGACAAATGTTGACGATGATATCATCCTATTCTTTGCACTGTACACATAGCTTGTGAATACTTGTTGATTCATGAACAGGTGTGCTGTCCATTGTGCTGTCAGGAGCTATACAAATTTTGTTAAGTTACTTTTAGCATCTGTAGATCTTTTGTGGGCTCCAAAGATCCTGGTCTTTGTCACTATTACATTAAGAGGGTGTTGTCAAATATTTTGTTTTCTCTTCAAAACAGTCCTTGGCAAGATTAACTTCTAATGATTTACTTTTGAAAATTAGTGATAAAATTGTGGTGTAATAAATACTCCTGGTGACCTTTGGTTTTAGCTGTCCATTGTTCTGTGCATGGCCTTGTGAATGGGAATTTTCATATGTTAAAGACCTGTAACCCTAACTGGGGGCAGTGGGCTAGTATTGCTTGGGCACCCTAATATGAACCTCATTCCTCTGCATAAGCTTTTCTGGGACCCCCAGGGCAATAAAAATTATCATCTTCTTAGTTTCACTGAAGAGTTTCTAACATGGTTTACTCTGCCTACTGGCATCTTCATTAGCATTTTTTTTTTTTTTTTTTAGCAATTTGTGACCGTAACTGCTGTGGCTAACAAAATTGGAGAATTACTGTAAGCCATAAAATTGTCCTTTCATCCCATAGTTACCTATCTTTATCACTTCAGGGATAACAATATGAGTATGTCATATGCTTTAAACCTAACAATGATTGAACCTACAGGTAAAATACCATGTAATGACTGAAAACAGGGAAGAAGAACTTGTATTATTCAAAAGCTTTCTTTTTCCCTTATCACTGCTTTGTTCACTAGAAATGGGTATAATTTTAGCAATTGTAACTCCTTGGAAATTTTTTGTGTCCATTCAAAGCTACATACTCTTCTTATACTGGTTTATCAATATTGCTTCTCACTAAGCAAGCATTTATATAATGTATTACATACATTATTTGGCACTTATTGGCAGGTGAGCTGCTCATTCATAGTAGACTGTTACAGCAACTTTCTTACCAGCTGTTGCTTGTCTGATGAGCACAACTAGATGGAACTTAGTGACAAAAGAGGTGGGAAGCTGAGATATCTCAGTGCTTGTGTAGTCCTGGTTCTTAAGCACTCCCTCCCCATCCAAGATCTCATTGAAAATTCCCTTCTTCTTTTTTAAATTTTACATGCCTTTGGAACAAGTTTGGTTCACTTTTTAGATTTTATGATTAGAATCAAATGAGCAGCAGGAGAAAAATAGACTACCAGAGAAAACCACAAAGAAATTTTACAAGTTACTAATCTTAAACAGACTTGTTAAAATTAGTATAAAAATTGCTTTGAGTCACATTTTAATTAAACACAAGTTAGAATTGTGTTAGCATAGCTCATACTATGTATTGAGTACTTCTTATGTACTAAACAATGCAATGCTTTTTTTTAACCAACATCCTCTGCAGTCCTTCCTCCCATCTTTGGGGCAGACATCATTTTTGCCATCTAGATGTAAGAAATTAACTGAGACTCAGATGAGTGATAAGACTTGTTCAGGGCAAGTTATGAAGTGACTGAGCTAGAATGAAATTGTGCACTGTCTGAAAAGTCTGCGTTGTTTGTATTTGTTTCCACAGGATCATTCTTCATTTGCTTGGTAGAACTATGACGTGCAATACGTTCCTTAGAGGAACTTCATAGCCTTCTTCTCTGGGGGAAGTGCAAGGCCTGGTGGTTAAGATGCTGCTTGGGGTGCCTGCATCTCAGATCAGAGTCTAGCTTTTTTCATGATTCCAGCTTCCTAATGTGCACCCTGAAATGCAGCAGATGATGCTGCAGGTACTTGGGTCCCGCGTGCCCAGGACTGAATTTCTAGCTTCTGGCTCCAGCCTGACTCAACCTTGGCTATTGCAAACATCTGGAGTGTGAGCCAGCAGATGGAATATTTCTCTTTCTATCTCTAAAATAAATGTAGTTAAGTAAGGGCTGGCACATTGGGTTAAGCCATCACTTACAATTCTAGCATCTCATATCAGAAAATCAGTGAATGGTAAACCAGTGAATGGAAGATCAGTCTCTTTCTGTCACTCCCTTTCCCTCCATGACTCTTTCCAATAAATAAAACAAACACACACATAAATAAATACATATTTTAAAAATAACTTCCTCTGAGTAGAGATCTAGAGGTATGGATTATTTTGGTTTGAAACTGCAAAATCACTTTTTCATCACACTTACGACTTTTTTGGCCTTTTAGCCTGTTGATGTACAGGCAATATTGAAGTCACATACTGTCCTTTAAATGTTTGTGGTAAGGGATCATATGAAGAAAAGATTAGCCAGAAAAGCATCAAGGCCAGAATCCTTTTCAAGATAGTTGTGGCAACTTCTACCATTGGGACAAGGATCACAGAAAACAGAATTACATAAAAGTGATTTCTTAACTGAGCCATCAGTGACGCAGAAGGCAGAAAGTTGAGGACAGATGTGACTGATTAAAGTTTTGATGTTATCCTGGTACTTGATTTTATCTCTTCCCAGCCTTGATGTTAGTATTTTTCAAGCTGTCTTGTAAAACAGAAGTAATGGCAAATGGGAGAAAATATATCAAGACAGGAAATTTTGTGGCAGGATAGGGATCACATTAAACAAAAACCACAACCTAATTTTCTAGCTTATTTCCTGATTTAGTAAAAATAGTTTGAGTATACACTATTTTTTAGGTGCTGTTTGTCAAAAATTACAATGGTAGAATCCATACTTTGTCCTTCCTCTTGTGCAGCACATTATCCACCACCTATAATGGGCCTTGAAAACTCTTTAATCAACACTTGTTGATTAAAGTGTGTTGCCAAAGGACAGCTTTTGGTTTGTGAGAAGGTGGGTAGATATTTCACTCATTAACCTCAAATATGCTGTACCATATTGCTACAGACACCAAGTTCTCCTCTGGACCAAAAACAGCTTTTGAACAGTCCTTTGGCTAACATTTGCAACATAGGCAGATGTCAAGTTAAAAAAAATGTTGGTTGAATTGAACCATTTACTTCATCAGGTCCTTTGGTGACCTTAAATTAAAGTTTAGGTAGCAAAGTTCAGGCTCTTAAAAGTAGTGGAAGTGGCTGGAAGTAGATGTAGCAAAATCAATACTCAGTGGCTGTAAGTTCCTTTATTGTGAGTCTCAAGCCTCTTAGATCCTTGAATCTCTTGGCTTGCTTCCTTTTACATTCCTTCTCTGTGTTTTCTCTCCTGAAACTATTGGTATACATCAATGCCAAGCGTAAAGTTGATGTCAAGTGTATGATTGGTGTCCTTTGCTGACCAGGAGCACCGTCCCCTTATGGTTAAGGGCCATGACAGATACGCTAGTTTATATTCCAGCTCTACTATTTACTAGTGCATGACCTTGGGAATGTTACTCATCTTCTCTAAGCTTAAGTTTTCGCATATAAAAAAGAGGGACCTCAGTGATGATGATGAAGCTGATGATAATATTACATTATATGGAGACTGAGACAATTAGATTAGATCATTTTTATAAAATGTTTTTGACATAATAAACTCTTAGCTACTTTCATGGTTACAGAACAAGTTTATTTACCATGATATGCATTTTACAAAGTATATCATTGTGAAAAATTATTATTATAGTAATTTTATTTTGTTTAAATATATTTAATAGGCCTGGTTTGGTGGCGTAATTTGTTCAGCTAGCACTTGCAATGCCAGCAACCCATATGATTACTTGTTCGAGTGGTAGTTGCTCCTCTTCTGATCCAGATCCCTACTTACGGACCTGGGGAAGCAATAAAAGATGACTCAAATTCTTGGGCACCTGCATTTGTGTGGGAAACTCCAATAAATCTCCTGGCTTCAGCCTGACTCAGCCCTGGCTATTACAAACATTTGGGATGGAAATTCAGTCTCCCTCTTCCCTCCCCTTTTTCCTCTCTCTTTTCCTCCCTCTCTCTCCCTCTCTCATCCGCTTTCCCTCCCTCTGTCATACACATACTCTCTCTTCTATGTCTTTAAAATAAATATCATTTAGATAGCAGAATGGTGGACTTATGACTGCTTATGAAGGACTATACTATTGTGAAAATATGGGTGAAATCAGTTGGTGGGAGGGAGCTTGGGGAGAGAGTAAAGGAAATCCCAGTGCCTATTCAATTGTATCATAAGATTAAAAAATAAAATTAAAAGAGTCATGGGTTCAGCTGTGGGACTGGGGCAAAAGCAGCTCTCTGCAGTGTGGCAGCTGTGGGGGGTGCCCCAGCCAGGCCGGACCCAATGCTGGGGACACAGGCCAAAGTTACAGCTGACAGGTGATGACCGAGTCCTAGGCTTTCTCTAGGCCTGAGAGATCTCTTTCCTCAGGGTAAGTACACCATGAGGGAAACCTGGGAACTGGATTAAGGTCCTGGCTCCACCCTGCCACTAACATCTTGTGTCAGGATGAGTTTAGGAGGGGTTTGGGCCATGGGGTTGGGGCAAAAGCAGCTCCCTGCAGTGAGGCAGTTGTGGGGGTGCCCCAGCCAGGCCGGACCCAATGCTGGGGACTCAGGCCAAAGTCACTGCCAAAAGGCAGTGACTGAGTCCTAGGCTTTCTCCAGGCCCATGCACCTATTTGGCATGAGGCTCTCTGGGGTTTTTAGGATATGTAATTGCTGCCTAGGGACATCCATGGATAAGGCTAGTGTGAGTATAGGTGAGGGATGAATTCTGTGTGATTCCCAGCAACGGGATCATGGAACTTTCTTGCAAGTGTGGGAACTGAGATCTGGTGGTTTGGAGGGGAGAGTCCGTAAGATCTATTTGGGCAAGACTAATTCACCAGCCCAAATGGGAATCCTGAGATGGGCTGGTAGCATAGAGCATCACTGACTGCCACACACCAGTTCACAAGGAAGCTATGAATGGGGGCCTGTCTGGCAGGGCTAAGTACCAATACCTGACTGAGTGGTGGAACAGGGGATGGGTCACACTTGGCAGGGTCAACACACTAACCAGCACATAGAGCGAACCAGGTCCGGGATAGATTCTGTGGGGCAAGTGTGGGCCCAACCCTATGGAAATACAAGTCCCGCTGGTTAGCTCATGAGCTGGGGTGGTGATGGGCTGAGCTGGGTGTGACCATGGAACCTGCCATTACTTACGGGTAAAGGAACTGACAACAGTCTGGGCAGGTCAAGGCAGCAGCACCAGAATGTGCATCCTAAAAATAGGATGTGGGGTGGGCCGAGCTGCAACTGGAAGAGGGTGGATTGGGCAGGGCTGTGCAAGCCTCAACTCACAGAAAAGAACAGAAATCAGGATGGAGCACAGGTCATGCCAAACTAGGCTTTTGCACTGACTGGTCTACATGAGGCAGGGATGCTAGGCCACAGCATCTAAGGCAAAGGCTGAGACAGGTGAGGAGCTAAACCAACTGGGTCAGAGCAACCACTGGCACATGCATAATCTAGGGTTGGGAATAGACTCGGTTCATGAGTTGTGAGAGTATACCCTTGCTAGTTTGGGGTTCCCATGGAAGAGTGCGGGGGCTGGAGTGGGGGTTGTGTTCTGGTCTGGATATGACTGCAATCTCCCTTGGCACAAATGTGAACTGGGGCTTGGCACACCTAATCGGGCTAGACGCCAGCACCATCTGGTGCTCTGGAGAACCTGGAAAGATGTAGGACAGACTAGGCTAGGTCTCTGCCCCTACTGAGCCATGTGTGAACAGTATCTGGGTATGGACAAGCCATGGCTGGTCTGAGACATCCAACAGTAAGAACTGTAATGGGATGAAGGCCAGCAAGGAAAGGCCACTGTTCCTATCAGAACTGGAGGTAGACTAAGTAGGGCTGGCCCATGAACCTACCAGTTTGTACGAGATCTGGCATAGGGAGAGGTTCTGATGGAGGAGCTTGGGAATCTCCTCTGTCAGGACACAGTCCCTGCAGGTGGGCACAAGAACCACGATAGGGAGCAACCCAGACCAGGCCAGAGAAAGATACTCACCGTCATACATTTGGCATTGGTCGGTGGTGGACCAGGCTGAACCAGTTCACATCACCCGCTGGTGATTCCGAGCACCAGAATAGAGTGTGGGTTGGGCCAGGTTTGGTCGTAACACATACCAGTGCACATTAAGAACCGTACCAGATGTGGCCGCAGTACCCAAACAGCACACTTGAGAATCAGGGAGGGAGGGGGCAAAGCCATCAGGGGGAATATGGGCTTCCCTGTTTGATAGCTACTTCCACTGGAAAGCATGGGTTGGGATGGGGCAGACCAGACCAGGCAGGGCTACAATACCTGTGGGCCTCATGTGAGCGGGATCAGGGAAAAACCAGGTTGGGCTGACTGTTCCAACTGTTGGAAGCAAAAATTAGAGTGGGTGAGGGGTTGGTTGGGTTTTGCCACATCATCAGCTGGCAGAGGCTGGCACTGGGGGTTAAATCTATCAAGTTAAAGCACAGAACCACATAGATAGTGCATAAGCAGGGAGCGGGAGTGGCCCAGTATGGAGCTAGTGGGCACCTCCCTCTTGGGTTACCACTTCCACTGGAGATCATGAAAACCATGACAGGGACAAGGGTGGTTAGACAGAGAGTGGCACCCGCCAGTATATATGTGAGCTGGATAGTAGGGCTGGTTAGGTTGATCTAGGCTTCAATGCCCATTGACTTGTATGAGAGTTGAATGGGATGTGTGACGGACTGAACAAGTCTGTGGTACATAGTGGCAAGCATGGGAACCAGGGTAGGAGGCAGGCCTGGTGGGGGTGAAGGGGAGTCGCCCTAACTAGGCTGCAGCTCCCACTGGTTTGTGGGAGGATCGAGTATGAAGTGGGCAGGATCGGGCTGGACTGCAACACCCGCTGGTTCACATGGAAGACAGGACTGGAAACAGAACTGACCCAACAGAACTGACCCACAGCCAGCATGTGAATAAGCTGGTTGAGGCGACGGACTGTGTCAGACCCTGTACTGGCAAGCACACACGAGAATCAGGTCTGGGATCACCTTAGATGAAGTTTCTTTGGAGATCCCTCCAACTGAACTGCTGATCTCAGAACTCCAACCACGAAGAGGCTATGTCAGCCAGAGGATTCTGAAGAGATTTCATCGTGCTTGGAACGGTGAGATTGGCAGCAATTCAGAACTGCTGAACTATCAAAACTGCTTGAGCATGCCCTCGGAGTATGCCCCACATTGGGGACCTGGGGTGGGTGGGAGGCTGGGTGGGGCTTGTCCCTTTGTTTCTCCCCTGAATCCAGATACAGGGGAAAAAATGATGATATTAGTGTGGAAAAAAATATATATTTTACTGAATCAAAAAATAAGTAAATCTTAAAAAGAGAGTCATGAACAAAGTGGATTAAAAATAAATATTTAAATTCATATATCTATTTAAAAGTCACAAAGATTAGTTACTCCTCACCATGGTGTTGAGGATTTTCCTGCACACCCCCCCCCCCCCCAAAAAAAATGTTCTGCACCTAAAATGTCGACATATATCTTGTTAGAGTTACAAGCCAGTCTGGATTATCCTAAAATCTGCCAAGATCAGCAAAATTTTACTTCAACACAACAACTGGCTAAATACTAAGATGAAATGGACACGAAACAGCTGAATGGTGCCTTATGGCCATTTTAAGGTATAGAGCAGCCGGTCCTGTATATGAACGAAAATTGAAATGTCAATGAGCTAATCATAGGTTGTGGCTAGGACTTGTTTTCCTTTTTTTTTTTTTTTTCTTTTTAATACACTGGTTACTCAAAACCATGTCAATTCCATAACATTGCAAATTGCTGTTGATGTTATATTGGGACTCTTAATTGACTGTGATGATATTCTGCCAGCTCAAACTTCAGACCAGAAAAGGTCTCCCCAAGAAACTGTTCAACCAATCTGGACAATAAGTAGCTGGACTCTATGCTTGGTATATGTTTGCAATGAAAGAATCTTGATTGAATTTGAACTGTAATACTGCATCAAGGTGGAGGAATCCACCGGGGGGAGGGGAGGGGGGGGAGGGGGGGGATTCCCAGAGCCTATGAAACTGTCACATAATGCAAAATAATTAACAATAAAAAAAAAGTCACTTGTTTATATGAAAGGCAGATAATTGGCTCATTGAATTCTTAATAGATGTTAGTACTGTTTCACTTGCATGATCTCATTTTGCATCATGTTATGTTCAGAAATATTAATATTAAATCATGAGAGAGTAAAGTCACTTATTCAAACTACATTAGAGTTGATAGGAGTCTAAGATCTACATGTACTATGTTACAGTTCTTTGCTGGCCTTGACAGAGTAATGAAAACTTCCACATTACTTATTCTTACTGTAGAAGTCTAACATAATAAAATAATAAATGTAAATATGATGTTTATATTCAATAAAAATTGTTTGCTGCAAACTTGCTAAGACAGTCTTATTAATACATATGTCAAAATGTCTGTTTCTTTTGCGTTGGTGTAAAAAGCCCCATTATCTTAGTATCCAGGTGGGAACCAGCAGGTATGAAATGCTGCTTTCCTCTTTGATGGCTGCTTAGGCTGCTTAGGAAGTCCTGTGTCTGCAGCCCCAAAGGAGCAACAGGGATCCTGTGGAGTTTTGTCTTAAAGTCACGGGGATGAATTTTCCTGCTGGGAGAGGTTCTTCTGGACTGTACTGCTCACAGTCACACTGTAATAGGCCTTTGTAAAGTGGCAAGCAAGTTGGTTCTGCTATCTCCTCCTCATTGGCTGAGTTTTACGCATATGCAAATAATGGAATCCTTATTTTTGTCTATATCCGGGGACTTCTGAGTCACAGCTGATGCATCCATCTGGTCTTCAGTGTTACCGTCAGAGTTGGGGGTGAGGAGTAGAGCATTCATATTAAGGCAGCATGACATCATTTTCATTACTTCTGTGCTTCACCACAATTTCAGACTGTGTTTGTTAGTAGAATTAATTTTTTTAAGATTTATTTATTCTTATTGGAAAGGTGGATATACAGAGAGGAGGAGAGACAGAGAGGAAGATCTTCTGTCTGATCGTTCACTCCCCAAGCGGCCGCAGTGGCTGGAGCTGAGCCAATCTGAAGCCAGGAGCCAGGAGCTCTTCCAGGTCTCCCACACAGGTGCAGGCTTTGGGCTGTCCTCAACTGCTTTCCCAGGCCACAAGCAGGGAGCTGGATGGGAAGTGGGGCTGCTGGGATTAGAACCGGCGCCCATCTGGGATCCTGGCGCGTGCAAGGTGAAGACTTTAACCACTACAGTGTCGCATCGGACCCAGAATTAATTTTTTTGAAGTGTTCAGATTTAAGAAATTCTGGATAAGACTTTAGTAGATAAAACAAACAAAAACAAGCAAAAGACTCATAAATAAATCTTTGAAGTTCAATGGCTTACCTATGCAAGTTTTTGCAACTTGGAGTGAATGCAAGAAAGTGTAACAGTGAGAAACTCCAGTAGAAATGGATGTTCCTCTTTTCCTTCTAGATTTATATGCTGTTACATATTTTTATGCTTGATTGGTTCCCTTTGATTATTTTTTAAAGTAAAGATTTATTGGAGGGCCCAGCGGCGTGGCCTAGCGGCTAAAGTCCTCGCCTTGAAAGCCCCAGGATCCCATATGGGCAGCAGTTCTAATCCCGGCAGCTCCACTTCCCATTCAGCTCCCTGCTTGTGGCCTGGGAAAGCAGTTGAGGACGGCCCAATGCATTGGGACCCTGCACCCGCGTGGGAGACCCGGAGGAGATTCCAGGTTCCCGGCTTCGGATCGGCGCACATCGGCCCGTTGCGGCTCACTTGGAGAGTGAATCATCCGACGGAAGATCTTCCTCTCTGTCTCTCCTCCTCTGTGTATATCTGGCTGTAATAAAATGAATAAATCTTTAAAAAAAAAAGATTTATTGGAAAATCAAAATCAATTATAGAAAGAGAGAGAATGAGAGAGAATCTCACAGATGGTGCAGTGGCCAGGGCTGAGCTAGGTCAAAGCCAGAATCTTCATCCAGATATTCAACATGAGTGGTGAATCTAAACACGTGGGCCGTTAGCAAGGAGCTGCTGGTCTCCCCACACCATTACCAAGGAGGGAGCTTAGCAGTGGAGCAGCTGGGACCTGAGCTGGCACCCGTAGTGAATGTTGGCTTCTCAGGCACCAGCTTTAATTGTTGTGCCACAACAGTGGCCCCTTAGTTACTTTTAACGGTTCACCTTAAGCAAGCGCATTTGTGTTTGTTTTATTAAAGATATAGTAACACCCTGTTTATTGTGATTTTTAGCTCTAATTGCAGTTTTGAAAACTTTTTAGATTTGTTTGTTGTTCGCGTTTAGAAAGCAATATCAAGGTTGTGAAAAATGACTTTACCTTTTGCTATTTCTGCATCATGGAGAGATATGATTTTTATCTAAGAAAATATGGTATACTTGAATTTTAGCAAGTACAAACACTGTTTTAAAAACATGTGTTAAGGCCTTAGTGTACTTTTAAGTGCGATTCTATCACTGTAGACATCTTTGTATCTTTTGTTGGTAATAAACAGATGGTATTGTTGTTTCTTCTTTGTGTTAGACCTGTGAGGTCTGCATCATTGACCTTTTATTGGGATTTTCACAGGTGTGATTCATGTAGGAGTTTGTCACAGCATCTTTCAAAATGTTCTACACATTGAATAGGATCTCATTGAATTTGGGATCTGAGCAGAATTATGTGTGTGTGAAGATTATTTATGTACTTATTCTTGCAGTAGACAAAAGCACATAGTGAAATAGCAAGTCAGTAAACAAACATGCAGCAGAGTGGATGTATGTGAAACGAGGAACTTTGCCTTCGTTTTAGATATTTATTTTTACTGGATGATGGATCTAAACTTGTTTTATTGGTTTATTTCATCTTTACCCTTCTCTTCTTTGAAGAAAACATTCATAGTTTTCAGTATTCTTTGACCAACATGTAAGCATAGTTTTAAAGCAAACCTGAAAATTTTACTTATAAGGTTACTGTTTTATAATACTTGCTCTGGCAAGTGACTCTTCATCAAAATAATGACTGAATTAAATCTCATTAATTTTAGTAAATCTTGATAATTAACTTGCACGCACAACTCCTTCCTGGAATTTTAAATTTGCAATATTTTGTTTAGTGAGGAAATGAAACTAGACTATTTTTGAATAATTTGATGACTGATGAAAAGATTTTTTTAAAAAAGTAACTTTAAAGAGTTTTAAAGAGCTGTAATTACAAACTTAATGACAAACAAAATGAAGAAAATAATGACCTATTTACCATCCAAACATAAATGTTGTAAAAGAAGTCAAAACATAAAAACAAAAGTAAATATTGTTAAAATTTGGTTTGTATAATGAAATGATTTCTAAAAATTTACTATTTATTATTAGAAAGCATACTATCAGAATATTTAAATTATATATTTTGATTAAAAGAAGCTAGGTCCTCCATGCAAACAAATAAATATATCACCTGAAATTTTAAAAGATAAAATAGCAAAAATTGAATACTTCTTATCTATATATTTTAGATTTATTTATAATTAAGCAGTTATATTTGTATATCATGTAGCAGAATTTTATGTTCAAATTCGATTCATTTTGCCTTCATCGTTTTTTAAGATTTATTTATGTTTATTGGAAAAGACAGACTTACACAGAGAAGGAGACACAGAGAGAAAGATCTATCCACTGGTTTACTCTCTAAGCGGCCGCAATGGCCAGAGCTGAGCCGATCCAAAGCCTGGAACCAGGAGCTTCTCCTGGGTCTTCCATACGGGTGCAGGGTCCCAAGGCTTTGGGCCATCCTCTGCTGCTTTCTCAGGCCACAAGCAGGGAACTGGATGGGAAATGGAGCAGCTGGGATATGAACCGGAGCCCATACGAGATGTTGGCAATGCTAGGTGAGGATTTTAGCCACTAGGCTATCATGCCAAACCTGCACTGAGATTTTGATGTGTTCATATGATGTACTATATTTGTGTCTATTTTATAAGGTTTTGAAAAGGATTTCAGAAGTTTTTAAATTTGCAATAGTTAAATATTCTTTAACAGTAATGTAGATAACAATGGTGTACATAGTGACTATATACTGTAATGGACTGAGTGAACCATGGTCATAGGTAACAACATACATGAATCCTAGTACTGTAATACTGAAAGAAAGAAGCCTCACACAAAATTGTGTATGTACTGTAGAAATCTGTTTATATGGAGTTTACAATAAGTACAACCAAGCTATTTTGGGTAGTAAGAAAAGTTAGGAAGTCATATGTAATTAAGACACTTTTTCCTTTTGGAAACTGGAGGTGTGTAATGACTGTGAAAGGCAGAAGAGAACATCTAAGATGTCAAAAAAGATCTCTTTGCTGCTCTGGGTGATGGCTACCGAGGTGTAGTCCCTCTTAAAAAGAATATGCTGAGCTTCCTTTCTGTTTTTTTTTTTTTTTCTACTTTGCTCTTTTTATTTTTGTTTTTTTTATTTATTATTTTTAATTCATTAGTTACATTGTATTATGTGACACAGTTTCATAGGTACTGGGATTCTCCCCACCCCTCCCCAAACCCTCCCCCCATGGTGGATTCCTCCACCTTGTTGCATAACCACAGTTCAAGTTCAGTTGAGATTCCCCCATTGCAAGCATATACCAAACATAGAGTCCAGCATCTTATTGTCCAGTCAAGTTCAACGGCTTCTTAGGTATACCCTCTCTGGTCTTACTTTGCTCTTTTTATGATATACTTCAGTGCATAAGGCTGAATGGTCATTACAGAACGCACTTACTTGCCATCTACTTTTTCTCACGTACGGTACTCAGTCTTACTGTTTCCTCAGGAAACTTCACAGATGGTCTGTAATAGTTACTCATTCATGGTTTCTAGGAACTCAATAAGCAGACTGTAATTTAACAAAACTTCCAAGTTGTTTAAGTGTTTTCTTGATGGTTGGGTAAGTTAGTTCTTGGATGCAGCAGATGTGTGAGACAGGCTGGTATTGCTGTCTCCATTGTTCAGATAAGAAAAGTAGACAGGGAGGGTAAATGTTTGCCTGAACCTGGAATTGGAATGCAGTTCTTTTGACATTCCTCTGTATTGCCTGATTACAGAACACTGCTACAGTCATAAATTTCTTGGAATTTCCAGAAACCTTGGACTTGCAGAGAAAAAAAAAAAGATTTCCATGAGCTCAAACAGATACTAACTACAGAAATGTTTGTGCAGATCAGATTTGCATTTACGTTTAAGAATTATGGTTAAGCACAGTGGGGCTGAGGGACTGCTCACTGATTCATCAAACATTTCTGAATGGTTGAGGGAGACTGCTCCAGGAATATGACTAATTCAATGTGTCAGTGAATGGTGGAGGTCAGCAGGACATTTTGGGGCCACAGAAGCGAGACTGGTAACCCTTCTCCATAGGAAAGGAGCACTGGGACTGTCTTCTGAAGGTGGTGGTGGGGTCTTTGAGTCTCATTGGAAATATGTGAGGATGCATTTGGTCTAATTCAAAGTAAATAGATTACCTTATTTTTCCCCTGTATGTTGTTTTGACTTCCTCATCATAGGAAGCTGCAGATTGTTAGAGAACACACATTTTTCTTGAACTGAAACAGCAAGTTGAATTTCCCAAAATGACAGCTGAACAGAAAGCACCTTGAAGACAGGTGTCTTACATTATTTTGTTTTTTTTCTACCAAGTCCAGCAGCATAGTAGCCTGCTCATTAAAACTGCTTTTGGAAGAGGTGGTGTTCGTTAGGAGTGCTCTCTTCATTAAAACAAAAACAAACAAAAACAAACCACATTTGAATTCTTTGTCAGTGGTTCTGGTGGTTCACAATGGAGACTCAGGGTAGTGAGATCTTTTATTTCAGACAAATTCTGGTACTCTAAAATCATGCATATCAAGCCCAATTACATAAATTAAGCTGAGCTGCATAGAGCCTTTTGATAATATTAATTTATAAAAATAGATCAGGGCTATAGATTCCATTTATGGACATTTAAAACTCCAAGAATACAAAATCCCATACAAATACTATTATAAATATACAAAGAAACCTCCCAAGGTTAACTTTTTTTCAGGTGTGATGTTTGTATCATTTTAGTACATAATCTGCCTGTAAACAGAGATCAATTTAAAGTTTTTAGCAGTGAGATTTGGTTGTAAGAGGAGAATATAATAGAATCAAAATATATATTCAGAAACAATATTTTGCACGTTGTGGTAGATATGTACTGACACCTCTAATGATGTCCACCTAGGTAGTTCTCCAAAATATTTTATTATCACTGATGGAGAGGTTAGGTAATATACAGATAAGTCCCCAATCCCTTCTTTTTTTTTAATGGAAAATGGATTGGGAAATAAATTAAAAGTTCAAGCAAGAGACAGCAGTGCTATGATAAAGCAAAGGAAGAATTTGCAGGGCCTGTTTTCATTCACAGGCTTTGAAATTTGGGTACACCATTAAAAATGACAAAATGGAAACTGTTTGCCCATCATCCATGGTGGCTATACTAATTATATCTTGTAGGTAAAGACCTCATCCTCTGTAATTATTCACCTTAGCCACAAATTTGTAACAACCTAGTAATGGGCAGGAGAAAACACTGAAGATTAGAGAAATAAAAGATAAATAAGTACATACATAAATAAGACACACATTTTTCGTGAATGGCAACTCATTTTAAACAAATATGGAACTTGGCTTGAGTGGTTTAAATTTTTTTAAAAACATGGGCAATTATTTAACTATGTGAAAGCAAGAAAGAAAAAGCGTGAAAGTGTACTACCTTAATTTCTCAGAACATTTCCTGAAATGAATTATTTTGGAGAGTTGGAAGACAATAATTTTGCAGTGGTGTTGCTAAATAACAGCCCTGGGATGAACATCTTCAAGGGTCCTTTAACCCCTTTATGTGGGTAATTCATACCATTTTTTTTTTTTCAAAGGAGAGTGAGTCTTCCATCCCTGTTCTTTAAGAAGTTTGGAGTTACTGATTAAAGCAATGAGACCAATATTTATTGAGTTAGAGATGGTAGGTAAACAGTTGGCAAATCTAACCAGCCTATAAAACATGTCTTATGTATGGTAATGAAAAAGAAAATAATTTTGTATTTTCCAGGAATTTAATAAAATGATATCTGTGGCAGTAGAATGTTTGCATCGACTATTTTACTCTTGAGGTTGACAGTTAAAACGTTCCTCTCCCTGTGTGCTCTGTTGCTTTGCTCTGCGAACAGATAGTAAACATTCATACTATTCATCATCAGAGCTCTGTATTCAGAGTCTGGGTTTTCTGTTTATTCCTCTCCAGTTCCCACACTTTGTATCACACCATGGATTGAATGAGAGATAAAGCAAGGGTGTCCTAGTAGAAGCAAGGGTTTAACTCATCACCAAAAATGAGTTTACTGAATTTTGAATGGTTACTTCATATCCCTGATAATAGCTTGCAGCTAAGTCCATTTTGTGTTTTGATAAGGACAAAGGCAGCTGTGATTAAGGTCACCCTATCTTTTGGGATATGGATATGTTTAAAATGAATTTGTATTTCCTAGTGTATATGAAGAAGATATTTCTTAATTCAATGATGGGAATGCCCCAGACATTGTTAATGATCATGAATTTGAGAAAAAAGAAGCGTGTGTGCTGGCATGTGTGCATGAAAAGTTTATTTTAAAAAAGTTCATTAAAAAAGTAGTATCTCCCTTAGAATGAAATTGACATCTCCAGGTCATTAAAAATCCTACTTTGACTTGACTTTCACAGTATTTCCAAGGAAGCATATTAACAGATTGAGAGATTGAGCAAGTTTTCCATGAAAGTATTCTATTCCTTTCTTTCAATATAGTTTCCCCAAGATTTCAAACTGCCAGACAGCTGGCTGAATCCTGCCCACAGGCATGTTTTATTTGGCTCATGCAGTGCTTTAAAAATTTTGTGCCAACATTTTAATAGGAATATTTCATATAGTAATATGCATTTTTGGCTTGTATTGAGGAATTAGAAGATATGGGGAACAATTTGCTGGAGCTGAAGGGCATTCCTGCCCCCTACAACTCCCACCACCTTGGACCATAGCGAAATGAGTTGATGATCTAATACCCTGCCCAAGCAGTTATTTACCTGTTGGACTACAGGAGACATCTGAATTTGAGCCTAGTTTAAGGCTGCTTTTGAGATTGCCATGGTCTTCTGATTAGTAACTAGGTTTTGTATATCTTCATGATCTTTGGGAAGTTATCTTCAAGATCCTTGGAAACCTTATTATGTATTGTTACATTAAACATTTGGCTGCCAGATCTAATTATCTTAAGGTTTGAAGAATTTATCAAATTTTATGTATTTTTGTATTAGAGGGTGATGTTACTAGATTTTTTCCTTTTGCTGTAAGAAAGAAATAGATGGTCACTTAAAAGGTATTGATAAATATATACTCTTAGAATTTTATGATTACTTTGTGCTTGTAAGTACAATGAACCAAATATTGAGGAAAATTAGTTTAGTTGGGGTTGCCTGATTTATAAGGCTGAAAATTTCTAATTTTTAAGTGTTCAGTTATTTTTTTCAGGATGGTTGATCTTCCAAACAATCTTTTTCTGGTTATGATTGGAAAATTGCCTTGCAAAACCCTTAGTTGTTTACCATATAATAACATTACATGTAACAAACTATATAGACAATGGCAGTCCCTGAATGTTATGATGGTTGACAAGTTATTACTTGATATTTTTGGTGTATGTTTTCTGTGTTTAGATATATTTTGCTGTACTTTTTCTGTGTTAGATATGTTTGTGTTCAAGACACACAAATGCTTGCCTTTGTGCTGTAGTTGCTCACAGTATTCTAAACAGGTTTATAGCTTAAGAGTAATAGATTATACTTGTTAGTCTATGTTTGTAGTAACACTACACCATTTAGATTGGTGTTAGTATACTCTGTAATAACCGTACCATGATGAAATTGCCAAAGAACACGTTTTTAAGGTTGTACTCCTGTTGTTGAGTCACACATGACCATGTCCCATTTGATGGAGGGATAGCTTTTTTTTTTTTTTAAAGATTTATTGTTTTTATTGGAAAGGCGGATATATGTAGAGGAGGAGAGACAGAGAGGAAGATCTTCTGTCCAATGATTCACTCCCCAAGTGACTGCCACAGCCGGTGCCAATCCGAAGCCAGGAACCTGGAACCTCCTCCTGGTCTCCCACGCGGGTGCAGGAACCCAAGGCTTTGGGCCATCCTCGACTGCTTTCCCAGGCCACAAGCAGGGAGCTGGATGGGAAGTGGAGCTGCCAGGATTAGAACCGGCGCCCATATGGGATCCCAGTGCATTCAAGGCGAGGACTTTAGCTGCTAGGCCACGCCGCCGGGCCTGAGGGATAGCTTTTATCTTGCTGCTTGCAAATTATCTTGGTCCCACTAAATTCTTCAGTGTAATTACAACATGACTAAAACATAAGGTATTTGGTAATGCCATGAAAATGCAGGTAATCATTATTTAACTTTTAAGAGTAAAAATGACTTTTCAAGTAAATTCCTGAATACTTGGAGCCATTATAATTTTTCCGTAATCATTTAGTTTTCACATACTACTACTAGACTAATAATGATTAGAATGTGTAAAAGCCTAGGATATTGGAATATTGGAATGGAAAAATGTTTATAATGATGTAGAGATTTGTTGCCCAACCTTAGGAATAAAATATACACAAAATTGTTAAAGTGTAAACCATTGGCATTTTTATAAGTCATTTTTGGC
Organism: Ochotona princeps; assembly: GCF_030435755.1. Classification (NCBI taxonomy): domain Eukaryota; kingdom Metazoa; phylum Chordata; class Mammalia; order Lagomorpha; family Ochotonidae; genus Ochotona; species Ochotona princeps. The sequence goes on from NC_080836.1 coordinate 73,316,122, forward strand.
AATAGTTATGTAAGAGCAGATGAGTGATCCGGTGACTCTGAAATCAAGTGTCCTACATTCATTCCTCCTTTTCTCATAGAGGCAGCTAAGGAAGTTTGAGTATACCACAGTAACTTGCTCTGTTTTTCCCCCCAAAAGGAAACTTATGGAAATGTGCTTGAATTCTCCCAGATTATATCATACCTGTGATTTTCTTTCAGAGGGCATGCTTAATTTTATATGAAATATAAAAGAATAAATTCTAAGTGAATGGATTTATTACTGCTTTTTAATTTTTCAATACAATTATGTTGTTTACTTACTTTCAGATATTCTGATTTGTAGTGGAAAGCTCAAGAAAAAGTTGAATTCCTTTTAGAGTCAATTAGCTATCATTTGGACAAGATTTGGCTCCCTAATTTATACAGATGTGTAAACCTCAATTTTTATGTAGCAGTTAATAGATTAGTATTAATGGCTTGTTTCAAGTATTTGTTCCTAATTAATTATTCCCACTGGAATCTAATGCTTTGAAAAAATTGAGCTTTTGTTTCAATTATTTTTTGGAAGACAAAAGTAATTATCACTATAACTCAGGTTTCTCTGCTGCTAGTATATCTCAGTATTCTTGTTTGATTCAATAACTAGAAGAAACAAATTTCTTTCCAGTTGTGGGACTTAAAAAAGGACACATTGTGGGCCTGGCGCAGTAGCTTAGTGGCTAAAGTCCTTGCTTCATACATGCTGGGATTCCATATGGGCACCATTTCTAATCCCTGTAGCTCCACTTCCCATCCAGCTACCTGCTTGTGGCCTGGAAAAGCAGTCTAGGATGGCCCAAAGCCTTGGTACCCTGCGCCAGCGTGGGAGACCTGGAAGAGTTCCTGGCTCCTGGTTTTGGATTGGCACAGCTCCAGCCATTGTGGCACTTGGGGAGTGAATCAGTGGACAGAAAATCTTCCTCTCTGTTTCTCCTCCTCTTTGTATATCTGACTTTCCAATAAAAATAAATGAATCTTAAAAAAGGGCATACAGTAACAATACTAATGAAAATAAAAGGATGCTCTTAGTATTAAAAGTAAGATAATTATATTGGAATGCTATGATTATATCTTTCATTTTTGAAATTAATGCGGATAAGTGTTGTTCTTTTTCATATATTACAAAAATAAGCTGTTTTCAGTTTTGTGTATGTGTAGAGTTAAAGTTTTAAGAACTCTTGATCTGGAAAGAACCTAAACATGCTTTTTTTGTTTTTTGAATGTGGATGAGGAAGTAAGGAATTCCAAGAAGCTGAGTAACTAGGTTGAGTCATGTAGCTGCTGTAGAATGAAAGAAAAGAACTTTTTTTGGCTCCTAGCTGAGAACCTTGTTCCCCATTGTGTGACTTTATATGTCACTTGTCTGCCTGAATAGGGTTTATGGCAATTGTTGTTGCCACCTTAAACTTGGCCAAATGGCCAGCCATGTGTCTTGAACCTAGGAGATTGTAAGTCACACTTGAATTTTGCCCCTCTGCAGAAGTGGTTTAGAACTAGGTTTTACAAAATGGGCTTTAAAAACTTAATATACTTAAGTTTCCACTATTTTAAATATTCTAGTAAAGTTTTAAAGTTTTTTCCCCTTAATTCCTTCAGGTTTTCATGTAGTAAGGACATTTTAGGAGAACCTAAACAGGAAATATATTTAAGTTATTAAACTATTACAGTCCATCTGTTAAGGCATAATCATACTTAAAGAATCCAAGCTTTATCCAAATGATAATACATCCTAACAGCTATTCACAAAATTATTTGTCTTTTTTTTCTCCTTGCAAATCTTTGTTTTGTTTTCTGGGTTGAATGCTGAGATTAATATGACTAATAAAAATTAATTTATATGCTCTTTATGTTGCTGGATGTATTAATTTGATTTTATTTCAGTTATGTTACTTCAAACCTTCAAAGGTTTCTTCAAACCTTTTATATAAAATGGTAATTAAAATGAAAATCTATTTTAAGTTCCCCTAGTAATGGGAAGAAAAGGCTAGAGGCCTCCCTTTACTTCCCCATTCTACCCTCTCATAGTAGAAGCAGTGTTACAGTTTGGTAGCAGAAATTGGAAGTCATTGATATCATGTAGCACATTCAGGTTCAGTATTATGTTAAATAGTGTTAAATAGTACTTAACAAATTCATGTTGGGCAGTGAACATTCTGCAAGAAACAAAAGAGCTAAATAGAGGCAATGAGATTATAAGCTGATTTTTCACAACTGAAAAAACTGACAAAAGATAGCTTTTGGTGCTGAGAGTACTTCATATTGTAAAAAATTGGTCTGTATCATTTCTATTGGAAGTATTACAAGGTATTTAAATATTTTTCTGAATTCCAGACAATGGCAGGAATAGTTTTGAGTGCCAGTTGCTAAGGACTACTCTTTTCTATTTTCTCTGCTTTCTCTTAGCAACAGTATTTTCCAACTTTTGGATCATTGCCAACACTCGGAAATCTCTGTCCTAGGAAGCAGAATAAGTGAGGCCCCCCTTTTTGTTATTATTACAATATTTATTCATTTATGGAAAAATGTAAAATATAAAATTATACGTATTTACTGCAAAAAAATCCCAGTAAGATAGAATAATAAGTCTCACTCATGGTCCTATCGTTCATAGGGAAACACTATTAAGATTTTGGCATATGTTCTTCAGGATGATTTATACTTATTTTTTCCAATTTTCTTGCTTTGGTACATATTTTCTTAGTATCCTTTCCTTGGCAATTAATTAAGGTCATCCATTTTAATAAATGTACAGCACTTCACAGAATGTACTGTAATTAATTAACATTATCTCATAATTATGAAGTGTTAGGTCATATATGTTGTTTATTATTATTATATGAAAATACTGCCCTAAACCAGCAAGCATTAAATAGTTACTCTTCTAAGGGTATGCTGAATGTTGGGAATAAAAGAATGCATAGTACACATTTCCTGCTTTTAGGGACTCAGATGGGTACAGGCATGGAAAAATGCAAGTACAATAGTGTGTGGGATGGACAACAACAGTCAGAGCTGCAAAGGGACCAGTGCCCGGTACACAGTGATAAACTTTGCCAAGGAAAATAGACTTCATCTTAAATCATGGACAGTTGTTTCCCAGGGATCACCTAGGATAGCATACTTGAGAAGCTCAAAGGTAGGAGGAGGTGGGGAAGGGAGGCTCGAGGTGGTTCTGTGGTAAGGGGTCTTCTCTTGCAATTTGAGAGATAGACATAGGGCATATTGAGGAGCTAAAATAGAGCCCAACTTGGAAAGTGGATTGTTGTTAGAGGGTGGAAATGTATAAAACTGAAGGCTTAGGCTAATTGGCAGGTGATGAGAAGACATGGAAGATTCTGAATGTGATGATTAGAACTGTGATTTTTTTATTTATTCATTATTCATTTATCCATTACTCACTGAAATTACTATTTGTTGTCTACACATGTTTACTGTATTTAAAATGTTTACAGTTATGGCTTTTCTTCACGTTTTCACCAATCTAAACTAGAATTTTACTTTGGGCCAAGTAGAAGCCAGAGACTTGATTTTGACCACATTTTGACCAACTGTGATTTAGATGAGCTAACCCATCAGACAATCTAATAAAAATATTTTCCAGTATTGTTGTACAGAGATAATCAACTTTTCTTGATTTTCTGTTTTTTTTTTCATTAGCAACAACAATTTAGAACTAAATACCTACCAGATAGGGACCAGTGTTACTTAACGTTGAATGTGCTTATGAATCACATAATCTACGTAAAGTATAGATTCTTGTTAAAGCATAGGTTCTAACTTGGTAGTCAGGGGAGAACCTGATATATTACTTTTCTAATAATCTCCCAGATGGTATTGATTGCTCTGATGTGCATTTCACCAGCATAGGAGATGTGCTGGAAAAGGATTTCCTATTAGGTAAAGATTCCCATTTTATTGATACCATGTGAATATGTCCTGTGATCTTAGGACTTTGATAAGCTCACATTGCAATCTATTCTGGTAATATTCCCAGCAAAGTTATATTTCAGTTCATTGCTCCATCTACAAATAACATCCTATTTGCTCACAATTTACTATACAATAACTTCAGTGCAGAAGCAACCAATATATATGTAGCTTGACTCAGTTTTCTAGTTGAATCTTAAGTCTTTCTAAAGAACTGGAGAAATTTTGTTGAATAGGAGGAGCTTTTGTAGAATAAGTGGTTAAATTAGTTGACTATTGAGTCACTAAACCACTACTATTTATTTCTTGGTGTAGTTGTTATATAATCAAATTTCTTGATCAAATACATCCAACAGGTGAATTAAAAAGTGGTATTTTAGAATATGCGACTTTAGGGTATCTTTTTTTGTTTGTCTTGTTTACATGTATCCTCTCAAAAGAACTGAATTCGTTCTGGTTCAAAACACCTTCTCTGTGTTGGCTAGAGTGGTAGCATAAGTACCCTTTAGGTAAGAACAACTTAAAGAATCGTTGAGTAGTATTTTGTTTAGCGTTCTTCAGTAAACTCAGCATAATAGTGTATTTACTGTAGGATTTGTGTATGATTAGGTGGCAGTTGAATAGGTGTGGTATCTTAAAAGTCGCCAAAGGGGATATTACAACCTTTACACTTACAAGTAACTTCAATTCAGAACTGGGTCCTGCATCCAACCTTCATGACAGTCATGTGCGATGGGGAAGGCAGGATCATTATACTTCATTTTGTAAATATAGGGAAGCTCAGTTCAGACAGGTGAAATGATTTTGTTAAGTCAAAAGTAAGTTATTGTCAGGGCGTGGTCTTGGTACCAGAGTACTTTCCATCTCATCAAGAGAAACTCCAACTTTCAGTTATATATTTCAGTGAGCTGGGCTAGCTGGTTTTTCAGTGAGCATTGCTTTTATTTATTTATATTAAAGAAATAGTAAGCTTTGGTGGAAGCTTAATTTGTACTTCTAATCAAGCTTGACTTCAAGTAGTTTAAACAAATATAACTTCAATGTTTTTCTATAATGAGAAGCTAGAGCTAGGCAATTGCTAATATTGGTATTGGTACTCAGGCTTTTTCCAGCATTTTGCTCTGCCAATCCTGCACTCATAGACATTCATCTTCTTGCTTGGCTTTTTATAGATGAAAGATGGCTACTTTTGCTCTGACAGTAAGATGACAGTGTGTGTGCTGGGGGCTTGTGAAGGAGGGGTGTGGCTAACATTGCTGTCCCTGTTAGCAGGGAAGCGAAAAGCTGCCCAGTAACACTATCGGCTGAGTTCTCTTCAGGTTGCTGTGGCTACAGAATCAGAGCATTTCCTCTTGTCAATACCCCTTCCCCCCATCTTTCCCCACCCCTTACCAAAAAAGGCAGAGAAAGTGAATATTTGGTTTTGTCAGTCTTAAAAATAGTTGGTCAAGAGAGAAAGATGGTTGGCAGTGGTTGTTGTGTGAGTCAGCCTGTGGTGTCTATCACAGTCTTGCTGTAATTCTATTTGGAATGTATAGCATTGAATAAATGTTGAATACACATCTATGCATATTCCTGAGAAAATAAATTTGAATGACTGCCATTTCATTGTGTTTTTTGTGTGCTTACACTTGAGGGGAAGAGTGAGTGTTGGGTTTTTACTGTTTTTTTTTTTTTTTTTTTAGTAATTCTTAACATATCTATTTCATGAAATTATTTTTGTGATAGTTTTGTATCTGTTTTATCTTTCTTTTAAAACACATTTTGTACATCCTTGTAGATTAGGAAAGAATAGAAATTTAAATGTTGTTACTTCTGTTTGAGAGATTTTGTAAAGCAGAGCAGATGTTTGAATTGGTGGGTGAGCCATTCATTTCCCATATTGGAATACTGGGGTTTGATGCCTGCCTTTACCTTCTGCCAGTGTAGACTCTTAGAGGCAGTGTGATGACTCAAGGAATTGGGTTGCTGCCATCCATATAGGGGATCTGTTTTGAGTCTTGGAAATCGGGTTTAACCTCACCCCATCCCTGCTATTTTTGGACCTTTGGGAGTGAGTCAGTGAATCGGAGTTCTCTTTCTGTTTCTCTGCCTCTCAGATAAATAATTTGGAAAAAAAAAAAAACCCCAAAACCCAAAACCCAAAACCCAAAACCCAAAACACAACAACACACATTAAGTTGCAAAAACATTTAGTTGGCCTTCTATTGTGTTTTTTTTTCCCCTATTTTTGTCTAGAGATGAGCATTTTTATGAAGAAGCACAGACCTATTTATGAGGCTACTTTTAAGGTATAGCCAAGTGATATGTTTCTCAGGTAAGTGAAATAGGAAGAAAACTTTTGGAGTCTTATGGACTTACACAACTTGACCAGGATGACTTATTTTTGTTTTTATTTTAATTATATATAATATATATATATATATAATCAATCAATCTATCTGTCTATCTATGATGAGAGATGACAGAATGATTTCCTTGCTGGTTCTTTTTCCAGTGTCCACAACAGCCCATCATGGGCAAGGCTAAAGCTAGGGTCTTGGAACTCAATCTTTGTGTCCCCCTTGAGTTGTATCTGCTACTTCCCAGAGTGCTTATGAGCAGGAAGCTGGACTCTAGAGGCAGGATTGGATCTCTCTCATGTTGGTGTGGGCTGTGAGCAACTCCAAGTGGCCCATTTAATGCTCTACCACATGCTCACGCCATCTTTCCTTAAGTGAGGTGCGAAGTTCATGATAGGATGCACGTGACTGTGAGCACCACAGAGCTGGAGTGGAAGAGGTGTTGACTGCACTGTAGCTCTTTATTGCTTCATACGTCCCTGCCAGCGCCTGGACTTGTTGAACTTGGAAGCTGTGTATCTATTTCCTTTGATAAAAAAAGTTTGATTTTTGTTTCTTACAGAAATGGGAAGTAATTTACAAACATTGGCCCAGTGGATTTCCCTTTTGATTAAATACACAGTGATCCTGTGCAATGAAGGAAAATCAAATACTTGGTTGAATGATCATATTCCCAGGATAGCAGTGTTCTGTCAGAAAGGAATTCATTGCCATCTCCTCTCCTCTCCTTTAATCCACATTCCACTCCAGTAAAGCACTTTGAGTGAGGGAAAGTGAAAAATGTCTTTCTAGGTTGTAACATTTAGAAAGCAAGTTGTAAAATAAAATAAAATGCTACTATCCCTTTGATTTGCTGATTCAGTGAGAAATTTGGAAAATGTCATTTACTGCACACTAAACAGTATACTTTGGAAAGCTTTTTTGGGCACAAATGTGGTAAGTAATCCATTATAGTAATAAGTGAATTGTCACCATACAAGGGTCATTCATATTTAGTAGAAGTTTAGTGTCATTGAATTAACATTTGAGCTATGATCTCCAGTGAGGAGGCTGGAGGAAGAACTCAAACAGTTTTGGGTACTATCATCACATATAGTAATGTGGGGTTTTGGTAACTACCGTCATCTTTCATCCTTTGTGCCATGGGCTGGAATGTGCTTGGAGATGGTTAGTTGAAATTAGAATTGTAAGCCTGAGGAACAGAAACAAAAAAAGTATATCTAAACAAAACTGAATCTGTGACTTGGACCTGGTTAATGCAAATATATCAGTATACCCACATTACAAATAAATGTAGGTATAATGAACTTTGAAAACTCATAAATAGTTTTAAAAATATTCAAAAAATTTTATTTGAAAGGCAGAGTTACAGAGAGAAGGAGATACAGAGAGAAGGAGAGGTGTTCTGTTCTCTGGTTCACACCCTAATGTCCACAACAGCTGCGCTTAATGCACCAGAAGCCAGGAACTAAGAAGTTCCTCTGGCTCTGTCACCTGTATACAGGGGTCCAGGAACTTGAGCTATCATCTGCTACTTTCTCAGGCCATAAACATGGAGTTGGATCAGAAGTCTAAAAGCCAGGACATAAACCGGTGCAGATATGGGATGCTGGCACTGCAGGTGGAGAGCTAACATAGAACACCATGGCACTAGCAATAATAAATAGCTTTTTGTTTTTGTTTTAAAAAAGAATGTTTTCATTATGGGACATACATATGCACAAAAAAGTGGAGTAGTATAAGTAAAAAAAAAGGATCAAGATAAACTTCCATGTGCCAATCTCCCAGTTTCATAAACTCACAACTCAGAGTTTACCTTGTTTCATCTGCTCTGCTCTTTCTTCCCTTCATTGCATCTCCCTACCAAATTACTTTGAAGTAAAACATTGTTGAACCCATATATACTTCAACATGTGACTCTAAAGGTATTAAATCCTGTTATTGAGCAATTTTAAATGACTGTCTTTTATGGTGTATATGTAAAATGGAGGAATGGCACTTAATATCAGGCATAATAAATGGTATATCTACATGTTATTTTTACATGCACGCCAATTTTATGCAAGCCATTTTTTAAAAAAGCATTTATTTATTTTTATTTACTTGAAAGGCATGAGAAGAGAGAAAAGAGAGACGCAGAAGAGATATTTCTCCCATCCATGGCTCACTTTGTAAATGCCTACCATTGCTAGGGCTGGGACTTGATCCAGGTGTGCTTCCTAGTGGCAGGGACACGAGTTCTTGAGCATCGTCTGTTGTCTCCCAGGATGTGCATTTGCAGGAGACTGGATCAGAAGCAGAGGCAAGATGTGCTCCAGACACCCTGATGTGAGACACAGGTGTCACAGTCAGTGGTTCACCTGTTGTACCATTTTTGCTGCTTAAAGTTTTGTATTTTGTCCGTGTTCACATATAATTTAGCTAAAATGTCAAAACAGCTTTGTGTTTATTTTGCTTTGATTGTTGACTTTCACCAGATGGAAATTTTTTGTTCTCACAGGATGGTTGATCACTGTTTACTTAGAAATATTATTTCTAACAATGGTTCCATTTAACCTCTGAGACTCTCCAACTGTGATTTTTCTATCTCAAAACCGGTCCCCCACTCTGTATTTTTGGTAGATGGAAAGAAGATTAAAAACTGCTAAATTGAAGAATTGATGCTTAAGGCCGACTTGCCATTTTTATTAGAAAACTATATAACACTTTTAGTATTGTCTGCAGTCGGGAACATCCTCATAATGATTGTTTTAGGGTTAGTATCCTCACTCTCCCTCTATCGCCCTTGATTTTTTTGGGGGAGAGGGAATTAATTCTGATATATGTGATGTCTACTTGTGCTTGATTAGCAGATTTAATGTGACCTGGATGAATTTTTAGCTTAATGAGTAAGGATGTAGATTATAATGATTTTTTTTTTAATTTTTGTGTAGGGAATGCAGATAATACATAATGTGTATGGTTTAGAATATTCTGTCTGGAGTCAAGTTGCCAGCACCTGCTCCATCAACAACATCCATGTGATCTTGGCTAAGTCACATAGCTTCTCAAAAACACCAGTTTTCTTATTTGATATTGGGACAATAAGATACATTTGTTTGAATGTGGATTCTGAGATAAAAATGTAATTTTAGGTTAAGTTCAATAAGATATTTGTTACTGAACATTTAAAAAATGTTATTATAGATTAGTGATCCAAAAACCACAAGGATAGTTGTTTGCATGTCAGATGAATATGCATTAGAGGATTGTACATTTAAAAGTGTGAAGAGACAATGTTTTTCATAGTATGTTTTTTTTTTTTATTATTTTTGATGATGTTTACATAGTTGAGAAGGATGTATGTCCATGGGGACCACTGGATAGGGTATGGGGTCGAGAAATGGGGGAAAGTAGATAGGACAACTGTTTCCAATCTCCTTTTTTTCTCCTGTATCTGGGCAGAGTGGGGAGAGGAGGAGAGAGGTCTGCTCCCAGGAAGGATTTTGATGCCAGGAGTGATTGTGATGCTTAACTGCATCAGTACCTGGGGATGGGTCTGGAAACCTGATGCCATCCTGGAGTCCCTGATGTGGAGTGTATTCTGAGGGTACTGCTTAAGTGGTTTTGATAGTTCTGAGATGCTGTTGGTTTCTGTGCTCCAAGGTTGATGAAATCTTTCCATAGTCCATTTGCTGACATAGTTCACCTTAGAATGAGGAGTAAAATTTGTTACTCTGAAATCCAGTGGGTACTAAATATTTTAAATGAGAAGTTTCTTGTACTTAAGACTGATGATTCGTTCAGCTGTGGAACCGCCTATCCAGTATTACTTCAAGAAGAATTTGAGGGGTGGGTGCTGTGCAGTTCTGTTTTTGCTTTAGCATGAAGTCAATGCTTATGATACAAGTTCAAGCTCTGGCTTCTGATCTGATCCGTTGATGCATTCTGGGAGGAGTCAGATGATGGCTCAGGTGCTTGGGTCTCTCTTTTCTATGTGGGAGACCCAAATGGAATTCTGGGTTCCTGTCCTGTGAGCATCTTGGAAGTGAACTGGGGAAGGAGGATTGATCTCACACTCTTTATCTTTCTTTATTTCTCCTTTTTCTCCTCTTCCTCTTCCTCTTTTCCTCTCTCTGTGTTTCGAGTATAGTAGAATAAATAGACATTTTAAAATGTTTGTGTTTTAAAAAGGAAGCACTGATAGGGATTGAAGATGCTCTTTGTCATTTCAGAAGTGGCCATAGTTTTTCCTTAAATCCCATTTAGCTTCATTGTCATGCATTTGTTTAGGAAGCACTTAAATATATTAGTATTTTTGGTGTGTGTCTTGTGTTATAAGAAGTTCAACAGGCTCACCCTCTCGTGTAGAGCAGTTAAGCATTTTTAGCTAACAGGCTTCTGTCTACTTTGAGAAGATGCAGCTTAATTCTAAGTGTTCTGGCATTTGTTACCGTGAGGACCAGGCTTTGCTGTTCTGTTTTTGTCTCCAGGGCTTGACATCCTGCTTTGAAAAGCAAGCTTGTAGTCAGGTTGAATTTTGTGTCTTGGCTGTTTCTGTGAATTCTTGGGGAACTTCTAGCTTTAGGTAAGCCATGGGGTGGCTTAACAGGCCCAAGGGTATTGGTACATCAGAAATACACTGAACCAGAGAAGCTAAGTACTGACAGGATAGTTGGAGACATCTACCTGCTTCTTGGATTTGCCGAATCTCATTCTTGGGTCCTTGAACGTACAGCTTGTCATTCGCTAAGTGTACTTTGTTTTATTTTTGTCAGGATGACATTTCACACCCCAGAGATGCTTACTGTGTCATTTGCAAAATTTTAAACATTGGATTACTCAGTGTCTTCTAGTCCATTTATAAAACGTACAGTGAGGCTGAATGGCATCACTCCCAAGAGAATCCTCATTTTGCCTTATTCTGAGAAATACCTGTTCATTCCTGGCTTTGTGCTACTTTTCTAAGTTTCATATTCCTCACTAAGTATTTCCTATTATAGTTAACAATTTATCACCACAAGATTGTATGTGTGTGTATGTGTATATTTCTTTGTTTTCCTTTTCCTTGACTCAGACACGCTAAATTCATATTAGAGCTCTGACTACAAATTGGTCATGTTTATTGGTCAGTCCTTTTCTTCAATGACAACATAAAGCTAGGAATTCTGAAATGAAATGTGGACATCCCAAGAGGTGTCCTACCAGTTGCCCCAAATGCCTGCCCCTGCAGAATTAGTGCCTGCCATCCCATGAAGACTCACAAAATATTACAAGTTTTGTCATCACCGCACCAACAAACCTGCTGTTTGACCCAAGTTAGCAGCATCTCATTTGTTGTATTGCTTCTCAATATTGTCTATTAGGCAACTTGGATACTATTTTCTCAACCTTTAGGATAAAGTGTTAAAGAAAACAGAACCATTTCTTTCATACAACTTACAGTATAAGGAACAGGCTGTGTGTAAGTATGGATAATGGTAGCAATTTTAAGTATAATGAAGCATTCTTAGACTTGATATATAGCCATTTATATTGTATATCTGTGTATATTTAGGTTGTTATTTACTCACTTAGATGGGTTAAGGCAAATAATAATAGCAAGGCTTTATGAATTTACTGTTACACAAATATATTTTATATAAAGAATTCTCTATAGCCAGGAATGATTTTGTCCATTGGGGACTGTCCAAATATCCATTTATACTTAATTCAGAGTAGTGTTGTTTAGATTATTTTGCATTTTATATGGAAACTTCTGTTGGGAAAATAATAAAAATAATTTAACAGGAACATGAACCTTAATTAAATCTTCAGATGATATGATCTAACGAGCCATGGAGTTTCATAATTGACCACTGCTTTGCTTTGACTAAGCAGGCTTCTGCTTCAGAGCATGGCAGAGAAGTCCTTGCTACCAGAAATGTTCAAATTTTGTAAGTTTTTTTTTCCCCCACATTACTCTTCACCAGGCTACCTAAAATATAACTCCTTCCTTAACACTTTCTTGTCCATACCTTGCTTCGTAGCGTATGTTGTCTCCCCAACTAAAATGTAAGCTTTTTAATTGCAGGAATTTGTGTGTTAAGATCTCTATTATATTGTCAGCACTTAGAATAGAATGTGATATATAATAAGTGGTCAGTCCGCTTTCACTAAATAGATCAATCAATGCAAAAGAAATGACAGACTTTACAGAGGAAATGTTTTAGAATATATTGACTAGGACATATTACATTCTAAGTTTAGGTGAAATGAAGCTAAAAGATTATGATTGTTTTCATAAGAGGAATAAGGAAAATACGAATTAACATTAAGTGGAAATGGATTGTTAGAGGAAACCCAATAAATTTAATTGGGAAAATTAAGAAAAGAGTAAGAAAAACATGGGAGGGGTTTTGAGGGAATGAAATCTGATGTTGTTTATTTGAATATAATGTACTAGAGTATAAATATTCAGAAATATTTCAGTACAGAAGATACTGTGCTGTGGCTCTAACTATAGTGTGTGTGAGAATGTTCCTTGGAATTTGGGACCATGGCCTAATGTAGTACTGGCACGAAATTCCTGAATAATCTTGGCAAGATAAATTGAACAATTGGCTTCTCATTTCACTTTTTATTGCTACCCGCAGCCTTTTGTACTCTCAGTAGTAAGTTGTTAAATTTTATTCAACTAATATTTATCAGCTATTTATGAAGTTTAAGAAGTGGCACAAATTTATTTTCTGACAACCACTTAAACCTGGATAAATTTTTGCTGGCTGCTCTAAGGGAAAGCTGTTGGAAATGGTGATTCTGTCCCTATTGTCAAAGTTTCCATTTTCTATGATGGTTTTTTCTTTAAAAATTGTAATTTTTTTTTAAATCCTGTTGTCTCTTTTGCACAACTTAACTAACTGGGATTTTGAGAAACGTCTTTAAACTAGCTAATAGATGGAATACACATATACACAGATAAATGGACTCTTTGGAAATTGAATCTATCAGCAGCTGGTACTTTTCTCAATAATAATTACACATATCCATAATGACTACAGATAATAGTGTAAGGACCAGCAGGGGTGAGAGGGAGTGGGGTCTCCCCCACAGATTCCTCTAGTACCCTGTTACCGGAGGGAGTGAGCCTGCTGCCCACCACCCAGTCTCCCTGCGGGCGAGAGACACAGAAGTGCAACAGGGGTTCCTTCTAAGCAGTTCAGATTTATTTGGGAAATACAAATTCTTATATAGAGTAGTCAACAGCCTCAGGCCAGGAATTCCAGAAATTCCAGGAGGGCAGAAACTAGGAGCCAGTTGTCATCAGCAGAACTGCAGAAGCCACCTCCTACAGGCAAGGGGCAGGTGAGTGAAATGGCCCTGGCCAACCAATCTTTCTTTGAAACAACTTGACTCACACCCTTGGTTCATGCCCGGGACTCTGCCCTTGGCCGCCGTATTTCTTGCCACGTGTAACCCAGTGACCTTGCCTATTAGTCGCCATCTTGTTGACTTAGTGACCTCTTCGTCCCTGATCCCCACAAGAGGGGTAGCCCAGGAGGAGGCTGAGAAAGGTGGCTGATAAGGCCACACCTTGCAGAATGCAGCTCCCTCCTCAGCTGAGCAGTGAGCAGTGACATATGGATCTACCAAGGTCGAAAGGCACTTAATAAGCACATTCTTTTGTCTCCCAAACCCCACCTTTACAGCCCCTTAATGAAAACGACACCCCACATTCCCTGGGTGCGACTTCCCTGGCTCACTGTCTGTACTGGATCAGTGAACCTGACCCAGGAGCACTGCCAATAAAGCTTGTTTGAAGTTGAACTTTATTCTGTATGGATTTCTGGTTCTGAACATGATCTTGAGCCTTACGAATAGAAATTAAGATTTTACTATGCAGCATCTGGAATCAGTGTATGAGGAGACCTTCAATCTACTTATTATTACTCAATATATGCTGAGTGCTTATTATGTGTAAGAAATAGTTTATTAAGTAGCAAAAGGGATGAATATACATCCCCTGTGATATGAATCAACACTGTGATAACTGCATAAAATAAAAGCTGATGAGATGCATAAGACAGGGTGATCATTTCTAGCAAAGATTCGAAGAATAAAGCAAAGTGGGGCCCCGCGGCGTGGCCTAGCGGCTAAAGTCCTCGCCTTGAAAGCCCCGGGATCCCATATGGGCGCCGGTTCTAATCCCGGCAGCTCCACTTCCCATCCAGCTCCCTGCTTGTGGCCTGGGAAAGCAGTTGAGGATGGCCCAATGCATTGGGACACTGCACCCGCGTGGGAGACCCGGAGGATGTTCCAGGTTCCCGGCATCGGATCGGCGCGCATCGGCCCGTTGCGGCACACTTGGGGAGTGAATCATCGGACGGAAGATCTTTCTGTCTCTCCTCCCCTGTGTATATCTGGCTGTAATAAAAATGAATAAATCTTTAAAAAAAAAAAAGCAAAGTGGTAAGTTGACAGTAGGTCTAGAGTCTTGAATAATGTTTTCTGATAAGTGAAGTGACAGTGCAATTTCAGCAAAGGCCTGGAGGTAAGAAATCATGAGTCATGTTCAGGCAGCAGTAAGGTTCCCCAGAGAGGTAAGAGGAGATAAAATTAAGCGGGGTGGAAATACTGCTTTAAGAAAGAGCAGTATTTCCAATTTAGAGAGAGAAGAACTAAGGTGTAAGGATTCACAGCACTTTGAAATAGAAAATGAGAGGAGATTCTTTCATAACTGTAAGTATGTCATGTTATGGGCCAATATCATCTTTTCAGAAGGAGGTGATGAAAGTTACTTCAGAAATGCATGTTTGAGTGGTTAAGTGCCTTACCATAGTAACAATTTGAGAAAATTTGAACCCAGGCGCTCTGATTTCTATTCCAAGTGCTTAATCTTGGAAAAAGCAAAAATCCCCCAGAGACATATACACTAAAAATAATTTTCTAAATTAACCATTTCTCATCACATAAGTAACATTTGTCTCTGCATATGGTAATGCAGGCCTTAAAAGGAACCAATGAACCCTCACAAACATCTCTTTTGAAAGGGGGAGAAAGAGTTATTATTTTTCATTTGAAAGGACACAGCAGAATCACCTATGTCAGTCAAGGATATGGTCCTTGATGTTGTTTGATTAACTATTAGGCACACAGAGCATCCTTTTTTACTAAAAAATGTTTAAATTTATGTAAGGTGAGCAAATTTCAGGTATTTTGTGTACACATTTAAGAGCATTGTCGAACTTCCCACCCAACTCTCTCATTCATGCTCCTACTGTCCCTCTCCTTTCCTTTCAGTTTTTTTTTCTTTTACTTTTTCTAATCACATACTTTAAGTTGATTTTATAATCACAAGCTTGGCCAACCACTAAGTAAGGAATGTAAGAAGTAGTAAGCAGAATAGACTAGTACTCCTCATAAGTATTGATAAGGGATATAAATAATAATCAAACTAAGAAAGTCAAATTCTCTCATATGCATCACACTTTTTTGGTACTCTGTATATTAGTTACCACAAATCAGGGAAAACATATGATACCTGCTCTTTCAGACTGGCTTGTTTCACTAAGCCTAATGGCTTCCAGTTGCATCCATTTAGATGCAAAAGACATATTTTATTCTGTTATATGGCTGAATGGTGTTCCACATTATATGTGTATATTCCACATTTACTTTATTCTGTCATCAGTTTATGGGCATCTGGATTGACTCCATATTTTGGCTATTGTGAATTGTGTTGCTATGAATGTGGGAATACAGATAACTTTCATTTCCTTTGGGTGAGTTCCCAGGAGTGGAATGGCAGGGTTGTATGGTACATTTATCACTAGATTTCTGAGTAGTCTCTATGCTGTGTTATGTAATGGCTGTGCTAGTTTACATTCCCACCTAATGTGTGTTAGGGTGCCTTTCCCCACATTCTTGCAAGAACTTTGTTTTGATTTCTATATGATAGCTAATCTAATTGAGGAGAGGTGAAACCTCATTGTAATTTTGTTTGAATTTCCTGATGGCTGGTAATCCTGAGCATTTTTTTCATGTGTCTGTTGACCATTTAAATTTTATCCTTTGAAAAAGGCTTATTCATGTCCTTTGCCCATTTCTTAACTGGGTTGTTTTATTGTTGTTCCTCGGTTTCTTGAACTCTTTATAGATTCTGGCTGTTCATCCTTTTTCAATTTTAAATGCAAATATTTAGTCCCATTTTGCTGGCTGCCTTTGCCTTTGTTGAGTGGTTCCTTTGCAGTGCAGAAGCTTTTTAGATTGATGTAATCTCATTTGTGTGTTTTTGCTTTAATTGACTATGTTTTCTTTGCTGTGGTGCGCGTCTTGTGATTTTCTCCAATTTTACCCTCTAATAATTTGATGGTATAAGGTGGTTGATTTGGATCCTTAATCCATTTTGAGTTGGTTTTTGTGTAATGTGTAAAGTAGGGGTCATATGCTAGTACCAGACTGTTTTGATTATAACTGCCCTATAGTATTTCTTGAAGTGTGATATTGTGATGCCTCTAACCTTGTTTTTGTTGTTTTAGATTGCGCTATTAATTCTTTCAATCCACAAAAAGGGAAGACTAGTCCATTTTTTTTGTTTTTTATTTCTTTAATGTTTTGTAATTTTCATTGTAGAGATTTTTCACATCCTTGGTTAAATTTATTCCAAAATACTTAAATTATTTTGTAGTTAATGTGAATGGTACTGATCTTAAAAAAATTCCCTATCATGACACTGGCTGTCTTTACAAAGGCTACTGATTTTGGTGTGTTGATTTTATATCCTACATCTTTATCAAAATCTCTTATGTATTTCAGTAGTCTCTTAGTGTAGTCTTTTGATACCCTTGTGTATAGAATCATGTTATTTGCAAACAAGAATAATTTGACTTCCTTGTTCCCAATTTTTATTCATTTGATTTCCTTTTCTTACCTAATGTCCCTGGCTAGAACGTCAAGAACAAAATTGAATAGCAGTGGTGGGAGTACATATTTGTGTCTGGTTCTGAATCTTAGTGGAAATGCTTCCGGTTTTTCCCCACTGAATATAAAGCTGACTGTGGGTTTGTCATTTATTACTTTGGTTGTGTTGCAAAATCTCCTTTTCCATCTCTGATTTTACTAATTTAGATATTCTCCTCTCTCCCCCTTGTTTAGTCAGACCAGTTCTGCATAAATTTTATTTTTTGCAAAAATTAGCTCTTCATTTCACTGATCTTTTGTATCTTTTTTTTGCCTCAATCTTGTTTATTTCTTCTGTTATTATAATCATTTCTTTCCTGATATAACTTTGGGTTTAATTCGCTTTGCTTTTCTAGGTCTCTGAGATGTGTTTTAGATGATTTATTTGATTTCTTAATAATTTCTTGATGTAGGTTCTAATTGTTACAAATTCTGTTTTATTACTACTTTTGCTATATTCTTTAAGTTGATATGTTGTGCTATCATTTTTATTCATTTCCAAGAATTTTTGATTCCCTGTTTGATTTCTTTTGCGATCCATTATTCATTCAGAAAATTGCAGTATTGTGACTGATGGACTTTTGCTGGCTTGTCATTTGGGGTTAGTGATGTCAGTGTGAAGTGTGACTGCAGCACTGCCTCATTGGTGTCACATGAAAGCATAGGAAAGAACAAGGAATTAAGGTTATACAGGAGATAAAAGACAGTATTCCACTGTTCTTGGGTATGTCGTATGGTAATGTGCTTTATATCTGGCACAATTTCCCCAACAGTTTGCAGACTGAATAGTGGTTTTCACCAATATAAAAGTGTGCTTAGCAGAGTGAAAATCAGGTGTATTTGCTATGGTTAACATTTAGCAATTGCAAATGCCACACTTTTCAATATTCCTGTGTGTGTTAAGAGATGAGAGACTTTTTGTGTGAGTTTGTGGCAGCATATGGAGGGATCCTGAGAATGAACCTCTGTGGTGTTAGATGAGCCATGAGCATTTTTGCAAGAGGGACATTTTGGGATTCTGAGATAACTCATTTTGACTTTGCATTAGGAGCCTCAGCATCAGAGACAGACCTCAGCATCCAGGCCAGGAGATTGCTGATTCTTTGCTTGTCTAAGTGTTGGCCTAAAGGAAATCATATTTTGCACTAAATGCATGTTTAAAAAATGTTGACAAGGTTTATGATTGTTTACAGTCTGTGAGGATAGGTAACTGAAGCAAAATATTTTTGGAAAGTATTACAAAGAAATTCTGGCCCATCAGTGAGATAGCTGGTTTGATATTATTTAGATACTACCATCTTTTCCTTTAGTGTCAATCTTTGTTGGGAAAGACTGTGGAAATTCTGTTGTCCAGAATTGGGAAACTTTTTTAAAGAATTAATAACTATTTTAAGATTTATAGGCCATCTATAATTGCCAGCAGGATTTATAGACAACTACCTAACACCAGCTACTGTTGGTATGTAAAAGCAGCTTCAATGTGCAAATGAATGGACTTGCTTATTTTCCAATAGGATTTTATCCATAAAAACTGGCTGTGAGCCAGTTTGTTGATCCATGCTCTAATCCAATATACAGATTTTTTCCAAATCCCAGAGAAGTATCTGGCTAATGTTTATGCAATAGCAGATTTGGGACAGGAATCCAGATATCTTTCTTTCTATTCCATTAAAAAGAAATCTAAAAAATTGTTTTAATTATTAAATATTACAATATATGAGAAAGTTATAAAGCATAACAGTAATATGAATGTCCAAGTAACCATCATGTACCTGTTGTGAAATGAGCATTATCATTTGTTTGAAGCTCTGCGTATGCTACCCCTTATTCCAAAGTCCCTTCTCTTTCTCTCCATCTCAGTATTCAGTATTGCTTTACTGAATTTTGCATGCTATTTTGAGTAATATGATAAGATTTTGCCCCATGTCACTTTATTGCACTCCTTTGTCCAGTGCTTCCACCACCCTGTTCATGGGTTATTTAGTGACTGTGTTACCACATGGACCATTGTGATCTTTTTTTTTTTTTTTTAAAGATTTATTCATTTTATTACAGCCAGATATACACAGAGGAGGAGAGACAGAGAGGAAGATCCTCCGTCCGATGATTCACTCCCCAAGTGAGCCGCAACGGGCCGGTGCGTGCCGATCCGATGCCGGGAACCTGGAACCTCCTCCGGGTCTCCCACGCGGGTGCAGTGTCCCAAAGCATTGGGCCGTCCTCGACCGCTTTCCCAGGCCACAAGCAGGGAGCTGGATGGGAAGTGGAGCTGCCGGGATTAGAACCGGCGCCCATATGGGATCCCGGGGCTTTCAAGGCGAGGACCTTAGCCGTTAGGCCACGCCGCGGGGCCCGACCATTGTGATCTTACAATGCTGAGTTCCCGTCCTTGAGTGGCAGCATAACACTACATCTAACGGCCATATCATTCTCTCACTTTATCTCATCATGTAGGCATTATATCAGCTCACAGTACAATAAAAAGAAGTATGGTACATGATATTTGAGAGAGATCACATTTATAATTTTTAATACTGTACATTGTTATAATTATTTTATTTTGTTATTAGTTATGGTTAGTATCTTACTGAGCCTGAATTATAAATTATTTTCATATATATGTATGTCTTAGAAAAAAGTATATACAGTGCTTGGTCTTTTTTTTAAGATTGTTTTATTTATTTGAAAGAGTTACAAATAGAGAGAAAGCAGTGGAGAGCGAGAGAGATGGAGAGAGATTGATTTTCCGTTTGCTGATTCAATCCCCAGGTGGTTACAGCAACTAGGACTGAGCCACTCCGAAGCCAGGAGCTTTCCCTGGGTCGGCCACATGGTTGGCAGTGGCCCAAGCACTTGTGCTATTTTGCACTGCTTTTCCTAGGCCATTAAGAAGGAGATAGTTAGAAGTAGAGAAGTGCAGACTTGAACTGGCTCCCATATTGGGTGCTGGTATCAGGTGGTGGCTTCATGCACTCTGCCACATTGCTGGCCTACTGTCCTTGATTTTAATCATCCACTATAAGAAGGGGGCTATTAGGTCAATATTAGGTGGATTAGCATTTCTTTTTGGATTTGGTTCGGCATTTCTTTTTATCTGTGGTAAACATGTCTTGAAATATTTTATTGTACCTTAAAATGTATAAAATGATTACATATTAATTAAAACATGTACAAATACCTCTGGAGTATAAGATATTTAAATATAAATAAAAAAATAAACTCATGGGAAAACAGAGCAATCATATCTGGAATAAGGCAATCCTGGAGTTTTGTTCGGTATTTATTTTAACCTGAATGTCATATCCGAACCATTAAAAACACTTTTTATTAGAAAACAACAACTGTATTTGCACTATAGAAGTGGTATCTTTTTTGTATAACATTATATTAGAGTTAATTTGATTCAAAAATAGAAGCTTTATGTAAGACACACTGTATTTTGTTGAATACAGAAGCTTATTATTGTTTTAGGAATTATATTGGGGGCCCATATTGTGCTGCGTAGAATAAGCTTGTAGCCATGTAGGCACTGAGTTGAGTTCTGCCTGTTCCCTACCAATCCAGTTCCCTATTAATGTTTCTGGTAAAGTAGTGAGTGATGACCCAAGTGCTTTGGTCCTAATATCCATGTAGGAGACCAGGAGGGAGTTCTAGCATACTGACTTTGGCCTGGCCTAACCCTAGCTAGTACAAGCCATTTAGTGGGATTTATCCAATAGATGGAGGATCTTTCTGTCACACCCTCTCTCCCTGTAACTGCTTTTGAAATAAATAAATTAAAAAATTAGAATCATCCTGGGGCTAGCATTGCAATGCAAAGGGTTCAGCTGTAACTTAGAATACCATCATATAA
This sequence comes from Ochotona princeps, assembly GCF_030435755.1. NCBI lineage: Eukaryota > Metazoa > Chordata > Mammalia > Lagomorpha > Ochotonidae > Ochotona > Ochotona princeps. The sequence goes on from NC_080836.1 coordinate 73,337,181, forward strand.
TATTGAAATCCCTGTTTGTATCCTGGCAACTTCATGCTTCTTAACTTATTTCCCTTTAATGTGCTTAGCAGGTAACAGGTGGTGGCCCGTTACTTTTTCCTGCCACCCATCTGAAAGACTTGGACAGAGTCCAAGGCGTGGGGCAAGCATGGCTGTTGCAGGCATCTGGGGGTGAGCCAATAAATGGAAGATAGAGCTCTCTGGCTTTCTGTGTCTGTCACTCTGTGTTTGAAATAAATGAATAAATAGCTATTTTTTTTAAGAGAAATGATCTCAATGTGGGCATATGACTACTTTGTTTCAAGAGTGAGTGTAATAATCATTTGGATTGTGAAAGTTATAGAATTATAGAAGAGTATAGTCACCGAACAAAACAAAAACAAAAACAGGGCTTTGTGATTTCTCTTGTAGAAGGTTTAATTTTCAGGGATAAAGCAGCGTTCAGTTCCCTACAACTTTCATTCCAGAAGATATGAACGCATTTGGGTAACTCATCTCCTTTTTCTTCTCTCAGAAACAGTTTGGAAGTTGGAATTTGTTGTTTAGCTCATGATTCATACATCTGAGAATTGGAGAGTCTTCTTTAGATACTTGGCAAGTCGGGATGTGTTTCCATATATAGTCGGAAAAACCTTTGTTGTCCATTCTGATTTGAGAAGATGCCATTAAAAGTTTGGACTTGAGATATTTTTTTTCCTTTTTATTTTATTTTATTTTATTTTTTTTTTTTATTGTCAGAGAACAGCAGTGGGCATTAAAAATTTCTTTCTGGTAAAATTGAGGTTTGCTTCAACATAGTGGACTGGCTGTGTGTTCTGAGAACCATGCCTACGTGTCTCGGACCATTCCTGTTTAGCACTTACATGTCCATCTGTGAGTGGCAGTTGTTGATTCCATCTTGGCTGGCTTCCTGCTTCTGGCCCCGGGATGCCCCCAGGCAGCCTCTGCAGAGTCGAATCAAGGCTGTGCTTGATCTGAGTCATGGCCAGAGGCTCCTCGATGACTCTCTGAAGATGGGAGCTGTTTATCTTAGAGTTCCCTCTGGAAAGGCTATTTGGAATTTTGGATTGTGGCCTGGTATGTCAGAGAGAGAGATTGAGAGAGAGAGAGAGAGAGAGAGAGAGAGAGAGAGAGAGAGAGAGAGAGAGAAAGTTCTTTAGGGAAAAATTAGCCTGGTAGCAGCAGTCAGCTTATGAAGTTTATACTGTCTGCCCTTTGATTGGGGGTCATATGATGTAGTAAATATTTATTGGGAAAATGAAAGGTCCGCCTGACCCTCTGTTCTGGCTTTGCATTTTTTCTGAACCCCCAGGCACAGTCTAAGGAAATGGAATGGGATTTCTTGTATTTTTCTTTCCTCATCACCACTGCAGTTCTACTCAACTTTTCAAAGTTTATCTGAAACTTAGAACGAGAGACTTGTGCTTGAATATTGGACCACATTTGAGTTGTGGAACTTCAGCTTTTACATCTTTGGGCTGGGTTTCTTCAGATGTCAAAGAGGGCTAAAGATGATTTCTGCACTAGGTTTTAGGAGAGTTTTAGATGAGATAGGTATTTAGTGAACTTAAGATGGTTGTCGGATGTTCTCAGAAAAACAAGTAAATGCTTGTTTTCAACACTTTAGTTGAAATGGTATGGCCTTGGAAACCATTTGCATCTGAGTTCTACCCTGGTTCTCAGGGTTAATTGAGATGTACTGTCTCTCATGTTCTGTAATGCTTGGCTTCATCCTCTGTACAACTGTACCATCCTCAGAGGATTACTTGAAAACCTAAATGAATCATGTTGTCCTACTTGGGCAACATGGAGTTGGTGTTCAAGGAACGTTACCTTGTTTTCTCTGAAGGCTTTCCCCAACCCCTCCCTGTCCTCATTGTCTCCCTCAGAGAAAGTTATTTCTTTGCTTGTTCTTTCAGTCTTTTTAGCTCTTGTTTATAATCCTGGCACAGAACTCATTTCATTCTGTCCTTACAGTGTGCCTGTCTCTTCTCCACTTAATGGTCAATTGCTTGGAAGCAGTGTCAAAGCCAATTCCTTTATTGCAGGCAACCTGGACTAATCTCCTCCCCTAAATTCTTTTAAACTTGAATTCCAGTTTATTTCAGATTTATTTTCTTAAGCTCTCCTGCCCAATTCACATATCCTGTAATAAGTTAGTAGAGAAGGAAATACCTTTATGTTCAGTGTAATGCACATTATATCTGTAGTTACTTAAAAACACAATAAATGTGCTTCCTTGCTCTTTCTGCAATGTTGCAAGAGAGAAGTTGCAATAACATTATTCAGAGAGATTTATATTTTGATTTAAAATTAGTGGGTCTAGTCCAGTCTGTCCCACATCCCATTTGGCTCTGGTACTTGTCTGGTACTCAACCATCCAGCCCTCACGGGTGTTGTTGAGTGCCTCTCTATCTAGCCATCCCAGCCCCCGTCCTAGTTTTCATGCCCTCCCACGGGAATAGTGACCCAAGAAGGGGGAACCCACTTTTCCCTCCCAGGTCTTTCTGTCCCGGTTTATGCACTCTTAAGGTGGTCCTGTGATTTGACTCGACAGAATTAGTCCCCAGTGCCAGCTTCTGCCAGCTGATGCTGCGGCCCTGATCTAGTCCACATGCAGCGCACAGGTGTTGTAGCCTTGCTTAGTCGGGTCTGTCTCTATCCCAGCCCACGCTCTCCAGTGGGAGTAGCTGTCCAGCGAGGGGACCAGCCCCTTAATCCCCCCGCCAGCTCTGCCCCTTCCTTCCTGGATCTCACGTGTGCTGGATGGGTGCTGCATTCATATCCAATACAGGCAACCACGCCCTGGCATTCCATAATGTGTACTGGTTTTGTCGCAACCAAACCCAGCCCATCCCACACTCTGTTCTGGTGATCGGATTTGCCAGTGGATGACATGAACTGATTCAGCCTGGTCTGCTCCTGACCCATGCCGAATGTATGCCAGTGGGAAACTTTCCATGGCCTATTCTGGGCTGTTTCCTATCATGTTTCTTGCGCTTACCTGCAGGGACTGTGTCCTGCCAGAGGAGTTGCCCAGGCTCCTCCATCAGAACCCCTCCCAGTGCCAGATTTTGCGCTTGCCAGGGGGTTCTTGAGCCAACCCTACTCGGTTCACCTCCTGTCCTAGCAGGAACAGTGGCTTTTCCTGGCTGGCTTTCACCCCATTTTGGTTCTTGTTGTTGGATGTTTCAGCCCAGCCAGGCCCTGTGCTTGCTAGAACATACAAGAAATTAATCTGGGAATACCTCAAAGTATCTTGGGAGATCTCCCCAATCAAACTGCTGGACTCAGAACTCTAACCAAGAAAAGACAGGAGACAGAACAGGAAAATCATTCATCTCAGCTGTATGTTGGCAGCGAAATATGGGGTAAACGGAGACTTTATGATGGACCATATCAATCAGTGGACGACCTCATCGAGTGAAACTGGCAGCGATTCATAACTGGAGAACTATTAACACCACTTGAGCACATATCTCAGAGTATGCCCCACATCCGGGACTTGGGGTGGGCGGGAAACCGGGTGGGGCTTCTCCCTCAATATCCCCCTTTACCTCAGATACATGATGGAAACAATATTGACATAATAGCATTACCCACTTCCCTACCCCCCTGAACCTTTTTTTTTCTTTTCTTTTTTTTTCTGCTTTTTCCTTTAACTGTAATTAACTATGTAAAGATTGTCAACAACAATACAATAAAATAGATTAAAAAAATAAAATTAGTGGGTCTAGTGTTCATCTAAAACAAGCAAAGCTTGTGCACACTGTGAAATGAATCACAATTCAGAATATTGACTTTTTGGTTATAATATACTTTACTCAAATTTCTTGAAGTACATAGTTGCAATATTGATAAAATAATCTTTTAGTAATAGTTTAGAAATTTAAAAAGTATGTGAAAAAATATCTGGAAATTAGGAAATTAAGTTTTCCTTAAGAACAGGAAAAAATCAGATTGCTTCAGAAGTGATTATGATTTAAATAGAAATTAGGAATGCCTGCCATGCTATATTTTTTTTGTTTTGGCTTGTAGGTCAAACATACAAGAAGGCAGGATTACAAAAGTCTGATTCTGTTAATTGTCTCTCTTTTCTTTCTCTTCCATTATCGGTAACCTACTCGATTTGTATGGAATGCCTGATATGTTGAAACCACACAGCACCTAAACACTTTTAGAATATAATGTTAGTATAGTCAACTATTATAATAAGTATCCAGAAGAGCAGATACTGGACATTTGCTCAGTGATCTGTAACGTAGCCTCTGAACGTGGTGCCCTGATTCCCAGCTAGAACATTCAGAGAAGCAGACGTCCCTGTTTGCATTCCTCAGAGGCAAAACAACCTCTGGCAAGTTACACTTTTGAGGCAAATGAGTAGAGACAGCACACTGGCTCATGTGTCCTAACACTTCTGGGGTTGTTCCCCAGTCCCTGGGTAAAAGAGGGTGCTGTCTGGGATCAGTCAATTTGGTTTTTCAGGTTACCTGCGAATATTAAAACCTTTCGGGCCCGGCACGGTGGCCTAGCGGCTAAAGTCCTCGCCTTGAACGCTCCGGGATCCCATATGGGCACCGGTTCTAATCCCGGCAGCTCCACTTCCCATCCAGCTCCCTGCTTGTGGCCTGGGAACGCAGTCGAGGACGGCCCAAAGCTTTGGGACCCTGCACCCGCGTGGGAGACCCGGAAGAGGTTCCAGGTTCCCGGCTTCAGATCGGCGTGCATGGGCCCGTTGCGGCTCACTTGGGGAGTGAAACATCGGATGGAAGATCTTCCTCTCTGTATATCCAGCTTTCCAATAATAATAAAAAAATCTTAAAAAAAAAAAGAATATTAAAACCTTTCTTTAAAAAGAAAAAAAAACAACCTTTCTTTTTTACTGCTGTTTCAGATCTTGTTTTGGGAAAGGTCTTTGGACTTCAAGAGATAAAGTGATATGAGCAAAGCTGAAGCTGCATTTTAGCTTAAAGATGAAAAGTCGTTTTCCTCATGTGACTTCATATTTGTTTCTTGTGGAAACAGAGATGACTTTAAGTTACTAGACAAAAATAAATAAATAAATAAATAAATAAATAAATAAATAAATAAATAAATCCTATGTGAAAACTTCTGGAGGGCACTCATGTATATGTTGAAGAACTTTGGTATTTGAAGTGGTATATTGTCAATTTACATGCTAATCAGCTAACTATTTTCTATTAATGGTATCAACTATATGAAAGGTTGTTTTGTTTTTTTTTTAAGATTTTTTTTATTATAAAATCAGATATACAGAGAGGAGGAGAAACAGAATCTTCTGTCCGATGATCCACTCCCCAAGTGTCTGCAACGGCTAGAGCTGATCCGACCCGAAGCCAGGAGCCAGGAATTTCTTCTGGGTCTCCCATGCAGGTGCAGGGTCCCAAGGCTTTGGGCCATGCTCTACTGTTTTCCCACACCAGAAGCAGGGAGCTGCATGGGAAGCGGGGCCGCCAGGAAAGTGCCCATGTGGGATCCTGGCACTTTCAAGGCCTTTAGCCACTAGGCTACTGCGCAGGGCCCAGGTTATTTCATTTTTAAAAAAACATTCTTAACATTCAATAAAGTAAATAAAAGTGGCAACAAAAACCAAGTCATTTACAGAGGTATTGCAAACTGACACAAACTAATGCACTTTATAGGACTATTAGGCACTTTTTAAAAGGAAAAAAAGCACAAGGTTTATTTATTTCTATTTTAATGATGAAGTGACAGAGAGGAGAGGGAGAAGAAGAAGAAGTAACTAGTTCATGTCCTGTATACCTGCAAGAGCCAGGCAGGAGCCAGGAACTCCCATCTGTGTTTCCCATGTGGGTGGCAGGAATCCAAAGTCTTGTGCCACTGTCTGCTGCCTTCTGAGATATATTAGCAAGAAGGTGGATCAGAGGTAGAGGAGCCAGGACTTGAACCAGCAAGCTGATGGGGGATGCAGGACTCCCAAGCTGCAGCTTCTACGACACGACACCTGATCTAGAGTTGCTTTTTAATAATATTTATCACTAGTTAGAATGGTACAGAGGTTACCTACTCTATTGCATTCCCTGTCTGGCTGCAATGAAAGCAAGCCTTGAGCAACTTACAACACATGTACAGGTTCTAGAATTTTTGAAGTCAATGTTTATTAGAAAACTTGTTCTATAACATTCTATAAACTTGTTAAGAACGTCTTGAGTGATCAAGGAAAATGTTTTCTCTACACATTACCTATTAAATTTGCTTAATTTAAAGAAAACAATATTTTAGGGGCAGATTTTTGTTAACTCTTTACTGGATTCTCCCAATCCTGTGGCTAGACATACAAGATTGTTTAGGGTACGGTCTTAAACCCCCGTGGGAGAGGCACCGATTTCAGTAGCCTTTGTATATATGGGTGGGTGTGTGCCTGTAATCTTTTTATGCAAGTTTATATATCTGTCCATCCATTTTTGTCATCTATTTTACTAGTTTAGTTAATATTATCACCAAGGAAAATCTAACAAGTTAACATTCAGTCTGCTGATTTATAAAACCTATGGTTATTACTAGATTCAAAGAGAGTTAATAGCATTTATAGTAACTGCTGACACGTTGATCTTTCTGGCAAAGTGTTAGGTAACTCTGCCAGGAAAGTGGAACTCTGGTTAGGGTAATTGAAATCATTTGGTATAGCTCAAGTTAATTTACACATTCATAATAGAAGCACCCAAGATTCAGGCATAGACATCATTACATGGGCTGTAAAGAAAAACCAAATAAAAGCAGAAGTCTGAATTATATGTCAGAGAAAATCTATGTATCTTATAGACTTGTGTGTTATACATTTCTGTTATATATTTCTGTGAAAATAGCTATTAGGCAGCCTTATCAAATAAGAATTTGATGTCTCATGGTGATTTATTAAATTGCTTAATTCAGCAGACATTTTTTGAATGCCTTCTGTGTACAACAGATACAGAGATGAAAGGGTGAAGTTCTTGCCTCCAGCCCATTTTACTGATTTAAGGTAGAGTCACATAGGAGGCAGTTATTGCACAACTTCAGGGGCACCATTCACTCCATCTGAGCAGCAGGCTCTCAAGTAGTGGTCAAGCACAGCTTGTTGTTTCCTCTTAAAGTAATCTGAAACATGATTCATACTGCTGGAATTAGCAGTAGGATAAAAGAGAATTTGTTTAAAACATTGTTAGGAATGTGAAACTCCTGCCAAGGAGCTAAAACACCAGTTGTACTATCAGAGATCTCAAATTCTTGTTTTGGCTGCAGATCATTGTAATTTGCAATTTGCAATTCAGTTAAGAAAAATCCCATCTCTTGGGGATGATACTCTGCTGGTTCTGCCCTCGGACCAGACGGGGTCTCCCCAAGAACCTGAGGAACGTGACTGGACTATAAGATGTTGGACTCTGTTTAGTTTATGCTTGCAAAGAGGGAATCTCAACTGAACTTGAACTGCGGTTATGCAGCAAGGCGGAGGAATCCACCATATGGGGAGGGTGCGGGAAGGGGTGGGGAGAATCCCAGTACCTATGAAACTGTATCACATAATGCAATGTAATAAATGAAAAAAGAAAAAAGAAAAGAAAAATCCCATCTTTCAAATGCAGTTGAGGTGGTGAATGAGCTTAGAGCTCAGAATGGGTTTAACCTTCAAATTATCTACTCTTTTTTCTTATGTTTAGGAATAGTAATGATTCAGTTGATTAAAGCTGATCTCAACGATCAGCCAGTTCAACAAGTAGCAATATTGTCAAAATGGAAGAGAAAGTTCTAGGATCTGTATATAAGTGATTGTATTTTCTAGGAAGATGCATCTTCAATAAAAATTGGCAGTTTGGGAGGAATTTTACATGTCTGGTGTGGAATAGAGGATTTAGATGATATACTTTTTTTAAAAAAGATTTATTTATTTTTATTACAAAGTCAGATATACAGAGAGAGGGAAAGACAGAGAGAAAGATCTTCCTTCCACTGATTTACTCCCCAAGTAGACATAGCAGCTGGAGTTGAGCTGATCTGAAGCCAGGAACCAGAAGCTTCTTCTGAATCTTCCTCGTGTTAAGGTCCCAAGGCTTTGGGCTATTCTTGACTGCTTTCCCAGGCCACAAGCAGGGGACTGGATGGCAAATAGGGCTGGCGGGACGCAAACTAGCACCTGTATTGGATCTCAGTTCAAGCAAGGCTGCTGTGACAGGCCCAGAAGATACAGTTTCTCACTCTGTGGATGAAGGGAAGATTTTATCCAGACTAACAATCTTACTTTCCAGAAGCATTTTTAAAGAAATAAAAAGTCCTGCTGATATGAGTATATACAGTTGCCCGTGGAGTGGTGCAACTCAAGTGGCTGGGAGGACTTGGTCAAAGGGAGATTGAGGAGTCATCTTTCCACCAGTGACATTTCTGGAGCTCTTTTTCTGTTGCGATTTTGAGAACTAGCACACATTTCTTGGAGGAGAAGTGGGAGAAATGGCTAAATTGCCATCAAATAATATGCAACTTGGCTTGATTTGCTATAGCTCAGAAGCAGGTGGGTGTAGGCCTGTGATTGCTTGTGCTCATATTATTGTGGTGACTTGGAGATTGTGGGCCTCCTTCTGTCCTGAGCATTGCATTCATGGTCAAAGACTGCTTGATTTTTCTCTGTGTCTTAGTACCAGTACTTTTCTCTATTAAGATAGTATTATTTTGACTGATTATCAGTTATTTATGGTTCTTGCTTTCCTGTTTCATAGGTACTGATTTTTTAAAGGTTTCCAAAATTCACTAATTTGGTGTTTCCAAGGAAATTTTTTTTCTAAAGGTTTCTTTTATTTATTTGAAAGGCAAAGTTATACACAGAGAAGGAGATACACATAAAGATCTTTCTTCTGCTGGTTCACTCAGCTGTAATGACTGGGACTGTAAAGCCAGGAGCCAGATACTTCTTTCAGTTTCCCACATGGGTACAGGAGCCAGGTCCCTTAGACCATTTTTTGTTGCTTTCCTAGGTGCATTAGAAAGGAGCAGGATTGGAAGTAGAGCAGTCAGGATTTGAATAATGCCCATATGAGATGCTGACCTGCAATGCCACAACTTTGGTTTCTTGGAGTGTTTTTAAGAACTGAGAAAGAATATAAGTTATGGGGCTGAAGTTATGGTGTGGTGGGTGAAGCTGTGGTTTGTGATGTTAACATCCGTTCCAGAACTCTGGTTTGATTTCCAGTTGCTTTTCTTCCAGTCCAGCTTTGTGATAATGTGTCTGGAAAGCAACAAGATGCAGCCCAAGAACTTGTATCCTGTAACCAACATGGATGGAGTTCCTAAATCCTGGTTTTAGCCTGGCTTAACCCTCGCCATTGCAGACATTAGGGTAGTGAACCAGCTGATGGCACATCTTTCTCTGTGTGCCTCTACCACCCTGACACTCTGTCAATTCCTTCTGCCTTTTAAATAAAAAAGTATCTTTTTAACTTTTTAAAGAGCATGTTACTCCTAGTTTTTAGCATTCCAGTTTCTAGGCAGTAAGTTTTGGACTAAACTTCCTAGATTTAGTAACCACTCAGTTGCTTAGTAACTGTAAATATGGGAAAGTTTCTTAAGGTTCCCTAAGTTTCAGTTTCCTCACTTCGAAAACAGACACATGGACAGTATCTACGTTTCTGGGTTGTTGTGTTGAATAAATGAAATACACTCAATCTAATCATAGTAGTATATGGCATGTAGTAGGTACTCAATACATAGTAGCATGATAATTATCAATATGATTACCATTATCACCAATTGATAGGACTTAGAGAGAGATGAGATAGTTGGGAATGTTAAAAATAGATTTTTTAGATAAGGCTTGTTTCAAACTACATACTAGATACTCCCCAAAAATATCAGTGAAGGGAGAATTGAAGATGGTCAGTTATTTCCAGTGTCCAGGAGAATTATTTATGCTAAAAAGTTGTCATCTGTTTACTTAAAATAATGCCCAATAAAACCTAACAGATACCTGATTAAACAAGACATATGTATCACAAAAATGAATATGGAAATATTTTCAACCTCATTTATCATTAGAGAATTTTAAATTAACACTGTACATCCATTACATCAGCAAAAGTCCAAAGAAAATATATGACAATATCAATTTCTGGAAAAGATACAGAGCAACTGAAATTCTCATTTATTGTTAATGGGAATATGAAATGGTTCAGTCATTTTGGAAGACAGTTTGGCAGTTTCTTCTAAAGCTAAAAATAGTTTTATAAAATCCAGAAATTGTCCTCCAAGTTATTTGTCTAATTTATTTGAAAACAGTATTCACATGGAAAACTAAATGTGACTGTTTATGGTAGTCGTTTTCAAGATTATGAAAATCTGAAATCAAATAAGATGTAATTTAGTAAGTGAATATATAAGCAAATGGTGATGTATCACTATAATGCAAAATTATTCAGTGATGAAAAGAAATTAGGTACCAAGCCACAGAAAGATATGAATGAATCCTAAATGTTTATGGCTAAATGAAAGGCTATGGAGTATATGCTTCCAATTATATAGGAATTATATTCCAGTTATTTAGGAAATGGCAAATTTATGTATTTGTTTTTGGTAGGAGAGTTCAAGGTTGAATGAATGAAGTGCAAGAGATCTCTTTATGTTAATGAACTATTTAGTATGATGTTTATGCACAGGTCATAACTATGCATTTGTTAAATCTCATAGAACTTTATAATACTAAGGATGAATGTTAGTGTATATACATTTTAAAAAGATTAGGAGTTTAGGAGATTTCAGCATCAAATAAGAATGTGACAAAGCATCCTGATGGTTTTGCAAGTTCATAAAACAGTCTCACTGAAGGGAGCAGGAGAAAAAAGGTGCTGTTGTAAATAACTTTGGAGATGAGTAGTATCTATATAATTCAAGGCAGAAAAAAGGCTATGTAAATCCTATGCAGTAAAAAACCTACTATACCCTCAATACGCTATGTTAACCTGTAATGGGGGGGAGTGCAGGGAAATCTTTCAGGACCATAAAAAGAGTGAGAAAAAAGTACAATATAGCCTATCAAGATCAAATCTGGTAATTCATAGATAACAGACTCAAAGCGGCACTAAACAACAATAAAACTACTATACCAGTGCATGAGGGGGGAATCGGGTGCGATCCTGACAACCTCTTAACAGGAGGTCATGTGCGTGGAGCAGGGGAGCACTCCAGAGTGGAGCAGGTGGTAAGGAGGAAGCTTGGATCCCAACCATGAAGACTCCCAGACCTTCACCACAAACTATTAATACGAGCAACAAGGACTATATCCCAACTGCCAAGGAGGCCACAGGGAATTGGATGCCCTCGGAGGCCGAGTACTCTGAGGTCACCCACCCCCAACTGGAGCTTCCACAGGGGATGGAAGAAGTCCAAACACTACCGTGCAGAAACCAACGTCATTGGAAAGACAACCAGAAGCCCTGAGTGGTCTGCAGAAACAGAAGAACAATAAACGTCCTTCGGGACCAGGGAGGAGAGCTTTCTCTGGTCCGAGCCTGGCTCCACCTCTGGACCCCCCCTCCCTCGCAATGACCATCGGGATCGCTTCGAAAACCCCTCACAGCAAACAAACAATCATACAAACTTAAAAAAAAAAACCTAAAATAAATAAACAACAGAAAGTAGAACTTGAAATCTGACAGGAAAGAGCTGGCATGGATTGGCTCATGCCTCGCTGGGTGGGTCACAAAGATTAGTTACTCCTCACCATGGTGTTGAGGATTTTCCTGCACCCCCCCCCAAAAAAAATGTTCTGCACCTAAAATGTTGACATATATCTTGTTAGAGTTACAAGCCAGTCTGGATTATCCTAAAATCTGCCAAGATCAGCAAAATTTTACTTCAACACAACAACTGGCTAAATACTAAGATGAAATGGACACGAAACAGCTGAATGGTGCCTTATGGCCATTTTAAGGTATAGAGCAGCCGGTCCTGTATATGAACTAAAATTGAAATGTCAATGAGCTAATCATAGGTTGTGGCTAGGACTTGTTTTCCTTTTTTTTTTTCTTTTTAATACACTGGTTACTCAAAAAAAAAAAAAAAAAAAAAAAAAAAAAAAAAAAAAAAAAGAAAGTTGTTTCCAATGGGGATATGGAGTAATAGTTTTGAAATGACTATAATATGTATGTTAGACTTGAACAATTAAATAAATAAATGAATTTGGGAGCTAGTTTTCTCACTGTTGGGGTAAGACTTTACAGATGATCCAAGGGAGAGGGCTATGGATACATGTCTGTAAACGGTTATTATACACATATGTGTTCCCTTGCTCTCAAAATGAGGCTCTGGAGAAGTAAACACACCCTCCCTCATCCTATGGTTTCTAATACCCTTCTCCAATAACAGGAACTAGAGCTGCTTTGAGAAATAGATAATTCTAGGATTGGGCAGGAAATATGTAAGATGTACTGTAATATTCCACAGTGCTAGGAAATGATATAAAAAACTAAACAACAACAATAATAACAACAACAAGCAAATTTACAATGATGAGTTATGTATAAGGAACACAGGAACCCGCTGGAAGGCAAGTTTTGTCCCAAAGTATTTTGACTCTACCTTCTGGGCACATGGTAAGAGTGCATATCCTACCTGCTTTGAAGTTAGGCATGGCAATGCTATTTGTAATTATGAGTGATATAAGTAAGGAGAGATTTTTGCTCCCTTTTGGAGGAAGTCATAAGGACTAGAATGAGATGCCTTTATGAGTGAGGAAATGCAAGTTTGTATTCAGATGGAGTTTTCTATATGCCTGATTCTTGAAGTGACTTATGGAGAACAACCCCAGTTGGTCTTGTAGCATAAGTAAGAAATAGACTTTTATTGTATTGAGTTGTCTGAAGAAAAATGACAAGCTTGTAAGTCAGATTGCTTGAAGTTGATTCTAGCTACACTATTTATTAGTTCTGTAATCATCTCTTAACGTCTCTGTGGTTTGATTTCCTTATCTGAAAAAGTGAAGATGTTAGTAATGACTCTACTATAGGATTATTTTAGGATTAAACAGGATAAGAGGTACCATCCCTAGCACAAAGTCAGTTAACAGGTGGATTCTTGTCTATTCACTGGTCTTTTAAGCTCTTAGCTCAAAATTTATCAGTGATGCTTCAAATTATACTTTCAAATATAGCGAAGTAAACACAATGTTGCTCATAATGGCATAGTTCTTTCCCCCAGCATGTTCCCTGAAGAGCTCACTATATCGTTTTCTTTTGTGGTGTTTTTGAGTTGAGTGGTTTGCAAAACGTAAGGAAACTGGATCCTACAATATAGTATGAGCAAGTAAATCAGTGACAGACAGAGAACAGAGCATATGAAGAAGACTGGAATTTATTTTGAGGATTGGAAGTTGTTGCTTTCTTTTTTAGGTCCCCAAATAGCATCTCATGCTTTGTTATTCAGCAAAAAGATGCTTCATTTTATTATGATAATACTGCTGAATGAAACAACCAAAATCAATGGAATCATTGCAAAATAGAGCAACTGTATAAAAAATGTGCAGAGTACACCTACAGCTGCTCACATAGTTTTATGTTTGGCCTAATTATGATAGTTAGCACAGTGTTTAAGATAAAAATGTGCATCTGCCTTGTGGTCTTGGGGCCACTAGAAGAATAGCTGTAGGAGAAAGGGTGAAAGGAGTTGGCATAATATTTCCTATAAATTTGTTGCAGCTGTTTTCCAAAAGTGGGCAAATATCCAGCATTATTTGCAAGCCAGTTTATACTCTTTGCAAACCAAAGCACAAAAGCTCTTTGTATTTTGATTTATGAGCAGCTTAATTTCCCAGTTAAATGAGGAAGGATATGAAGATGAAGTTGAAAGTGTATTTACGCCTTCAATATCTACTGGCCATACTTGTGAAAATTTGGCTTATATTGAATGATGGTGAACCACTCAGATTGTGTAGGGATCTATTAGTTGCTAAGTGTTACAACACCATACGCCCTATGAAGTAGACAGAAGAGGCATCTGTATTGGGATCTGTCTTAATTTTCAGTTGTGAAAAATTGTAATTGTGGTAAAAAGGTGTGCCTTGATTGCAAATATTTGCACACAAAAGGGAGTTATACTTAATTTTGATAGATATAGGCTTCTGCTAAATCAATGTATTTAAGTTAGAAATAGAAAAAAAAATAAAAAATATGAGTCAACATTTCTTCACTTTACGGTGGAGGAAAATGCCTGCATGTACTGGGCAAGATTTCTCTTTTCACTCATAAATGTCTGTGCCTACTCTGTTCTTGGTCAAATCCTTCTGTCTTTGCTCACACTTTCTTTGCTGCTTGAAATGTACTCCTGGATCTGGCCTTCCAGAAGAAACCGCATGTTTTTTGTAAGGCATAAGCTGATGTCTCCAGTTCACTCTGGTCTTTCTCTTGTCAGGACACTCACAAATATTACTGGAGTATCAAAATTTAAGTTAGTCACACAGTCCTATGTTAATGACATTTTATCTTTTTGCATCTGGGTTGTGTTATTTGAGAAAATTATTACCCTGTTAAACAGAATTCTGTTCTCAGATAGAAACAAGTGCAGGTTGATCAGTGAATTCTTAATTTCGGAGTAAATTGAGAGCAGTTAAATTATAATACACAAACATCTTTCCAGGTTAGTCTTACGTTGCTATTGACAAAGGAAAACCTGGTATGCCATCAGCAGTCTCCCAGGTGGGTAACAGGGTTGAGACATCTTCTGCTGCTTTTCCAGACACATTATCAGGGAGCTGAATCATAAGTAGAGCAGGCAGGATTTGAACTGGTGCTCATATGAAATACTGCATCACAGGCTATGGCTTAACCTGCTATGCCTCAGCACCAACCCTGATGACAAGTATTTTACATGTGTTATTCTGCTGAATCCTCACAAAAACTACAGGATGATACTGTTACTATTGACATTTTATAAACCATGGAACTGAAGCACAGTGCTAGAATATGTCAGTTTTTAAAAAGATTTATTTATTTTTATTGGAAAGGTGGATCACATTTACAGAGAAAAAGGAAAGACAGAGAGAAGGATCTTTCATCTGCTGGTTCACTTCACAAATGGTTACAATGGCTGGAGCTGAGCTGATCTGAAACCAAGGGCTAGGAACGTCTTCCAGGTCTCCCAAGCAGGTGTGGGGTCCCAACGCTTTGGGCTATCCTGTATTGCTTTCCCAGGCCACAAGCAGGGAGCTGGATGGGAAGTGGAGCAGCTGGAACATGAACTGGCACCCATATGGGATTCCAGTGCTTGTAGGCTGAGAATTTAGCCATTGAGTAATTGGGCTGGGCCCTGCAACATGTGTTGTAAGATTTATTTTAGAAGACTTATTCATTTATTTAACCATCAGCATTTATCTTTAATAGTGGTTTAAACACATTATTATTATTTTTAAAATTTTAACTTTAATTTGAATTTTAATTTAAAAATTAAAAATTTTATTATACAGTTCCATCAGCACTGTGATTTCCCTCCCCCTTCCCAATACCCCTCCCCGACTAACATCCCCTATATTATTACAATAGTATAGTTCTTCAAAAACAGTCTTAAGTCCATTCCGCTATTTAAGTGTATTCTGACATTGTAGGTATGGACAATGACAGAAAGTCCAGCATCCTGTTGTCAGGATACATTCAGCAGTTTAATTGGGGGTCCACCTTTGATTTTTAAGTAGAGATGTATACTGCATTATATCTTCACATATGGATATGATAGTCTCTATTCCACAGTTCCTCTAGATGACTGTATGTACATGCATGTTTACCTATATTTGTATGGATCTTGTATCTTGCATGATGTTTGTCTTAGAGATAATGTATGATATTTGTCCTTATTGGTTTATTTCACCGATCATAATGGTCTCTAGTTGGGACCATTTTGTTGCAAGTGGTAAAATTTCATTTTTTAATGGTAGTTTTCCATGGAGTACATGTACCACCACCACCACCACAACAACAAAACGCCCCAGAAGTATCCCTGGTGGAAAGATGACCCCTCAGTTTCCCCAGTGACCAAGTTCTCCCAGCCACTTGAGTTGCACAAAGTTGAAACAAAGGTCATCAGACACTAACAGGAGTTTGTCAGTGCCTCCTGAATATGTACATTCTTTAAAAACAAGAACTGTTCTCTTGTTTCATTGAAAGAAAGAGAGAGGGAGAGGATAGAGGAAGGGAAGAGAGAGAGAGAGAGAGAGAGAGAGAAATGTCTTCCATCTGCTGGGGGAGAGGTAGAGGTGGAGGGAGGTCTTCTGTTTGCTGGTTCACTCCCCGTTTTGGGAAAGGCCAAAGCTAGGAGTCTGTGACTGTCTCTGGGTCTCCCATTTGGAGAGCAGGAACTCAAACACTTCGGTCGTCTTTGCCTGCTTTCCATGGTGCATTGGCAGGGGGAGCTGAGTGAGAAATGGAGCAGCTGAGACTTGGACTAGTGTCCACATGGGGTGCCAGTGCCATAGGTGGTTGCTTAATCTCCTGTAGCACAAGGCCAGGCCCCAGCATAGTTCTTAATAATCTCTAATTGATGAATACACTTGCTAGGAAATGATCAACAACACACTCACTGGAGACATTTAAGCATTTAGCAAATCTATATTCATAAAGATGTATAGTAAATTCTTCAGAGTTGGGGAGTGTTTGCGTACTATAGAAGTGTGTTGGGGAAGTTTTATATTTTAGTTCAATATATTCAGATAGAAATTTGGGTGTGGTTGTTTAGCCATTGGATTATGTAATCTAGCCATTGGATTACTTAATCAGGCATCGATGTTCAGCTTCTGGGACGAAATTACCTCCCAAGTGAATAAAGTAGATGCTTAGCTTTTCCAGATTTATTATTTTCACTCTTTGCTATTTGGGACTAAACTTTAAACTGCAATGTGGAGATTTATAATTCTCTCAAATCACAAATATAGCATTAAGAGTGTATGGCTCATTTTTTGGAGCCACTTACAGTAAAGGAGACAGCCTCTATATCTATGTATTCGCAAGTGTGTATTTTATGGAAGAAATCATGAGCTGTTCTAGTGCTTAAAACAGCCGGAGGGTATCTGTTTTGGGTGTTAATAGCCTGCTCTTTGTACTTAAGTTACAACTTTTCTTCTTTCGGTTTGATTTTAGGGGGAGAAATTTTCTCTCACCTGTGTGAATATTTGCTGCTCTACAACATATAAACTTTCTGTTTACAACATGTCAGGCAATAACTCAAACTTTAATAGTCTGATGGTGATTTTTTGTAACCTCCAAGGAATGCATGAACTGATTCTGTAACAGCACAGAAATGCTGTAGAGCTTTCCAGTCATCCCTGAAGGAAGAGGTCAGAGTGCCCTCAATCCCTAAGCAGAAAGAATAAATAGTGATTCATGGCCAGAGAACATCAGAGTGTATGTGGGACAAGCACACGCGTGCGTCATTTTGCTGCCCATTTGTCTCTCCCAGGTAAAATATGGTATTTCTGTTTCCTGAACCTGGCTTATTCCCTGAGAACACTTAATCTTTCTATGTAATATTTTCCCTATATCAGCCATTCACTATTATTTTTTTTTTTTAACTAAGCTTTCAAACTCAGAATTTGCCTGATACTTTTAAAGTTTGTCCTTTAACATAGATATATTCATTCGAAGTTCCATTTTTCTAATAATCACTGCAAAAACCCAACTACCAGCTATCATAAAGATAAATAAGATTGAAAAAGAGTATATACATTTTTTATCTACTAGTAGCCTGGGTACTTGCTCAACCTGAGTCTTATTCTATTTTTCTTTCCTTTTTAAAAAGGTTGAGCAGGAAGAATTTGGGTTTTCAGTTGCTATAAAACAAAGCTCTCAAACCTCAATTTCTTGTTGTTGATAACAATTTATTGTTATTATGGTTTTGTAGGTTGACTTGGCTTATCTTACACATTTTACTTGGGGTCTTGCATGTGTTTTTAGTTGATAGCTGGGGCGGGAATCACAGGAAGGCTTGGTAGGGCACTTATTTGGCTGCACAGTGATGCCGCTGCATCACTGTGGAAACCCTGTGGCTGTTGGCTGCAGTACATACACAGTGCTGCTGTAAATACTTTGCCCTCACACATGGCGGCAGAGTCCAACAGTGAATGTACAAAGTGATTTCCTTAGACACTCTGAGGCTTCTTAGAATTTAGTCTCTGCAACAGACTTGAGTCGGCACTAGACAATAGTAAAGCTACTATACTAAGGCATGAGGGGGGGAATCATAAGCGATCCTGACAGCCTCTTAACAGGAGGTCATGTGCATGGAGCAGGGGGGTACTTCAGAGTGGAGCAGGTGGACAGGAGGAGGCTCGTGTCCCAACCCTGAAGACTCCCAGGTCTTCACCACGGACTATCAATATGAGCAACAAGGGCTATGTCCCAACTGCCAAGGAGGCCATGGGGAATTGGAGTGCCCTTGGAGGCCAAGAACTCTGAGGTCACCCACCCCCAGCTGGAGCTTCCGCAGGGAATGGAAGAAGTCCAAACACTACCGTGCAGAAACCAACGTCATCGGAATAACAACCAGGAGCCCTGAGCGGTCCGCAGAAACAGAAGAATAATAAACTTCCTTCGGGACCAGGGAGGGGAGCTTTCTCTGGTCCTAGCCTGGTTCCGGCTCTGAACCCCCCACTCTCCCTCACAATGATCATCGGGATCGCTCCGGAAACCCCTCAAAACAAACAAACAAACATACAAACAAACTAAAAAACCTAGAATAGACAGACAAACAACAACAAGTAAAGCTTAGAATCAACAGGAAAGGGCTAGTGTGGATTTACTCATACCTCACTAGGTGGGACACAAAGATTAGTTACTCCTCACCATGGTATTGAAGATTTCTCTGCACACCCCTCCTAAAACTGTTCTGCACCTTAATTGCTGACAAATGTCTTGTTAGAGTTATAAGCCAGTTTAGACTATCCTAAAATCCGCCAAGTTCAGCAAAATTATGCTTCAACACTATAAACTGCTAAATACTAAAATGAAAATAGACACCAGACCGTTGAATAGTACCCTATACCCATTTTAAGGGGTATAGCAGCCGGTTCTGTATATAAACTAAAATTGAAATATCAATGAGTTAATCACAGGATGTGGTTAGGAACTTGCATTTTTTTTTAACATATTGGTTACTCTAAACCATGTCAATTCCATAATGTTGTAAATTGTTGTTGATGTTATATTGGGACTCTTAATTGATTGGGATGATATCCTGCCAGCTCTACCTGCAGACCAGAGATGGTCTAACCAAGAAACTGTTCAACTTATCTGGACAATAAGATGCTGGACTCTATGCTTGGTATATGTTTGCAAAGAAAGAACCTTGATTGAATTTGAACTGTAATACTGCATCAAGGTGGAAGAATCCACCATGGGAGAAGGGCATGGGGAGGGGTTGGGGGATTCCCAGAGCCTATGAAACTGTCACATAATGCAATGTAATTAATAAAAAAAAAAGAATTTAGTCTCTGAAAATAACAGTATCTTAATCATGGTCTACTGATTAAGATGCCATTAAGCTTAGCATAGATTCAAGGAGAAAAATGGCAAAGAATTTGTAGCCTTTAATCTACCATGGCAACTGCCCTAAGAGTGGTATTAAAGACTAGCACCATGTTTAGATGTTCTTTGTGATATAATCAGAGAATTGAAAGAGAATTTGGGGGTGGGGCGATGGCTTTCCTCACTATGTAATTCAACGTTATTTAACACTGTCTCTGTTAATCACTTGAAAGCACCAGTGGAAGTAAGTCCTTCCATAGTATATTCAATCTCTCAGTGACATCTCACATCTCTTTGGGATTCCAAGCTTGTATTTGACTGGAATGTTCTCATTGTGAGTGTTACTCTTTTGTGCTAATGTTAGAAATAGGAAAAGAGAAGATAGTCATAAGTAGCTCTATGTTAAACAACATTACTTTTTTTTTTTTTTCAAGGCCAACAGCCAAGTTACATAAGTCAGTTCACAGGACATCTGAAAACTTTGTGGAGAAATAGCTACACTGGTTTCCAGATTTAAAAATTTCCCTGGCTCACTTAGAAGGACTTCCTGGGAGGAGAGATTCATAGGAAGTGCCTTTAATATGGATCAGATGGCTGATTCATGTGTGTGGGGTTGATATATCAGTATTTTCCCCATGGAATTGATGGCATGGTCCTGTTTCTGATAAATTAAGCATCAGTATTCATGTGTATCATGGCAGATTTAAGGCTATATGATTGGGAATAACCCAGATACTAATGATTAGCATTAGCAAAGATATAGCCATTTTGGGGGCCCGGCGCTGTGGCCTAGCAACTAAAGTCCTCGCCTTGAACGCCCCGGGATCCCATATGGGCGCCGGTTCTAATCCCGGCAGCTCCACTTCCCATCCAGCTCTCTGCTTGTGGCCTGGGACAGCCCCAAAGCTTTGGAACTCTGCAGCCGTGTGGGAGACCTGGAAGAGGTTTCTGGTTCCCGACTTCGGATTGGCACAGCACCGGCTGTTGCGGTTACTTGGGGAGTGAATCATCGGATGGAAGATCTTCCTCTCTGTCTCTCTTCCTCTCTGTATATCTGACTTTGTAATAAAAATAAATAAATCTTTCAAAAAAAAGATATAGCCATTTCATGTAGAAATTGACAGATAAGTTGTATACTTTCTTTCAAGAAAAGCACAAGAAGAAATTAGTTTGAGAAATGCACAAACCCTTGATTCTAAATTTTAAACCAAAGGTAATTTTTAATGTAATATTTTCACTGAGATAAACTATATTCTTACTTGTATTTATAAGAGATGATTTTTGTTTATTCTTAGCTGTTTTTGCCTATCGTTATTTTCATGCAAAGGCATAGTTTTAACACATTCTATACTAACAGGCTTAATTCACCACTAACTATAATAGTTAACAAACAAAAAGTAAGAATACCACAGTTCCATAGAAAACAAGGGCTAAAAATGACACTGAGATCATAAGATGTCTGCTTTATTCCTATACAAATATTCTATATTAACTGACCCTTATCAGAGAGCACATATAGTGTTTTTATTTTCAAGTCTGGCTTATTTCACTAAGCATGCTGATTTTCAGTTTAACCCATTTTGTTGTGAAAGATTGAATTTAATTCTTTTTATGACTGAGTAATGTTTCATAGAATTTTTGTGCCACATTTTCTTTATTAAGTCATGAGCTGATGACATCTTGCTTGATTCTATATCTTAGCTATTGTGAATTGAGCTGTAATAAATATGAGGCAACAGCAACTCTTTATTTTTATTTATTTAAAAAAATCCTTTATTATTATTATCATCATCATCATCATCATTTTATGATACAGTTCCATAGACCCCTGTTATTTCCCTTATTCCCTCCAACCCTCCCCCCCAAGTTCCCCTATATCATTACTAAAATATAGTTCTTCATACACAGTCATATGTCCATCATTGAGGGCATGGACAATGGCAGAGAGTCCAGCATCCTATGGTCAAGATATAGTAAACAGTTTCAGTGGGAGTCCATCTTTGAAGTAGAGATGCATACTACATTGTATCCTCACATCTGGATATGATAGTCTGCATTACAAATTTACTGTACATCTCCTTAAATTCAAAGCCCCAATACAAAATCAACAAACAGGAAGAAAATTAGAAATTTATAATTTATAACGTACATCCCCTTCAATGAAAAGGCACAAAACAAAATCAACAACAGGAAGAAAAAAGGAATTAACAACACCATGAAGCTAAATAAAAAAAAATAAAAATAATGGAAGTATCATTTGTAGGGCAGGTTTGGAAGAGGTAAATTCTTTTAACTTTTCTTTACTGTGGAAGAATTTTATTTCATTTTCAAAGACAAAAGAAAGTTATCCTAGGACGACAATTTTTTCTTTTAGAATCTGGAGCATGTCACTCCATTGTTTTCTTGCCTGTAGAGTTTCCTGTGAGAGATCTCCTGTGAGTTTAATTGGCATTCCTTTATATGTCAATTGATTTTTTTTCACGTGCACATTTAAGGATCTTTTCCTTATGTTTGGTTGAAGAGAGCTTGATTATCATGTGTCTTGGTGAAGATTTCTTTTGATCAGGCCTGTTGGGAGTTCTGTGCCCCTCCTGGATGTTGTTTTCCAATTCTTTTTGTAGATTAGGGAAATTTTCCCTTATTATTTCATTGTATACACCTTTAATTCCAGCTTCTCTTTCTGCACCTTCTGGGACTCCATAATTCTTACATTTGGGATTTTAATTGTGTCTTTCAATTCTTGAATTTTTTTTTTTACCTGATCCAGCTCTGCTTCCAGCTTTTTGTTTGCCCCTGGTGACAGGAAATATCTTCCAATTCTGAGATTCTTTCTTTTGCTTGCTTCGTTCTATTTTGGAGATTCTCCACTGTACATTTAATTTGCTCCACTATATTCTTCATTTCTAGTGTATCAGCTTTCATTTCATTCTAGGATGCTCGTTCTAGTCTCATTTGTACTACAGTGACTTTTATTATACACATTTTCTACATTTTTGCTAGTAGACTTTAAGAGCTCTCCAGAAGGAAGCTTCATCTTCTAGGCAACAAGGCAGCATGTCCCTTGGCCACTGGATGGAGATGCATCCCTCTTCCACTCTTGGTGGCCAGAAAGGCAGAAGCTCAGTGATTGGTGCCCCAGTAGGGGTGGCCTGGCCCAGTTCTGTGACTCACAGTGACTTGTTGGGATCCTCTACAAACATTCCTGCCTCTTCTCTGATCAGCTTTCAGTAATTTCAGGAGGTTAGGTGGAAGGAAAGTGAAAGACTAAACATTATTTTACAGGAGTGAATGACAACTGGGTATTTTATGTATCCTTAATTTACGACAGAAGACTGGATAGTTTTTTAAAAAAATGTTTATTTTACTTGAAATGCAGATATATAAAGACAGACAGAGAGTGAGACAGAGGCACACAGAGAGAGACAAAGAGGAAAAGTTTTTTTTTTTTTTCCATCTGTTGATTCCCTTTCCAAATGGTTGCTAGAGCTAGACCAATCTGAAACCAGGTAGCCAGGAGCTTCTTCCAGGTTTCCCATATGGTGCAGGGTTCCAGGGCCTTGGGTTATCCTCTGCTGCTTTTCTTGGTCACAATCAGGAAGTGGAGCAGTTGAAACTCAAATTAATACTCATATGGGATGCTGGCCCTGCAGGTAGAGGATTAGCTGGCTATAGTTCAATGCTGGTCCCCATCCTGGATAGTTTCACACTTTATTATGGGTATGTATGAACTCTAACAAGCAGATTTAAAAAAGTGCCAGTTGACTAACCAAGTGAGTGATATACATAGAAGATTTCCTTGTTGTACCCCTTCCTTCATTTTTGTGTCCCACTCTTTGGCTGTACCATTTCATTCTTTTTCTTTTTTCCACTGTTGGTGTGGGGTTGTAGAATGAAAAGCAAAACAAAGCAAATAATATACTATATCTGTTTATTTAATCAAACATTACTAGAGGTTTTCCCATTGCCATTTGTTTTCCCTCAATAATGCACAAATGTCTCATTGTGTGACGTAGAGAGAGAAGCAGAAATAATTCCAATAGAAGCTGTATGGAAGAACATGTGACAATCTGTGCAAATGACCAGCAGGCACAGTTATTTCCCCCATTTTCTATATACCAAACTTTCTTGATTACTCGTCATTTTGTTTGTGTATAGAAATGTATTTTCAACTTAATTCAAGTGTTACTCTTTACTATCAAGAAGATACCATTCCGGGTGCTATAAAAATTCAAAAGTGAGCGACACATGGTCTGTAGTTTCAGGGTAGGAGATAAGATTCAGTATGGTGATGAAAATGAAGAGCATTTTAATTACTTCTCTGTGAATTTCAAAAGGAAAGAGACACATTATAGAAGGAGGCAGACTGATTAGTTCATTGGCTGATTTTCTTTTGTTTTTGTATTTCACCTCTGGTATTATGTAGATTCAATTAAAAAAATGAGAACTTAATAAAGAAAATATTTTAAAGTATTTCTAGAAAGAAAACATATGTAATTGATTAGTGATCCATGCTTTTTAAAAAATGCTTGTCCTTGGCTTAAGGCTTTAAAAAGAGCTTTTTAAATTTTCAGTGAATGAAGTGGGTACAATATCTTAGCTGATTCATAATTATGTGGGAGTTAATACTCAGTTGGAGAATTATGTATGCCTTATTTTTCACTTCAATTCTTTAAATTTTAGTTTTATTTATTTGGAAGGCAGAGTTTCAAAGAGAGGATAAGAGACAGAGGGAGAGAGGATTCTGTCTGATGATTTACTCTTGAATGTCCCCAATAGCCAGGAGACTGGAGCTTTTTCTACCTGTCTCCATATGGGATGCTGGCACCACAGGCAGAGAACTAGCTTGCTATACCAAAATGGTGGCCCCATTTATGGTTGTCTCTACAGAGATACATACTATAAAAAGCTGCCATAAATCTGTAAGACAAATGTGAGAATATTTTGGTTCGATTTCCATGCTTCTCAACTATCATTCAATATCAGCAGCTATAGTTAAAAGATTGGTACTTTAAAGTGAATATGTTTATGGCTCCTTTTCTTAATCTCATGAAAAATTGTCTGATTTTCCAATATTTTTTTGGTTAGGATTCCTTCTAAGCTGTAAATGGACAGGAAGCTATATCCCAAGAGATTTCTTTCTTGAACTATTTGAAGAGTAGCATGAATGAGGGCTATATTTAGTATGATAGAATATCTGATGAATCCCCAGATCCACTTCACTGGGTTTGTGGAAATTTACAAATGTGCACTTGTGGTAGAGGAGTGTTTCTCAGCAGAGAGGAGGAGACTACTCTCCATGCTCTTAACTTTGGTAATGTGGCATAGCCACATCCATGTTTTCCCAGTAGAAATAGTTACACAGTCAAGGAGCTTCTCTGTCACTCCCACACATTCAAAGCACTATTATATTAGAATAATATAAATGATGATTTATATTATTTGAATGAGGTAGTTTTAGGTAAGAGGAAATGTTTAACTTGCTGAAAGTATGTATTTATCTACTTGAAAGGCGTAGTCAGAGAGAGAGAGAGAGAGAGAGAGAATGAATTTTCATGTATTAGTTCACCTCCTGAATGATTACAACAGCCAAGACTGGGTCAAGTCAAAGCCAAGTGCCACTTGATTGCAAGGGCCTAAGCGGTTAGACCATCTTCTGCCTTCCAAGACAAATTAGTTGGGAGCTGGACTGGAAGTAAAAGAGTTGGGACTTGAACTGTTACTCTGATATGGAATGCGTATTACAAGTGAGAGCTTAACTCATTGTGCCAGTCCTAATGCTCTCTCTCCATGTTTAAATATTGATTGTGATTATACTGAATGTGTAGATCACTTTGAGTAGTATGAACATCTTAACAATATTAATTCTTCTAATTCATGAATATGGGTTTTTTAGATCTGTTTTTTCTTCAACAGTTTTGCTAATGTTTTCACTATGCAGACTTTTACCTCCTTGATTAATATACTTCTAAGTATGTTATTATTTGAAGATATTGAAATTGGGATAGAGACAATTTCGAAAAGCCTCTATCATCCTTCTCTCTACTACCGTGTTAATTATTTGTGTAGACTTCTGGTACCAAGTATTTTATGATATTTTGTTCTGCATTGTCATTTAAATATTATAGAAGTTGCTTGGACAGACCTTTTATAAATATGCTTTAGACAGTTTGAAAATAAACATAAATGTCACAGTGTTATAATGAAAAATTAAATAGAAAGCAATCAAGTAATGAACTTAAAATCAATTAGTTCCAAAGAGAAAAGGTTATAAAATAAAACTTGAATAATGATATTTTTCCTAGGTATAAGAATGACTGACTTGCAACCTCATGATGTTCCTAAACATTTTTTCAGGTGATATTTGGATGACTGGCTGCATTTTGCTTTGTACCTGGGTTTCATCAACAGTCACAAGACTGGAGATGAGAACAGAGACTTGCTCGCAAATTGTCTCTGGCACAAACCTGTTTGTGCTTTACTCACACTGTAATTCTGTCATGACGTTTAGAGCTCACAAGGAGTCAACGGAATTCATGCTTTATGAAAAAGTGAGGTGTGGATTTTAAGTATTTTTAAACAAAATTAACCCATACAGATTTGTTTACAGCATGTATGAAGAGGATCTGGCTTGAGACATTTAAGAAAGCTGTATCACTTTGGTTAGGGCTTCTATCATACTAACATTAATTCTGCAAAAATTAAAGCAAGAAAAATCATACAAATTTTGGTGAGGTTTAGGTGAAAGAATAGTGAACTCATGATGCTTTGTAAAAAACTTTATGCCAATAGTGTGCTAAATAAATCAGCCATTTATATATAGATAACTTATTTTAAGAAGTCCTTTTCCAACACAAAAGTGCTCCTGTTCATTGCTGTTGTCAAACCAGGGCAATTTTTGAGACTTTCAAAGGGGTATTGCTGGATATCATTTTACAATCCTGACTTGGCTCTTTCTGACTTGTTTTTGTTTCTGAATCTTAAGATTCCTTTAAGAGCAGCAATTTTTCTTTAGTTAATAATAATAAAAAACAGGCAGACTGACTTGGTTATGTTGCTAGCACCCTCAATTCTTCAGGGATAGACTAATGGCTACAATCATCACTTATAAAAGTAACTTGAACTGTATGAAGCTTATTTTTTTTACTTCATTTTTTAATTCTAAGCTTCCATCATCTTGTGGAGTCATTTCATATATCAAGTTTTAAGTGTTTAAGTATTTCTGTATCTTCTCCTAGAGTTATATTTATTAGTGCTCTTGAGTAATAATTCCTGCTGCTTCTTATGGTGTTGGGGACTTAACTGCTACTTCTACATTCAGTGCATCTCCGATTTAGACTAATGATGCTTCAAAACTGTAGCTTTACTCTACCAACTTCTCAAGCTGACTTATTCTACCAGTGTGTTAGCCCCAGTTACCAGATATTGCCTGAATGTTCTTGGTACCTCTTAACTGGTTTCTTGTCCACATTTTTCTTCCTTCAAACTCTTCACGCAATGACTACAGTTTGGCATAAATTTTGCTACTGTAATATATTGTCCATGAAATAAAGTGTTTCGGGTAAGATGAACATTTTCTTCTCTCCTGAGTAATACCTAAGCTAGACAATGGTCATAGGATGAAGTTTTGTATACTTTAGAATCCATTATTTTTATTTTTGGCTCAGGTCATTGCTTGGTACATCTCCCACCAGCAGGTAGTAGAGAAAGGATGAAGGAGTGCATAACCAGTATGTTTAGGTGAATACATATACTCTCAGAGAGCTTGTCAAGTTTCCTGAAGGTGCAAAGCTTTTATTGGTAGGAATGATTGGATTTGAAGTTTGTGGGATTCAGACATCCCTAAAACATTCTTATAAAGAAAGTAAATGTATAGCTACTGCATTCCAAATTAAAATTTAAGCTATTAAAATTTGTATTTTGAGTAATTTTAAAAATAACTTCAAGAAGTGACAAGAAAGAAAAGATAAACAGCTGGCACATGGACTAATCCTCTGTCTGCAGTTTTGGTATCTGATATCACTCAAAACGCAAGTTAAGTAAGTAATTACTGCCTTAATGATGAAGTTTACTAGTGCCATAATTTTTAATTAGCAAATTTTTTGATGCAATAAATGATGTTTTTCAACTTTCAGATACAGGCTAGACTTTGCTTTCCAGGTGATATTGAAATTCTATAGAAATGTCTTGAATGGATCAGGCCAATTGCTATGTTTTGAAGTAAAGCCACTTATCTGGCATTTTCATTCTGGCTTGACAACAGCTGGCTGCTTTCCAGAAAGCGGGGCTGTGACAGACTATTTTAAAAGCTGTGGATCAGATGTCTTTGTAATTTAAAATGATTATGTGCACATTGCTGCACTCTCTGATCTTAGGAGAAAGCTATACTTGGGTGAATAAACAGTAGTATTATTTCAGTGACTAAAGAACATCTCTGGTATGCTACGATACACGTGGACGTGTAATGTGCCTTTATAGAATTTCAGTTTGAATTTTTATGAAAGATAGTTTTAAATATTGAGGTTTCCTCTAGGAATATTTGCAAGATTAATAAAATAATTTAGAAATAATACTTGAAAAGATAAAAAGCATAATTTAACTTATGTAAATATATATTTCCAGGAGCTTAATCTTTATTTATCTTTTCTCTGTTGATTTGTTTAAAAAATAATTGATTGTTTTTTTTATTTAAAAGGCAGAGTTAAAGAGAGAGGAGAGACAGACACATGACTGGAATTGAGCTAGTCCGAAGTTAGGAACCAGGAGCTTCTTCCAGGTGTTGCATATGGATCTAGGATCTCAATAAACCTGGGCCATCCTCCACTGCCTTCCCAGACACATCAGCAGGAAGCTGGTTAGAAGTGAGTAGCTGGGACTTGAACCAGCTCCCATGTAGTATGATGGCTCTGTAGATGGAAGATCATCTAGCTATGCCATGATGCCAATTTCCTCTGTTGGTTTCTAATACAGAAATTTTCTAATAAGAGTGTTTAATTTTTTTATTGTTGTTTGTAAAAGAGCTGTTAATCAGGGGCCAGTGTTGTTGCATAGCAGTTTTACCTGCTGCCTGTGATGCCAACATGCCATGTTGGTACTGATTTGTTTCTCATCTGCTCCACTTCCCATCCAGTTCCCTGCCAATGGAGAGGATGAGATTTGCTCAACAATTCATCACCTCTGTTATTACCTGTTATTGTGAGGATCAGCCCTCACTGTTCTTTCCTATTCTCTTCCATTCTTATTGAAAATAATGAAGCTTATTAGAATCACCCCATTACAAGCATTTACATTTGAGCCTCATGATGCCTTTAGCACTATTTGCAGATCTTTTGTTCATATCTTGGAGATCCTGATTCAGTGGCATCCTGACTTAATTACACACATCATGGTCCCCTGTGGAGGAAGGCTGTTGCATCTTGGTTCTCCCTTAGAAATTTCTGAGAGAGAAACTGGAGAGTCTGTTTGACCCTTTCCTGGGTGACTCTTGGGGGGCAGACAACTTTCTATTAGTGAATGGGATGGTCTTTGCGGAGTGGCAGACTTTTGAATCTTTCTGCTCCCCTGCTTCCACCTTAGAAGATAACATACCTTTTCCTTTTGCTGAAAGTTAATGTGATCCAGGAAACATTTCCTATTTTTTTCTTGTTTATCTTGATACTTTTCTTCAGAATCTTTCTTTGTATTTTATGACAAGAACTTCCTGTTCACATCCATTTCTGTCTTTTGCTTCCATTTATATCATGATCTTAATTTAAAAAAAAAATTACTTTTCTTTTGGTTTTGAACAAACACAGATCACTATTTGGAAAAATCTTTCCTATGTGGTGCTATTATCATTGACTTTGTCTTTCTTTCCCCACCAAAGTTCCATAAAAAATGATTTCTTTCTTACCACTGCATTTTGCAGCTCTTGATCTTTGCATTCTATAAATCTTTTTATTTTTTGTAAAGATTTATTCATTTTATTACAAAGTAAGATATACAGAGAGAAGAAGAGACAGAGAGAAAGATCTTCCGTCCGATGATTCACTCCCCAAGTAAGCTGCAACGGTCAGTGCGCGCCGATCCGAAGCCAGGAACCTGGAACCTCCTCCGGGTCTCCCACGCGGGTGCAGGGTCCCAATGCATTGGGCCGTCCTCGACTGCTTTCCCAGGCCACAAGCAGGGAGCTGGATGGGAAGTGGAGCTGCCGGGATTAGAACAGGCGCCCATATGGGATCCCGGGGCATTCTAAATCTTTCTCCCCTCAATATTTTCCTCCTAAGTTATGAAACAGACTCTACCCATCCCCCGTACTTAAAAGCGTGAAGAGATCTATGAGGATCAATGGGTTTTTTTGATAATTGAAAAGTGATATTAGAAACACACGGCCCATGAGTTTTATTAGCATTTGATGAGTAGGTGTGATTGTATAACAAATGTTCCGGCCTCGCCTAGAAGGTGTGCTTAGAAGAACTCTGCTAACTTGTCCTTGACATGTTCGTCAGAGGTTTTCTTGAGGAATGACCCCTCACTAAGCAAGACTTCGAGGACAGTAGTACCCCATGTTAAACATCCAAAGATTTACTGCAAGCTGTCTCAACCAGACCACTCCTGCTTTGCAACTTTTGTTTCCTTATTGTTACAGCATAGGAACTTCTTTATGATTAGAATATGAGAATAATTCCCATATTTGCTAAAGTTGTATATAATTTATAAGTGACTGGAGAGAATCAAGACGCTGGAATAGGGTAAGGACACGTTTAAACAGATGGAAAAACATTTAATCAGGATGAAGCAGAGAGGACACATTCCATGAAATAGAAGAGGACAGAACAACAGCGGAGGGGTACCTGGAGACTGACAGACACAGGAAAGCAGTGGGCACAGTGGTGTGTTGTTGCAGTGACTGATAATCCAGTGGCATTCAACTAACGGCAGTCTGAACTCTACCAGCAGCCAGAACTCCACCAGCAACCAGGTTCTGACAAGATCAGCGCCACCAACAACCTAATTATATAGGACACCTGATGTCTCTCGAATCCTGGGACCTGCTCCAACTGGTAGTGGGAGAAAGGTTGCAGAGACAACGGTGCAACCTCAGCACAGTATCACAGGGGGTGGAAAGTGGTGAGCCAACAGCTAGGATTGTGGAGACCACGGTGGAAATCTGACATAAGAACCCAGACCTGGAACTCGCTGGAGGTTGTGGCACAAGTGGCTGCAAGCAAAGAGTTGTGTACCAACTGCAATAAGTAAAATCAAACAGTAGACCTGTGGTGACACAGCTTAGAAATCTTCCCCAAGGAGAAGACTGCTAACCACAAGTACAATGATCAAGAGCAAAAGAAGAGACAAAGGCACAATGAATATTACTGAAAACTCCCCTGCAAAGGAGCAAAACCCTATGCCAACCTCAGAGTTAACTGAGGAAGACATCGAGAAAATGGGGCACACAGAATTCAGAAAACTCATTGTAAAGCTTCTGATCAACAATGAGAAGCACATACAAGAGTTCAAAGAATTTAAGGAAGCAACAAGCAAATCAAGGCTGATATATCAGAAATGAAGAACACAGTAGAGCAAATTAAAAGTACAGTGGAGAGTCTCCAAAATAGAATGAAGCAAGCAGAAGAAAGAATCTCAGCATTGGAAGATATTTCCTGTCACCAAGGGGAAGCAAACAAAAAGCTGGAAGCAGAGCTGGATCAGGTAAAAAAAAGTATTCAAGAATTGAAAGACACTATTAAGAGGCCAAATATAAGAGTTATGGGAGTCCCAGAAGGTGCAGAAAGCGAGGCTGAGTTAGCAAATGATAAAGGAAAATTTCCCTAATATGGAGAAAGAATTGGGAAACAACATCCAGGAGGGGCACAGAACGCCCAACAGGCTTGATCAAAAGAAATCTTCACCAAGACACATGATTATCAAGCTCTCTTCAATTGAACATAAGGAAAAGATCCTGAAATTTGCACGTGAAAAAAATCAACTGGCATATAAAGGAATGGCAATTAAACTCACAGGAGATCTTTCACAGGAAAGTCTACAGGCAAGAAAAGAATGGAGTGACATATTTCAGACCCTAAAAGAAAAAAATTGCCGGCCCAGGATAATGTATCCAGCAAAGCTTTCTGTTATTTTGAAAATGAAATAAAATTCTTCCACAGTAAAGAAAAGTTGAAAGAATTTACCTCTTCCAAACCTGCCCTACAAATGATACTTCAAGATGTTCTCTTGACAGAGAAGAGGAATAGCACCAAACAAAACCAAAGGCAAACGGGAAGAACATCCCAGTAAAATGACAACAGAAGACTAAACCAATGAACAACCCATTCCTAAAATGACAGTACCAAAATACCATCCATACACATTAAACTGAATGTAAATGGCATGAGCTCAATCAAATATCAAAGATTTGTAGACTGGATTAAAAAAACAAAACCCATCTGTTTATTGTCTGGAGGAGGCACACTTCAGCATAGATCAGCGGAAACTGTATCACGTGGGTTTTGTTGTTTTCTGTTGGTTTCATCTCTTCAAAACACTTTCTTCTGATCAAACCATTCAGTGACTCCTAGATCATGTAGTGACATCATTTTCTTCAAGAAGGTTCTTGATTCTCATCTCTTCAGCTACACGTTAGTCATTTAGTAGCATGTTATTTAACTTCATGGTGTTATTACTTTCTTTTTTTCTCCCTGATGCTGATTTTGTTTTGTGGCTTTTCATTTAAAGGTATGTATAGTAGCTGTGTAATGGAGACTGTCATATCTAGTAACATGTCATTTAACTTCATGGCATTGTAAATTTCAATTTTTCTTTCTATTGTTGATTTTGTATCATGACTTTTCATTTAAGGAGATGTACGGGAGTTGTGTAATGGAGACTGTCATATCTAGTAACATGTCATTTAACTTCATGGCATTTTAATTTCTCTTTTTCTTTCTATTGTTGATTTTGCATCATGACTTTTCATTTAAGGGGATGTACAGTAGCTGTGAAATGGAGACTAACATCTAGATGTGAGGATGCAGTGTAGTATGATTTCTGTTTCCAGACAAAGATGGACTTATAATGAAACTGTTTACTATATCTTGACAATAGGATTCTGGACTCTGCCATTGTCCATGCCTACAATGATGGACATATGACTGTGTATGAAAAACTGTACTTTAGTAATGATATAGAGGAACTAGGTAGGGGGGAGAGAATTGGGGAGGGGATAAGGGAATATGAAGCTGTATCATAAAATTATAATAATAAAATGTTAAAAAAATAAAGAAGATAGATAAAAAAAGTTGCAAAAAAACTAAAAAAATTTATGAGTGACTTATTCTTTGTTATTTCTTAATTGCTTAATTTAAAAAAATTAGTGAAAATGTTACATTAAAAGAATTTCAGGGATCATTTCTATAGTCTGTGAAATTTAATTTGTTACAAAAAATCCTGAGAAATCATTTTGATAAAATGACATTTTGATATTTTTGACCAAATATTTCAGTGCAGCTTTGTTGTGTATACGTTCAGATTGAGCCATAATTTAGAAATTAGAGAATTTTTGATGGGATTTTAACTTAAATGATGTGGAAGAGTATGAGTTGAGAAACATGACAGATACTCAGTTACCTTGTGCCAGACCCTTATGGGTCTATTACCAGATATTGTAATCAAAAACATTATTGCTGAGGTCTGAAGTAGTGTTTTGTGTGTGTGTGTGTGTGTGTGTGTGTGAAAGGTGGATGAGTGTGGGAATGGGACCATATTTATTCAGTTTGTCAGATTAGGAAGTATTTAGAAATAGAGAATGTTCTAGGAAAATTTATATACCTGTTAGATGTTACTAATGCAATCTGTTGTTTTATCTATCTTGTAGTCAAGAGTGTTCTTTGATTTCTGAAATGTAACAGAATAATATGTGGACGAAGGCATAACTATGAAGTATAATAAAGACTGTATTTAAAAAGTTATTATTGATGGCTGGGCATGGTTGTCCAGTGGCTAAAGACCTGGTCTTGAATGCGCCGTTTTCACATATGGGTGCTGGTTTGTGTCCTGGCTTTTCCACTTTCCTTCCAGCTCCCTGCTTGTGGCCTGGGAAAGCAGCAGAGGGTGGCCCAAAGCCTTGGGACCCTGCATCTATGTGGGAGACCTGGAAGAAGCTCCTGGCTCCTGGCTTTGGATTGGCTCAGTTCCAGTCATTGTGGCCATTGTGACTGCTTTGGAAGTAAACCAGTGGATGAAAGATCTTTCTCTCTGTTTCTCTTTCTCTCTGTAAAATTTTGCCTTTCCAATACCAATACATATATCTTTAAAAAATGTTATTATTGTTACTGTTGTTGTCGGTACTGATCACCAAATTGGGATTGATTAAAATATCACTGCTTTATTCATTAAAGCTTATATTATTACATATTAATATCGTCAAAGGCATAAATGCATAAACATTTTATTGGGATATTTAAATCAGTATCTAAAAGCTTGTAGAAAATTAGAATATTTAACCTAGAAATAAAATAACCAAAAAATACTCCTAGAATGTATTAGTAAATATTTAAAAATATTTGTAGTTGAGCAGGCTTTCATAGTTATTCACATGAAAAAAAATAGAAGTGCTCAAGAAAAAGGTTAATGTCTATTTGACAAAATAAAACTTTAACTTCTCATTGAGTAATGATGCACCAAAATGAAGTGCAAAACAGGAATTTATAAACATGACAAATTTATGATCAACATGAGTAAATTTAATTACCAATTAATTAGAGGATGACAGAGAATATAAATAGCAATTTATTGAAAAAGCAGTTACAAATGTTAAGTATAGATAAACAAAGGTCCTCAACATAATTTTTAAAAAGTGAAGTCAAACAATAATATTTATTGGGAATCAGGGTATAAGTGGAAGACGAGGTGTGTGTGAAGAAAAACCACCCTTTCTGGGGTGCCTTAGTTGAAGGAGATTATCTGTTGGAGGGGAATTGTTTTGGCCTCTGATCTGAGCTCCAAACTCTTCCTTTTCTCTGCTTTCCAGATTCTCTCTTGAGTACTGTTCCTGTGCACATTTGTTTCTTGGAAAAATGCCTTGTCTTGTAACTTAATAAGGGCTTCCAGTTGTGCGCGATTCACAGGTAGCAATTAGTTCAAATTTGTAGGAACCAATAATGTTCCTCTCTAAAAATGCCTCCTTTCTGAAGAAGCTGGTAGTGGTGGCTGATGTGTGGCTACAGTTGGGTTTTGAAAATGCTGTCTGAATCTATGGCAAATCTTATGTACATCTTCTTTATAGGCCCTCAATCTACATGGAATAAAATTAAATTAAAGAAACACACTCTAAGGTCTTCTGGAGGAGAAAGGAACTGGATTGGTTTGGGTGGTTTTGGGGTCATTTGTTCACTAAATACTGAATGCTTCCTGTGTGTCAGACACTATTCTAATCAGTGGGCATTTGGAGTGCACATAAGGTTTCAAGGAGCTTCATTCATAGGAGTTAGGAATAGACAATTTAATAAATGAGAGTTTCAAATGGCTGCTATGTAAAAAATAAAGTCAGGCAATAGAAAGCAGAGGGTTCAAGGTGCTCAGCTAACAACATGTGCATATACACTTAGAGCATATACAACTATGTATGTGTAGTGCCATTCAAGCTTCACTGTGTGTTAGAATCACCTGAAAAATATAAATCCAGATTGCTGGGCCCTATCCCCATTATAAGGTTCAGATGAGGGCTTGTATGAAAAATTTCAGCTGATTCTGCAGCTGTTCCAAGTATTAAATAGTTTGAGAATCGCTGGTGTCAGGTATAGGTTAATTGCCCCAAGAGGTAATAACTGAGTTGAGACTTGAATGACAGGATGGAAGCCATCCAGCAGTGGGAGTTAGGATAGGGCAGGGTAGGCAACAGGGCACTGTTTGTGGCCCAGAGAAAGCAGAGGTTCCTAAGACTTCAATGCAGAGGTCAATAGCAGTAGAGAGTAAACAGGGTGGGGTGCAGTCCTCCACTCAGAATACATGCATAAAAGTATCCAAAACACTGCCAGAGCCTGCCCTGGGCGGCAGTTGGTATTTATTTCTGAAAACTCCTTAGGGGATTCTGGTAAGCAGCCAAGGCTGACAAGGATGAGTATGGACTCCTAATAGTTTTGGAAATCAGTTGTTATTTTAAAAGTGTGATTGGAAGCTTTGTAGAGGTAGAAGCAGTGGAGGGCATAATTAGGATTAGTTTCTGTTTGCTGGTTACGGAATAGATTTTTAAATATATATATATTTATTTATTGGAAAGTCAACATTACAGAGGGAGGGAGAGAGGGTAGAGTGAGGGAAGACAGAGAATCAGTCTTCCCTCTTTTAGTTTACTCTCTATATGGATACTATGGCTGAGACTGGGTCAGATCAATGCCAAGAGTTTCTTCTGGGTCTCTCATATGGGTGGCAGGGACCCAAGTACTTGGGCCATCATCTGCTGCTTTTCCAAGGCCATTAGCAGGCAGCTGGATTGGAAGTGTAGCAGATGGGACATGAACCAGACCCATATGGGATGCCAGTGTTGCAGGCGCTGAGTTTACCTGCTGTGATACAAAACTGTGCCTTACAGAACAGGTTTTATAAGAGGTTACAAATGCTGAAGAGACCAGTTTGAATATGTGTAATTGTCCAGATTAGAAGAGGCATTGGCTTAGTTAAAGTGGCAGTGATAAGAATGGTGGGAAAAGGGAGTCAGGATGGTAGATGTAGGCTACAAGAAGTCAAAAAGAGCAGAGTCAAGGATGACTCCAGGATGACTTTCCTCAACAATGACACCATTAGCTGAGAGCAAGGGTAGAAACAAATTTGTAGAGATTGGAGAAGTTTTGTTTCAATATATGCTGCTGCAGATCACGGAGTGGAATGACTTGTGCTCATTTTTCCATTGTCAAGAACCAATGATTCTACTTCAATTTTGTATAATAGGAGTATAGTTAAACCCATGATCTTAATGACTGTCACTCAAGTTCTTTTTTTTTTTTTAATTTACTTATTTGTTTTTATTGCAAAATCAGATATACAAGAGAGGAGGAGAGACAGAGAGGAAGATCTTCTGTCTGTTGATTCACTCTCCAAGTGGCTGCAATGGTCGAAGCTGAGCCAATGCGAAGCCAGGAACCAGGAGCTTCTTCCAGGTCTCCCACATAGATGCAGGGTCCCAAGACTTTGGGCCGTCCTCTGCTGCTTTCCCAGGCCACAAGCATGGGGGAGGATGGGAAGCAGGACTCCCGGAATTAGAACCGGCACCCATCTGGGATCCCGGCGCATTCAAGGTCAGGACTTTAGCCGCTAGCCTATCGCATCGTGCCCTCAGATTCTTTTCAAGGGTGAAGAATTCCTTAAGTGCTGGTGAAAATATTTTCAAAAATACTTTGGCAATTCACTTACAGATACAAAGTGAATTTAGAGAATATTTTCGAGGCTAGAGCTAAGGTTGTACAGGAGAATGACTAAATTGCCCACTATCATGAGGGGAGTTTGATGTCCTTTCTCTAAGGAGTTTAATAAAAAATAGGAAAAATCTCAGCTAAGCTAGGAGAGACAAAAGTATGATAGTCCTCTTCTAGAGAGGAGAAACAAGCTTGTAGATGTTGTGAACCGATGAAGGGGTCAATGCAAATAACTCAGGGGTAAGACGGCCAAAGGATGCTTTAAGGAGAGAAATGTTTGATGTTCAATTTGAAAGGAGTTAACTTTATTGTAAATGATTGAAAAATCTGTTATTTGTGGATGTGTTGGGTGTGTGTGGGGTGAGGAGCTGTGGAAGGTCTGACATGCACAATGAATCTAATGCTGAAGAGGTAATGTAGAGTGCTAGCTCTTCTGTTTCATTAAACCTGTGTTCCCGACTCAGGATCTCCCCTCTGTCCACTTGTGTAGCTGGAGCAGACACCTTTGGGTTTGGATCTGTTCTCCCTTTCCTCTTCCTGTGACTTTGTGGCAGACCAGTTCTTCAGTTCCACCCTTCGTTGTAACTGATTTGGCACCTGAACCCATCTAAACCTCACATCACCCAAGAAGTGAGGCTGGATAAGACTAGTATTTTAGGAAATAGTTTTGTTGGGAATGGGCATGGATGAGGCATGTTTAACAAAGATGGTATGCTTCATGATCACATAGGTTTAAGCAGAAGGATTTATGGTATATCAAGTAATAGTAAAAGTTCACTTTACTAGAGAGGAAGAAGACTGCAAAAGATTCATCATTATCCTCCAGAGGCACTGCCTTGAAAATATGGAATATACTGAAAACATGAAAGTCAACACATGCATAATTATGATAAAATAATTACAAACGTGAATATAAAACAATATGAAATATCTTAATTTTTTTACTGAGTGTATTTTGCTTCATAATTTCCTAAATAACAGTGCAAAATTGTAAGTGGGTGCTCAATTTTTGGCTTCACTCTAGTAGACATTTAAATGTATTCCTAAGAAGTAGTCAAATTCTATTGCAAAAAAGTCTCAGCTTATTTAAGGCCAAAATTAAACAACTACAATAGCAAGAAAATAATTGCTTTTTCTCTTTTTCACATTAAAATGTATTTCTGAGTTATAATTCACTCACTCTAGTCTTTGTCTTCCCCATCATATTCTTATTAATCACATGAAATATATTTTTGATATAAAAAGTAGAAAAAATGAAGTGATTTTTTTTAAAAAAGAGAACTTAAAATGGGCATTTTCTTTCCATTAAATATCCTTCTAAAACTTAATTTTAAGGAGTTCCTAGTGGGACAGGTGTTAGGACAAGCTGGTTAAGATTTATCTTAGGTTGCCTGAATTCCATATCTGAGTAATTGGGTTTGAGTACTGCTAATGTGAATCATGAAGGGGAGTTCTGATGCTCAAGATGTTGAGTTTCTGTCATTCACGTGGGAAATCTTGGCCGAATTCCTGGTCCCATTCTTGGTCCAGCTGTTATGGGCATTTAAGGAGTGGGAGTTGGAAGATTGCTCTCTCTGTCTCATCTTCATTTAGATACTATATAGCATACCTCTCCATGTAATGAACAATTTATAATGTGGATATATTTGAAACAAAGTTTATATCCCAAAAATCTGTTCTCTCAGGAAAATACTCTTTGCCTAAGAGCTTCTGTAAACAAAAGCAGCATAGTTGTGAAGTCATTGTAATGTATTAACTCCTGGAGAAGTTGCTACTTAGGAGATTCTTTATATTCCAGATAAGAGTTTGGATGTGAGGGTCCAGAAATAGTGGGACAAGAAAGTGAAGGATACAATAGGTTACATAACCTGAATGGTCGTAAAATTTGTGGTTAATGGTAAGGAGAAATATATACGTTTTCAAATCACCTTAATCTTTGGAATAAGAATTGCAATAGAACTGTTTAATTCTGCTTTCAACCTTTTTCCCCCCTGGATGCAACATTCCATTTGCTTTGGGAATGGCTTGGGTGTCTAGTGCACTCTGCCTTGTTAGATTCTTCTTTCCTGCCATTTGTCCTCTTACCAGAGCCACAGTGAACTAACAAGGTACCTGACTCAAGTTGGCTGTTCCTCTGAAATTTTCAATTGTATGGGGAAAGAGTCCATTAATTTTGACTGTGGGAATTATGTGATGTAAATCTCAGAGGACTCTGACCGCCAGATTTGCTGCCCAGAGCAGAAAGCCAGTCTGCAATAAGAAGGACTGGTGAGACAAGCATACTTTCTGCAGATTGTTAGTGTTCCACCATTAGATTTTTATGTTTCTTGAGCTAATCTAAGCTGGGGATCTATTACTTAAAAAAATATTGCTGACCGCTTAGACTGTTGCCACAAGAAACGTTTTATCACAGGCTGGCAGGCTGTTGGCATCAATGTAATGCTGAGGTTTATGAGAAACGTGAACTTGTGCCAGTCAAAACCAGTGATTTGAAGACTATCTGACAGTATGGAGTGATCCTCAGTATCAGTCAAGAAGCCTCAAGATGAAGTTGACTCCTTTTGGTAGTCAGGGCAGTTGTACTAGCATTCATAGATACTTTATTACGAATGTTATGATCTGTGTCTCCTAGCTGAGCAAATAGGTCCCTTCTCAAACCTGAATCAAGAGAGCTTCGAGACACTATATACAATTGGTACTGTCTATTGGTAACGTAACAGTGTTAAAAGTATGTGTTTGCAATCCTTTCATCTACCAGTAGCCTCTTTTTGTTGTGTGATTTTCTTAGGTATTTAAGAAAGTGAACTGTAAAGTTTTAACTTTGTGTCCTATCTTAGACTTTTCTAGCCTGTTATCAGTACTCTGCTAGTGATCAACTAAAGTATTTCATAAACTACTCTGTACTGAAGAGGAATCATCAGTAATGACCTATTTTTGTTACCATTTTAGTTAGAAATTATATTTTAGTTCACTGGAGTGGAGTAATAATTGGTTTAAAAGAAGAGAGATTCTGTGTGTGTGTGTGTGTGCATGTGTGTGTGTAAGTAGTATCCAAGTGCCATCAGTAAAACTATTACATTTATTGATACTGGAATTCTCCTCTTTATGGGTAGCACAACATAGAGCATAATCAGTGTTGGTATATTTACTGTTGCTATTGCATTTTGCCTCATGTAAGTGCAGTGGTGTAAACCCTGCACTATTATTCTTGTATAGATGAGTCATAGCTCTCATATCATTTTTAGAGACCTTCTGTGTGCTGGATACTGCAGGCATGATCACATTTTATCTTATTAAATGCAATCTTCAGAGTAATGTAATAAAATATTATTTCCTTCATTTATAACATGAAAAACAAAGCACAGAGGAATTAAGCAGCATAGTTAAGGTCATATGCCTAATAGGAGACAGTACTCAGGTCTGCTGACTGAAATTTCTTTTGTCTGCCACATAATCTACAAAGATTGGTTTTCTGTACCATTCAGATAAGCTTGAAGCCATCTACCGATGCTGCTTTTTTCGTACTGGACTTCTTGCCTGTGTCAGTTAACCTTGCTAACCTTCCTTTAGGTAGGCAGTGGGCAGTGGCTTCTATGGTAATCTCAAGAGAATAAAAACCTCCTAGTTGTTCACCATGGGTCATGCTTTCATTCAGCTCTGGCACAGACTTGGTGTCAGGAACAAACAGCACAGGTCACTTGTCTGTTTTTTGTCCTCTCAATAACTGGGAATTGCAGTTGGCCTTACAGACCTGTGGGTTCTCCGTCTGCAGACTCAGCTGACCATGGATTGAACATATTTGAAACAAGGAGACTAATAAAAACATAGCTTCAGTATTGAATCTGTACAGACCTTTTTCTTTGCTTCTTTCCTGAGCTTTGGATGTAACACCTATTTACATAATATTTGCATTGTATTTGATAAAAATAACATAGAGATCCTTTAGAGGAAATGGCATAGATTATAAACAAATTCTACTTCATTTCACATAAAAAAATTTGAGCACCTGTGAATTTTGGTGTCCAGACTGGGTAATCAGTAGATTAAAATTCTTCTATAAAATTAAGTTAGAGCTATTAGGATCAAAATTTTGTTATCTTTTCTCAGTGCTTTAAACAGTTTTTTATGTACTTCAGAATTGGCTTTAAAAATGTGTTAGTTTTTGGGCCCGGCGGCGTGGCCTAGCGGCTAAAGTCCTTGCCTTGAAAGCCCCGGGATCCCATATGGGCGCCGGTTCTAATCCCGGCAGCTCCACTTCCCATCCAGCTCCCTGCTTGTGGCCTGGGAAAGCAGTTGAGGACGGCCCAATGCATTGGGACACTGCACCCGCATGGGAGACCCGGAAGAGGTTCCAGGTTCCCGGATCGGCGCGCACTGACCGTTGCGGCTCACTTGGGGAGTGAATCATCGGATGGAAGATCTTCCTCTCTGTCTCTCCTTCTCTGTGTATATCTGGCTGTAATAAAAAATGAATAAATCTTAAAAAAAGTGCTAGTTTTTGCTGTCTTCCTAAGTAGAAATCAATGCCACAGTGAAATAAATATGCATGAATCTTTATTGGTCCACAATCTGAAATTTCAACACATTTCCGTCATGGGATAAAGCTGGAACAATTTTGCTCTGTGTACATGGTTTTCACTTTCTTTTCTGCTTTGTCTATCACCCGTCATATATTGTTAAAGCTAAAACCTTATCATTTGTGTGGATGGATATTTTGAAGCAAAGGCTTGTAAGAGACATTATAGGGACCATTGAACTTGAACTGTCAGTGAAAAGATATGTTTTGCTCTATAGCTATTTAAGTAGAGGTCCTTGATCCTCCTTTCTCTTGGCTTTAGGATGAAACAACCAAGTGAAATAATCTAAAAGTTTTATTTCAACTTAAAAACTGTGATTTTCTAATGCCAAATGGATAGGAAAGTTGCTTTATGGGATCTGATCACAAAACTTTTTGGAAATTGAAGAAAACTGACCACACAGTGTGTTTGCTGCTCTAGGGCAGAAATTAAAGGCAGGAAGTCCAAGAGAGACTAAGCTTAGTTTGTCAGGTGGTTTGCCTCTCATTGCCTTCCAACTGGTAAGGAGTGACTGTGGTCTGGGTTGTGCCTTATTATCTTGATTTCCTTCCTGAGCAAACATCATGGTGGGTATCAAGAACTGTGTGGTAGCTTACAATAATGTGGTGGCATCATGTAATGTGTGTGTACTTGAGAATGGATGTTTCAGGAGTGCTTATTTGCTGAAGTGGATTATATTCAGAAAGGAGCAGCTTTGTAAGTGATTGGCCACTACAAAATTTTATGACTTTTATGTGCAAACTCATTAATTAATATTAAAGAATGTTTGGAGGCATTTTTTTGATACACCCTATTGATAGCCATCTTTTATCTGTCTTTTACATGCCAGTGATGGAAGGACCTCTGATAGAACCCAGGAACTAGCAATGGGTGATAACGATCATTTATTTTAACTCAGCAGTTCCAAAGTGTTGAAAGGGGGATATTCTGGATATTCACTTTGAGGAGAAACATTTGAGAAATATGTAAAAATGTTGAGGACAGTATGGAGAGAATTACCATGTTGGAACTAGGAACATATTTTTATTCCAATGGGGGTAATATATACTCATTTTCTAGACAGTATATATGTAAATTAGTGTCAGAGTGTTTCACATGTTAGAAATAGGTGTTACATCCATTAATTTTTTTCCTTCTTGTTCAATTATCCATGATGTTATGTTAGACATTT
Source organism: Ochotona princeps (assembly GCF_030435755.1). NCBI lineage: Eukaryota > Metazoa > Chordata > Mammalia > Lagomorpha > Ochotonidae > Ochotona > Ochotona princeps. Next base: position 73,379,815 of record NC_080836.1, read on the forward strand.
CTTTCTACTCTTCTGAATTATTGTAGAAATCTCCTACCTCTTCTATCCCTCATTCTTTTCCAAATATGACTTTGCCTGAGTCTCACCAGATAGTTTAGGTCAAAGCCTTCAATGGCTTCCTACTGTCTAGGAGATAAAACCTACATGTTGCAGCTTGTGGTGAAGATTCTTGACAGATTGGTGAGATTCCTCCTGAACTATCCAGCCAGAACTAAACCTTTAGTCTAGTTGACTACTTGCTTAACTTGTTTATTCTATGTTCTGCCTTTTGCTGGCATTTGCTTGTGTCATATCTTTATATATTGCTCTCCTCTCATTTTATAATGAAGTCAAACTCCACTGTTTAGACCTTCTCAAGAGCTCTTAATTCCATTCATTCTGTCAAGTTAACTTCTTTTCAGAGTAAAATGTTTCTTTTTCTAATTCTGTTAGAATACTGAAATTCTCTTGAAGAATTATGATTGCTCATTTTTGTTATAGCTTCATTTATTGTTTTAAAAAGATTTATTTGTGTATTTGAAAGTCAAAGTTACAGAGAGAGGGAGAGAGAATGAGAGATCTCTTATCCACTGGTTCACTCCTCAGGTGGCCAAGCCAAAGCCGGGAACTAGAAGTTTCACTCAGGCCTTGCACATGGATGGCAGCATCCCAAGTGTTTGGTCCATCTAATGCTTCTTTTCCTAGGCTATTATCAGGAGCTGGATTGGAAAAGGAGTGGCCAGGCTGCAACTGACACCCATATGGGATGCCAGTGTCCCACATGACTGCTTTAATCATTACGCTACAGTATTTTTGGGGGGAAGTCAGGACCATGATTCTTTTATGGGGGTTTGCTTTTGCTTTTCTTTGAACAGCACTGTCTGGTACAGGGTTGGCCTTTATATCTGTGAGTTGAATGAGCTAGTGGATAAAAAAGGTTTTGATAGAAATTACCCTCCTGTAGCTAGTTTGTTTTAACTTCTTTCTTTGGTCTATTAGTATGTCTTTGATGTTAAGTTGGGAGTTTTGTGTGATGTGTTATATTTGCATGTTAGCTTTCTCTCAGTTGTAATCAGTGATAGTCTAGTCCTGGTTTTAGTTAGGTCGCTGATCCCTCGCATAGTCTCAGACCTCAACAGGGAACACCCACAGTTGACCCATCCATCTCTGTTCAACCAAAATGATTACTCTCTTCTTTCAAAGAGCTCTTCATTGTTCAAGCTGTAAATGGCAGAATGATACTTTTTATTTCAGAAAAACCTTATTTTGCCCATATGTTTATTTTATTAGGCATATTCTGGCTGTCCTAAGTCAAATTCTCTGCTGCCATTCTGTTATTTTTATTTTTCTGTTCAGTTCTTTAATTTTGTCACTTAAGATCCTTAAAATATTCCCCATATTTTAAGTTGTCCTGAGACAAATCTGCTGTTAAAAGACGATTCTTGGACCCAGTGCAATGGCTCACTGGCTAAATCCTCGTCTTGCATGTGCCAGTATCCTATATAGGCACTGGTTCACTTCCCAGCTGCTTTACTTCCAATCCAGCTCTTGCTTATGGACTGGGAAAGCAGTAGAGGATGGCCCAAGGTCTTGGGACCCTACATCCATGTAGGAGACCTGGAAAAAGATCCTGGCTTCTTGCTTTGGATTGGCTTGGCTCTGGCTGTTGTGGCCATCTGGGGAGTGGGCCAGCAAATGAAATATCTTTCTCTCTGTCTCTCCTCTTTATAAATTTATCTTTCCAATGAATATAAATAAATGTATACATGTTTTTTTAAAAGCAGCTCTTAACCTTTTCCAGTTCAAATGCAGAGTGATTCCAAATTTATGTGCAGATATAAATGATAAAATCTCATCATATTTCTGACCATTCCCCAAATTTCTCTCACATGTGTTTGCTTTACTGTCTTTTAACTTTTTATTTATGTAGTTTCAGTTTATTAACTGATAAAAACTCCCTAGTTAGGTGTTTGGTACAATAAAAGGTTGAAAGATGAACGAATTAGATTGTTTGAAGTGTGGCAGGAAGAGACTTCTGTGTATTCACTCTATTTCTAGCCTCCTTTAGTCATTATTATATATATTTCTTGAGATTTTAATGAGAATTTATTAGTGAAAGAGTGTTGGATCAGAGCCATTGTTAGTGTGAAAATTTTAATTCAACACACACTTATGTTTGAATGTCATTCATAGAAAATTAGTTAGTGGATGAGAAACTGGTACATAAATAAAACAGCCTGCACTATTATGGAAATATAAAGAGAAGAAGATCAATAGTTTTCAGAAAAACCACACTTCTCATGTGCATTTACACTACTTGGTACTATGAATGTTATGTGGCATAGTCAATAGATGTAGCATTCAGGTTAATCAAATGTTCTAATCTCCAGATAGTTACCATGGAGATTTTACACAAATTACCAAATTTCAAAGAATTTGTTTAAAATGAAACACATAGTTTCTAACCACAGATCTTTGTCTTATGAAGTATTTTAACATGTTGATGTACTGCTGTGACTGTCCCTATAAATGTAGAAAAAATGTTTGAGAACATCCATGAGAGGAGAGTTTAGCAATCTTAACTACTGTTTACTAGATGATGATTATGTGTGGGTATTCACACCTGCTATTCACTTCTCACATCATTGTCCTGTGTATTGTGAGGTGTGTTCTGTCTTTTTTAAAATTTATTTTTAATTAATATTTAGCATTATGTGACAGTTTCATAGGCTTTGGGAATCCCCCTCCCCCTCCCCTCCCCCCTGGTGGTGTGTTCTGTCTTAAGCACAGTGGCTATGTAACCTACCCAAGATCACTCACACAATACTAGTCCATGGAACTGTACTTCCAAATCAGGAATTTAATGTTAGAATCTGTGTGCTTAATTGCCAATCCATATTGCCTCTTCATAACACCAGTGTTCTTCAAGTTTGGTATGCATGCAAATGGTCTTGGAGTAGTGCCACACACTGCAGATTATGAGCTTCAGATTCAGAGTTGGATCCATGATCATGGAGCTAGGCCCAGAAGTCTGCAAATAAACACACATCCGCATGATTTTGTCCTCTTGCAACAACCCTCTGAGAAGTATTGTGTTGCATGGGCTGTCTGTTTTTATTTTATTTAATTTATTCAAAAGGCAGTGGTGGGAGAGATCTCCTGCCTGCTAGTTTGCTTCCCTAATGCTCACTACAGCTGGGGCTGGGACAACCAGAAGCCAGGCAACTGTTGGCTTTTCTTTGGCTCACTCAGAATTACCCCACCTAGGATGTTATGAAATTTCAATTACTGGCTGTTGCTAACAGATTCTCCATGGAGACTTGCGTTTTTGGCTTCTTGAGAAAGAAAACTGGTGATCTGGTAACACTGTCTGGCATAGTGTAGCTAAGTTACAGTTGCCACCTGCAGTAGTGGTTTGCAGCTTCCAAAATCCTCATGTCACTCTGTATATCACTCACTTGATGCATTGTTTTTATGGAGTTTATATAAACACTTGAGTTTTTAACACTTGATTTCCTAGCTACTCAACATCTATGTTAGCTGCACCTCTGGAATTAAAAATGACAAAAAATTTCTTGGTACTTTAAACTGTTTTCTTTCTCTTTTTTTTTAAATTTGGCCTGGTTCATCTTGATTATTTTTTAAAAAATATTTATTTTTATTGGAAAGGCAGATTTACAGAGAGAAGGAGAGATGGATCTTACATCTGCTAATTTACTCCCTAGACGGCTACAATGACCAGAGACAAGCTGATCTGGAGCTAGCAGCCAGGAGCTTCTCCTAGATCTCCCATGTGGACATAGTGTTCCAAGGCTTTGAGTGATACTCTTGCTTTCCCAGGTTGGAAGTAGGGAGCTGGATGGGAAGTGGAGCAGCTGGGAAGTGAACCGGTTCCCATATGGAATGCCAATGCCTGCAGGCAGAGGATTAGGCAATGAAACCATTGTGCCAGCCCCTAAAATGTTCTTTTAATTTTTATTTGTGTTTTATTTGAAGTAGAGAAAAGATGGGAGGGAGTGGGGAGAGAGAGAGAAAGAAGAAAATAGAGAGGGAGAGAGAGAAACTTAGAGAAAAAGAATTTTTTGGCTTGATGTTTCACTCCCCAAATCCATAAAAGCTTGTAATAGCCAGCCAGGTCCAGGCCAGGCCAGGCCAAAGCCAGGAACCTCATCTCAATCCAAGTATCCTACATGGGGATTAGGAATTTAAGCAAGCACTTGAGCCATCATCTGCTGTTTGCCAGGGTGTGTGCTGGCAGAAATCTGGATGTAAAACAGAGCCAAAACTTGAATCAGGCACAGCGATATTGGATGGGTTGTTCATGCGGCATCCTAATTGCTCAACTGAGCATTTACCTCCATTCCTTTTAGAAATTATTTATTTGAGCAATAAGGAAACAGAATTAAATTGCTTTCATCTACTGGAACCCCCCCCCCCCCAATACTGACAGTGGTCACGGCTGGGCTGGTGCTAAAGCTAGCATCAGGGAATTCAATCAACATCTTCCACATGGGTACCAGGAATCCAATTCCTTGAGCCATATCACTGCATCCCAGAATGTTCATTGGCATGAAGCTGGACTCAGGAGCTGGAGCCAAGAATCAAACTCAGGCACGCTTGGGCCCAGTATTGTAGTGCAGTGAGTTAAGCTGCTACTTTTTCATATCAGATGGGTGGTTTAAATTCCCTGCTAATGTGTCTGCCTGCCTGCCTGTCTTTTTCCCTTCCTTTCTTCCTTCCTTCCTTCCTTCCTTTCTTCCTTCCTTCCTTCCTTCTTTCCTTCCTTCTTTTAGATGTTTGAGATAGCTTTTTTTTATTTTAGAGTTTTATTTATTTTTTATTGAAAAGGCAGATATACAGAGAGAAGGAGCTACAGAGAAAAAGATCTTTCATCCACTGATTCACTCCCAGGTGGCTGCAATAGCTGGAGTTAAGCCAACCCAAAAAAAGGAGCCAGAAGTCTCCTCCAGGTCTCCCATGCAGGTGCAGGGTCCCAAAGTCTTGGGTCATCCTACACTGCTTTCCCAGGCCACAGAGGGAGCTGGATGGGAAGTAGAGCAGCCAGGACACTAATTAGCCCTCATATGGAATCCTGGGCATGTAAGGTGATAACTTTAGCCACCAGGCTATCACACCGCGCCTGGGATGGCATATTTTTAAAATTAACATTACTGTCCTTTTTTCTTTAGTGGAATATACTTAGCAAATATCTTATACTTCCTGAGCTGTCTTTTGTAGTAAATTTACTAAGTTACTGACTATAGTTTTTGGAATTTTTTTTTAATTGACAAAACTTTTTGGGGAGAATCTTAAGCCACAGTGTGCCTTTGGGATAATGTTTTTTTTTTTTTTTCTATCTGATATTTTTTTCTTTTAATTATTTATTATTTTTACTTCATTAATTACATTGTATTATGTGACACAGTTACATAGGTACTTGGGTTCTCCCCACCCCTCCCCAAACCCTCCCACCATGGTGGATTCCTCCACCTTGTTACATAACCACAGCTCAAGTTCAGTTGAGATTCCCCCACTGCAAGCGTATACCAAACATAGAGTCCAGCATCTTATTGTCCAGTCAAGTTCAACGGCTTCTTAGGTACACCCTCTCTGGTCTGAAGACAGAGCCAGCAGAGTATCATCCCAGTCAATTGAAAGCTCCAACATACCATCAGCAAAAATTTACATCATTATGGAATTAATTGACATAGTAATGAGTAACCAATATGTTAAAAGTAAATGCGAGTTCCCAGCCACCTTCTGTGACCACCTCACCTACACTTCAATTTTAGTTTATACACAACATATAACATTCATAACATAACATGTTATACATGCCATCATATCATCTTAAATTAAGGCAAACATGTGGTATTTAACCTTTTGGGATTGGCTCATTTCCCTTAGCATTATGGTTTCCAGTTTGGCCCATTTGGCCACAAAGAACTGCATTTTGTTTTTTTTTAATAGCTGAGTAGTATTCCATGGAGTAGATGAACCATAGCTTTCTTATCCAATCCTCTGTTGATGGGCATTTTGTCCGCTTCCATGTTTTTGCAATTACTGATTGTGCTGCTATGAGCATAGGAGTGCATGTTGGTTTCTCATAAAACAATTGTTCTGGATATATTCCTAGGAGTGCTATTGCTGGATCATACGGTATGTTGAATTTGAGTTGTTTGAATGTTCTCCATACTGATTTCCATAGAGGCTGTACCAGCCTGCAGCCCCACCAGCAGAGGAGTAGGGTTCACTTTTCCCCGCAACCTCGCCTACAAGTGTTGTTGGTGCTTTTATTCATGTGGGCCAGTCTTACTGGCGTTAGGTGGTACCTCATTGATGTTTTACTTTGGATTTCCCTTATTGCCAGGGAACGTGAGCATTTTTTCATATGTTTATTTGCCATTTGGGCTTGTTCCTTTGTGAAGTGTTTGCCCATTTCCCGTGCCCATTTCTTGAGTGGCTTGTTTGTTTTGACATTTTGGTTGTTTTGTAGCTCTTTGTATATTCTGGAGATCAGCCCTCTATCACCTATGTCGTGTGCGAAGATCTTCTCCCATTCTGTGGGTTGCCTTTTTACTTTGTTGATTGTTTCTCTAGCTGTACAGAAGCTTCTTAGTTTGATGAGGTCCCAATTGTTTATTTTGGTCTTGATTTCTACTGCTTTTGGAGTCTTTTTTAGGAAGTGAGGGCCTACCCCTAAGTGTTGCAGTGTGTTTCCAACATTTTCTTCCAAAAGTTTGAAGGTTTCTGGATGTAGGTTTAGATCTGTTATCCATTTAGATCTGATCTTATTGTATGGTGAGAGATGTGGAAGATCAATGTGTATGGTGAGAGAGAGGAAGATCAATGGAGCAGAATAGAAACACCAGAAGGGAACCCACACAGATACAGCCAAATAATCTTTGACAAAAAGACAAACGACAATCCAGGCAAATGGGAAGGTCGGTTCAATAAATGCTGTTGGGACAACTGGTTAATAGCCTGGGATAATGTTTTGTAAAGCTAGTGCTTATCAGTTTTTATTTTATACTGTTCCTAAGAGTAAACAACATGGTAGCTCAGATCTGAGGTCTCCCCTAATATCCTCAAGATTGGGACATAGTTAAAAGGAAATATCAAAATATTAAAGTTGTGGTTTAAAAGCAGAGGGGGGAATTCACTACTTCTGTGAATGTATTAATTTGGCTTTATTCACGTTAAATTTTCTTCAGATTTTTGCCTTCTGGTGAGCACCAGCTGTGCGCTGCTGGAGGCCGCTTGTAGGCCCAACACAGATGCCTTTGGTTCGATGGAGGGACTGAGCCACCCAAAAGTAGAGAGGTCCTGAGCACTTGCTAACTATGGGAAGAGGGCTTACTTGTGTTTTCCCAGAAACTGAGCAAGAGCCTGTGTAGGTGCCTGCTCGTAACGTAAAGCCCTGGGCCCCATCCACTGGAGGATGCCCCTCCAGGAATATTGTTTATTTTTTTTAAGATTTATTTATTTTTATTACAAAGTCAGACATACAGAGAGGAGACACAGATAGGAAGATCTTCCGTCCAATGATTCACTCCCCAAGGGGCCGCAACAGCTGGAGCTGTGCCAATCCGGAGCCAGGAGCTTCTTCGGGGTCTCCACGCGGGTGCAGGGTCCCAAAGCTTTGGGCCATCCTCGACTGCTTTCCCAGACCACAAGCAGGGAGCTGGATGGGAAGTGGAGCTGGCGGGATTAGAACTGGCGCCCATATGGGATCCCGGGGTGCGTGCAAGGCGAGGACCTTAACCACTACGCCATCACACCAGGCCCCAGGAATATTGTTTTTTTTTTTTTTTTATTTATTTTATTTTATTTTATTTTTTTAATTTATTATTTAACTTCAGTAATTACATTGTATTATGTGACACAATTACATAGATACTTGGGTTCTCCCCACCCTTCCCCAAACCCTCCCCCCATGGTGGATTCCTCCACCTTGTTGCATAACCACAGCTCAAGTTCAGTTGAGATTCCCCCATTGCAAGCGTATACCAAACATAGAGGGAAATGAGCCAATCACAAAAGGTTAAATACCACATGTTTGCCTTAATTTAAGATGATATGATGTTATGTATAACATGTTATGTTTTGAATGTTATATGTTGTGTATAAACTAAAATTGAAGTATAGGTGAGGTGGTCACAGAAGGTGACTGGGAACTCGCATTTACTTTTAACATATTGGTTACTCATTACTATGTCAATTAATTCCATAATGATGTAAATTTTTGCTGATGGTATGTTGGAGCTTTCAATTGACTGGGAGGAATATTGTTTATTATGCCATTCTGTTAGAAACTATAGTCCTATTTGGCTCAGAGACAAAATAAGCTTTGGTTCCAGGGCTGTAGCAAGTTAACATCTTTTTCCTGGAACTGGATAATAGACTCCTGTTAGAAATGGTTTTCAAAATGCAGCTTTGGACCTCAGGGGGAGATTTTTGATCTTCAAGCATAGGTGATAATGGTGCTTTCATGGTGCAACAAAGACTAAGGTATTTACTGCCCCTTCTTACAGGTAAAATGTGGGATGTAATAAGAAGTACATTGTGTTTTAGAAAAATAAAGAAATGGACTGGGAAGAAATCTATATTCATTTGAAGTACTCTTTCTAATTAGACACACGAATAATTTGTATTGGAATAGGAGTGATAAAACTGTACTTTGAATTTATATGGCATAGTAAAGTTTATGAGAGAAAAATGTGTTTTAAAACATTGTGTCCTCATAATACTTTACAGATGTTGTCCATAACCTCTATCTTCAATCTTGTATTTTTCCCTTTAATCATATATAAATGCAAGAGGAAAGATGATTCATGTATTGATGAATTGTTAGAGTGCCCAGTTACCTGATGAATCCCAGTTACCATGTGTAGTAAATGATTTGTCTGTGTGACCCCTTGAATACCAACAAGTGAATTAATCATGATGGTGTTATATTCTTATCAATAAAATATTTTTAATGCCTAAAATTTCTGTGTACATAAATTTAAAATCTCTCATCTACATATCTGCAGAAGTATTTTCTCTTGCTCTCAGCACCAGGAAACAGTCTAAGCTCCATAAAAAGTTGTCTTCATACTTTTTTTTGATTTGTCTGTTATGTAAAAGGCATGACATATTTCATAACTCAAATGGAATCTACAGCCCATTCTTCCTTATCAAAGATTGATTTATTTATTTGAAAGGCAGAGTTATAGAGAAAGGGCGAGGAGAGAAGCACAGAGAGCCTCCCATCTGCTGGTTCACTCCCCTGATGGCAGAAATAGTGCCAGCCCCTCACAAAATGCTGATCACCTGAATATTATTTCATAACATCCGTGCACAAAATAACTTAGTCTAATAGTTAGCATACTGACAATAAAACAGTCTGTCTTCGTATATTATTCTATTTCTGAAAATGTTTTGGTTTTCTATAAGTCTCTCAAAATGTTACAAAATACAAAACAAGATATGTTTTGGAGGAAATCCTGTGAATTATCATTAGAAAACAAAATTATGATTTCCCTTGGACTTTTTTTTTTTTTGTTAAAAACCTTTTAGCCTTCCCACAGCATGTGTATAAGACTCCTTGTGACATATGGTGCCCTGGTTTCCAAATGGACATAATTGCATTTGTAGTTTAGAGGCAAATACAAAGACAAGTTCTGAAAGCAGCCTTAAAAGAAAGTGCCCTTTGCTTTGACATAGCAACATCAAAAACAAGTGGGATGTACAATCAGAGCTATATGAGTTTTATGAAAACCACTTTCTGTTCACAGTGTTTATGTTAGATCACACCCATGATCTTGTAGCATTACAGTCACAAAATAACATTAGTACATTAGTGAGTTAACATTATCCAACAAGAGGTGTATCATCAAATATTAAGAAAATCTGGAAGACAAAGCAGTAGAGGTAACATGAAGATTTAAACATTTAGTTTGTAAGGCTTAATGAAATAACAGCCAATTTCAATTTCCTCAAAGGCTTGTGAGCTTTTTCGAAGAGTTGTCGGGACGTGCAGAGCAAAATGGAAAACAGGATTTAAAAACAAGGTCAATGGGCCCGGCGGTGTGGCCTAGTGGCTAAAGTCCTCGCCTTGAATGTGCCAGGATCCCAATATGGGCACTGATTCTAATCCCAGCAGCTCCACTTCCCATCCAGCTTCCTGCTTGTGGCCTGGGAAAGCAGTTGAGCATGGCCCAAAGCCTTGGGACCCTGCACCTGTGTGGGAGACCCGAAAGAGGTTCCTGGTTTCCGGCTTCGGATTGGCACAGCACTGGCTGTTGCGGTCACTTGGGGAGTGAATCATCGGAGGGAACATTTTCCTCTCTGTTTCTCCTTCTCTCTGTATATCTGACTTTGTAATAAAATAAAGAAATCTTAAAAAAAAAATGAAAACAAGGCCAAGACTGTTAAAGGACTTATGAATAGCTTTCATTTTTTTTTCAATGAAAATTCCGTGAGTGTGGTTTTATTATGTTCGTGCAAATTAGCATCAAATAGTAATGAACACACAGCCTGATTCTTCCTACTAAGTTCTGGAGCTTTAATCTAGTGCAATGGCACCTTTATATGCAAATAATTGCACATTATCATAAACTTTGTGCCACTGGAAACCTTTCAGGTATGGCAAGCACTTGATTATAATTAGATTTCCAAGTCTGAGTGCTGAAAAAATGCATTTTTTTTTCAGAGGGGGAGAAATGTGTTTGCAGAAGACATAGTGTTACAGACTGCTATTAGTTTGGCATATGGAGAGTTAGAAAGGGTTTTCTAAGCAATAAAGACACCTTTGATGGAATTTAACTTTAAAATTAAATACTTGTACTTTCAAAGTTTGAAATTCAAATAAAAATATGTCAGTATTAAAGGACTGGGCCATATGATCCTATGTATTCTCTACCAACTTATTCCAACTGCTTCAGTCTTGCCTCCTTGCAGTCAAGGGCAAATGCGCCCTAACACCATCACATCCCATGTTCCCTGGCTGACCATCCTGAGAACTTGGCCTTTGTTCAGCCAGTTCCTAGGTCAATCCATTTCGAACTGGTTGGAATTGAGGCTTTTGTGTTTTCAATCAATAGATAAGGATTCTACAAAACATGACAGTGAGGAAAATTCTCTAGCCCTGTAAAACACCAGCAATATGGAATATCCTCTCTCTACCTGGGAGGAAAAAATTCTTTGCAATATGCAGTTTGAAACAATAGTGCAATATAAGGCAAAAAGATAAATTGATGCTCTTGATGCATATGAGTTTAGTTTTTGGCTTTGTCATTAGTATTTGTTATAGATGTTCAGCTGAAAATGCAATGTCATAACATCAAGGGATGCAAGAGCACCTTGGGATTTCTGATTCCCTTCTTGAGTACAGAGTGGGCTGCATTACACAACACTTCCTTAGTCTTTTAAACTATCATTCTTTCATTCTAATGCTTGAATAAAATAACATTTTCTTTAGTCTAAAGTGAGCTTTTTAGGTAAAAATCATCACAGTCACTGTCTGTTACATGAAAGCCGACATGATAGTAATCTGGAAGGAAAACTGGGAACAATATTCTTGTATTTTAACTTGGAAATGTTTTTGTCTGTTAATTATCAAAAAATCTTATGTTTTAGAGCTGTATTCAGCATCATTTTAATATTCTTATGTGTCTTACAACTACTAGGGGAAGGAGGCCTCTGAGGACTGTGGACACATCTGTATCCAGGCAGGGATGCCTGTACTCCATCCATCTGTCCACTGCTGAGCTAATAATATTATTGGGAGAAATTGCTTCTGAGACAGCATTGTGTTGTGGCTTTATAGGATTCATGAGCTACTGACTGTTTTCCTCAGGAACCCAGCTGTTCACTGGTCTTCCAGGGTCAGAATTACTGACAATCTGGTTGGAACTTACTTCCAGGTTGACTGACCATGCAGGAGGGTCAGAATTGGCCACTTCTACGGGATTGCAGTGTCTCAGATAGCAACTTGACCCACTTTGCCACAACACGAGCTCCTTCTGACTTTTCTTAATGATTTGACAGTATTTGAGATGTAAGAGATAATCAAAGGCACTATAACTACTTTAATGTGTTATTATATAATTCTTATGATTTTGATTAGCAATTATATTAAGTATTGGATATTGTAATATGTTCTGCATTTTAGAAAGTTATTACTATTTATCTAAAGTGTTCATGATTTAGTAAGCAATAATCTCAATTATATAACATTTTGCTTTTATATGAAGAGTTTGACGACATAACTTTATTGATGAGAAATTCTATAGGCTATTATGAGTATTAAATGTCCTTTCACTCAAATGATAGAGAGACTATTTTGTAACAATGATAACTCAGAAGACTTTTAGCTGCAAATCTTTATTATTCTTTTCTGGTGTGTAGTAGTTACTACCATTTCTAGGGTTAATAGAAAACTGTTGGTCTTTTGCTGTGTGGACTATAATTAGTGGAATAAATGTATTTGATGAGAAGCACTATATATCATTTTGTATATATAATATGCTCCCTTTGATAATTAACAGAATAGAATGTGTCTTATGCACTATACATCAAATAAGTAGACTTTACAAGTCATAGTAGTCTGCTTCTGGTTTACATTACAGAACCCACTCACCTTTGGCAGGCCTGGAGGAGTGAACGGAATATTCTGAGGAAGCTGGTGTCTACTATTCCTTAAGATACTTTAACCACAGTATGATAAATAAAATATTTTAAGATCTAGCTATCACTACCCAAATGTCCAGAGAAGCCTGCAAGGGCAAAGAGAAAGTTTCTCAGCAGAGCCGTCTCTCAAGTAACAGAGCAGGGCACTTCTTGGGAAACTGAAATTCCTTCTGATCCTATGCTGCACATTTCACTTCATTTCTTGTTCCAATGGGGGTTTTCCAGAACATAGTGTATGTGTTAATCACTGCGTAATCCTTCTTCCCTCACCTCCCCACTGCACATGGGCCACTTTCCTGAGATCTCTGAGTTGTTTGGCTGATCTGATGGGAAGCTTAGAGACAACTGTTTTATAAAATCACAGTGTTTTAAAAGAAGTGTTTACATAAAATTACTCTCAAAATGCATGTGGGAGCCTACTGTATTTTGTACTGTATGTGTTTTACAGAGTGCAGGAAGTGACAATTTGTGCTCTAAAAGATAGCAGATACCTGGTTTTTCAGTGCTGGCCTCTGTATTAATTAGGTATGAATCATCCTCCAGACAGTTCCAGGCAAGTACTACTTAGGGATGCTTTTCCATGAGTCGAGGGATGACTGCCCTCTCCTGATCACAGTCATCCCCCACTTTTTAAAAGGATTATTTATCTATTTGTTCTTTATTTAAAAGGCAGACTTTGCAGTGAGAGAGAGAGAGAATATTTTCTATCCTCTGGTTCACTCCCCATATGGCTGCAGTGGCTGGAGCTGAGCACATAAGAAGCCAGGAGCTTCTTCTGGATCTTCCATGTGAGTGCAGGAGCCCTAAGACTTGAGCCATCCTCTGCAGCTTCCCAGGTCATAAGCAGGGAGGGAGCTGGATTGGAAGTGGAAAAGTCAGGATATGAACTGACTTCCAAATAGGAAGTGCTGCAGGCAGAGGCCACTGTCCTGTCCTCTCATATATCCTTCTGTCTGTCACTTGCCAAGGGCTTTCATCATCCCTACCCTATGTTGTATCTCCAGCTATCTATCTCTTTAGCTACCTGCTTGCTTTCACATTGCTTGGCTCATTTTTGCTTAATAATGTGGTATTCATTGGTGTTCTGCACCACAGATTTGTGGCTTTCAGCTTTTTGAGCAGATGATTGCCTGGTGATAAAATGATTGCCCCCCCCCCCACCTTTGGCCACATAAGTTGCTTTGGAGAGCTAAATTTGATCAGAAAGGATGTATGTCAGTTTTAGGTAGAAACATTTAATACCCAGTGCTGAACTCCTCGTTTTCCTGTTAACTTTGATACTATCTTTTAAAAAAATATTTATTTATTTTTATTGGAAAGGCAGATATACAGAGAGGAGGAGAGACAAAGAGGAAGATCTTCCATCTGATGATTCACTCCCCAAGCGGCTGCACTGGCCAGAGGTAAGCCAATCTGAAGCCAGGAGCCAGAAGTCTCCTGTAGGTCTCCCACACAGGTGCAGGGTCCCAAGACTTTGGGCCATCCTCTCCTGCCTTCCCAAGCCACAAGCAGGGAACTGGATGGGATGCAGGCCCACCGGGATTAGAACCAGTGCCCGTCTGGGATCCTAGTGTGTGCAAGGTGAGGACTTTAACCACTAGACTACTGCCCCGTGATGCTATCTTGAGATGGAGCCTCAGTCCCTGAGTGACTGCCACACCAGAGCCCCCTGTTGATCTGAAAGTTACAGATATTTTGAACAAGGAGTTTATTTTTGGTATTTTAAGTCACTGATGTCTTGAGATTGTTAGTACACAGCATAACCTAACTTATTCTGAAAGACATACTAGACCTTTTCTTTATAAGATAATTGCTACTTAGCCACATGTGACTCTTGAGCTCTTTGAGTATAGCTATTCAAAGTGTATAAAACATAACATGAACTTTAAGACTTAATATGACAAAAATATATAAACCATATCAGTAATATTATTGAATATTTGTTACATGTTGGAATGATAATAATTTGAATATTTTGTGCTAAATAAAGTATGGTATGAAAATTAATCCACCCATTTGCTTTAACTTGAAAAAGTTACACATGGCTTCCCTATCTTTCTGTTTTATGTACTGCACTGAAATATAAGCTTTTTTGAGGCATGGACTTTGTTGGTTTCATCCTTCTTTCCCTACAGCATCTAAACTGTTAGATGTCTAGGATATGGGATGTGTTAAATAAATGTAAGTTTAATGAGTGAAGTATGTTGCCATTCATGTTAGTTTCCATAAAAAATATGCAGGGGTTGGGTATTATGGTGCAACTGGCTCAGTTGCCACCTGTTTCAGTCCCAGCCACTCTGCGCTTCTAATCCTGCTTCCTAGTGATGCATCCGGCAGGTGGCAGATGATGGTTTAGGTACTTGCCCACCCACTTTGGGAGCCTGGATTGAGCTTCAGGCTTTTGGTTTCAGCTTGCCCCAGCAGAGGAAGATATTTCTTGCTCCCTCTCCCTCCCTAACTCTCCACTTTCCTTGCTGCCCCCATCTCCTTTCCAATTTCCTCTTCATCCTCTCCTGTGGATTCTGGCCTCAGCCTGGCCCACAAAGGAAGATATTGCTCTCCCTCTCCCTTTCCCTCGTCTCGCTGTTTCCCCCTTTCCTCATCCTCCCTCCCTCCTCTCATGAACTCTCCCCTCCCCACTCCTTTCCCTCCCTCTTTCACTACCCCCTCCCCTCTCTTTTCTCCACCCCCTCTGCTTGTCTCCCTCTTTTCTTTCCTCTTCCCCATCCACTCCCTTTGTCACTGATTTTCAAAGAAATAAATCCTATATAAGAAATCCACATCATGAAGTTTATTTGTATTTCTGGATTAACTATTTCTTCTTTTTAGCTGCTTTAGCCAAAAGAATAATAACTCATCTTTTTAAACAGAAAATTGAATGTTACATTTTGCTTATATGAAGGCTGCAAATGTGTGATGCACTGCAGAACTGCAAGGTTTATTCTCATTAAATAGTGACTGTAACCAAATCTTCCACTAGCATTCCTTATGACTGATGTTTTCTTTTCTTTGTAAAAATAACTAAGAAGCCCCTGCTTGTTCAGTCTTATTTGGGACCTTTATTTTCCGATTCTCACCACATATGCTCTTTATTAAATTGCTTTCCCTTTGAATGAGGCCTTATGCTTCAACTCAAAAGGAAGCAAAGAAATGGAACAGCCATGAGCTGCTTTTGCAACATCAGGTGTGGGACCCCACTGGTAAGGAAGCAGTGCTTTCAGTTTCAAGATGAGTGAATCAGAAAGCAAAAATAGGTAGTGAAAGGAGCCCTTGAAAGGAACAACACATTTTTACAAGGTTAAGAATAGAGGAAATGTAGAACACAAGATGCTGGAAGGCATCTAAATACATACTCAGCATCAGTTTTTAGCATGAGGATATGGGAGTCCATGAAAGGATACACTCTAGGCTGTCCCATTGGCTAAGGAGGGGAGAGAGAGAGAGGTGACATAGGGAAGCAGGGAGATATATATTCTTCATCATGTGACTACAGAATTAGCAAGGACTTGGACACAAACTTATAGTATGTTTAATTTGCATTAAGTTACCTATAATGTAAATGTGCATAGAAGGGCATAGAACAGAGATATTTTCAAAATGTGATAGTGATTTCTTTCTGGTGACTGAATTTCAGTTGATTTTAAATTTCTTCATTGAAGATATTCAGTTGTGGTTTCCAAGTCAGCATTTGTCTTAATATATTTAGTAGAATAGTCTGATTTATTACTTTTGCATATTTATGAGTAACATGAAGACAAAGTTTAAGGACCTATCTATAGGTTATCATGCTCAGTGGGTTAATCTCTTGCTTGTGATGCTGGCATCCTATGTTGGAGTGCTGCTGCTCTACTTCTGACTCAGCATTCTGCTAATGTGCCTGGCAAAGCAACAGGCAATAGCCCAAGTACTTGGGCCATCTATATGTAAGGTCTGGAGGGAGTTTCTGATTGATGGCTTCAAAATGGCCCAGCCCTGGATGTTGTCATTTGGGGAATGCAGCAACAGATGGGAGAGCTTAATTTTTCTCTCCCTTCCTCCTCTATCCTTACCTTACTCCTTCTCTCCTCTCATTTCTTTCTGATACTCTTCTGTCTTAAAAAAGCCGTGTGAAAGTTCTCAGAATTATTTGCATTTTATCAAAAGCAACTTATTTTCAGAAACTGTCAAATTATTACAAATATAAAAGGATTAGGAATACATTAAGTTAACACACTTATTTCAAATTTGGGGACTATTTAAATATACTTATTTGTAGGGTTACTAACCTCCTACCCAAGTTAGACAGTAGTTGATTTCCTAAGGGTTAAGGTCATGGAGATACTTTATCTGAAAGTGAACATTGCTTCAGCTAGAAAAATCTTCAGTAAGATTATGGAGGACTTGGGAACTATGCCACGGGAGCACATGCTGAGTAATGTGTTTTTCAGGGAGGCTGCCAGCTTTTGTACAAGAAGGCCAGTATGGAATTTGTTTTATAATCTTTGGAGAAGCTGGAGGTCGAATTTCTTGGAAAATCTTTCCAGGATAAAATTAATATGAAGGCATGTTACCTTGAAACACAAAGCATAATAACACGTGAGAAGAGATCAGGGTGGCTTTCTCTAACCCCAGGGATTATGACTTTTGTTTAGTTCAATTACTGCTATGACTGCCCCATAGAAATCACCTTGCTGGAGTTCTTTTTTTTTTCTTGGAGCTCTGAGCAGTGCCAAAGCAAATGCATTGTCCTTTCTCATCAATTCACTTTTCTCCATTTTTGACAATGTACAGAAAATAAGATGTTATTTACCCTGAAATATTTCAAGTTGCTGGACGTGATGCATATGTTATTTAAGTTTTCCAATTTATCTAACCTGAAGGGTTTAGATAGTAAAAGTTGGCCTCTTTTAAAATTCATTTTAATTATTTGAAACATTTTGATTTTCATTTTGTGTCAAAAGCAAAGTGACAGTGGTCCACTAGATCACTTCTCAAATGTCCACAAAAGCCAGTGCCACTCCAGGCCAAAGCTAGGAGTCCAGAATTCAGTCTATATGGTGGCTAGGACCCAAGCACTTGAGGAATGATCAGTTGTCTCTCAAGATGCACATTAGCAGGAACTAGATCAGAAGCAGAGTAGCTGAGATGCTGATCT
The DNA here is from genome assembly GCF_030435755.1 of Ochotona princeps. Classification (NCBI taxonomy): domain Eukaryota; kingdom Metazoa; phylum Chordata; class Mammalia; order Lagomorpha; family Ochotonidae; genus Ochotona; species Ochotona princeps. Next base: position 73,397,603 of record NC_080836.1, read on the forward strand.
AGAGTGCAAGTCTCTCATGTGGTCACTTAATTGCTATGCCAAACACCTGCTCCTAGGATTCATTTATTAAAGTAAAGCAAAGTATGTTGGTACATTTAAAATTCATATACTCTTTGACGTATGTCATCAAAACTTTTTAAGATCTGCTTCTTTTTATGATGTGAAAAGGATTATGAGTGACTTCATAGCTTTACCTAAACTATGACTTCCCTAAAACCCCTTCAAATTCTCTGTAAGTTTTACAATTTTTTCATTTTGAAGTCAGTCACAGGATGATTGGCAGGCATAATTTAGCTGAGTCATGTTTGTGGATGGATCTGTGAGATGGTTATATGGGAGTTACAGAAGTATCCTCTGCATTGCTGGGTTAGTTTCTCTAGTTCTCAAGTCTTCCTGGTGCTGTCCTGCTGCTGCTGCTGCTGCTGCTGATCCTGCCTGCCAGAAATGTGAGGTCTGCTCAGGTTATACAATCTAAGTCTTTGTCAGCTGAATCCCAGTGCCTTGTCAGAGGCTGTAGCCACAACAGTATATTCAGATGAACTAGGAAACAGCAGAAGGACACCAGTGCATTTTGTTTGAGGACTTCTCACTTCCATCTTCCTTCATTTGCTTGGAAATTGGTGGGAGCAGATATCTGAGCAACATTTTTGAAACCTGACTGTCCTAAGTAAAACAGTACTTTAAGCCTGCCTTATGTGTGTCTATTCCTACAGAAGAATGCATGTGTTTGACTTATCAATTCTGTGTTTACAGAGGGCCTTCTAGCAAAGTATTCAGGAGTACTAGGTTGGGGCAGCTTCACTGAGTATAGGTAATTTTCCTTAGTGAAAAAAATGAGCCAGGGGCAAAAAACCTTTGGGTCAGAATATTCCAGGTGAAGGACCACTATGGAAAAAACAAGGATGAATTCCACGGGTTCATGGACTAAACAGAGTGTGGAAGTGAAGGAGGTGGGGATGAAAAGAACTGATATAGAGAGATAAGTATAAGATTTGGTGGACCTTGTAGGCCATGGAGAAAAGTTTGGATTTTATTAAGAGTAATTAATCATTGGAATCCTTAAGCAAGAGAATAATACAATCTGATCTGTGATTTTTCATGTTTTTTCTGAATGCCAAGTGGAGAATAGATTGTGATGGAATAGGGGGACTAGAGAGTTATCCAACTAGTAACCCACGTGAGGGGTGATGGTGACTCAGATAAGATTAGTAGCAACTGAAGAGAGAAGTGTCATGTAACATTTTACAGTAGATCCCACAACTTGGTGATGAATGCTTGGAAGAAGAAAAAGTATGAGTCAAACAATTCTTACATTTGAGTCTGAACAACTAACTGGGTGGATGATAATATCATTTATAGCAGAGGGGGAGATCTGGGAAGGATCTGGTTTGGAGGAATTCTAGAGTTCTGTCTGGTCTTATCATGTTAAACTTAAGTTGATAGATATTGAAGGGGGAGGAGACCAGAGGGCCTCTTGAACCTCACTAGGAAGGCCTAGGCTTGATATTTAAATCTGGGGATTATTGGCACAGACATGCTATGATTTTTGAAAAGATAAATAGAAATTTATACTAGTACATAATTAATCTTGAGCATACGTATGCTCCTGCCAGTCAAGAAAAGACATCTTGGTTCGGAAATTATATAATTATGACTTACAACTTAGAATTTTTGTAGTGGTTGATTATCAGGCTATTAAAATAACCACATCACTTTTATCTGATAATTATAGCTGATTTTCAAGTAATGAGAATAGGCTGATTCACTGAATTAAAAAATGCAAAGCATGAATTTTGTCTTGACAGCCACATATGTGAAATTCCTCCTCATGTCTCCTGAGGCTCAGGGTTAACAGATTAGTGATGCTTAATTCAGAATTGTTACTTCTTTTCAATGTTGTTAGTGTAGTATAACTTGGAAAGAATGCTATTGAGAAAATTCTTATGCTGCGTTCACCCTCATCTGAACTGTTTGCATTAGCAGGCCTAGAAGTTTGGATGCTGGATGTGCTAATAGAGCAATGCTTCATGTTAAATGTCCATTAGATACCTGTTAGAGAGCCAGCTGTTTTGCACAGATTAGCTTTACATTTTTATTAAAATCCCTGCAAGGTAGATTTTTTTCATTTTCATTTTAATAAGGAAATAGAACATTAAGGTCACATGGATAGTAAATGGCCATTAAGACTCAGATCTAGGTATGCTTGCTTCCAGATTCATCAGTTTTTGTTTTTGTTTTTTGTTTTTTGTTTTTGTTTTTGTTTTTCCAGGCTATTAAACTACCCAAATTCCCTTCATCCTCTCAGTCCTCTTCTGTTTTTTTCTATCATCCTCTTTGTGTCTGTCTAGCCAAGTATCCAATTGTCCGTCTGTGAATACATTTATCTTTTTTAAAAAATATTTTTTTATTTATAGTCCCCCCCTTCACCTGCTCCCTGAAACTTCTGCCTTCTGTGTATAGATTTCATCTATTCTTACCTTCATCTCCCAGCCATGTTCACCCACCTACCTTCTGTAAACCTTACTTTCTTTCATTTTTTCCTTAAAATTTCCCTATATGCTTTCCAAAGCTCATTTTGGCTTTCCTTGAGTTCCTGAGTCAAATTTATCACTATCTATCACTTCTTGCACTTCTTTGGCCCTCAGACTGATACACAAGGTCCAGCAAGTTTCCTGCTTCCCACTGTCACATCCAGACTGGTTCTGTTCATTGTTTCTCAAGAACCTGTGCTCTGAGCTCTGTTTTTGCGCATCACATTTCCCCATCTTATATTCTGTCCACATCCACAGCCCACTTCTTACCCCATTGAGAGTTTGCATTTTCTGAATTCCTCTATTTTGAGCTGTGATCTTCATCTTACCTGGTGTTCCAATCCCTGGCCTCAGACGCCATGGACTATAACACTGTCTTCCCTTGCAGGTATGGCTGCACTCTAGGCCTGTTCACATTTGAAATTGTTCCTCATCTGAAACGATATTTTACAACGATACTGGGTTATGGATTGCCTCTCCCCAGTATTCTCTGCCACTGGGTCTTGGCTTTGTTCTTGCCATAACAGACCCTTTCTCTATCATAGCCTCTTCTGCCTCCCTCCCCACAGAGACCTTCTGAGTTTCCATTTAAACTCAGTTCTTCTTAGCTTCAGGACCTCCACACTCTGGCTGGTTAACATATCTCATTTTACTTGCCCTGCAAATCTCTAATTCTGGACATTACCATTTGATTTTTTTTTTTACTCTTGGTCTCATATTACTAAGAACAAAATAAAAGGTCATAAATCCTATTTTTTTAATATCAAGGAAAATGTAGTACAACATTTTATAAATAGCTCTAAGTCCCACAGTTGGTTAATTCAGTGATCTAAATAACATAAAAAGGAGATCTGAGATCTTTTCATTCCTGTAAAACTCTCCATCCTTATTGTCCTTGTTAGTACATCTTCAGTTTCCTGCTTGTTCGACCAGTTGCTGTAGGTACAGGGCCCATGCACAAATATAACTTAGCAGAAAAATTAGTCTGATGGGTATTACCCCAAAATGCAAATCTACAACTAAGATCACTTCTGGCCTTGGTTCAGTCTCATTACTAATTAGTTCCTAATTGTGGTGCTGAGTCCTTTCCAATTCTAATGTTATTGAACCACATACACTTCTTTCTTCCTGCATCAAAAATTTCCCTTTTATCTGTTCCTATTGCCCCTACTCTAACGTGTTTCCCAACTCCCAACAGTACTTACCTTACTCCTGTCCGTTGACTATACATTACGTTCACTTGGTACGTTACTCTTCCATGGTGTGACTCAAGTGGGTCTCTCAAGTGCATATGAATGTGACAGTCAGGCTTCATCATCACCTGGGCCTGTACTACGTTTTCAATGATCATTTCGCCTGTTGGGGTTTATGTATCAATGGGCCAATCAATCGAATATCCCTTGCTTTTCTTCAGTGTCCTCCATATTTCCCCACCTTTTTGTTCGTATTCTCTCAAGATGACTTTCTTCCTTTTTTTTTTCTTAAAGATTTATTTTTATTGGAAAGTCAGATACACAGAGAAGAGGAGAGACAGAGAGGAAGATCTTCCGTCCGATGATTCACTCCCCAAGTGAGCCGCAACGGGCCCCTACGCGCCAATCCGATGCCGGGAACCTGGAACCTCTTTCGGGTCTCCCACGTGGGTGCAGTGTCCTAATGCATTGGGCCGTCCTCGACTGCTTTCCCAGGCCACAAGCAGGGAGCTGGATGGGAAGTGGAGCTGCCGGGATTAGAACCGGCGCCCATATGGGATCCCGGGGCGTTCAAGGCAAGGACTTTAGCCGCTAGGCCACGCTGCCGGGCCCTGACTTTCTTTCAACTCTGCATATTTAATTACTATACACTTTAAAGTATAACTCCTATACATTTTCCTGATCTCTTTCATTCTCAGTAAGAAATTTCAGTCTTTGTTGAATTTTGCAGCTTATCATATCAGCTATTAATTTTACATGGTTTAAAAAAGTACTGTTGATTGCTTTGTACCCTCAATTTCTGTATATTCCACTAATGTCATTTGAACCATTCTTGCAGTGCTTGATTTTTGGTCGTTTTAGGTGTTAATTTTTTTTTCCTTTTTCTCCTGACCTAAGACCCTTCTGAAGCCGATGCTATTTGCTATGTGCTTAAAGGACATCCGGCTTCTGGGATCCTCTGGGAAGTACATAATTTTGTCTGGAAGAAATCCAAGCACCATAACTAAAACTGTTCCTCTGGGTATTTAGTTGGATTGATATAGGGTTGTTTATGTGTTTGTTTGTTTTTTTTTTAGTTAATACAATATTTTCCAATAGAAATAACAAAAAGTAACTGTTACCAAGTTAACAATGAAGGACCCATTTTTTGTTAATGTAATTGTTCTCTACATTACCAGACACTGTTGAAACAACTTTTAAAATACTTTTGGGGAGTGGATGTTGTGGTACAGTGGTTAAGCTGCTGCTAGGGACACCTGTCTTCCATATCAATGTGCTGGGATTGAGTTCCACCTCTGCTTCTGATGCATCTTCCTGCTAATGTGCACGAGAAGCATAGATGATGGCTTAAGTACTTGAGACTTAGATGAAGTTGCTGGCTTCTGGCATTGGCTTGGGTGAGTCCTGATTGTTGTGTGTGCATTTAGGAGTTAAAACAGCAGATAGAAAAGCTCTCTCTCTCTCTGTCTCTCTGTCTCTTTCTCTCTTTCTATCTTGCTTGCTGTTGCCCTTACTCTCCATCTTTGCCCCCTCCCACTCTGTCACTCTGACTTTCAAATAAATAAGACTTAACATTACTTCTGGAACCTAGCCCCATGAGCTGGTGCCTCGTTTCTCACCGTTATCACCTGTCACTGCGGTTAGGTTCATCTACCTGCCATTTGTCCATGGCAGCATTATTTCTACCCAGATGAAGTCCCTGGATGACGCTCTTCTGCCTACTTCATTCTCTGATTCTCTATTGCATTCACAATTAAATCCAAGTCTACCGCTTGTTCGTTTTAGATTTTAATCCCATTTACCTTTCCCAGGTTTATCTCTCACCACTTTCTTAGCTGTGATTCACGTACGCAGCTACACTGAGATTTTCGTTGCTGCTGGAAAAGTCCATGCTCGTCTGAGGCCTGAAATAGCCTCTTCATTTCTTACTATGGCCCTTGGATTAATTATGTCTAGAACAAATGCCACCTCATCAAAGGTGTCTTTCCTGACTTCCTCAGAGAGTGGCCTTTTGCTGGATCTCTATAATATCCATTCATTCATGCATTCATGTGTTGAATGAACATCAAGGACACAAAGGCATGTAAGCTGAAGCTTCTGGACTTTAAGGTAAAGTTCAGGAAAACGTGAAAAGAAAGGACAGACCAAAGTTGAGCAAACCCATGTGGTAGAACAAACATGAAGACTTCATGTCCGAGAAGATGTTAGAGAATTCAGAAAGCAAAAACAATAAAATAACCTCCAAATTTCTGCTTTGAGAGATACAATAGATATATCGAAATCTATAGAGGGGATATAAAATGAAGCAGCAAACCAGTTGGGAAGTGTGGCAAGTTTAGTTTCAAGGTGTGTAGAATATCTCTAGTGGATATGTTCAACATGCAATGGAAAATATGTGAATCCAGAGTTCAGATGATAGGCCTGAGATTAAGATAAATTTCTAAAAGATTTCAAAAAGTGTGTAGCAATTGGTGTCAGAAAAATTTCTGAGCTTACTGGGCATTTTGCCTGTTTTCTGCTTCTTTACCACATTTGTAACATGATTATCTGTTGATTGTTATATTTTTCTTGCTTTCCCACAAGGACATTCATTTATTAATTCAACTTATATCCTTTGTACATATAACACTGCTTTGCACATAAGCATTTATGAGTTCACTCAACCTTGTCCTAATCATGAGTGAGGCGATAATGAAATTCATTCATTTAACAAATTGTTAAGCACATTCCACATTCTGTGCAATACCTTAGACATTGAAAATGCAGCAGTGAAATGGTATACTAACTAAAAAACGAGGTAGTATCAAATCATAGAAATGCTAATGCTGACTCTACAGAGTTCTTATTATATGTCAGGTTTTATTTTCATCATTTAATGTGGGCTTAAAATTTAATACAAAAAACTATAAGGTAGGTAGTAATAGTTCTATGAAGGGAATTAAGCAGAGTGATATGGTGGCAAGTGTCTCAGGGCCAGTCTGCTGGAGGGATCAGAGAAGGTCATAAGCTGAAGCTGAATTGTGAAGGAGTCAGACATGCGATCTGGAGGAGAAATAGTCAATGCACAGTTCAAGTGCATTTGAAATCTGCTTTCTTCTTTTTCTCCCATTTCCTCATCCTCTTCCTTCAAAAGTAAAATAATACATTTTTTTTAAAAGCATTGCAAGTAGCATTCACTAGCCTTCCAATACAGGTAACTCAATATAGCAGTAGTTCATTGTAGAACTCAAGGCTTGGACAAAATACCTTTCAATGTGCATGAAGATATTCACTTATGATGGGTGAGAATTGAGGAATTCTGCTCCATTTCTAACAGCTATTTTATGGTAAATAGCATCGAGACAATCACATGAAACAAATACAAAGAACTGATTCAGATCCAAAAGTAGATTGTTTGATAACAATAGCAAAAATGAACAAAAGCATACCCACTTTATCTGATCACCTTTTTAAGGCTAAAATGGGGATGTTCTCAACAACAAGAAATTATGGCCATTTCTTTTTCATTCATTCCCCCTTTATACTTACAGGTTTTTTAAAAAAAGATATTTATTTATTTTATTTGAAAGGCAGATTTACAGAAAGAAAGAGAGAGAGAAAGACAGAAAGGGAGAGAGAGAGAGAGAGAGAGAAATCTTTCATCTGTTGGTTCGTTCACCAAATGGCCACAAAGGCCAGAGTTGAGTTGATCTGAAGATCTGAAGTCAGGAGCCAGGAGTTTCTTCCGGGTCTCCCACATAGGTGCAGGGTCCCAAGCACTTGGGTCTTCCTCCACTGCTTTTCCAAGCCATGAGAAGAGAGCTGGATTGGAAGTGGAACAGCCAAGACATGAACCAGTACCCTTATAGGATGCTGGCAGAACATGGAGAAGATTAGTCCGCTGAGCCATCACAGCATTTGTGTCATTGTTAACCACTGAAGGCAACTATGAGGACTGGTAGTTGGAGTTTTACTTTTTTTATTGTTGTTGTTGTTGTTCTTAGATGAAGTTTTTGACGAGGCAGTGGTAGGGGATAGGAAAAGAGTTCATTAACGCCCAGATATGTCTGTTCTAGAAGGAAGTCCCCATTTCCCAGAATGAATATAAGCATAATTGTTATTAAAAGAAATCTATGAAGAAAGATCTCTCAAAGTAGGCAAATAAGGAAAAGGGCTGTTCTGTAGCAACGAGGCTTAGAAGGAATTGCTTCATCCATTTACTTCAGTTTTCAAATGAATAAGACCAAGTGTCTTCTCCAAAGTCCCAGTCTTTAAGTGATGGAATTCTGGGTGTTGTTTCTTGTTAGATGTTTGCATAGAGCTTTATACTTATGGGGAAGTCAATATTGTGGCATAGCAAGTTAAGCTATTGTTTGTGATGCTCCTGTATCAGAGTGACACTTCAAACCTGGCTTCCTGCTAATGTGCTTGAGAAGGCAGTGGAAGATGGCCCAAGTACTTAGGTCTGTGCCTCCCACGTGGGAGACCAAGGGGGAGTTGTTGGCTTGAGGCTTTGGGGACTGAGACAGTGGGCAAATGATCTCTCTTTCTCTTTTTGTCTCTTTGTTTTTGTTATTGAAATAGATAAGCAAATCTTAAAATTTATAATCTTACCTGTAGATATTGGCAATTTTAATTTTAGCAAGAAATGTAATTTAGAAAGAAGAGTGTGCACAGTTTAATTTTAAATATATTCTATTGAGAAATTAGCAGAATTTAAATGGGGTCTTTGTATTTAACCATGTGAATACAGAAACAATTTTGTTTTTATTTTCATTAATGAGTTAATGAGTAAATTTATATCTATTTGGATTTTTATTGAGGGAATGAGATGTAAGCATGGAATTTGCATATGAATTAAAGTCTAATACTAGTAAAATACAAAGCCAGTATATTTTAAGGGGTCCTGAATATCTCTTTTATATTTTATCTTTTTAGTTTCCTATTTCTGTATTATTTCTACTTCTGTTAATGCTAAATTTAATATAATCCCAGAGGGCAGTTAGGAATTTGCTCAATAATCGCAAAAAAGAGCTATAATTTTTGCTATCTTTAAACATCTCTTCAATGTTTTCTAAGAAATTCATCTATTTTACTGGTTTCTTACTATCCCTTTCATTTGGTATTAGGCCAACTCTTTTCATTCTTCCTGTAGTTTAATTCAAATTCTATTTCCAAAATTATATGGATCTCAAAGTTTGAAATCCAGCTGATCACTCTGGATGATATTCTGTTATGTGTTCTTGTACGTGAGTGAACTTTTACTAACATTTCATAATTCATTGCTTTGACTTCTTTTGTTAAATAAATATGAGATAGGCTGAGATGGGAGAGTAGCTATGTTTGGTGATGTGGTTGAATGATTTGTCTACAGTACCACAGGTCTGGCATTGTGCCCGGAGGGTTTTTGCTTACATCCTTGGCTACAGATCAATTGTCTTCTTTTAAGAAAAGAAGAGGGCCTGGCTTGGCAGTTCTCGCCTTGAACAGGCCGGGATCTCATATGGGGGCCAGTTCTAATACCGGCAGCCCCGCTTTCCATCCAGCTCTCTGCCTGTGGCCTGGGAAAGGAGTCAAGGACAGCCCAAAGTCTTGGGAACCTGCACCTTCATGGGAGACCCAGAAGAGGCTCTGGGCTCCTGGCTTCGGATGGGCTCAGCTCCAGTAGCCAGCTGCATGGAGAGTGAATCATTGGATGGAAGATCTTCCTCTCTGTTTCTCCTCCTCTGTATACCTGTATATCTGACTTTCCAATAGAAATAAATATAAATCTTTAAAACAAAAAGAAAAGAAAAACCACAACAATGGTTGATTCAAACATTTTCAAATTTTTTTATAGTTAGATTGTTGCTAGCTTTTAGGGCCTCCCTAAGAGGCGGTTGAACTTGAACTGGACAAGTGGGATGCTGGACTCTGTATGGTGTAAACTTTTAATTAGGGAATCTCAACAGAACTTGAGCTGTGGTTATGCATCAAGGTGAAGGAATTCATGATGGGGGAAGGGTTTGGGGTGAAGGGGGGGGAATCCCAGTACCTATGAAATTGTGTCATGTAATGCAATGTAATTAATGAATAAATGAATATTTAAAAAAAATGGCTTGCAAATTAACAATATCAAAATATCATTATTTGCAAAATATTCTCATTTGTTTTATATTTTTGTTCAAGTGAGGAGTTCGATGAGTGATTATTTGCACAATGAAGATTCTGTTGTGTACAATTGGGCTTGTTAATGAGCTTCTCGTAAGAGTAAACTCCTTATTTCAGGCTGATATGATTTACAAATATAGCATTTAGTATGTTTATTCATTTTAGAAGCACTGAGGACTTAGCACTAGGATGTTTTGAGGACTGAATAAGTATTTTCTGTTTTGGTCATGTTGGCATAGTACCTGGCATATTGAAAGGATGGGATTAATGTGGGTTGTTCTTACAGCTAGATTCTGTGCTAAGCAATGAGGATGGAAGATTTAAGGATGTAACTTCAAAGGTGTCAGAGGCTGGCAACGAGGTCTGTAGAGATGGAGGCAGAATTATAATTTTCACTGTTTTATAGTTGAATCCAGAGCCTTCTACCGGTTTATACCCCAAGTCAATGCATCTGTTCTTTAGTGTAATAATTGCTTCAGCAAAACTACATAAAGAATTATGAAAGGGTGAATAGCATGTAATATTTTCACTGTGTATTTACTCTGTTGTTTAGTAGCTGAAGGCATAGTACTAATTAAGAGACAAAGAAACTCTTGTGCACTACTTTACTAAATATACTTTTCCTCCTTCAAAAAATTCTGGGAAAATATATTTCAAAATGTTTATTTTGATGCACAATATTTGAATTACATATAATGTTTTCATATGCATTTCCATAACCTCTTAAAGATCCCTAATATTATGGATTTCATTTATTTATGCACACTGAAATAAATTTACCTTTAATCCTGCCTTCCATGAATTTTTGAAATCCCTTAAGTTTTAATGAAAGAACTTTGGCTTATCTATTTTTTTTTTAAGAAAATATTTGTTTCAGTGTTAGAGTTACAGAGAGAAAGGAAGAGACTGTCTGTGTGTGTGTGTGTGTGTGTGTGTGTGTGTGAGAGAGAGAGAGAGAGAGAGAGAGAGAGAGAGAGAGAGAGAGAGAAACCTTCTATCTTTTGGTTCACTCCCTAAATGGTTGCAATAACCAGGGCTGGGCAAGTTGAGATCCAGGAGCCAGGGGCTTAATTCAGGTCTTCCACTTCAGGCCCACACATTTGGGCCATCTTCTGTTGCTTTTGCCAGGCCAGTAACAGAAAGCTGGATTGAAAATGGAGCAGCTGGGACAATGAACTGCCACCCATATAGCATGCCAATTTCATAGGTGGTGGATTTACCTGTGCTCCAGTATAGGTGTTTCAAGCATCTGTTTAATCTGATATACAATAATTTGGTTATCTTAAAACCAAGCCAGGCTTAACCTGCTGTTTTAATTTGGTGTGTTTTAAAATATATGAAATTAATGTTTTGCAAGATTTATTTATTTATTTGAAATGAAGAGTTACAGAGAGAGAGAGAGAGGCTAGGAGATAAGAGATTCTTCTGGGTCACGCGCATGAGTGCAAGGTCTCAAGCACTTGGGCCATCTTCTGGTGTTTTTCCAGTTGTATTAGCAGAGAGCTGGATTGGAAGTGAAACAGCCAGGACTCCAAACTGGCATTCTTATGTAATATTGGCATTGCAGTTGGCAGTTTAACCCACATGCCACAAAACTGATGGTTTTTAAAATATCTTAGATGGTAACGTTCTTACATGGAACAGAACCTGCAACAATTATGGGCTCTGATTTCCAAGGAAATTTGAGATGGATTAATAAAAAACTATTTTCAGTAACAATAAAATATATTAAAAATAGCTCATTTAAGCTTGCTGTGCTAGAACCTCAGAAGAATAGCACCCTGTTTATAATTTCTTTCTGTGAAATATTTGGATTTTTATGTGTTTCTTTTAATAGGTGTTTCCTAAGTGATCCATAATATTAACCTTGTTAAATGTACAAAAATAGTTTTGTATTTATAATTTAAGTGCAAGAAAGAGTAGTTAATGTTTCTACTTACATTTGTACTAAGACAGTGAAACTGTCAGAAAAATGATTTTCATACTGAAAAAAAATTGTGGTAGATCAGAAACAGGCTAGTTATTTCCTTGTTAGCTTTTCTGTCTGCAAGACTTTACAAATAAAACTTATGAATAATCAAAAAATAAAAGGATTGTGCATAGAATTTAGCTCTGTTTCTTTTGTTTTAAAACATGATACATTTCAGATATGTTTTTAAAAATATACTGGTCTGTTCTTAAGTTCTTTAATAAGTGTGTATGTTTCAGAATTTTGGAGAGATTTTGGAATTCCCCAGTATAACCACAAGGGTTGCTGAATGTTTTGGTGGAAGGGCAAGATGACTGTGTCTTCTACCAGTGTGGTTTCGGTCAGATGGCCAGGCTTGCTTTGTCTCAGTTATCTTCCCTGTAAATTGGTAACATAACCACCATCTCATGTGGCAACTGGGAGAAGAAAACAAAATTTATTACTGAGAGCACTCTTCGATGTTTTGTTAGTTACAGTGGGCATTTTTATCTTAAGTTAATTCTTATTCATGAGTTCAATGTCATCTGACTTCACAAAGGACCAAGTGAAAAGAATGCTTTAAGTTGGGATTAGCAAACTATCAACTCCTATCTTTTATTGTAAATGAAGTTTCATTGCAACCTATTCATTTAGCAAGTATCTGTAGCTGTTTTGGAGCGGAGTGGTTGTGACATAGCAGCATGGTCCCTACAGCCTACAATATTTACTGTTATTATCCATTGAAAGTTTACCAATCCCTATCTAAATTGTTTCAGGAATTGTTTATTGATTGTGAGTTATAATCTTTTGTGTAAATAGGAGGCTCTGCTTTCAGAGAGGTGCCATGGGAGTGGAGTACAGCATTACTTAGCTATTCCTGGAGCTAACCAGAGAAGTCTGATTATTTGTGATTAGTGCTGTTACCACCTGGCACAGTTGGAAATACTCAATCTAGGAGTGATAGAAGGAGATTTGGACAGGACCAGAACTTGCCATCCATAGTTCAGTTTTGGAGTTGGGAGGAGCTAGAGACAGAATCCCACCACATGATGCCCTTTATCAGCCTAAAATTGTGGAAATTATTCAGCGCTTTTATTAGGAAGTATGGATTCAATCTCTCTCGAACTCTGCCTTTCAGATAATTTTTTTTTTTAAAAAAAGCATGCAGGAGCCAGATAAGTACCATAAATGAGGTTTGACTGGCAGAACATTAGGGAATCGCCAGGAGTGGAAGGAACCGTGCAGTAGTATGAGCCCAATGTGACCAGATCTTTTGGTTTGTCAAAAAAAAAAAAAAAAAAGGTGGAAACCAGATTTATCTCTGATATTGCCTGATAGATAATTCTGTATATTGTATATATAGGATTATCTACACACATCTCTGGGCTAGTTGTATTCTATAGGCCAAGACTTTGCAGGTTCTGGTTTAGATACTCTACATTTTTTTCTAATGTTCTCTCCTCTGGGTGCTTAATTTATATGCTAAGAATATTTCATATCTTACCTAGTTATTTCCCATTAATTTGCCTGAGAGAGAATATCAGGCTAGATGGCATGTCAGAGAAAGCACAGATATTACATCAGAATGCAACTCCAAGTTTCCCCTTCACCATTAGAGTTCTATATCCTTAGGCAAGTGGGTTAACTTCTTAGATCTTGTTTTCATCACCTGTAAAATGGGGATAAGTCCTCACCCTTCTATCTTGTTTGGGGATTGTGCTGTGCTTGAATGAAATCACGTAAATGGAAACACTTAGTAAATGCTAAAGTACCCAACAGTTCTCAGGAAGAACAACTGTATGTTCTAACTTTCCAAGGCTAATTAAGGAGAAAACAGACATGAGGCAGCAGAGTATCACTATTATTAGAGGAGAGAGAGACTTCTTAGAACTTTCAGTATAAGAACAACTGTTTTGATGTAAATCTGTCAAAATTACTAAATTAAACTGAGTGTTATTTTGGACCCTCAGCAATTTGTAGCAGACACACACACAGTCTTAATGAGCTTTGCACATTTTTAATGAAGTGTTGCTAAATATAAATGCATATTTATGTCATATCAGTCATATTTTAAATATTATTTTCTCAGAGCAAGCATCATATCATATGTGATGTAGTTTTCAGTTCATAAAACTGAATGAATAAGGTTTATTTTCTTATAGTGGAGTTGTTTAGAAGGTTGAATGAATTTTAGCACAGAAAAATTCACTTTCAGTTTTAGAAGCAGAAACACATTTCTCTGTAACATGATCAGACATGTGATAAATGCCTCTTTTTGTGGAAGCCTTCATGCTAGGCAGTAGAGGGGCGATGGTAGATCCTTGTGTTTCTGTGGAGAGACTGAAGGCAGGCATGGAGAATTGTCACTAAGGGAACATGCAGAGGCTGAGTGTAGGCGGTTTAAAGGGATTATGGTGTGACTTACCAGTGACAAGAACGAGTGTCAGGTATACAAATGCATTTTATCAGTTATTTTTCACTTGTTTATCACTTTATTTTTTTCTCTGGTGTGATTTCTGAGGTGAATTGTAAAGATCTCAAGGGATCAAATTAGATCGTGCTGAGTGAAAAAAAAACTGAAAGAGCTGAAAAAAAAAACTATAATAAAGAATAGTTAGGATTCTTGCTTTTGAGCAAACCTTAAAAATGCACAGAACAAAATATTTGATTTTAATTTTTCTGAATAATTATGATTACTATTCTTGTTCTTATTCAGTACTTATTCATGGTAGTTTGCTATACAAGGCATTGTGGTAAGCTGCGGGGGGAAAATCCGAAAGAAAAACCGCCGATCCGTGCCTTTGCATTGCTTTTAACATAATTGGGAGATAAAAAGTTTGGTTGGTTTGAGGAGAGAGTCACCACCTAACGTGGCTTGAGTTGTAAAAAGGCTTTCCTAAGGATGAACTCTGGGGATTTGAGCTAGACCTTGAAGGATGGTAGGGTTTACATAAAAGTTTCTTTAGAGAGAGCTGGTGGTAGAACAAAGACACAGTGGCAATGAGTTGTGAAGAGACTAATATGACTGAAGTACATGAATTTCTGGCAGGGGAGGGGGAGACCTGTACAGGTTGGTGGGCAGTGAATTGGAAAGGGCTTTAGCTCCAGGCTGGAGTGGTTTCATTTTAAAGATAAAGTTTTCTATAGTTAGTAAAGCCTGTTGGCAAGATTATGTTGTACATAAAGATGTTTGGACATGAATAACTATGGAGTTTGCAAAAGGCATTTCTGAGTACACAAGGCCTACTTTATCCAAGAGTGATGCATTCTAAGAGTCCTAGTGAATGCCTAAGACAATGGAAAGTCCTGAATCTTATACATTCGCACACAAATGCATTTTTTCAGTTTTCTTTTAAAAAATGATTTTTATTTATTTTAAAGGCAGAGGGAAGGAGAGAAAGAGAGAAAGAGAGAGAGAAAGAGAGAAAGAGAGAGAGAGAGAGAGAGAGAGAGAGAGAGAAATTTTCTATTTACTGGTTTATTCTTCGAATGGCTTCAAAGGCCTGGTCTGGACCAGAGTTAAGGCATGAGCCTGGAACTCTATTCTGGTCTCTCAGTGGCAGGCAGGGGTCATGTACTTGGGCTATGCTTTGCTGACTACTTAAGTTCATTAGAAAGAAACTGGGTTGGAAGGCAAAGAAATGCTCTGAGATGCTGGAATTGCGATGATATTGGTTCCATTTCTTTTCCTTCTTAACTGAATATTTATCACTCATTATGGCTGTCATGTTTTGCAGTTGGAGGTGCAAAAGCAAAACTAGCACTGATTTCATTATTCTTTGTCATGAATTGAAGATTCATTCTTTCCAAGGTCATGATCAACCTGCTTTTCTTTCCTTATTAACAATTTTCACCTTCTCACTCAAAGGAAGCTTTTGAGGACTTCTGGCTGCACACTCCATCTGCCAGTGTTACTACTTTTGCATTTGAGGCCCATTATTAAGTAGGAATAGGAGTTACTTGAGCACATGCAGCATGATACTGCAATAAAAAGCCAAAAACTAAGAGATCTATTCAGTTAATGAGCAGATAGTGTATATATTGTAGATATGTTGAAGAAAGGGAAGGGATGTTTGGAGTGTTTCAGATGTCATAATGCCACTCAGAAGAGTACACAATTTAAAACTTGTAAGTTGTTTATTTCTAGAATTTTAAATTGTTGATTATAGGTACCTAGAACTGCAGAAAATGAGACTGTGGATGAGAGAGGGCTACTCTAACTAAAATTTAGAATATGTTTTATTCAGGACAGAATCAAAGCCTTCCAAAGAAGAAATGATTTTCTGAACTTTCACCCGGAGTCTACTTGGAGTCTTTTGAAGTCCTAATCCACTATATAAGGAACAAATGTGCAGAGAACTGCCCACAAGTCTCAGATTAGAAGTGGAGAATTCCATTTTGCTAAAGATAGTTTTGCATTTGAAATGTTAGTTTATTTTCAGCCTATGTATGTGCCAGTGAGAGTTGCCTTACTTTGGGGTAGTTACAAAGTCTCATGTTGTATGAGAGTATACTTATTCAATTTCCCTTATTTTGGGAAAGACACTTTAGACTTAAATTACCTCAATCAGTGCTATTTTCCTGTGCTCATAGAGGTGTGCTGACATGATGCGTTAAAAGGGATTTGAAGAAATTTGATATAATTTCTGTTATTATTCCTGGAGGTATAAGTTTCCAATTGCCATCACAAAATATAATTTTAAACATACCCTTTAAAACAGCACAGTAGGTTGGGCCCGGCGGCGTGGCCTAGCGGCTAAACTCCTCGCCTTGAAAGCCCCGGGATCCCATATGGGCGCCGGTTCTAATCCCGGCAGTTCCACTTCCCATCCAGCTCCCTGCTTGTGGCCTGGGAAAGCAGTCAAGGACGGCCCAAAGCTTTGGGACCCTGCACCCATGTGGGAGACCCGGAAGAGGTTCCTGGTTGCCGGCATCGGATCGGCGCGCACCGGCCCGTTGCGGCTCACTTGGAGAGTGAATCATCGGACGGAAGATCTTCCTCTCTGTCTCTCCTCCTCTTTGTATATCTGACTTTGTAATAAAATAAACAGATCTTTAAAAAAAAAAACAGCACAGTAGGGATTTATATTGTGGAATCATGGGTATATTCCTTAGTACAATTTCCTTGACCCAATGTGACTGGGCATTAATAATTTATAAGAAAATTTCTAGTGAGGATAGATTTAGAAAATGTTCTACACAATTCAGACAGTTCTGAAAATGTGCTTTTCAGAAAAAGAAAGGTGACAAAGTTTATGTAGAAATTAGAGCGTCTAGATAAAAATTGTTGCATGGTAATTAAAATATTCAAAATTAACAGACCTTTATAGGATAGATGCTTAATATATGGAGAATTAAATTAACTATTAATCTTTTAGGTTTGAATAAATGTACAAAGATTAATTTCATGTGTAATATTAAACACTGCTTCTGAGTGTGTCTGAGTTTGCTTCTGAATTAGACTGGCATATGAATTGGTAGACTTGGGTACAGCAGATTTTTCTGCCCCGTGTGAGTTGGAATCAGGTAAGCCATTGGATACCTGAATAGCTGGAACAGTATTGATTTTCTTGGTTCTCTGGCTTCCAGATTCAGATGAAATTATGATACCAGCTTTCTTGTGTCTTCAGCTTAAATATGCTCATCATGAGATTTCTTGGCTGCCATAATGGTATGAACCAACTGAACACAGTCTTTCTCTCTGCCTATATAGGGTTCTCAAAAAGTTCATGGTCTATTTTTTTGGGAAAACGAGGTAAGCTCTTATTCACTTGTTAAAACACATAGCAGCTGATATAGTTCAAGGCATAATTAAGAGCAAGACATTGTTTAAAAAAAATCTCTATTAGAGAAATGTGAAGTCCTGCCAAAATTGAAGAATAAATATGAAATTGTTGGCAAAGCCGTAGCACAAGAATGGTGAAATCAGTGTTGCTTTATGACAAATTATAAGGACAGTGCCCAAAGAGATTAGTAGTTAATGAACAAATATCTCAGTTTAGGAAGGGATGAGAGAGATAGTGTTGAAGATGAAGATGCCAGTGGCCAACAAAACATATTAATTTGCAATGAAAAAATAAATCTTGTCCATACATTCTGTGAAGGATGCAAAGGACCATCAACAGACATGATGGTCAATATCGTGTGGATCCCACTTTGTTTACCTTATGCAATTCTCACAGGATTGTTAAAACTTTTGGCTCTAGGTATGCCAAAATTATGATGTTCAGATTGGCTGTAGGACAAAACAGCTTCTTGTGGAAGTTTTCAACAAGTCAGTTCAAGATCTTGAAGCATTTCTTTCAAGAATTGCACCAGGAGATGGGACATGGCTTGGCCAGTAACATCTTGAAGATAAAGCAGTCGGAGCAGTGGGTCCCAAGAAACAGAAGAGGTCCAGTTCAAGCAAAAGTGTCCTGGCCAAGAGCTGAGGTCATGGCTGCAGTTTTTAGAACACTCAAGGAATTTTGCTTGTTGACTTTGGAGGACCAAAGAGTTACAGCATGTTTTTATGAAAGTGTTGTGGGGAAATTATCTAAACATTAGCATAAAAATGGCCACAGAAGCTTTCCCCTATGACAATGCTGCTAATAATACTTCTCATCAAAGAAAAAGAATTTTGTGAGTTTTGATGGAAAATTATTAAGAATACATGCTACAGCCCTGATTTGGCTCCTTTTGAGTTTTTGTTTTTACTTTTTTTTCTGAGTCTATTTTATGATGAATTTCAGGAGCTGGTGCTGTGGTGGTGCATGTTAACCTGCTACTTGCAATACTGACATACTAAATGAGTACCATTTGAGTACATTATTGACTGTTCCATTTCCAGTCTTTGTTAATTCACCTTAGAAGGCATTGGAAAGTGGCCCAGATATTTGGGCAATGCTATTCATGTGGGAGACTTGGACAAAGTTCTTGGCTTCAGCCTGGCCCAACCCTGACAGTTGTGATGATTTGGAGAGTGAACCGCAGCATGGAAGAGCTCTCTTTGTTTCTTTTACTCTGCTGTTCAGATAGATAAGTTTAAGTAAGTAAGTAAATCTTTTGAAAAAGGAATGAGCACCAATCCATTTGCCCTCATGGCTATGATTCCTGAAGCAAATGTGTTCTGGGAAACTTTGTTTATAGGGAATCAGGAGAAGGATTCTGCCATCTGCATTCAGAGGGAAAAGATTCAGTTGTCATTTCTCAAAAGTATTCCTCCAGTTTTTATCCTATCATTTTTTAGTTTCAAATAGGCTTAGTGGAATTCTGAAGCTTTAATTTCTGACAGTGACCCTTGACTGTAATATCTAACAGATATTAAATTTTATCTTCTCTGGAGCCGATGTGTTGTTGTTTCACTCAATGTTTCCTTATAATACCAGCCTTTTTATGTTATTGTGTAGTTGCATATGCTACCAAATCAGTGAAATCTTTCTGTTCTTGAGTGTGAATCTCCTGTAAATTCCTCTGTGGGGAACCTGAGTGTCCATTCTTTCCTTTTCCTCCTCTTTCTTTCCTTTTACTCTCTGCAAGGACAATTGAGATGCTTATACTATCTTCCAGGTGTTATACCAAGTATCAGAAGATCTTCAGAAAAAGGTAAGGTTCCCCAGCTCTAGAAGCTTGTTGTGTAAAAGAGAGAAAGAAAGGTAAATACACTGTCAAATAATGTACAAACAAAAGAAAAAGGATGTGATGAAAGCATCACAGATAGGGGCGTCACGAAAGACTCAAGCTGGGTTTTAAAGGTTTACTAGGCACTAGCTTCACAGCTGTGTGGCAAGTGAGGGTCAGAACAAGAGACTCCCTGGCACTGAGGAACCAACCCAATGTCATTTATGTCCAATGGTAATTTTCCTGAGGTTCACATTTGACAGCCATGCAAATCCCTTAATTGGTGTATGAGTTGAGCTGCTTATTTGATGTCTGCCTCTCTGCTTGGTTGTATCTTTTTTGCTTGCTCTCCTAAATGCAATAAATTCTACAGAATTAATGTAGGAGGTTTGTATCTTAGTGACAAATAGTCATTTTATGAAAGCTGAAAATGCAGTTAAATTGTCACCTGAGTGTTTGCATAAGAAATGTGATTTGGGGGAAAAGTAATAGGTGCCAATGCAAACTTTTCACATTTTGGAAATGAAGATTATTATGAGGTTTCTTCTTGAAGGGTGCTATGCACATCATATTGTACATAGAGACAAGGGACAGTGGAGGAGGAGCAGGTTTGTGATGGGTGAAGGTGAAGTGGGCAAAGCATGGGAGAGAGAAGTAAGATGGAGATGATGGATTCTGAAGAGATTGAGGTGTTGGTCGGTGGGATTGGCTGTCAGGATGTAGATAGATATAAGCCAGAAATGTGAGATAGGAAGACACTGACACTGAATGAAAATAGGAACTGGTAGAAGAGGTTGTTTAGAAGAATGCACAGAGAGACTAGGGGAACAAGGATAGATTTGAAGAGAACCTGGAAACAATGGCCAGAGAAAAAGTGAATGGAAAACACAGTTGTGAACAACCCTGTTAGAAGCTTTATATAAGGGGCTGGTGCAATGGCTCAACTGGCTAATGTGCCACCTTGAAGCACCAACATCCCATATAGGCACCAGTTTGCATCCAGGCTTCTCTGCTTCTGATTCAGCTGCTTGCTTGTGGCATGGGAAAGCAGCAGAGAATGGCCCACTTGGGCCCCTACACCCACATGGGAGAACTGGAGGCTCCTGCCTCCTGGCCTTAGGTCAGCTCAGCTCTGGCTGTTGTGGCCATTTGGGGAGTTAACTATTGGGAGGAAGATCTTTCTTCCAGTCCTTCTCTCTGTAAATCTGCCTCCTCCCCCCCCCCCAAAAAAACTAAATGAATTAAGAAAATGGAACATCTGGTGCCTAGGTATAATGCTCTAGTGGAGTTGTGGCTGAACCTTGCATGCCCCCATGGCAGGCCAAGCTCCATTTTCTTTTTATTTTATTTTTTCTCTTCTCTTCTCTTCTCTTCTCTTCTCTTCTCTTCTCTTCTCTTCTCTTCTCTTCTCTTCCTTCTTGCTTCTTTTCTTTTCTGTCTCTCTGCCTTCTTCTGTCCTCTCCATCCCTCTCTTATCCACTCATTTCATTTTTAAAAGAAGAAATTTGTTATAAAGTGGAGATTGAAAAAGAGGAAATTGGAAGAGGGTTCAATGGTAGAAACGGACAAGGGTAAGGTTAAGTGTTTTGCTTTTAAGCTGAGAAAACCTTGACTTCAACTAATTATAAATTTTCAGTAATGAATTGATTTGATATTAGTGTTCCATCAGTAAACTGATTATGCCATTAGGGGATGAGATCGGCTAGGAAACACAGATGAATAGGTGAAGCACAGAGTCTTTTTTTTAGATCAGTTAAGCTGTTCTGAATAATACTGCAGATACAGTGGGTAATGACATTAAATAGTTGCCAAAACCTGTAGAACAATACAATATAAAAGATATCTCTAAGGTACATTATGGACTTTAGTTGATAATAATATATCCATGTGTGGTAATAAATATACCACATTAATTCAAGATATTAGCAATGGATGAAAGTGTGGAAGGCAGGGGAAGAAAGTATACAAGAACTCTGTACTTTCTGTGAAATTTTTCTGTAAGCCTAAAACTGTTATAGAAGATAAAGCCTTAATTTAAAAAATTACCCATGAAGATCAGTTATTTCCACTGCAACTTTATGTCTACAGAATCTTCTTGGCAAGCATGGTGTTTTTAGGCTTATATAACACAGCTATAAGAAAGAAAAATAACACTCCTCTCAGAGAAATAATCAGTTGAACAAATCGGTAGTTATCAGAATGCAGACTGTAGCACATCCTGTTTTTCTGAGTCCTCTAATTTGCTAGTAAAGCAACCAAAGTCACTTGGAGGGAAGGAGGACGTGCTTGCTGTTAAGGCTGCACTCATGTTAATGTCCTGAGGATCCTATTTGGGCACCATAAGGGAGTTCTCATTATAGCAGATTTAGAGTCTTGCATGGGCAGGACTGGGGGAAGAAAGGAAAAAGAAAGAAGTATGAGATTGAGAGCGAGATGGCAAGAGTGTCAAACTCAACTGTCACACACACATATGTATATATATTTGATGTTGAGGAAACAGTTTATTTTTCTTCACTCACCTTTTCTTCACTCACCTTTTTAAAAATTAGC
This sequence comes from Ochotona princeps, assembly GCF_030435755.1. NCBI lineage: Eukaryota > Metazoa > Chordata > Mammalia > Lagomorpha > Ochotonidae > Ochotona > Ochotona princeps. The sequence continues at coordinate 73,419,553 of NC_080836.1, forward strand.
TTTTTGGGGGATAATCCTTGTCCTTTCAAATGTCCTATACAAACTGCCATATATTTTTAGAGAGTGTGTGTATGTGTGTGTATGTTTGTGCTCATCAAGCATTGAGAACTCTATTCTGGGCATTGCAGTGTTCTTGTGACGATGTAGAGCATCACAAGCAAAGTCGTATGCCTCTGTTTCTCCTCCTTCCATCTGCACACCGTGAGCTGCACAGCCCATGGTGGCCACACCCACTTCCTCTCCTATCATAGCTCAACTGGCAGCTGATAGTTTCTGTGATCTGTGGTAGTCAGTCTCTGATAATGAAAGTGGAAGTGATGACTTTTGCAACTCACAACCACACCACACCCTTTCACATACTCCCCTCCTCCAGTTTTGAGAAAATGTGTACAGGGAATGGTCAAATGCTAGTGAATTTGTTTTCAGCACTGGATGGTCTCCCTGAGTCACATCTAAGAAGAACCTTTCCATGTCCCTGCGTGTGCTGAAGTCTGTTTTAAAATGACAATTCCAGTTGCATATGAACTTAAATTGCTCCCCTTTTGTGTGTGAAGAGCCTCTCTGGTTCTTCAAATTTAATTCAACTAGAACCCAAGTGGTATGTTATCAGTTTTAGAAAGCATACCATGAATGATCTTTATCTTCCATTTCGTGAACCCTGGGGAATGGAACCACTAACCCCTCCACTTACATCCTCTGCAGGGTTATTTTCAGGTTACTTTTACCTCCCCAACTATCCTCCTCCCTGCCCCGCCCACCCCCAAATCATGGAAGTCTAGCTCCTTTACTTCTACCCACAATGTTTTATTTAGTTTATATTTCATTTTGTTGTAGGTTAAGCCTTAGTGGTTTATGCTAAAATATAATTGCTTTCCAAGTATGACTGTTTCTGGTCATAACCTTTATGGGGAAGAAGTTGCTAGTAGCTAAGACTTTGAAATAGTGTATTCAGAAGAAAGCATGAGGGTTTGGTGACCTAATCTGGGTGGGGAAGATAGAGAGTGACACTTAATGAGGGGATAGAAAGTGAAAACAAAACTGAAAGCAGCAGAAATGAAACTGAATTTATTCATTTTTCCCTGGGAATTTTCTTGAGAGCAACTGAGTAAGATGTGTGTTATTAAATGAGATTGTCAGTTGTATGCATGCCCATGTGCGTGTGTGTGAGTGTGTGTTGAATACGTGATTGGGAGGTTAAGACTGGATATGATAACTAGAGAAAAGCAAACATGGACTCTACTTTTGTTAACTAACGTACATCTCAGAATAGTGCTTGATTCCCTGGAGACTTTATGATCACCAGCTATAAGTCTGTTAGGTGTGTGTGTGTGTGTGTGTGTGTGTGTGTGTGTTTAGGAAGCACATATTCATGCTTTCCTTGATATCTAAGATGTTATTTTTGTAAAGTCACAATTTCCTTTTTTTCCCCAAGCTTATTTGTTATTTGTTTGAAAGAAACCTTCTAGCCAGTGGTCTACTGCTGCAAATGTGCACAATAGCAAGGGCTGTGACAGGTTGAATTAAAGAGCTAAGGACCTCATCCAGGTTTCTGAAGTGGCTAGCAGGGACTCAGGGACTTGAGCCATCATCTGCTGCCTCTCTGGGTGCACATTAGCACAAAATTGGATTGGAAGCAGAGGCGAGACACCATTCCAGGCTCTCTGACTTGGGATGTGGATGTCCTTAGTGGTGGTTTAAAACCTGCATGCCCCATCATTTGCCTGTTCTTGATCTCTAACATTATTTTTAGCATTGTATTTATTGTTTGCCCAAACCACTCTTTCATAACAGATTCCTTTTTCTGTGGCTACACAAGGAATCAGGATGTCGGTGTGTTTTTCAGGAAATCCTTTATCTCTACTTGATTTAAGGCTAGCAGTTTGGATGCACAGCACCTTCACAGAAATTGAATCCAGTGATGTTAAGTGATATTATCCTTATGTCCCTATGTTGCACAGTTAGCTTGTGTCCCTTCACCCAAAATGAGACCTGTGACTCCTTTGCTTCTTATTACCCTCGTACAGTAAAAAATAAAGGACATATTCAACAACAATGTGGTGGGAAAAGAATCAATAAATGATGGTAAATCAACCAACAGACAGTGAGACTAGCAGCAGAGGGAAGTAATTGCCACTACCAAGCCTTCAGGGGCCAGAAAAGAGAGGGACATTTATACCTGGAACTCATGGGAGCCTCAGTTTTGATGAGCTGTGATCATCAGTAGAAGAGTTCAATCATTTCAAGACCATGGCCTGGTGGGGAGAAGTCAGGGGAAGAACTGATATTTTTATCTTTGGCTGCTCCCTCCTCCTGGGAAGGACTCCTTCTCCAAAGAGGTACAAGGAAGAGGGTCTATAAACAGAGGCACAGAACAGGGATAGGAAGGTTGACCACGGGTTGGAAGGGACAAATAGAAAATAGTCATAATCATCTTACTTTACTCATACACGAAATGGAAGTGTGAATTGCAAGGATTAAATATAACTTTCAATAAGCACTTAGCATAGCACCTATGATGTGAATAGTGTCCTAAACATGAAGTCCATTAGTAATACTAATAATAAGATTGGGGCATTTTGAGTGGCTTTCCTTGTACTTTCATGATCATCAACCCTTTCACATATCAATATTGTTACAGAAAAGTTGAGTAAGACTGTTTTGTCCCAGACATACCTGTGGGTATGAATATATAACGATATATCTCTTTAATTTGGATGAGCATACATGGAGTCGTAACTTATTGATTGCTAACATTGCACAGGATTTTACAGAATAGATGTATAGGGCATTGCAGTTTTAATAGTTAGCCCTAAAAAGAAATATTCAATCTGTTCTTTTCTGTGTGCTTCAATGCAGATCTGGAAAAAGGAATGGGAAAGGAGTTTTAAGTTGAATGACCAGAAACAACTATGGAAATTTCCTCTTTTCCCATACTGTTCTCATATGTGTGTAGATATGTATCTCCATAGAATGTATACATTTGAGAAACAAGTTAAAGAGGCAGCAGTGTGAATGCATATGGCTGTGAGGCCCAGTGAGTGAATTTTATCTTTGGAGCAAATTCCTGCAAGGAAAGTTAATGCCATTATTATTATTATTATTATTATTATTTACCTAAGCTTTCACTTCCAAAAAGCTTTGACCTCCCAGAGTTGATAACAATTTCATGCTGAAAGTAGATTCATTTTTTTGTATACTCATAGTATCCAAATTATTTTAAAAGAAAGTTGATGGTAGAATAATTAAGGATGAGGCTTCAGTTTTGTCCCAGCTCAGTACATTTTTATTGCCATGCTTAAATTGCCCCAATAGATACCTATGAGTGCAGAGATGTCTGCTAAGAAAAATATACATGAAATTCAGTTTAACAGTATCAATATTCTCTTCTCCACCAGGCCAATTTAGTAATGCTGTAATAATATTACTACTTTTCGAAGAACTTTGACATATAATATCCATTTGTGCAGTCTTCTCTGTGGTCATGAAAGCCTAATGTATTTCAGTTTGAAAGGACCAAAGGAGTCATGGCTTAAACCCTAATTTTATGAATGAGGAAATTGATGCCCACAGAGGCAAAGTGTCTTATTCAAGGTCATAGCAGTATTGGCCTGGAAAAGTGCCAAATACCACTTCTACTCACTTTGTACTTCTATTTTAGAGACTTTTATTAAAAGGGACCATTCAAAAGAATAGTGTAAACAATGAAGCATTATCTTGCATGACTTTTCTGGGGATGTTTATGCTGGTATTTCAGCATATACTCTTTAGTAAGTATAGTATGCATACTGAAAATTATACATATCATTAATACACAACTTCATGAACTTTCATAAAGTGAACATACCTGTGTATCCAGAGCCCAATCCTAAAATAAAAATCCTAGAAGGTTCTGTGAAGCTTTTTACCCTCCACTTCCTCAAATAATAACACTGACATTTAACTGTAGATTTGCTTCTACCATTTTTGAACTTTTGATAAATATAACCCTACAGAATGTCCTTTTTGGTGTCCTGTTTCTTTGGCTTCCATTATCTTTGAGAGATTGGCATATTTTTTGTTCCTCATAATTGTATTCTCATGGCTCCACAGCATTCTGTTGTGTGATACATGGTAATTTATGTAACCCCCCCTCTTCAATTAAGGGACCTATAGATTGTTTGTAATTTTTTATTTTTATGAATGATGATGCCAGCAACTGTATTATTAATATCTTTTGAAAATATATGCATTTAAGGGTAATTACTGGATGATAGGTTGGGAATGCATATGTTTGATATTAGTAGATAATGAAAAATAATTTTCCAAACTGGTTAAACTAAGACTTGCACGAACAGTATTTTTAAAATGTTGATACAATTATGTTACATCCATGGGCCCAGAGTGGCCTAGCGGCTAAAGTTCTCCCTTTGAACGTGCCGGGATACCGTATGGGTGCCGGTTCTAATCCCGGCAGCTCCACTTCCCATCCAGCTCCCTGCTTGTGGCCTGGGAAAGCAGTTGAGGATGGCCCAAAGCCTTGGACTCTGCACTCGTGTGGGAGACCTGGAAGAAGTTCCAGGTTCCCAGGTTCGGATTGGTGCAGAACCGGCTGTTGCGCTCACTTGGGGAGTGAATCATCGGACGGAAGATCTTCCTCTCTGTCTCTCCTCCTCTATGTATATCTGACTTTGTAATAAAAAGTAATAAATAAATCTTAAAAAATTGTGACTTTAGATATTGAGTTATGGTTTTCTATTTTGTTAATCCTCTATTTTAGTTATTTGCTAGATCACATTCAATAGTCTCATTTCTGTTAAGTTAGCTCTGGGGGAAAAGGGTTGTTATTACAAAGATTCAAGCACATATAAACATGTGAGAATCTGGACTGTGTAGCCTTAGGGAGGTCAGAAATATGGAAACTGAGTGCTCTTCTCTTTGGCTTCCTTCCAATATCCCGAGGGACCATCTGTCTGTGCTGGGTTTGAATTCATCATGCAGCTATCACAAGAGCCTGGTGGTTTCATCTTTTCCCAGTGAGCAACTGTTCTGGTTTGTTGCTTCTCCCATCGTGTGTTTTGTTAAACATTTGATTTGTGTCGTTTTAGGGGATTCATTCACTATAATCAATTGTCATGATTTTCTGCTTTCTATGTATACCATGTACTGTTCCTAAGCCAAGAACTGCAGGAGGTTACCTGCTCCCATTAATTTTTACGGAACAGATGCATGTACTGGAAGTATACTGCAGATTGTTAAATACATTTTACTTGTATCAGATGTTTAATGTGTTACACAGAATCAAAAGAAGACCATAAGAGAATTTTACCCACATAAATTTAAATACCCAAGTTAAAAAATACAGGGGACATCTAATACTTAATGAAAAATCTCTACTGAAACTACACAAATGTTTCATTGCTTTTTTCTATCTTAAAAAAGCAAAAGATACACCTTCCCCCTTTGTTCTGGCTTAGTTTATATTGATTCATGTTGAACATGGAAAAGAAGCCACTGTTGGAAACAGAGGAGACAGATTTAAAGTTCTGCCTATATGAACAAATCAATAGAGATTTTCCTTATGTAACTGAGGCAAGAAAACTATCAAATGTTGGAGTTACTTCCTGTAATCTCTTACCTTTCCCATGGGTTTAATTGTAATTTCTGAAGTGATAGCCAGAAACTTGTGTACTTGCTTCTAGCTTTACGACTCTTGACTCAAGATGGACCATCTCTATATATTTTATTTCATCCACCTTCAAATATTTCAGATGGTATCTTCTGGGTAACTTATTTAGCTCAAGTTGTGCTAAAGCATTAAGCTAATGCCACTCCATAAAATGTGTCATTTGTAGAAGAATATGTGGCCTATGAAAATAACTTCTTATAAAATGTCCTCTATATATACCTGTGGAAGTTTTTCTGTAAAACTTCTTATCTGGGATGGAGCTGTTATGAAGTGTAGTGGTTGGAGAAGATTGGACCTCTGATGAGATGAGATTGTTCTCCCAGGCCTCTTTCCACAACAGACACAGATCATAATATCCAAATTAGAAGAACTATTATAAAGAATTTAACCTAGTCTGTGGCTTAATTTTTATGTGTGGCATTTTTATGAAAGTGATTAATATTTTCATGCATAGGACTAGATATTCTTGCCCCACTAAGTTATTCAACTTATAGAGTAATTAAAAACAAACTGAATTGTCATTTCATGGATGTAATTCTGCACACTGAATTAAATCAGATTTTAAACATTATTTAAGGCTTCAATATAGTATATTTGGCATCGTTAAAAAGCAAGTCTGGAAGCTGGGTCTATTTCTAGCAATGTTCTGCTCAATAGTTAGCCTTTTGTGGAAACTCAGTAGATTTAAATCATTCCTATTTTTGCTTTTATGGAAGTGAGAAGAGTTACTGGGGTGTTTAGTGAATTAGTCATTCAATTCCTTCCTGGATCATTCACCTATACCAATACCAGGGAATGTTTAACTGACTAAAATGTTCTGAATGAATTTGTCATTTGAGGACACTCTTTTAATGGATATTTTAATTATATTGCCTGTGGCTACTAATATTATTTAGGTTTGCTTCTGTTATTTATCCGTAAGAGGTTCTGAACATTTAGCCATGGAATGTATGTCCAAGTCAAGTGCGTATAATTTGTAAAAGAACATTTGTGGTTCTTGAAAGACTATGAGAATTTAGCATTCATTGTTGCTTATAAAGTCTAAGGTGATTATATGTAAATTAAAATAAAAAAATGAAATGATTCTGTTAGTAAAATTTTTGTAATAAACCTGAAATATTATAAAGAATGGATTCTTTAAACATTCTTATATTTAAAGTTCATTATATAAATATATTCTAGACTCATGAAAAAACTAATCCTACTACACCATTAGTCAGCATAAATACAGGGCTACAGGCTAAATAAGAGGTCTTGTGAATGAGAACAGATTTACTGTGTTGGACTGATTCTTTGAAATCTAAGTTCTGTTTCCAATTTCAGGTTCTTAAGAGGTTCCAACTTTGTCAGTGAACATGAAAGCACTTGCTGTTAATTTAGCTGCTGCTGCAGAACATGAAATAAAATCATGAGGCATTAACACATCTAGAAATAGTCAGTTTTCTAGCTTTTGGTTCCTAAGATAGCTCAGTGAAAATAAAATATTCAAACAGGGTTAGGTATGGAGGAGGGTGTTTAAATTGTTTGAAAATTTCCCTTCCTTTTCAAGGTATGTCTCTTTTTCACTTTTGCCTCTTACTTATTTCTTCTTCTTGTGTATTTTAACTTAAATCTACCAGATAGCACCCAGTGCAATGGTTCAGTAGCTAAATCCTCTCCTTACATGCACAAGGATTCCATATGGGCATTGGTTCGTGTCCTGGCTGTTCCACTTCCCATCCAGTTCCCTGCTTGTGACCTGGGATAACAGTAGAGGATGGCCCAATGCCTTCGGACCATGCACCTACGTGGGAACATCTATTGTCAACTACTTAGGTGCTTAAGTTTAGACTCAAATTTCAGACTGATTAAGTTCAAATTTAGATTCTCCTTTTGCCTTGTGTGTGACTTAGGTCAAGATGCTTCTCCAGTCGTTAGTTTCCTGATCTGCTGAAATAGCCTCGATGACAGGACCCTATTTAATGGATTTGTATTAGAATTAAATCTACTACTAAGTGTAAAAGAGTCATTAGAAAAATGCCTGGCATGTGATACACTCCCAAGAGATATTAGCTCTTTTATTGTATTTGTTATTTTTGGTTTTGATGTTGTCTTTATATACCCATGTATCAAGTTTTAATGCTCAATAATAAATCGTACCAGATTTTTAACTAGAATATAGCTGATAGCATCTGTATTGAATACGTAAACAATTCTTGCATTTTACCCAAGTGCTTAATTTGTTTTCAAGGGAAGATTCATGGCTCAGTTTAAATGTGCAAGTAAATCTATCTTTGCAAACAATTAGCATGCTACCAGCTGTATGTGGCTGTTGTTTTAAGATTCTTAGTCTTGGGAAACATGCAGATTTGTTCTCTCTGTGCAAATTACTTTCCTTTTTTTAAAAAAAGTCAGTTTTGTAGGTCGATTACAGGAATTGTTTTCCTGTAAGGATGCTTGAACCTCATGTCTTTTGTGCTGCTGCAACAGTGAAGTTATCCCCATGGCTTTCTCTGGTATCATTTCTCAGCTAATTCGTCTTAGTGTTTGCTTTAGCCTCAGTACTTAACATGTTTAGAAATTCAGAAAAGAATGAAGTGAAGGAACTCTGTTATTCTCATTTTCAGTAGAAACAGGCTATTTCCCCCCCTTTTTTTAAAATCAAAATCTGAAAGTTTGTGGGGTGGGAGGAGTGTAGATGCATGTTGGTCGTTTTTCTGCTGGAACATGTCTCCTCTCCTTTGTCCTTCCGTTCATCCTTCCCTTCCTTCTGTGAAGTTTGACGAGACCATAAAAGCTGAGAGAAAGTGTCATTGGAAGATATCTTTATAAGAGTAAACATAAGAAGTAGATTTCTTAGTAGCAAAATAGAACCATTTTCTCATAATGAATTGTTTTTTGACAAATTCTTTATAGTGTAATCATTTGAAAACAAGAAAGGAAAAATTATTTGGGCTAAAATTATTGTGTTTGTAGTAAATCTTGTTGGTTATGGTTGGTGATCAGTTAATATCTGCTAAGATATTAATTAAGTAACAGATATATTGACTGATGTGAAAATCACTTATTCATTCAAAACATATTAAATGGGCCAGGTGCTGTTTTAAACACTGGTACTATAAATAAAGAATGAAATGATCTACAGTCAAATAGGGGAAACAGTTGGTGTCAAAATTTTTTTTTAAGATTTAATTATTTTATTGGAAAGGCAGATATACATAGAGGAGGAGAGACAGAGAGGAAGATCTTCCGTCTGATGATTCACTTCCCAAAGCGGCCGCAAAGGCTGGAGCTGAGCCAATCTGAAGCCAAGAGCCAGGAGCTCTTCCAGGTCTCCCACGCAGGTGCAGGGTTCTAAGGCTTTGGGCCATCCTCAACTACTTTCCCAGGCCATAAGCAGGGAGCTGGATGGGAGGGATCCGGTGCCCATATGGGATCCTGGCACGTTCAAGGCGAGGACTTTACCGCTACGCTATCACATTGGCCTGGTTTCAAGTTTTTAAAAATGCATAAAAATATGCTTACATATGTAAAAACAATGAAGGTGATCAGGATAGTCGGTTGTGGTGGTTGTGATATATTCTACAATGTACTCGGGACATTGTGCTTTGATGAACGAAATTATTGTGGAATCTTTAAAACAATGGAGCAAATGGTAAAGCAGTGATATTTAACATAAGGCAAAAATATTGTAGCTGTCTGTGTCTTTTTGAAAGTAAACTTAGTTTACAAATTACTTGCCATGATCTTTCTAACGGATTGAATTTTTGGAAGCTTTGACTTAGAATGTTCAGAGTCTGACATGTGGATAGATTTTTATTATTTACTTCAAAAGTACTGTATGCTCTACATAATTTTGTTTAAAATAGTGACACTAATCCTTCCCTTAGTGGATAGACAAATCCTTCTGAATGGATGAATGGGACTAGTTGGTAGTAGTGCATTTGAAGTCCTGGCAGATCAATAGAGTCTTTCTTGTGGGGTCAAGGTGGAAATGGCCAGTTAATAGGAGAGGAGACTGAGAGAATGAAAGGTCCATATACTCCTGTGGCTCGTGTTACCCACAAAAAACAAGCCATTTTTTTTTGTACAAGAAAATTATTTTCCTCAAACATGAAAGCATGCAGAATTTTCTCACCCTGGGACTTACTTTGATATTTTTGCCTTCAAGTCCCATGTGACTTTCTTCCTCCTAAGCCATTTCTAAGCCTCGTGGAACTGTAAGCACAGAGGCTGTAGCCCAATGGGAGTACTTGGGGTTATAGATAATTCTTAATTCAGACGCCACATTCCTAGGTAGGTGATGTGACAAGTTCAAACTCTCTCTGATAGCTTCTTTGACTCTAAAATAGGAAGAATAAAGTTTTCTGTAAGATTGTGTGAGGATTAAAGAATGACCACAGGTAAGACTTTTGACACAGTGCCTGATATTTTGCTGGTTCTGCTTATTACTTAAAGCAGCAAGGTCACCAAAGTGAGTGTCAGGGTGTTCTCATGTTTCATCTCTAAGTCTCAAATGCCCTACAAGAAACGTTTCATGCTTCTTTTCTTCCTTTCCTTGCACCTTAAAGAATCTCAGCACCAAGTTGTCATTTAAATATTTACATTGCCACTTCTACACTGTCTTTCCAAAACCTTCCTTGAATTAGGAGCTGTGAAGGGTATGGAGATGGGCAATTTTCACATTGTGTTCCCATGGGATTTGGGGGGGAGGGGTGTGATAATGTGGGAATGAAAGTGACCTTACATGAAACCAACTGTGAAATCATGACAAACATTAGGAAAATAAAATGTTTCACAGCATGCAGAAATCCTTGGCGCACAGCTAAAATTGCCTGGTGTTATTTTGTTATGATGCAAGCCACAATGACATGTGTGGTGTTCATTGAGCATATGCCAAAACACAATGGGAATTCACCTTGATACTTGATTTAAAAAAATAAACAATAGACCCTAGGCCACGACCTTGGATTCTTGCTAATTTTAAGTATCTGCATCCTCGTGGGATGGTACAGAATTGTCTTAGAGTATTCAGCCTTAGGACTGAGCTCACGTGCAGACGGCCTTGTTTGAACTATCATGGGGCCTCAGGTTGCCTGAACATGTGGAGCAGGTGTGACTTTGCTCCAGTGTTTCTGCAGAAGTTGTGTTCCACTGTTTGGAGATACTCAGAGCTTTCTGTTGGCACTGTGATTACCTCCTACAATAGAAAATTCTCGAAACAATCTTCTAATACAGGAAATCAATATTTATTTGATGAATGAACATAGAAGGGGGAAAAGACGTTCTTGCCTAGTATTTCCAAACAGGTTTTTGACTTTAACACTTCATAGAGTTTTTGTCAGGCCTATGCATTATGTTGTGAGATATGGCTTACTGATTTCTGAATTCTAAGGGAATTTTCGCTTCTGGCAATAGGGACAGATAATAGTTATTTCTAATGCTTTAAGAATAACATAATTGTCCAAAATGCTAAACTTCTAAAAAATTACAACCCAAGACAGACCTTTAAGAAAATTCATGTGTATTTCTAAAGCAATGCCAATCAAGCATTTATTTATTCAACAGCAGCATTTATTTAAGTGTGCACACTGTTTACTGTTCTAGGTTGTGTCGGAGTCTCAAAACTTCATGAGATTCTATCTTTGCCATTTAAAACTACAATTATTTGTTATGTAGGAAATATAATTTCTTTTAGTTCTGTTGTTAAATAAAATTTATTCATTTATTTATTTGGAAGAGTGACAGAAGGAAAATAGAGATCTTCAGTTCACTGTTTCACTCCTCATATGTCTGCAGCAGTGGAAGCTGGAACATGGTAAAGCCCAAATCAGGAATTGTTTTCAGACCTCCCACATGGGTGGCAGGAAACCAAGTACTTGGGTGACCATCTACTGCTTCCCAGGCACATGGGCAAGCCTTGAATGGAAGCAGAGCTGGGACTTGTTCCCAAGCTCTTGGATATGAGGGGTAGATATACCAAACAACAGTGCCACAGTGCCCATCCAAGCACATTACACTTTTCTATTTTAAAGCAATTTATGGGTAAGAATTACCACTGCTAGTGGTAGAATATTTTACAGGGGTATATTTATAAATGTTGATGGTGTTTCCTCAGGTCACTACCTCGTTGATAATGCAACAGTCTTTTTAAAAATTAATTAATTTTTTTATTAGGAAGTGAGACAAACAGAGGAGAAGAGACAAAAAAGAAGATTTTCCATCTGATGATTCACTCCCCAAGCTGCCTCAACGGCTGGAGCTTTGCCGATCTGAAGCCAGGAGCCAAGACCCTTTCCGGGTCTCCTGCATGAGTGCAGGGTCCCAAGGCTTTGAGCTGTCCTCAGTTGCTTTCCCAGGCCATAACAGGGAGCTAGATGCGAAGCAGGGCTGCCAGGTTTAGAATCGACACCTGTATGGGATCTCGGTGTGTGCAAAATGAGCTGCTAGCCTACCATGCTGGGCCCAATAATGTATCTTTTAACTTCCGTTTTCTAAGAAATTTTTGACGTACCAGTCTTTACTGCAAGGTTTACCAAAGCCTTTCATAACTAATGTGCATGTGTCTGCTCAACACAGGGATATAAAATGCAGGTTTTTACAAACCTTTTCTTTAAGGGACCTATGTTTTTCATGGAAAATATTTTGGGAATGTTAGATGTAAAGGCTAAGTTTCTTATAGTTGTGAATGATTTACAGTGTGAGTTGGTAGGCTAGAGAATTATCTAAGCAGTGTAGTTGTTAACATTTCTATGTCACGAGAGGAGATTGAGGTTTGAATATTTGTTAGTGAATTGTCCAGCATGAATGTTCAGTTTACAAATTGATGGCATTATCATATTTAAGGATTTGACAAAATAAATCTGGAGTTTATGGACATTTTCTTTGAAATATTTAAAATGTATGAAGAATTCAAACATTTTACCAGCAAGAAAATAATGCCAGCCAGACTTAAAACTGGGTAAAGATGTGAATAGACATTTCTGGAAAGAAGACATACAAATTATCAATAAGTCATTTTAACAGGATATATCAGAAAAGTTTCAGCATTATTATCCATTAGGGACGTGAAAATTAAAAGCAGAATGAGCTATTATCTCACACCTAATAGAGTGGTATTATCTAAAAGAGGACACATAACAGGCCTTTGAAAAAGTACAGAGGAGTGGCAATTCTTATACACTGTTGGTGGGAATGTAAATTAGTGAAGTTATTGTAGAAAACAGTATGAAGGTTTCCAAAGAATTAAAATAGAGCTACATGTGAACTAGCAGTGTGCCTCTAAGCATTTATCCAAAAGATGTAAAATCAGTATCTGCATTGTGTATCCTGCAGTATCCAGCATTATGCACACTATCCCGTATAAAGAGTGGCAATAAATGTTCATCAGTGAATGAACAGATATATGAAATGCAGTATTCATATTCAATAAAATACTATTTAGTTCTTGAAAAGAGGGAATCTCAATATCATGACAACATGGATTAATGTGGAAGACATTCCAGTTGTGAAATAAACCAAGCACAGGGAGACAAATACTTTATGATCTTTCTTTTTATTTACATGCAGAACCTGGAAAAATCTAACTCGTGAAGCCAACAAATGAAACAATTCAGGAGATATTGGTCAAAGAATACGTAATTTCAGATAGAAGGAATAACTTGAAGAGATCTACTGTGTTACTCAAAGGCTGTAGTTAATAGCTATTGTATTATTTATTTGAAAATCTATGTGGGTAGATTTTAAGTGTTCTTGTAACAAAAAAATATGGGGACATGAAATTATTCATGTCAAGCACTTCAGCTGAGTCCTTCTACAATTGAATATGTATTTCAAAATGTCATTTTGTACCATAAATATATACATTTTTGTTTGTCTATTTCTTTACTACAAGAGAATTTAAAAATATTAGCGGGAAAGTGATAAAATCCAAATAATATCTGTACTTATGTTATTATCCTAGTTTTGGTAATTTTAATATGGTCATCTGAAATATAAACAGAAGAATCCAGAGGAAGGGTAATTAGGAATTTTAAATAATTTTTACAACATTTTAAAATAAAATTTTCTCAAAACTAAAATGTCAAAAATAAATGTTTACATAAGCTGAATTTAATTATATGGAAAAATATCTATTGTTCCACCTATGGTGAAGTTTTATAACACTGTTAGTCCTTTTTTTTTTTAAGAGTAGAACATCATTCAGACCATGTTAATTTTAGCAGGAGTGGTTAGTAGGATTCTGGGCTCTGTAGCCTTTTCCATTCTTAAAGATGTAGTCCTTTAGATGAATGTACTTCCATAGAAGTCTGTATGTGATGGTAGAGGTTCCCTTGCTTCAGAGCCCTTGCAGAGGTAGCCCTGAGGGCATCACTTATCCTGTTTTCGACTCATTAGAAAGAAGGGATTTTTTTTTTTTACTCTTCTAATGGATTCCTTTTGACCCTTCAAAACAATTTCTTTTTTCACTAATTCCTATATCCTGAATTGTACTTTCCCTCACTAAGATACAGCTATTTTTCCTTCATGTGGCACTGGAAGACAGAGGTCCTAATCACCTTTTTGTTTGCATTCACATCACTGTTGCCTTTTTTTCCCATGCAAGGTGAAAGGTATTAATTGCCTTAATTCTCACTAGATTCCCTAATTTTTAATGTTTAGAGTCGTCATGCAAGGAAATATGAACTCCTAATATGACTTCTACTTTACTCATTTATTATTAGAAAGATGATAGTTCTTGCTTGGCTTTTCTGATGGCTATCACAACTTTCGGCATGCTATATTGCTTACTTATTGTATAGATTCAACAATTGAATTGCAGATTTGTTTTTGTCTCATAAAGCTAAAAAAACATGGTTGCTTTAGAGAGTAATTTTAAAGTTTGCACAAGCAAATAGCTTATTTTCTTCATGATAGCATCTTTTCATAAGGTTCATTTGTTAGGCTTTATATTTTTTTCTGTAGTGGGAATGAATAATGTGTTTGGAATCTAAATTGCATCTGTGGCAGGCACTTTGTGTATTGTTGTCGCTATGTGTTTGAGGAACAAGAGGACAGAAGAAGCAGTATTCTGTATCCATGATGGTGTGATATATTTTCTGGGCTGACAATTACACTGGGCATTATCAAAGGAAGATAGGGAGCTCTTTAGCCAAGGACAGGCACATAGAAGTCTTGGGCAGTCATTGCAGGAGTGGCTTATCATTCTTCCAGCCATGTACTCTTCTTCATTGGTGTTGTTGACCAGGCATGAGAACATTGTCCAGTGATTACTGTTGTCACCTCTCTCTGTCACCCTGAAGTTTTGGAACCCAGACTGACACTTAAGGAAAAGGTTTTTCTCTAATAGGAGGAATGAAAAGGGAATCAGAAAAGGTGGTTAGTAGTTAATTGTCTTCCCCTCCCTAAATGCAAGCAGTGTGGTTACTGGATTTGTGTGCACGTGTGTCCCATACTAACAATAAAATGTTAATAACAGTGGTAATCATTTCTTGAGCACTTATGTGTGTCTGATACAGGGTAACTGCTTCACATTCATTATCACAGTTATTTTCCTTAACATCTCTGTGAGCTAAATGCATTTTACTAATGAGAAAACTGCTGCTGAGAAAGCTGAGTGGAACAAGCTGTCCTAAGTTTATGTGGTTCATACATCACACAGTCAGAATTTCCACCAGAGTGTTTTCTGGTCCATCAATTCTGCCTTGGACCTAGGCAGGGTGGGAGACACTTATGCATGAGTGTTAGAATATGGAACATCAGCTTCCCATGTCGTTAGGTGTAGGGATCTGCCAAAGATTTATCTCTTTCTCCTTTGGCTTCATTTTAGATTTTATTCAAAGTTTAAAATTAACAATATTAACGAAAATGACAGTTTCTTAATAATGTGCCTTAAACAAAATCTTATATGTCATGACAGTTGGTTTAGTAATATAACTTTAAATAAATATTTTTCTACTTTTTTGTGATTGCATTATTTTTGAATTTTTACCAGAATGATTGTATTAATATGATGAACCAATGTAGTACTTTTGGCATTGATTTAACTCCTGTGGTTCTGTTGTCAGAATCTTTTGTGGTGGTGGGTATTTTATTTTAAAGCAATATTTCAGTAGTTCAGTGATTGGTTTTAACCCGTTGGTTATAACCCAATTTATTTGGAAATATCAACTACATTGAAGGAACAAAGTTTTTATTCCTTAGAGTAAAAATGACTAGTACTTTTCTTCTTATATATGACTTTTTAAAAGATTCATTTTTTATTTGAAAGAGTTATGGAGCAAGAAAAGGGGAAAGACAGAAAGAGAAAGGGAAAGAGAAAGAGAGGGAGAGCGCTATCTTCAATCTCACTCCACAAATGGCTGCAACAGCCACAGCTGAGCTGGGAAGCCGGGATCATCTTCTAAGTCCCCCAGTGTGGGCTGCAGGGACCCAATGCTTTGGATCATCTTTCTCTGATTTCCCAGGCCATTAGCATGTTTATGGATAGAGTGGAGCAGCCAGGACACAAACCAGCACCCTTATGCCACTATATCACCCAAGACTTTTGATTTGTGTTGTTACTCATACATATGCCTGTTTTTTCCTTGTTTTTCAAAACTCTTTGAATGCTTATTATTTCAGAAGGTCTCTATATGTGCTGTCATACATGACTGAATGTTACTTGTCATTGTGAAACTTGTACCTGTCAGTGTGTTGGGTAACAATTAGAAAACTGATAACAACAATTATTGCTTCAAACATAATTTGAGAAAAACCCTATAGCACTGTCCTTTAAGGATGGTACCTACATTTTCAGGTTATATTTCATTTGGTATATAGAATGTATTCATGGTAAACTTTGTAGGTGTCAGGCTTGTTTCCACATGTGTATTTAGAGAAAAATACCAATTTTTCATGGGAAGATACAATGATTAAACTTTTTTTGTGGTCTCTATGACAGTTTGATTGCATATGTTCCCCCAAACTAATCATTTTCTAAGAACAAATTTGTGTGATAACAGATTGTGGAAACTTACCAGTTTATTTTTCTTTTATTAAAAAAAATCAAAAAGCAAAAGAAAAGTCAGCCTTTAAATATTTGGATGTTTTTCTCTGAGATACGGAGGCACTAGGCAAACACACTGGCAGTAACATTTCTAAAGCAGGCTCAAAGTAAATGAGAATTAAAAAACTCAATCCCCATGTTAATTGCCATTTTAATTAAAGCTCCTGTGTGTCATCTATGACAGAAGATTGCTTCAGAAAGATAAAATAAGACTGTGTCTTCTATTTCCAAGAAGACAAAGGAAGTGTACAAAAAACCCAGCCAGATAATTTTACTGCCATTTTTATTAAACAATTTGCTAAGCATCAAGTGAAGCAAATTATTAGTTGATTAATATCATTTTCTTTAGATTATTACATGCACAGATTCAGCTTGTAGATGGATTTCGTGGTTCAGGGGCTTAATCTAGTGAGTGCTAGAATATTGTGTGGTAGACTGCTTTGTAGAGATAAAGAAATCTGGAAAGGGAAAGCACTTATTTTCCAAGGCTTTTGATTGGAAATTTTGTATTTTTCATGGTTACTATAAAATTATGAGATCAAATAGGAATATATTTGAAAGAGCTTTGTGCAGTGTAAAATATTGCTCATTATATTTATAATTACTTTTTATTATTACTATAAAAGAGTAAAACGCATGTATTTAGACCCTGGTTCTGATCTCCACTACTACAGCATGAAATTAGAAATTTTCTTTAGTGTAATTGTTTAAAAGCTAAGAATTGGGATTTTCTGCTTGAATACCCAGACCAGATTACCAAGGTTTACATTATCACATACAATGATGTTTGTGTGTGGGGAGAGTCAGGTAACATGTAAAGACAATATTATCTTTGAGTTTCTGTGCTAGGATGAAATGTGTTCTAGTTTAGAATAGGTAAAAACTGATTTATTCAAAAGGAGAGCCAAAGAGTAACTTTAGTGATGAAGACAAACTTCTACTGTGAGCCACAAAGATAGACTACAATCACAGAAGCGTCATCACTGTTGAGTTTAACACATGAAAATAACAGGAATAGAATCAGCATCTTCCTGAGGTTTTATCTTCATTAAACTCCTGTTCAGATGAAAAGACTTTTGTGAAGACAGGTTCTCCTCACACAGCACATTTTGCGCAAAAGGGAGAGCCACATTTTTCAAAAAATTACCTCTTCTGTGGAAATTGGGGTGGGGAGGAATGTAGGGAAATGGCCTCTGAGCTTATTGGCTTTTAGAAAGTTCCATGGGAGAGTCCTGTTAAGATGAAGACTTGGAGAAATCAAGTGTTCTCTCTTGTGACAGATTTCACTGATAACTCTTTCATACAGTATAAACCCCGTTGGGATAGCATCTGAGTTTCCTTACATCCATGTGAGCCATGTATTTACAATGTATATGTGGTTAATGGGACCTTTAAGAGCAACTGTTAGTGACATAATCTTCTTTCTTTCCTCATCTGGAGACCCTGGAAATCACTAATGAAACTTAAAAAATTTTTTCTTGTCTTTCTTTAGTGGGAGTTGTTGCTGCTGCTTTTCTCTCTAAAGTACTGTCTTACCCTCTCAAACTGGCTATTTCCTAATATTCTATTCCCAATCCTCCTTGTAACGTTTGTTCTCTAGGTAGTATGTGTGTTGTATGTATTTTTTCCTGAAAATTTTGAATATAAGTTATAAACATAGTAAAAATAAAAACATTATTTTATATAACTACAATCCAATAATCAGAACTACAAAGTTAACATACTTAACAGTTACTTTGGGCTAGCCTATAGATTTCATTCAAATGGTTTTCAGTTGTGCTTCATTGATGTTTTTTGTTACAAATGGTAAAAATTGCTGTTTGTAGTCTAGGAAACCAATTCAATGATGTTCTTCTTTTATGTATTTTGTACATTTAATAAATGTACAAGGATTTTTTTCAGTGAAAATCATTTGGTAGCCACAGTAATAATTGTGTGAGGTAAGAATCATAAATTGTCTATTTTAATGAAGCTAAATTTGTGTTGCAAGTCATTTATCCCTCAGCTTCCAGCACACAATTATGTCAGTCAAATTACTGCCTCTCATTAAAAGCCTGACTATTGAAGAACTATAAATACTCTCATTTTTGATTGTTGGATAATATTTGTTCAGATTCTTCAGACTTTCCAAGGAAACAGTTTATTTCTTGTTATTTTTTTTCTTAAGAGGCTAGAGAAGCTCATCGGAAGCATCTTTCCTGGATAGCAAACATTAAGTGTGTTTTCAAACATGCTATTGGTAACATCAGATAGGCAAGCAGGAATTGTCTGCCTGGGAAGCAGATAAAAGGGAGTGTCTTGGAGGCAAATGGGGCCTTTGGTGTTCCTCTACCAGCCGGTAAATAGATTGGTGGTTTTCTGCTTGTGCCTTGGAGACAGATGTTGAGTGGGCTTGGGAATGCATAGTTCTTATAGGTGTGTATTTACTTCCCCTTGGTAGGTCTAAATTCTGCTATATACCGAGAAATTCATTAAATAAATGCTAATTAGCAAGTGAGTAAAATAGTTTTTACGTTTGGTTAGGAGGTTTCAGTGTCACTCCATTGGTTAAAGTTTCCTTCAAGGGAGACAGAAACATTCCAGGGTAATATTTCAAAGGCTGGATTTGGCTACCTTTATCACACCCACTAAGTATCCCGTCTTCTCAAACCAGTGGTAGACACAGGACTGTGAAGGAAGCAAACCTGAAGTCCATCTCTGCATGGAAAACTCTGGGTTCTTCTGCTTCATTCACACAAGAGCGGAGCATATCTCAGATCCTATTACTCCTCCATAAGTTTCTCATTATCTTTAATTTTACTCATGAGAATTCATTTATAGGTTCTTCTATTAATATTATACCTACTGGTTTCACTATTTAAAAATCTGTTGCTGACACATGGATTATCAAACTCTCAGCTTAATGAAAATACTGGTAATGGAAGTGCTAATAGTCATTGTTTATGTAGTATTATCCTTCTGCTAAAGCACTGTTCAATTTGAGTTCTCAATTATGTCAGCTTACTTCCTCCAGTGTTCAAGCTTCAACTAAGCATCATGTATGTAATACCAGACTGTTCATGTTAAGTTGTTAGTAGTTACAAGTTATAATGGAATTGGGGAGGAGGAAATAATGCAAACACCAGAACAGATCTTGAAATTCCAAGACCATGAAATTCTTCATGAAAGCAAGGTGCTTCATAAAATGCAATAGCATAACATTGAATACTGTAGCACCACCTTGGAAACAGAAAGTGTGTATTAGTTAGTTAGAGGTGGATGCCGTACAGAAATGAAAACCTGTTTTAACTTTGCCTGATCCTGAATTTCCAAAATTTGCTTGAGTAGAGTCTTTTTGTTCTACTGCTCTCTTGAAGTTAGTTTTTCCTGGGACATGCTTTAGAGAGCATCGTTTTGCAGATGATAGAAAGCGGCTAAAGTCCTTGCCTTAAACGCGCCAGGATCCCATGTGGGTGCAAGTTCTAATCCTGGCGGCCCTGCTTCCCACCTAGCTCCCTGCTTGTGGCCTGGGAAAGCAGTTGAGGAGGCCCAAGATGTGGGACCATGCACCCATGTGGGAGACTCAGAAGAAGATCTTGGCTTCTGGCTTCAGATTGGCTCAGCTCTGACTGTTGCGGCCGCTTGGGGAGTGAATCAATGGGCAGAAGATCTTCCTTCTGTCTCTCCTGCTCTTTGTATATCTGCCTTTCCAATAAAAATAAATGAATCTTTAAAAAATTATAAAAAATATTTTCGAAAAATTAAAAAAAAATTAAGGAAGGTGATTTAAGTTCTTTCATCTCTGTCATCCATGTATTAGATCAATGTCCAATCCTACTGCCTGGTTGTCATTCATTTATGAAATAAAGATTTTTAAATCATAAGTAAAAAAAAAAAAAAAAAAAAAAGAAAGAGCTTTCTTAACCACCACCCGCTTAACAGGCTCTCAGCATTCTCCTCCTAAAACTTGAGGCTAACAGGCTTCTTTGTAATACTCTCTTCATCAGTTGAACTGCATGCTTACAAAGATTCAATTGACATTTCCCAAAGACCTGTTTATTTCATTTGTACTCATAATTATAATTACATAACTTAATTAAATGTTACATAATCCTGTGACTTTTAAGTGTAAATATGAAGAGTTATTGTTTCTGTGAAAAAACATTGAATACTTTAGAAAGGCTCAGTAAATCAGAATTGCTAGTAGTTTCATTGAATTAGGTGAGGCAGGACAGCTATCAAAGTGTTGGGAACAGAGTTCCTAAAAATTATATCCTACATCAGTTGTTGTAGAAGTATCTTTTGAGTTACAGAT
Source organism: Ochotona princeps (assembly GCF_030435755.1). NCBI lineage: Eukaryota > Metazoa > Chordata > Mammalia > Lagomorpha > Ochotonidae > Ochotona > Ochotona princeps. Next base: position 73,440,538 of record NC_080836.1, read on the forward strand.
GCATTTAAAAAGGGGTCATTATTTGGGAAAGATTTTCAGTTAGTTGAGTCATAGTAAAAGCCTTACATTAGATACTCATATGTATACCAATTTTTGTTATTTCTTGATTTTACTGAATTTTCCTGCTCAGTGACCAAGTACAGAACCTGTGGGAGTGAGATAAAAGAGCTGTTGTGAGACACACACAGAAAGAGAGAAACGCAGAGAATTAAATAGGAGACTTCATAAAGTTCTATAGACACATGCACATGGAGACAAGCAAATGTGCTTTGTGATATGTTTTAAAATAGTCAAAACAGATTTTGGTCAGATCTTGCCAAGTCATGCTCTATTTCCCTTTTTTTGGAAGATTTTATTTTTATTGGAAAGTCAGATATACAGAGAGGAGGAGAGACAAAGAGGAAGATCTTTCATCTGTTGATTCATTCCCAAGTGGCCGCAAGGCCAGAGCTAAGGCAATCTGAAGCCAGGAGCCAGGAGCCTCTTCTGGGTCTCCCACATAGGTGCAGGGTCCCAAGACTTTGAGCCATCTTCTACTGCTTTTCCAGGCCATAAGCAGGGAGCTGGATGGGAAGTGGGGCTGCCGGGGTCAGAACTGGTGCCCATATGGGACCTGGTGCACGCAAGGCGAGGACTTTAGCTGCCAGGCTACTGCGTCATCTATTTTCTTTAAAATGTTACTCTACCACCTGTGATTTGCTGCTTTCCTTCCTTCCTTCCTGTCTTACTTTTCTCTCTGTTTTCTCTCTTTTTAAAATTTTTGTTGTAAGTCAATAGGATTGCTTTATACATTCTTTTTAAGAAAATGAAAGTTAGAAATCTTAATTTCTCTCGAGTGGTTGATGTGTATCCACATATACATATATTTCAGTACAGTCCTCTATATTTGGTTTCATGATTGAAAAAATTTATTTGTTGCTAGTTTAATTTTCAATGTTATTTTGCCGTGAAAGTTTTCAATAAAATGATTTTTGTATGTGTCCTCTTAGCTTGAATCTAACGTGGCTTATGATTTAAGGTTGAAATTATATGGTAATTTAAGAATTTTTAGTGGCTATACTTGGATGTACTGTGTAAACAAAGCAGTTAATCTACTCTTTGCTGGTTTTCCTTTTGAAATGTGGAGAACAATAGCCACTTCTCAGGTTTCATAAAGATTGTATTTGTACAGAGATCTGTAGTTTATAAAAATGGAGAAATACTTCTGCTATGTTTTAAATGGAGCAAAAGTAAATTATTGCCTTGATCCTGTCATTAAAAGAGAAAGAGACTCAAATTTGGAATTCACTCAATTCTTTTCATCTTAACAATTTTTTCAAATACTAGAAACAGAACTACAAGAAAGTAATTTGTCAAACTACATATTAACTGAGTGTTTGAATATGAAAAGAATATTTGCAGTCAGTGTGGTATTCCTCTTTAGAAACATTAAATGCTCTCATGCTAAGGTGATAATTGAATGATTTTTGTTGGAATTAAAAAGCTAGATGCTTCATTTTGACAGGTACATAGCAGATATTTTGCAAGACAGATATTTGGAAGACATGTGAATGGAACTAAGGAAAGAGGCGGTATTGGATAAACATGTACTCTCGAGAAGTTGCTTGAATGTTTTGGGACCTGCATGTAGTTGTTCTAAATGGGAAAAAAAGCTGCCCATTTTATGCTGAGCAGCCTGAATAATTTGTGTTTGACACCTATCGACTTTTTAGAGCCCTTCTAGTTATTGTGTTCAAGTCTTTTTCTGTAGTATCTACGTAGTTTTCTATGAAATCACTTTCTGGAGCTGCTGTGTAATTACTGTTACATTACTGTATAATTACTGTTATATTACTGCTATATACTTACTGTATGATTATATATGCTACAGTAGTAAAACAATTTTTGCTACTTTCTTGGTATCTCCACATGTACCTTTTTCCTTATTTTGATCAGTCCCATGAAAGATGGGTTACTTATTTTTGTGTGTGTGTGTTATTATACTTGGGCTGTTTCTACACTCTCTTCATGTAGGTCCTCACGTTTCAGATCATTTTTGTCATAGTTACCTGATATTGTGCCTCCCAAGATAGAGAACAATATAGCACTTTCAAAAATTTGGGGGAACTCTTCTGGCTTTAACAGAGGAGATATTTTAAATATGCAAGCACATCAGTCACTCAGTGAATGTGTATAAATCAGCTAATTCCCAAGATATATTAATATAGATGTGGTATTCTCTGAATGATTGTGCAGTATTTGTTTTTTCAGATGTGACTTTATAGAAAATGTATGGCCCAAATGAAAATAACATCATGCACTGCATAATGACATTTCAATCAAAACTGACCACATATACAATATTGTTCCATAAGATTATATTTCTAGTGATACTGTAGCCTTCTTGCTTTGTGAAGTACACTCTTGATGTTTACACAGTGACAAAATCACAGAATGTATTTCTCAGAATATATCTCCATTGTTAGGTGATACATAACTGTATAATTGAAATGGAGAACATAAATTAATTGCCAGAATGGGCTGAAAATAAATCTCTTAATCTGCATGAAAGACATAGGGTGGGTGACTTTGAGATAGGAGCTAGGCAGAGGGAATGGGTTAGATATGAACACTATGTCTTAGATAGTACTCAGTACTGAAATGCAATAGTAAAAGTTGTGATACTCTTCCTTTTACATGTACTTACTTCTGTGAATCTTATTGTGTAATGGATATATACTGGTGTTCCCAACATAATAGACAAGTTGAGGAATTCAAGAGTGCAAAGGCAAAATAGGACAGAATTTTCATCAAATTCACATTCACTCATTTGAAAAAATGAACTGTAGGGCTTTGAGTTATGAACATTCAATGGAGTTTGCTTTCAGTGATTATGCATTTTGTTTTCATTGAGGCATTAACCATTCTGAGACTAACTTGTGATATATAGAGAAAGGAAGGTAGGGGCAGTGGGCCTGATTTTGCCTTTGCCCCAAGCCCATCACTGAGAATTACTTTTCCTTGTTGGAGACAGGGAAGACACATAGGAGGAATCTAACCCTTGCAATGGTGCAGTAGGTCCAGACTACCACTCCCTGTGTCTGGATTTTCAGTCCCTGATGAGGAGCTGAGAAGGCTTGTGAGCTTTCCTGTGAACTGCGAAAGTTTTTTCTCATTTAGCCCCAGGAGAAATGGGGCAAACAGGCTAACACTTTTTGTTCTATGGCCTCTTTGAGTCAAATACTGAAACTACTCAGAGAGAAGACATGTTCTCATGCATTTTAGGCTAGCTGAGAACAAATATCTGAGATGTGGATTGAAGTGTGCAGTCATTTGATTGCTAGAGTTTCACACAGAAACTGGTTGATAGAACAACATGTTTATACAAAATATGTAGACTGTCTAGGTGAATAGACAGGAATTGACTGTGTCTACTCAATTAATAGGGCAAGGAACAACAAGCAAGTCACTGGACAATTTAAGACTCTTGTCAACAAAAGATTGGAGGAATTATGTCTCCTGCATAAGTTGCTCCCGGTTTGAAATCTTCTTGGTACACTGTTAAAGCTCTTCTGTGGCTGGCAGCAGCGTTAGGCTGAGCTCTCTTAATCCCTTTACAGATCAGCATCTCTCTAAAATAAATCGCTTGATTTTTTTTTTTCTGCCTAATGTTCTGGGGAATGACTTAGGAGACTAACCTTAAGATTTAAAGTGTTTGAACATGGCTTCTGTAGCTGATCATTTTGGATCTTACTTAGCTCTGCTGATCTATTTAGCTTTCTCAAGGAAAAATGGATTTTATTACCTTTCCCACAAAGTGCAACTATAATCATTGTTATTTTCTTGGAGCACTTTTTGATGAAAATAAGTGAATAACTTGCTGTTTTGAAAGTCTCAACCATGGTGGGTTTTCTTTTATATTCAATAATTCATATGTTGTTCTTTCTTCACAACTATGCAGTTTTTCAGTCCATATACAATTTAATAAGTACATATAAATTTTCAGTGCTATGCAAGAAATGAAAGCATACAAAAGAAATCTGAAGCATGGTTATGTCTTCATATAGATTATAGTATTTGTAGAGAAATAAAACCAAGTCAGAGCAAATAAACAAGAATGAAATGTTCAAAGTGTAGTATTCACTATAGGAATCATTTGTAAATAAATACTGAATATGAATGAATGAATGAATGAATAAATGAATGAAAAAACACTCATTGAGTATGAGCAGAGCCATGAAAGATAATTAGGGTTAGATGAGTAAAGGAGGTAGCAGAGGGAATACGGTTACCAGAGCAAGAGAAACTTAGTGGGGCATGTTGCAAGGGTGACTTAGATCATTATCTGTATCCTGTGCTCCACAGAGATAAAGAAACTTAAAATAGATTCTTATAAATCTGTTAAAGGGGAGTAAATTACAAAGGAACCATGAGTGATTTCCAGGAGATAAGTTCCTCCAGCTTGAGAGCTGTATATCAGCTGGCTAAGTCAGAGGAAGCAACAGGACAGCATTGGAAATGGAAGCAAGCAGCAAGGTCAGTGTGGAGGAGAAACACTATTTATTGAAGGAATTGGAAATTGGGAATGAGTGCTGATTCTACAATGAGTAATGATTATAACACAAAAATGTTTTTTAAAATATCCAAAACCAAGAGAGGAAATTTTTTAGGTGGAAAGAAAGGTACTAATGCACACAAGGAAATGGGTAGTGTTAGAGTGAGGTTTTGTTATTAGGGAGCTTGTTCCTCTGGGCCTGGACACCAGAATGAGAAGAGAATTCTGTCAATGACTAAGTTAAAGGAAATTAAGCCAGAGTAGTTGGAGTCACTCTAGGATCGGCTTGGTGTTGAGGAGAGGTGGGGAGAAAGTTAGCTCTGGAGTATATGCTGTGAGGTTTTGTGTTAATGTCATCTCTGCCAAGATCAACAGGTCTATGTAAAGAATTCATCAAGGGCAAGGCTGCCTTATTATCTTCTGTGGACTGTGCCAGAGCAGAAAACAAGGAACAAGTCCCATAATGTATTGATTTCTTGAGGGTAGCTGTGAAAGTAGGGAAATCTACAGCAGGTTTGATGGACGGAGAGAGGAAGAGGGGCAGGGGGAGAGACCTATGTACCTGAGGAAGTACGGGAATAAAGCCCAGAGGACAGAGAACAAACAGGTTTGCAGGGTGTGTTAGAGGAAATGACAGAGAAAGGGGTACTGCCCTGAGCAAAGTAAATCCTAGTCTTGGTTGTGGAGTTGGACCTGGAAATGGTGAAGTTCAGGCATTGCCTATTAATGAGGTCCAAATACTTGGATCATCCTCTGCCACTTTCCTAGGCCATTAGCAGGGAGCTTGATTTGAAGTAGAGCATCTGGGACTGGAACTGGAGCCTACATGGGATGTCAGCACTGCAGGTAGTGGCTTTACCCATAATGCAACAACCTCACTGCCAGGACTGGTTTTAATATATCTTACAGCACCAGTTCTGTTTTTTTTTTTTTTTTTGAGAATTCTACATAAACCGTAAGGGCTAAAAATGATAGCTTCAATTTTAATAATTTTAGTGAGTTTTTAATTCTTCTGATTTTCACAAGTGGGACGTTAGCATGATAGAAAAGTTGACAAATTGAGAAAAACATAAATAAAATTTGTTTTGTATTCCAAATTCTTGGAGGTAACTGTTGTTACCTTATTTTTTGGTAAGAGCTTTTGCTCGAATTCTCTGAAATTGGAATCGTACTAAACTTACCTTTGTTTTGTTGTTTCCGAAGGTTAGTTGACTTCCAATCTGGTTTCATCGTCTTAAAACTGTGTAGGGTCAGCAAGAAAAGATGTGGGTGGGACAGAGCATACCACATTAACAGTGGAAAGCTTGACTTCTGTGGGAAAGAGGAAGGTTTAGTAATTTATGACTTCCACCAACTTTATACTTAGAAAAAAATGTGATTGTAGGGAAATGTCCAGTGCCCTAATGTGTAAAAGAAAAGTGTTTTAGCTTTATTATGATTTATAGTATGCTGTTTTTACTACCTATTTCAGGTGTGGAAAATCTTAGTTTTATAGCTTGGTTATAACTATGGACATATCCAAAAATACAGAAATGAATTTTTACTGATAATTCTTTTATGGTGTCAGATTATTTTTCTTGTAACATTTGTGTATGGCTTCTACATAATGTTTTCTAATAGCCTTTGAATGTCCATTAGAATTAATCAGCTAGCTATTCCAGCTAGATTTGCTTTAATCTTCTAGTATTTATTCAATTTCATTTAGCATTACAGTTTTATGAGAGTTATGAACTAGAAGAGTATAGATAATAGGAAACACATTGCATCATGTGTTTGTAATTTGGATATGTCATTCTGATTTTTACTACATAGGACATTTTTTATTGTTCTTTTAACTCCGGAAATAATTGGCATGTCTGTCCATCTTGCTTTTTAGAATTTTTGTTATGAAAATGAAAAGAAATAATTGTTTTGTGCTAATTTATATTTGATCTAAACCTTTATGAAAGAAGCAGGAGTTGGAGAAAAGGATTACATTTGTGGTTATAAATTTTAATTGCCAGAATTCCATGAATAAGCCAAAATTCAAATGTTAATCTTTAATTAATAGACATTTACTTAGGGATTAAGATCTTTAGACGCAGATGTAAAACAAAAATAACTGAAAATTATCAATAATGACATATAATTGTCTGTTTTCAGTTTATCTCTGATTTCTTTGAAATAAAATAATCTGTGATGAGTTAGGGCATATGCAGGAAAAAAATTCTTGGGACTGAGCACTACCAGTATATAAATGTACCTTCTAATTTATAGAGGTCTTTATTGTATACGCATCCTACATTTTCTTTTAATGAGCAGCAAAAACAGCTATTGAGTTGATTTTGGGTTAAAAGGGTGGCTAATGGAGTAGTAATGTATTGTTTATCTTTTTTGATATTTTCAAAGTACAATATTGGAAGACCATTGCCTAATGGTCTAGTCCAGCCTGCCCTCTGTTTTTGTAAATAGTTTTATTGGAACACAAACACACTCATTTGTTTACGTGTTAGTCATGCCTTACTGAGTTAAGAAGTTGTGACGGAAGCTATATGGGCTTCAACCTCTAACATGTTGATTATCTGGCTCCTTATTTGCAAATTATTGTCAAAGTTTTGTGTAAACCTTCCCTTGATAGTCTCCCTTAAACCTAGAAGTGCACTATTGTTTACATGTAAATACAAATTCAAGTGAGCAAGATTGACACAAAGAACTAAGTAAATGGAAAAAATAGCACAAAGAAATGAGTAAATGGAAAAAAAACAAATAGAAAAATATATCACCTTATAATAAAGGATAAAATTATGTCATGGCAGCAAAAAATTCTTACTTTTTTTTTATAAACACATGAAGTAAAAGTCACTTCCATTTGACCAAAGCAAATCCTCAAAATGACAATATAAACACACTAATATGTTAGTGTATTTTTTAGCTTTATGATTTGGCGATGTCAACCTCAGTGTTCTGCTATGTAGTTATAAGGTCATATCTGGGTTAACTGGAGTTCTAAAGGAACTTGAGGGATTCTGGAAATTGTGAGGTCAAAAATTTTCTTAGATATAGGCTAGAGAAAGGAGCAGTTTTTGTGGATGTCTATGATCAATATATAGCACTGTCATAACTGGTCTGATGAACACGATTTTAAAGGATAAAGTCAGGAAGGCTTGGGATAAGGAAACATGGTGGAATCTTGACCCCAAAGACTTGAACTGTTAAAGATAACATGGCACATAACTGAACCTACATGAGGGAAAGATAAGTTGGAGCAGGTCCTAGAAACAATTATAAATCTGTGTGAACCTGCATGAAAACATAATTCACAAGAGATAATATGTCTGTAATTTGTTTCATTACATTTGGTTTTGTATCTTGAATTTCTTGTATTATTGTAAAGCAGATCTCAACTTTAAGCCATGGTGTGTTAATTTTTTGTACTAAGATGACTGTCTTAGTTAAGGGAGATGAAAATCAGAGATGAGTACACCCATTTTTCTTGCTAAACTCTTGCATGCAAACATTGGAAAAATTTCAGCATGTATCTCTATTCTTAAATAAAAGGAGGACACCCCATAAAACAATTAACCATACTTTGACAATATGATGTTTTCTACTATTGCCTATACTTACTTGCCATGATACACTTAAATGGCAGAATATTGGACTTGTGACTGTTTCTAAAAGACTATACTATTGTAATAATATGGGGGGAAATGGTTGGGTGGAGAGGTGGAAGAGAAATCCCTATCCCTATAAAAGCATATCATGGAAAATAATAACAATAAAAAATACACTACAGAGGGATAGTAACCTTTGATTTGACATAGTGTGTATGAATACTTTTTATTTGCCTTAATGGTTGCTGGCATTGTGGCACAGTGAGCTGATCTCCTGCTTACAGTATCAGTCTCCAGTATCAGAATATTGATTATTGTCCAGGCTACTTTGCTTCCCATCCAGTTTCCTGCTAATTCTAACTTAGGAAGATAGCAAAAGATTGCCTGCTTCTTTGGGCCCACGCCACCCATGTGGAATACTAGCATGGGGTTCCCAGTTCCTGCCCTCAGTCTGGCACAGATCTGTCCTTTGCAGTCATTTCAGAGTGAACCAATGGATGGAATCTCTCTCTCTTCCCTTTCCTTATTCTTTCTGTGTGAACTCTGTTTTTCATATAGATAAATGAATAGTTCTTTTTAATTTACTTAATAGAGAGAGAAAAAATGAATGAGAATCAATCTTCCATCTGCCGGTTCACTCTCCAGATGATGCAACAACCAGAGCTGCACCAGACAGGCCAGGAGCCAGGATCTTCTTCCCAGTTTCCCACATGGTTGGCAGGGGCCCAAGGACTTGGCCATTTTCTGATGCTTTCCCAAGCATATTAATGGGGAGCTGGATTGGAAATGGAGCAACCACAACCTGAACTGGTACCCATACAGAATGCAGTGTTGCAGGTGGTGACTTTAACCACCATGCCACAGCAGCAGCAGCCCTCCAAATACATTTTTAAAGGAGTTTTCTGTGGTATAGAAGTTTTGTCACGTTATACTAAAGATAAAATTCTGTAGAATATAACAGACATCAAAGTGGTGGTCTGGAATAGCAGTGAGCAGCATTATGGAGAAGTTAATTGAGCCCAGTTTAATGGACAAAGAATGAAGTTGATTATGCAGAACTATAAGATGGTCACTCTGAAATCTGAATGAATACACTTGTCTTTTGTGGCTGCTGTAAGAAAATGTCTTGACCAGGTATTTTTTTTAAGATTTATTTATTTTTATTACAAAGTCAGATAGAGAGGAGGAGAGACGTCTGCTGGTTTACTCCCCAAGTGAACACAACAGCTGGCGCTGAGCCAATCCAAGTCAGGAGCCAGGAGCTTCCAGGTCTCTCATGTGGGTGCAGGATCCCAAGGCTTTGGGCCATCCTTGATTGCTTTCCCTGGCCACTAGCAGGGAGCTGGATGGGAAGCAGGGCCGCTGGGATTAGACCTGGTGCCCATATGGGATCCCAGTGCATGCAAGATGAGGACTTTAGCCGCTAGGTTACCACACTGACCCATTGGCCAGGTAATTGATAGTTAGCAGAAATCCATTGCCCATAGTTACAGAGAGGCTGGAAAGTTTGAATCAAGGTGCTGGTTAGTTTGGTGTCTGGTGTGTGGGCCTAGTGTGCATAGATGGTGTCTTAGATGTGTGCTCATATGTCTGGAGGGTCAAACAGACTCTCCTGGGATGCTTCTATTAGGTCATGAATCCCATTCACCTCCTAGATATCCTACCAGCCAACACCATGGCACAAGGGACTACATTTCAACATGTGATGTTGAGAGGAATACAAAAAGCACTCAGATGATCTCAATGAGTGTGCTTTATGTAGAAGAGAAATTTTGGTGGCTAGCTGCGATGTTGAGTGTGGTAAAATAGTTGGGTAGCAAGAAGGACAGAGACAGATGGGGCTGCGAGTGGTGGCTCATGAAGGAACTAAGGTGTTGTTCTGATTAGCTTCCGTAATTACATTACATTGTGAAGAATGTTTAATGTTCCAGAAGACTTCTGGAATGAATAATAGAGATAGCACTGTGGGCAGGTCTACCTGGTTTGGTAGTTACCAGGAATGTTTTGCTCTGATCCTAGCTGCAATAGCTGTCAGATCACATGCCTGGAAGGAAGGAGTATCAAGTGACTTAAATTAAAACTTCATAAATCCTCTCTTAACAGCTTTTTGACTCTAATTTAAACCATTTACAGGAAAATATAGGTCTGTATAATCAATAAACAAGATTACCTTTTGATTTTATTTCACTGTCAAGCTAGTGGGACTCATTTCTTTCGGGAGTAATCTCAGAAAGAAAAAGCAAAGATAGGACAGTTTCTCTTACTTTAATAATGACTGTTGCTTTTTAGTTAAGATGAAGAGCAAAGCATAGTTTTAATGTAGTTTGGCCATCATGTCTTTTTATGGGGATAAGGAATGCTGTCCAATATCCCCAGGGAATGGCAGTGTTGCTGGCCGAAGCAACAGAAGCAGCAGGTGCCTATAGGTCCAAGAATCTGCAGCTCATTAGGACTGCTATAAATCATAACATTTTCCACACCTCTCAAATGAAATTTGGCACCTTCAGCTTATTGTATGCTGGTCACACCATCCTTTAATGTTGTTAGATGGCACCTTCTATTGAATGATGAAACTGAGTGGGCTTGTGCTACTAATGATGGATTGGAAGGCAAATGGTTTTGCAGAAAAGAGAACAAGAGGATGCCAGAGAAACCTGTCTCTTCGTAATAAGAAGGCTGGTAGATATGAAGATTTTATGGGCACATCAAGTGTGGTGTTACAGTATGTTGGAAGAGCTTGACTGAAACCTACAAAAAAGGCTTTGGCAGTTATGAATGGCCCAGCATTCAAAGAAGTGTGGTCTCTGTAGGTGGGGATGGTGGGGGAGGGAGAGGAGATGAAGTTTTGTGAGTTCATGGTTGGCCCGCTGTAGTAGTATTCAGGCTGATGGAGAAAGGATTCTAGCTGGCACTTGCCTGGGTGGGGCATGGAAATGGTTCTGGCTTAATTTCAGGATATTTGTCTGCCAAGGCTTTTTTTTCCCCCTCTTCTTTTTCATGGCTGTTGTTACTACATGTAGATAATGTTGGCAAGATTCGGAAGAAATTTAAGAGTTGAAGAAAACAGACTAAGTCAAAGAGGAAAAGTAATTATTTTTAGTATTCAGTAACGTGATTAATATATAGATGCTTGAGGAGGATGAGGAATGGTGTGAGAGAAGAAATAGAATTAAAAGAAAGAACTATTACCTTATATTTATACAGTGGAAATGTGGTAAAGCTATCATTTTGGGAACCTTTGGTATGGCAAAACAAGGACGTTATGGGGAAGATTCAGCAGCAACTAGAAAGTTCAAGTTAAGAAGAGTAGCCTTGGGGCCCAGCGGTGTGTAATAACGGCTAAAGTCCTCGCCTTGAAAGCCCCGGGATCCCATATGGGTGCTGGTTCCTATCCCGGCAGCTCTGCTTCCCATCCGGCTCCCTGCTTGTGGCCTGGGGAGGCAGTAGAGGACGGCCCAAAGCTTTGGGACCCTGCACCCGTGTGGGAGACCTGGAAGAGGTTCCTGGTTCCTGGCTTCGGATCAGCACAGCACCGGCCATTGCGGTCACTTGGGGAGTGAATCATCGGACGGAAGATCTTCCTTTCTGTATATCTGACTTTGTAATAAAAATAAATAAATCTTAAAAAGAAAGGAGAGTAGCCTGGAGTGCCTTGCACATAAGGTAAATACAGTTAACCATATAGAATTGGATACCTCAAAATAACTGAAAGAGGATTTTGAATGTTGTTAACCCAAAAAATTGATAAATGTGTTAGATGTAATAATACTACATATTGCACAATGTATACATGTATTGTGATACTTTATAAACATGTCCAATGATTTGTGTGGAAAAACCTAATTAGAAAACTGAAAAAAGAAGAAAATACTTGACAAAACTCTTTCTGTTCAAATCTGAATATAAAAGATTGATGTAAGACAGGAGGTTTTTAACTAGAAGTCTCTTCCATTCTTTTGGCTTGGATGGTGGTATTTTAGACTTACATAAATTAATCAGTTGAACAGATAAGAAATTATTTGGCATTAAAAATTCTTTCCATTTTTCCCTAAAAAGTCTTTGTCTTATGATTTTTCTCATCTTTGCCTTTTCTTTCTTTTCTCATGTGTTCAAGAAGAGCAGGCAAGCATCTCTGCAGAGGCTTGAGTGACCCTGGCCTGAGCAGTTTTTGTTCAGTCAATACCTTTTTGAGGTGTTTCTTTCTGAAATTGCTTTTCTGTATACGTTGTATCTGAAAGTGCTATGCAGTATAATTATTCGAAGGGGAAACATGTTGTCGTGGTACAACCACAATGCAGTGAAGAGAAATCAAGCTGACTCAGTCCTATTTCTCTTTTAAATTAAATGTTAGATTTTCTTGCCTTGAATGTTAAATAAAATCAAAGGACTGTGGAAGACAAGAAAGTTAGGAGGAGATCAGAATCATTAGAAAGAGGACTAAAGTGTAGATGACCAGAGGAACAGACAGAGGGGTCTTCCATCTTGACGGAAAAATTTCCATAGGTTCTATGGGGCTCTCAACAGCCAGTGGAAGTTTTAGAAACTTGTTATTTAGTAAAGTTAAACTACTAGAAAATTTATAAAGGTAACAAATAGTTCCTATATCCTTTATTCAGCTTCCTTTAATGTTAATATCTTAATGTTTTATGTTTTTAATGATTATGATAAGCATGTGTGTTATTTATAGATGTCACCCTTTTATGATGATGTTTGCCCCAAACATCACAATTCCACTTTCCAATTATGTGGTATGTTTGAGGCTCCTTCCATAAATCCAAGAGTAAAGAGGGTAAGGCTTATTTGGAGAACTTGAATTTCCTTGTCCATCCCTTTGCCATTTGTTAATGGTGACTCCTCCTTATCTTCATAGTTAAACTGAGGCACTCAGACTGTTTGCTGTACTGTCAAAACTGCCTTTTAATAGAGTCCCAAATGTATTCATATCAAGAAGGAAAATTCAAGCCATGATAACAGCAAATCAATGCTTATGAAAGAAACTGTCTCTCTCCAGGTTTCTTTGCATTTTAACAGGGATGCAAAACTTTATAATCAAACTCCCCAATCTATTTTTATATTAAAATGCACATGCAGGGGGCAAGGGCTGTGTCAGTGGGTTAAGCTGCTGATTCTGACACCTGCATCTCAAATCAAGTGCTGGTTCGAGTCCAGGTACTCTGCCTCCTATCCAGGTTCCTGATAATTGATACTGGAAGGCTGCAGACAATGCTTCAAATGTTTGGATCCCTGCCTGCCTCATGGGAAACTTCAGTGGAATTCCTGACTCCTAGGATGGACCTGACCCAGCCCTGGCTGTTGGGGGGCATTGGGAGAGTGAACCAGCAGCTGGAAGATCTCTTTGTACCTCAGTCTCTGCCTTTCTCTCTGTTGTTCTGCCTTTCAAATAGATGAAAGTAAACATTTTTTTAAATGTCCACAGAATTTATGCAAACATGATTTAAAATTTGTGCATTTAAGATGAACTTACCTTAAAAGGGCTCATTGTGCTTCTGGTTCCATCCATGACTTTGACCCTTAGGTGCTGTTAATACCATGTCCTTTTGTTTTTATCCCTGGAGCCCAGAGTGGTAAAGGCTCCCTGCTGTTGCTGATCTCTCAGTTACGCCATAGTATTTTCTTGGCCTCTCACTGTTCCCTGTACCAGTTTATCCAGTTCTTTGTATTAAATTCCCACTCCTTTAAACATTCGAAGAGTTTCTGTTACCTTCGTTGGCCCCTTATTGATAAGGTCCATTTTAGTAATCTAGCTTGTACTAGGCTGGCTTTGACAGAAATGTAAAGGAAGGAGAAGCATGTCCAAGACAAAAGGGCTAGAGCAGGGACCCGTTAGATAGAGGGGTAGAAGTCAGGAGGAATCTGGCCCTTCAGATAATCTGCCTGCCAGTGAAGGAGAAAAGCCCCTGGGAGAAGAGCTTGTTTTGGGGTGGAAGCTGTGGAGTTAGTGTTGAGCGTGTCAGAGGAGGTAAACATTGCACTGTCTCTTTGGCCTTTGCCTTTCCCACATAAGTAGTTTGCAGCTGGAGGAGTGTTTCCGGGGTTGCTTTTCTCTCTTGGGAAGGAGTCAAAGAAAGTTCAGAGGAAAGAGAGGAGAGCAGTGTATGACCCAAAAGAGAATGCTCCCAGTGGTTTCCTGGGGCTAGACACTGTTTCTTATCCCGTCCACTCCAGCCCCACCTTAGTAACCTTCCTGGAGAAGGACTAGGAGGCTGATGCTCCTGCTCTTTGCCAGTTGGGCAGCAGCTCTTTCCCAAAGGGGTTCGAGATGCACAGGCTGTTCCTTTCACCAGTGCAACATTTGCAAGCAGAGTGCTGTGGGAGGAGATAAAATTGACTTCCAATGCAGAAATCCAGGGACATTTTGGGGGATCAGCTTTTAGGTCTAGACTTAATAAGCAAACAGCTGATATTTGGGGTTTTGATTTCCCTGTGGATTAAGCTAATTCATAGTGATCATGACCAAGGATGCTACAGCAGGCTGGAATCTGCTTCCTCAGAGTGCTGGGGCATTGTGGAAAATAGTGTTTGAGGGAGAGAAAAGCTTACACATCTTCAGAAATTATACCTAGATATATTAAGAAACGATCTTGGATGAAAACTAAGCATAAAATACAGTTTGGAAGACCAGGGCGAGTACAATATATGACAGTAATGATGTTTCATGTATGTGTTGAGAAACAGGACTCACTCACTAATAAATGAAGATACACAGGAAATACTTCCCAAACTGTCTTTCCAGATACTTTTCAGTCACGTTGTACAGGTCGAAGGGTCTGGGAAGAAACAGCTAGTTCTCTGACCTTCCTTGTGCAAATAGAACATTTCCTGTTTTGTGGGAACTTGGAGTTGAAAAATGCACAAACCGATTGATTTAAACTCTTACACTCATACTATTCAGAAACCTCAGTGACCTCTGGTCAGTGCTTTTGTGTGGTAGGGCCAAGGGAAGGGAGAGACAAAGAGAGATAGAGTAGGGGACAGAGAGAGGAGGTGATGGAACGGAGAAAGAGGGAGGGGATGTTCCAGATGTCCTTGGTGTGTCATACGCTACCTAATTTCCAGATGCTCTAGTTAATTGAATAATTGATTTATTTGAATCTTAAAATACATCAGTGTTTAAAATACATCAGTACATGCAGTTTCCCAAGCTTTTTATTTTCTCTATTTTTTCAACCCTGAATCAGTTAGTTTGAATGGTAGAAAACCGTTTATGTTCGGTACTCCAAAATGCTTCTTCTTGGACTAATGCTTACATTAATAAAACCATTTTTTCTCAGAACCCAGATAATACAAAACTGAACTCAGCAGCTGACCTCAGGGAGCAGGCAGATTTTTTTTTATAGGGTTGTGTAGCTTCTTTCACATGTCTTCCTTTCCATTTTAATACACGGCGGAAGCTCCAGCGCTGTCATAAAATCACAGTTATTTGTAGTGATAGGCATGATGTTCTTTGCTGTTTCATCACCCCAATCAGTGATCACACAAACACAATGGAACCTGACATGCTGGCAGCCCCAGCTCATTACAGTCTCCCAGCCAATCTCCTCACCCACGGCTGGAAGTCAAATGTGGTGGAGTGGTGCCAAGTAGGAAGGCAAAATAATTGGCTTTGGCGAGAAAGGGGTTGTTAAAATTTCCATATGAAATTCCCACCACTTCTCATCTTCAGATGGGCAATGGTTTACATGAAGATGTCACTATTTCAATTTTCAAATTTATAATAGTTGAAGAAATGGAGAAATTATTACAGACAACAACCATTTCAATACTGTTTTCTTGTCTTTATGTTGTTTGTCCATTATTGATTATCTGCTAATTTAAGAAATAGCTGGGAAAATTCTAGAAACATTTTTCGTTAAGGGGGTTTTCTGGTTAAAGGATTTTCCCAGTCGTTAAAGGAAGACCCCGTGGAAGGAGAAAATAAGGCAATGTGTGTGGAAAAGCTTATACAACAGAACCTGGAACATTGATTCATAGTAGCTGTTGCATTTTTTGTGATTTTTGTGCTGTTTGCTTTTGTGGATAGTAGCATTTGGCAGCCTGTTAACTGCATCACTAAATGTTATCTTCGTGCAGTAGCTCCTGACTTGTAGCTGAGGTCTGTGATGAGATAGATTGGTTGGAGATTGGTGACACTCATTTGGCTCTAGGATAGTACATTTGATGCCTACACAGCTTTAAAAGCAATAGGGAAAAAGTTTATTTCCACTGCTGCTCTCCATAATCCTGGATTTTTTTTTTAATAAAAAATAAGTTTTTACTTGAGAATGTAGCACTTGTTGAGCTGCTGACAGTAATGGCATGTGGCATTTTGCAGGTTTTTTTGTATTTTGTTATATTTTTAAAAAATACTAAGTGGTAGAATTAAATTAGTGTGTCATTTCTAACAAGCTGATGGGTCTCTTTGTCTTAGTAGTTAATACTTTGTGATCCTAAATTAGGATCCTTGATGTATTGTGTGCCTCTCAAAAGTTATTAGGAATTCATGTTACAATGGAGAGATTAGTATCACAGGCCATCTAGGGAACAAAGTGTTCCGGGCTCTTGCAGGCACTGCATTGAGGAAGAGGAGGAGCTAGTTGTGATGTTTCGGGATATTCTTCCCTCCATGGGACAAGATGGAAAGGAAACTAGCAGTTATAGTTCATGGAAAATAGAATTAAGAGATCACTGATCCAATCCCCAAATGGCCACAATGGAGGTGGGTCTTTGCAAACCAAGAGCTAAGCTACCTCTGGGTTTCCCACAAGGGTGCAAGGACCCAAGCAACAGAGCCATCCTCTGCTGCTCTCCCAGGCACATCATCAGGGAGCTCAACTGAAAGTGGAGCACCCAGGACATGGGCTGTCAAGGCCCCATGATATGGTTTTATCCCTTTGCTAGTACTGCCCTGATTTCAAAACATTTTTGCATCGAAATGCATTTGACTTTCAGTTTCCCACAAACTAGTAGATCATTTGTATATATTGTTTCATTTGTTCTTCTTAGTACCTGTTAAAACAGAAAATAAAACCAGTACTTCTTTTAAGGCAGGCATTGTGCTGATTTTATAAGCTCAGAGAGCTGATTTGCCCATTATTGCATAGTAAATAGAAAAGCAGTATTAAAAAGATAAGTATAACACCAGTTTTGATTGCAAAGTATATATTCAAAGGATATTTTGAAAATGTCAAGATTTATTATGTTATAATTGGCACATTTCTCAATGTATGTGCTATATTTCCTCCCCCCATTACCCCCTCCAAAATAAAGATGAATAAGTTTTTCTTACTCAAAATCTATGCTTTTTTTTTTTCTTCTATCACACACTCTCCAAAGCAGCGTCTGATGAATGGAACTGCAAGTAGTTTACAAGAAATTGCCTCCACCATTCATGGTCAGATGTGTGCAGAAGAGGTGCTGCTCTTATTAACTAGAGCTGCATGAGCAACTCGGATATTTCTAAACTAAGACATATGCAGTTTCCTAAAATTGAGAATGCATATGTGCTAGACTTCAGAGGTACTTCCAAAATTGTTTTCTAAAAATGCATTAGTCTTTTTTTGTAGAATTTTTTCATAGTAATGAAACTGAGCAAAAATTAGGTGTCTATTGAGATAAATTCAGTAAATTAATAATACTAAATGCGTAAAAACTGACTTTGAATGATGCCACTGATACGATTTGCAGTGAGTGACAAAACACACTGGCATGTTAAGTATGATGACATTTTGTTGATTGTTATATTGTATTTACTTTGTAAATGGCAAGACAGATACTTGCTAAAGTAGTAATAGTGGAATATCTACATTTTATAATATTGTTTGAATTTTACTTTTCTTCATTGTCTTTCTGCATTGTTTGGTATTTTAATTGCATAAAAAGAAATTACATTTTTTAATAAAATCATTCCTTTTAGCCAAGATGGCATCCTGCATTAAGCATATTCCTTCTCAAAGTGCATACTGTGAAGAATAAAACACTTATTTTATGGTGTGAGTTCTGACACCTTAAAGTAATGGTATATTACTTTATTGTCAAATCACAGAAAATCATTTTTAGAGACAAAAAAAACCAATTCATAAGATGAAATGCATGCAATTATCTGTTTGTGTTTAAATATGCTTTTGAAAATGATTGTGAGGATAATAGTTTATAATGTTAAAAACAAAAAAATATTTTAGTTAAATCCAATAAAGCTAAAGGAGCTTGCTTTTCTCCTTTTACCAGCTCCCATAGCAGTGGTTTTACTTAGTCACATATATGTCTTTATTGGCTCAATTTAAAAATGTTCTTTCCTTTTTTAGATTTTAACATAATGAGTGGTCATATAATTGCTTTATTTTATATTATTCTGTTTTATTCCATTTTAATTACTGTGTTCAGTAAGGCTTTATTTCAGAATTTGTTTATTGTTTCAGCATTGAAATAATATGGATTAAATATTCTTGAAAAACATAGAGTAGGATATGATTTCTTTTGCTTGTTTTTCTGAGAGATTTCCAGGGAACTAACGTATAAGAATTCTGAATACATCTCTCTGGCTATCATTAAAATATTGCTGCTTCATCGCCTGTAATCCCCTCCACAAATCATGAGCTCTGGCTGACTTATATAATTACCACCCTGTGGACAGTTAGCAGTCTTGACAACATTTGCCCTGTTTTGATAAGTAGGTCCTCTAATCTGGAATGTTCTCTAGCACCTCTGTCTGAATTTATCCATCAGAAATCAACTCAAGCTTTCAGGACACAGCAAGCTCTGCCCTTTGAATATGTATGACTATGAAAATGGACTACATTAGTGGAAATATTCTTCTTTTCATTTGTGATGTTATATACAGGGAAATTCTTAAAACACAAAATTAAAATATTTATGCTTAACAAATTTTATTTATTATAATATATGTATTATATATATTGTATATATATTTTTCTGGAATAGCTAACTGATTTATTTTTTAAAAAAAAAAGATTTATTTTATTTTTATTTAAAAGATGGTGTTACAGAGATGGTGTTACAGAGAGAGACAGAGAGAGAGGGAGAGAGAATCTTCCAACTGCTGGTTCACTCCCCAAATGGTCACAACAGCCAGAGCTGAGTCAATCCGAAGCCAAGAGCCAGGAGCTTCTTCTAGGTCTCCCACATGGGTGAAGAGTCCTAAAGACTTGGGCCATCCTCTGTTGCTATTCAAAGCCACATGCAGGGAGCTGGATAGGAAGGGGAACAGTCAGGACTCTAACTGGTGCCCATATGGGATGCTGGCTCCATAGGTGGAAGCTTAGCCATACCATACTATGGCGGTGGCTCCTAGCTGTTTGGTTTCTATAAAGGATAATTCAAAAAGTTAATGAAAGACATAATTAAAAAATAAGTTTGTTTCGGTGCAAAAATGTTTGAAATCCATGCATTGCTTTTTCCTAATACACATTTTCCATGAGCCATTTGAAGAACTCTCCATGCCAAGGAAGCTCATTTTTATATTGTGTGCTTTAACATTTTGTGAGGCAAGAAAAATGCCTTTGGATAAATAGCATTTGTGAGACATTGTTTCTTATTTATCAAGACATTTCATTTGGGGAGAGAGAGGCACTTTTCTCTCCAGAGACCCTACGAAGTCTAGGTAATGGAGAGTGGTAGTGTTCATATTGCAGTAAGGATAAGTCAAAAGGGAACAAGAGAGAGGCTGGGATTGGAGCCACTGGTGTTACTGTCATTCCTGCCTGCTCCACCAGGACACACATTCAGAATCTCAAGCGAAACTGAAGGGTTTCTTGTTTGTTTGTTTGTTTTTTAATTGTGTGGATTTCTGAGGAAACTGAGAAAGGTTTTGAATTTTATGTTTTGTACTCATGTAGGGTGCAGGTAGCCCAAACAAATAGAAGTAGGAGACACAGGGCACTTGGGAGCATTCATGTGTGTGTGTGAACAGGGGTATTTGGGCAGCCCTGGACTGCGGGAGGTCAAGAAGGCCATGCCGAAGCTGATCTTTGAGGTTAGCAGGGCTGGGCAAGAATGTCTTGTTTCATGTTATGTAAGCACAGGAAATGTCTTCCATCTCCACCCCCATGCACCTGCAGGGGCAACATGTGCTACTGACAGTTTTTGCCTCTGATGTCCTATTGTATTTGACTCCTTCATAAAGGACCATTTCTACTTGGGTTGCTTCCCTTTTCTTCTTAAAAGTGGAGAAATCAGAGGCTAGCTTTCCACATAGAGTGTACAAAAATAAAACCTTTGATGCTCTGTCAATTCATTTTCCACTATGTTCGCAATAAAAACTGCATTGTTTAAGCAACTAAGCTAAGGAAAATGGGCCCAAATTCAACATTCAGCAGAAAATTCATGATTACATTTTTATAAAACATATATTTTATTAGATTGGTTTTGAATTAGTGAATTGGGGGCCTGGTGCAGTAGCTTAGCGGCTGAAGTCCTCGCCTTGCATGTGCCAGGTTCTAATGCCGACAGTACTGCTTCCCATCCATCTCCCTGCTTGTTGCTTTGGAAAGCAGTCGAAGATGGCCCAAAACCTTTGGACCTTGCATCCACGTGGGTGACCCGGAGGAGGTTCCTGGCTCCTGACTTTGGTTCAGCGTAGCTCTCTGTTGCGGCCGCTTGGAGAGTGACTCAGTGGAGGGGAGATCTTCCTTTCTGTCTCTTCTCTTTTTTGTATATATTTGACTTTCCAATAAAAATAAAATAAATATTAAAAAAAGAACTAGTGAATTGAAGTTGTTTCTGTGTTATCTCTATTGATGTTAAATTTAGTATTGACATAAAAACTCCTGAGTCTGGAGACTGCTCAACATTCTGTAATGTTAAACATTCCCACTCAAATGCATGACTGTTGAACTGGTCTTAGATGAGTTTTCCTGCTGAGCTGACACAGTAGTTCTGGGAAAGTTGGAACCTATCATGCTCGTGATTAGCCCATGGAGACAGATTATAGGAATGTGTTGGACACAGGCTCTTGAACATTTCATTCCACAGCTACAGAATACACATTCTTTTAATCAATTAGTGGTTACAGTCCTCGCCTTGGGTCCCCAAGTGAGCACAATGACTGGTGCTGTGCCGATCCGAACCCAAGAGCCAGGAACTTCTTTCCAGGTCTCCCACGCAGGTGCAGGGTCCCAAGGCTTTGGGTCATCCTCGATTGCATTCCCAGTCCACAAGCAGGGAGCTGGATGCTAAGCGGGGCTGCCAGGACTAGAACCGGCGCCAATATGGGATCCTAGGTGTGTAAGGCGAGGACCTTAACCACTACACTATTGCGCCAGGCCCTTAATTTCTTCTTGAATAAAAACATTTGTTGGTTCGTTTTCCTTTCCTTCTATGGCACTATATGTTAAATCCCCTTTCTAGCCAGACTTCTGCTTGGTCCGCATTTGAACCACCACTCATCACTCCTCTGATAATTACTGTGATCCTCAACAGGGACACACCTTTCTTCATCTTACTAGACTTCTAACTAGCGTTCATACATTTGACCCCTCTTTCTCCTGGCAGCGTTCTTTTCTCTTGGCTGTCATGAAAACATGCCTTCTGGTTTCCACCAATTGCATCAGTCTTTATTTCCCACTTGCTTTGTTAACCTTTCCTCCAACTAAACTCAAGATGTTGTACTTTTCCAAAGGTCAGTGTGAGGTGCCCTTCTCTTTTGGTAATCTCATTTGGTTCTGCTAACATCCTAACAGTTCCTGACTCTCACGTTTATGTGTTAGGCCCAGCTGTCTGTTCTGACGTTGATAATTAGATTCTCCATACTCCATACTCCAGAGAGAATCGCAAACCTGGCTTCTGTAATCTTGTCTATTTCTACATGTGGCTCTTCCAGACTGCCTGCGGCTCATTCATGGTAGTCCCTTTTCCTTCTTCTCACTGCAAATCTTTATTTCTCAAATAAGCTAAGGCTCTTGTTTCTCCCCTAGCTTAGCATCCTCTGGTATCTCTGATAATTACTGTCTAAATAGTCTGTCCTTAACAGGTAGTATCCCCAAATCCATTCTTCAACTGCTAGACATACTTTTTTTAAAAAAGAATCCCTAAAATATTCATAAAATAAGTTTAAGATTTTTTAAAAAATGATTTTTTTAGCTCTCCTCCACCCAAATCTGGCTTCTGTTTGATCCTTCATTTTGTTTTCATTTTTTCCCTCATTTTACTAGGCATTTGTTACAATGACATGTCAGCAATGCAGTTATGGGAGAATCCTCCCATTTTCTTTCTCTGCGTGGGCTATTTCCCAAGAGAAATTAAGAGAAATTAATTTCCCAAGAGAAATTAAGGTTCCACAGGAATTCATTCTAATGTAAATTAGCACCCCCAGATCTTAAAGTACAGTGTTTACTTCCCAGATAATCTCAATGGCCAGGACTGGGCTAGGGAAAGGAACCAAGAGATTCATTTGGGTCTCCCACATGAGTGGCCGGGGCCTAAACACTTGCTCTATGGTTTGCTGATTTTCCCAGAGCATTAGCAGGGAGCTGGTTGGGAAGAGGAGCATCTGGGACATGAAGTGGTCCTGTGATTGTCTTTTAATATGTCTTTCTGCTGCAAGTGCTTCAATTGTAGTCCATCTCCTCCTGTGTGTTTAGTTCAGTACCTGGTAGTACATTGAGATTCTATAAAAGTATTTTTAAATTTTCAAATATTTCAATTTCTGAAAAGTTTTCCATCCTATCCTATTTTCCCTCCCATCCCAAACTTTTTGAGAGGTGTTTTTTGCCAAGTAGTATGTTGAGGCCCTGTTAAGAAGAAATAATGCTTGTAAGAGTTCCTCTTATTCGCAGTGAAGACAGTGATAGCTTGCATTTCTTGCTATAGCAATGGGTCAGAAAATACACTGAAGCTAGAAAATATGGTAGTAAAATGCAGAAGTGGTATAAACTTACAGAAATTCACTCGGAAATAGGAGTGTCTGGATTTTCCACTCTGCCACTGACTGACAGGCTTCTGGCATTATCTTTTATTGTATCTTATTTTCTCATCTCTAAAATTTCAGAGATCATTTGGGAATATGAATGTGAAAGCCCTTTGACCTTCTCAGACATCTGTGGTACTATTACTCTCCTTATTTTAATTTTCTCTTTTGAACATAAGACAAAATTTAATTTGGAGGTTCTTGAAGTAATAATGAACATAGTCGCGTTCATAGATGGAACTGTCACTTCTTAGTTATGCAACTCATTATTAAGAAACCACCTAGAGGTGATAATATGAAAGTAAGTAAGTGTAATGAATTCATTCTGGATTTCCTTTTTAATTCTTCATGAACATTCCTGACAGCAATCCTAATCAAGTTTAAATACATTGGGGTGTCAAGTTGCTATTTCTGAGAGATTAATTAGAGATTAGTCTCCAAGCTATTTGTAAATTACTATACTTTTTCATTGTGAAGTGTTCAGTGGAAATGCTGTTTTAGGAAAATGATTAGAGATTACAAATGGTCTCATTAAGTACTTTATTTTCCTGTCATTTTATCAGTTCTGTAGTAACAAATGGCTTTAATGTTCTTTTTAGCGATAATTAAAATGATGTCTAAGGATTAATCATTATTTTGAAACAAATTTAACTTAATTGACCCAGCATACCTTGGAATCTTTCCTGCCAAAGATCATAATGATTAAGAACTAAAGAAGAATCTGCAATGTGAGATGCCTCTTTATTTTTACACCATGGGATTCATACTTCCTGGGAGAAAATGTCATATTCTTTTAAAATATCATTAATAGTCATATTAGAATTGTATTCTCTCAGGAGCTGCTCCAACCAGTTTCATCAATAAGTAGGAATTTTAAGCTCTTTAATGAAACTAATGATCCTACATAGCAACAACAATGATGACAAAACCCTCACTCTCACATACAGCTCAGATTGAATATTAACTACGTTTGTATTCAAACTAATTCTCTAGAAATCAGTATATGTTGAGTTATAGGTCTGTGTAAGCCTGCGATGGTCACCTTATTTCTTATCAAGATTTATTTTATTTGAAAGAGCTATAGAGGCAGGCGCGCGCGCACACCACACACACACACACAGAGATCTTCCATTCATCAATGGGTTCATTTTCCAAATAGCTGCAATTGCCAGGCTGGGTCAAACAGAAGCCAAGAAAGAACCAGGGGAGAATGCCATGTCTTCCACATGAGTGCAGGGGCTCATGCTCCCCTGTTTTTCCAGGCTTATTAGCAGGGAGCTGGGTTGAAAATGGTTCAGCCAGGGCCTAAACTGGCACCCATATAGAATATTGGCATTGCAAGTGGCAACTTCAGTCACTGCGCCACAACACTGGCCTCAATGCTCACCATATTTACAAAACTGTCAAGTTGGAAAACCGTAACTATTTCAAATTTCAGAGTATGCTTTTGAACTTCCCTCAGTATCAAGAAAGGAAACCACCTGACATTTTTTTGTTTTAAAAAGTGTGATGACACTTGAGAATATATACCAGGATTGACCTTGTCAGTGTTTCAACTGAATTTACACAGGATATAAGAGAATATTTATTCTAATTACCATATAACATGACTTCCTTTGATTATATTCTCATTCTGCACATTATAATATCATGAGATGATGATCTCCATGGTTAATGAGCAGTGTAGTTTGTTTTAATGTATTGGCAAATATTATTTTTCTTTCTCCTAAAGCAATCCCACAGATTTCATTTTTCGAGTAAATAATCTGCTAACTAGGTAAATAGATAATAAATAGACTATATGTTGAGTAACTTCCCGTGTTTCATTTATTCAGTCATTCCTTTTCAGATTTAAGTGGAAGAAAATGTTCTGTGTAAGTTTTGAATCCATCTTGTGAAATTTGTGTCTGACTTGGTAATAACATCTGTTGTTACTTTGAGGGAGAGTTCCATCCCTTTCATTCATTCTGCCATTAAACTTAGAAATTGGCTGATATGGAGGACAGCTATTTATTTTGCTATATTTATATTATACTTTGCTATGAAGTTTTCCTATTCTAATTTTTTTGTTTAGTTGATTCTTTTGGATTTTTAAGGTAAATATGTATGTTCTCTGTAAATGGTAATGATTTTTCACTTTTTTTTGCAATATTTTATACTTTATTTCTTATCCTCTCCTTACTGCTTTAGCTTTATTTCCAAAATTATGTTCAAATATGAAGAAAATCGATTGTAGGCTTTTGGCTTGTTTTCAATTTAATAGAAATATTTCTAAATCTTTACTAGTTGGTAAAGGTGCTTTCTGTACAACTGTGAGATGTTTTAATTGTACTAATGAAAATTTCTTCTTTTTCCAGTTTACTTAAAGTTTTATTGGGAAATTGATGTTCTATTTTATCAAATATATTTGGGGGAAGTAGTAGTTATTTTATAAAGTTTTTCTTTGATCCAGTAATTTTTATTTTTTAGATTATTTACTTACTGAGTTAGGATTATGTCTTGACTAGTACTGATCTATTCTTATCTTCCTGGAATAAACATCTTTGAAGAATTGATTATTTTTAAAATGCACTGCTGTATTTTAATCCTCTTAAGATTCATAAGAGATATCAGATCATTCATTATTTTGGCATTTTGTCTGACTGTGAGTTTTGCTTTTAGCAGTACTAAACATGCTTCATCTTTTTTTCATACTTGACATAGTCTTATACATTAGGCCAGGAGTTATGTGGTTTGGCAAATAAAATGATAAACATTGAACAAAATCACAGAAGTAGTAGGTGATTGTGAACTGATCTCATTAATTCCTAATTCAATACTTTGAGGAGAATGGATTTAATGATTTCAGTAATTTCTAACAGCTTCGGATTTATTGACTTTGAATTTTATTTTAATTTTTAATATCCAAACTAGAAAATATCCTTATATATTTTTCTTTTACATTTTTCTAAATTGAGAGAATGAATTCCTTTCCACTTTGGCCTTAGAAGTGTGACTAGAAGGGGTTCTAAATGGATGTGTGTGCTGAGAATTTTCTATTTGTTTCTTGCACATAGATAGATGCTAATGGTCAGGTAGTCACAAGCAATGCAGTAAGGATTAAGTGATACATGGTTCTAAACCATCCTGGAAGTTATGGATAAAACTTCAAGCCTTTAATGAGGTGTTCAAGTCAAGCTGACTACTTGATCCAAAGCTTTCACATCTTTCTGGTAACTAATCTGAAAACAATACTTTGTTGTTACTCTAGAGGAAAAATATTAAGGCTGTATTTGCATATCACTTGGAGTCAAGAGAAATGATATTCTGTTTCTTATACGATTAGTGATTTGTCTTCTAGGAAGCTCAGTATAGTTCTAGGCGATTTGCCACAAAAGAAATAGTAAATCGGGCAATTCAGAATAATCTATATGTAGGTTTTAGAATCTATGATGACCTAATGCAAACTCCATTTGTTATGGTATATACCTATTTATTAAATAACATAATAGATCCCTCAAGTCAAGAGAAAGATAGGTTTAAATGATTTCTTCATTTTGCATAGAATTAGTTCTCCAAAAAATTGAGATTGAATTATTTGTCTGCCTCACATACATTTAGAAAATGTTTTTAGATGGAAATTAATTGTGAATCTTCTGTAAGAATTTTTTCTAAATAAAAAGCCTCCATGTTTCTGTCATTTTGTTATGCTGGCACTGATTCTGTCTCAAAGAAATACCACTAATAGTTCTGTGTTTTCTGTGTTTCTTAGAATTTAAGTAAGGCACATAAGTGGAATCTTTGTCCTTGTGAAATATGGTACAGAAAAGAATGAATTCCTAGAAGATGATCGTCTTTGCAAACTCTGTTTCATTAATGAAAACTTTAGGCTGTAAATAAAGACTAATTATTTTTCAGTTAAGCGAGTATGGCTGTAAATGATTTTCTTATTTTTACAGATAATGAAAATTTCTGCAACTGAGCTCTGCTAACATCCAATGATGACAAATGGTAGAACTCACAGAGTTTGAAATATTTTGAGCCTTTTCCTTTAAACGTTAGGGATGAACTTCGGTTGATTAGAGCCTACATTTCACCTACACAATGACTAAATAAATGTAAACATGTTTCATATTTCAGGGAAATGGTAACAGTAAAATCATGATGTGACTGTCTATTTGTGAATTGTCTATTGAGATGGAGAAAAAATGGGAAATTTCATCAGAAATTTTTGTGAAATGAACTTTGATTTTCTTGCTGGTATTTTAATTTTTCAAACAAAATGTTTTAAGTATGTACAATACTAGTTAGATTACAGTTATAAATTGATGTAAGACTTACTTAATTATGGTAATTTCAGATGAATGCTCTAACTATTGTTATACCTATAAAGTAATTGGGGCTCTGCATCTAAATTTTGTAACAATACACTGAAAGCTATGTATTAGTAAAATGGTTACTGAAAGTATACATTTGGATCTTCTTCATTATGGACTTAATTTTTCAAAAGGAAAAACCATGTTTTTCATGAAGTGTACTTCAAATTAACCCTCATACCAGAAATGGCAATGCTGGCAGGGCCATGAGCTGAGCCAGATTTCTGTACAGTGGGTATCTCTGAGGAAGGCAAGAATCGTATCTCAGTTTCCAGGCCCACTTGATTCTTGGCATCTCTGCTAAGAGTAATGTAGATTACCCAGTGTTTTTGAACATGAGGCAGACATCTGCCATAGTGGAACAAGACTGATAGCAGCAAGTCGTTCTTCAGAGGCCACTGAATAATTTCAGGTGAACTTTATTAGTGTCCGTCTGTTTTGTTCACAGCACTACCAAAGCTATGCATTGCCTACCCTCTGCATTTGTGTGCATGAAAATGTCATGATGTCGACAAGGCAAGTGGGGGGTGTTGATGGGACTTACAGCTTGATAAAATTAAAGTGAAAATCAAAGTCTTTCCCAAGAAAGCAGTTGGCACTAAAAGGAACATCTGTGCTCATAGACTTTGGGGAAAAAAACAGAGTTGGGAATAGAAAGCCATTAGCCAGTGAGGCTTCACAATGAACAATTGCACTATTTGTGACCTAACACTGGGGAAAAGAGACAGCAGAAATCAATGGAACAATAGAATGGATTGGACGTTTGGAGATGTGAGCTTCCAAAACCATTATCTACCTTGTTTCCTTTGGCCAGGTTCCCTCACCTCTGAGGATTTCAATTTCCTTACTAAAAAAGAAAAAAAATTCCAAACAGGTGAAGCAATCTTTAAAACAGTCTTTGATTCTGTTAGGGTAGATCTGCAATGAAAGTTTAGTAATTTTGGTTACACTTTTAATAATGTACCTTCTTTAATATGTCACAGAGATGCAGACATTGATGAAAAGGTTCGGGGAATAGTAAAGATCTTTATTTCTTATTGAATAAACATCATAATAGCAGGTTTGTTTCAAGTCTTCGATACATAGCACTTTGCAAATAAGGATCAGGATAAGGTGTTTTCTGAGCTGTGATTCAGAGAAGAGACTTTGGCATATTTTATTGTTATTATTCTTGTGTGTTAATTTCTCCCTACTTTTTAAATAAAAATTTTCAGAGCACAGCCTTTTTTGTCTATCTAAACACCATCTAGAGGAGGATAAAGAAATGTCTGTGCCAAAAATAAAAACGATTGAATATGATCTCCTTGTCCTGATCTTGCTGCCCACCTGTCATGGGAGGCATGGTACCATCCTGGTTAACACAATGCTTTCCAGCCAGATGATTGGCAGTTACTATGGGCACAACAAAGCAGTGGGATGACTAGACACACAGAACCCATCTTGATTCCCAGCACAATCTTGAAAGTGTCACTGAGTTAGTGGCGAGACCGTTCTAGGACATCTGGGAATAGAGTTGACACATTGTAATAGTGGAAGTTGGTTATGCTTTTGTTGTCTTTAAAGAGCAGTGTTTTTTAAGATTGCCTTCCCTAACATCTTTCTGGTGTTCAGCATATCATTGCTTGGTTTGATAGTCATCTGTTTTGAAGTACTTCAACAAAAATCCTTTAGTAAAAGGTACTACTTTAAGCATTGTAGTACTTTAAAAAATACACCTCATTGGTTCTTTATGTACCTAGGTGGTATTGGTTCAAAAACAATCATAATGCTATTTAAGGCTTTTATTATTTTTTCTTTAGAAGCACTCTCTGTACACTTTGCTTTTATTAAATGCTATGATTTTTAAACATTATTCTGTTTCTAATTTCATCAGATATGAAAGTTTTATACTTTATATTAAATGAGTAAAACGTGTTTCAGGGAACATTGATTTTTGGATTAATGATGTTTAAAAGAACAAGTCACAATCTGCCTCCTTAGCGCAGTAGGCAGTGCGTCAGTTTCATAATCTGAAGAACAAGTCACATATGATGTTTAGCATATAGTAGATAGTTAATCTTCATATACATGGTTGCTGTTTTTGAAACAATAAATGGGATAAACATAATAAAATGACTGCTTGTAGAAGATCCCTAACTGAACGTCACCATGCAGAAGACAAACTTGAGACCATCACTTTTATTGAAGGGTCATTTCTTAATGAGTTCTGATGATCAAATGATTGTAATAAATAAAACATAATGCTAAATACATAGAAATTAACTTGGAAAGAGATATGTGCATGTGCACACTTAGCACTGCCTTTAATTAATTCTGTTGACTTACAAGATGGTGCAAAGAATGAATGCATAGCTATTTGGAGTCCTGCGCTTAAACGTAGGTAGCCACTGGGGAGAGTGCTGGTGATTCATTGAGCTTGGTCAAGCTTCAGCTGCTTGTTATCAGTGAATACCAACACTCTACCACCTTTATCCCATAGGGTGACATGGGGTAGGTTATACCATGCTAACCATGAAGAAGAGGCATTATTTTCCTGAGACCTTGATTTGAGTTTCACAGACAAAAAAAATAGCTGTGGGGATTTTAATTTTAAAAAAGGTACAATTGATCAGTTTCAAGTTTCCCTTACATGCCTCTTGAATTTTATGTGATACGATATGTCTTGCATTTGGAGGCAGATTTTCTCTGTGTTCAAAGTTCAGTTTATCCTGTATGTTTGTAACTCACAACTCAGAAATACCAGTCCAAACTTACTCTTAGAGGTGCAACTTACGCATCTCAATTTTGATTAGTTTGAATAATTTCCCCAGTCATCTAAAGTACATCATGAAGTACACATTCATGATATACTGAAAATGGTTAAGATGCCTGCACTCCACACTGGCATAGCTATCTGGATTCCGTCCTTCTGCTAGAACAGGCCTTGGGCAATTCAGCAATGGCTCAGGTGGTTGGGGTTCTGCCACTGTCGTAGATTTGGATTGTGTTCCCAGCTTCAGCCCTGGCCCTTGGTCACCTGAACATTTGGGCAGTGAACCAGTGCATGGGGATGCTCTGTCCTTCCATCCCTATCAAATAATTTTTTCAAACGTTTGACAAAAACTTACACCAAGACCCAAAATAAAAATTAATTTTCCCTTAAATTTCCCACCCTCTGATATTTCATATCTTGTGTAATGACATTTCTACTCACCCCTTGCTCAAATCAGAACCAATTAAGTCACCCTAAAGTCAACTGGGAACTTCTTTTATCTCATGTTTCTTGATACTTCCCATATCTTATTGGTATTTCTCAGGTCAGCATTATCTCTTTCTCTTAATGTTTCTTTGACACCTATTGCATCCCCTTCAATTCATCCTTCCAGCTCACAGCCAAAGTAATCTATGCAAGATAAAAATCAGGCTTACCAGTTTCTTCATTTAAATCTCTGTAATATGCTGGTCCCTAACAAAGAATAGGTGCTTGTTACTTTTGTTGAATGAATGAATGAGAAATTAAGACTAGAGGCCTTTCAATGCCTACTGCTGTAGCTGACCTGGATTCTAGATGATTGTCTGCAATCTTTTGAGGATGTGATGCATCACCAATTTTTTGTTAGGAACCAAAGCAAATACTATAGTATTGCAGTTTAATGACATGTAAGAAGAGATGAGATCCCTATGGTGGAATAGGGTTTGTGTATCTGCATTTTTTATCTTGAGATTATAATCCATGAAAACTTTATTGATACTTTCCTAGGAGAACTCTTTAAGTTGTCCCTTGAATTATATAAAAAAAGAATGCCGCTTTTGTGTTTATATAGCTTGATTTTGACATTACAAAATAGATTTATTCTACTCATAGTTTGAAAAGTGTTAGGTTTATATTTATTCTTTAAGGTTTTCTAAATTGTTTTAACAAAGAAGAACCATTTTCAAAATGTAATCAGTTATATAAAAGAATTGATGTACTTGATAAATACAATTTTAAGAATGTAACTGTACTTCCCACCCTACCTCATCCCCCCACTTTTTTCCTCTGTTTTACTTTTATCTTTTTGCCATGACATACTTTCAGGTTACTTTATAATCACAAACTGAATCCTTGTCTGAATAACAAATTCAATAAGTAGAAAGGGTAAAAATCACTCTTTTCTAGGAGCATGAAAAAGGGCTGTAAGCAATTGTTAAATCTCAAGCTGTGAAGAATCACCTTGCAGTGATTTAACAAGTTACCAAAAAAAATTACAACCAGAATATGCAATGGTATGATTAAATGTTTAAACATGTTCATTTGGAGTTAGAGGTAGGGAAACATGGACATGTAAGTATCATTAAAAATAAAAATAGAAAAACAGAATAAAATCTCAAGAAGGAATATATTTTGTTTTCCCCAAATAAGGCTTTTAATGATTTAATAACATTTTTACAAGGCTACCATGAAATTCATTTAACAAAATATCTACTGTTGATCAAATTCATATCATTTTTTCCACTACAACATATTTAATTGCAGTGAGTATGCTTTTTTATAATGAATTCTCCAAAAAATTGAAGTTGAAGGAAAAAGCTATTTCCTTCATTTAATATCTTTAATGCTTCAAAATACTTTGCATATGTGTGTAAGTGATGTTTTTCAAATATGCATACCCTAAAATTACAGCACTCTGACCAATCTTAGGATGCGATTCCATGACATTAAATACTGGGTCATTTTTGTGTTGCTTTAGTATATGTCTTCCCTGAAATTATTAAATTGATGTAGTTTAACAAATTCACAAATGAGGTCAGAATCTGTGCACTAAATAAGCAGTTTCTCTAGGCTTCATCAGCATCTGTGAATAAAAATGATTTTGTTGAAGTTTTGTTAAAGAACTTATATGTAACATATTAGGCTAAGAAATATGAAAATGGGAATTTATGCAAATGTTTTTGCACATTTACTTTAGAACTGAAGATCTTTTACTATTATGTAGGACTCTCATTTATTTATTTATTTATGTTATTAATTACATTGCATTATGTGACAGTTTCATAGGCTCTGGGTTTCCCCCAACCCCTCCCCATGCCCTTCCCCCATGGTGGATTCTTCCACCTTGTTGCACTATTACAGTTCAAATTCAATCAAGGTTCTTTCTTTGCAAACATATACCAAGCATAGAGTCCAGCATCTTACTGTCCAGATAAGTTGAACAGTTTCTTGGTGAGACCATTTCTGGTCTGAAGGTAGAGCTGGCAGAATATCGTCCCAATCAATTAAGAGTCCCAATATAACATCAACAACAATTTACAACATTATGGAATTGACATGGTTTTGAGTAACCAATATGTTTTAAAAAAAATGCAGGTTCTTAGCCACATCCTGTGATTAGCTCATTGATATTTCAATTTTAGTTTATATACAGAACCGGCTGCTATACCCCTTAAAATGGGTATAGAGTACTATTCAGCTGTCTTGTGTCTATTTTCATTTTAGTATTTAGCCGTTTGTTGTGTTGAAGTATAATTTTGCTGAACTTGGTGGATTTTAGGGTAATCTAGACTGGCTTATAACTCTAACAAGACATTTGTTGACAATTAAGGTGCAGAACATTTTGTTTTAGGAGGGGTGTGCAGAGAAATTTTCAACACCATGGTGAGGAGTGACTAATCTTTGTGTCCCACCTAGAGAGGTATGAGTAAATCCACGCTAGCTCTTTCCTGTCAGATTCTAAGCTTTACTTTTTGTTGTTTGTCTATTTATTCTAGGTTTTTTAGTTTGTATGTTTGTTTGTTTGTTTTGAGGGGTTTCCGGAGCGATCCCGATGGTCATTGCGAGGGAGGGTGGGAGTCCAGAGACGGAACCAGGCCAGGACCAGAGAAAGCTCTCCTCCCTGCTCCCGAAGGTCATCTCATTTGATGATGCTATTCCTAACAAGGCAGAAGCAGCAATGTTATTTAAAAAACAGTTAATGTGAGATGGGTGCAGTGGCATAGCAAGCTAATACTCCATCTTTAGTTCCAGCATTCCACGTGGGTCTCAGTTCATGTCCCAGTGGCTCCACTTCTGATCTAGCTCTCTAGTTGTGGCCTGGTAAGGCAGCAGAGGATGATCCAAGTCCCTGTACCCTTGTACCCAAGTGAAGATGCCAAATAAGCTCCTGGTCCTGGCTTTGGATTAGCTCAGCTTCTTGAAAGCTCAAACTATAGAATGTTAGGAAATAGAAGGAATTAAGCTCAAAATCTGACTAATGGATGTGCTTCAATAGAATACGAAGCCAAGGTTCACTTTAGGGATCAGCATTACCCTGAAACTTTTTGTTGTAAACTTCTCTAAATGACACTTGGCAGAATTGAGAAATTGTTACTTTAACCTCTTGCTTTTATTCCAAAGGGACAAAAGTTTGCTTTAAAAATATTGAAAAATCTTTATAAAAATCTTCTGGGTATTGTCACTGGAGTCAATTCAATGATTTAGAAGCTTACTGTATCTGAACGCATCTTACCTGATTCAAAAAAAAAAAAAAAGAAAGGAAAAAAAACCTGTTTTGTTTGGAAATTGCTACAGTACCTGGCTTCCCAATATGATATAATGGCAATTAACTTGCTCACATTTTATCAGCTTTAAAAAGTTTATTAATAAGGAAGCTATATAAGCTACCTTTAATTTTTTTTATCACTTTGTGTCCCAGTATAAATATAAGATTTTTTTAAGATTTATTTATTTTTATTGGAAAGTCAGATATACAGAGAGGGGGAGAGACAGAGAGGAAGATCTTCCGTCCAATTGGTTCACTCCGCAAGTGATCGCAGTGGCCGGTGCTGTGCTGATCCTGAGCCAGGAGCCTGGAACTTCCTCCAGGTCTCCCACGTGGGTGCAGGAACCCAAGGCTTTGGGCCGTCCTCGACTGCTTTCCCAGGCCACAAGCAGGGAGCTGGATGGGAAGTGGAGCTGCCGGGATTAGAACCAGCGCCCATATGGGATCCCAGTGTGTCCAACGTGAGGACTTTAGCCGCTAGGCCATGGCACCAGGTTCATGCTAAGATCTTTTTGAGGGACATATAGGTTTGGGGCTTTGCCAAACAGCCCAAAGCAGGGAAGAAGCTTCAGGGATGTTTAAGGTCTGGTATCCTCCCTGTCCACTGAAGTGTCATATCTCCCTCCTGTGTTCGCGCCAGTGCATTGCCCGACCACTGAAGAGCATGGTTATTCACTGAATATAGACATTCGCTTTTTCTATGGAAGAACTAGAGAAATATCCAAGTCCTGGATTTGTCCAGCATATTTTAAATATGTACATGTATAAATTCAATATGTTGCCTATATTATATATGTAGATATTCTTTCTATATGTAAGTCTCACCTTTAGTCATCAATAGATGAACTAATTATTTGGTCAAAGACTCTAGCCAGTTTTTAGCTTATTTGGGAGTTTGTGATAACTTTGATTTTGTGTTTTGTAGATCAAAACTTATGAATCTTATACATTTCACTTGTTCCAAGTTTTAAGGCTTTACATTTTATAACTATGTAAGAATTAGAGGTCAAAGCAATAGATAAGCATCATGGTGCAAATGGATTTCTAGGTAACACAGAAAACACTTGCATCTTGAAGGTTTAACTTACTAGGAGGGAAGGTCTTGATTTAAGAAGCTCTCATAAAGCATAGAGGCTTATAAGATAAGCTATTCTGACGGCAGTGTTTTATTCTCATAAATACACAATAGAAGAAGTCAAGAGAAAAGCGTGGAAGGGTCTTGTGCAATACCATACATGCAGCTTTGAAACCATAGGAAGTTGCATTTAGGGGAACACTATATATCCCACTCAAAGAGCTATTCAAGGTATTTTAACTCTGCTGACAATAGTTATGTTTAGAACATGATCTTACATCAAAACAGTTTTTAATGTGAAAGTTCTCAGCTTATTAAGCAAGTCAAATGGTTAGCCTGAAAATTTTAGTCATAGTCTGATTTACCATCACAATTCATACTTTCCTTGCTTATTTTAATGGCTGGATTGACCTTGGCTCAACAGTGTCAGCAAGTGGGTGCCTGATGCTGTGGAAAATACACACAGACTTCTGACATTTCTGAGCATGTGGGTTATGACAAATTTAAATGTGTTCTAGGAGGGAATTTGCATGAAACAGCTAAAGATTTATCTTTGTTCTTTCACTTAGGGATGAGGAAATTGACCAGTATGGGAAATTTAAAAATAACAACTCTCTGGAGTAGCAGGAGGTAAATCGTTAAATGCCAGGGCACCAAGAAGCAATACTCTGTAATCTAAATTGGGTAATTTGTATCTTTGTCACTTGAAGATCTGATATATAGTTGCCTCAATGAATCATCTCACCAACATTCCATAACTAAAGCAGACTTTGTATCCTGTTCACAGGCTGGGTTTTAGTCAATTGAGTGATAAATCATCCTGCCTTTCCAAATTACAGTATATGCAGAGTCACACAGGCAAGACCAATTAAACAATGTCCCAGAGCAAGGATCCTCACAAGTTTGAAAGAATGCTAGTGAAGAAGATGACTTAGACAACTTGAGTTTTATACTTTTCAATATTTCATGTGTTTGTTTTAAAATATTTAAAATTTGTCAATGAAGATTTGTCTTCAATATTCAGATATCAGGAATAAATTAGCTTCTTGATTAGTTCCTGATATCCTGCTCACAAATGATCTTATAGGTGGTGCCTAAAGGTGCCAAACATGTATAATAAAATATTATGCATGGATTTAAAAATTTTTGTACCAAGATAAATTTATCATTTAGTTTGATTCCGTGAATCCTTTGAAATAACCTCTTAATATAAAAGCTACTAATTCCTAGTTGAAAAACTGAAATTAATATTCAGAGAGGTGAAGTGTCTTACCCTAGATCATATATCTAATGAGTGGGATAATCATAATTAATTTGAGACTAGCTATTTTTGCCCCTAGTACAATACCCTTGGTATGTGACATTGCAATCTTTTTTGTGTTCTCATAAAATGCACTCCAACAATGTGAATTTAGATACTTCTTGTTCCTGCGATAATTTATGAATGATAGGATCAACGCATTATTACATTGAACAAAGAAAAGTATTAACAAAGGTCCGTTTTTAGCCATGATACGCTTAAATAACAGAATATTGGATTTGTTACTGTTGTTGAAGGACTATGCTATTGTGAGAGAAAATAGTGGTGGGTTGAATGGGGGGATGTGAAGGAATAATCCCTGTGACTTTGGAACGATATCATAAAAATAAAAAAACAAAGAAGTATCCATTTTTAAATGACATTAACCAGGTGTTTAATATAAATGAATTCAAGGAAACAGCCATTTTGGGTAGTTCAAATAAGATAAAAATTGGTCACGTTATAGTTATGAGTTTTCAGAGGATTGGACCTGTATTTTACAAAAGACAGTAGTTAAGACTCAGATACATTCAAGAAGGAAGCAGTCACTATAGATAATTAACCTGCTTGAGATACACTATGTGAACAGATGAATTTTAATGACCTGTTGGTTGAAATTTTAAGCTTAACTTCTTCACTGAACAAATAGCAGAGGTTTAAAATCAACCCAATATTTGATTTGATTTTAAAGGACGCATGGAAATTTGATTTAAAGCATTCTTTTTTTTCCTGAACTTAATATCAATTGTCTTAAACTTTCTCTCCTGAACTAGTAAAAGGAAAAAATAGTTGAATGAATTTTGAGAAATTCTTAGAGTATTACTCTACTTGCCTGTGTTACAGTCAATTTATACTTTTCAAATTATTTCACAGGATCCTGCAAACCAAAAATGTGGTGGAAGAAAGAAAACTGTGTCTTTCAGCAGCATGCCATCAGAAAAGAAAATCAGCAGTGCCAATGACTGCATCAGCTTCATGCAAGCTGGCTGTGAACTGAAGAAAGTCCGGCCAAATTCTCGCATCTACAACCGGTTTTTCACTCTGGACACAGACCTCCAAGCTCTTCGCTGGGAACCTTCTAAGAAAGATATGGAGAAAGCCAAGCTTGATATTTCTGCTATAAAAGAGATTAGATTGGGGAAGAACACGGAAACATTCCGAAACAATGGCCTTGCTGACCAGATTTGTGAGGATTGTGCCTTTTCTGTACTCCATGGGGAAAACTATGAGTCTCTGGACCTAGTTGCCAATTCAGCAGATGTAGCAAATATTTGGGTGTCTGGGTTGCGGTACCTGGTTTCTCGGAGTAAACAACCCCTTGATTTTATGGAGGATAACCAGAACACACCAAGGTTCATGTGGTTGAAAACAGTGTTTGAAGCAGCAGATGTTGATGGGAATGGTATTATGTTGGAAGACACTTCTGTAGAGTTAATAAAACAGCTCAACCCTACCCTGAAGGAATCCAAGATCAGGTTAAAATTTAAAGAGATCCAGAAGAGCAAAGAAAAACTAACCACCCGAGTGACAGAAGAGGAATTTTGTGAAGCTTTTTGTGAACTTTGTACCAGGCCAGAAGTGTACTTCTTACTTGTGCAGATATCTAAGAATAAAGAATATTTGGATGCCAATGATCTTATGCTCTTTCTAGAAGCTGAGCAAGGAGTCAGCCATATTACTGAGGATATGTGCTTAGACATCATTAGGCGATATGAGCTTTCTGAAGAGGGACGTCAGAAAGGGTTTCTTGCAATTGATGGCTTTACTCAGTATTTGTTGTCACCAGAATGTGACATTTTTGATCCCGAGCAAAAGAAAGTTTCCCAAGATATGACCCAGCCATTATCTCATTACTATATCAATGCTTCTCATAACACTTATCTAATAGAGGACCAGTTCAGGGGACCAGCTGATATTAATGGGTACGTCAGAGCCTTGAAAATGGGCTGTCGAAGCATTGAACTTGATGTTAGTGATGGCTCAGAGAATGAACCAATCCTTTGTAACCGAAATAACATGGCAGCACATCTTTCTTTCCGAAGTGTCATAGAAGTGATAAATAAATTTGCCTTTGTTGCTTCTGAATACCCACTTATTCTTTGCCTGGGGAATCACTGTTCCCTTTCACAGCAGAAGGTAATGGCTCAACAGATGAAAAAAGTCTTTGGTGATAAATTGTACAGTGAAGCACCTTTGCTCTCAGAATCCTACCTCCCATCACCAGAAAAATTAAAGCGAATGATCATTGTGAAAGGAAAGAAATTGCCTTCAGATTCAGATGTGTTAGAGGGAGAAGTAACAGATGAGGATGAAGAAGCTGAGATGTCTCGCAGGATGTCGGTAGATTACAATGGTGAACAGAAACAAGTCTGGCTCTGTAGGGAGCTCTCTGATTTGGTATCCATTTGTAAATCTGTTCAGTACAGGGATTTTGAACTGTCTATGAAAAGTCAAAACTATTGGGAAATCTGTTCCTTTAGTGAAACGGAGGCCAGCCGCATTGCAAATGAATACCCAGAGGATTTTGTAAATTATAATAAAAAATTCTTATCAAGAGTCTATCCAAGCGCCATGAGGATTGACTCCAGTAACTTGAATCCACAAGACTTTTGGAACTGTGGCTGTCAGATTGTGGCAATGAATTTTCAGACTCCGGGGCCAATGATGGACCTTCACACTGGCTGGTTTCTTCAAAATGGAGGCTGTGGTTATGTTCTGAGGCCATCTATCATGCGGGATGAAGTTTCTTACTTTAGTGCAAACACAAAGGGTATTGTACCTGGGGTGTCTCCTCTAGCTCTCCATATCAAGATCATCAGTGGCCAAAATTTCCCAAAGCCTAAGGGAGCTTGTGCCAAAGGGGATGTCATAGATCCCTATGTTTGTATTGAGATACATGGAATTCCAGCAGACTGTTCAGAACAAAGAACTAAAACTGTACAACAAAACAGTGATAATCCTATTTTTGATGAGACGTTTGAGTTCCAAGTAAACCTGCCTGAGCTGGCCATGATTCGTTTTGTTGTTTTGGATGATGACTACATTGGGGATGAGTTCATTGGGCAATATACAATACCATTTGAATGTTTGCAGCCAGGATATCGTCACGTTCCCCTGCGCTCTTTTGTGGGTGACATCATGGAACATGTAACCCTTTTCGTCCACATAGCAATAACTAATCGCAGTGGAGGTGGAAAGGCACAGAAGCGCAGTCTTTCAGTAAGGATGGGGAAGAAAGTCCGAGAATATACCATGCTCAGGAATGTCGGTCTTAAAACCATAGATGACGTCTTTAAAATAGCAGTTCATCCCCTAAGAGAAGCTATAGACATGAGAGAAAATATGCAGGTAGGATAAATCTTCCATGTTCTGTCCATACTAATTCCTACCCCACTTTTTCCAAGAGCATTGTGTTTTAGTAATGATAAGATTTATAAAAAATGGTTAGGAAGGTGGTGTATGTAAACCTATATACCCCTCAACTAAGTGTAGGATTGTCTGTGATAAGCAGAAGTGATTTGTTTCTATTTGCAAATGCTATGTCAGATTGGCCTAAACTAAGTATCAGTGCAGCAAAACACTGTAGGGTGCATCAAGTATCCTTAGTACATAACTGCATTGACATATAGGAACATGCATAGGAGATGATGCAAACAAAAATAAAAGTATATTTATATGTTACATATGTGCACATATATGCTTGTGTACAAGCATACACTCTAGGTGTAAGATAAAATGTATGCAGATATGGTCTTGGAAGAGAATGTAAAGACACTTGCAGCCAATGTATTGCCTGTTAGATTTTTTGAGCTGTTTAAATATATAATAATGATAATAACTGATTCCTCATAAGTACAATCAAAACCAATCATTTGTTGAAAATCAGCCTTTTCTTAGAAATATGGTTTAGTTCAAAGAGCATGGATTCTGGATTGAATCTTTCCCTATGTGGTCTTGAACAGATTTTTTCAGGTCTGTGATCACCAGTTTTCTCTGCAAAAGGTAAGAAAAATAATATTTGAATTTTAGAATTTTTGTGAGGATTAAATAAATGAGTGTAGAAGTTGCACAACCTAAAAATGTAGAAACTCCTTGTTTTGTAAATGCTTGTAATCAAGGATAGTTGCAAACGTTTTTTTAAAACTACCTAGGATATTTATTTTAGGCTAGTGATCTTACAGGCAATCATGCCAAATAGTTACTAAGTATCTGTAATTTGCAAAGTAAATATCATCCAAGACATTAATTCCATTCTTCTAGCTAACATTTGTATAATAGTATTACCAGAAATACCTGTCTTGGTAGAATATATAGCTAAGTAACTTTTCAAATATTACAATTAGTGAACAGAAATTTTAGGCTTTAAATTCATGATTGTGTAATATCATAACCTATTTTCATTCACTGATGCCAAAGTGCAAACTTATAACTTGGTGAAAATTTTATTTTTTATCCAGTTTCATGGAGACATTCTGGGATAGGCTCAAACTCAAATATAAAGAGCTAAAATGGCATACAATTGTACGTATATCATTTAGATTGTAAGGATTTAACTTGAGGTCCTTACTTTGGTCTCCATCTTAAAAATGAACTCCAAATATCAGAATCTTCTGACATAATTAGTTACAGATTATTTATTATACTTATAAATTAGAAATATTATATTTAATTCTGGAACTATATCACTACATCTTTTATATTATTACTTGAAATACAGCTAAAGGAGTGTTTTGAATAGATTAGGTTTTGCTTGCTAGCACTAATAGCTTACTTTAATGCTGAATCTTTTGAATTTAGGATTATTTGGAACATAATGAGTAGAAAAACTAATATTATTGCAACTAAATTCGTGAGAGACATAATAGATTAGGTACTATTCACTGTTAATGAAATGTAATATAGCCATTAATCCTGTTTAAAGTGACTATTTTTAACAGAGACTCTACTATGAATAAATGCAGCTGTAAGTGAAATGGGTTTCGGGTATGTATTTCTATATTTGTCAGGTACATTTCTGATGGAATCTCAAAGGAGCAGTGTTGGTAGTAGTGAACCAAATGTCAGCCCACTATCTTGAGGGGAAAACCCCAAAAAGGGTGCTCTTCAATACACAGCCACTGGTCATCGTGATACAAACCAAGTCAGATATTCATGACCAGTCAGCACTAGTTAATGTGAGCATTCCTGTGCTTTGCTGTTGGAAGCACTCTGTGCTCTCTGGCTTTCACGGCATATTTGTGGGAACTGTTGAAAATTGAGGACTATGAAGTGTACATAATGTAAAATTAGCTCACTGCATTATCTCTATGCATATCTTGGTTATAGTTGGTTGTCACCCGGTTTGGTTTGAATTATAAATGTCTTTAAGGGAATACTTTTGATGGAAACTTAGAGTCATACTTTTATGTAAACCCAGGAGTGCCCTGGGTGTTGTGTCCTGTATTCAGAAATGTGATTCTGTGTTTTCTTCCTCGTAGAATGCGATAGTGTCTATTAAGGAGCTGTGTGGACTCCCTCCAATTGCCAGTCTGAAGCAGTGCCTGTTAACCCTGTCCTCTAGGCTCATTACCGGCGACAGTACCCCTTCAGTTTGCCTTGTGATGAAAGATGGCTTTCCCTACCTGGAGCCTCTGGGTGCAATTCCGGAGGTGCAGAAAAAGATGCTCGCTGCCTATGATCTGGTAAGAAATTGGAGCTTGAGATTGCTTTTCTGTGTGCATTTGTGAGATCACTAATGGCAGGGGCCCATTGGGGAGTGCCAATGAACAACAGCATGACAGCCTTTGAAATGTGGAAGAAAGCTTGCTAGCATAGCCTGGCACACTCAGCTTCTGCTAGGACCTAGGAGAGACTTCCAAGGAAACACCTTGAACCCAGAGAGCCACAGATTACAAGCGGAAAATATCTGCTTCAACAAACCATGAGTAATTGAATGAATCCTCATAAGTAATTATCTGTTCATCATCTGAATAAGTGTAGCCTGTAATGTGATGGTTTTAATTGTATACCACAAGGAATGTGGATTCTGTGCTGCCATATGATCATGCGGACAAGATTTCTCTGAATCTGATTTCAAAGATAATACTGCTATCTGGTTTTCCAAAATATATAATAGGTTTGAAATGATTCATTTGTTTGAAAATAAGTGTGATACAAAGAGAATGAAAGAGAGAGAAAGAGAGAGAGAGAGAGAGAGAGAAAGGAAGCTTGAGACAGTATCCCCTGGCTCAACTCCCCAGATGGGCCATGTGGTCTCTCATGAGACAGGCAGGGACCCAACTACTTGGATTATTTTGGATCATTAATCAAGTATTTGCGTCATCTTAGTTCATTAACCATTGCATTCCAAAGTATATTAACAGAAGGCTGGAGTAGAAGGGGAGAAACTGAAATTTAAGTCCACGCCTCTACATGGAATGCTGCCATTTCAAGCAGTAGCTTAATATCCTGAGCCACACTGCCATCCCTTAATTTCTGTAAACAAAGTTGTGGAGCAAATGATAGCCTGAGGGAAATTTGAATCACATGTGCCAAGACATAAACACAAGTATATTTAAAATTGGATGATCTCTTGAAAATCCAGAAGAGAAAAAAAGGTAGTGAAAACAATTTGTGCCAATCAAGATTAAGTTTGACTACATATAACAACAAAATACAACCTAATTGTGGGTTAAATATGCAGAGCGTTACTCTTTCACATAAAACTCTGGAGATTGGCAACCATCCAAAATGATACTACTGAAGAGTTCTTAGGAGCTCAGCTATTTCTAGTTTTTGGTTTTACCTTTTCTAGAATGTGGCATTTCTCTTTCTGCTCTAAAATGGCAGCTGGTCCTACAGATCTACTCTTCAGAAATGATGAAGGGGAGAAGAAGGACATGTACTCTTTCATTAAGAACATTTCTCTGCTATGGCATGGATCTCTTCTGGTAGTAAGAGATGGGAGAATACATAACAGAGGACAAGAAACAGTTTGCTGCAGGAATGAACATGCATAAACCTAACTGTGTCTGTGTTCTCTCTCCTCCTCCAAAAAATCCACTAGGAAAATGCAAAAATATATTGAATGTTTTAAGCTGTTAATTACCAGAAATTAAAAAGTATAGTAAGATATTTCTGCCAGTCTTTAAAAAAATAGTATAATCAATCAAAAATTTAAAGAGATGGATACTGCCATTCATCTATCTCCAGTGGGAAATTACACTGAAAAAAATTTCTGGATGAAAAATTTGTAATTTATCTTAAATTTTATCTAAATTATCTTACTGATTTTGTCCATATATTTTATTTCGTTGTATCTATTCTAAGCCAATAGAAATGTACATAAAGTTTACATATAATCATTTCAACATTAAGGACTAAGTAGAAATATAACTCTGCAGAAGTTACTAAATCATGTCTCAGAGGAATTATTTAATGAAGTAAATGACTTCTTATATTTTGTGAAAAATCTCATTACAAAAATATACACAATAGGATTTAAATATTATATGCACATAGATCTAACATGCTAGCAGATTATTAATATTGAATATTTCTATATTAGAAAAACCATTTTTGTCAATTCTTTATAATTCTTATAATTCTTTCTAATAAATCAATTTTATAATAAAAATAAGTATTAAAAAGAAGACAATAATATTTTTCATTAGAAAAAGCTGGAAGAAAACATTCAGGATAAATATTCTACAAATAAATAAATAAATAAGACCCCACCCCAAGTGCATTCTGCTTATGGATGATCACACTGTCACAAGCTGTTCTTCATGGCTGCTGAGGAAAAAGTTCAGTTATTACCTGTATCTCATTTTTCATGAAATCAATCTTTTTCATCATAAGTGAGGGTT
The DNA here is from genome assembly GCF_030435755.1 of Ochotona princeps. Classification (NCBI taxonomy): domain Eukaryota; kingdom Metazoa; phylum Chordata; class Mammalia; order Lagomorpha; family Ochotonidae; genus Ochotona; species Ochotona princeps. Next base: position 73,484,659 of record NC_080836.1, read on the forward strand.
GAAAGCTATGCAGTGAATAGTATAATTGCCATATAAGAGGTGAAATTAAGGTATTAGTTGCCATAGAAACAGACAGCCGAAATCACTTATTCTTCCTTTGCCCTTGTAAGTTAAGAAATAAAAATCATTCAGTGAGACGGGAGCCAGCTCCCAGGAGCTGGACCTGTAATAATCAGAAACGCACCTGGATTGTGGTTGGGCAATTTCCATTTGGTATCCCCAAGCATCTGATGATATTTGTTCAGTTTTCTGCTGAAGACAAATCTGAATATCAGCCTGTTTGTCATCTGTATTTTTAAAACAGCTTGTGATTACAGAGAGAGCATGGCTTACCAAATTCCAAATTAGACAAAAATCCTTTAAAAATATTTATTTGTATTGGAAAGGCAGATTTACAAAGAGATGGAAATATAGAGAGAAAGATCTTCCATGCTCTGGTTTACTCCCCAGGTGGCTGCAATGAACAAGGCTGAGCCAATCTGAGCCCTGGAGCAGGGAGCTTCTTCCAGGTCTCCCACACAGGTGCAGGGTCCCAGGGATATGGCCCGTCCTCTACTGCTTTCCCAGGCCACAAGCAGGGAGCTGGATGGGAAGTGGAGGAGCATGGAGCCTGGACACAAACCGGTGCCCATATGGGATCCTGGGCATGCAAGGCGAGGATTTAGCTACTGAGCCATTGCACTGGGCCCACAATTTTTAAAAATATTTTATTCCATTTATTTGAAAGTAAGAGTTGGAGAAAGAGAGATTGATGTAGAGAGATCTTCCGTCCTCCGGTTTGCTCTCTAAATGGCGGAATGGCTGGGGCTGAAGCCAGGAGCATGGATCTCCATCCACTTCCAGTGCTCTTCCAAGCATCTTAGCAACGAAATAGCATGATTAGAAGTGGAGTGCTGGGACTCAAATTGGAGTGCTCATATGAGATGCCATCATTGCAGGCAGGGCTTAAACTGTTGTGCCACGAAATCTCAATTTACAGTTCTCTATAGAATTGTTATTCTTTTTCATAGGGAATCAAGTGTAAATAGTCTTACACTAAACAGTTAACTCAGTAGTCTATTGTGTCTTTATTTCTGTAGTACGGTGAGAAGGCAGAGGCACATATAATGATGATATTGGCCTTGAAATTAAACAATAGCATTTTTAGTATCTGGAATTTGTGTTGCATTGGTTGGCATCTTCAGTGTTCTCTGCTCATGTTTATTAGTGTAGTCACGTTTATTTTAAAGGGAATTTATTATGATGCTATTTAGAATGATCATTTTAAAGTGTCACTTTCTTGCTTAAGATCTCTCAGTGACTGCCCCCTGAAGTATTTTAACCTGGCTTAATGGGGCTATTAGTGAGCTTGCCCTGCCCAGGTACCTCATTTGCTCATTTCCCCTCCAGCCCTGACACCCCAGCTTCACCAACCTCACCTGCACCCACAGTGGCATTGGCTGTGGATCACTGCCAGACACACCATTTTTGTCTGTTTGTCTTTTCTGATAGATAAAGTTTGTTCCCCTCTTGGGCCATTGCATATGCCTTGAATAATCTCCCTGTAATAGATAGTTGCTTCTGATTTCTTTCTTCTTAGTTCTCATATCATTTGCTCAGGAAAGCTTCCCTACCACTGTCCTTACTTTATTAATGGCCCTATTATGTTTCCTTTATCCCTTTTTGGTATTTTTATTGTTATTATTTTCCATGATATGATTCTGTAGATATAGGTATTGCCCCATCCACTTTTCCTTCCTCCCACACTATGCTACTCTCCCCCCCACACCATTTTACCCAATATTTTTATAACAGGATAGTCCTTCAGCAACAGTCACAAGTCCAGCATTCTGCTCTTTAAGTGTATCATGACACTAAGTATGGGTGATCGTATATAGTTCAGTATGGTATTGTGAAAGGTATGTTTAACTGTTTCACTGGGAGTCGTCCTTTGATTTGGGAGTAGAAGCGCAAACTGCATTGCATCTTCACTTCCTGGTATGCTAATCTCCATTATACAATTAATCTGTAAGAATGTATATATATATATATATATATGTGTGTGTGTGTGTGTGTGTAGCACATGTTTACCTATGTATTTGTTTTTTAAAAGATTTATTGATTTTATTACAAAGTCAGATATACAGAGAGGAGGAAAGACAGGGAGGAAGATCTTCCGTCCGATGATTCACTCCCCAAGTGAGCCGCAACGGCTGGTGCGTGCCGATCCAAAGCCGGGAACCTGGAACCTCTTCAGGGTCTCCCACATGGGTGCAGTGTCCCAAAGCTTTGGGCCATCCTCAACTGCTTTCCCAGGCCACAAGCAGGGAGCTGGATGGGAAGTGGAGCTGCCGGGATTAGAACCGGCGCCCATATAGGATCCCGGTGCGTTCAAGGCGAGGACTTTAGCCGCTAGGCCACGCTGCCGGGCCCCTTGTATTTGTTTTGTATTTTACTCGTATACAGCCTTATATCAGAGAGAACATAGGATATTTGTCCTTTTGGGGTTAGTTTATTTCACTGAGAGTAATGTCCTCACTTGGGACCATTTGTTACAAACGGCAGAATTTCACTTTTTAATGGCTGAGTCTTATTCTATGGAATAGACGTACCACAGTTTCTTTATCCATTCCTCTTTCATCATGCCTCTGGGTTGTTTTCCTGTCCTCACTATTGTAGATTGTGCTGCTATAAATATAAGGCTGTAAGTCACTTTCTCATCTGAAGATTTGAGAAGTTCAGGGTCATTTCTTACTTCTGCAAGCTGACATCCAGTTGTCCCAGCGTTTGCTGAAGAGAGCAAACTTTTTCCTGGGTTATTTTCAGTTCTGTTGTCAAAGATTAGTTGGCTGTACACGTGTATGCTCAATTTGGGGGTTTCCTTTCTGTTCCTTTGATCTTTTTATCTGTTTCTTTTTCATTACCAGATTGTTTTGATGACCACTGACCTGTAGTATGTCTTGAGGTCTGGAATATCATTGCTTTTCCTTGCCTACTACTAATAGTGGGGATTTCTTCTACTATGCTGAATAGCAGTGGTGAAAGTGGATATCCTTGTCTAGTTTCAGATCTTTGTGGATAAGCTTCCAGTCTTTATACATTTAGTATAAAGCTGGCATTGGATTTTTGATTGTGTTGTTAATGTTCCTTCTATGTCTGTCTGAGGGTTTTTAGCATGATGTGGTGTTGGATTTTATCGAATGCCTTCTCTGCATCTATTGAGATGATCATATGGTTTTTATTTTTCATTTTGTTGACATGATGTATCACATTTATGGATTTGCTATTATTAAACCATCCCCTGTATGCTAGGGATAAATCCCACCTAATCCAGGTGAATGGTCTGTCTAATGTATTGGTGGATTCTATTGGCTAGTATTTTGTTCAGGATTTTGTGTCTATGTTAATAAGGGATATTGGTCTGTAGTTCTCTTTCTCTGTTGTGTTTCTATCTGGCTTTGGGGGTAAGGTGATTTTGGCTTCATAGAAAGAGCTTGGAAGATTGCCTCTCTTTCTGTTGTTTGGAAGAGCTTGTGGAGGATTGGGTCAGTTCTTGAAACATTTGGTAGAATTCAGCAGTCCTGGGCTTTTCTTTGTGGAAGGCATTTAGTTACTGATTCATCCTCTACTTGGTTATAGGTCTATTTTAATTATTAATTGCCTCATGATTCAATTTTGGTAGACTGTATGCTTTCAAAAATCTATCAATTTCTTTTAGGTCTTCTGATAAGTTGTATATAATTGCTTATATTAAGTCCTGATTATTCTCTGTATGTTTGAGGTATCTGTTTTTATATTTTCTTTTTCATCTTTGATCCTATTGATTCCTATCTTTTCCCTGCTTTTTGTGATTAGTTGCTTTTTTTGGTGCCTCATCTAATATTGGAGTGCCAGCAACTTCACTTCCAGTCCAACTTCCTGCTAATGTTCCTAGGAGGGGAACAGGATGAAACCCAAGTACTTGGGCCCTTTCCACCACTGTGGAAGACCAGGATGGAGTCTGAATCTTGTATTTATCCTAGTCTAGACCTGGCTGTCATGGCTATTGGGATGGAAGAGTTCCCTTTCTTTCTCTCTCCCCCTCTTGTCTGCTGCTCTGCCATTAGAATTTTTTTAAAAGCAATTTCAAATCTTTTTTTGTGCATTTAGAAATGTTCAGTTTATTTAATTATCAAAAGAAACCAATAAGGCAGTTGAGTAGCTCACATTTACTGAAATCCAATTTGAGTGCATCTTATTATGTTACCTATTAAGGGAAACAAAATGGAATATTCTATCATACACTGATTCTGAGTTCATCTATACAAATTCCACCCACTGATGACCTGAGATGTCTACTATTTATTAACAAACATTTGCTCGCTTATTTTTGTAAATATTTATTCCTATGAGTTTTTAAAACTTAATATTATTCACTTATTACTTTGTTTATATGAGTAAATTTCATGTGTTCACAATACAGATTTAGAAGCAGTTACACTTCCAACCTTCTGCACATGGTCCAACTACCCCTTCTTCCACCTTATTATCATTATAAATGCAGTTTCTCTCTCTAGTCATAAGTTGATGGAATCTGTTGATTCCATAGCTTAGTTATTGTGAAATGAGCTGCTGCTGACGTGGAGGTACAGATAACTCCTTAATGTGCTGATTTTATTTCTTTTGGCTAAATTCCCAGGAGTGGGATGGCTGGGTCATATGGTAGATCTATTTTCAGATTTCTGAGGAATCATCATGTCTTCCATTGGAATTGTAGTAATTTACATTCCCACCAACAGTTATTGGGATACCTTCCCCCTACCCCCATTCATCTCAATATCTTTTTATTTATTTTATTTCTGATTTCTGTATAATAGCCATTCTAACTGGAGAGAGGTGATAACTCACTGTGACTTTATAATATATCTCTTCAAGGGCTGGTGATTCAGAGCTTTTTTTTTTCTTTAACTATTGGTCATTTGAATTTCATCTTTGAAAAATACTTGCTCATATCCTTTGTTCATTTTTTAGCTTGGTTGTTTGTTTTGCTGTTGTTGAGCTTATTGGGTTATTTATAGATTCTGGAGGTTAGTGTTTTAGCAGTTCATAGTTCGCAAATATGTTCTTCCATTCTGTCATTTACTTCTTCACTTTGTTGAGTGTTTCCATTGCAATGCAGAAGCTTCTTAGCTTGAGGTGATCCCGTTTGTCTATTTTTGCTAAAACTTCAAGAACTATATTGAATAACAATGATAGAGTAGATATCTTTGTGTGGTTCTGGATGTTAGTAGAAATGCTTCCAACTGTGCCCCCATTCAATATGATGTTGGCTGTGGGCATGTCATATACTGCCTTGATTATGTTCAAAATGTTCTTTTTATAACCAGTTTATTTAAGGCTTTTTATTATGACAGGATATTGCATTTTATCAAATGTTTTCTCTGCATCTATTGAGATAGTCATTTGGTTATTATTTTTTTAATTCACTATGTGATAATATCATACTTATTGACTTGTTTATGTTGAAGTATCCCTGCATGTCCAGGATAAGTCCACTTCATCCAGGTGAAAGATTTTTCTAGTGTTGCTGGATTATTTTTTCTTTCTAAAAATTTTTGGTGTGTTTTGTCCTTGTTTTTCTAGATTGTTGAGCTGCATTGTCAGATCACTTATTTGATTCCTTTTTAATTCCTTGGTGTAGCCATTAATGCTACAAGATTCTCTGTTAACATTGCTTTTGCTGTATGTCATAAGTTTTTATATGTTGTGTTATCGTTTTCTTTCATTTTCAGAATTATTTTGTATTTCCCTTTTGATTTCTTCAGTGACCCACTATTCATTCAGAAGCATACTGTTCATGTGTTTGCATCTTAAAAGTCATTTTAATAGCAATATTGCAATTATAATTGTTAGCAACTGTTTTTGATGTCTGAATATCAAAATCCAAATGTGAATGGGAGTAAAATGATGTGATTTTTATGGGACACTTTTAGAAGACTGAGAGTGCACACTCCCCACACTTAATATGTGACAGAAAACATATTTTTGTTTGCTCACTCATACTTTAAACTTCAAAATTACAACTAATTCCTTAGAGTTAAGACTTTTTATCCTTTTGAAATGTAAGACCATCTCTTCAAGTAATAATACCTTGAGTTATTAGTAATTCATTAGTGTCTTTGAATAAATTAACAGTTCCTGGTCTACAAACATGCCTTTAACTGGAAGAAGGTAGAGATCATCCTCAAGTTTGTATAAAAGAGGATATGGTTTCTCAAGGAATCACTAATTTGCTAGAGATTAACCTTGTCTACAGTGCAGTCATGTACTCTGGACATGATGTAATTGCTTATCTGATGTTCAGAGCAACTGAAGCAGAGGTCACTATCCTTATCAAACATGTGTCATTCCAAGAGGTTGGAAATGACAGCCTCAAAAATGGGACCAGAGGCAACTGGGAATATTATCAATCAATAACTTAGACAGGTAGAGAAGGTCCTAAAAGTTGGAGATAGAATTGCTGCCTTTTTCACAGGTGAGGCACAAGGACCATAGCTGATGACATTAGAATGATTGGCCCAGTGCCATTTTGGTGATTTTGTGGTCATCAGGAAAATTCTCAGACAGTGTCTTTGGAACTTAGTGTGAATCAGAAGACAGAGCAAGAATTACTTTCCCACTCTGAATTGCCATTCTCTAGGAAAATAACCCACTGAAAAATAAAATCTGTTTGTGGAGCCACTGCCATTTAGGACTGTTAATGTTATACAATTATATTTTACAAATAAAAGTAATATGATGTACTTTTTCCATTTAAGATTAATTTTAGGATTGTGGAAAAATGAAAACTGGCACTGAGAGAGTTGGCTAATGTTAGAGACAGAAATGAAGCTATTTAATTAGTAAATATTTATTAGGTCCTTCTCTGTGCAAGCCACAGTGATAGAGACAGTGTGATAGAGACAGTGGAGCCCAGGTTTCTGCAATTTATGTGACCTAGTGAGGCTTCATTCAGGACTAGGAATTTATACTATTTGGATTGTGTATGCTAATTATCATGTAAGGCAATTTTTAAGTGGTTTCACTGGAGAACATTTTTTTTTCCAGCAGCATACAATCACAATTCCTTTACTTGAAAAGCTTTGACTTTTCATCTTTTCAGTATTTTTATGCATGCTATGATAGCATTATTTTGAAAATCCATCTTTTGCTGTCATCCTAACATTTTACTCTAGTCATGTTTCCATGTTTGATTAAAGGATATCACTTGAGTGTCTGTGAGAAACAAGTTTTAAAAGGTCAAAAACTGAGTTCATCTTTTACTCACTCTTTTCTGACCATTGTAAAAGGTCATGAAAATGGTCAGAAATTCCTCCAAATTGTTGTATACTCTCTCCAATGAGGTCATTTTACTTACTTAATTTACTTACTGCCTTCAATACTTGGTGAGATCTATTTTCATTCCCCTCACAGAATTTTTCCTAAGTATTCCTACGTTGATAAGACCAAGGTTCTCATCCAGACTCTGTTCTCTCACTGGAATTTTTTAAGAGGCTGAAAAATCCTACATCTCATCTCTACTTCTGTTCAATTCAACAGCTGAAACAGTTATCCCCAAATTCTGTTTTTAAGTTGCAAACAGATTTACTGAGGTTTAATGGACAAATATATAATTACATATATGTGAAATATATAATGTGATGTTCTGGTTTACAAACACTTTGTAAAATGATTGCCAGAATCTTCACTCACTAGCAATACCCTCTTTGCCAAATTTAGTTTTCTTTTCTCTTCTCTTGATCCCTGTCTTTCAGTCAAACTGATTTATTTACTATCATCATTTTCATCTTCTTTTGGTTCCCATTCCATACCACTTGGTATGCTGCCCCAGACTTCTCTATCCATCTAAGTTCTGGCAGTTTTCTTAACTTCTTGAAAAAATGATCTTATTAAGAAAATATTTATTTACCTATTTTATTTAATGCATGTTGATTATATATCATATTTAAAGAACTTTGGTAGGATAGTGTAATTCAGGGGTGAATAAATGGGGATAAACACCAAATGATCAGCCATACTGTAAAGTATGACAACTCAATGTCTCAAGAGACACATGATGCAAACAGGTGGATCTGCCATTTATAAAATTACGTGTTCTCATTTGGGTTATTTTTTCCTGTGTATCTTTAGGCTTTTGTGAATTGAAAACAATATGTTTTGAACACCTACTATGTGTAAAACACTGGACAGGGATGAAATGAGATTAAAAAATAAAACAAACAAGCCAAAAAACCTACCTCTGTCTTTAGTGAGTGGATAATCCTGATGGGAGGGTACCTATAAAGGGAAGAATAGTGACACACAGTGTCCAGAATTTACCAGATAATATTGTATGTTCTGAACCGGAGTATGATGGCTGTGTGTTCTGTTGGTCCTTTAATAATCCTGTGTGGTATACTCACCCACTGTTGGTCCTTTAATAATCCTGTGTGGTATACTCACCCACCCCTTCTGTCACCCAGCATTCAAAAGATTTTTATTCCCAAATAATTTGGATAAATGTCATGTGCGTTTTCTCTAATTTTCTCATGTAAGATTTCATGCACAGTCAAGAAATATTTGCATAATACAGTTGATCCTTTTATATGCTTCAAATTCACATGAAAATGTTTGAGTGGTTAATGTTTGGATATGATAGGTTTTGAAGAAATTCATGAAAAAATATTATGAGCAAACTATTTGCCGGTTGCAAAGATTCTTTTAGCACCCCCAAAAAGCATTTTTAGTTTTCTACTTTTTCATGGATTTTTGAAGTTCCTTCATATATCATCCAGAGGTAGAGTAGTTTTAGGGGATTAAAACTGTAAAAACACACCTAAAGTGTTCATTAAAGGTGTTTCTGTGCTGAAATCTTTAACAGTAACTGAAGAGTTAAAACTTTAATATGACAAGCACAGCAGATTTTTTACATGGCAAAAGGACATCAAAGCAGTCCAAAGAACATGAGTCAATGGTGATTTAATCTTTTGCTTAGCCAATTGAGGTGCAATTTGGAGATCTGTTGATGTGCTAACATGACATAAATCCAGCAAAACTCTGTTAATGTCTGATCATATTCTCAATGGAACCAGTACACTAGCAAATATCACAGTTCATCCATGCATATTAAATGGATTAAAGACATGGTATTACATCAGTGTTACCACTAATATATTCAACCTCACAATAGGATAAAGCTCTCTGCATATATGTACAGTTCCCCAATGTAGTTTTGCTCATTGAAATCAATTTAAATCAAATAGGTAAGTGAAGCATACCTTTACTGTACTATTTGTGTGGAAATTTATATCAGTTGATATTTCAAAAAGTATGTTGGGGAGCAGACAGTTTATCCTATTCATGAAAGCATCTCTGTCCCACATTAGAATTTCTGGATTTGACGTCTGGCTCCAGCTGCTAGTTCCCACTTCCTGCCAGTACAGAAGCTGGGAGGCAGTAGTGATGCCTCGAGTAATTGAGTATATTGCTGCCTCCAACATGAGAGACCTGTGTTTTATTCCTGGTACCTGGCTCCTGCCCTGATCCGACATGAGGTGTTGTGAGAATTTGTGAGAATTTGGATAGGAACCAGCAAATGAGAATTATTTCTAAACCGTTCCCTTTCCTGCTGATGTGTGCAAAAGCACAATAGATTATTTTAAAACAAAATGTTGTGTAACTTAGTATGTTGAAACTTCTTTCACTTGTGGGAATAACACTGTCTTCTAACATGAAGGAGAAATTATCATTATCTGAATGGCTTCTTTATGAAGTATTGCATACATATATATCCTTAAGGTAATTTTGCATTTTTTAAAAGATTTTTTTTTAATTGCAAAGACAGATTTATAGAGAGGAGAGACAGAGAAAGACAAAGACACATACACACGCACAGAGAGAGAGAGAGAGAGAGAGAAAGAGAGAGAAAGACAGAGAGAGGGAGAGAGAGAAAGTGAGAGGATCCTCTAATTTCTTGTTTACTCTCCAAATGGCTGCAAAGGCTAGAGCTGAGCTGATCCAAAGCCAGGAGTTTCTTCTGGGCCTCCCACGTGGATGCAGGGGCCCAAGGACTTGAGCCATCTTTTGCTGCTTTCCCAGTTCTTAAGCAGGGAGCTGTATTGGAAGAACAGCCAGGACTGGAAACCATGCCTGTATTGGATGTGGGAGCTATGGTAGAGCATTAGCTTACTGCACCACTGTACTGGGCCCCAGCTTTGCATTTTTGATTCCTCAAGTTCTTATTAGCACTCTTAATTAAAGGCAGTAAGGTAGTCAAGTTGGACTGAGAATTCTGGAGAAGGTTCATGGAAGTTAGTTATCTGGCCATTCTGTGAATGAACTTAATTGTAATGAAAGCTGGACAGTGATTTCTCATAATTGTTTAAGATATATTAAGACATTTGGAAAACAGAACAAGTGGAACAAATAAGAGGTGAACTGATCCTTTTATGCAGAAAGCAACTCACAAAAATGGATCCTGTCACTATCTTGAGTGAGGGTGCAAATGCCCTTTGGCCTGCTCTGGGTGACTTCTTTTCTGCATATTGTCATCCAAATTTAGATGTGCCACACCACATTTGTACTAGGATAGAGAATTCTTTGGATACAATGAAGGCAGCAGACTTGCAGGAGGATTGTAAGTATTATTTGTTTCTGTTTCACTGAGGATTAACTCTCTTGATGTTATTGATTGCTTAAAAACAAATGATCAAATGGCCATTTTATCTGTTTAGTTTTTCAGTGACTGTTTTGTGTTTCATTTGAATACTTAAAGCACTTGACCATTAAAGGAGATTATTTTTATTTTAGTTTGCTGATGTGTGTGTGTGTGTGTGTGTATTGTGTGTTTGTGTATCTGTGTCTGTATGCGATCTTCTGCATATACCAGGTTTAGTAAACTGTAGATTTACTTTAAGCCAGCCATCTGAACAGATAGCAAAGAGATGAATGAATTTTTTCGGTTATTTGAAGGAAAGAACAGAAAAAGTAAGGTCTGGGATTTAGACAGTTTTTTGCTGCCCTACCTTTTTTCAAGCAATGAAAGTCTCTCCAATGCTCTTAACTACTCCCTAACAAAACGGTGAACACAGTTAAGTACATTTCTTTCTAGCTTTTATGAGGAACTCATTCGTAGCAATTGAAAAGAATTGAGAGTTAGTGTTGGAGGGAGAAGTAATCATGACAAAAATTTATTTTCACGATACTTCTTAATGGATGTTTGTTTGTTAAATTGGCAAAGACTTGTTAAATTGTCCCAGGCAATACTTTGTTGTACTGGCAAAAATGCTGGCAGTATGAATTCTTCACTTTAATATTATGTCAGTATTACAGAATCACTTCCAAGTTTAGGTCTGCCCCTTAAGAATGCCTGGGTGCTAGACTAAGTGATTGCATTAACTGCCTCTGTGGACAACATACACATCAGATTTTGTCTAATCTCTAAAATGTAGTTATCTATGATACATTGTTCTTAAGACAACTTCTAAGTAGATAGTTCTGTGACTCTATGGAGTTAGATGTAATTAAGTGAAAGTTGGTATCTATGGAAGCTTTTTGAATTCTAATATGATGAAAACTTATATTTTCTGTAGCACGACGTAATTGTATTGGTTCTTCAATGATCCTGGACACTTCATAGTGGCAAAAACAAGAAAGACCTATTTTGTACACACGGGTCAGACTATTTAATCCATTGTTGAATAAAAGTATTATTGTCCCCTTTAGTAAGTCTTGTTTTAAGTAAGTAATTTTAATCTCAACTGGAAATTTTATATATCCTTGCTTTGGCTACATCAAATGCATAAAGCAATGCCGACCCTTATCTGAGTAAGTCCTCTATTCTCAGATATGAGTACAAAGGAATGGTGAAGAAATGAGACCCATTATGAGATACTCATGTGACAAAGCCAAAGGGTGAAAGACTCTTTGTACTAACACAAATAGGTAGAGACCGCTGGGTGCTCTGGCTGATACATCAGATTGATAATGCAAGCCACTGCCAGACCGTGTCAGCTGAGTCAGCCCAACCATCACCCACCCACTCAGGGTACCCATTACCTGGCTGTGGATTATCTGAAGCATTTTGCTCTTCTATGGTTTTTTGTACTCAGTTTCATTTCCATCGGAATTAGTAGGGACCTAGAAAGGAAATGAAACTTGAATCTCCAGTCTTTACTTCCTGACAACTTTAAGTTTGGAAAACATTTGAAATGGTTGACTTGAATGTAGTTTGAAATTGTTGGTTCATTTTAGCTACTCGTATAATTTACTTTCTCTATAATTACTAATAATTAAAATTACAGAAAATAGAATAAAATTATTTTTCTAAATAAAATGGAAGCTATTGTCATAAAGAAGATCAAATGCTCTTAGAAAAATTACGTGATCGGTGATTTTAAGTTGCAGGAATATTATTCAAGAGGCATTTTAAGATACAGCTGCAAGTTTTCTTACTAAAGTCTATCAAACCATCCTCTAAGGGATCTCAAAGAGAACTCTGTTTATTTTGTGGCTTAAAATATACTTGACTATCTCTTTCTTTTTTAATTATTTGAAATAATTATTTATTTTTATTGCAAAGTCAGATATAGCGAGGAGGAGAGTTAGAGAAGAAGATCCCCAAGGGGCCACAACAGCTGGAGCTGAGCGATCCGAAGCCAGGAGCCCAAAGTCCAGAGCCTTTTTCAGGTCTTCCATGCAGGTGCAAAGTCCCAAGACTTTGGGCCGTTCTCGACTGCTTTCCCAGGCCACAAGCAGGGAGCTGGATGGGAAGCGGGGCTGCCAGGATTAGAACCGTTCACATCTGAGATCTCAGCGACTTTAGCCACAAGGGCCCTGACTATCTTTTTATTAAGTGATCTATTAACTATGAGAAAACAAAATTCTTACATTATGGGGTTAAGAAATATTTACTTGGCTGTGTTTCACGAGACCTAGAATACTATATGGTTTATTGCTTTAGTTCTGAATTTATTTTGCCACACGTAATTAATACTTTACATTTATTATTGATACATAAGTATTGTATTTTCTATAAAGAAAGTCTCTTGAAAGCTTTGCAGAGGACGGACATTTATCTTATCTATTAAGATGCAGGTTGGGAAGCAATCCCATCCCAGATAGGAGTGCCTAGGTTGAAGTCCCTGTTTTACTCCTGATTTCACTTTGCTGCTAATAAGCACCCTGAGAGGGAGCAGCTAGCAAATAGAGTTGTTGGGTCCTCAATACCTAAATGAGAGGCCATAACTGAGTGCCTGAGCCAGCAGTACATGCTGCCGGTATTTGAAAATGAGCCAGCAGAGGAAAGCTATGTCTGTCTGTTTGTTTTAAGTAAATAAATTTAAAAAAAATACCCCAACTTGTAGCTTATATTGTACGTAGGTAAGTGGTAGTACACTGCTAGGAGAAAGGCAGCTAACAGCTGGCAAGCATCCTGGGCCTGGTTAATGCCAAACTTGAGTTAACTACACCACTGTGCCAGCATAGTTGCCTAGTCTATTCTATTTTTAATTTTTAAAATGTATGTGGGGGCAGATGCTGGCATGCCAGCAGACAGGGTCTAGGGACCCACGTGTGAGTATGTGTCTGCCCTGGGCAGGCAGGCAATGCCCCCAGGCTGGCATGGCACACCACTGGAGGATCAGGCTTGGGGATCTGTGGGCTTGAGGACTGTGGGTTGCTCAGGGAAGTGGATGTGGAGAGGTGTGGAAGGGAGGACTGTTGAGGGAGAACATGACCGGTGAGGAGTGATTTCTGGGGGACTTCCACCAACCAGGCTACTGACCTTGCAGTTAAATGAGGGGACTGAGACTGGGTGCTGGAGTTGGGAACAGGCCGAGCTGGTTCAGGCTGTACACCTGTGGGCACACCCAAAAATTGAGTGTGGGGCAAGCAGATCTGCAATATCCTCCAGCACACACAAATGCTGATACTGTGGGGCAGAGCAGTCAGGTAAGGGTCTAACACCCACTGGCACACATGAGATCTGGATCTGGGAGTGGGCCTGGAGTGGGAATTTGGAGAACTCCCCTAGTAGGTCATTGTTCTCACTGGTGAGCACATGAGTCAGGGCTAGGTGTTGGTCAGACTGGGTAGGGCTGCTTTATTTGTCAGCAGATGTGTGATATGGCTCTGGGGGAGTGCACCACACAAGGCCAGGCCAAACCATAGCCCACAGCCAAGGCAAGAGCCAGGATGGGGTGTAAACTATGCCAGACAAGGCTAGGCTTCACACCTATTGATTTGCATGAAAGCCATGGATAGGGGCAAACTGCGCAAGTCTAGGCTGCAGCAGTTACCAATGAGAGTTGTGGCTTGGGGTGGGCCAGGCCATGCTGTAGTGTTTGATGGCAAAGGCCAAGCTGGGTGATGAGTTTTGATAGGTTAGGTTGGAGCAATCACTGGCACATGCAAGATCTGTGACCGGGAACGAGCCTGCTTAGGGAGCTAAGGGAATGGCCCGACTGGGCTGCACTTCTCACTGGTAAATGCAAGAGCTGGAATGGGGACAGCAAACTGGGCTAGACATGGCTGGAACATCCCTTGGAAAGGCTGTGGACTGTGTCTGTGGTGTGCCAGACTAGGCTGGGCTCTGCTATCTGCCGGTGCTCACAAGAGTCAGGGTAGATGTTTGACAGGTGGGGCTATGTCTCTGCACCTGCTGAGCCATGCGAGAGTTGGGTCTGGGGCTGGAATAGGCAGAGCTGGACTATAGCACCCAATGCTAAGAGCTGGAATGAGTAATGAGTATGGGCTGAGCAGGCAAGGCCGTTGTACTTGCCAGGACAGGATGTGGGTTAAATCATTCTGGGCCAAGAATCCATTGCTGTGCATTAGATCTGCGACTGGGAAACTGCTCTGTTGGGACTCAGACGCTGCAGGTGAGTGCAAGAACCAAGGCTGGGGTGCAGCCAAGACCTCTCTCATAGGTGTGGATCATGTCTGGGGGTGAGCCAGACTGGAGCAGTTCATAGCATATGTGAGAACTAGGATGGGGTTCAGGACAGACCAGATTGGGCCACAACATCAACTGGAACTGGGGGCTGACTTGGCTGGGCTATGCTGTAACACCTGCCAGCATGAGCTGGAACTGGGGTAGTTTGGATTGAGACAGGGTGCAGCTGGTGAATGCTGAGGTGAGGCAAGCTATGCCTGTCTGGTCTGTAGCTCTCCCCAGCACTTGTAAGACCCCAGCTGATGGGTGAGCCCAGTACAGGGGCTATGGAGGGCTCCTGTGCTGGATCCTGCTCTCTCTGGTGAGTGTGAGAGCTGAGACTGGAAGTAGACCGGGCTGAGCAGGGCTACAAAGCCCATCAGCCTGCATGTGGGCTGGGTAAGGAGCAAGCCAGGCTGGGGTATGTGACCGTATCCATTGGTGCATGCATGAGTCAGAGTAAGTGCAGGCTGGTCGAGTTTTGCCACAAAATCATCTGGCAAGTGCTAGGAATGAGAGCAAGGCCTGTCAAGCTAGACTGCAGAACCACCTGGAATTTTCAACATCTGGAGCTGGCAGTGGGCCTAGTAGGGAAATTGTGGGCACCCTTCTGATGGGCTGCAGCTTCCACTATTGAGTATAAAGACCTGGACTGGGGTGGGCCTGGCTGGACCAGTGGTGGCACTGCTAGCATGAGTGTGGGCTAGATAGTGAGGTCGATTGAGCTGAGCCACACCAGTTGATGTGTACAAAAGCTGAATGGGACACGGGAAAGAATTAATCAGTCTGCTGCACTTACTGGTATGTGCAGGAACCAAGGCTGTGTCTGGTGGGAGTTATTGGGGATTGCTCTGACTAGGTTACGCTTCCCACTGGAGTGTTGAGGTCTCAGTGTGTGGTGGATAGGGTTAGGCTGGGCCCCAGTATCCACTGGTTTGTGTATGAGATGGGGCTGGGGATAGAATTGGTCAGGTGACCTCAACCACCAGTGTGTGGGTGACAGATTGAGCAGGACTCTGCACTGTCTGGCGTACACAGAAGTCAGGTTAGGGTCACCTCTGGCGAGATTCCTTGGGGACTCCTGCAACTAGATCATTGAACTGAGAACTCCAGCCATGGGGAAAATCACAGGATCTGTGATCTGACCGTGGAGTTCATGCATCAAAACTGGGACTCCATGGTTGCTGAGGCTTGTGCAGTGGACAGCATGCCCAGGTGCTCATGGGGGCATGACAACCAGTACATTGAGGCCTGCAGAGCACATCTCATACCATTGAGGGCAGAACAAATTGAAGAACTCTTCCGACCAAACTTTGATACCCAGTGTTTGAGCAAATTGAGACTCTAAAGTAGACTATGTCAGTAAATGCACTGTGGAAGGATTTCTTCTGCGTTGGAGTAACAAAATCAACAGCATATCAGAACTGTTGAATCCATTTAAGCAATACCCTCTGAACATGTTCCACATCAGGGACCCTGAGATGAAATTATGTGGCTGTCCCCCATTCCTGGGTACTGTTGGGACTGGACTGCTGGGAATAGCCCTCTTCCCTCCTCTTCCCACTTTCCCAAGATACAAGAAGAAAAAAGGAGACTGGAGGTGGTTGTCTCATCTACTTTCCCCCAGTCTCAATCCTCCCCACCCTAATTGGTGATTCGCATGGAAATGTATCCCTTTCAACTCTGTAAACATCATCAAAAATGAAATAAATTTAGTATTTTAAAAATAAGAAATAGTTTTACAGTTGAAAATTAAATGCATTGAGTTGTTTTTCAATTGGAAGGGAATAAATATTATATAGAGAAGTCTAGAAAAAAAAAAAGGTGGAGAAACCAAAAGAGAAAAAGGAATTTGAGTTCCAAAGTGTAATTGCAGGCTTGAGAAGTTGTTGATAAGAAATGAAATATTGTGTTATGCATATGTGTCAGGGGCAGTAGAAGGAAGAAGAAACAAGTATCAGAAAAGTAAAGTAGAAAAGTAATTATAGTAATGGACACCTGGGTGTCAAAATGCAAAGGAATAAGAATGGTTCTCTGTTTACTAAAATTATAATTTCCTAGGGAAGTGAGGAGATGGAATATAAAATAGGTAACCAATCAATTATGGCTTAGGGTAGAATCTGCTGCCCTAAGATAGGAGATGTATGATTCGGTGAGCAGACTGAAGAATAGCATATTCTGGGAATTTGGAGATGAGAAGGGGAGGAAAGCAGAAATCAGGACCAGCGAAGGAAGAAGCATTGAAGTGAACTTTGTGGTCTGGTAGGATTTTGACAAAAGAGATGTCTTAATAAAGCTTCTTAGCAGAGAGAAATGTGTGGAAATTGGAAGTAGGATGTCGGTAACTGGGACCTAAGAGAGCTGGGAAATCACAGGAAAGGCTGCTTAGGTGAATGGATGTGAGCATAAAGAAACTTGAACTATTTATAATCAAGGGAGAAAACAACAAAGCCGAGAGCAGTGTGCTTCAGTGCAGCCAATTGTCTGCAGTGATGCTAGAGAGAATGAGACAGAAAGCTCAGCATCTTCTAGAAGGGAACTCAAACCTGCTTCTGAGTGTTTCTAGAAATTCCTACTTTATGTTCACTTTGAGGTTTTTTGTTGTTGTTGTTTTAGCTCCAAATGTGAGAAAAAATAGGTGGTATTTGCCCTTTTTGTGTTCAGATTATTTTATTTAACATAATGCCCTCCAGTTTTATCCATTTTGCTGTAAATGATTGGATTTCATTTGTTTGTGTGGCTGAATAGTATTCCATTGTGAGTGTGTATCACATTTTCTTATTCATCTGATTATGGACACCTTGGTTGATTGCGTATTTTGGTGTTGTAAAGAGCGCTGCAATAAATATGGTGGAACATGTTACATCTTTGATAGAATGATTTAATGTCTTTTGTATAAACACCCAAAAGTGAAGCTGCTGGATCAGATGGTAATTCTGTTTCCAGTTTTTAAAGAACTCTGCATGCTGATTTCCATAGTGATGGCATTAATTTATATTCCCATCAAGAGTGTGTGAGTTCTCTTTCCTCCACATCCTTACCTTCACTTGTTAACTTCTTTTTGACAGTAGCCATTGTGATGAGGTTAGGTTTGGATTGCATTTCCTTGATATCTGGTGATTTTGACCCTTTTGATAAATTTGTTGACTATTTGTGTTTCTATTTGCTCAGGATTGATTGGTTATTTTGGGTCTTCTGTCATTCTGTAAGAATTCTTATTTTAATTCTTTTTTTATGGTTCAACGCTCATTTAGGTCAAGATATATATTAATTATTTATAATTCCAGAAAGAATGCCATTGATAGTTTGATTTCATTGAATACATAGATGTAGTATGGATATCTCAATATTTTTCATGTTTATGAACAAGAAATATGTTTTCATTTTTGTGCATTTTATGATGTTTCATCAGTGTTGATAATATTCATTGTAGAATCCTTCATTTCATTGGCTAACTTGATTACTAAACATTTAATTAAAAAAAGATTTATTTATTTTTATTGGAAAGTCAGATTTACAGAGAAAAGTAGAAACAGAAGGAAAGATCTTGAGTCTACTGGTTCATTCCCCAAGTAGCTGCAATTGTCAGAGCTTTTCCAATCCAAAGCCAGGAGCCAGGAGCTCTTCAGGTCTCCCATGCAGGTGCAGGATCCCAAGACACTGGGCTGTCCTCAACTGCTTTCCCAGGCTACAAGCAGAGAGTTGAATGGGAAGAGGACCAGCTGGGGTATGAACTGGCGCCCACATGGGATCCCGGCACATTCAAGGCTAGAACTTTAGCCACTAGGCCATGCCACCCGGTCCGATGTATGGCTTTTTGATGTAGTGCCAGATTGACTTTACTTATGTTTTGTGTAGAATTTTTGCATCTCTCTCTATCAAGAATATTAATCCTTTGTTTTCGTTTTGTACTGTGTCTTTGTTTTTTGTGTCAGAGTAATCCTGACATAACAAAAAGAATTTGACAGAGTTCCATCCTTTTCAGTATTTTGGAATAGTTAAGAAGTGTTGGAGTCAATTCTTTAATGTTTTATAGCATTCAATTGTCCTAAAACCATCTTGTCCTAAAACTTTTATTAGTTTTCTTTCTGGATGATTTATTAGTTTATTCATGACAATAGGTTATTGAAGTCTACTGCTATTAATCTGTGAGAGCTTGCCTTTCATTTTGTCTGGTGATTTTTGTTTCATGTATTTGGGTGGTCTTGTGCTAGGTGCATATATATTTCTGATCATTATATCTTCTTGCTGAATTGATCTTATCAATACGTAGTGTTCTTTGTATCTTTTTATAACATTTTATTAGAAATCTGTTTTTTTATATGGGTATAATTAGTCCAATTCAGATCTGGTTTCCATTTTCATGATACAACTTTATTTTAGTCATTCATTTTTGTTTTGTGTGTATCTTTACATGTGAAGTCAGTTTCTTATGGGTAACATGTAGTTGGCTTTTTAGAAAAAAATGCTCTGGCCAAACAATGTTTTTTTGACTTGGAAATTTAGTCTTTGTTTTTTTTTTTAAGATTTATTTATTTTTATTGTAAAGTCAGATATACATAGAGGAGGAGAGACAGGCAGGAGGATCTTTTGTCCGATGATTTATTCCCCAAGTGACCGCAGCGGCTGGTGCTGTGCCGATCTGAAGCAGGGAACCAAGAACCTCTTCCAGGTCTCCCACATGGGTGCAGGATCCCAAAGCTTTGGGCCATTTTCGACTGCTTTCCCAGGCCACAAGCAGGGAGCTGGATGGGAAGTGGAGCTGCCAGGATTAGAACCGGCGTCCATATGGGATCCTGGCACATTCAAGGCAAGGACTTTAGCCGCTAGGCCACGACGCCTGGCCCAGTCAGTTTGGTTTTAAGGCTAATACTGATACGTAAGAACTGGCTTCTGTCATGTGGTTGATCAATAATGTGACTATTTGCTCACTTAATGGTATCTGGTATGCCACCTTGGCTTTCTTCACTCCTTTTAGTGGATTTTTCTTTACCTTTGACTGGCTGGAGTATTCAAAACTATTACCTGCAATTCTTCAATGTAAGATGTTCTTTTTTTCTGCTTAGTCAATTCTTTTAAGCTCTTAGTTAATATTTTTCATTGATTGAAGCATTCAGCTCCAAATTTTTTATTGATTCTTTCTTAAAGATTTATTTATTTTTATTGGAAAAGCAGATCAGATTTACGGAGAGAAGGAGAGACAAAGATTTTCCATCCATTTGTTTACTTGCCAAGTGGCTGCAACAGCAGGAGATGAGCCAGTCCAAAGGCAGTGGCCAGAATCTTCTGGGTCTCCCAAGTGGTAGCAGGGTTCCAAGGGTTCAGGCCATCCTTTACTGCCTTCCTAGGCCACAAGCAGGGAGATGGATGGGAAGTGGAGCAGCTGGGACACAAGCCAGTGCCCTTATGGAATCCTGGCAACTGCACTGAGCCCCTGATTCTTTAAAATGATTTCTATGTTTTTGTCGAATATCTCATTGATGTCATGCATTATTTTTCTTGTTTCTTTGAATTGCATTCCTTCATTTTCTTGTATGTTATTGTATTTCCTTAGGATAATTATATTGAAATTTTTAAGACAATTAATGGATTTGATTCAAATCAGAATCTTTTTTTTTTTTGAAAATTTTGTTTCTCTGGAAGTGTCATGCATCCTTGCTTCTTCATCTTTTCAGTTGTCCCTATGTTGTTATCTACACATCAACATAGTTACTGGTGTAACAGTTACTTCTTCTTTCATTGAATACCTTTTATTGGAAAAGACTTCTTGTTTGAATGAAATGTAGAGTATCAGATGAGTAGTTGTTTTGATTTTGGCTCTAGTTGAACCCAAAAGTGTAAAGTCTGAGTAATTTATTTAGCTATGTTAATGTTGGCAGTGACTAGGAAGCCTACAGTTGCTTAGTCTGGAGCTGTCTGAGGAGGTGATGGTATGACTTTGAAGTTCTAAAGAGAGCTATCCCCTTGTCTGACCAGGCAAGCCTGGGTGAAGCTAAGACTTGCGGTATTGTCATTTGCGGCCCTGGAAAGTGTTATGTGTATTGAACCTTCCCAATTTCCTGCTGTGTGGGCATAGATGATGCTTATAGCTTTAAACAACCTAGTCCTAGCACTTCAGCATGCTAACAGGACTTTGGCTTAATCCTGCAGGTTGAGTATAGTTTGTTCTGGGGATTGTGGAGTGGCATATGTGTGTTCGGACCAAAGGAATAAAGACGGTATATTCCCTAGGTCTCCCAGTATGGGTCCAGTGATTCTGAGGAGTATTGTACTAATAATCAGACTTGGAGCTTCAGGACATGAAGGATACCCTGGCTAGGTCCCATGAGAAAAGCACAAGTTATTGTGGGGATTGTCCACTGACAAACGTGGAGATACTCTATTGGAATGGAAGGAAACTTAGCAAGATCTCACAGGCAAGTGCAACTGTTCCTGGGATTTATACAGCCAACAACCCTATCTGCAAGACGCAATGGAAACTCTGTCCATATATTACATTTCATGCTCAGGTTATGCCAGGGACTGTGCCTGAATCCAGGCATGAAGGCATGAATCCAAAGTAGTGGATTGCAAGTAGGTTACTTGCCAGGTCTCATGGCATGAATTCAGGTGACTCTGTGAAGTACAACTGCAACAGTCTGAGTCCCAGAACAGCAAAACTTGGAGAGTATTTTATCTGTGTCCCACAGGTGATCATGCTGAGGACTATACTGTATCCTCTGTAAGCCTGGTTCAGTGCAATGCAGATACAACCTCTCTCAGTCTCCACAGGGGATAGCAGTATCCCTGGGACATGTAGAACCATCACAGACACAGAGCAGGGTGCAGTGGGGTCTAAGATTTCACAAGTCAAGTTCCCATTGTATTAGCAACTACCAATCTGAAGTAGATAAATGCGAATAGGATCCTCTAGATCTTAGGATCTAGAACAGCTGCAGTCCTAGAGCTGCAGAACATAGAAGGGATGTTTGCTAATTTCCAGAGATGTGCAAGGATAATGCTGGGGTTTGTTCCCTGGCAACTAAGCACCGTGTGCTAGGAGATGCACAATGTCTTGTGAGTTGAGTTTGTGTATTTGCTTGGCTGGTGCCTGCCAAGCCCCAAGAAGCATAGGGGAACTTCCCAAAGCTTTTTATTTATTTATTTATTTTGAAAGCAAAGCAGTTGCTTGGGTCAGAGTCAGATTTCTAGATTTAAAGCCAGTGAGGATTCTGGGGTTCACTTGTTAAGGTTGTTGGGTAGCTGTGGTGGTGAGGGTGTTAGACTTTCTGCTTAACTTTCCCTGGCAAGATGGCAAGCCCTACCTCTGCCCTGCTTGGAACACGGAGAAGGACCTGCAACGTGCTGTTTCCTATCTGCTCACTTTCAGAGCCTCTCTTCTGTTTCATCACTGAAGTTTTCTCTCAGTGATCCATTGAGAGAGCAGGAAAGTGTTTTGGTCAAGAATTTTTGTGTCTACTTTGAATTTTATCTTGGGCACCTGTTATTGCTCCAGACGGATAAACACAGAAGAGTTAGGTGAAAATGGGATCTTTCCTAAGAATAGAAGAGAAACCAGAAACTCAGAAAATATTAGTTAAGTTTGCCTTTATTTAGTTACTTTTGCATTTTCAAAGAGCCCCGATCCCTGTATTTCTGATAACAGTCATGATAACTATTATCATCTTCCTCAGTTCATCATGTATAAGATCTTTTTTATCCGTTGTCACAGCAGTTGTCTTATTTTTCTACTTCAGTTAGTATATTAGTAAGTGAAGTGGCCACATTTGCTTTCTACCCAGAAGTAGAGCACAAGGACAACCTTCCAAGTGTTAACATCCCAAAGCTCAATTTAGTTTCTTGCTTTGAAATCTGATCCAATTCTAACTCTTGGCAGTGGAGCCACCAAGACCTAAGGTGCCAACTTCACTGATGTAATCAGTAGTGTTTTTGCTCATGGCTAGATGAATTCGTATTCTAGCTCTCATTGGTATTGTTAGATGCCACTTGCCTTGATGTTGCAGCAATTTTTAAGAAAGGGGAATGCAGTGTGTTTGTGAATATGTCCTAAGACTTAAAGAATGCATATATATGTATCCAGTAGCTAGTTAGCACTCAGTATGTGTCAGGCATGTTACATAGCTGGAGCAATCACAAGGAAAGTGAATCTAGCTTTGGTGTGAGAAAGGGGTGAGGGTTAGAACACACATTACCCTTTCCTTGCCCATCTCTTGGTTGATGCCATAGTTCTCCTTTACTGAAGTATCATGTGGGTCTCTCTATGTGTCATCTTCTTCATCGAGCTGCTGTAAGAATTTCTTTCAACTAATTTCTTTTTGATGTTTATTTTCTAACAGATGATCCAAGAGAGCCGACTTCTCATAGAAATGGCAGACACAGTCCAAGAAAAGATTTTACAATGTCAGAAAGCAGGTAATGTCTTAAAAAAAACTATTTTGAAACGTCATTGATAATTCTTGACAGTTTTCTAAGATGATCCGTTCCTCTCAAAATTCAGGTATTTTGTGATGTTACTTGAGTATTGTACTTTAAACTATACTTAAGCCTTCATTCAGTACCAAAGAAATAAACAAGTTGAACGTGTGTATACTGGTGAAAGGTATCTACAGATATTTAGAATGATAAAGGGTTTTGATTCTAGTTTAGTGTCTGGAACTATATCAAAATTTTTACTACTTTTATGAACACAGCGATTCTACATGACCCTTTAAAATCCTCTTCAGTTTCACAGTCATCTTCTGTGTGCCCCATCTACTAGTTTTTTGTTTAGATTTGTTGTTTCTTTAAGGATGTTCATGTGTGAAAGTACGTGTGCACCTCTAATTATTACAGTTCTCCTGCATCCATGCTCTTGTGATTTTTGTCTCTTGGATCTGCATACCCCTCTGTCTACACATACAGTAGTGCTAATGGTTAGGAAGATGATAGCAGTGATAGTTAACAATAAATATGCATACCTTATATGGAGCATAAGCACTGTTTTAGTTGTCATAACAACTCTGCAGGATAATCATACTTCTATTCAATTTGTAGATGATGCAGTTGAGATTGAGATAATTATCCACGATCTCATGTCATTATGTGATGTAGCTTGCCTATGGATATAGACCACAGTTTATGATGGCATTCTTTTCTGGCCAGTAGGTTGGAATGTTTTGGTTGACAGGAAGCACAAAATAACATGACTTGTTGTTTGTATGATGCTAGGTTGGCTTTAAGAGCTTGGATGATGAACCTTCACAGGAATATTATGAGGCAAAGCTGTTGTTATCATCACTTCACCAGCAAGGAAATTGAAGCATGGAGATTTTCAAAGACTTACTAAGACTCACCTAGCTAGTAAAAGGTTGAGGCAGAATGTTAGCCCTGAACTTCACCTCATGCCCTGTTTGAGGGGTTAGAGCCAAAAGCTGGGATAATTCTAGCCCCATTAATAAAAATACAGCAACTAAAATAAGGAGAATTGTAGAAAATCTTGCTCCTGAATGCATCTCCACACTGTTGAAGTCAATCAACTGGGCCCTGCCCGTATGCCGCCCTAAAGAAGAATCATTAGCAACTGGCATGGGTTGGATTATTTAATTTAAAAAAAGAAGGCTGAAGGGGAGTTTATCCTTATCTTTCTTCAAATATCCAAAAGACAGCAATATGGAACAGAAATTAGATTTTGCAAATCTGGGTCCAGCTAACACTAGGGAATAGAAGTTCCAGGGAAGATTTTGAGTCCAAGTTAGTTGTCAATTTCCAAAGACAGAATGGACTGTCCATTAGAGAACATGATTTCCAACTCTAAAATGTTAAGACAAAGGCTTGAGAAACAGATGGTATTTTTTTTTAAATTCAAGCCTGAGTGAGTGATCAAAAATACCTAAAGACAATTCATTGTTTTTATTTTTCATTGACATTTACTAGTTACTGTTATCTACATGGAATAAACTGTAGGTATGATTCAAAAGAAAAGTAAGACATGCATAGTTCTTACTTGTGACTGCCATTCGTACATCACACCATTGCATACAAAAGCCAAGACCAAGACAAGCAAGTAAAATAAAGTTGTTGGAAGAATATACGCCTTAACTTCCTCTCTCCACCTATGGGCTGTTCAAATGTACTTTAGGTGAATGCAATAATGATTGTTAGGTTTTTCTCCCTTTTAGTGGGAATAGCAAAATGGGTGGAATATTCAATTTAGGGATTTAGAAATTACATGTAGAAAGGAATGTGAAGTGATACTTACTAGTAATATTTTCATTGCTAAAATGCTCATTTTTTCCAATTTACAACATAATGTCTCACATTTTTTTTTCTCCAAGGGATGGAGTTCCATGAAGAACTTCATAATTTGGGCACAAAAGAAGGTTTAAAAGGGAGAAAACTCAACAAAGCAACTGAGAGCTTTGCTTGGAACATTACAGTATTGAAAGTAAGAGAAATACCAAAATCCCATCTTTGCCTGCATTTTTCTCCTCCTTATTTCTCCAGCGTGTTAAGTATAGTGGCTGAATTTTAATTCTTATGCAGCCTGCTCACCAGGTTGGTGCTGTTAGGAGTGGGAAGAGCCACTCTAAGATGGACACACTTTACTTGAATGGGGCCATCAGGTTTGTGCTGGAGGCAGGGTATGCTACACCTGTGAGGCTTAATTTCATGGACTGGTATGTGTGTGTATATTTTAATCTCACAGACAATTTTGTTTGCATAAACATGGATGTTCTGCTTGTGCAAAGAATGATGCCAGATGTCGCTGGAGAAGGTTCTAACACAGTAATTTGGAAAAGACCTAAGCTTCAGAATATCCAGGGTCATCCAGGGATTTTATTTTAGGAGCAAGCCTTATAAAAATGTTTCTTAAAACAAATTGCTTTGAAGATGAATTTCTTAAGGTTATGAATTAATGTCTCTTTTTAATGTTTTTATACGTGAAGTGAAGAATTATTTAGGGGGATGGAATAAGTTTTTTCTGACAGTATGATGGGAGAAAAATACCCATGAAAGAATAATATTTGATGACACTTAAAGAACACCTACTATGGGGCAGGCATTCTTTTATGAGATATGTATGAATTAACAACTTGGTGCTCGAAACAGCTTATACTGTTATCTCATTTTACAGGTAAGAAATGGAAGCATAGAAATCTTAATATTTGTTACCCATGGCCACTCACTAGTAAATGGTGGAGCTGGAGTTGGACTTTGATGCCAGAGTATGCACATGTTTAATCTGTTCTACAGAGATGTTGTGCATGTTTATGCGAAAGTACTAAATGAACTGTAGGACATGGAACAAACTCCATTAAAAATTCAGATATATAACTCTGTCCTAGATGCTGGAGATACATGAAGGGCAAAAGTGAAACAGATATTGGTCTCAGGAAAGCAATCGTTTTTAGTGGGAAAGAAGGACAAATAGATGGGGAAAGATGAGCACCACATGCTGACGGTCCTGGTTGCAGCAGGGTTGTATTGGCATTCTCACCCCAGGGCCTGACATGGCAGCATGAATCTTGAGACAAGCCATCCCGTTCAGATGTTTGTGTTGCAATCACTGAGAACAATGCTAGAGATGCATATATCAAGTGTTACCTGGACCTCCAGGACTCATCTACAAGACAAACATGTAATGAACAATGACTGCCAATCATTGAACACTTAGTATGTGACCAACACTCAAGGCCAAGTGATTTATACACATTGTACATTTCTTCTGTTTACACTGTGGAACCTTTGTAGCTACATATCCTGGCCCTGATAATTACTCTCCCCATCTCACAGATGCAGAAGCTGAGGGCAAAGGGGGTGTATGTTTCTTGCTTGGAGTCATGCAGCTGGTAAATGGCACAGTCAGAGTTTTAACTCGTTCAAAGGTTCTAACCACTACTCTGTTCTTCTTTGTATAAAACTCAGTCCATGTGGCTGAGTTTCACTGAGTCCAGGTAACCTAGACTAGAGCTAAGAGTACAGGCTCTGTGTGCAGGTTGCTTGACAGCTGTGCGTCTTTAGCTGAGTAATATCATCAATCTGAGGGAGGTGATAATGCCTACATCTGGATTTTGTGAAAATTAAATGGGAGAATATATATAAAAGATCTAAGTCAAACACACAAGATTAGATAATGAATTTGTTAGCTCTTAATTTTCTTATTTTTGTTTGCCACATGAGAATGATTAGCAGAAGAACAAGATTTTTGTCGTTTTGGTTTGTTTCCTTGCTAACTCCTGATGTAAACACACTCAGTGTTTTTTAAGGCTTGTTTGTCTGCCTGTGTGGTTTAATGGCAGGAGCTGATTGCTAGATAGAGCTGAGTGAATTCTGTACAAATCATTTCCAGACAGCTTTCAAAACAGAATTGATTTTTTTTGACTGTATGGTATTTTTCTGGCATTTAATTTTGAGCTCTAGAAACTTAAATCAGAGTAGTGGACTTTTCCAAACTTCCATTGTTTCCTTTCTTACTGGGTTTGATGGGCCTAATAAGCAGGTGTCCTTCCCCCAGGGCCAAACAACTTAGATTTGGATTCTGGCTGAGAGAAAATTAGACTGGACTGTGTTGTAGACTTTTAATCCAATAGTCATTCTGAGAAGAGCTTGTCTTCTATAAGATTTTTCACTTAGTTTTTATGTGTCAGACCTGGAGTACTTAGTTTCTGCTTAGTTTTTCCATCTTGCTTTGATTGTCGGAGTTTTCCATAGTCTTTCAACAGATGTTTTTCAGGTAGGCCGTTGGCTTAATGAGTAGCATGCTGAGTAAAATGCCTGCAACCCATATTAGTATTCAAAGTTCATATCCTGGCTTCAGCTATTATGCCAGTTTCCTGCCTCTGGGAGGCAGAAAGTAATGGCTCAAGTGGTTGGGCTCCTGTCGTCTGTGAGGCTGTCAGCTTCTGCCTAGTTCAGCCTCAGCCCCAGCCATGGTGGGTATTTGGAGATTGAACCAGCAGATGGGAGCGCTCTCTTTTTCTGTCTGTGACTCTCAAATAAAAAGAAGCAGTTTTTCAAGTCTTGTTTCTACTGAGTTCATTACAGTCAAACTACCTTGCGTACAAATGGGTGAATTAGTGATAACTAACCTGGTATGACATTATCACTGAATTAGTAAGAAATGGCAGGACTCACGTATAAAACTCTGCATAACCTGAAGGGAAAATCTTCCTTAAACAGAATTTAGATGAAACTGCTCACTTTCTAGGGAGAAGAAGTGGAGATTTGCCAGTGCTGTTTAAATATACAGGCTCATGTTTCTAAAAACATTTAATTCCAGTGTAATTTCCAATAAGTAAGGGAGGAGCTGGAAACAATAATAAGTGTGCCCTTGGGGAAATCGTGCTTGGCAGCCTGGAGTAATGAAAAGGGGCACTGGATTTAGAGCAAACTGAGCTGAGACTGAAAAATAAATTACATGAATCTGATATTAATAAATGAAAGGGAAGCTGGAGAAGAATTTGCAGGGAGAAAAATAAGTCACTGTACAAGTATAATGAGTATGAATTGCATCCAAATTTTCCCAAAAATTAAGACCTTGCATCTATTGAGAAAGCTCAAGTTGAAATGGTCCAAAATCTCCTGTACATGTAATTTTCTTTCTAGCATTATATGGAAATCCAAAGTAGGGACTTGCTCAGCTGATCTTTTGCAGCTCCCCATACTTCTGCCATATGTCTATATCCAACTCCAACAGTGTTTTTCCTCTCCCTTTCTTTTTCTCTAGTGTACACAAAAGTGAACTTCTTGAATAGCTTGTCCCCTTGTGATGAACCTGGTCTCAATAACTCATTCCTCAGTGCCTTCTCAAGATAATTGTTGATCTAATTCCATTCCATTTTGTCTTCATATATTTGCACTCCCTCTCACCTGTCTTTTTTCATGTTATTCAGAAGTGAGTTTCTTAGTTCATTTGTGCTGCAGTAACAAAATATTTAAGACTGGGTAATTTCTAAGAACAGAAATTTATTTCTCGCAACCCTAAAGGATGGGAAACCAACAATCAAGGAGTGGTATCTGGTGCGAGTTTGGTCTCTGCGTCCAGAATGATGCCTTGCTGCTGTGTCCTCCAGAGGGGATGACATGTCTCACACAATAGAAGGGGGAGAAGAACTTAAAAGGACAAAGCCCCCTCACAAGTTTCCTACAGTCCTTGATGGAGAAACCCGTGGGGCCTGACAGCCCTCAGGAGGCCCATGTATGAATGCTGCTTCTCTGGGAATTAAGTTTCACCATGGATTTTGGAGAGAATACATCAAACCATAGCCATTCTACTATTAAAATACTGTTGAAATCTCACAGTTGGATTTTTCCTGTTCTTTAGTCTTCCTCAAAAAGATTCTGCAACTTAACTTCTGTACCCACAATATTACAGTAAATTGTTTTCAATGTTTGAAGCATTTTATTCATAAGAGTTCTGAATATCTCATGGAAGAGAGCTATGAACTTGGAATATATCACTGACAAAAACACTATTTACTATGAAGTATGGTTCATTCAAAGTCTTGAATTTTATTTAGTGTGATTTGGCTCTTCAGTTACAAAAAGAAATTCATTGTAATGTTGTCACAACTGTAAAGCTGATATTAGAAAGAACCAGAGAATAGAATTTAGTGGCTTTTCTCAACATATGTATTACTAACATGGCCTGTTAACTGTTTTAAAGAACTGAATTCTACTACCTCAACATTTTAAAAAAAGTTTTCATGTCAAAGACAATAAATTTATCAGAATAGAGAACTATCAAGTAAAGATACATAAAAACAATGTTGAGGAAATATAATGAATAAGCATCTTGTAAAGGAAAATTTACAAACGGAGTAAATGCTAAAGCTTAAAGAAGAAAAAAAAGTCTGAGTGGCCTGCAACTTATTTATTTAAAAATTTCATTGATTCTTAGTTGAATGACATGTGGTGAATAAAAACAGTACTTCATCAGTGGTCACTCCTATTAAATAAGCACTTATTTAATGTGTATATGTATATATATATTCATATGTATATATATATGTGTGTGTGTTTATATATAAAGTATATGTATATTATTTTTGTATAAACATAATATCAAAATTATATACAATCATATAAAGTGCATGTATATACTTGTTTATATATAAAATGTATGTAAATATCTTAAAATATGTAAATTAAAAGTATATATACATATACTTTATATATATTATATATATAAATGTGTAGATTTTCATTTAGAAATTAATGCATTCAAATGTGTGCCACAAACCAGGGACTCTCTTGTAGATCTATGTTTAATCAATGAGGCTAATCTTTTTCTTCCTGATCTTTGGCTTTCTACCACTATTTAAGCCTTTGTTTCTTCTGTGGTTATCTTAACATTTTCATTTTTTCTTGAGAAAAATGGAAGCTTAAGTTTCTTATTTCTCCCGCTTGGGTAGTTTTCTTTCTATTCAGAAGATTGCCTCATTGAGTCCCAAATTTCAGACCCTGGTAGCTCTGGGGAGTCTTGCTACAAAAGAAAATTTATACATGTCAGTGTGGTAAATTATGCTTATAACAGAGTCTGAGAGAACATTTGCAGTCTCTCCTCCTTGGAGAACTGGAAAAAAAGGTGATAGGCAAGTTGAGAAAGGAATGTGAAGAAGATGGCTCTACAAATAAAAGTTGGAGTAAGATTGTGAATGGGGCTGCCGGAACTGAATGGCTGTAGATATTTTAAGTCATTCTTTGATATAGCGGGTAAGGAGAAAGGGATTAGTGAGGAGAATCAAATCAGGATTTTTTGGCATGGATAGTGCTCATACCTCTAGGGGTATATAAACAAAGGACATACCCAGTGCTGGGCATGTTGTGCGTTGGGAACTCTTCCAGTGGCATTTCTGGCAATAGCTGGCTGATGTTCCAGGAAAAGCTGCAGAAATACTAGATTGCATGCAGAACCAACTCCTTCAGAAAAGAACAACTGGAAGGGCAGTTCAGAAATCTGTAAGATATGTTTATATCAATGCAAAAAATAATTTGAAATCCATGCAGTTTTTTTGTAGTATACATGTTTGTGAGTTTTTAAGAGACCATTCATATGAATGACTTTCAAAAATGCTTCACCAAAGTAAACTTACATTAATTATTATTTTCTACAAACTTTTTTTTGAAGTACCTTTGTATTTGCCAAGTTTAGCGATAAACCTCCAATGACAATAATGCATTAATAATAAACTCTTCATAACACTGACGTTGTTATTGACAAACATAAAGCAAACTACCTAAGAGTGTAGAGTCTGAAGCTACACTTCATAATTCTGCATCCTTAGAAACATTTGCTTTTATCCCTAGGCAACTAGAAACAACCAACTGGGATATAGAGATTGTGCTGTGGCAATCGTAACAAAAAAATTGAACATTTCTCAGGTTTAAACCAGTGACATTTCTTGTTTGTACTGCATGTTCCATCACAGATCAGTAGCATTATTCAAGAATCCAGGCAGATGAGCTCTCCAAGTCAATGAATGCTTCTGCAGTCTCTGTAGTGGGGCACTACAAATTGGGCATTGCACGCTTGTGCCCAGTAGCGTCATACATTCCTTACACTCGCATATTGTCCACACAGACCAAATGGTCAAGTCTGACTTCTGTAGAGTGGGGAAAATATAAACCTCTTCCTCTTCAACAGTGCACATATTGTTGAATGTAGTGTACCAGTGGCAGGTTCTTCAACTATACTTACTTTGTAGTTATAGGTTGTAGTGAGGACCAAATGAAATAATGTATACAAAATGGTACCTATTATATAAAAAAATTCTATACGCATACTTTAATTAATGACAAATATTCAATGTTTGCAATGATCAGTTGAATGATTTCATACATCTTTTAAAAACTGTTTTTATTTTATTGCATTATTTTTATTTATTTGGGAGACATACAGATAGAGTTCCCATATGCTGATTTGCTTCTCAGATGCTCACAGTGGAGGAAAATGGGGCCAGAATGTGGCCAGGAAGTAGAAATGCATTATAAACCTCACACTTGGGCGGCAGGCATCTAATTACCTGAGCCATCACCATTGTCCTCCAGGCCTGCTTTGGCGGAAAGCTGGAATCAGATGCCAAGAACCCAGGTACTCCAATGTGGGATGCAGGCACCCTTAACTAATAGGCTAAATGTCTGCTTCCTCATGTAGTATTTTAATGAATTTTAATGATAATGATGTAAAGTTACTGTTCTTACATCCATTTTAGAGATAAAGGGCCTGATAGTCAAACAGTTAAGTATCTTTCCCTTTGGCATGCAGGTAGTAAGGGGTAGTCCAAGCATTTGAAACTCCAAAGCCTGTGCTATCAGCCTGCTATGTAATATTGTCAGAATATTTATAGCCCCATGATGATAATAGCTTGTCTTAACTGAGTGCTTTCTCTGTGTCAAGTATTATACTAAGTGCTTTATATTTATTATGCCACTTAATACAAGAGAGTGTCCTGCCTAGCTAACATGAATATTCAAATCACCTTGGCAATAAATCGCTGCAGAACAGAAAGGCACATCGAAAGAGTGTAGCTCGAGACCAACAATTCTTTCTTCTTTGACTTATATTCACCAACAGCTGTCCATTCTCAATCTATTTTCCCAAGTCTACTTTTCTCCTGGATGTAGAGTGATGTACCAAGTGATGTAACTAGTTCCATTGCCTGGTAGTTCTCAATGTAAATGAGCTAACTTCCTTTCTTATTGGTCCATCTCTTGTGGACTTAACATGAATCTGTTTGCCTGGGCCCAGTGAATCCTAAAGGAAAAAATACAGTTTTTTTACATGAGATCTTAAAAACAGAAGAAAACAAGGAGAGGGCAGACTTAGCCCGCTTAGAGCCCAGCCAGCCTCTTCTTTCTTAAGCAGTTTTTCTCTTCACTGGCTTTGAGTGTACACATTACCAGCCCTGTTTCTCGATTAGATGGTGGAAGTTTCAGGGCTATACCCCAACAGAAACTTTTCAAAGGCTGTGCTGCCTTCCATGTTCCTTCCTCATGCCAAACCCTCCACAATCACTGCTCTGCTGCTCAAACCCTTCTGCGCTTCATTGGCTGAACTGATGGAGCAGAATCCTGGAATCGTTTTCACTGTGGAGAAAAAAACCTGGCCTGATTTAGACATAAGAGATGAGGTGAATTCCCCAGTCTTTCCTTAAGAGGCTCATGGGAAGAAAGGAGCCTTCCCAAGAATTGGAACAAAACTTCAAATTCTGCCAAGTCTAAAGGACACTTTCTAATGAAAATTTAAAATAACACCTTGTTGGGTTGTAAATTCCCTCCTATTTTATCTTTGAAGTATTTAACACTTTACACTTGTAAAAAGCTAAAGGATATATTGTAGTGCACTGTTAGTAATATGTAACTAATACAATCTTCAAAATCCCCTTCTTCTCTGAGACTAGATTTTTATTATTTGACTCATGACTCAAAGTGTCTGATGGGGCCTGGTGGCATGGCCTAGTGGCTAAGGTCCTCGTCAGGATCCCATATGGTCACCGGTTCTAATCCCGGCAGCTCCACTTACTCTCTGTCTCTCCTCCTCTCTGTATATCTGACTTTGTAATAAAAGTAAAATGAAAATCTATAAAAAAAAAAATAAAAATGGATGGGGTCAGTTCCCAGCTCTTTTAAAAAAACAAAACAAAACAAAACAAAAAAAACCAAAGTGTCTGATGGCTTTTCACACTTTATGATTATATGAATTCTGTTATTTTCACCATTTTTTTCTGTAGCATGACTACATTAACTTGCTTATCATTGAACTTTTGACTAGGGTAAATTCTCTACTTATAGGTGCTTCTTTGTATTTTGCTCTCCTACCGCCCCCCCCTTTTTTTTTTTACCTAGCAACATTATGAGACCACGCCTATACTTAGTTTTTATTCTTACTGTTCTCATAGACTACCATTGTTATCCATTTCTGTCTTTCAAACTACTCCTAAAAAATGTTTCGGAAAGGGAAGCCTCTTGCTGGGAATTTTTGTAAACAAAACAGTCCTGTATCCTTTTATTCTCAAGACATCACTGTAGAAACTATATGAACATTCAAGCTATGTATGTAGATTTTGACAGCTAGTTTTAGCTCTCAGTTTGCAACCCTTTTATCCTAGAAATGGAGATTACAGTCAGTTAACCTCCATGGGTTAAGCACTTTATTGTAAAAAGTAAATCATACACATCAGTTACTACTACTTCAAGACATACTTGGTTGTCAGCTCATTTATCCTGCTAGTTATTTGTATCTGAAAATTATCTGCTCAAAAATTTACCTACCAAAGTGAAGAATTAAAACAATCAATATATTTTTAATATTATTTACATAGTTGAGAGGGATTTATGTCCATGTGGGCCTCTGATTAGGATGGGGAGGGTCAGATATGGAGGAAAGTGGATGGAACAAAAATGTCTCAGTTTTTCTTTTCTGCTGTGTCTTTTCAGAGGCAGGAGAGGGAGAGGGCTACTTCTCAGTATTCAGGGATGAGGGACAGCTCTTGGGTGACGCATTAGAGACCATGATGTGGAGAAGAATGTTCTGATAGTATTACTTACGTGGTTTTGATCGTTCTGAGAAGTTTTTGGTTTTGTTGCTCCAGGGTTGAGAAAATCCTTTCAAGGTCCGTTAGTTGACCAAGTCCACCTTAGTGCATCCACAGAACAAGGCATATGCTGCAACACTTGGTCAGGAGAATTACCAACCTGTTCTGCTTTCCATTCTCTGGAAGTTGACATCCTGTGCTGGCCTAGATGAGCTGGCTGTCATGGCCCTGTGTGCATTTGGACATGCTGTTCACTGTAGCAGCATCAGCAACTGAGGTGCCCCAGTCCTGATACATGCACTCCAAGGTCAGACCGCACATCCTGTGATTTTCCCTGTGACAAGGGTCTGAGTCTAGTGGTCCAGTTGGGAAGTTCCCCAAGAAACCTCACCTAGAGTGACTTCAGACTTGACTCTGATGTATGCCAATCAGTGCAGGATCAGGTGTGGTCGGTCACCTGCACCAACCAATGCACATACTGATGGATGCATCTTGGTCAGTTCTGCCTTAGCCCCGCATCTCACATGAACCATCAGGTGTTGTGACCCAACCCAGCTGTCCTGCCACAGACCTCATGCATACCAGCAGGTGCTGTGGCCTAGTCAGGGCAACTCCTAATAACCCCAACCAGGCATACCCTGAATGCTAGTTTCTGCATGTACCAACCTCTGCTGTGGTCTAGCCTTGCCCGGCCCACATTTCATCTGACTCTTGTGTATACCATGGGTGCTGCACGTTAGCCCTAGCCCTTCCATATGCTGATTGTGCTGCAGGTCTCTCTGGGCTGGCCTGCCCTCAGCCCTGGTTCTTGTGCTCACCAACAATAGATAAGACCTAACAGGGGAGTGCCCACATCTACCCTGCCAGGCAAGATCCCAAATCTGGATATTGCTCCTGCCTGGTCCAGCTTGACTGACACACACCCTGTCCCAGCACTTGCTAACTGACGCTGCAGCCTAGCTTGACTGGCCCTCACCCATCTGCACAATGCATGCCATGGAGTGCAGCAGCCTTGCCCAGGCTGGCCTGCCACCAGACCAGTCTGTTCCCTGTCCCAGCTCTCATGCTTACCAGAACAAGTAGCAGCTCAGCAAGGGATTCTCTGAAGTTTCCCTACCAGACTCACCCTCAGTTCAGGGTTTTGTATTTGCCAGTAGGTGTTGTGGCCCATTCTGAGATGGCCTATTCCCAGTTTTGGCATTCGCCAGCAGGTGCAACAGATGGCTTAGCCCCATCTGACCCCAATCCCAGCTCTTGGTGGTAGGTATCAGCCTAGCCCAGCCTGGCCCATCCTCAGCCCTCATGTGAACTGATGGGTTGTGCAGTCCAACCTGACCTGGCCTACACCTTGTCCTGGCTCTCACTCTTTCCAGTGTGTGTACTGGACTTACCTACCCAGCCTGCCTCTAGACCCAGCTCACACATATGCCAATGGGTGTTGCAATCTATCCTTATCTAGTGTGCTCCATGCCCTAGCTCTCATGCTCATCAGGAGGAGCTATGGCCTAGTAGAGTACTTTCCTAAATTCCCCTATAAGGCCTGGTCTCAGTCCTGGATCCTTCATATGCAGTTATATGCTACTGCCTAGACTTACCTGGCCAGCCCCAGTCCTGACACTCACTGGTAGGTACTGTGTGTGGACTAGCCCAACTGGCCTGTACCTGTTCTGGCTCTCATTGATAGGTGTTGCAGCCTAGCCCAGCTCGGCCTACCCCCAGACTCAACTCTTGTGTGATCTGGTGGGTATTGTGGTCCATCCTGACCTGTCCGACATCCGTCTGACTCTTGTGAGCACTAACAGGTTCTGGAGCCTAGCCAAGTTTAACCTTCCCCCAAATCCAGCCCATATACATGGGTGCTGCAGTCCCGGACGGTCTGGTCTGCCCACCCCCAGCTCTCGCACTCACCAGTGGGAGTTGCAGCCCAGCATGAGAATCCCCAGATATCTCCTTTTAGGCCCTTTCCAGACCTGAGTCATGCATATGCTGGTAGGTGTTGCAGCCTAGTCCAACCTGGTGTGGCCCATACCCTATCCTGGCTCTCATGCATGCCAGCAGGGACTAAGGCCTAGCCCAGCCTAGCCTCTTCCCAGACATTGTCCAAACACTGAAAAAAGTTTTGGCCTTGATTTGCCTCACCCATCCCCAGCCCTGGCACTTGTGCTTACCAGAGGGAGCTATGGCCTGATAAGGGTCTCCCCAAGTGCCCCTGCCATGTATGCTTCCAACCCCAGGTCTCAACCCCGTGCCAGTGGGGACAGCAGCCTTGCTTGGCATGATCTGCCTGCAGTCCTGGCCTTTTCATGTGCCAGTGGGTGCTGCAGCCTAGCCTCACCTGGTCTTCTCCCATCCCTGGACCCTGCAAGTATCACATGAATTTTTTTTTTTAAGATCTCGGGCAGAAACAGTGTATTTACCTCTGTTATGGATCTATTTTTTTTTTTATTAATTACATTGCATTATGTGACAGAGTCCCATATGCACTGGGAGTCAGATGAATTTTGTGGTCCAGCCTGGCTCAACCCATCATGATCCCCAGTTCCCTGTGTAAACTGGTGGATGCTGGGTCTAGTGGTTAAAGTCCTTGCCTTGCATGTGCCGGTTTCTGTCCTGGCTGCTACACTCAAGCTTCCTGCGTGTGTCCTGGGAAAGCAGCAGAGGATGGCCCAAAGCTTTGGGACCCTGCACCCAAGTGGGATATCTGGAATAAGCTCTTGGCTCCTGGTTTTGGATCGAATCAGTAGCAAACCTTGCAGCTGCTTAGGGAGTGATCGAGTGGATAGAAGATCTTTTTCTCTTTCTTTCGCTATATAAATGTGACTTTCCAATGAAAACAAATAAATATTCAGATTAAAACAAGAACAGAACTGGTGGGTGCTGCAGTTTCATAGAGGTGAACCCACAAGTCCCCTACAGAATCTCCCCCCAGATTTGATTCCCTTGTGTTCTGTTGTGTACTGTGGCCCAGCCTGACATGGCCTACCACTTGCTTTGATAGGTACAAGCATGTGCTGAGGTGTAACCCAGGCAAGCATGTCCCCCATCCCCCAGCTTTTGTGAGCACCAGTGGGGGGCAGATAAAGCTATTTAGCCCTGCTCAGGTCTCCAAAGTGGGTACCTTGATCTGACCTAGACAGGCCCTCTGGTTTTCCCCCTCTAAATTGATTTTTCTCAGCTCCCTTGTCTACCTGTGAGTGCGGTGGCCCAGGCCATAGAAGACCCAAGATATCATTCCTTCCATGTTAAACTTGTCCTCAGCTTCTCCAACTCCTTAGTCCCTGGGCCCCTTTCTTTGGGCGATCTGCAGCTCCCATCCCAGCCTTGTGTTCCCCTTCTTTCCCATGTATCTTAAAAAAAATAGAATAGGCAACTATGCTGGCATACTGGTATCGTAACACAAATTTGGCATTAACCAGACCCAGAATGCCTGCCAGCTACTGGCTGCTTTTCTCCCAGAAGTTTAACACTTACCTAGGTACAAAGCAAGCTACACAGTCGCCTACAGCTGAGAACAAGTGAATAATTTTCTCCCAGCAGTTTAACACTTACCTAGTGCAAGGCAACCTACCCAGCTGCCTGCAGCTGAGATCAAATGAAGAATTTTTTTATGTGGTTAGGTTTAGTGTGCCAGTAGCTAGTAGAGAGGAATATGGTAGGTTGATTTAGTATGTATCTTCTCTAGGCTACATTTAGTTTTTTGTTCATTTTGCTTAGAAATTTATTTCATTGTTTGATTATTAAACTTTCTTTAAAAGTGTCGGAGTGTTAACAAACAGTTTTTGTGTTTGTCATGATGGAATGGTTGGTCACTGGAACTGGGAGGGATAAAATGATTGTGAGGGTAAAACTGAGCGTCTGCTTCTAAGCGCAGCTGGTTGTCTTACTGTACTCAGCAACGCAGAGTCACCTCTGATCTTAGCCAGCTCTCTTATAATGCTTGCCATTGATCCAGGAAGATGGGTGCCCAGATCACGTCAAGAAAAACAACTTGAATTTTGGGTGCCAATATCCTTATCTATGTCTATAAAAGCAAAGGAAAAGGTCTTATGAAGTGAAAGAATTACAGAAAAGGAACACCCTGGGGCTAGGGGTTTGAGAAGGTGTTCCTAGACACTTTTTTAGGACTTTATTTTTTGGCCTGTTGGTGCAGACTAAAAATCCTTCTTTAACATCTCAAGAAGTTGCTTTCATTTAGTTCCACATCAAACTTTATACCTGCAGAGGTGCAAAGCGTAAAAGAGGCTTCTAACTGATCATTTAAGAAACAACACATTAAAAATTCAAAAAAATCAAAATTTTATTTTCAATGAAACTAAAAACATGAATTTCACAAACATGCCTATTAGGTCCTTCTGGGGGACAGGCTTTGTAGCTGCAAATGTACTGGCAGATAAAACGATGGATTTCTGGTTTTACAACCTCATGGAGAGGCACTTATTAGTTACCTGGTGTGTGTTAAATTTGTCAGTGTTGAATGCATTAAGGGGAAAGTGTATGGTGGTATGAGAATATGCTATGGGATTTGGCCTTATGGGAGAGATCAGGGCAGTCTTCCATGAGGAACTACCAGTAGACCAGAGGGTAAATATCTTCACCCTTCATGGATTCTAGAATTCTCACTCGTATCTGAATACTTGAGTGTGGTTGCCAAAATAATAGGAAAAGAACAGTGAAAGGAAAACAAATCAAAATATAGATATGCTGGACCTCCTCAGCATGGTGTGGGGAGTTCCAGAATTTCCACCTTGTTCATTTAATTTTCACTCATGAGCACCATTTCTAATTTGCTGTTATATCAAATCTGATCTTGAGTCACATTTTTAATTACAGTGAATTTAATCACTCAATTTCTAAAAATCATCTGTGGCAACGTTGTATATCTATGTGCATTTGTGAAATTCATTTGGCAGCTTATTGCTGCAAGGCAGGATAGTATACAGTTGGTTTTTCAGGGATTTCCACAATTTAAAGTAGGAAAGTGCAGAATTGTATTATATAGAATGTAGTGCTGATGTTAGGAAAAAGTACATGCTTCGTAGAAAATGTCTAATTAATCCATCTATAATAATAATAATAATGACACAAGTTTAAAATATTTCAGAAAGCTTTCATTCACCTATTTAGGACACTTTAGATAGAATGCTGATACTCTTGCACAGTGAGCAGAATGGTTCGCTGGTGTCCAGATTTTTGCATGGGTGGCTGCATCCCGGATGTGCTACCCATGAGTTTAGTGGAGATAAAAGCCAGGTTGCTGACATGATTACTGAGGCACACTCCACTTTACTGTGTCTGCACTAGAGCTAAATTTAGTATCTCATAGGTGCTCTTTTTTTTTTTTTGATGAAAGCTCCATTTTGTAATGACTCTCAGTAATTTAAAAGTGGCAGGATACTAATGAATAGATGCCTCCTAGAAGAGGGCTTGGCTCCAGTTTGGAAGGTTTTTAAAGGTCTTAATTTTCTTATAGGAATATTTTTTTGAGAGGGAATCTGCTTTTTACATGCAGATTCTCAGGCTGAGTTTTAGCTAAGGTCATTATGATGTCTTGCTTATATATCAACTATTTTCTGTATCTAAATAAATGGGGAGAGACAGAGAAAAATTTGTTTCATTCTAGTTTTGTATATTCCTTTAGGTTTACTGGACCCAGGAAAAAAATAGGATACATATATCCAATTTCCCTATTATTAGCCCAAATCAGCCACTAAGTGAGGTCCCTGCTCTGAATGATAATCCACTTGTTGAATAAAACCAAATCCAGATTTTAAAGAGAAACTTTATCTGAAAAGATTATTATAAAAGAGGAAGAGGGTGGTTGCAATGGTTAGGAAAATTGCTACAGTTGGGACTGTTAGAATAGGGAGATTCTCCTAGCATAAGACCCATTAGCATCCAGAGGTCAGAAAGAGATTTTTGTTGTTGCTGTTGTTGGTGGTGGTACAGGGAAGAGTAAAGTGGGTGGCATGATCTCACAGTCACCTCTGCAGTTAAAGAACTCCCTTGCTGTGGTCAGTCTTCCTTGGGCCACTAGGAGAGCTGTATGCTGACTTGGGCTGGGGCTGGGGCCAAGTACAAGGGTCGCGGGGAGGAAGAGAAACTTAACTGAAGTGGCAAGTCTTTTATTCAAAGTGGTTAGTGGATGGAAACAGTTCAGCTGATTATTCAAGAAGTAAGAAAACAAATTTGGAAGGTCTGTTTAGCTTCATCATAAGTAAGCAAAGAGAGTGTCTACCCTACGGGATAGCAGGGATTTTTGTAATAAGATATCTGTCAGAAGACACAAGCATGGGAGAATTTCTTAATTTTTAGGCCCTGTTTTGTAGGAATATAGGATTCACATACAGTTCAACATGGTCACAAATGCAGATGTGCACAAATGTGCTTATGTACATACATACATACATATAATTTATGTCTATTTACATGTATAGATGTCTGTATACCATCACACAAATATCTAAAGGATAATTTAGGTTAGGAATAATGAAATTAGGTACTACTCTTTTAAAGCTATGATGAAAATAATACAAGAAAATGTCCTCAATCCAGAATTGGTTATTTTCCAGTTTAATTAGAGATCTCTTATTTCAAAAGGATTCAGTTGCTCAAATATGCATTATATGTGAGGTTAGTAGCGATGTTCTGGTGACATAAACCTTTCCTCCACTTCCTCCCTTTTTCTTATAGTGCAATTCTATATTATTTATCATTTCTATGTATAATGTTGATTATTCAAACATTTGTCATAAGTAAAGATTCCTGTTTATCAAAGCAAAACAATTATAAACCAAATTGTCCCTTTAGGGGAAAAATCATACATTTATGGGATTAGGTGTAATTCTTAGAAAAAGAAATCCTCTTTTTTATTTATTTATTATTTTTAATTCATTAATTACATTGTATTATGTGACACAGTTACATAGGTACTTGGATTCTCCCCACCCCTCCCCAAACCCTCCCACCATGGTGGATTCCTCTACCTTGTTGCATAACCACAGTTCAAGTTCAGTTGAGATTCCCCCATTGCAAGCATATACCAAACATAGAGTCCAACATCTTATTGTCCAGTCAAGTTCAAAGGCTTCTGAGGTATACCCTCTCTGGTCTGAAGACAGAGCCAGCAGAGTATCATCCCGATCAATTAAAAGCTCCAACATATCATCAGCAAAAATTTACATCATTATGGAATTAATTGACATAGTAATGAGTAACCAATATGTTAAAAGTAAATGCGAGTTTTTAACCACCTTCTGTGACCACCTCATTGACATTTCAATTTTAGTTTATACACAACATATAACATATGTAATATAACATGTTATACATAACATCATATCATCCTAAATTAAGGCAAACATGTGGTATTTAACCTTTTGGGATTGGCTCATTTCCCTTAGCATTATGGTTTCCAGTTTGGCCCATTTGGCCAAAGAAATCCTCTTGAGAGTCTTACTTGTGAGGGAGGAAAAGAAGGAGGTAGGAACTCCCATCTGTTGGTTCATTCTCCAAATGTTTGCGGTGGCTGTACTTGGGTTGATATTGAAGTCAGGAGCAGGAAATGCATTCCAGGTCTCTTACAGTGGGGGCAGGTTCTCGGTTGCTTGAGCCATCACAGTTGCCATCAAGATCTGCGTTGGTGGGATCCTGGGGTAAGGAACTGGAGCCAAAAAATGAACCCCAAAACTGCTCTGTGGGAAATGGGCATCTTGACCGCTAAGCTAAATACTCACTCTTCCCCTAAGAGTTTTAAAAATAACCTTAGATTCACACACAGAGACACATACACACCACACATAACTGTTTAGAAATCTGAGTCTTTATCAT
Organism: Ochotona princeps; assembly: GCF_030435755.1. Classification (NCBI taxonomy): domain Eukaryota; kingdom Metazoa; phylum Chordata; class Mammalia; order Lagomorpha; family Ochotonidae; genus Ochotona; species Ochotona princeps. Next base: position 73,526,929 of record NC_080836.1, read on the forward strand.
CATTAGTATAATCATCTTATAAATGCTTTGAAAGAGGATAACTTTTGGCTAACATCATTGTAGTGTAGTGGATTAAGTGATGGCTTGTAACGCCAGCATCCCATATAGCAGTGCTGATTTAGGGTTTGGGTCCCAGCTGCTCTGCTTTTGATCCAGCTCGCTGATAATGTTTTTGGGAAACCAGCAGAAGATGGCTTAATTGCTTGGGCCCATGCCACCCAAGTGAGAGGTCTCATTTACAGAGCAATTTGGAGAGTGAACCAAGGAATAGAAAAAAATTTTTCTGTCTCTCTGCCTTTCATATAAATGAATGAATGAATGAAATGGGAAAGAGAGTAACTCATGGAAGGAGAAGTTTTGCTGTCATAGAAATATGATTTAGAAGATTCATATCAAGTCATTATGTAGAAGTTGTGGGCTTTATGAACAAAGAAAAGTGAAACTTTTTTCTTTTTTTTCTTTTCTAGTTAAAAAATCCTTTGGTATGCAGCAAAATACTTAAACTCTTGCAATTAAATTTGTAAATCTGCCAGGGTGAAGTTCTAAAAATAGATAAACCCTTTGACTGTTTATTTAAGAGGTATTATTCTCGATAGACTTTTGATTTGGTTGTATTCAGGGATAAAAAGGTCTTAGATTGTTTTAGAATATATTACAAGATAAGAAGATTGCAATCCCAGTCTCAGACCACCCTTGCCAGTGACCCCTTGATCAACTGAAATAGTTTGGATTTCCTGCTTGTCTTACATGACAGCTGGTTAGCCTTTCTTAATTAATTTCTTAAGCATGCATTAAGAGATATATTTATTTTTAAAAATATTTGTTTATTTTTATTTAAAAGACAGATTTTACAGAGAGAGAGAGAAAGAAGGTCTTTCATCCTCTGGTTCATTCCTCAAATGACTGCCCGAACTGAACTGACCCAAGGCTGGGAGCCAGGAGCTGCTGTGAGTCTCCCATATGGGTGCAGGGTTTCAAGGACTTGGACCGTCCTCTGTTGCTTTCCCAGACCATCAGCTGAGATGTATAAGGAAGTGGAGCAACTGGGACAAGAACTAGTGCCTATATGGGATATCAGTGCCACAGGTCAGAGGATTAGCCTGATGTGCCATCACATGGCCGGCCCCAAGAGATATATTTCCTGTATGCGTTAATAACTTAGCTGCCCCAAACGGATAGAATGGGTTTCAGGAAAATTATCTGATAACCTTCGATTAAAAATGTGGGTCTTACTGTAATATTCTGTTTTTGCAAATGTAACTGGACTTCACCTTTTTAAATAAAAAAATATAGAGAGGAAAGGAAAAGAAGTTCTGAAACTACTCATGTTCTCTCACAGCACATTATTGAATCAGTAGTTTATTCCTTCAAAGTGATTGGACAGACACCGTTTGCATACATCCTGGAACAGTTGCGTAGACACTTGTGAGCTACATTCCATTTATTTGTTGGTGAAATCATGGCTAGTTACACATCACTTCCTCTTTCCCTACCTTCCAGATGGTTCTACACTTGCTAACAGACATTGTAGAAAATTGGCTGTGTTTTCATGAGTTTGGTATCAACCAAGAAACTGATGGCTAACACTGCTAAAAATAAAGCTAGTATGTAAATTTTTGTATAGTTAGTATCCTACTATTAAATCTGGAAAAGTAAGGCTAGAGACCTTAACAATGCATATTGTGTTTCCTGAGTCAGCCCATAGAGTCTTTCCATGTAATCTTGAAGCCAGAGAGGGAAAAAGTCAGCAATTTCCTTCCTGTTCTCATTTATCTGTAATACATTGGAGCCTGGGAAGAGGAAGAATGTCATTAAAAGAAACAATTATATGTATATTTAGTGTGTGCTTGTGTATGTTGTAACATGGGCCACTGTTTTTTATATTAAACATCCAGTTTATCAACACTCCTCACTGCAAGCTCTGTGAAAACACACACAGCTATTATAATAACAGCATTAGAAGAACGACTCTTTCCTCTGAGTTTTTGGTTATCAAAATATGTTTTCAGGGAAAACATAAAAATATAATGGCAATATAGTAATTATGTATACTGCTAGGGTGGAAAGTTCTAGTTCCAAATTTTGAAATAAATATATTCTCACAATTAAATTAACTGGACGGAATCATTTCTGTTTAAGAGCTACCACCTTAAAAATTATTAGGTTTGTGTCAAGAAGTAAATTTTGTTCTAGACATTTCTATGCAGTCAGAGAAAGAGGGAAATAAAAAACTAATAAATGACCACCAGTATCCTTCTTCTTTAGGTAACTTCTCCAGGGATGGTCAGCTCTTTTGTCATGGTTACCTAGGAAGCATTTTCATAGGGTTCCCTGAACTATAGCTGCCTTGATAAGTACACAAAATTTTATGGATTTCACTGACATTAAACCTCAGTAAGACCAAAATTCTCCTCTTGGAGCTTATGACTAGACATTTTACACCAGTGCCTTTTTTTCTCTATAGCAGAGGCTTAATAATGCAGTGATTAAATTGGCCAGAGCTTCATGTACTATGCAGATCATGAGCTGTGTGACCCTTGGAGGCATCACTGTCTATGTAAATGGTGTTCCCCAGAACTGTCATGTGACAGAAATTGTCAGTCTAAGCATTTTTTTTATTTCTAGCTTATTTTCCATGAAGTTATGAGTACCTTTGACTATTACTTTAATTATAATTGTTATCTAATATAGTTTTTTTTCTTCCTGAATGGGGGCTGCATTTAGAGGTCTTTAGTAATTTTGAGAGGAGTCCATTGCAGTGGTTTGTGTATGAACCTCCCATCTGTCAATTGAAATTTAGTAGACAAACTAAGCAATCCAGAATATCCTATATGTCAGAAAAGGACAATTTCAGTTGTAGCTCTACTAAATATTGATTGAATTTGACAAGCAACCATAGTTTATTCAGTTTGTAGCTGTACCACAGAGATAAGAGATATTGGGAAAATAATATCTAATCCTGTTTTCAACTCTAATATAAAACCTTTGCTTTAAAAAATTAATTACGTTTTGGGCCTGGCGGCGTGGCCTAGCGGCTAAAGTCCTCGCCTTGAAAGCCCCGGGATCCCATATGGGCGCCGGTTCTAATCCCAGCAGCTCCACTTCCCATTCAGCTCCCTGCTTGTGGCCTGGGAAAGCAGTTGAGGAGGGCCCAATGCATTGGGCCTGCACCCACGTGGGAGACCCGGAAGAGGTTCCAGGTTCCCGGCTTCAGATCGGCGCGCATAGGCCCGTTGCAGCTCACTTGGGGAGTGAATCATTGGACGGAAGATCTTCCTTTCTGTCTCACCTCCTCTGTGTATATCTGGCTGTAATAAAATGAATAAATCTTTAAAAAAATTAATTAAGTTTTAATCTTCTGAAAAATTGCTTTCAATTCATGTAAGAGAATTAAGAATAAGCAAATGTTTCCAATATCCCAAGGAGACAGGCATGTGAGAGATATGGTTTGATATTTGTCTGTTAGCTGTAAGAGCAGCTGTGATGTGGCCTTTGCTTAGCTCTGGTTTAGTTCATATTTTCACATTTGCACCAATTGATTTCTTGGAAAGTGCAAAGCAGTTATGGTGGTGTGTGCCTTTACATGTGTGTGAGAACGCCCCTGGATCTCTGCTTGCTTGGCCTATTTGGGAGGCCATTGGGACATAGCACACAGTGTCCCCAGGGGAACATGAACCTAGCCTGACATTTAATTAAAAAGGTGAAGCCCAGTTAATATTACTGACTCACTGAGCCTGACCACTGGGGTGCAGCCCACTGTTCTCTCGTGAGTGGTCAGTGATCAGGCTAGGTTGAGTTCTCAGTGAGCCAATATTGTCAGGGTGTTCCCCCAGGGACATGGTGTGCCATATCCCTATGGCTTCCCATAGACCAAGCAGGTGGAGATCCAGGGGTGATCTCCCACATAAATGGGCTATTCTGACCATTGCCGTGTTCTGTCCTCCTTCAGTTGCCTCAGTCAACTTCCAGCTTCTCTTGTTCACTCCACTCCAGCATAAGTGTTGTTATCTTCCCAGACAGCTTTCTCTGATTGCCCTTCCCCCTAAGTTTCATACGAAGCAGACACACTAGGTTTTAATGCCATATTTGTGGCTTGTGCACAGTTTTGCTCTTGTTGAACACAATCGTCAGTTCACCACTCTGACTGATGATTAATTCACATGTCTTTATCATATGAAATCCAGCTCCTTCAGTGTGGAACTAACCTTTACCATGGTGCTGTGCTTCAGCTGAAAAAAAAAAAAGATACTGATAAGAAGCTAAGAAGCTAAGCCATGTGTTCAAGGTGATGTCACACTAATAGGAGTGAACAGAGAGGTTGCAGAACAGGATGGATGCGACTCTAAAGCCTGATCTTGACTTCCATGGTGTGGTGTCTATTTTCACCAGATGATACCATGTGCCACTTGGGAAGACAGGCATGTATGCAGTTCTTGGCGGCTCTGTTTGCTTTTTAAGATTTGAGGAATTTTAGTTCCCCAGCTTACTGTATTACTCCATCTTACCACCATTTCCTTCAGTTCTCTCAGTGTACAAGAGTGTGTCTTGCATGTGTGTTTTGAATACACAGTACACTCAGGACACAGTATGTATATTCTGAGTATATTTTGTTTACATATTTTTGGGGCGGGGAGTAGTCCAATCCTACATTTAATAAATCCAGTCTATTTTTTTTATTACAACAGAGGATCCCCAGCTGTAGGCAACTGTCTAGGTTTCCTTGTACCTAGGTAAATGTTATACTGCTAGGAGAAAAGCAGCCAACAGTTGGTAGGCATTCTGGGCCTGGTTAATGCCAAGTTGGTGTTAACTATACCAGTATGCCAGCATAATTGCCTTTTTTTCTTAAAGATAGGTTGGCAAGTCAATTCGCAGGCTCACATTGCTGTTGCTGCTTCTGGGCAGGGAACCAGAGGGCCCTGAGGGGAGGATGACCCTGGAGCCTGCACTGACGGGTGCTGCGGATTGCATGTACAAGTGGGATTGGGGCTGTATGAGAATTGCTGCCCCAAGGGAGTTCTTCACAGGTGTGGAATGATTTCTGGAGGCTTCCAAGACCTGGTTGCTATACTCGCAGGTAAACAAGGGAGCTGAGACCAGGTGGTTTAGAGGGGGAACTGAAGAACATGTCTGGATTAGACACCTGCCCTTATGGGATACCTAGATTGAGCTTGGTGGCATCACCTGCAGCTAGGGTTGGGGGGCCTGCCACACCAGGCCAGGTTACCTCACCTGCCAGTTCACATGAGAGCTAAGGATGAGCAGGACTAGGCCGGAGCACCCACTAACGAGAGTTGGGACTGGTAGCCAGCCATATCAGGCCAGGATACAGCATCTGCTTGCAAGTCATGCCTGAGGTTGGAGCACCTCTAGCATGTGTGAGATCGGGGCTATGAGCGGGCCTGGTAGTGTAACTAAGGGGACTTCCTTGCTAGGCTGCAGTTCCCATTGGTGAGCGCTAAGAAGGCCATGGCTGGGGGCAGACTAGGCTGAACATGGCTGCAACACCCTTTGGAGTATATGTTGTTGGGTCCAGGGACAGGCCAGACTGGGCTAGGCCCCAGCACCCACTGGCACTCCTAAGAGACATAGTGTGGGGGGATAGGCTGGGCTAGGTTGCAGCACCCACTACTCCACATGATGGCCTGAACTGGGGGCTGGCCAGGCTGGACGAGGCTGCAGGGTCCGATAGTGTAAGCTGAAACTGTGGGCAGGCTGGGTGGAACCAGGCTGTAACACCCACTGACAAATACAGAGGTGAGGTGGGCAATGCCAGACTGGGTCATAGCAGCCACTGACACATGCAAGACCCAGGGCTGGGAGTAGGCCTGATAGAGTAACTTCAGGGATTCCCAACCAGGCTATTACTCCTACTGGAGAGCATAAGAGCTGGGACTGATGACAGATGAGTCTGGGTATGGATGTCACATCTGTCAGCCTGCATGTGTGCTGGGTTTCATGAAGGACTGGGCTAGACTAGGCCACTGCATCTACTGTTGCATGCAAAAACCATAATAAGTGTTGACCAGTCTGATTCTGCTGCAGCATCCTCTGGCAAGTGCCAGGACTGGTGGCAATCATGTCATGCTGGACCACAGTACCCCCTGGCAAACACGAGATCTGGGGTTAGTAGTGGGCCTAATAAGGGAATTGTGGACATTCCTCTGCTGGGCAACAACTCCCACTGGTGAGCATGAGAGCCAGGGCTGGGCGTGGGCCTGGCTGGACAATGTAATAGCACTTGTTGACATGTGGGTATGCTGGGTTTAGGGGTGTGCTGGGCTTAGCTTAATCACAGCACCCTTGGTTGTATATGAGAGCCAGATGGGATGCGAAATGGACCAGACTAGACTGCTTCTAATGCTGCCATGCACAGGAACTGGAGCTGAGGGCAGACCAAGTGGAGATTATTGGGGGTTGTCCTGACTAGGTTACAGTTCCCACTAGTGTGCGTAAGGGTTGGGATTATGGTGGGCTGGATTGGGTTAGGCTGCAGCACCTCTCAGTTTGAGTGGGAGATGGAGCCGTTGGTAGAACTGACCAGGCAAGTACATTCACTGGTATGCATGTATACTGATGTGGGTGACAGACTGAATCAAACCCTATACTAGCTGGTGTACACAGGAGTCAGGTGTAAGGTCACCCCAGGTATGGTCTCTTGGGGAACTCCCCAAATAAACTATTGGACTGAAACTCCCTCCACAGGGAATGTCACAGGATATGTGGTCAAACCTTGGGGTGCATGCACTGGGACTGGACCTCCTCAGTTGCTAATACCCGTGCAGTGGACAGCATACCAAGATGCACGCAGGGGACATGACAGCCAGCTCACCTAGGCCAAGAGAGAAAGACAAGCGCCACATGAGAAGATGGACAGCATAGGTTGGACTTCTCTCTTGCCCAAGCTTTGGCAGCAAGTGTCTGGGTGTGTGGATGCACTAAGGTAGACTTTGTCAACCAATAGACCTTGGGAAGATTTTCTTCAACGCTGGAGCAATAGAACTAGTTGCGTCTCAGAACTATCAACACCACTCAAGTAATACCCTCAGAACATTCTTCACATCGGGGTCTCTGAGATGCTGACCTCAAATGACCATCCCCAATCTGGGTGCTGATGTAGTTTGACAGCAAGGAGCAGCCTCTCCCCCAACCCCCCACCTGACAGATACAAGAGAGAAAGAAAAAAATTGGAAACGTTTGCCCCACTCTCCTTCCTCCACACTTCAACCATTCCCACCCTAATTGCTGGCCCCAAAGAGTATGCATCCTTTTTAACTAAGTAAACAACATTAAAAAATAAATATTATAGAAAAAACATAAGGGGTGCACAGTGTGTGCTCAACATGTTTGTTGAATTTAGTTATGCATATAAACCTATAGAAAGATATTAACAATTATCCCAGTGGAATTTGCTTTTAGTTACTGTTGCCTTTAGTTACTCCTAAGAGGATGAGAAAAAGATACTTTAATTATCTAAAAAAACCAGATACTTTAATTATCTTTATGATTTTTTTCTATTTTCAATATGGTTCAGCTGTAATTAATATGCCTAGTACCATAAATATATGAAAATGCCCCAAGAAGGTGCCTGCCTTACCTGAACTGACTTCTGTGCAAATGAGTAAACCTTTTGCTTTGGTTCCAGTTAACCTTCTGGAATCATACTCTCATGCTGAGGTCATGATTATCTTCTCCAATAACTTGGAGGATGATTGAGAAACTAAATACATCAGGAAATGATGATTTATTTTAAGGAAAATCAGAATATTCACCGTGAATCTGGAATCAAGTATATGACTCACTGAAACTAGTGAATTTGATTCTCTTTTAAAATATACTTTGAGATACATAAAATGCAGTTTGACAGCAACAAATAACTATTGTTGCAAAATGCTCACTCTCTCAGTGTTCCAAATGCTCTGTACTTATTAGGCCATTTGAGTTTAATAACAACCATGTGATGGAAGTACAGTTTATGTTTCTGTTTTATACACAAGAAAACTGAAAGAGGGTTATGTAATAGCTAACCTTTAACAAGGTCAGCTTGCTAACGATTGGCAGTTTGGAGTTGGGGGTCCTTGTTTCTGATAAAAGTGTTACACCTCTTACAGGAGTATTTCATATACAGTGAATGAAACAGTACAGTAATGATGGTTAAGCCATACTTTATAAGAAGAGTTAAACCCTTGAACCTAGAAATACATAAAGGCAGAGAAATAAATGGTCAGGGAAGGGTTTGTTACTCATAGTACAATAGAAACTGCACCTGAATTTTAAACAAAGAGGTTAAGTTGTGTTTAAGATAAGTTAACCTGTGATAGAAATTGGAACATTGAAGAGAAGCAACTGTTACAGGAGGGACAGCATCCTTCCAGATACTTATGTGATAAAACACTAGCGCCTAGTACGTCAGAATGAGACTGTACCTAGAGATAGGGCCTGTAAAGAGATTATTAAGTAAAGATAAGGTTGGCCCTAATTCAACATGACTGGTATCTTTTTAAGAAGAGGGAAGTTTGATTTAAGGACAGAGGAAAGGTTCTCTGAGGACACAGGGAGAACATAGCCATCTCTAAATCATCTCTGAGAAGGGCCTCAGAAGAAATGTAGAATTTTGAGAAAACAAATTTATGTTGTTTAAGACATGTAGTCTGTGGTAACTTACCCAGCTGGAGAAAGAATGGAAGCTGAAGTTTGTGCTTCCTAATATAAAACTCATCTGGAAAAACCTTAAAACCCACAACTATCTCTTGGTCTTAGGATGGAAAATGTAATTTAGTATATTGCATTTTTTCTGTGAAGTGAGTTGTCCCAAGCCACATGACTTGCTTTCAGTGTGAACTGAGAAGACATTCTCCTGGGCTAGAGGAGAGGAGTTTCACTGTTTTATCTCCCACCAAATATGTCCTCCAGCCCTGGCCTCCACCAGCTGTAGGTGTTATTACCTCACGGACACTGAAATTGCTAACTAGCATGATGCTCAGTCCTTTGACCATTTTCTGAAAAAGACTGTCATCAAACAGGACCTGAGTAACAGACGGGAAAATGTATCAGTTATAAAATGATAAGATAGCACAGAGATCATTTTGGATATTCTTTGCCAGGATTGAGAAATTGAGAAATGAAATTTTGCTGGGGATGAGTGATATTGGTTCTGGGAAACTCCAGGCTCAATGAAACTGGGTTTTCAGTGGCATTCTTTTATTCTTTCATTTGACGAAGCAAGGCCCTGTAGTAACTGCTGGGATACAGCTTTGAACATAACGGAAGCAATCTCTGCACACAAGAAGTTTACATTCCTGTGAGAGATGCAGATGTGAAAAAGTGCCCCATTATTAGCTGCTTAATTGTCATTGCAGCAAGTGCTATTTCAAGGAAGAGGCTTAAAGATAGTGGAAAATAGTTTACTTAATTCACTGTGTTGCTGAAGGTTAGCACCAACAATCACTCTGGGATGTCCAAAGTAGAAAACACTAGGTACAGGTGTCTATTTAAATATAAAATAATGAAATGCAAGCAATTTGCATATTCAACTCCTGGGTGGCACAGACACATGTGGGAAGTGATCACCATGCTGGGAAGCAGGGGTCTAGTACATTTCCATCTTTGCAGAAAGGCTCACTGGAGAACCCAGTCTGGACTGTAGAGTTATGCCAGAATTGTAAAGCAAAATATAAGAGTCCTTAACTGCTAATTCCTCAGAGAAAGGAAGATATATATATCTACAAAAATAGTCCACTTTTGGCTGCAGGCCACAATACAAATCTCATCTGAGTCTGACCTTTAGAATGACGAATGGGACTTGGTTTTAAATTAGAGACAGATCTCTTTTTCTGAGTATTATGAATTTTGAGGTTTTGCACTCCATGAGTGTTCATTTTTGTGTGTATGAGTGATGTGCTCATGGCAGCTAGAGGATTTTTATATTTTTTCCTTTTGTTTTAAAAAAGCTTGACTACATACAGTAGACTTCATGCAGTTTATAGAGATATAAGGAACATCAAAGACTGTTACTTGAAAATAGTATTATAACTTTGAGACTTAGAAGAGTTGGGACAATTATACTTGACTTCAGTATGACCAGTTTCTACATGTTTTTCCAAGTACAAGAAGAAAAATAGTAATACGTCAGTGGAGAGTAAGGAAATCAGCTGTGAAAGTTTAATATCCTTGACATTGACATTAATGGGAAGCTTTATGAAAACACGCAGCCTGAAGCCAAGAATTGTAAAACAAATATGTCATGTGAGGGCTTGGCTCTTGCTGCCACACCTAATAGTCACCTTTTGATGAGACCATAGATGGCTGACAAGGGTCCATTGATTTCACTGAGTCTGGTATTGAAGCATCCTCCAGCAGGTGTTAGCCTAACTATTCCAATAATAAACATGGAGAATTAAAGAGTAAGCGTGAGTGTCCCATGGGACCCTGCCAGTTGACTGGTTAGAATGCCGCGTGGGCCGTTCTTCATAGACATATGTAAATTTTGACTTAAACTGCACAACAAATGTGATCTACGAGATAAACAAATATTAATAACAGACATCCTCCCTAGAGGAATGTAGTTTCTCAAGCCTCTAGGGGAGCAAAGTATTGAAATCTGGTCCAGATGTATGTAATTCCTTCCATTTGTTTTTAGTGAGGTTGCGCTGTCTAAAATGGGTCATTTTCTTCGATGGCCTGCTTTTGTTTTTCCTCTGTTAGTGTTTCCTTAGTAGTTTTTAACTGCAGCGGCCCACTGCAATCTCCTAAATGTTCATGTTTAGGCTTGTCCCTATATGTCTTTTCATGTACTAGTTCTTTCTGTCCCCCTCCTCTCCCAAAATCCAGAAGACATGACCCAGATCTGTCTTTGTGTGAGAATTACACTTAGGACTATAAATCCTGCTAACTTCTATAAATAGACTATCTCCTTTTGAGGTGATTTTGCTCAGTGGCTAATCTTTGTTTTATTTTTTTTTCCTCAAGTTTTTTCAGGGAATGAAGAAGATGGAAAGAGTAAGAAGGCCACATGATGTTCTGCCCCTTTGCTGTGGGTATCCCCAAGGGAGGGAGTCCCTCTGGATTCCAGACTTGTGGTGTTTTCATTCATTTTGCAGTATTAGTAAGCTAAAAATCATAGACCTATTTCCTGATCTGACTGGCAGGTGAGGGAACCTGTCCTCTGCCAATATGGAGAGAGAAGGAGGGGTGGGAGAGAAAGAGACAGAGAGAGAAAGAGAAAGAGAGAGAGAGAGAGAGAGAGAGAGAGAGAATTCTTAGTCTCTTAGTAGACTGACAGTTGTAAAACTGACCTTTGCCGTTGTGGCATAGCAGATTGGGACAGGGTGGAAAGGAGAGTATCCATGGGGTGAAACTTTCCAAGTGCCTTTTAATTCAATTTTCCTTAGAGACAATGTTCATGAATACATAATGATAGTACTTTCCAAATACTAAGTAATAATAATGGCTCCTCTCAAGTAAAGAATTTTACTTCTTAAAATTGCCAACTTGGGCCCAGCAGCGCAGTGGCCTAGTGGTTAAAGTCCTTGCCTTGAATGCCCTGGGATCCCATATGGGCGCCGGTTCTAATCCCAGCAGCTCCACTTCCCATCCAGCTCCCTGCTTGTGGCCTGGGAAAGCAGTCGAGGATGGCCCAAAGCTTTGGGACCCTGCACCCTCGTGGGAGACCTGGAAGAGGTTCCAGATTCCCGGCTTCGGATGGGCGCAGCACCAGCTGTTGCAGTCACTTGCGGAGTCAATCATCGGACGGAAGATCTTCCTCTCTGTCTCTCCTCTCTGTATATCTGACTTTGCAATAAAAACAAATACATCTTAAAAAAAACCTGCCAACCAACTACTTTAAAAAAATGTTTATTTATTTATTAAGTCAATTACAGAGAGAAATGAAGATGCTAAGAGAGGAGAGATCTTCCATGCACAGTTTCACTTCCACGTGGCCACAATGGCCAGAGTGAGCCAGGCTGACGCTAGGAGCTTCACCTGTGTCTTCCATATGGGCAGCAAGGACCCAAGTACTTGATCCATCTTTGCTGCATTTCAAGCCTTTGGGATGAAGTTGGATCAGAAAGAAAGCAGCTGAGACACAAATTGGTGCCTATATGGAATACCGGTGTTTCAGATGGTGGCTTTACTTGTTATGACACAATTCTGGCTCCATTAACAAATTACTTAAACCTGAGAATTTCATGTCTTAACATACTCAGTTGTGTTATTAAAACTATCTAATCAGGATAAAGATACTACCGTCTATATAAAGCATGGGTATTTAAAATGATCTATTTTACTATATAAAACAAACTTTATTGGATAATTTTTGGCTTAAATTGCTGTTTTTGTCTTCATCTATGAAAGGGAGACACACAGAGAGAATTTTCATCTACTGCTTCACTGCGCAGATCCCCACGGTAGTGAAGGCTGAGCCGGGTTGAACCCGGGAGCCCAGAACTCCATCCAGGTTTCCCGCGTGAGTGACAGGAACCCAAGCACTTGAAAAATCATCTGGTGCCTGCAAGCATGTACGACCAGGACTTGAACTGGCCTCTCGTGTAATGTGTTCTAATGGCAATGATTGCTCTACAATATTTGGCCCTGTTGAACAATTTTTAAGTTCCCTTTTTAAAAAATTTTATTTTTTTTCACTAGATTTGGAAATTAGTTACATTTTCTGCCTTTGAAGGAGCATGATCATGTCCGGTTTTCCTAGCAAAAATCTTTTTTACCTGAAAACTTATGTGCAGCGTTCATTTCAGATTTAAATGCATACATAAGGTTGCCTGCATACCAGTGTTCTTAATAACTTTGTTTGCTTTCTGATAACTTATTTGTGGTCACTTTTGCATAATTATTGGGATCAAAGTTGAAATATACATGACGTTGACCAGATAGTTTTACTTTTCTGACCTTTGGAGTACAAGCTTTTTGTGGACAATGCACTCCTTACTTAAACCCAAAACAGGGGAGCCACCTGCTGGACAATATAGGAATTCTTTCCACAGGACTCTGCTGACAGCTCTGCTGTTTTCCTTTTATGTTTACTGTATTTATTAAAATTAAATTAATATACTTTGAATTTTATACATTATTTCCTACTTTATAAGAATCTAGGGTCTCTGAAATAAGGAAGAAAAACAGTAGTGTATCATGAATATAAAATTCAAAGAACAATTGATCCTAGAAGTCGGGGCTTTTAGTTACTCCGTTTCTTAAGTTGCCTTTTTTTTTTTTCTTTCACAGTTCATTGTTCAGCCAAACTTCACTTAGATATAAGTATGTATAAGAAAGCATTCATGAAAGACTTTCAACGGCCTCCAGCTACTCCTCTTCCTTTCTCCCCTCGCCTACACAGCCCAACTTCTGAACAAAGTTGTTTATACTTGCTGTATCCACTTCCTTACCTCCCACTCACTCTTTAGCTAACTTTAATCTGTCTTCTTTCCATGACACTCCATTAAATCCTCCTCACAAGAGTCACCAGTAACTTCCTTGTCACGAAATCTCATGGACATTTTCAACTTTTATACTCCTGACTCCTTGAGAAAATTTCTTCTGCTAATGACTCGCTCTTCCTGCACCACAGCTTGCTCGGTTTCTGAGACAGCACACTCCCCTCTGCGCTTCCTACATTGCTGGGTTTCTTTCTGGGAGCCTTGGCGTGTTCCCCTGCTGCTCACCCGTGACTGCTGACCTTTCTTAATGTCAAGCAGAGGCTCGCTCTCCTCTCTTTGGATGATATTGTTCATGCAAGTGTTTTAATGACTGTTTCTGTGCTCTCTGCGTAACCACTCACTCCTCATCCTCTATGTCACACTTCATACTCCAACTGCCTACCACCCTGCACAGCACAACAGGTTTGTCTGTATTTGTCCGTATCCATCTGCTGCATGCCCTGGTGATGCCTCCGGTATAGCTACTTGAATGAATGAATGAATGAATGACAAGCTAGAACTACCTAAAGCAGAATCCTGGCATTTTCCTTTATCCTTTGCCTAGCTTTTTACCTCTAATCTGTTTCCAAGTGTTATTGAGCCAACCTCCTGAACGTTACCCAAAGAAATCTCTGTTCCCACAGCCAACACCTTGGTTATCTCCATTTATCATCTGAGTTTGCAGTAAATGTCTTCTTTCCCATAAACTATGCCTACACTTTACAGCAGAGCAGCTTAAGTGACTTCTCTAAATATGAAACTATTCATGGCCATTCTGCCTTCTTCCTCTTATTTTTTTAAAGATTTATTTTTATTTCAGAGGCATATTTACAGAGAACAAGAGAGGAAAAGAGAGTCCTTTTCCACCAGTTCACTCTTCAAATGACCACAATGGCCAAAGCTGAGCCAATCTGAAGCCAGGTGTCAAGAGCTTTCCCCAGGTCTCCCATGTGAGTGGAGGGCCCAAGAATCTGAGTCATCCTCTACTGCTTTCCCAGGCTACAAGAGGAAAGCTAAATGGGATGTGGAGCAGCTCAGACATTCACTGGTGCCCACATGGGATGCAGTGCCTGCAATTACAGGATTAGCCTGTTGAACCACAGCTCTAGTCCCCCATTCTGCCATTTTAAAAACCTTTCCATGGTGTCCCATCACTCATGGTCCTTTTGCAAAGTCAAGCTTCTACGGAGCTAATGTCTATGACATGCCTTCTTGGCTCCCTCCTTTTCCAGCTTTAGCTCTCATGGCCTTCCTCTCCATGCACCATTCAAGCTTCCCCCAGTTGCTTGGAGTTGCCAGGGATGTGCTCGGGCTCAGCAGCCACCCAGGTTGCACCTTCCCTAATCCCTGGAAGCCCCTGCCCTGTGGTTTGTACACTTAATGGGAACATTATTGCCTGTGCCTTGAGCCTAACACAGGTGCCCTGAAGCCAGGATGCTTTCACTAACACCTCTCATCTGCCACCCTTCCACTCAGGAGGCCTAGGAAAACCTGCTACAAGTTCCTGCAGGACCGGTTCTTCCCCATCATAATGGTTCAGTTGCTTTCTTATCCCTTTCACACTAGTCTTGCTTATCTAACAGTTAAATTATGAAATTTAATACAGCAGTTTTAGACCAAACTCTAATGAGTGAACGGTAGACTTAAAAAATCACGTGAACTCAGAGATCTCGGTAAGCCCCCATATTTGTTAGAAAAAGAAACTACAGTCCGCTGGAGTTAGAGGACATTTCCAAGACCCAATGACCAACTCGTAATTTATAAACCATCCTCCCTGCTGTAGATGCCAGCCATGACCTCTATTCTCTGTGAGAAGTGTGCTTTAAAATCTATTTTATATTTATTATTATGGCTAAACATTGATCACATCTGCTGTTTCTCATTCAACCCCCTCCACTCCACGCCTGTGTGGAATTTAGCTTAGAGGTTAAATGGCCATATCCCCTATTTTAGTGCCTATGTCTGCACCTCAGCTTCAGCTCAAAAGCACATGATAGCTCAAGTAACTGGATCCCTGGAATAATTCATCTGAGAGACCTGCATTGAATACCCAGCAGCTTGCTTTTGCCTAAGTCAGCCCTGAAAGTTGGAAGTTGGGAACATTGGAGGTGATTTGTTCTCTCTCTCTCATTTGTATGTGTGTATGTGTATGTGTGTATGGATGAATGCCCCTTAATAAATAGAAACAAACACATTTTTTTCTGTATGAATGATTGGGAACCGAGAACATTCAGAATTCCCTAGGTAGGAGTGTATATTATACTCTAGAAACCTGGGAAAAAGAGCCATGCCACAGGCAGCCAAGTATGGAGTTTTGGGATAAAAGATCAAATTTTAAGGAACTATGTTATTTTTTTTTTCCTCCCTTGACCTTGGGAACAAGAATTTGTGGGTTTTGCACTGGACCTGAGGCCTCAGCAGACTGTACTTTGAACCCCACTCTTCCTTTTAACTGTAGATTTTCTAACATCTCTTTCTGTTGGCAACTGGTCCCCCAAAACACACAAAAATCCCAGCCTCCAAAACAATGGATCTGGTGGGATTGTTTCATTGCTGTCATTACTGCCTGCCTGGCATGAGGCTATCAGTAGGTCACTGGTCAACTGCTGACTGACCATGTATGAACTGTCAGTCCAACCCACTGTGGCTGGGGAAGGTTAGGACCATCCCAGCTCAAGGTCAACCAGAGGCTATTTTATTTAGGTGGAAGTCAGTTGCCATAGATAACAAGGAGTTCTGGATTTTCTACATGGAGAACATTATAAATTCCTCTCTTTATGTTGTTCCCAAAATCCACGTTCTGAGAAACATCATCTGCTGGCCTAAAAAGGAATTGAGTATGAATTTTCTCTCCTGCTAGTTACCAATAGTTTGATTTGCACAGTAATCTATCTTGGGAAGAGTATTCTGGATAGGAAGGGGGATGAAGGAAATATCAGAGTGACACTCACAAAGCTGAGTGGGTTTGGTGAACGTATGGTGAATTTTTCCAATCATGTATATTTATAAAATTTATTTAAAAATAAGAATATAAGAATGATGGTCTTTGACATTCAGAAGAAATGTTTTGACAAATGCATGTGATGGCTTAATGGTGCATGTTCCACAAATTCAACAGGAAGAAAGTTGTGAAAATATGTCTTTCAAGTCAGTGGTATTAACTGCTGGGAACTTACTGAATTTCCCAGAGTACTGGCTGTCACTCATACTTTCATTCTAACTTTGCGTAATTGGGTAGTTGTTTTTGAAGGTAATGGTAATGTGTAAATCAAGAATGGATTCTGAATTTTTAGAAGTGGTGAATCTAACATGGGCTATTTGTTCAAATGTAATATATACTGTGTGCCAGACTGAACTATTGGATGGATGTACATTTATTTGGGAATGATGACATCATTATGGAAATATAGAACATCCTTATTCCCATGATGCTCATACTGATACTTAGAGTGAAGTATATACAGATGAGCTGAGATAGATAAGTTGATCAAGCCCATGACACAAGAGGAACAATTTGTAAATATGAATGTTCTTTCAACTTTAGTGTAGGGTTTAGACATTTTTAAACAAACATAAAATGTTAAGGAAAATATGTTGCTGATAATTTGAGATGAATGGCTGAGTTTAAGATTCAAAACTTGATCTAGTCTCAGATTAGGTAAAGAAGACCTTGACACTGCCTTTGAATTACATTAGTCTCATTAATTACCAGATCTCCAAAGCAGTTGCTATGGTGGAAGCTACATTGGCCCCAATCCTTAATTTTCTTCTAAAGAAGTAGCATGTTTGCTTTGACAGCTCTTGAACTTCATTCATTTAAGAAAAAAAACCCTCTCATTTTGGTAAAGAGTATATAACTGTGGGCTCCCCTACAATGGTTAGCTTGTAACTACCTGGCCACTCCAGCCAACATAGCACCTAGAACATATGTCAGGTTAAGTGGATGCCCCGAAGGCATTGAATGAACCAGCCTTGCATGGACCAGGGTGAATCCTCACAGGAGATAATTTCAGTATATTTAAAAATAGTGGTAGTGAATGGTGCCCCTGGAGTTGTGCAACAGCACAGTGTCAGGCATTGTGACAAAGCCAAGGATCTGTTCATACTCACAGCACTGCGGAGAAGGTAAAGCGACCGAGTCCCTTTGTGATCAGTTCGCTCAGGTTGTGGACTGCAACCACTACATCTATATATTTATTCTGCCATTTTTGCAGAATTAATTTTGGATGGACAAGTAACCAATAATTTGAGCAACATATCAGTAAGTTTTTAAGGGGAAGCCTTATTGAGACATATACTAGAATGTGCTTTTTGGAAGTGCTCTTCTCATGATATTGCTGTCTTACCTTTCTGAGTTCTGGAGTTTGGGACACGTCACATCTTTCAAGCGATTGCAGGTGATTTTTATGGACTGCAAATTACATGAGCAGGCCAAGTACAGATTTTTATAGGCGCTCCTCCTGTGTTTGGCTTGTGGCAAAGTATGATGCTAGTATGAATTTAAATGGTCAATGTCATTTACTATCCTTAGAAAGTGAACCTGAGGAACTGAAACTTTTCAGCAGTGTTTTGTTTGCTGTGCTGCTGACTTTCTGTCCCTAAGGTTTCATGTGAAACATTATCACCTTGGTAAAGGTGGGCTAGTCATCTCCTGCTTTTTCTTATTGGATCTGTTTGTTTTAAAGATTTATTTATTTTTATTGCAAAGTCAGATATACAGAGAGGAGGAGAGACAGAGAGGAAGATCTTCCATCTGATGGTTTACTCCGCAAGTGACCGCAACAGCCGGAGCTGAGCCAATCCGAAGCCAGGAGCCAGGAACTTCCTCCAGGTCTCCCACACGGGTGCAGGGTCCTAAGGCTTTGGGCCATCCTCTACTGCTTTCCTAAGCCACAAGGAGGGAGCTGGATGGGAAGTGGAGCTGCCGGGATTAGAACCGGTGCCCATGTGGGATCCCAGTGCATTCGAGGTGAGGACTCTAACAGCTAGGCCACCGTGCCGGGCCCTGGATCTGTTGACAGAGATGGGGACGATCACAGAAGAAGGAAGGCAAGAGCAGAGAACAGGAGAATCAATTCAGTCAGTTTATTGAATGGTTCTTTTGTCAAAGTGAATGCAAGAGAAGGCTCAGGGTATGGAATCAGCACACAACCCTACATTCGTAAAGCTTTCTGCAGTCGAGTTGTATTTTTGAAGTTTAGCTGAGGGTCTTCTCTTTCTCGGCTCACTGGTGTCGAAGCAATTTTGTTGACATTTTCTGTAAGTGGATTAGGCTCACAGTCGTTTTGCCCAAAGCAAACAGCTTCTTAAACAGAGCCCCCTGGTAGAAACTTATCTTATGACATCTTCAGAAGCACAGCAGCTCTGTCACAGGAAGATACTGTTTGTCATTGATTTCGTTTGTTGACACATGATTTCATTTCAGTTTTACTTTCTCATCTGGCATCCATCAGACAGCTGCAATAATATTTTCATTCCAAGGATGAGCAGTCTTTGTGTGTTTGACGCTGAACAATGCTGCAGCCTCTAAATTATAAACAAAGGAAGCTTCTCATGGGGAGAAAATAACCCGTTCTGGGTCCTCCAAGAAGGCTCCCACATCAATTCAGTTATTACTTTTCTTATTGCTAAAATTCTCAGGTCCTTCATAGGCCTAATGGATGACATAATCCTGGTTTTCATTTTCAGGAACCATTTGTTTCCCACTAAGGAGCCCTTACTGATGCGTCATTTATTTTTTAAGTTTCAAGGCATTTTTGATTCCTCATATTTTATCCTTTTAAAGATAAAGCACAGTGGGCTTATCTATAATTGTTGCTGCTTGACAACAAAATCTGAAATCCTTTAATTTTCTGTTGGTAGAGCAATATATCACGCTCTTTAGAATTGATTATGTATGCTTCACATTGTTTTAATTGATACTCTCAAGCTCATGCTACGTCTATGAAGATGGAAACAATGGTAGCCACATTGTGGAGGAGATTGAGGTATGGAGTACTGTTTCCCGAAGTTGGAAAACCTGTAAGGAGTAGAGCCAGGATGGGAACGAGATATTCTTTCTGGCACTGGTGTCAGAGTTCACCTATCTAACAGTACGGTACAAATCAAGGCTCTGCACCAATTTCTTACCGTATGCAGGTCTAGTCCTTCACCAGTCGAGGAGTTCTGGTTCTACTCCCAGCCTGTATGTGCTGCCGTCATGTAGGAGGGCTTTGTTTTGTTTTGTTTTGTTCTTGGCAAAAGGGAGGCTTATAAGAATTTCAGTAAGTCAATGTTCCCAGGAATCTGTGAGTTAGCTGTCAAGTCTCACACTAGTCCCATCCTTTGAAGTGATCCCCTTGTGCCTGTAATGAATCTGATCCTTAAATTTTTTTTTTTTTTGGCTTTGACATATTGGGGTTGATGTAACTTTGTATTAATGTCTTTAAACTAAAAATCAGTCTTTTTTTCCTTGCAGCATTTCCCCCACTCATGGATACTGTACCATTGTTTTCATATACCAGTTTTCTGAAAAATTGTCTCGAGTATGATTATTAATGTTCCCAAAGTCCATACCTCCATTGAGGACAAGGGCCAGGAATGACAGTATCAGTGTGAAAGTAGTTATTTATTTCTTGGACATTTGACAGGTTCCGGCAAAGATTTTTTTTTCCTATGATAAACCAAAGAGGCCTGAAGCTGCTTTGTTTCTCTGCATTTCTGTTACATAACACGTGCAATATGTCTCATAATCTGTCTGTTTATCAAAGAAAACAATATGGTGATGAAAAAGGATCTCCGTGCCTGGGAAGCAAGCATTAGTTTACTTCCTTCACATTTATTTCTTGTATGAATATAATCTTCGACTGCTTTCCCAGGCCACAAGCAGGGAGCTGGAAGGGAAGCAGGGCCGCTGGGATTAGAACCAGTGCCCATATGGAATCTGAGGGCGTCTAATGCCAGGACTTAATCTGCTAGGCTACCGTGTTGGGTCCCTAAATTACCATTTTCTGATTTCTTTTTTGTACTATAGATCTAGAGTACTGCATTTTTAATAACGTATATGTAGTTTATAGTAACTAAGTATTTGTTTTATCAGAATAAGGGAAATTTTATACAATATTTGTTTTTTTTTTTATTTATTTTTTTTTTTTTTATTTTTTTTTTTTTTTATTACAGCCAGATATACACAGAGGAGGAGAGACAGAGAGGAAGATCTTCCGTCTGATGATTCACTCCCCAAGTGAACCGCAACGGGCCGGTGCGCGCCGATCCGAAGCCGGGAACCTGGAACCTCTTCCGGGTCTCCCACGCGGGTGCAGTGTCCCAATGCATTGGGCCGTCCTCAACTGCTTTCCCAGGCCACAAGCAGGGAGCTGGATGGGAAGTGGAGCTGCCGGGATTAGAACCGGCGCCCATATGGGATCCCGGGGCTTTCAAGGCGAGGACTTTAGCCGCTAGGCCACGCCGCCGGGCCCACAATATTTGTTTTAAAGTACCTTGATTTTGATGGGATTGAGAAACATAAGTCAAAATCTTGTATATAGTGTTTATTAAATTCTGAACTTCTTTGTTGAGTACATCGCAATGTGGAGGGCTGGTTTGTTTTGCAGTTTTACAACTTGACAACAATTTTTTTTCTTTTTATTATTTCATTATGCTTTGAAGACTTTTGGAATTGATAGTAGGTATGCAGTTAATCACGGTAGAGCTTGTTTGTGAATCTTCATCCTCATTACATTTTCCCCCGTACAACCGCACCCTGATACATTGTGGGATCGTCCTTGTTTCTTTAGACCAACAAGCTTTTTGAGCCAAATATCAGTTTGTACAACTGGGTCCCCCATTTTCCTCATGGAAAATTTCCAGATCTCTTTGAGTTCCTCAGGGTCACATTTTCTGAAGCCCAGATCATGGGTACATTTCTAAATGTTGATGGTATTTCTTCAGGTTACTACCTCATTGATGACACAACACTCCTTTTTAAAATTAATTATTTTTTATTGGGAAGTCAGATATATAGAGAGGAGGAGAGACAGAAAGGAAGATCTTCCGTGTATTGATTCACTCCCCAAGTGTCCTCAATGGCCAGAGCTGAGCTGATCCAAAGCCAGAAGCCAGGAGCTTCTTCCGGATCTCACATGTGGGTGCAGGGTCCGAAGGCTTTGGGCTGTCCTCTGTTGTTTTCCCAGGCCATAGGCAGAGAGCTGAAAGAGAAGCTGGGCCGCTGGGACATGAACCAGCACCCATGTGGGATCCTGGCATGTGTAAGCCAAGGACTTTATCCACTAGGCTACTGGCCTGGGCCCACAACAATCATTTTTAACACCCTTCTTTACAGAAGCCATTCTGTCTGACCCAAGTTGGGAATGGTGAGTCATGAGTTGTGGGAGAAAGAAAGATTCATTAAATGTTGCAAATGTTGTTACCCATCATTAATGATACCTGTTATAAACTTTGTTGCTACTAGAATATTACTAAGTTTATTATTATATTGTTAGTGAGTAGTATTTAAATAATTTTAAACTGTGGATAGTACTTTGTATACAGACACAAAAAAGCTCTCCTGTGTATTAAAAACTATATTAAAAATAATATGGCTAATATAATCTAATTATATTAGTCATTGAGCCATTGAACTAGAACTACTTTACAATTATTCATGCATATTTTTTCTGTGTTCAAGTAAAAATTCAGCCTTTTCAATGGAAAGTAGAGTGCGCTTTAAATATCTTATCAAGATGCTAAAAATAATAAACATGGGTATTGTTAACCAAATGCAATCAAACATATCGTGTGTGTGTGTGTAATTAAATGTCCACATCTCTATACCTTAGCATACCTACACTTTGCTATGCCTTAGCCCCTTAACTTTGGCATCTTTTATATAAGCCCTAAGCCATTAGGCTCTCATTCTGGAGAGCAAGAAAATTTTCAAATAGCTAAACCTTTTAGAGCTATAGGCTTAGTGTCTTGCATACATTTCCTAAAGAATAAGGTCTTCATTCCAGAGGGCAAGAATCCCAGGACATCTTTAAAGAATCTCACCTAATATTGCAAACACAGTCAGTGTGCCAGAGCGTAACATCAAGAGAAATACATCTACTGCGACATAAAAATAATTTCTTGATCTGCTATTTTAACTTCTCTAATGGAGGACATTTAAACACTCATTTATACTTAGGAGAAAGGCATTTGACCTCTTCAATTGGTACAGATTCTTCAAAAGCAAACGTTTTGATCTAGCAAAACGATAGCTGTGTACAGCCCACCACAATATGGTCTACCAAATGGTAGCTGAAAGAAACAGCGAGCTACTCACACTGCCATGGTGTCTACAGCTGACTTCCCTTGCAGGGCTGGAATTGACCAAGAGAAGAATATCAAGGAAATAAATTGTTTTGTGGGTGCACAGAGATACCCACATGAATTGGCCTGGAGGCAGTGCTGCATTTGTTTATGTGTGTAGCTGTGTATACACGGGGTCTTCTCTATTCCCAGAGTCCCAATTAGTTATTTTAAATATTTGTGGTACGCTCAGAGCAACCCACTCATTTCCTTCACATGTACTGTTCTGCTTTTTCGTGCACTGATAGTACAGTGGATGCTACAGTTCATGGGAAAAGTGGTTGGAAAAGGGCCGTGGTTGTCTTTTGTGAACTCCTCTGCCAAATTGAAGCTGAATATTTTCAAACACTGGAAGGGAAAGGCATTTCTTGGTAAGAACAGGAATTACAAAAGTCCTAGATGTGTTTTGGTAGATTTTAAAGTATGTAAATAATAGATAACTTACATTTAGATTTCTAGTCTCTTTTAAGTATCCAGTAGATGTTAGTTTCTATCTAGTGTTGTAGGAGTATGTTATTGCTGTAATAATTTTTTAATAATAATCAAAATTGAGGTAATGTGATACAACAGCCTGATTTACAATCTTAGTTCTATCAGATCAGATAATTCCTGATTTGTAGATAACACATTTTAATTACAGTTTACTGTTGTTGGAAGAATTTGTTAAGAGATACTTAATGTTTGCTTCTCAAACACTCATTGATCATCACTAATTTTCAGACTCAAAACTTCTATGATCTCTCTGTAGTTTTTCATAATTCCAAGTGTTACTTTAAAATTTTGGAGGGGGCAGTTGCATGGACTCCCACATTTAGAAGTCAAATAACCAAGGAGGCTGGGTGTCGACATTGCTCTTGGGACTGGGTCAGTGCATTTGTCCCATCAACATCAGTGTGCCTGAGAGGCTTTCTTGTTAGGCTTACTCTTTTTTGAGCTGAAGCAGCCCTTCTCAGGGCAGACACTTGGAGCCATCTTCCAGTACCATGGGAGGAGTTAGATGATGGCGCAAGTACTTGGGTTCTCACCATTTAAATGGGAAAACCAGATGGAGTCCTTGACTCCTGGCTTTTTCCTGGCCAACCCCTGGCTATTGCAACATTTGGAGAGTAAACTGGCGAATAGAGGAAGCCTCTATGTCTCCGTTTGTCCACTTTTCAAATAAGTAGAAGTACACCAAAATGTTTAAAAAAGCATTCCTTCTCATTTATATTTGCCTGAAACATTCCCAATATCAAAGTAGAAAACTGTAAATTCTTGCGGTTGTTATTATAGATTGAACTGTAGCAGCAGCTTTAACCTTTCAACTTGAGTGTTCAGTGGCCAGACTGCCCATTAATTTTGCATTCCATTCCATAACAATTCCAGGTTTATTCTAATATGTAAGAGATGTTTGACTTGGGATGTCCTAATAAAATGAATTCTCCTGGGATTTTTCTCTCCATTCTCCCCTAACGCTGCTGTTTTGAGAATAAATCTAAAGCATGTCCGTCAGAATACTTTGCTAAAATACTCCTAAATGCGTATGGTCTAGTTGCTGATACCTTTAAATAGCTTGATCTGAATACCCAATTCATCTTGGAGGAAATAATGCGCAGGGCAGTGATCTTTGAAGGGAAAAGATCTGATATAAGCTGCCTAGTTAGGGAGGGATTAAGGAAGATTTGATAGAGGAGAAAAGAAGAGAGGAGGAGAGTTTGAACTGGATGGTAAGGTGAAATTGGTGCATTTAAAATGGGAGAAACCTCAGCATTGTAAGGAATGACAGAGAGAGGGTTATTGATAGTTAACTTTGTTCTTTCTAGAATTTGCCTTGAATGAGTGTTTTCTGGTTCTAGTACCTTTATTGGCAGGACTCAAAGAGAGACAGTATATGATTTTTTGAGTCACATCACAACAGAAAGATGATCTCTACAGCTCCTTCTTAAAAAATAAAAGCAAAAAATAAAAAACAACCAGAACCAAAACCTCCCAAACCCCAAAGCAAACAAAAAATCCCCACACATACAGAAAACAAGCTCGTCATTCACTTTGCTTTTTTTTTTTATTAATACTTGTGTTTCTGTTGTTGCTGTTGTTTTTCTCCCTGTATTGTGTAGCCAGCATGTGTTGTCTCCTGGGTTATCGGGAATGATGTGGTCATGTTCTTGTGCACTGGTACAAAGTGTTTTCTCCAACTGGTCATTGTTTTCTAGAGAATCTGGCTTCTATTCACCAGAACTGGCACAGTCTGGCATTGAAGTTTGGATGCCACCTCTCAGAACCCATGGGATGATATCTCAGCAGATTAAAATATGCCTCATAACCTGCTGTGTGAAAGGGGGACTTAAGAACATTATGAATAAATAGCATCACGGTGGAAGTTATTGTATGTTTCATTGTTATCTGCCAGTTAGGGAAAAAAGTCAGTTTTGCTTTTGTTATGCATTTAAAGTGATGTGTGATAATTTGAAAGCTTAATGAATGGGAAGTTCTTAAAAGTAATGTTCTGAAAATGAATGTAGTATGATGTCATTATTGTCCCAACGTATTTTTAAAGGAATCTCTGCATTTGTGAAAACAGTAGCAAAATGCATATCTGTAAAATCTTGTGGATGCATTTTAAGCAAGTTAGTCACATTTATTTTAAATACACACGGTATGAAGATGTTTATTATAGTAATAGACAATGTTAAGCTCTGCAGATCATATCCTATCATTTGCTTAAAATAGCTTCTCAACATATTTTCTCAACATTTTTAATCTTAGAACTCTGAGGGAGACCAAAGGCATTTTCATCCTCTTTTTTTTTTTCTCACAAGATCTAATGGCCCAGAAAGAAGTTGATGGAAGACATGATAACTTTTGTTCTTGCCAGGTTTTCTTGCTGTACCCTCTCTTCCCGACTCTAGAACCCATCTCTTTGTTCTGTCAGGCTGTGCCACATGGACAATAACCTTCTTATCCATGCTGCTGTCATTGGTAATACGGAAGAGGAGAATTTAATGTGCTTTGGGGAGAGGCACAATTTGCCTTTGTGAGGTGCCATGTAATTTGGTTAAGGAACCCTTGCTAGAGTTTAACCTGCAGCTTTGCAACCTGGCAACTGCATGGCTTTGGAGAAAGGTGGTGTTTTCGTATCAGTAAATTGAGATTGAGGATTACTTGTTTTTTGTGTTTTGATGACTCCTTCCTCCCTTCTTGCACAGTAGGGTGACTTTCCCAATGATGTCATGGCAACTGAATGAACAAAGAGTCACACAGACTAAGCATGTTAACATTGCATTATTATTTGGGAACTGTAGTTTTCAGACTTGGCATGACTTCATTTTTCCGTGTTCTGAGTAGGTTTGTTCATTGCGTCTTTACTGTTACTGTCCCGTCTCTGCTGATATGGTGAATATTTTCTCCTTAGAACACACTTTCTCGCTGATAATCTTTGGTATCCTATTTCTACACTTAGACTCATTTGTAAACATGATGTGTGGAATAGAGCACTGGACCAGGAGGCCAAAGACCTGAACTTCAGTTCAGCCCAGTTATTAACAGGCCGTCACCTTGTTTAACTTGTTTAGCTTCATCAGGCTGACTTGGCTTTGTTTATTCTCAAGAGAAAGTTACACTTATTCCATAAGTCCAAACACAAACATTAACAAAATCCACTGTAGACCCCATATAAAGGCATATTAGAAGAACTGAACCTGTCATTACATAGGATGTAACTACCAAGAATGTGAGAAATTCTGAGGTGTTTTAAATACTTGTTTTCTCATACAGCCTAATAAACAATAATGTATTAAATTAGAGGTGGAGTGGTGCGTCATGGATAACCGTGCATGAGGTAGCTGTCATACTCTTCCTCTGAGCCTCTGCTGTGTGGAAGTGTGCCATCAATCAGCATGACTCCTTTGCCCATCTTGTTGGCCACTGTTTCAGTCACATTCTTAAGTGCTGCCTTGAGAATGCAGAGCAGAGAGAGAAGGGAAGCTTTGTCTTTTGTCTATGCCCTAGCATGTTCTTCCTTCTCTGCACTTAGTCCTTCAGACCCTGGGCCAGTATTATTGTATACACTTGGTTATTGTAATAAGCTCATATGAGCTCAAACAAGAAACAAAATAGTGAAAAAAACTTTCTAAGGCACTTATGTAAACGACCAGCTAGTGTGTTCCCATGTTGCTCATTTGCCTTTCTTATTTTTATTGATATGGGAAGCCTCTGGAGATGTGTTTCCTCCATTAGCCAGGTGGGGAACCTTGTCCTCAGGGTGATGAAGTATACAGGGGGAATGTGGATGGTAAGGGCAGATTTCAAGGATTATCCAATATATTACCAACCAGCATGAGAGTGTGTTATTTATTTTATAGAAGATGATTTGCGCTATAAGCTCTTCTATATTGAGGAGATGGAGGAGATGACTTCCTTGTCAATTCTTTAAGGCAAATCTTTCCTTGTTTTTACCCAAGTCTAGGAATACTAGAGCTGGATTGGGTAGGCATGGCAGCAGGCTGCAGTCTTAGGGCATGGTAATGGGTTGACTGCTCTCTCAGAAATTGGTTTTGTGGTACAGCAGGTTAACTGTGTTTGTGACACTGTCTTCCTGTCCCAGGCCATGGTTATGGGTTGGGTTCTGTCAGGAATTGACATCATGGTATAGTGGGCTAACTCTTTGATTGTGGCACTGGCTTCATGTCTCAGAGCAGTGTTTGAATCCTGGCTGCCACACTTTCCTTTGAGCTCCCTGCAAATATGCCTGGAAAAGCAACAGAAGTTGGCCCTTACACTTATGTAGAGGACCCAGAAGGAGGGCCTGGTTTCTGATTTTGGTGTGTTCCAGTCCCAGCTTTTGGGGCCACTTTACTGGTGAACCAGTGGAATGAAGATCTCTTTCTGCCTATGTCCCCCTGTTATTCTGCTTTGCAAGTAACTAAGATAAATCTTAGAAGAAGAGAAAGAAGAGTGTTCCTCATTACAAGTTTTTCAAGGGGCAGCCAACAGCCCCAGAACTGGCTGGCAAACTCAGGTTGAAGTCCTTGACTTCAAGAGCAGAGTTCCTCATTTTCTTTATCTATTCATGATTTGCTAGACACATAAGTTGTTTCGATTCCTAGGTTATTGTGAAAAGTGCTAAAAAAGAGGCAGTGCAGATATCTCTGACATGCTACTTTAATTTCTCCTGAATGTGTAACTAGTAGTGGATAATATAGTTGTTGCTGGATAATATAGTTGTTCTTTTAGTTTTCTGTGTTTTGATGACCAATTCCCTCTCTTCCACACACACTGTTTTCTATAATGTGTGCACTCATTTGTTTCCAGCAACAGTATGTCAGGATTCCCTTTTTGCCAATCCTTGCCAGCACTTGGTATCATTTGTCTTTTGGATACTATGCAGCCATTAAAAAAAGATGAAGTTTTATCATTCATAAAACACGAATGGAATTAGAAGTGAAATAATCTAAGCACAGAAAGACATGATCTCATGCATATGTGGAATGTAAACAGTTTGATCCCATAGAAGTGAGTGCAGAGGGTGAGGCAAGGGAGGGGAGAGGACAGATTATTTAATGACTGCTAGGTATAGTACATGTATAGCAATGTCACACAGTACCTTATTACAGCATAATTTTTATTTGTCAGTACTTCAATGAAAGATACTTGATGTAAACTCTTGCAAAGTGAGTTTGCAGGTCTGGATCTATTTCTTCTTTCAGCAATGGCACAAATATATACAGCAATGTAATTCGGGATAAGCATGATATTTAATGTTCCTCTTTGGTGTTTATTTCTCCCTGTTTGTAGGGCCAAGGAGATCTATTGAAGAATGCCAAAAATGAAGCTATTGAAAACATGAAGCAGATCCAGCTAGCGTGCCTGTCTTGTGGACTGAGTAAAAGCCCCAGTAGTGGGGCTGAGACCAAGAACAAGCGTAGCCTGGAAGCCATTGAGGAGAAGGATGGTGGCGAGGAGAATGGGAAGCTGTGATGCTGTGCAGTATGGCACAGTCACCCAGCCTCTTGTTAAGGATTCATGTTTCTCAGCCTTGTTTTCTTTAGCTTTTTTTTTTTTAAAGAAATTTACAAAGAAAGACATCCTGTACAGATTATTGGACATAAACAAATATTTTCACAATGGCAGTATTTCCATGTAGTTAATTTATCAAATTTAAGACATTCAGTAGCAGTATTTTAAATTCTTAGTTGTATGAATACGCATGTATGAATTCTTGTGGAAGTGTATGTGCTTATGTGTGTGTGTGTGTGGAGAGAGAGAGAGAGAAAGAGAGAGAGAGAGAGAGAGAGAGAGAGAGAGAAAGAAAGAAAGAGAAAGAGATCCTGACCCTGTTGAGCCCTATTCTGTATTGCATTATTCATTTAGTAAGTTATTCTTTACATTATCATTTTGGAACAAATTTGTTAATCTGAAATTCTAAAGAGCACTTATTGTAACGTTTTGTTGCTGTGTTTAATTTTACTTCTTTGCCTCTGTTATTTAATTTAAAGATCTTAGCATAGGCTATTGTTGAAGGAAGTCAAATTTATCAAAGTAAAGATGTTTTGATAGGTTAAAGATTAGAAAAGTTTCTAAGAATCACAATATAAATAAAAATAAAAGATAAAGCAAAAGATCAGAATTTCTCAAAAGGTCAGTGAAGCCATTTCTTTAGTGACGTCTTAAAATATTTATTTTAAAAAATCAACTTTAAAAAGTTTTCTGGAGCTGTTTACCAAGCATTAGAGGGAAAGCTGGTAATAGATAAGTATAAAACCATTGTATGTGGTATTCTGAAGCACACTGTCAGGTCTGTTGTCAGTTGGATTTTGCTACTACAATGATATTCAGTTATGTGATTTGAAAATTTGTAGGAGGGTCTTATTCTCCCAAACAGGGAGTCTAGCATCCGTTGCCTTTAAAGACAAGGAAAGCTAAGAGGTCTTGAATTAGATTGAATATAATTTAGAGTACTAAATTTAAAGTAAGATATGTTCAAACAATGCTATAACATCATGTTGAAATCATATGTATTTTGTAGGTCAGATAACATCTTTGTGATGATTTATGAATTGACTACAGAATATCTGTGATATAGTTTAACACATACAGAAAATGCTCACAAAATGAAGTAGATTACTAAGTAGGGTACATGTATAATTGTATCTAGATCATGTTTACCCTAATTTCTCCATAAAGTACTTGAGTGTGATGTTTGTTACCTCCAACAAAACTAAATGTTCAATGATTATGAAAGAATATATTTATTTAAAACATTGCTTTTATTTTGAAAAGCTTCATAATTAATTTAACAAATATACTAATTTGGGAGAATATAGAGAAGGTAAGTTCTGAAAAATTTTGATTATGAACATCTTCTGTAGCTACTGTGTTATTTCTGACTTCTTAACACTATTATGTTCATGCTGCACATTGCTGAAAGAGTAAAGATATGAAAAACACTTTTATTGTTCTTTTATTGCTAATTTATTAAAAGGAATAGTGAAAATCAGTTACTATATCAGAGATATCATCAAAATTGTTACATTTTAATATAGTTTAAGTGTGTCCCCCAAGATTTTATGTGTTAAAGGTTTGATCTCTAGTACTGTTTTTTTAGAGGTGGTGTGGACCTAAAGTTGGGGTCTGGTAAAAGGTTCTTAGATCCTTGCATGAGTAGCTGTAGGCATGCGCCCAGTCCCTGGCTTACTATTTGGCATTTTGATCTCTTCCCTCATGTGCTCCATCAATTGTGTTAGCATGAACTCCTCAACAGAACCAAGCAGGAATGAGAACAAGCCACTGAATGGTGCACTAAATACACCTCTTTTCCCTTATAATGCTTTATAGTATTACAACCTCATACACATTAAAAAGCATTATATTCATGCAAAAAGGACTAATACAAAGGGTATGCTATTTCCAAGGACAAGAGATGGTGGTCTATTCCCTGGGGTAAGTCAACACATGGGAAAGAAGTATCTGAATTCTTTTAAAGGCAATTTTCCAATAATATAGAGTGCCCTGAAAAACTTTCTTGCCCTGCCTCATAATTGACCTCCAGGTAGATGGAATAGTTGTTGAAACTATCTAAGACCCTTATGATTCAAAAAGAAGAAGAAAGAAAAAAAGGAAAAAGGTGGTGAGGTTGGCAAAAGCAAAGCAAGCCTTATGTCAAACAATTGCATTTTCTTACTTGTGGATGTATTTGCTTCTTGAATTCCATTTGGACAAATCTGTACCTTCATCAATGACATATAAAAGAGAGGAGGTGATAAAGGGTGACAAATTCTCTCTCTTTTTCATTATACTATTAAATTATGTTAAGTGTCTGCCTTTTTTCTAGACATGAATTTCAATAGTAAAAGTTTCCTTCTATCTACTTAGCCTTTTAAAAAAGATTTATTTTTACTTGAAATTGAAGATTCATGCAGGGAAGGAGAGAAAGAGAAAAAGATCTTCCATCTGGTTCACTGGTTCTATTCCTCAAATGGCTGCAATGGCTGGAGCTGAGCCAGTCTGAAACCAGAAGTCAGGAACTTCTATGTCTTCTATGTCTTCTATGTGGGTTTAGGGGGCCAAGGAATTGCACAATGCTCCACTGCTTTCCCAGGCATTAGAAGGGAGCTGGAATATAAGTGGAGCATCTGGGACAGAAACAAATGCTGGTATGGGATGCTAGCACTGCAGGTGGAGGCTTAGCATGCTGCATCACTGTACCCTCTCTTTATTTAGTCTTTGATGATGCTAAAAAGTAATGCTTTAGGAATTAATTCTACTGTTAATTTACTCACTTTTACCTCATCCAGGGGATTTGAGGCAGTGATAATAGATACTATCTCAACATTTTACAAATGGCAAACTCCAAGATTGTGTAAATAGTAAAACAGAAAAATCAATTTTGAATTTAGGGCTGTCTGAATTTATGTGCAAGAATATTTAATGATTTTGATCTTAAATTTATCCTCAAAATTTTAAGCCAGGTTGTTAGTTTTTTCTTTAATACCCATAAATAATAAGGAATTTTATCTTTTTGAAAATATATTGTTTTAATATAAAATACAAAATAAATACATAAAAAGAAAATTAAATCTATTTTTAGCATACTGGCTTATGTTTCTTTAGACACTATTTAGTTTTTAACTTATATGCAAATATGATTTAATTTTTAATCAAATGAGATTTTTTTTTTAAATGTATTGTATAAAAAGAACAGATTTCTTGAATCACATGTGTATAACTGTAGCACGGAATGGCACTTCCCATTCTTTCACTTTCTTTCCCTATCTCCTCCTTATATTTTGTCTTTTAATTTTTGTGATAGCATTTATTCAATTTACTTATATTCGTGGACTTACTTCTCCACTAAATGAAGAATTGAACAAGTAGAATGTAAGAACACCACTATTCTCAGGGGTATAGACAAGGACTATAAACAGTAATCCAATCTCAAGATATCAATTTCACTCAAATGTATTGTAGTTTGTGTACTCTATACACTTGCTACAACAAGTCAAAGAAAACATTTGTTTGTGTTTTGGGGGGCTTGACTTTTCCTAAGCAGAATGGTATCTAGTTGCATCTGTTTTGTTACTAAAGACAGGGTTTCTTCTTTATTTTGCTGGAGTAATATTCCACCATTAATATACACCAAATTGATCTCATCATCAGTTGATGGATTATCTAGATTGATTCCATGGCAGCTATTGTGAATTGAGCTGCTATAAGAATAAGGGTACAGATAACTCATAAGCAGTTTTCATTTCATTTGGGGATATTTCTAGGAGAGGAGTGTCTGGATTATATGGTAGATCAATTTTCAGATTTGGAAGAATTCCATACTGTTGTCAATAATAGTTGTACTAGTTCTCCCTCCATCCCCAGCGTTGGATCAAGGTACCTTTTTTCTACATCCTCACCAGCACTTGTTGTTGTTTGGGAAATTTGGATGCCAACCTTTCTGATTGGGCTGAGGTAAACCTATACTGTGTTTTGTATTTGCATTATCCTGATTGCTACAGATCTATTCTTCCTGGGCTTCTTTTATGTTTTAGATATTAAGCCAATGATCAAATGTATAGTTTGTAGATATTTTCTATCCTTCTGTTGGTTGCCTCTTTATTGTGTGGAGTGTTTCCTATGCTGTGCAGAAGCAACTTACCTTGATGTAACCATCAAGGTGATAATTTTTTTTTTTTTTGCTTTTTTTTGCTTTTTTGTGCCTATGCTTCTGTTGTTGTAGCCAAGAAACCTTCCCTAGGTGATATCTTACAGTGTTTCCCATACATTTTGCTTGAGATCATTTGTAAATAGTTAGTAACAGAATTAAAAAAATTTACAATATATCATAGACATCTTCCTGTGTCATAAATATTATACATTCTGGTACTCAAGCCTTTAAACTAAATGTAGTCCACAAACAATATATTTTATATGGCCATTGAATTTTTCCAAAAATATTTAGGCAATGGATACCTTTGTCAGTATATTTCATGTAAAATTCAATTTGCTTATTCTTTATTTTTAAAGGATTTATTTATGTTTATTACAAAGTCAGATATACAGAGAGGAGGAGAGACAGAGAGGAAGATCTTCCGTCCGAAGATTCACTCCCCAAGTGAGCCGCAACGGCCGGTGTTGTGCTGATCCAAAGCCGGGAACCTAGAACCTCTTCCAGGTCTCCCTCGCGGCTGCAGGGTCCCAAGGCTTTGGGCCGTCCTCGACTGCTTTCCCAGGCCACAAGCAGTGAGCTGGATGGGAAGTGGAGCTGCCGGGATTAGAACCGGCGTCCATAAGGGATCCCGGGGCGTTCAAGGCGAGGACTTTAGCCGCTAGGCCATGCCGCCGGGTCCAATTTTCTTTTTCTTTAAAAATGCTGAAACACCCTGAGCTGTAGGCAGCTATCTAGAATGCTTCGTACCTATGCAAGCGGTAACGCTAGTGGGAGAAAAGCAGCCAATATCTGATGGTGGCTGGAATGCAATCTGGGCCTAATTAATGCCAAAATTCTGTTAATTATACAAGTATTCCAGCATAGTTACATAGTTTCTCCTCTTCCTCCTCCTGCTTAAGATTTATTTTTATTGGAAAGGTGGATTTACAGAGAGAAGGAGATACAGAAAGAAAGATATTCCAAGCATTGGTTCACTCCCCAAGTAGCCACAATGGCCAGAGCTAAGCAGATCTTAAGCCAGGAACAGGAGCTTTTTCCAGGTCTCCTACACAGGGGCAGGGTCACAAGGCTTTGGGCTGCCACAAGCAGGGAGCTGGATGGGAAGTGGAGCATCCGGGACACAATCCAGTGCCAAAATAGGTTCCTGGCACATGCAAGGCAAGGACTTTAGCCACTAGGATACCATGCCAGGCCCTTTTTTTTTCTTTTAAATATATGTGGGAAGACGGGGAATGCCAAGCTAAGATTTGCCACTCTGGCTCCCAGATGGGTGGTAGGATGCTGCAGATTGCTATGGAAGGACATGTTGGAGTGGGAGTGGCTGAGGGCATGTTTGACAGCTGACATGGAGTGGTTTAGAGGTAGAAAACCAGAGGCTTATCTGGATCAGGCCAAGGCACTGTCCATGTGGGAGTCCTAGGCTGGGCTAAGTAGCATTGCTCAACTCCCACTAGCATATACAAAAGCTGAGGCTGGGGGCATACATGATTGGGCTAGGTCACAGTACCTGCCCACAGCTGTCAGGGCAGGGGTTAGATCATGTCAGGCTCTGCCACAACACACACCAGAATGCAAAAGAACCGGATCTGATGGCAGATTTTATAGGGAACTTGTGGACTCACCTCTGTGGACTGCAGCATCTGCCAGTTTGCACCAGAGAGGGGGGTGGTAATGGACTGAACCAAGCTGAACCATAGAACTCACATGACTGGAACTCACCTGACACAAACTGACTTGACAAAGGAGCTGGGACTGAGCAGAGGCTGGACTCATCCAGGTTGCAGCACCCACTGGCACATGCAAAGGCTGGGAATGAGGGTATACCATGCCAGGTAGGGGTATACCATGCCAGGGGCTAGAAATGGGTCTAATAGTAGAACTTGGGGAACTCCCTTAAAAGGTCACAGCTCCTGCTGGGTAGCACAAAAGCCAGGGCTGCGGACAAGCTAGGCCAGGCAAAGTCCAGCCCTCATCAGCATTTGTATGAGCTGAGTCTGGGGACAGACTTGGCTGGATGAGGTCACAGAATCTATTGGCATGTATGAGAGCCAGAATGGATTGCAACACCTGCCACTTCACATGGGGCTAGGAGTTGGCCAAGCTAGGCTAGGCGGCTGCAGCTATTAGAGAGAGCTGGGGCTAGAGGTGGGTTAGAATGAGCCAGGCTGCAGCAACAAATTCCAAGAGTAGGGGCAGGCCATCTCAGACTGGCACACACAAGACCCAGGCCTGGCATCAGACCTGGTAGGGGGACTGTGGGTACCCACTTCTAGGCTGAAGTTCCCACTGGTGAGTGGAAGAGTCATGGCTGAGGGTGGGCCAGGCTTGTCAAGGTGGCAGCACCTGTTGGCATATGTATTGGCCAGGTGTGAGGGTGGGTTGGGCTGAGCTAAGGTGTAGCACCCATGGGTGTGCACGAGAGCCAGATGTGATGCAGGACAGGCTGGACTAAACTATAGCACATGCCAACACATGTAAAAACCAGGGCTATTTTTGTGAGCCTGACGGAGGATATTGGGGGTCTTGCTGCCTAGGTTGCAGTACCTGCTAGTGTGCATGAAGATGGAGCCTGTGATGGGCTGAGTTGGGCTAGACTGCAGCCCCTGTTTATTCATGTGAGAGATGAGGCTGGCGACAGAACTGACCGGACAGTTGTATCTACCAGTATGTGCATTGGCTGGTATAGGAACTACCTGGTATACACAATGGTCAAGTTTGAAATCACCCCAGGTGAGATATTTTGGGTGACTCCCCATCTAGATCATAATTTTCCAGCGTATCAGGTAGACTATTCACTCATTTTCCTCTGAGTATGTAGCATGGTATGTAGCATGGTATCCATGTGGATACCGTGTGATCTTTGATTCATTCAAATAATAAATTTATAACTATAGTGTTACTAAGTTACGTACCACAACTTATTTTCCCAATACTCTACTGTTAGGCTTATTTCTCTTAATTTATCATGTTACCATTACAATGGCAAAAGTCAATTTTTATGAAGTTCAACTAAATGAAGTTCATTTAGGCTGAAGTTCTGGGAGTTAAACTGTTGAATCCAGATGATATGTAGGTTTCAGTGATTTTGAGAAACACTAGCAAATGGTCTGGAAAACTTACCCGATTTAAATTCTCACCAGAAATTTATAAGAGTGCTCAAAGCTTTGCTAATCCTTGTCAGTATTCTACATTAAGATGTCTTATTCTCTTTTATCTCTATTGACATGGAACTGATATTCACATGTCTATCAATCATGAATTATTTCATCAATGTTAAAAGCTTTTGTACCCTGAATGACACCATCGAGAAAATGAAAAGGCAACCTACATAATAGGTTTGCAAGCTATAAATAGAATAAGAAACTGGGAACTAGAATGGATCAAGACTCTTATGACTCAGTAAAAAGACAGTCTTGTTTGCGATGTGGACAAAAGGTCAGAACAGATTTCCATAATGAAGATACAAGAATTCAAATGGCACATGGAAAAAAACCCATTGCATGTCCACTAAGGAA
Source organism: Ochotona princeps (assembly GCF_030435755.1). Taxonomy (NCBI): domain Eukaryota; kingdom Metazoa; phylum Chordata; class Mammalia; order Lagomorpha; family Ochotonidae; genus Ochotona; species Ochotona princeps. Next base: position 73,563,333 of record NC_080836.1, read on the forward strand.
ATGCAAACCAAAGCCACAATGAGATATCAATTTTAATTATTTTATATGTTTATTCATTTGAGAGAGAGAGAGTTAAGGAATGGTCCCTTATATGGTTCACTCTGCAAATGTCCATAATGGCCAGAGAGATCCAAGCTAGGATATAAGGAACTCATTCCAGGTCTTCCAAAGGAGTGATAAGAAGTCCAGTTATTTGAACTACGGCTTCAGCCTCCCTGAGCCTATAGGAAGCTAATATCGCAAGGATGAGGTGGACATCAAACCTCAGAACCTTGATATGGGATGCAGGCATGCTAACCAGTGACCTAACTGCTAGTCTAAATGCCTGTGCCAGATATGACTTTACTTGGACATAATCAAAAAAACAATAGATAATAAAATGTGTTAGGGTTTGGAGAAATTATAACCATCCTACACAGCTGGTAGGAATATTAAAGATACAGACATTTTGGAAATTGTATGGCACTTACAAGGATAAGCAGAGTTATTGTATGACAGAGCAATTATATTCTGAAAATAAATGAAAACATTATACAGCACAAGTTGCCCACAAATTGTCCCATAATCTTATTCCTAATATCCAAAACGTTGAACAATGTAAATGTCAATTGATGAAATTATAAATAAAAATCATATGTGTGCAACGAATGATTCAACAATCCAAAGAAATTAAATTAAATAGCAATAAATGCTACAACATGGAAAAATCCTAAAATGTTATAATAAATGGAGGCATCCAGGCCCAGAAGCCACATATTGAATGAGTCCATTAATATGAATTGTCTTAAGTAGGTTATCTATAGCGATAGGAAGTAGACTAAATGGGTTCCAGATGCAGGGAAAAGGAGAACGAATGGAGGGTGACTGGTGATGGGTGTAAGCATTCTTTTGGAGATGGTTAAAATGTTCTGTACATAGGTAATGATGATTGCACAACTGTGTGAATGTACTAAAAGCTATTGAATTACTTCCAAAGAGAAAATTTCATATCTAAACTGTCCCAGTAAAATGAGGAAAGAAACATGAAAAGGAAATCATTTAGATAATGAACACAGCATCAGTCACTGGTGAAATAACTTTCAGAAGCCTAATACATATGAAGTTGTAGAGAAGAACAAAAAAGAAAAATATAGTTGAAGAAACAGTGGCTGAGAGTTTCTCATCTTTTAATGAAAACTATAAACTCACAGGTTACAGAATTTCAAAATGTCCAAAGACAAGACACAGAAAAAATAAGCAAGGCGCCTTGTTCAAGAGTAGTAATAATGAAGCAATTTTATGTCTACAGGAATTAAGGACAGAATTCTGAGTGCGAGTATGCAGGGTAGGTGACTTCCTTAAACTACAAAACAACTTTCTTGGCTTGCAAAGAGAATCAAAAACTGTAATCTCGGAATTCTAAGTGCAAGTGCCATTCAAAATGTCCAAAAAGTTTTATAAGACGAACTTATCACTAGACCTGCATTAGAAGAACTTTTAAAATAAATCCTTCAGGCTAAAGAAAAATGAAGCTGAATGAAAATATGAATCTACACAAAAGGATGAAGAGCGTTAGAAATAATTACCTGGGTAAATAAAAAAGTGTATTACTTAAATCCCTTTTTTAAGATTTATTTATTTTTATTGCAAAGTCAGATATACAGAGAGCAGGAGAGACAAAGAGGAAGATCTTCTGTCCGTTGATTCATTCCCCAAGTGGCCGCAACGGCTGGAGCTGAGCCAATCCGAAGCCAGGAGCCAGGAGCCAGGAGCCAGGAGCCAGGAGCCTCTTCCGGGTCTCCCACTTGGATGCAGGGTCCTAATGCCTTGGTCTGTCCTGGACTGCTTTCCCAGGCCACAAGCAGAGAGCTGGATGGGAAGTGGGGTCACTGGGATTAGAACCGGTGCTCTTATGAGATGCAGGTGTGTTCAAGGAGTGGACTTCAGTCACCAGGCCACCGCGCAGGGCACTACTTGAATCTTTTAAAAGATAATTGACTGTTTAAACAAACAAACAAACAGATAGTGTGCAATTTGTAACATATGTAAAAGTACTATGAGGTAATAGCACCAAATTAGTAAGAGAGACAGTTCCCAATAGTATTTGAGGAATAGTATAGCATGTCTGAGAATGCACTCTAAACCCTAACACAGAGAACTAATCAACAAGACAGTGAAAGACACAGGATTGAACCAAAAATGTATCAGATTAATCCAAATAAAAGCAGAAATAGGAAAATAAGAATGATAGAAGGCCCGGTGTGATAGCATAGTGGTTAAAGTCCTCACCTTGCATGCCCGGGATCCCACATGGGCGCCACTTCTAATCCTGGCAGCTCCACTTCCCATCCAGCTCCCTGCTTGTGGCCTGGGAAAGCAATCGAGGATGGCCCAAAGCTTTGGGACCCTGCACCTGTGTAGGAGACCTGGAAAAAGCTCCTGGCTCCTGGCTTCGGATAGGTTCAGCTCTAGCCATTGTGTCCACTTGGGAGTGAATCATTGGAAGGAAGATCTTCCTCTTTGTCTCTCCTCCACTCTGTGTATTCGCCTTTCCAATAAAAATAAATAATCTTAAAAAAAGAATCATAGAAATTTAAAAAAAAAGATGATTATCTTTAAAAAAATCTGACTATCAATAATCACAATAAAATTAAAATGTCTATATGCTGAGATTAAAATGCAGAAATTTTCAGATTGGATAAACCTAAAATGACCCCAAAATTGTTGCTTAGAAACACATGTAAAATATGACAGGACACACAGAATAAAAGTTAAAGACTGGGGAGATGTACACCACAATAATCAGGAAATGATACAGAGATTATATTAATATACTCTATGGAATACTATTTGACCATAAAAAAGGAAATCCTGTCTTTTGCAACAAAATGGATGCAACTGGAAACCATTTTGCTTAGTGGAAAAAGACAGCCTCAAACAGATACATATCATATATTTTTCCCTGAGCTTTGGTAACTAATATAAAAAGTGCAAAAAAATATAATCTATATAAGCAAAATCAACAATTTGAGGTTTGTTACTGTTTACAGTCCTTGCCTATATTCTTCTATATTTTTCTACTTTCTGTGTGCTGATTCCTTACTAACGGAGGGTTAAGCCTACAGTTGTGAAATGAAATGAAAATATGTCATTGTATCAATTTTTTAAAAATAAGGAAAGAGGAGGGAGGTGAGAACATTGATGGGAGGGTAGGTAGAGTGGAAAGTATTGCCATTCTTGTAAATCTGTATTGTGAAACACATGTAGTTTGTTCACCTTATATAAATAATATAATAAATTCCAAAGCAATGAAATAATAATGAGTGTTATCAGAGATAGTTATTTCACAATAATTAAGGTATCAGTTTGTCAGCAAGATGTGATAGTCCTATATTTCAGCAACTAATATCAGAGCTTCAAAATGCATTAAGTAAGGACAAGATTTCCAGGGATATAGTTACACAACCTTACTTGCCTTTTTCTCAATAATTAATATAGAAACTAGACAGAAAATCATTGAAACCATACATAAGTAATCAAATCAGTCACTTTGATATTATTGATATTTATAGCACAGCAGGATACATACTGTTCTCAAGTGCACAGGAACAGTTAGCAAGATAGAACACAAACTAGGTCATAATATTTTTTTAAAATTAATTTAGAAAAATCGAGTTATTAAAAAAGCATGCTTTTTGAAACAAGGGAGCTAGAGACCAATACAAAAATCTTCGGAAAATCTCAAAATATTTGAAAGGTAAAGAATTCATTTATACATAACATATGAGTCAAAGAAGAAATCAAAAAAGGAATTTGGTGGTAAGGATTTGGCGTAGTGATTAAGACACTGGTTAGGACTTCCCCACTGCATATTTCTGAGTGCCAAGGTTCTGTCCTAACTCCCCAATTCCAGTTCCTGCTAATGTGCGTTCTGGGCAGGAGGTAATGGGACGATCAGTGGGTCGCTGTGATCCACATGGGAGTCATGGACTGAGATTCTGACTCTCAGCCTTGGCATAGTCCAGCTTCTGTTCATATTGGCATTTGGAGAATGAACCAGGAGATAGAAGAATGTGTGTGTGTGTGTGTGTGTGTGTGTCCCAGATAAATAAGAAAATACAAAAGTACATAATTTCATATATTGCTAATTTTGTTTTTCAAAATGTTTTATTTTTCATCTTTAAGTCTTTGTGCAATCCATTTCTATTGAGGTAGGGCTCAGTCGAGGTATCCATCTCTTTGCTTGGTGCTCAATGAGGGGATTTGAAGACTAATTCCTGGAATTGTTTGGGAACCTGTTCCTGTCCACAGCTGGCAGCAGATTCTGTGTCCTTAGTGGGAAGACTTCCAAGTAGCAGGTGTAAACAGCCTGGGCTTGCTTATGGCATAGTGGGTAGATCCTGAGGACAAGGATCCCTGGTAATGGCAAGGCAGGAACAAACCATGTCTGTTATGATGCAGCTAACCCTGTAAGCCAATTAACATCATGTCTACCACATTGTATTCACTGAGGCAGCCACAAAGTACACAGTATCAAGGAGGATGAGGAGACTGACACACTGGGTGGTATGGTAAGTTTCTGGAAGAGCATATAAAACTGAAAAAGCTGCTGTTGTCACATGAAAAAAAGTAATTATTTCCTACAGAAACTGAGTGCTTTGCTTAATGTCAATTGCTTTTTAAATTTTTATTCATTTTTAATGTCAATTGTTAACAGTAAAGGTACAATTTTTTAAAAGATTTATTTATGTTTATTACAAAGTCAGATATACAGAGTGGAGGAGAGACAGAGAGGAAGATCTTCCGTCTGTTAATTCACTCCCCAAATGACCGCAACAGCTGGTGCTGCGCCAATCTGAAGCCAGGAGCCTAGAACCTCCTCCAAGTCGCCCAGGCAGGTGTAGGGTCCCAAAGCTTTGGGCCATCCTCAACTGCTTTCCCAGGCCACAAGCAGGGAGCTGGATGGGAAGTGGAGCTGCCGGGACTAGAACCGGTGCCCATATGGGATCCCGGTGTGTCCAAGGCGAGGACTTTAGCTACTAGGCCATGCCGCCGGGCCAAAGGTACAATTTCTTATTCATAAAAGCCAGATATTCTTAAGTTTTGTAAGTAAAAAAGAGATGCTGTCTCAGATTTTCTTAACCATTTACAATTGTGGTTTTCCATTACTCTTTGGTTTCCTTGTTACAGGGATCTCCTCCTTAATATTAAAAATACTTTCATAGGATTCATTCTGATTTTCTTTTCCAGTTGTTTTATCAAAACCTGTTAATTCCTCAGACATGTCATGACTTTACTCTTCCTAAAATTTCCATATCTCTGGCATGGATATTAAAAATCCTCTTTAAAATTTAAGTGAAAAAGTAAATACTTGGCTGTAAGCTACAGGGTCTGATGTTATTCATTTGGAGATCTTGTTACTTATCGATAAGGACTTGTGTCTTTGCTAAGTCTCAAGTGTTCCAATTCCTAATAAAGAGACAACTCTGTGCTAATACTAATAAACACAAGAATTTTATATTGCTTTATTAATTCCATTCCTAAGTGGTGTAGTGTTTTGTTTTGCAACATTCTTATGTTTTTACAACAGGTTTTTTTTTTTCATCCTCATTTGGCTATTGCTTCAACTAAGGCATATTTCTTTGCTTAGTATGTTCTACAAGTTGTTCTCACTGGCTGTGACTTTGGTGACTTCTCATCCCTTCACTAAAATTTTAGTGGAATCTGGTCAACAAGCAAAGGAAACAAGTCATCCGGTATGTTTCTGTCATACTTGATGTAGACTTAAATTCAAGACCTACAAAGAAGCAAGGATCAGTATTTCTATTCCTTTCTTCACCTGTTTTCCTTTTCTTTTTATTGTGGTGGAAATGTTTCTATCATCTGGTGGACACTGGACATAAACGGACTTCAACGATTTAACTTACACATTCGTTAAATTTATACAAATACTGACGGAAAACTATGAATATTACACATGTTAGAATATATCATACACTGGCTTATATAAATATGGAACTATAGAGAAAAAATTGTCCGAGCTATATGCAGTTTGTTGTCTGTTGCTTGGTAGTTTTCATACTGCTGTACTGACATTTGGCGTCTGCATTTGTCCACTGCCAAAGCAATACATATTGTCATCTCATCTGTACAGTCTTTTCATAAAATGTAGCATATACACGTTTCGATTTCGGGATTGCTAAAACAAACATCCTGCTCCTGGCACTTGGCTTAAAAGTTCTTTTATCTCTCTCTTATTTTTGGAAGAGAAATTCACTGTCTCAATGAGAAATTCATAATTACTTGGTGAGTAAAACAAGCCACTGACATGGGAAAGGATGACATTAGCTTTTGTAAGGATATTGATCAGCACTTCTTGTCGCTAAAGAAATTAGGAGACACATGAATCATGGAAATGAATGCTATTCACATCAAATCTCAAGAGTATTGTAACTGTGTGGTGATTAGAAGTTCTGGTCAGTTGCTAATAGTAACATTCTATAACTAAAAAAAAATAAACAGGATTTATTTATGTTTTTGAAAGGCAAAGTGAGGGGGGGGGGGATAGGGAGAGAAAGGGTGAAGAGAGGGAGGAAACGAGAAAGAGAGAGATCTCTGTCTCCTAGTTTAGTCCCTAATGGGCCACAAGGCAATAGCCAGAAACTTCACAGGGTCCCCCTTGTGGGGACCAGGGACCCAAGTACTTGGGCTATATTCTGCTACTCTCTGAGGTGCAACGGCACGGAAGCTGGATCACAGGCAGAGTAGCCAGGACTCCTGCCAGCAGTCAGATATGGGATATCAGCCTTGCATGAAGCTGCCTATCGCACTGAGCCAGTATACCAGCCACAGGAGAGCTGTTTATCTGTTGTACTTAGAAGGGATAGCTGCATAGTGAGCACATGCAGTGTAAGCAATTTGACCTTGGAAGTTGAAGGGTCCAGGTTTTAGATTTTCTGCACTGTGTCCTTTCTCCATCAATACATCCATATTTGGTACCTCAAACATTGGTTTTTTTCCCCCCTCATTAAATATAACCTTGCTAGACATGAAAAGACAGGAAAATACATAAATAAAAGCATTTGATAAGAAAGCCTGGATAACATATTGGATTTGCCACAGTGTAACCTCCTTGTCATGGTGTGTGAGTCTAGTTCCAATGGCAAATATCTTTGAAATCTTTGTTCTTTTTGGTGGAGCAAAACCGGGCCCATGGTAGAAGTTTCAGGCTTACGATGAGAAGTTGCATCTTCTCTCCTGAGGTTCTCTTGAGCTGCTGCTCTTTTCCTGCAAGTCCTCCTGTTGCTGCCCTACCCATCAGATAGTTTTCTTCATTCCATGATCTGTTCTTTGATCCCATCCTGTGCTTGAATTTTCAATTAGTCTTTCAATCAAAAGAAATTCTAAGTTTCTGGAGAACCTTGCTGAATCTCATGTATAGACAGACCACACGGCAAAAGTTAGTTCCCCGATATTGGACTATGTGATTCACTGCAGAGTCCAATTCTTGAATTACAGATTCCTGACTCCTTTGTCTGGGAATCACGATGAAGAGCTAGTTTTTCTACCAAAGTTAAGTCAATTAATAGTTTGAGTTTGTTCCACCAACAAATCAGATCTACCGGGGCCAGTAAGCTTATTGAGTTTCAATAAGCTCATCCTGCACCTGCCAGCATTAGCATCCAAATATGGGCATTGGTCTAATCCCTGCTGCTCCACTTCCAATCCAACTTCCTGTTTATGGCCTAGACCCCTGCACACACATAGGAGATCCAGAGAAGTTCCTGATTCCTAGCTTTGGATTAGCTCTGCCCTGGCTGTTGCAGCTAATTGGGGAGTAAACTAGTAGTTGGAAGACTTCTCTATCTCTCCTCTGTGTAAATCTGCTTTTCCAATAAAAATAAATGAAACTTACAAAAATCACATTAGATTTACCATGACTCTTGCCCCATGCTCACTGGATTTTGGCTCTTATGAGCCATTCCCACCTCTTACTTTTTTTTTATGATCAACTCCTCTATTTGCTCCTGGACACCCTGTTTTGAAGCCTTTGATGGACCAGATGTTCTACAGGTAGATCACACTCTATTGATTAAAAAGAGCTTTCACACTGAAATTGTGCTGTAGTAATGACCAAATCACAAGTTTTTCTCAATCCTTTTTGGCTGGATTATCAGAATGCATTTCTTTACCATCAATTTATTTCTCTGTGCCAGCAATTCAATTTAGTTGTGAAGAGTAACACGATAGGATAGTTCAAGGGCTAATAGTTCTAATATCTGAAAAGAGAAATTGCAAGAGAAAATGCTACTAATGTTGGTGCTTGTATTTTTCTGTTAATAGGGACAGATTCTACTCTAGTGATATTTGTAGAAAACATTTTGATATCTCTGAGATTTAAAATATATTTCTGAGTCAGAAAATATTAATTCATTAATTCTGACTTTATTAAAAAAGATGTATTTTATTTTTATTGGAAAGTCAGATATACAGAGAGGAGAGACAGAGAGGAAGATATTCTGTTGATTCACTCCTCAAGCAGCCACAATGACCAGAGCTGTGCTGATCTGAAGCCAGGAGCCCAGGGCCTCTTCCAAGTCTCCAACGTGGGTGCAGAGTCCCAAGGCTTTGGTCCATTCTCGACTGCTTTTCCAGTCCACAAGCAGAGAGCTGGATGGGAAGCGGGGATGTTGGGATTAGAACTGACACCCATATAGTAACCCAGCGTGTACAAGGCGAGGACTTTAGGCACTAGGCTACTACGCTAAGCTAAATTCTGAATAACTATGAAAATACATTCCACAGAGAGAATAAAGGTTTATGGATTATGAGCTCATTTTCCAGTCAGTGATAAATAGACCTCTGTTCTTTACTCAAGGGATGTGTGAAGAATTTTAATGTGGCAATACTTTATTGTAATTTATAAAAACAATGCTTTACTTTTTGAGTCATAAACATGCCTGTGGTGTTCTCTGGCATTATAACTAATAGATGTTTGAAGTCATTACATTAAAAAAAAGCCTTGAATCCCTGACTCTTGCATCTCCCTTATAGTCTGTTCTTCCCCCAATTTCTATGCTCTACTAAAGAGCGTTATTGTCTTCCGGGGAGCTCAAATTACAGTTCCTGAAGGCCATGTCTACTCCACTCTCTTCTATTTCCATTTCCAATCTGTAAACAGTTCCTAAGTATGTCTTCTCTCAAAGATATCCAAGCCTGAGGAGCGTGTAGTCTTTGTAAGATCTGAGAGGGAGTTAAATGTGATTCCCTGGAGCTTTGGACAAGTGAATTTCTTTACAGTGATGAGGGGTGTTACATGCATTTATAAGGCAATAAACTCTTGGGAATAAGTGATTACTCAGACACAATACACAGCTTGAAAAAAATTCCAAATCAGAATCTTAGGAGCCCAACGATTGGAGCCAAGGAGGTGCTGAACAGTCATCTGTTCAGGGTCCATATTGTGAGCAAGTAGAGACAGATATTTTCACAGGCTGGGGAACGTAGTGGTGGCCTTAGCAGTGTCACACACAGGCTGGTGAAGGGCAGGATTGGATGCAACTTGTTTAGAAGTGCTGCGGTGAGGTCCTGTCGAGCATGCATACATCCAGGTCATGCGAATTAAAGTGATATATACAATATCACTCATAAGGCTCACAGAAGTTCTTATAGTAAAGACCATGATAAAGCCTAGAGGTATAATGTTAAAGCATGTCTCTGTGAAGATATTTCTAAAGAGATGTAAAAATATGTAGTCATCTAGGTATTTCTATGATTACAACTTAATAGAGGAATAGAGAACCTAAGAGAAGGAATGGTTAGGATGCGTATCAGCTGCTTGACATGCTTATGGTTGTAACACTGATTTAACTCATAGAGCAACTATTTGATGTTCATGTTGACTCAGTTCATTCTGATAGAGACCTGCCTTTGGCCAAGCACAGTCAATCTCTGTTCCAGGGACACCCAAGAATTTGTTGGGCAGCTCAGTGTGCAGCTGCAAAGGGGGAGTGAACAATTTGGGGGCAATCTTCAATCAGCTGGGGTGGGCATGCAAGTGGAAATAAGTAAATAGATGCTTCCCTCTCCAGTTCTTTTAAGGTACAAGTTTAGGAATTGTTTTCTGTGCTGCTCAGAAGGCTGGGTAAAATTATGCCCTTTTGCGTGACCTGAAATGCCAGTGAATCACCTTTATTATATTGTTTTTCCTCTTTTTGCTCTACCTGGTGGTCACTGCTCCTGCCTGGAATCAGCTTCTAAATAAAACCTCAATACAAAAGTCTCATCCTAGGTATTGATTCTGGGATAGCTCAGGATAAACCAGCTGGTTTCAAGAATAGTTCTAGGATGCAGACCCACACCCAAACCCACCAGCACCACCAGCACCGGCACCACCACCTCCCTTTAGTCAATAAGCAGCCAGGGCCTATTGTTGGCAGTTAATTGATAAATCATGATGCTAACCTGTGAGTGCTAAAGCATCCCCACAAAGACAATAAATTAGGACAAATTAGGTTGAGATCCAGGTAGAAGGCAGAAGATTCACACACACAGTAGTTCCAGCACCTGAATGGTGTGGAGGCAATGATACTATAAAGAATTGTTGCATGGGCTGTGAAAGGTTTGAAAAGCAAATGACAAGTTCAGTTCAAGCAACTACGATAGGGGGTGGCATGATCTGAAAGAGCTGAAAGCCTCTTAAGGCAGCATTTAGATTCTCTTGAAGGTATGAGGCAAACAGACATGAACATGTGACCTCTGCAGTAGGACCAAAGGAAAACTGAACGCGTAGGTGTCACAGGTTTCCTACAGCAGAATGAGGATCCGGGCACAGAAGACTCTTCCTCCAGATTCTTCTGAACCTCTGAGACACAGCCTGTCTCTCCTAGTCTTACGGAGAGAAAGTCACCTTTCCCCTAGAGTCTGTTCAAACGTTAGACCCGAGAAAGATGTCCTCAAACATGATGCTGGACCTTTTAAAGACTCACCCTTGATTTGTTTCATTCCTCCAGTGCAGTAAAAAAGTAATGTCTCATCACAGGAGGGAAGTCAGTCCCTGCTACAGGAGAACATAACTCACTCACTGAGAGAAAGCTTTCATACGTACCTTGGAAAGCAACAGGCCGTAAGACATGGAACCCAGACAGAAGCTCCCTAGGAGAGCGTATATTGACCTGAGTGCATTATCCAATGCCACATCTTTTCTGGAAAGAGTGTTGACTTGGAGCTGGTTATAATTGCTAACTTTGACACAACAAGGTCTACAATTTTAAAAAGGTAGGGATGCCTGGTGAGTTCAGGAGTTTCAAGGGATTGCCTGTTTTCTCTAAATAGATCAAAGCAGTCCTGTTCCAGTTGCTCTATCACTAGGAGTCCCAAATAAAGTAACTCAAAAAAAGTGTTACTTGATAAAGTAACACAAAAAAAGTGTTACTTGATAAAGTAACACAAAAAAAGTGTTACTTGATAAAGTAACACAAAAAAAGTGTTACTTGATAAGAGTAATCAGCTGCTATAACATGGAAAAAATACTAGATTAGATCTCTCCAACATCCTTCCTAGCCCCAACATTTCGCAGGATCCTGGTTGGTTACTTTTTAGAGTTTGCCAGCTCCAAGTCAAAATTTGCCTTTTACCTCTTCTGAGCTATCAGGTTGAGACAAGGTATTTCACCTTTCTTTCAAAAAGAATTATTTCAATGAAATTTTATTGTGAATCTACGTGCCAAAAATTGTTCTCTGACTGATGTAGCAACAAAATAACAGCAAACAAACCAGTCAATTATTGTTAAATGGGAAAACTAGAACTAAAAGACAAATTCAATTTGGTGCAACATTAAAATCATGTGGATTTTTTCCATAAAACATTCTAAGGACTTTTTGAGATAGTCACTATTAATGTAAATATGGTTTCATGATTTCTCATGTATGTAACTCAAAATAAACAAAAATACTGACAAACTGGTTGTTTGATGAAGCCTGTTACTAAACAATATAATTTGGAATTACATTGTATGACATCTGTATTTAAAGTATTACATAAATGCAATTTCTTAAGTTTTCTAATGTCCAATTAGGGACTTATTAATAGGATAAGCCATAGATATGGGCTGATGAGAAAATGGTATGTGTTAATAGCTGGTTGATTTCCTTAATGAATAGATGGATAAAGCAATAATGGTTATTGTTATGTACTGAATGATTAATTTATGGAAGACACTGTTCATTAGTCATGTCATCTTGTTTTTCCTGAGAAAATCAGAAAAAAACTCTGATTTTTCCTGAGGGGAATAAAAAAACCTTTTTTTTTTTCCTGAGAAAATCAGAAAGAAATTCTTTTACCAGTTAAAGTTTCATTTTTAGAACAGTTACTGGTTTGAACAACTTTTCAAAGGGTTATTTTTAAACATGAGAGGGCATTTTCTCAATCATCTAATTATCTATGGCACAAACATTGTGTTTGTCAAGAGAAGAGACTCATGGAGAATCTGACAATGGAGTAAGGGTTGCACGACAGTCACCTGTGATGGTTGGGAAGAACTGGTGGCCCTCCCTTATCATCTGAGTGCCTCTACCTCATCACCATTCCTTGCTGGTCCGCAAGGCAACTGATGCATATTGTCTACATTCACCCTCCTTAGCTCCAGTTGACTAGTAAAATTCAGTACTAATTGCATCTACTGCATAGTGTCATTGTCTTAAATTATACACATGTACATAGTATATAGCACAATATCTAATACACAGTAAATATGCTATTTTTACTATAGAAATAAAAGAATGTTCAAAAAGCAAATTTCTTTCACCATATGAGATAGAACATGGATGAAGGATATAGTTATACATTTAAACAGATTTAAAATCACACAGGATTTTTAATATTAGATTTAAGTATTTAATATTTGCTTTCTAAGAAAAGCATAAAATAATAGGAATATAATAGATCCATTGGAAGAACTTGCCATCTTTATAGGTCAAATATGGTTGAAGATTGTCAATTTTTAGTCTGGTCTTTTCCTTTTTTAAAACTTCACTTAATATCCAGAAAGAGGTAACTTTTGGAAGAGGATTAACTTTCCCCTTTCTTGGGGTGCAGACTCTGCAAGTTGGCCAATGATGAATTATTGAGAATGAAGCAGTTGATTCTTGGATGTTGAGCCCTCAATGTCCAGCCAACTTCCATTTTAATTTCCAAATATAGATTCCTTCATAAAGAACAGAGGCATAACTAGCCTTAATTATTTCCTGGGTCAGTTTGTGTTACAGGAGAAGTAGCTGAATTCTTAGGATGCTTCAATCAGATGACAGATTGTTCACAAAGGCAAGCAGTAGAGTAGCTACGCTCATACCTGATTGTGGCCTCAGCAAAGCTCAGGACTGCTTGTTTCAGGCTGAGTTAGTGTTATGAAACTGACGAGTCTTCTGGTGTCTGAGAGCTCTGTGATCCCATACATTTTACTTCAGGATTTGCTAGGAGTAAAATCTAGGAGAACTACATCATTTTCTCTGATTTTGCTGTTCTGTACTTTTATATCAGATAAAAATAACCATATCAGGAAGAAATCTTATGATGTTTGAGTCACGTATTTCTTTCATTATGAGCTTTCTCATTTTCAGTGTTTTGCTAGGTAAATAAACTCAGCATTGATGTCTAAAACGTATCTTTCCCACTTAACCTGTGTGGCTGGGGAAATATCATTGCGTCTCTGGACTCATTCCCATGACAACAGACCACACTATAGCCAAGGACACTGCCAGCTTTTCTCTTGAAGATGATTTGCTATTTGATATTCATAACTTTCTTCTTTACTAATATTTATTTTTATGTGCGTTGTGATGCACTGTGATTACAGAACTTATTTATTACATATGCTTGAGGTGGGAAGGTAATAAGTGCATCTTTTCTAAAGAAGATATGGATTATTTGTTAAGGGGTTTTGTAATGCTACATTATTGGCAGTTTTTGTGTGGCTATGGAAGAAGAATGGAGAGAAAAATAACAACGTACTGTAAAAGTAAATCCTACACACAAACCTCTACTGCCCACGTCAACAGCAGAAGAGCATGCACCACAGTATAGACAATGCTATGTGAGCACTTAAGCAATTATGTGGAAGGGTTTATCAGCAACTCTCTTGATTACAAGTTTCCCAGGGAGAATAAAGCTGTAGTCAATGGTGTCTCTCCCACCAAGTATTCAACTCTTAGGGATATTAGCAGGGATCATTGATTGGGGAATAACTGTTTAATGTGACATGAAGTAAGCCATTGAGAGATCCTACTAGATATAATTAAAAGAAACATGTCTCATGGACTGAAAATAAATATGAAAAGCTACAGAAAGGAGCGGCTTGTTAAAAATTACCGATTTTTCTCACTCTCCAAGTCTAGTTCAGGATAGAGTTCATAATTTTAAACAGATTTCTTGATAATTTCTATATGTAGCCAGGAAACATTAGCTTAATCACATTTAGAGGTTTATTATTTAATTTGAAAAAAGTAATCACGCTTTGACATGACCTATATTTTATTATTGTTTTCCATGATACAGCTTTATGGCTATAGGGATTCCTCTCTCCTTATGTTTTATTATCATGACACATGCCACTGAAGAAAAGGAAATGAAAAACCTTCTTGAAGAAAATGAGGCTACAAAAAAAAAGACATGTGGATGATTTTTAAAATGCATAAAGGTATCCTTAGAAAGTCATCTCACTAAATTCTCAGAACTTCCTCTTTAATACAGAGCACACTGCTTCCCCTTGGCACAAAAGGGACGTGAATTATTATGTTACTCAATAACTGCATCGTATTTGTGACCCAAAACAGGATTCTAAAGTTGATAATCTCTTTCATTATTCTACATGGTCTTTATGAATGTCTGTCAAGCTGACTATATACTCAGGAATCTGGTAGCAAAAACAAAACAAACTAAAAAATCTTAAATGTTACACAAAAAGGGAGGTGCAATGTGAAGGATAGGTTTGGGGACATGAAGATTAATAATTTGTTGGCACTCTGGTTCCTAAGAATGTCTTAACCAAGTCCCACAAACACAATGGCTTGAGATAATGTATTCCTTTCCTGGCTGTGCTTGAGAAGAAGTTTGAGATCAAGTCTCCAAGTGATTCCTGGGGTTCTCTGCCTTGCATTTGAATCGCTTTGTCTTCATGTTGTCTTGTTTACACCTCCTCCCCCTGTCTCAATTATAAATCTGCATGTAATTTCTGTTATGGATACACCTGTCATTGGACTTTGGGCTCATCACAAATCTGAAATGATTTCACTTTGAGATTCTTAACTGGTCATCCCTTTGAAGATCCTATTTCCAAATCAGATTGTATTCTATGGAAGTGAATTTTGGGAGGGCACTATTTTAATTCAATATCTACTCCAACTGACTGTTAGATATACTAGTCATTCCTCCATAAGAAAACAAGGTATCCTTGGGTCTTGTGAGAGGGTTTGAGCAGAATGGAAGTAGCTGGTGGGAACAGGTGACTGGGAGGAAACCTCTCAGGGAGCCTCAGAGAACAGACAAGTTCTGAGGAATGTTTCTAGAGTGTTCCTGCAGGATTCCAAGAGAAACAAACAGCTAGAGAGAACTTTTTCTCTCAAGACAATGATCACTCATGTGTAGCAGGCTCGGCTTTCTATTTACGTGAGTTGGTTCAACAGGAATTGATAGAAATGTGTTTTTCTGCAGGAGTTTGTCAAGATTTTGTCAGAAATGAAAAGACAAGCACTCTGATGTGCAGGAGCTGACCACTTGGAATGGGAGGTATGTTTGTCTCCTCCTGAAGGAGCTAATGAGGTAGTGAACAACACGTGTCAGCTAGCAACAAAGGTACCTGGTAAAAATACTGCAAAGCACAGGTGAATAGGCCTTGATCAAGGAGAAGTAGCCAGAACACCCAGCAGACACTGATTTCTGGAGGTGCAGGGCTTTTTTCAAATTGTGAATCTTGACTGCAAGGAGGGAAAGTAGGGCCCCTGTTTCTTGGAACACAAAATGATTGTTTGGGTTTTGGTGAGTGGGAAGAAATCTGCCAATGACCCAGGAAGAAGAGCTGCCCATACAGCTGTTGCTGGCAGGTTGTGGAAGGGTAGAGGGCAAAATGGTTTCTTTGGCTAACTGGCACTGAGTCTGGCACAGACAAAAAGTCTAATGAGATTTATAAACTTAGTGAGACAAAAATTTTACCAGTCAGATTAGATAAGCAACTAAAGCAGTGAGGGAGGGATGGGTAGGTGAGGGTGGGGCTCAGCAGCTTCTGTGAAGTGCAACAGGGCCCAGATGTGCCCTGACTGGGTCTGGGTCCAGTGATCCCACACCACTGATTAGTGGGTATGTAAAATGTGACTCATCTTCAAAATGCCTTGCTTACTTAAGTCAATCTAAAATTCTACTTTTAAATGGATTAAGAAAAAATAACACAGAATACAATTTCTCTCAGTAGGATCTTTTCTTTGATTTTGCTATCTACTAGTCAAGCAAATGTTGATTATTTCTGCATTTCTATAAGATTCTTATCCATTTTAATTAATTGCACCTAAGGACCTGACCCAGCCTTGCCTTCAGTCTCTTTCCTAACCCTCCCCCTTCTACATACCTCTTGGTTTGATCTACATACCTCTTGGTTTGGGTATATGTATAAGTACCCTAACCTCAGTAAGTTAAAAACAAATTTGATCTTATACTGAACCCAGATTAAATTTTTCTATCAGGAGGAAAGCAGGAAAGCTGAAAACGAAGACCCTGATTACTAAACCAGTACTCCTCAGATCTCCTTTGAAAGGTCAATTAAGAGTCTTTCCCTTTTACCCCACTCAAGAGTTTTCTAAAACTGTGATGTTACACTGTACATTTTATTGCAAGTCCAGCTTACACATACTTGATCTTTGTGATGTTCTCTGGAACAGAAAGACCCAGTGAAGTCATCCTACTGCATTTTAAGACCTGAAGGTTCAGGAATTTGCTCAAGTGTGCAGAATCATGCCGCTTGCATATCGCAGAGCTGAGCTTTGCAGCCAGGGGTCTTGGCTCCAGTCTGGTACCTCTTATTATGTACCTTTAGTGTCATGAGCCCCACTCTTGCTTTTTCTATGTGATTAGTACCTGGGGATGTTTTTCTTTGGAGTGACAAGGCTGGCATGCCTGAGACGATACCTTGCAGTCTTAGTTCACGGATTTCTTGACTGGAGATAACGTCTGAGAGCCTAGGATGTGCCAAGCACCAAGCTGTTATCCCTTCTAAATTAGGTATTGTCAGAAATTTTTACAGAAAAATTTTAGGTTCAAAAAGGTTCAATGTAACCATTCCTCATCTATGGGTTGGGAAGTCTGCAGTTGGTCCTTGGTTGCTTGTTCTTTCTATCGTGTTGGTTACTTTCTCAATGTGTTTAGGAGGACATTAAAAAAAGAAGCATAGAAAGAATATACCTCCTTAAGAGGAGGTGGTATGCTTTTCATGCTTATGTGAACTGTGCTTAACACAGGTGAGCTTGTATCAATACTGACTGGTAGACAGAGGTATCATTACTTAGACTGTGTGACTTGAGACTCCCGAGAAAACTTCTGAATAACCTAAAAAAATGTCCCCTTTCCTCTTCCCCAAACAGGCAGAAAACTGTGTTTCTGGGTGCTTTGTGAAAATTTAAATCCTTCTGGAAGGATCATATAATTAGGTTTTAGGGTTAGAGATTAATAAAGGAGACCTAGTTGTCCTTTAATGAATGTTCTCTGTAATATTTTCAAGGATGGAAAACACATAGCAGATGCATTGTAGAAGAGCCTGAATGGGAGTTGATCAATGCAGAATAGGCTAAGGAGGCCACTAAGAGGAAGAGGAGCCTGTGGAATAAACAAATGGAGAAGAGAGAAAATATCAGAGGCCTGATTTTTCCTGTCCTTACCATGTAGTCCACAGTCAGCACTACTTACATTTACTTGCTTGATTCAATCCTGGAAATTCTTTCCTTATGAAGAAACAAATCATTTTGTTTCAATAGACCACCATTTTAAGTGTTCTGTGAATTCTGATTCATTAATTTTCCACATTGGGCCAATAGTATCACTCAACAGCAAAACATTATCACTGGGTTAATAAAATTTTCTGACACTTTCTATTTGAGAAATACCAGCTCACAGTCATTTATTTCCATTTTTGACCCTGTGCGTATTAACATTTTGCTGTCAACATTTGGCATGATCTTATTTTGCAGCAACTGTTCCCTGAGATTCCCTTGTTAGCTGCAGACCCGACAGCCCACGCTCCTCCTGCTGTTTCTGCTGATACCCATTTTAAGCCGCGTGCACCATAAATAGGATTCTCAGCCTCTGCTGACTAACTCATTATCCATTTTTATTGTTGCATTACATCTATTTGATTTCCTACAACCAGTCAGGCATACCCATAATCAATGTATAGATCTCTAGTTTTTCTGAATTCAATAGGTAGTTTCTTCCTAATAAGTATGTGGTTTTGCATTTAAATTTTCCATTTTTAGCTAGTTCTGAAATCTGCCACCCATCATCATCTTTCACAGTGTGACAAAAGGCTTGGAAACCTTGAGCTACACATGAAAGGCACAAAAGATAAATTAGTGAGATTGAGGCATTTGTCATTCGAGGACAGAGTTTCTATTCCTATGCCTTGGGTTTCTTGCTTAGCAAAATGGTCAAGGGACCACATGTATCTTTTGCATACTGACTTTCTTTACATGTATTTAAAAATGATAAATGAGAACAATCTAATTATTTAAGTCACCTTGATTCTACAAAGGCCAAATGACAGACATAACAACATGCAGTGATGAGTTCCTGCAGGCTTTGCCTGAGGTGCAGAGGACAAATTTTCAGCACTGGATCCTTTGCTGGTCAGTCAACCACATCTAGAGAGAGAGCCTGGCCACAGCATTAGCTATCTGGATCTGACCAGAGTATCTCTAATGGGGATACTCTAGAACTGCAGTCCAAGTTGGGCAGGGTTTTACCAGGCTTTAGTGAGTGATCATTACTTTGCCCAATCTTGCTTCTGCTCCTAGTCTTTTACTGGTTGATGCGTCATGAACATCCTGTATTCAAGTAGGCCTCAGTACTGCTTTTGGATAGCTCAATCTGCGACAATGATTGGCGCTATATTTTAATAAAGTCCTGGGCCTGGCGCTGTAGCCTAGTGGCTAAAGTCTTCACCTTGCACATGCTGGGATCCCATATGTGTGCCAGTTCTAATCCTGGCGGCCCCACTTCCCATCCAGCTCCAGGCGCGTTGCCTGGGAAAGCAATCGAGGATGGCCCAAAGACTTGGGACCATGCGCCTACGCAGGAGACCTGGAAGAGGCTCCTGGCTTTGGATTAGCACAGCTCTGGTCACTGTGGCCGCTTAGGGGAGTCTTTCCTTCTCTCTGTATACCTGATTTTGCAATAAAAATAAATAAATCTTTTTAAAAAGTCCTTGCTTTGGGAGTCTCAAGAACAGAGGTGCTCAGGTTTCTCTCTGGGCTTTGCAGAGGCTCCACCTGGACCAAGTGAAGTGTCCAGGGCTGGCTGGGCCAAGGTGAAGCATCAGCATGGCAGCCTCATTGCTGGGGAGGCCTGTTCTCTAGCCCCTTTGATGGCTGAAGAAGCATACTGTGAAGAGGTCCCTAGTGTTTCCCTAACAAGCTCCACCATGAGATCAGAGCAATTGGTTTAAAAAGTGTGGGCTATTATCTACACTCTGGGACCCATGGTTAGATTTCCCCTGACATGGAGCCTTCCTATTCTGCATAGGGAGGTAGAACATTGTGGTGAAACATTTGGATATTAGTAAAATGCAGGTCTGAAACTTAACAGCTTTAATGAGGTATCATTAACTTATAATAAACTACATATACAAATATGTTCATATATATACACATATAATCTCCACAAAACCATCAGTACAACCAAGATGATAATCATATTCAGCACCTCTGAAATTCCCTCCTTTATATTTCTAATCTTCTTTAGTATCTCCTTGCTCTGTCTCCCATCTCCAGGTAACAGCTGAGTTACAATTTTTTTTTATTTTGGATCACTGGGTATTTTCTAGAACTTTTGAAAACTGGAAACATTTGGTGTGTCCTTTTATTTTATTATGTCTTGTTTTCCTCAGCATAATTTGGATGTTGATGTATGTCACTGTGTGCATATATTTTTCATTCCATTCTATTGCTGAGTAAAATTCCAACTCATTTAAATTTATTTATTTTCACTTTATTTGAAAGGCACAGAGAGACATAGAGAGCTCTTCCATCTGCTAGTTCAAACCCCAAATACCCAAAAGAACTGGGGTTGACCCAGGCCAAAGCCAGGAGGTGAAACTCAATGTAGATCTTCCATCTTGAGTCCCTGCCCCCAGGGTGTCCATTGCCAGAAAACAGAGCTGGAAACAGAAGATCTGGGACTCAGTCCTAGAGTCTCTGATTTGGGATAAGGGTATTCCAAGTTTTGGTGTAATTGCTGGGCCAAATACCTGTACAAATTGACCACAATTTGTTTATTATACACTGTTTAAAGGACTTTTGAATTGCATTCCGCTCTTTTTATTTTGTGGTTGTGAACAAAGATGCTATAGACATTTATGCCCAAATTTTCATGAGAACACTTGTATTTATTTTCTTGGGGAAAATACAACTTTTTTTGGGGGGAAACTACAACAATGGAGAGATCAAAAAATGCTGAAGATTTTAGAAGAGCCATGGTCATTGCATTAATGAGTGTGATTACATTTCAATAAAACTTCACTTACAGAAGCATGTGACTCTTGTTTAGGTTAACAGAGAATAAATGAGGGCTCTAGGCTGTCACAAGGGTAGAGGAAGGAGGCATCCTGCCCTCCCCGGGTCCGGTAGCTGCTCAGGCAGCTCTGGGCTGCCATCAAGGGTAGGGGCAGGATGCATCCTGCCCTACCTGGGTCTGGAAGCTGCTCAGCCAGTCTGGATGACAACGGCACTGGGTGAAACCCTCGGACTGCCTGGCAGCCCACTCTGGGGGCTTTGGGTGGTAGATTTTCAGGGATCACACAGGTGAACAGTGCCCTGTGGAGTCATGCCCTGGGGAGGAATTACTGTTGAGGGACATCCTTGGATAAGGCTACCATATGTATAGGTGAGGAATGACTCCAGAAGGATTGTCAATGACAAGGCCACTGTACTTGCAGGTAAGCAAGAGATGGTTTGGAGGGGAGAGATTAGAAGACCTTTATGGGTCAGTCTGATACACAAGCCTACATGGGAATTCTGAGCTGGGGTTGTTAGCATGGAACATTGCTGACTGACAACACCAGCCAACACAAAATCTAGGATTGGGGCCTGTCTGATAGGGTTAGATCTTAGTAACCTGACAGTGAGTGTTGGAATAGTGGATGGGTCACACAAGCCCGGGTCATTTCAGTAACCACCACTCGAGAGATCCAGCTCTGGGGGCAGATTCTGTGGGCCTAACCACCCACCCCCCCATGAAAATCCAAGCCCTGCTGATAAGCTTAAAAGTTGGTTTGGTGAGGAGATGAGCTAGGCATGACCGAGGATTCTGCCAACACTCATGGGTGCTGGGGCTGGGAACAGCCTGGGCAGGTCCAGGCTGCAGCATCACATGTACACCCAAAAACAGGGTTTGGGACAGGTTGGGCCAGAACATCCACCAACTCATACAAAAGTTGAGATGGAGGGGCAGGCTATGCTGGGTGGGGGCCTGGCACCCGCTGGCATATATGAGATCTGGGTCTAGGAGTAAGCCAAGTGGGGGAATCTAGGCAACTCCCCTAGTGGGTCATAGTTCCCACTGGTGAGCACATGGGCCAGGCATGGGTGATGGGCAGGTTAGGCAAGGTAGCACTATCTTTTGGCAAGTATGTGAGTTGGTTTTGGAATGGGGTGGGCCAGGCAGGGCCGAGTAGACCTTAGCCCATTAGCAATGCAGAAACCTGGATGGAGATCATTCTGGGATAGGCTATTATACCTATCGGTCTGAGTCAGCGATGGGAACAGACTGAGCAGGGCCAGGTTTAAGCACCCATCAGCAAGAGTTGGGACTGGGGACTGGCTAGGTCAGGCCAGGCTGCAGCATTAAAAGGCAAAGGCCAAGACAGGCAAGGCGTCAGAGTCACCACTGGCACACACAAGATCTGTGGCTGGGAACAGACATGGTTGGGGAGTTAAGGGGATGCCCTACCTGGGTTGTGGTTCCCCAGTGGTAAGCGCAAGGGCTAGAGTGGGGGACCATGACTGGTCTGGAAATAACTGCAGTCTCCATCAACATGGATATGGACTGGATCTGGGATGGGCCAGATTGGGCTAGACTCCAGCACCCACTGGAGCTTGTGAGAACCAGGATGGGTGCAGGATGGGCTGGGCTAGGCTCTGTCCCTGCTGAGGCATGTGTGAACTGTGTCTGGGTGTGGACCAGGCTTGGCTGGACTGTAACACCAACAGTAAGAACCGGAATGGGTGAGTACCAATCAGGAAAGGCCACTATTCCTGCCAGGATGATAGGTAGACAAAGTAGGGCTGGTCCATGGACCACAATGTATAATAGCAAAGACATGGAAACAACTCAGATGTCCATCAAAAGAGTAGTAGATAAAGAAACTGTGGTGCATCTACTCAACACAATACTACTCAGACATGAAAAGGAATGGAATTTCACCATTTGCAACCAAATGGTTCCGACTAGAGATCATTATGCTCAGTGAAATAAGCCAATCACACAGGTACAATTATCATATCATGCTGTATGCCAACCTTCATGCAAAATACAAGATATATAGATATATAGATAAACATGCATGTACATGTAATTACCTAGAGGAAGTACAAAAGAGACTATCATATCAAAAAGCGAAGATAAAATACAGTATGTATATTTACTTCCAAATCAAAGATGGACTCCCAATGAACTATAAAATTTATCTTGGCAATAGGATGCTAGAGTGTCTGCCATTTTCCATATCTACAATGTCAGGATACACTTAACTAGCAGAATGGTGAGCTTATGACTGTTATTGAAGGACTGTGGGGGAGGGAGTCTGAGAAGGTGAGAACGGGAAATCCCCTAGCCTTTGGAATTGTATCATAAAATAAATAGATAAATGCATGCATACATACATACATTCATGCATGCATATTATTTAACTGGAAATCCTCTTTTAACTAAGGAGTAGAGATGCCTAGTGCTTCATTTAACATACTTGTGTAAGCTTGTGTCTGGATTTTACATTATGTTCCAGTGATTTGTATCTATTTGTTCACTAATATAGTATTGTTTTTATTAGTATGCTGTATTAAGAGCTAAATCAAGATGAGTCTTCTAACTTTATTAAAATGACTTTGATAATAGCTGCTTTTTCTTTCCACATACATTTAAATATTGGCTTGTCTACATCTACAAGCCCATCTGGGATTTTTATGGAACTAACATGTCATGAGTATGTGAAACAGAAGTATAAAATACTGTTGAGGGCCCGGCAACGTGGCCTAGCGGCTAAAGTCCTCGCCTTGAAAGCCCCGCGATCGCACATGGGCGCCGGTTCTAATCCCGGCAGCTCCACTTCCCATCCAGCTCACTGCTTGTGGCCTGGGAAAGCAGTTGAGGACGGCCCAATGCATTGGGACACTGCACCCGTGTGGGAGACCCTGAAGAGGTTCCAGGTTCCCGGCTTCGGATTGGTGTGCATCGGCCCGTTGCAGCTCACTTGGGGAGTGAATCATCGGATGGAAGATCTTCCTCTCTGTCTCTCCTCCTCTGTGTATATCTGGCTGTAATAACATGAATAAATCTTTTAAAAAAATACTGTTGAAAAAATTCAATGACAGATGAGACTGAAACAGCAGATTCGTGAACTTGAAGATGCTAGTATTCCTAAAACGGTCTTTCTCTCTCTATATATATTTAACTCAGTTTACAGAAAAACCATATATGTGTGTGTGTGTGTGTGTGTGTGTGTGTCTATAAAATCTGTGTGTCTGTAGCCAGCTAATCTTTGATAAATGACCTGAAATCAATTCTTGGAAAAAAGAGTCTCTTCAATTAGTGGTGCTAGGAAAATTGGATATACATGTGAAGAAGTATGAAGCAAGACCCCTACCTTACACCTTATACACAAAGAAAACTCAAATTGAATGAAGATTCTAAATCCACAACCTGATATCATCAAATCATTAGTGGACAGCATTTGGGAAACTGCAAAAAAGGCATTAGCATAGGCAGAAAGTTCTTGGAAAAGACTCTAGAAACATAGGCAGTCAAAGTCAACCTATACAAATGGGACTACATCAAACTAAGAAACTTCTGCACTGAAAAGAAACCCTCAACAAAGTGAAGAGGCACCAGTAGAACGCAAGGTGTATACTGGAAGAGAACAAACCAGAATATATGAAGAGCTCAAGAAACCCAACAAAAATATAAGAACTGAGCTAGGACATAGGACAATTTTCAAAGGATGTGATAAAAATCGTTAACAGACATGAAAAATAAAACGCTCAGAATCACTAGCTACCAAGAAAATGCAAATAAAAACCACAATAGGGTTTCCCTAAATTCTAGTTAGAATAACTGTCATCACAATTAAAACAACAAGTCTTGGCAAGGATGTGAAGAGGGCACCCTAATCTACTGTTGGTGGGAATGTAAACTAGTACAGACATTATGGAAGACAGTTTTGAGAGTTCTCAGAAATCTAAAAATGGAACTATGATATGAGCCAGTCATCCTACTTCTGGGAATTTGCCACACATCTACACAAAACAAAATGAAATCAGCTTATGAGAGAGTAATTTGTGCCCTCATGTTTGTAGAAGTTCAATTCACAATAACTAAGATATGTAATCAATCCAGATGTCCAACAGGTGATGAGTGAATTACGAAAAAAATATATACATAAAATACATATATACAATCTTTCTAATATCTGTCCTATGAATTCTGGCTACTGTTTGCTCCCTGAGTGCTCAACAGCATCTCTTTAAGGCAGAGACCACAAGGCTTTGCCTGGTCCCTCACTCCTTGCATTGGAGCCTGGATACTCTCTCTATGCAATAAACTGAAACATTCCGGGTTCATTACATTCATTTTCTTTCTCTCAACAATCCTAGTTCTTTGCTGCCTGGTGTGCAGGCCATGCAGCCATGGTTCCCTATAATTTGTCTGGCTATTTTAGTCATTTAATTTGGGACGATAAATATGTTTACTTAATACTAGTCAGAAGTGCAAGCTGAAGTCTATGGTCATTCTCTTTCTTCATCTCACAAACCTTGAATCCTATGAAATTATATATAATTGGAAGAATTTTGTGGAGACAGCCTTCAGCCCAAAGCATACGCATTTGAATTATGGGTTCCATGTTCAGCAAGTACCACCCTGTTGAAGCTCACCAATTCCAAGTTTGACCTGATGTTGGGTTCTAATCTTGACCTTTGTCTCTCCCAAGTGTCCACTGGGCCATGGGCTGTCGGTATGCTCATGATGCTAACTTTGTAGGTGAGGTTCTTCTGGTCAAATGTGTTTATTCTGAGGATTTTATAAGGCTCTACCCTCTATTTTTATGTAAATGTTTTCATATATTTCCTCTACACGGTAGTCCATGGGCAGCTGGTCTTTACCATGGTACCTCTCTGGTTTGCATGAATACATTTTGGGAAAACTTGTCTATAAACATCAAGAGCCAGAATTCGAAGTATAAAACATGTTGATGCTATCTCTGGTCTCTGAGAGATGGAAATCTTGGATCCTGTTCCCTTGGATGAACATATGTGGTCATTTTCCTGGGGTCCTCCTGCAATAGGCACAGTTCCTGCAGCCCTTCTCCTGCAGCCTGGCTCAAACGACTTGTTGAGGTCAAAGGCCTGGATGCACCCAAACTAAACGGCAAGGTTCACATTGATACATTTGTTACGTGTTCATCAACCTCACGGGGATGAAAGCTCACCGTTTTTTCTCCCGTGGTGGACTATATCTAAAGGGATGCATAATGGAAGTATAGCAGAAATTAATATGCTCATAGGTAGAAACAGAGAAAAATATGTCCCCAGGCACGCAGTACAAGGATGGGCTCTCAGCGAAATGGCAGATAATCTTCATTGTTGGGAGACTCCTCAATGGCAGTATGATGGACTACTGAGGGTACACAGAAGACACCTATTGTAAGACTCGAGGGAAGAACAACGGGGAACGGAGGGAACATGGCGGGGGGGACCCCAGGGCCTGTTAAACTGTTATAATATCTGCTCAAATAAGATTACTTTCAATAAACAATAAAAAAGCCCTACTTTCATTCTGCTTTCACTTGATCTTAGCCAAAAGGTCAAGAAGTGATTGCTTTTAAATAGGATATCTTTTTTTTTTAAAAGATTTATTCATTTTATTACAGCCAGATATACAGAGAGTAGAGACAGATAGGAAGATCTTCTGTCCGATGATTCACTCCCCAAGTGAGCTGCAACGGGCCGATGCGCGCCGATCCGAAGCCGGGAACCTGGAACCTCTTCCTGGTCTCCGACACAGGTGCAGGGTCCCAATGCATTGGGCCGTCCTCAACTGCTTTCCCAGGCCACAAGCAGGGAACTGGATGGGAAGTGGAGCTGCCGGGATTAGAACCAGCGCCCATGTGGGATCCCGGGGCTTTCAAGGCGAGGACTTTAGCCGCTAGGCCACGCCGCTGGGTCCTAAATAGCATATCTTATTGGTAAGTTTTGAAGAGCAGGGATACTACATTATTTGGATTTCAAGTTAGCACTCACTGTATCTGGTAGTGGGACAAGTACCAGAACAGTTACTGTGATAACGGGTCACACATAACATTTCAGGAACCCCTGGAGATAGGACTTTGCTGATAATCGTATCTCATCCACAGGGGAGGCACTTAAGCCTCTTAGCCTTAGCAATGCTGCAAATGCTGCATGTGGAAAAGTCGGAACTAGCAGCAAGGTGAAGTAGTGCAGTGCCAGCTACTGCCTTCTTTTCTTTCCTTCATTTACTTATTAGATTTTAGAAAAAGTACAAGTGAGAAGAAAATGAATGAAAAGATACTGCAGGAAAGTTATTCTAGGGGCGTGGCTATAGATTCCAAGAGCGAAGGAATAAAATAAAGCTGAAACTAGAACAGAGATCTCATTTCCAGAGTTATCTTAGACTCTTGGATGTGTATCAACTACTTGGAGCTTGCTTTTTATATGATCAAAAGCCCTCCGCTTAAATAGTGAAAATATTTTCTGGTTTAGCTTTCTCTCTCAGTTAATTTCTAGAATCAGAAGTTGATAATTGTTGATTCTAAAATAGCTGGTAGAATGCCACTGATATTTAGGAAGATTACAAGTGGCAGACATCTTCCGAAGCAATTAGCAAAGTTTGATCAGGGTTTGTATCATTTCTGTTAAAACAGCAGCTGCGCAAGCAGTGCCAAGGAGATAACCTTGTATGGTCTGTTGTGCACGTAAGCTGATTATGTTTTGGGGTATTATTAAGACTTCATATGGAAATGTAAAAGCACTTCCTCATTTCTGTAGCATGAGGAACCAACACATGCAACCAAGGAAATGAGATGCAATTTCTTGAAATTTACTATTGTGGTGGTGGAGATTACTTAGATGTTCACGAAAACTGTTCTGTGTATATGGATGAGTTACATATCTTAGCCTCTTGTGTGCAGTTAGGTTCATGTGACGTACATCTCACATAGGAATGTGTGTAGAAGTGACCCTGCCTTCTCCACTGGACTCTCCTTTGTTGCTTTCTTACTCTCTGATGGTCAATTCTGTGTCAGCTTGGCTAAACCATTACCATCTCTACCCAGTTGTTAAATAAAATGCCAATCTAGGAATTGATGGGAAAGTTGTTTATAGATGCATTTAGTAACTGCAATAAATGGAGAGAGGAAATGTGGTGTATACATATGATGGAATATGACTCATTTATAGAAAGGATGAAATCTTGACATTTGCAACATGGATGGGACTGAAGGTCATTATGCTAAATGAAGTAAGGCAAGCACAGTAAAATAATACAGAATATAATTCATATATGGAGTCACAAAAAAGGGAGTTCTCATAGAAGTTGAAAGGACAATGGTGGGAGGAGAACTTTATGGTGCAGCAGGTTGGGCTTCTATCTGGGATGCCTGCATAGTGTAATGAAATGCCTGGGGTGAAGTTTTCTTTTGGTTGGGCTTCCTGTTGATGTTCTAGGGTAGCAATAGAGGATGACTCTAGTACTTGAGTCCTGACCAACCACATAGGAGGCCCAGAGGAATTCTGGCCTTTTGACTCTGGTCTAATCCAAGCTCCATTAAGGGCACTTGAGAAGTAAACTGGTGAATTGATGATCTCTCTCTTTCTCTGTCATTTGGCCTTTCAAATGAACAAAAATAAGCAAATCAATATTTTAAAAAGCATAATGGTGTTCCAGAGGCTTGGGGAGAGTAATAAAAAGTTGATTAAATGGATTAAGTACTAGCTACGTCAGAGTGCCAGGTTCTGATGTCCTATTATACATTGAAGTGGTCATAGATATGTACTACTTTTGGTATTATATTGACATTTTTAAATGAAATGCTTAATTTTTCATTGTTTTGGCTATGGTAGACATCATTTGTGAATTCCATTGTTGGATAGAATTTAACTTTTATCTGTTACTTCAACTCTCCTCCAATCATATTTCTAATGCAGCTACAGCACAGTTTTTCAATAGCTAATATTTGTTTGAAAATGATATTGGTTATTTTAATATTATTCTCTACCAGTTATATGCTATGATTCTCTCTCCTTTTTTGGGTAACTCTTTGTTTTGCCAAGGCTTGGTAACTGCTTTATTTTTTTCACTTACTTAATTTTCAAAGTGTACCTATATTTTATTTCTTTTACCTCCCAAATGTTCGCAATCATCCTAGAGTCAAGCCAGGAGTCAAAAACTTACGTTCCCATGTGGGCTAGAAGAACCCCGTCATTTGAGCTGTCACAACTGCCTGCTGTGGTCTGCAATGGCAGGAAGCTGGAGTCAGGAGCTGGAGCCAGACATTGAATCAAGGTGCTCCCATATGCAGAGTTGAAATCTTAACCACCTGACAAAATACCTGTCTCAGCATTTGATTTTTAACATTATTTTTGCTTGTTTAATGCACTCTGACAGGTCTGTAGTAATGTCGCATAGTAGTAGTAATTTTATTTCATTGTAGTTTGAATATTTTGTATTTGATCAAATGCTTGATGATGTTGAACATCTTTTCATATATTTTTGTTTGCCATCTGTATATCCTCTGGTGAAATGTCTGTTCATATATTTTGCTCATGTTCTAATTGCAGTGTATTTTTGTATTTTTTGTTTTTTGCTATAGTTTTGACTAAAACATATTTTGAATTTTATTCTGTCTATTGCCATGAAATAGCTGAAATTCTTTTCATTCTGAAAAAGATAAATAGACAGATGTTGATCTATTATATGGAAATGATGGTTTCTCTTTATGAAGTTATTAAGCATAAAGAATTTGTAAAGAGTTTTATTTGGGAATCTGAATTTTTATATTTTGGAAACCCCTTGTTTTGTTTTCTGTTCACTTTTCATTTTCTGCTACTGAGGTTTTTTTCAGCTGTCCAATAAATTATGATTCAGACCTGGTCCTCCCAGCACAAAGCACAAAGGAAAACCTATATATCATACAAATAAATCTGTAAAAATGGTGATTCAGGGTAATAAACTCTTTAATCCTTTTATCTTGACAGGCATACTTTCAAAACAGTGACAAGAATAAGAATAAAATTATGCAAATCTGTTTTTTATATAATTGCATCAGAGAATCAAAACCGATTCAAATATTATAGTCTATTTCAGGATGGATGAGTAACAAAACAATGGATAAATTGTTTATCTTAGAAATAGCTTTTCTTGCCTTCATTTCAGCAGATGTAATATGCTGTCAGAAAGATTTTTACATGCGTTATTTTACAATAATATCTAAAGAATTGAAAATAGTTGTGGCTGCATCCAAAGCTTATGTAATCTCAACCGATTTTATTAGCAAATGTAAGTTCAAGTGAATGTAAAGAAGTAAAAGTTTTATGTTTCATGTCTATTGTCCAGAAAATAGTCTTACTCTAGATATTGAGGTTGCATTTTTATGGTTGTGCATCATTATATTAGAATTAGGTAAGAATAATAGAAGTTAATAAACCTCATGTTTAGTGTTTATGAAACATGGAGATCTCTAAAATAGCAAGCCAGAGGAGGGGCCACTTGCCTCTACACTGGGATTCTGCTTGTGACTAAGCACAGCAGTCTAGGGGGTAGATAGTGAAGTCTTGTCAGCCTGTTGACTTCCTCTGTGTGAACAGATATAAATCTTCCCTGTGTTGCATCCAGATGTCAGCACTTTGGCATCTTCTCCAAAATTAGTTCATTTTCTCCAGAGAATTCTCCAATCCCTCTGGCTGCTAGGATGATGGAAGCAAAATATGTTCTTGAATTCCGACACAATCCCGCTGAGTTGGATCATGTTTTACATACTGATTTTCTCCTGTTCCTGGTTTCATTTCTTCAGAGCAAAATCTCTTGGACATGCAGTAACTTCTCACACAGGCTTTCAGCTGAGCCTCCTGTTGGCGAATTCCCCCGCTTTTCCCTCGTACTTCTAAATCTCCAGTTTTCTGTGGGAACTTGACTTATTGCCTCTTGATATTCCCCTCTGACATCCTGTGTCTTTTTGTTCTGGATTAATGTGGTTATTACTTTTCCATGCACTTAGTATATTTTAAAAATCACATAAAGGGAACATAAAGGTCTGGTCTGCCCCTACCCCAACTCTGGGTCTCCAGTGAGAGTGGTGTCCAGCAGGGGGTCCTCCACATTCCCCCTACCAGGTTTGCCCCCAGTTTTGCACTCCCCTCACTCCCAGTTCTCATATGTGCTGGTTGGGTGCTGCAGCCCAGTCTGGCATGGCCGACTTTGCCTTGGCATTTGCCAGTGGGTGCTGTAGCCTGGCCTGGCCCACCCCCAGGTCCAGCTCACGCTGATGGAGGTTACAGCCTAACCTAGCCCAGCAGGCACCCAGTCCCAGCCATAGTAGGTACTGGTATGTTTTGCGACCAAACCCAGCCCGACTCACACTCTATTCTGGTGCTTTGATTCGCCAGTGGGTGATATGAACTGTTTTCCTGGTCCGTACCCTATTTGTGCCAAACGTATGCCAGTGGGTACCTTTCCCTGGCCTGGTCTGGGCTGCTCCCTATAGTGGTTCTTGCACTCACCTGCAGGGACTGTGACCTGACAGAGAAGGAAACTGATGTCATTTTTAGAACTTTTAACCTCCCTGTAAGTGGTAATGCATTTTATTAGGTAATGTCTGCTTAAACTGGCATAGCTCTATCATAACGAATTTAAGTAAGTACTGCTTCAATAGTAATGGGGAAATTTGTTGGAAAGTGTGTCAGGGCTATAGTAGGAAACAGAATACACTCAATATTTCAAATAAAGGGTAACAAAAGGAATGCTCATATAGGTAGATGCAAAGTTAAAGAAACAAATAGATGATAAAGCCCAACAATATTGGGAAGTCACTGCTGATGAAATAAAAACAGTGATAGTGTCTAGTGAGAGTAACAATTTCATGGGAGCGATTACCCGGGGTTGTTGTGGAGTGATAGAAGCAGTGAAGGCAACAAAGCGTGTAGGGAAGAAATACTCTGGATTCTCTTACCTGTATGTACCTCCTGAGGAGCTGCACATGTGTCACATCAGCTTCTTCCACCTGAACTGAGGAAATTAGACAACCAAAGTGATGTGACTTCCAGTTGGTGAATCCTTAAGAACTTTTTAAAATAAAACATTAGCTCAGAAACGACATCAAAAGCTTAAGAAGAACTTATTTCAGATGCACAAAAAAATCACAACTTTGCATTATGTAAATAGTATTGTTATTAAATGAATCTGTGAAGTCAAAAAAGTAAGCTATTGGTTTCTTATTTCAGGTTTTTAAATTTGGAAATTACCTACTTTAATCCAGGCATAGCAATAACCATAGACAAAGAGGAAGTAAAAGAGAAAGTGCTAGAGATTCATCTTACACTATTGCATCCTAGTTCTTTAGTGTTTCTATATTGTTCTTAGATTTAGTTTATGAATTCTACCTCTGTGCATTGGAGTGTTGTGTAGTAACTAACACAGATACATCCAGCCCATGAAATAACTCATTGGGAAAGAAATCAAAGTCTATTTGGACTTCTGCTACAACTAGGACCCACAGATTCAACTGTGGAACTGTCTGAAGTATGTTAATATCAGATTAAGGAGGAGACTTATGTCTTGACATTGAGAGAAAGCACGGTACACACTTGCCTTCTTTTTCTAATTTTATTATTTCACCACACATCATTATCAACCAACACTACAATGTGGAAAGTCATTGGAGCTAGATACAGCAAAGCAGCCAAGTACAACCTGCAAAGGATTTTGAAAGTGATTATAATTAAGTTGCTACATTTTCAGCAAAAAGTACAAATGAGGACTCAAAGTAGCATCTGTTTTTCTTTCTTCCAGCCCTGTGCAATGTTGTGTTGTGCATTATTCAATCACTCAGAGCAAGTGTAGTTGTTCATACATACGTTCATTCAACACATACTTACGCCTGATAAATATTTACTACAGAAGTATGATCAATGTCAGCAACAGTTTTTGGAGCAGATGTTGTTTTTGGAATTTGATAGTCATTACATAGATGACAAGAATATAATACATTTTTGCCCCTAACACCTGATGACTATAATTTTCTTGAAGTCTTTAAACAGTTTTCACATGAAATATTTTCTATTTTTAACTGCAGTTCTGAGGGCAGATAGGAAAGAAATTGCCTCCAAAGTGAAGCAGTAGAAATCTGCTTTGAGTGACTCACTTAAGATCTAGGCTTGTGAACAGTGGAGTAGGCCATTGTGCATCAAGTTTTGATCCTCAAGTTCAATATTTAACAACTAAATAACCAAAGCAGTACTGGTAGGGTTCATTATTGTCACTTCCCCTTTCCAGAACATCAAGTGCTGAACTTTTCCATTTTTCAGGTGTGATCTTAGCAAATGACAATGTAACATTTCCCAATTCATTTCCTAAAGCATAGTTGGCTTCATCTTGAAGGAGGAAGGTCAGAGATGCCTAGCCATGATGCTTCAAGTTGAAGTCCGTGACAGGTACTGAGGCCTGGGGTCACAGGAGATTGAAGAACTGGATCCCTTCAACGGAGGCTTCCCTGTCCTTTTGCTATGCACTGCTTGTCTGATTCTGGCCTAGGCAACCTAAAATAAATGCACTGTTTCTGTGAAACCACATAGCTTTTTATAAAATTAGTTTTTAACAGCTGTTCCATTTTCCCTTGATGCTTCTGACTGGACAGGAATTTCCAAAAATGCTATGTAAGAATAGGGCACAGAAAATATAAGAATATCACATGGTAGCATGGCCCTCAGCTTTGCTGTAGCGGAACATGGACAGCTTTCTTAAGATTCCTCAAATTCCATAGTGAGTTTCATATAAGCTAAAGTAAAACTACACAAACAAAAGAAAGCACATTCAATTTTAGTTAGGACTAAAAAGTAAAACAAAAATAAGCAGAACATGATTCAAGCTTTCTCTTGAGGTGCCTGCAAGTCTTGCAGTAAAGATATTGGTCTAAATAAAGTCATATTTGTGTCTGGTGATGTAGATAGGTTATATTTCTAAATATTTTGTGTGCATAACTGGTGGAAGATATCATTGCATGTTTATTTTTAAAAACTTTATGCTTTACATCATGTTTACTGACCCTGAAACATGCTACATTCTCATCTTATTTTTAGCAAAAGAAGAGTCAAAAGCCCGAATCTGTTTGCTGTTCTGAAGTTGCAAACTGCTCTTTCCTGGTCCTGACAAGTTATGAAGAAGGCATCCTTTACAAGAGGGAATATGATGTGGTGCTTTTGGCCAGGGCAGGCAACAGAGCTTTTTCTGCTTAGTCTGGGCTGGAATGGACTTATCAGAGTAGTAAGTGGCTGATGGGATTAGTGGGGTGTTTCAGATTGAGCCCTCAAATTCTCCCTAACAGCCCAAGGGCCTGGAAGGTGCTATGAAGTGGGGGAAGCTTTTGGTGCTAGAATCAAGTCAACCTGCCACACACCAGGCGCCAAAAGCAAGTAGGAAGTTCTGCAATAAGGCAATAAGTTACATTAACATGGCCCACATTTGATGTAAAGCTGTAGTTGCAAAGCAGTATGGGAAACATGGTTGTTTAGCTTTCTAGCAGAGAACTCAGTAATACACATCTGTCACACTTCTCTCATATACAACAGAAGTTAGTGGATATGAAACAGTAAGGACAATGTCTTGTGGTAGCCCTTCTGTAAGAAATGTTAGTTATTATTCTGATGAGTACTTGTGGGGTAAACCTTAGAAAAGTTTAAATACACCTTCCATGAGTGTGGATTTGGTGGCAAACAAAAACTTGGATCATTCATTAGGAAGAACCAAGATTCCTCTGGCTGGGCCTTCCAAGGGCTGAAAGATATATAAAGTTAGTACAAAGCATTCTTTGCTGCTTTCCTAAAGAATTTAGAAGGCAAAGGAGATCACACACACACACACACACACACACACACACACACGCCGGCCTCATGGCTCTGGATAGCAGTCCTAACATAACCCCAGCTCTTCCCCAACCCAGGATCATGCACAGGTGTGTTTGACCTCCCTCAGCCTTCCCTGACAGCTCCTTTCTGAGTGGGCAACCCTTCTCCTGATCCCCCAGAAGAGCCTATGCTTTCTTTAACTAAGTGTACTGTGCGGGGAGGGGGGGGGAAATCTCTGCTTTCATCTTGTGAGTAACTGAACAGATTTGCTCTATGCTTGGCCATATCCTTGGAGGTGAGACTTGGGCAGCAGGCAGGGGCTGTTGAGCTGGTGTGCTGGTGTTTCTGGGAAGAGTGCCCTCAGGGTGGCTGAACCAGTGTTAGGAAAGCTGTACTGTTGAGAGAACCCCTCAGATGCTCTTAGGGCTCAGCAGGGAACTGTGTCACTAGGGTAAACTAGCTTTTGGGGTGACATGGGAGTTGCAACCCTACACATTAAGCAATAAAATTGGAGAAAGAGAAAGATGCTTCTTCCTCCAGCCCTTGCACTCTCCTTCTGGCACCCCCAACTCACAGAAACTAAAAGGGAGTCTGTGAGCAAAGTGTGAACTGGGTTTGCAGTCTCACCGCCAGGAGGGCATAGAAGGGTGAGTTTAGAGTTGAGAAGCAGTAGCCTAATAAATGACACATTTCTTAAAATCTTTCATTTACATTTAAAATGTAAGATACAGATTAAAATGTTAAACAGTGGATGAATGGATAAACAGAATCTGGTAGGTAAATGGGTAGGGTTTCAGTTTTGCAAGGTGAAGATGTTCTAGAGATTACTGCACATCAGCAACATGAGTACCCGATGTGTCACTGAACTGAACACTTAAAAATGTTGAGATGGTAAACTTATGTGGTTTTCCTTTTATCCCACAATTCAAGATTCATGGGAGTAAAGCACTTGCACTTAACACTGAAGCTTGGTGGGTTCTTTCCTTAGCTTAGAATAAAAATATAAAGCCAGGAAATAAGCGCAAGCACAACAGAATCTTTATTCAAGGCAAAATGAGGGCCTGGCGCTGTACCCTAGAGGATGAAGTCCTTGCCTTGCATATGCTGGGATCACACATATGGGCACTGGTTCATGTCCTGGCAGCCCCACTTCCCACTCAGCTCTCTGCTTGTGGCCTGGGAAAACAGCTGAGGATGGCCCAAAGCCTTGGCATCCTGCACCCGCGTGGAAGACCTGGAAGAAGCTCCTGCCTCCTGGCTTCAGATTAACTCAGCTCTGGCCACTGCAGCCACTTGGGGAGTGAATGATTGGATGGGAGATCTTCCTCTCTGTCTCTCTTCCTGTCTGTATATCCGACTTTCCAATAAAAATGAATAAAATCTTTGGAAAAAAAAAGCAAAATGATAGGAAAGTGCTGCCCAAAGAGCCCCACTATGAAGTAGGGAAATGGAGTGTCTGACCACACACTGGCTTTAGGGAAAACTGCTTGATTTTTTAATCCTTGTTCTCTTTGTCACTTACATTATGACAGGTGTTTATTTAATGCTTAATTCTCAGAATCAAAATAAGAAAGGCAAGCAACTATTCATGAAATATGGTTACAAAGTGAGAGACCATCCCTTTACAGAAAGACATTCTTTTCTGGTCACTTTTAAGATTCTCCATCAATAGAATGGTCCAAAATAAAACAAATGATTTAGGAAATCAGAAAAAATATTCTAATTAGGCTTGCAGGACACAATAAAATCTCTTTATCAAAAGCTGTATGTAGCAGTGCCAGGTTTTAACTGCCTGTTGGAGTCAGTCTTTGCTAGGCTGCCTCATAAACTTTAACAGTAAATATCCCATTATTGGTCACTTGGATGGAGAGTGATAGAAGGGAATGGAGTTGTTTGGGCTTGAAACATATCCTTGGCCAAATGTGTCTTAGACATGCAGTGCAGGGAGGGCCTGGAAGTCATGAAGCTTTCACCCCCTCTTGAGGCTGTTTTACATTAAAATCATTCCAGACAGATTAGATGGGTGCCCCTTCAGAAAGGGAAGGGGTATCCCACAGCTCTGTTTCACAGCTAACCCCATGGTTGACAAAGCTTGCCCTCAGGGTCTTTGTGGTTAGTCCATGTCTCCTTAGCTATGATGTTCTCTTCTTCCTGACCCTTTTCTGTCTACGTCATTAGTGGAGATCGAAACCAGCTGCCCCCTCTTTCTGCTTTTACTGCTCCTGTGTGGGAGACCTGGATGAAGCTCCAGACTCCTGGCTCCGGATTGGCTCAGCTCAGCCATTGCATCCACTTGGTAAGTGAATCAATGGACAGAAGATCTTTCTGTCTCTCCTCCCCTCTGTATATCTGACTTTCCAATAAGAATAAATAAGTAAATAAGTCTTTAAAAAAGAAAATATAAAATGCTAATACATAAGTTCAAAGTCAGTTTCTTTGGGGAAAAATCAGTAAAATTGACAGACTACTGTCTAAATTATGAAGAAATCAAAGATGAAGCACAAACACACAAATTAATAGTCATGTTCAGAAGAGACCGTTAAAAATCATGAGAGACTACTTTGCACAACTTCTTGAAAATAGACTTCAGCAGTGTAAATTTATGGCATTATGTATTCTAATGGTAGATATTTAAAAAAAAACTAAATAAATCAGTCCATTATTAAGTACAGATGCTTTCACATGGGAGGTTATTACAACCTTAAAGGTAAATGAATCTTCATAATATTTAAATTCTTCAAAAGCACAGTTTTGAAAAGATCTTTCAAATTCCATGGAGTAAGTTGATACTCAAACCTAACAAAATTTCTTTCAAACCATGAAACTACAGGTCTTAGTTTATTTGTATTGTTCTAACAAAATCCCACAGCCTGAGTGATTTAGGGCAGAATTCATTGCTTTTGTTTGGGGACTGGTTAGATCCATCCTTGGTCTATAGATTCGTAGGGGAAAGCAGGTAACCTCAAGCCTTTTTTTCTTTTTTTGGTAAGGACATCATGATTTAATTACTTCCCAAAGGCTCTACTTCTTCCTACCATCACCTAGGTCAATGGATTAAAACATGAATCTTGGGAGAAGACAATACATTAAGACCACAATGCTTCAGAAAATAAAATATTTTGAAGACGTATTAGCAATAAGAATCCA
Organism: Ochotona princeps; assembly: GCF_030435755.1. NCBI lineage: Eukaryota > Metazoa > Chordata > Mammalia > Lagomorpha > Ochotonidae > Ochotona > Ochotona princeps. The sequence goes on from NC_080836.1 coordinate 73,601,051, forward strand.
ATATCAAAGAATATGTTATAATCAGATGATTGGTTTTCTTAAAATGGTTATGTGATTATTATTTCAACAGAAATAAGGCCAAAAAAGTCTATGGTCATCTCTGTAGTTGCAAAAAAAATGGAATTTGATAAAATTTAGCACTGGTTCAATGAAACAAAAAAAATGATAGTTTCTGAATGGATTGAAACATGTCTATTAGAGCTTAAATCCATTTTTATTAAATGGGTAAACATCAAGGGATTTCCTTTTAATAAGAAAAAAGAGCAAGACAAGGTTTTACATCTTACTATGTTGGAGGAAGCAGACAATGAATTTACATAAGACAAAGAAATTTGAGATGTAAGAATTAGATTGTGCAAGCCAAGCCATGGCTCTTTGTAGATAATAGGATTGTGTATCTGGACAGTCACCCTGATGGGAAACCTGCCAGAAACACAAGAGAATCTAGCAAAGGAACAACCTACAGACTCATCACCATGTGGAGCCATTGCTTTCAATGCCAGCATCCTCTATCAAGGTTTCAGTCCTGTAGCTTTGCTTCTGATCCTTGTCCCTACTTAAGTACTTGGGAAAGTGGTAGAAGATGGCTCAAGTGCTTGGGCCTCTTCCACATGCTTGGGAGATCCTGAGTTCTAGGATTTGGGCTTCAGCCTGGCTCTCGCCCTGATGGTTGTTGCAGCCATTCGAGAAGTGAACCAGTAGATAGTAGGTGTTTCTATCTCTCCCTCCATCTCTGTTAGTCTTTAGCACAAATAAATCTTTAAAAATAGAAGTCTTCACACAACATTAAACAAAAAATCAAATCAACAGGCAAATATGTATTCAACACCCACATCATTCATTTTATCTTTATCTCCAGGTTCTAAGAGAGTTCTGAGCAATAGTATTCACTTCCTTTTGTGAATTCTTATGTTCAGAATGGTTTTTCTATGACTTTTGTATTTAGGGACAGTTTGATAAAATATGTGATATTTGACTTACCTTTTATTTTCTTAAATCACTAAGATAGGCTGAATACATATGCCTTGTAGCAAAAGTGTTGTTCTGGAAAAGTGTGATGCAATCTGATTTTTCTGCCCGTTAAAAGTGATTTGGTCTCTTTGCCTGGATGCCCATACTCTAATTAGTTTTCCTAGACTGTGTTTTGATGTTTGACTGTCTGGTTTGATTTTGTTTTAGATAGATAAAGCATCCTTTAAACATGGAACTTCAAATTTTCTTTTAATGCATTTTATTGAATTACAGAGCTTGTGCTGGGTCCTGTTATATGTACAGTGAGGGCTCTTCGCCTGGTTTTCTATTGCTTTTCTCATATATTTTATAATATTTTCTTGTCTTATTCTCCTTTGTTTTAAAAATATTCTTCTTTTTCATTTCCTAATTCTTTTAAGGCCAAATTTTTTTCTGTTGTACTTCATCTAGGTTGTCTATATTCCTGACATGTCTTATTGTTAGTTCTTATTTTTCTGTTCTGTCCTCTTCTTTTATTCAATCATCTCATTTTCAAAGAGTAGTATAATTTAATGTAGTACACTTATAGTGTAAATTGTTTTAGCTTGCTTTAAAGTATTTCACATTTGCATATAATTTTCTGCATTCTCTTTGTTATTTGTGGTAACATTCTCCTGCTTTTTATTTACATTCTACTTCTAATAACTTCATTTATTTTGCTGGCACTGTTTAACTGTCTTATGCTAACCTGAACCTTTGAGAAGGGGAGGTTAAGTAGTTGAAATAGGATTTCTTTTTCTTAGTTTTGTGTCTCCACGTCCATCATTTTAGTTATCATGAATGTTTCAAAAAACTATGCCCTTGTGATTAAGTCCTATTCCCTTCCCAGTGATGGGGAGGGAGAGGCAGTTGGCATTCTAGAGCAAATAAACTATTTGTTAAGGGACTTTAAATGGATTAAAGTTGTTCCAGGTATGCAGCTACCCATTATCACAGCTTATAGGCATTGAAAATTCAATAACCTTAAAAATCATTCTTTTCTTTCTTTTTTTTTTTTTTAATTGAGTCTGATAAAACAGAACCTTGTGCTGTTCAACCAGGAGCGATTTTGGGCCTGAGGGAACATTTGGTGATGCCTGGGGGTATTTGGAGGTGGTGATGCTACAGCTGTGTATCTGGCAGGGATTGTGCTCAACATCTCAAGAGACACAGCAGAGCACTCACAGTCAAGGATCACTAGGTCCCAGATGTTGGCGGAACTGAGGCTGAGAGCCTGTCCCTAGTCACACGCTTTCATGCCAACATGCTGTACTGCGCCTTTGTATTCATTTGCCATTCTCCTATCCCTTGAAGTAAAACCAGTACAATTTTAATAATATTTCCATAGCTAACTTGTTTGAAGGTTTTTTGTTTGTCTGGGGTTCAGCCTGGGATTCTGGGAGTGAGCATGATTAATTGCTGAACATATTATGCTACTTTACTTTGTAGCTCTTTTTTTCTTTTTTAAGATTTATTTATTTTGATTGGAAACTCTGATTTTACAGAGAGAGAAACAGAAAGATCTTCCATTCTTTGGTTCACTCCTCAGATGGCTACAATGGCCAGAGCTGAATCGATCTGAAGCCAGGAGCCAGGAGCTGCTTCCAAGTTTCCCACACAGGTACAGGATCCCAAGGCTTTGGGCCATCCTCTACTGCTTTTCCAGCCCACAAGCAGGGAGCTGGATGGGAAGTGGGGCAGCCAGGACATTAGTCAGCGTCCATATGGAATCCTGTCCCATGAGAGCAAGGTGAAGATTTAGTCACTAAGCTATCGCACCTGGGCCCTGTTGTTCTTGAAAATCTGTTTTGCACAGCATGTCTTTCTTTCCCTGTCACAAAAGAAGCTTTTTTTTTTTTAAACTAATGCAGTGCTTCATTCTGAGTGAACATTGGACAGCAGCTTCCTTTCCTTCTTCTGATACCAGAAAGGGTAAGCAGAGAGCATCTGGTGAGGTGGAAGACAGCAAAAGCTGGGTGGGGAGGAAACACCTGTAAGAGAAGACAGGGGACATGAAAGATAGATGGTGAAAATGGTGTGTCCAAGCTTATCTCTTGTCAAAATACCTAGAAGGTGAGTGAATGCATTGGATCTTTATTCTAGTAAAATGGTCAGTGCTGTAACTAGTAGCCATGAGTTTACAAAAATGAGAAGGAGAGAGGGAAAAAATGTTACAGAATTGTTTGAATGAAGCCTGAAAGTCTCCTTCCCTCATAATTTCACCTAAAAAGGGAAATATTTTTCAAACACAATTCATTTAACAGAGATTCTTATTACTTAAAGACATAATACATTGTCTTCCTTTACAAACAGTGAGAAAATAATAATCAAAATCTTATATATTCAGTGTTGTAGAAAGTTGATGTGGGTGCTGAGAAAGAATGTCTTCAAGAATCCTTTCCACTAAAGTGGTGACTTCATGTGTCTTCATTTTTCTTGAAGAAAGATGAGAACATTGGAAAAAGTATGAGATGCTGAAAATACACTTTTCCATTCATCAACTTCTATAAAAAGTTGATAAACCTAACTAAAAGTGTAGTCAAATATCTAGGTATCTAAGATCAATACTTGTGGGATTCAAATCTTAAAATCTTATTTTAAAAGTAATAGCACCCTGCGATTTTTCCTTGAGCAGCCCATAGCCAGTAGGCTTGGACATCCTAGCCAAAAAAGCATTGAATCATCTGAAAAATTCCCTAGTTCCCCAGTCAGCAAGCTTCCCTTCAGTTTGCGTCCAATGTTTGTCCTCTTTTTACTCATTTCAACTGATTTCTAGAAATAAAACCTTATGATTTGTTTTTTGACACATTGGAGGCTACATTGTTATATCTTACTCAGCCTTTTTTCTTTTTTATTACGAATTTTTAATTTATACAACTGAATGTATTTCATGTTTTTCATGACACAGATTTAGAAGCATAGGGATTCCTCCCAACTCCTACCCTTCTCCCTTCCTATATTCTCCTCTTATTATTTTTCCCAAGTTATTACAATGACATAATCATTCATTTCACAGTAACAGGCTTCATTTTCTGATATGCAAATATATTATGACATGGCAAGTGGCAGAAAAGGAAAGAAATAATATAAAAGTATAGTAAGGAATAAAAATGGAAATCTGACGATTATTCAGTTATCTATTAGCCTTTTTACAGATTGATAGACATTGGCCACACTTCCAAAGCAACTCTGAAGGTACGAGAACAAGAGTGTAATTTGAAGGAGCCCATTTTCCTATCATGCCCCGTAAGGGCAATGCAGTCTTGTTAAAGCAAAATTAGGATATACAACTCTTTTCAAGCAAAAAATGACAATTCTTTGAGGAGAAGAAAAATAGTAGTTGCTTATTTTCCCTAAAACATAGTAAAGAGAACAGCACTAAGGATGTGATGAAGAATAAGAGTAGCATGTCTGCTTTCTAGAAATGTGAGTTTAAAGGTTAATACTAGGACAAGACCGTGTGAAATGTGATCTGATGGGAAAGTGGTGAGATGTTGGGACTGTAGAACAGGGCCACTAACACAGGGGACTACGGCTGCTTCCCAGGAAACGACTTTCTATGCCTTGACTTCCTTTTCATTGTGACATCTAAGTCATTATGGCAATGATGTAGTTAAGGGCCCATTGCTCCAAACAGCACAGGAAACAAACTTAACAGTTTTGGCTACATTTCTTACATTTATGGGTATGCACCTATATTGCAATATGGATATGTCTCATGTGGAAATTGATAAGTAACAAAGCAGCTGTATATCAAAATATTTATGGAGAAGTGGGGAAATGACTTGTCTTCCTTTAGCTCTATAATCCACTCTTGGGGTCATGCTCAATAGCTGGCTAAATGGACTGAATTATTCCAATCTACCTTTTGAGTAGGAGCACTAAGAAAAATGCCTTTGTGAATGTTTAAATACTTAAAAAGAAGCTTCTGTACAGCAAAGGAAATGATCAACAAAGAGGCAACCAACAGAGTGGGAGAAAATGTTTGCATACCACGTATCAGATAAAGAATTAAAATCCAGGCTTGGAGAATCAAGATGGCAGAATAGGGTAAGGACACGTTTAAATGGACGGAAACACATTTAATCAGGATGAAGCAGAGAGGACATATTTCAGGAAATAGGAAAGGACAGAAAAACAGCAGAGGCGTATCTGGAAACTAACAGTCACAGGAAAGCAGTGGACACAGCGGTGTGGTGTTGCAGTGGCTGATACTCCAGTGGCATTCAGCTAACAGCAAACTGAACTCCACCAGCAGCTGGAACTCCACCAGCATCCAGGTGGGAAGGGACTTTCACTGGGAGCTTGGGAGGTGAATCCAGACAAAGAGCTGTCTGTCCTGCTGGTACGTTTGATTTGACCAGGAGCAGAGGCAGAGCAGCAAATCCCAGATGGACAGTGTGAGAACAGGGTGGATTTCACAGCCCAGTCAGCCCCCTAGAGCTGAATTGGAAGCCATTTTGCGAAAGGAGGCAAAGGCAAAGGAAAGGACTGAGCACACACTGAGCTGGGAGTGCACTCATTTCTTACTCAGTGAACTGCAACAATGTGGCATCCTACAGGTTCCACTCAAGACAGGTCTGGGTAGCCCTCAGACCTGACGGCCAGAAGATCAAGAACTCTAGAAGTGGTACATCAGGTACCATTTTGCACACTGTGGCAATAGCTTTAGGACTGCAGGGGACAACAGTGAACTGCGCATGTGCTGAGCTCGTGAGAACTCACTGAGCTCCATGGATTACACTGATCCCGCTGGAAAATAATACTGACTGTGGCATCGTACGGGTCAAAATAGGTCCATGTGGCACCCAGACCTAATGTCCAACAGGTTCCGACAAGATCAGCGCCACCAACAACCTAACCATATAGGACACCTGGTGTCTCTCTAATACTGGGACCTGCTCCAACTGGTAGTGGGAGAAAGGTTGCAGAGACAACAGTGCAGCCTCAGCATGGCATCACAGGAGGTGGAGAGAGGTGAGCCAGGAGCTGGGGCTGTAGAAACCACGGTGGAAATCTGACATAAGAACCCAGACCTGGAACTCGCTGGAGGTTGTGGCACAAGTGGCTACAAGCAAAGAGTTGTGTACCAACTGCAATAAGTAAAATCAAACAGTAGACCTGTGGGTGAGAGAGCTTAGAAACTTGCCCCAAGGAGAAGATTCTGTTAACCAGAAGTACAATGATCAAGAGCAAAAGAAGAGACAAAAGCACAATGAATATTACTGAAAACTCCCCTGCAAAGGAACAAAACCTTATGCCAACCTCAGAGTTAACTGAGGAAGACATCGAGAAAATGGGGCACACAGAATCCATAAGACTCATTTTAAAGCTTCTGATCAACAATGAGAAGCACACACAAGAGTTCAGAGAATTTAAGGAAGCAATAAAGCAAATCAAGGCTGATATATCAGAAACGAAGAACACAGTAGAGCAAATTAAGAGTACAATGGAGAGTCTCCAAAATAGAATGAAGCAAGCAGAAGAAAGAATCTCAAAATTGGAAGATATTTCCTGTCATCAGGGTGAAGCAAACAAAAAGCTGGAAGCAGAGCTGGATCAGGCCAAAAAAAGTAGTCAAGAATTGAAAGACACTATTAAGAGACCTAATATAAGAATTATGGGATTCCCGGAAGGTGCAGAAAGAGAAACTGGTTTTACAAATATATTTAATGAAGTAATAAAGGAAAATTTGCCTAATCTACGGAAAAAATTGGGAAACAAGATCCAGGAGGGGCACAGAACTCCCAACAGGCTTGACCAAAAGCGATCTTCCCCAAGACACATGATCATCAAGCTCTCTTCAATTGAACATATGAAAAGATCCTTAAATGTGCATGTTAAAAAAAATCAATTGACATATAAAGAAATGCCAATTAAACTCACAGGAGATCTCTCACAGGAAACTCTATAGGCAAGAAGAGAATGGAGTGACATATTCCAGATTCTAAAAGGAAAAAATTGCCGGCCTAAGATAACATATCCAGCAAAGCTTTCTTTTGTCTTTGAAAATGAAATAAAATTCTTCCAAAGTAAAGAAAAGTTGAAAGAATTTGCCTCTTCCAAACCTGCCCTACAAATGATACTTCAAGGTGTTCTCTTGACAGAGAAGAGGAATAACACCCACCAAAACCAAAGGCAAACAGGAAGAACATCCCAGTAAAATGACAACAGAAGACTAAACCAATGAACAACCCTTTCCTAAAATGACAGGACCAAAGTACCATTCATACATATTAACCCTGAATGTAAATGGCTTAAGCTCAATCAAATGTCATAGATTAGTAGACTGGATTATTGTCTAGAAGAGACACACTTCAACACAAATCAGCGGAAACTATATCGCATGGGTTTTGTTGTTTTCTGTTAGTTTCATCTCTTCAAAACACTTTCTTCTGATTAAATCAATCAATGACTCGTAGATCATTCAGTAGCATCATTTTCTTCAAGAAGGTTCTTGATTCTCATCTCTTCAGCTACACGTTAGTCATTTAGTAGCATGTTACTTAACTTCATGGTGTTGTTAATTTCTTTTTTCTCCCTGATGTTGATTTTGTTTTGCAGCTCTTCATTTAAGGGGATGTATAGTAGCTGTGTAATGGAGACTGTCATATCTAGTAACATGTCATTTAACTTCAGGGCATTGTGAATTTCTATTTTTCTTTCTATTGTTGATTTTGTATCATGACTTTACATTCAAGGAGATGTACAGTAACTGTGAAATGGAGACTAACATCCAGATGTGAGGATACAATGTAGCATGCATCTCTACTTCCAGACAAAGATGGACTTACAATGAAACTGTTCACTATATCTTGACAATAGTATGCTGGACTCTCTGCCATTGTCCATGCCCGCAATGATGGACATATGAATGTGTGTGAAGAACTATATTTTAGTAATGAAATAGAGGAACTAGGTGGGGGGGAGGGAATTGGGGAGGGGATAAGGGAAATGCCAGGAGCCTATGGAATTGTATCACAAAATGATAATAACAATAATAAAATGTAAAAATAAAAAAAAATTGTTCTAAAAAAAAATCCAGGCTTTAAAAAGAGCTTCAGAGGGCCCGGTGGCATGGCCTAGCTGCTAAAGTCCTTGCCCTGAAAGCCCCGGGATTCCATATGGGCGCTGGTTCTAATCCCGGCAGCTCCACTTCCCATCCAGCTCCCTGCTTGTGGCCTGGGAAACCAGTCGAGGACAGCCCAATGCATTGGGACACTGCACCCGTGTGGGAGACCCTGAAGAGGTTCCAGGTTCCCGGCTTCGGATCGGCGCGCATCGGCCCATTGCGGCTCACTTGGGAAGTGAATCATCGGATGGAAGATCTTCCTCCCTGTCTTTCCTCCTCTGTGTATATCTGGCTGTAATAAAATGAATAAATCTTTAAAAAAATAAATAAAAAGAGCTTCAGAAACTTAACAGCAGAAAAGAAAACAAACAAACAAGCAAACAAACAAAAACACTCTGTTAAGTAATGGGCCAAGAAAGCGAGTAGACTTTTTTTGAAAGAACAAATTCTAGTGGCTAATAGACTACAAAAGGTGTTTAGGGTCTCTAGCTTTTAGGTTCCACTTAACTCCAGTGAGAATGGCCTACATATAGAAATCAACTAACAACAACTGCTGGCATGGACATTAGGGAAAAGGTATCCTTCACCACAGTTAGTGGAAGTGTAGGCTCGTGTAGCCACCACGCAAGTCAGTATGGAGAGTGCTCAGACAACTGAAATTTGACCTACTACATGACTCAGCTCTCCCACTTCTGATGATATAGCAAATGAAATGAAACTGCGTATGAGAAAGCGACCTGCAACCCTATGTTTATAGCAACACAGTACACAAAAGCGAAGATATAGAAAAAACCCAGATGACTGTTGAAAGAGGAATGGGTGAAAAAACTATTGTATATCTACTCCATGAAATACGGCACACCATTAAAAAGTATCAAATTCTACTATTTGCAGGGCCCAGCGCAATGGCTAAATCCTCACCTTGCATAAGCTGGGATCCCATACAGACACTAGTTCATGTACCAGCTGCTCTGCTTTCCATCCTGCTCCCTGTCTGTGTCCTAGGAAAGCAGTAGAGGATGGTCGGAAGCCTTGGGAGCATGCACCCACGTGGGAGACCTGGAAGAAGCTCCTGCCTCCTGGCATCGGAAAACTTAGCCACAGCTGTTGTGGCCACTTGGGGAGTGAACTAGTGGATGGAAGATCTTTCTCTGTATATCCTTTCTCCGTAAATCTGCCTTTCCTATAAAATAAGTAAATAGATCTTTTCAAAAAGTATGAAATTCTACGATTTGCAACAAAATGATCCCAGCTGGAGTCCATTATGTTCAGTGAAATAAGCCAATCTCCAAAGAACAACTATCATATATTCTCTTTGATATAAAACATTCTTCATGCAACATAGAAAACAAATAGATACACAGGCAAACAAGTATATGCACATATTTTCATAGATGAACTAGATAGTGGAGACTAGCATACAGGAAGTGACGATATGTTGCAGTATGCATCTCTACTCCTGAATAACAGGAAAGCTGCCACTGAAGCAGGTAAAGATTCTTGACAGTATGATACTAGATTTTTCTACCTTTGCCTGTACCTGCAATGCCATGATACACTTAATTAGCAGAATGTTAACCTTGTAAGTACTACTAATAGATTACCTTATTGTAATAATATAGAGCAAAATGGTGGTAGGGAAAAATAGGAAGGGATAAAGGGGCGGAGGAAAGAGAAATGCTTATACCTACAAAACTGTATCATGAAAAATAATGATAAAAAAAAATCAAATTTCCTCAAAAAGAGTCTATAGTTAAGAACTAGAACATTTCCTCATCGTTGCTTTGTCGATACTGTACCCAGTGGGCAATCCATATACATGTATAAAGAAAATACCTTCAGAAATGTGTCTTCACACTCAGGCATGGTTCTCCATGGTTGTGATCCTCAAGCCTAGCTGTCCCTGACACGTGTCTAGAGCTGAAGAAGCTCTGATCTGCACAACACACATTTTCTCTAAATTTCTAAGGTTGGAGTCCTCACATAAGTATTTAACACAAAACACCCTAGTTATTTCAATAGGCAGTCATGGTTGAGATACATTGCATCACAGAGTTAATATACCATGAAAATAGATTTTCAGGTCATTAGGTCTCTCAGCCTCTGGGAATGTAATGGCATTGTTAGTAGATATACCTAGAAAACAGGCAAGCAGGTGGCTAGAGTATGGCGACCGCAGGTCAAAGAGAAGTTGTAAAAACTCAGATGGCAAATGAGAGCTTCCGCTGTAAGCCTTTGAATTCCACTGCACCTATCTATGTCCTCAAGTGTGATGGGTTTAATGGTGCTGTGCAAGCATGGGCATCCATTGCATATGCTCCCTCCATGTTTGATTGTTCACATACAGTGTGCTGTGTATTAAAAGAATCTTGCTGTCAATTGCTTATTGACATTCTTATGATAATCCCACAATTCTGCCTCAGCCACTTCTTCCCTAGGAGATAAAATCTTTGTTGACTCTGTTAGCACAATAATGATTTGATACTTTATTCAGAAAACCAGCTAATAATGACCAAAGAAGACTTGTTCCTATAAATATTCATCTCCAAAAAAATAATCTCATTTTTTTCCTCACAATGGATACACCTTCATGAGCTCTCAGGCAACACAGTCAGAAGTTAAAAATACTGATTTTATAAAAGTAGTGGTGATTTGTTGATAAACTGAAATAAACACTTCTCTGTCAAGTGATATGATTCTTGAAACTAATTAGTAATATTTTAAAGACTTCAATAATACATATTCACTGAAGAAAAATCCACAGCCCGTGTGTGGCACAACAGCTGTTACTCATGCATCTAATATTGGAGTGCCTGAATTCGAGCCTTGATTTCTCTGTTTCCCATCCAACTTCCTGCTAATGTGTATTCTGGGAGACAGCAGGGGATGCTGTTCAAGTTCTTGGGTCCCTGCCCCCTTGTGGGAAACCCGAGTTGAGTTCTGGGTTCCTGTCATCAGTCTGACTCAGCCCTAGCTATTGTAGAATCTAGATGGAAGATATTTGTCTCTGTGCCTCTCAAATAAAGTGAAAACAAACAAATTTTAAAAGTAATAATGTGCTAACATTAAAAAAAGAAAAATCATGGCACTGGCATCATGGAGTAGCAACTAAAGCTGCTGCCTGTAGTGCTGGAATCCCAAATTGGCACCAGTTCAAGTCTCCACAGTTGTTTCCAACCCAGCTGTCTATAAATGGCCTGGGAATACATCAGAGGATGCCCCAAGTGCTTGGACCCCTACACCCATGTAGGAGATGTGGATGAAACACCTGACTCCTGGTTTTATCCTGGCTCAGCCATTACAGCCATCTGGAAAGTAAAACAGTGAGAGGCAGATCTTTCTTCTCTGTCTCCCTCTGTAACTCTGACTTTCAAATAAAATAAATTACTTTTTAAAAAATCAGAAAATATGAAAAATTAAATGAACAAAATAAAACAATTATAACGGAAAAAATAATTCCCATTCTGCCATGTAAAGGAACTTGTAGGTGCGTCTACCAGCATGTATTGCATACACGGCTTGCTGATAAGTGCTCTGTACTGCATCTCCACCTGTTCGCGTCTAGGGCCCTTCTTCCCTCTGTTCTACATGAAGGATGGGGGCAGTGCTTCCTGCTCCCTCCATTAGCCCAATGTCTCATCAGAATTTCATCAAAATTTGACCAATAGGAGTCCTTGGTGAGAAGTGGCAGGACTAGAGAAAAAAAAGTTTCTAACTATTTTATGCTGAATAAAACATAGGTCATGAGGTCTTGAGTCCTCATTTTTTTCCTGGGATATCTTTTGCTTTTTTGCCTCTCCTTCTGCTGCTTTAGGAACAGCTTGTGAGGATCCTTTTAATGTGACAGGGAAGCCTCCATGTGGGTTCATCTGATCATGAGCTCTCTGTGGTTTATTTACCTGGCTTGTGTAATGGCTCACAGAATCTTTATCCACAATTTTAAGTTCATCATTACTATATATTTTAAGCATGGGAAGCCAAAAAAAATTAACACTATTTTTGGGCCACCACCCCATGTCCAATGCCATTGTCTGGCCTGGGAATATTTGCCAGCTCGCCCACTGTAATGGTGGAGTGGTACCCATTCATTAATGTGACTTTTCTCAGATACTTTGTGGCTTTTTGGCTACTATCACCTGGATGACCTGGGAAATTTCTTGAGCATTTCTGAAATGAATACAAATATTTGAATTTTGTGATTTGTGTGATGTGAAATTTTCTGGAGCCAAGTGACCAGCAAACCATATTTAGAGATTACGCCAGGTTACTTACAGGAAGAGAACAGCACAAGGTACTTCCAATATCCTCCTGCTGCCTGGAGAGCCATCACCTTAGCTTCCGTGTGCCAGGACCATCCATGTCCTCATTTCTATCAGTTGACCTTGAACTTTTAGCGCTATTGTCCTTTCACCCTAAGATTGGGTTAGTGGCATCTTGTCTTGCTAGTTTCTCAGCTCATTTTCTTCTGATTTATCAACTTTATCTTCTGTATATCTCACTTTAATTTAAATATGTAATGGCTAGACAAATAATCACATAGGGCTTCCAAGGAACTGATCTGCTTAGGAAGGAGGTCTACTGCGTTGTACCCCAGGACCAAAAGTGGTTAGGTGTGGCTGCACCTCCGCTTCTTAGGGCATCAATAAGTGACACTAATAATTTGGCTGCCTACTTCTTCTCAGTGTTACATGAGGATGGGAAGGGCCTTGCAGCTGCTTCCCAGGATCTCAGTGAACCTCAGAAAAGGCTGCTCTCTACTCCAGAGTCTGGGTGAGTGGGCAGGATCACTTGTCTGCTTTCCTGGACTTCTGTGGGATGAACCATTCCCAGCTGGTTGCCTGGCTGCTTCCCACTGCCAAGGATGAGTGGGTTGGGCCACCAAGTTGCCTTCAGGGCAGAAGGAGGGTGGGCGGTGCCACTTAGTTCCTGGGGCAGAAGGATGGGTAGGAATATATGCCTGGGTGTTTCTGTGGATTGCTGAGTTTGCGTGGGTATTTTCTAGGCGTATCTTTTAGCTGAGCAGCTTGAAATGTGTTACTTAGTTTTTTTTTTTTTTTCAGGATCTTACAAGGGTGGACAATTCCTTTAGGTTCATTCACAGGACACTTGGCCATAGAAAGCCCATAGAGTTGGGTTTCCTGGTGGTTCCATGCAGCAGGGGCCTGCATGAAGGAGGGCACAGCATGGCTCAGGAATGATGCAGCCATGTGGTAACATAGCAGTTTCCAATGTGGGTTCAGAGCCTGGGAGTGCCCTAGGACTGTCCAGTGGTAAATTCCTTAGGTATCTGTAGCATTAGTGAGTGAATTCCTTGGCTCAGGGTTGACCTGGAGAGCTAGAAGAGCAGAAGCTGACTGTTCAGTTGCCTTCTCCACATGTACTGTATAGTGTCTAGTCCTGTGCTTGCTTTCACACCTACTTGCCACCAGGATTCTTCTTCCACAGTCTGCTGTCTAAGAAAGGTAGAACATCCTTGTCCATCTGGCTAATGCAATTCCAGGGGCTCAGCAGGTGGATACTTCGTAGGGGCACAGAACATGGGGCTCTACCCAGCACTGAGTTCACTATAATGGGCCTGGTGCTGGGTCTGCTAATAAGACCTGGACTTCATTTCCTTTTTGTCCTCCAAGTGGGAGGCTCTGCACTCTGCTCCCTGGGGTGATGCAGGAAGCCGATTCTTTCTTGCCTTTTTCAGTGTACATTTTCATATTGTTATCCTAAACTCTGGACTTTTGTTTCTTACCTGGGTTTCCTAACTTTTGTAAACATAGAATGGCAATAGCTATTCAGTTGTCTCTGTGGAGAGATGATTGGTGGTAGATCTTGCTTTACCCCCAGTTTTTTGTTTTGTTTTGTTTTTAAAGACAGGTTAAATTAGGTTTCTTTTAGTGTGAAACATCCTAGTTTCTACAGAAAACGAGCAATGTAACTGTTATAGGTGAGTGTTCTAGCTCTAATGGTTAGAGAGGAAGAAGACGAGGCAAAGGAAGAAGAAAACATCTAAGTGATTATATGACAGCCAAGTAATTTTTACAATTACTTAACAAAAAATTTAAAAATACATTGATGATTTTGAAACTGCATTTTATGTTCAAACAAATAGTCCTGATATTTTATAATAGTAGCATTTTTGTTTACATTTGTAACGTGAGTGAAATAGCTACGACATGTGTTGGATCTTCACTACTTCATGAATGAAATCAGATTTTTTTGAATTGAATATTAATTTTAGGATACTTGTAGAGCATTTTCTCAATTTGTTTATACTCTTCATGATATAATGGCTATAGTATATTCCAAATTTGATCAATGCTAACATTGTCTCCATCATTTTGTAGTGTTTTTATTATCATAGGTCAATAAACCACAACCTTCATGCCAAATGTAACTATTATCTGTTCTTGTAAATAAAGTTTTATTGATGCATAGCAATGCCATTCATTGTATATCACAGTTGCTTTGTCACTATAACACTATAATTGTCAGAGTCTCATAAAGCCTAAAACATTTACTACTTGATCTTTTCTAGAAAAAAATCTTGCTGACTTCTGGTCTAGAAAATCAAATCAATAAATTAGGTCCTGGTTTGTAGTGTTCATTGCTCTCTGTAATCTAAATATTACTGTCAAGGTTCATTTCAAGCTACCAAAATGGTGTCACTAAATTTAAGGGTGGGAAGAAGTATGTATTATTTACAATATTTTCATTGTGAAGATATAGTGGAAATAAATAAGTCCCAAGAGTAAATATGATAAATTGCAATAAAATAATTAAGAGGTGGTGTGTTTTAAGTATTCATATCCATTGTTCATAATACTATTTTTTTCAGTTAAAATGACTTTTCAATTATGGCTATGTTTAACAACTGGCTTGCAAAATTCCTAAAAATTTAACAAGTGGATCTTATATTGTTTATGCTGCATGTATAATACTAAATTAGTGCTCAAAATCCATGTCCAAGTGTATGAGCAGTTTGGGTGAAGCCAGAACACCTGGCTTGTTGCCTTTCTGTATTCATTATCTCCATCTTCCCAATCAAATGTAGGGAAGACTGTAAGGAGATTAATTGGCACATAGTACTTGCTTAGTGAATTCTTATCAAACCCATTCCAATGATTCTGGCATGTAGAGTATTTGCTCGCGATCTGAGTAATTCTTTTTTTCCTTCAAAAATATATATTAATAATATATTAAATAATATAGTAATAATAATAATTATCATTATTATTTGTTTTTTTTTGCAATTTTGTATAGGCTGGGATTCCCCCCAAACTCCCCCCCGTCAGATTCTTCCCATATTGTTACAATAGTGTAGTCCTTCATAAGGAATCATAGTTCTATCGGTCTCTTATTTAAGTATACCCCGACATTATTGGTACAGACAATGTCAGACAGTCCAGCATCCCATTGTCTGCACATGTCCAAAAGTTTCATTGGGAATCCATCTTTCGTCTGGATGCAGGGATGCATGTTCCATTATACCACCATGTCTGTATATGATAGACCCCAGTATTCCATCACTATATATTACCATAAGTGAGAAGCCATGAAACAAGGTCAACAAGTGGTATGAGTTAGAACAGCCACAACAACAACAACAAATTACAGTACCATGAAAAAAAAAAAAGCGACACTGAGTAACCAACACATGAGTGACAAAGAGGAAACACAGAAGTCTATTGGGAAAAATGATGCCATTGTGTAATTCATGAGCCTGTGATGAATTCGACTAGAGAAAAGATATTATTTGGAATGAACCAAAATGAAATAAAAAACATCAAAACACATGGGATACTGCCAAAAAAGCAAGCAAACAAGCAAAAAACAGTATGGATTCGACTATTTGAGTTACATTTTCCATGTTGGTTTCCTTATATAAGAGAGAATATATGGTATTTGTTCTTTTGTGATTGACTCATTTCAATGAGTATAATGGTCTCTAGTTGGGAATACCTGGTTGTAAATAGAATAATTTCATTCTTCTTAATAGCCGAATAATATTCCATGGGGTAGATGTACCACAGTTTCTTTAACCACTCTTCCTTGGACGCACATCTGGATTATTTCCATGTCTTTGCTATTATAGATTGTGCTGCTGCAAATATAGGATTACAGATCCCCTTCTCACTTGCAGATTTTACTTCTATTGGGTATATTCCTAGGAGCGGGATAGTTATGTCATATGGCAGGTTTACTTGCAATTTTCCAAGTACTCTCAATACTGATTTCCACAGTGTTTGTACTAGCCTACACTCCTATCAGCAGTGCCTTTCGATCTGAGTGATTCTGTCAGATGACCTTTGGGTTCTGATTTGTTGCACATATTACCAGTTACTCTCACTGAAGAAAACTATAGTAATATATATTTTTTTTCTCTGAAAAGTGAGGGGACATGCCTAAGTTCCTTTGAGAGTCATTTTAAGTGACTTGGAAAAGAATCTAGACCCAAATAATCCAACACCCAGAGTTTTTTAAACCATGAATTGTTTTTAGAACTCTTTCATGTGATGTACTGTGGAATGCTTTAAGAATCAACATATAAAAATAGGCAAAATGCCTCTTTAATGTATTTTATAGTAGAATATGAGTCATGTTGCCAAGCCAACAAAGATAAGGTACTTAATTTTCATGCTGCACTTCTTGCTTGCTTAGAAACCTCCTTCTATCCAGGCTGGCTTCTTAGATGTTTTAGCAAAATACCTTACCTCAACTATGACAAAATCTCTGTCTGCCTGCCAGTGGAAAATGAGTTGCAAGCTGGAAAACATGTGGCTCAGGCAGGCAGGAAAGAACTTGGATCCCTCAGTTGCTCTGAAATTACTGCCAGTGTGTGCTCGAACCTTTCCAGGTGCTGTCTGTGGCACTGACTTGGTTCTACATTCTTGCTGATGAACTTTCAAAACACAGTCTCCAAAATCCAAACCTGCTTGCAAGTTAATAACTTTCAAGGAGGCAGAACGAACTTTTTAAAGTAGTATTGAAATTAGGAATAATTTCTTTTTTTTTTTTTTTTTATTTTTTTATTTTAAATTCATTAATTACATTGTATTATGTGACACAGTTTCATAGGTACTGGGATTCTCCCCACCCCTCCCCAAACCCTCCCACCATGGTGGATTCCTCCACCTTGTTGCATAACCACAGTTCAAGTTCAGTTGAGATTCCCCCATTGCAAGCATATACCAAACATAGAGTCCAGCATCTTATTGTCCCGTCAAGTTCAACGGCTTCTTAGGTATACACTCTCTGGTCTGAAGACAGAGCCAGCAGACTATCATCCCGATCAATTAAAAGCTCCAACATACCATCAGCAAAAATTTACATCACCATGGAATTAATTGACATAGTAACGAGTAACCAATATGGTAAAAGTAAATGCGATTTCTTATCCACCTTCTGTGACCACCTCATTGACATTTCAATTTAGGTTTATACACAACATATAACATTCATAACATAACTTGTTATACATAACATCGTGTCATCTTAAATTAAGGCAAACATGTGGTATTTAACCTTTTGGGATTGGCTCATTTCCCTTAGCATTATGGTTTCCAGTTTGGCCCATTTGGCCACAAAGAACTGCATTTTGTTTTGTTTAATAGCTGAGTAGTATTCCATGGAGTAGATGAACCATAGCTTTCTTATCCAATCCTCTGTTGATGGGCATTTTGGTTGCTTCCATGTCTTTGCAATTACTGATTGTGCTGCTATGAGCATAGGAGTGCATGTTGGTTTCTCATAAAACAAGTGTTCTGGATATATTCCTAGGAGTGCTATTGCCGGGTCATACGGTATGTTGTATTTGAGTTGTTTGAATGTTCTCCATACTGATTTCCATAGAGGCTGTACCAGCCTGCAGCCCCACCAGCAGTGGAGTAG
Organism: Ochotona princeps; assembly: GCF_030435755.1. Lineage (NCBI taxonomy): Eukaryota > Metazoa > Chordata > Mammalia > Lagomorpha > Ochotonidae > Ochotona > Ochotona princeps. Next base: position 73,618,995 of record NC_080836.1, read on the forward strand.
GGTTCCCTTTTCCCCGCAACCTCGCCAACAAGTGTTGTTGGTGCTTTTGTTCATGTGGGCCAGTCTTACTGGCGTTAGGTGGTACCTCATTGATGTTTTAATTTGGATTTCCCTTATTGCCAGGGAACTTGAGCATTTTTTCATATGTTTATTTGCCATTTGGGTTTGTTCCTTTGTGAAGTGTTTGCCCATTTCCCGTGCCCATTTCTTGAGTGGCTTGAAATTAGGAATAATTTCTTAGCAATATCTGAAACTAAGTATGTTAGCTGCCCAGGGCTTCCAAAACAAAACAAACCTGCAGATTGATGCCTTAATAAATAGAAGTTTGTTTTCCCACAGCTGCGGAGTCAGAAGTCAAAGATGAATGTGTCAGGTTTGATTTCTTCTATGTCCTCCCCTTGGAGTGCTGATGCTTACCTTTTCTTGCTGGAACCTTTCGTGATCTTACTTCTGTGTGAGTGCTTTAAGGGAGAAAGAAGATGATTTTAGTTCTTGTCTTATAAGAGAAAAAATGTCCACACAACAGCAACACTGAACAAAATGAGACTTATTTAAATAGGAAATCTGTCATAGCAATCCGGAGTGGGAGTCCAAGGGAGGGATGCACAGAAAAACTGGCTAGTGTGCGGGGTCTTTCATGCACAATTTTGGGTGAGAAACAGCTAATAGGTAATCAGATGACCGGGACAAAGCCCACTATACAGGGATGGAATTTTAATCCTGTCTAGTATGTTCATGATGAAACAACAACAACCTAAAGAAGTGTAAGTGGTAATTTCACCTTCCGTTTACTATGATAAAGCTAGAAATTCATTATAGAAGTGGGATTGGTAATTTTGTCTTGCTAAAGGAAGCCTGAAGGGCAAAGTAAGTATTGTGTCCAAAAAAGGAGCTCTGTCTTCTTCCTCATTTTCACAGAGACCTGATCTAACTTTTTATTATATTATCCAACTCCTTACATGTGCTTTAGTTGTGTCCTCTTTTGTGTATCCAAATAGCCTTGCATGAAAGCCAGTTGGATTGGATCAGAGTTCATCTTGTTGACTTAATTTAATTTTTACTTTCAGGGTTCTGTCTCCAAAGATAGGTCTATTCTGAGATGTGGGAGGTATGGCTTCAAAATATTAATTTTGGGGAACACAAATTCTAACACTAAGTAATTCTAACACTAGAATGTAGGCTTTCAAATGGGTTTCACTTGGCTAAAATTATGATGGACATGGAGCCACAGTCCCCTTGGAAAGATTGATTTTAGCTTCCTGAAAAAAATCTTTCTCAAAACCCAGGTAACATCTATTTCTTGAGGATTCAAACTGAGGGGATGGGACCAGCAGTGGAGAGGTCCAAGAAGATAGTGACAAAAACAGGTATTTGGGATTGGCCTATTCACTACCCATCATGGATAGTGAGTAGACATGGATTGTTCTGGCACTGTGTGGTGGTGGAGTTGCTAAAGATGCACTGAAGATGATATGAGAAAGCTTCCTGTGGAACAAAACACTCTTGTGAGTGTGGTGATTCAGGCAATTGAAAAATAAAAGGGCAACATGACCTGTGAAGAATTGGAGATACCCAGTTGTTGCTATTTTTTTTTTTATTGCTTCCTAGCAGAGGAAAAAGAAGCTGAAGTTAATAATTTAATCTATATGGGATCTGAAGGCTTCTTTGGCAGATGAGAGGGGTGCCTTTACCTCCTTCAGTCAAAGAATAGACATGGAATTTGAGCAGATAATTATGCCAGGAAACTAAAGATTCAAAAGGCACCATCATATCTCTTGCCAGTCAATACATCCATGTTGGATAACTGATGTTATCAGCTAAGGTTTGTTTCATCATTCTTGCAACTCATATAAATGACATTAGTATAAACTTGTATATCTAGCTCCTATTGCTCTTGGATGTTTGAGAGATTTTTCTAACTTGCTGAGTGTACCCTTTCTTATTTTTTTTTTACTGCAACATACTGACTCATTACATTAAAAAGCTACAATTTATTCGTTTGCTGGATTCTTTACTCTTTTTTTTTTTTTTTTTTGGATTCTTTACTCTTATGAGTGAATGCCAGCTGAGGTGCCACCAATGATACGGAAGAAATCAAATTGCTCTACAGCTTCATTTCCATTTCATGTTATCAGTCTGGCTTTTTTTTTTTTTAAAGAAAAAAATGTTTAAAGAGTTAGAGAGGGACAATAAAGGAGAGAAATCTCTCAGACAGTGAGATAAATCTTCCATCCTCTCCTGGTTCATTCCCAGATGCCCACAATAGCCAGGGCTGGGCCAGGCAAACTCAGGAGTTTCACCTGAGATTCCCACATGGGTAGTAGGGGTCCAAACACTTGGACCATCTTTTGCTACTTTCTCCAGGTCATTAATGGAGAACATCATTGAAAATGGAGCAGCTGGACCCAAACTGGTGCCCATATGGGATGCTGACATCATAGGCATCCCATATGGTATGTGGCTATAATCATTATGCCATCCACCCCAGCCTCTATTGTTAGTCTTTAATTTCAACTATTCAGACAGGTATGAGACTATTATTTTTGGCAATGACTTCTCAAATGTTCAAGTACATTAAAATGAAAGCCACAAAAGCGAATGCCTTGTAAAAGAATCCATCAAAGATTATGATTAGTCTAGCTGTCAGTTATTTTAAATTTCTATGATTTCACAAGTTTTAATAAACTTTTCAATGAGAGTTTAATATGTATGTGTGTGTAAAGTATAATGTGTATTCTTAAATATATACATATTTGACTGAGTTGGCCTAATTTCATCTATATTTATTCTGACAAGATCATGATTGTTCTGTATACTGACATATACTCCTCCAAAATTCATATGTTGAGACCCTAACCCCCAATGACTAGGGTTAGGATTACTGATGGTAAGTGGTCTTTGGAATAAAATTGAATTTAGATGAGATGATCAAGATTAGAATTAATACCCTAGAAGTGATACCAGAGGGTCTCTCCACCTAGGTACTGATATGGTGAAAAATCAACATGCCCAGGCTCCACCCACCGCTAGCATCGTGCAGTGGGTGGGATCAGGAATGTGCAACCTTAGGATCTGGGTAAGAGAACTTTCTGTTGGCTGCTGGGAGTTTCCGGGCCAGATTTGATTCCATGCTTGGGGCCCTGGCTCCAGCCAATGTGACCACATGGTGAGCTGGGCTTCAGCGGCCAGTGCACCATTTGGTGCCAGGCTCCTTCTGTTGGCCACACAGATGCAAGCCCTTGGTTCTTGGGGGTATGGAATTGCTTCCTAGGTAAGTGCATGTTGAGTCCACTGTGCTTGTGGGTTGCGAATCAATCCTGAAGGAATCCCAATGACTGAGTAACTTTTCCTTGAAGGTAAACTAGGGTACTGAGACCTGGTGGTTTGGAGGAGAGAGACTGGACGATCTTTATGTGTCAGACTGATATAGCAGCCTACTTATAAGTCCTGTGTAGAACTTGTTATCACCGAACAATGCTGACCACCACAAACCAGTCCATGCGCAAGCTAAGGCTAGGGGCTTGTCTAGCAGGGCCAGATCCTAGTACCTGACAGAATGTTGGATTAGGGGACAGGTCACATTAGGTAAGGCCATGACACGGCCAGCACATGAAAGAACCATTTCATAGGGTAGATTCTGTGGGGGATGTGTGGGTCCAACCCTGTGGAAATACTAGTCCTACTGGTTAGCTCAAGAATTGGGGTGGTGATAGGTTGAGCTAGGTGTGACCATGAAACCTGCCATCACTCATGGGTAAAGGAACCAAAAACAGTCTGGGCTGGTCAAGGCAGCAGCACCCAAACATGCATCCTAAAACAGGGTGTGGGGTGGGCCTAGCTGTAATGTTCACCAGCTCATACAAGGTCAAAATGGAAGGGCAGACTATGCCAGGCACTGGCCTAACACCCACTGGCATGTATGAGAACTGGGTCTTGGAACAGGTCAAGTGGGGGAACTTGGGAAACTCCCCTAGTGGGTTACAGCTGTCATTGATGCTCACATGGTCAAGGCCTTGGGATTGGACAAGCTGGGCAAAGTAGCTTCAATGGCTGGCTAAAGTGTGGGTTGGTTATGGAAGGGGGTGGGCTGGTCAGGGCCAAGCAAACCTTAGCTCACAAGCAAAAATAGAAATCAGGATGGAACACAGGTCATGCTGAGCTAGACTCTTACACCTTTATAGGTCTGTATGAACAGGGATGCTAGGCTACAGCATCTAAGGCAAAGGCCAAGACAGGTGAGGGGCTAGGCCAAGCTGGGTCAGAGCCACCACTGGCATGTGCGAGATCTAGGGCTGGGAACAGGCCCGGTTGGGGAGCTAAAAGGACACCCTAGCTGGGTTGAGTTCCCACTGGTGAATGTGGGGGCCGAAGTGGGGGCTGTGTTCTGGTCTGCATATGGCTGCAGTCTCCCTTGACATCAGTGTGGACTGGGACTGGACACACCAAGCCAGGCTAGACTCCAGTACCATCTGGTGCTATGGAGGACCAGGGTAGATGTAGGATGGACTAGGTTAGGTCTCTGCCCCTACTGAGCCATGTGTGAGCAGTGTCTCAATATGGACAAACCTTGGCTGGACTAAAACATCCAACACTAAGAACTGAAATGGGCTGGAGGCCAGCCAGGAAAGGCCACTGTTCCTGCCAGGACAGGAGGTGGACTAAGTAGGGCTGGTGCATAGATCCACCGGTATGCGCAAAATCTGGCATTGGGGAAGGTTTTGGTGGAGGAGCTTGAGAAACTACTCTGTCAGGACACAGTCACTGCAGGTGAGCACAAGAAGCACGATAGGGAGCAGCCTAGACCAGGCCAGGGAAAGGTATCCACTGGCATACATTTGGTGCAGGTCGGGGTGAACCTGGCTGAACCAGTTCACATCACTCACTGGTGAATCCAAGCATCAGAATGGGGGGGGGGGGGTCGGGCCAGGTTTGGTCACAACACATACCAGTACAAATTACAGCAAGGATTGGGTGCCTGCTGGCCTGGGCTAGACTAACACTCACCAGTGTGAGCTGGAATTTGCGGTGGGCCAGGCTGGGCTATGCTACAGCACCCATTGGCAAATGCTGAGGCGAGAGGGGCCATGCCAGACTGGGCTGCAGCACCCAACCAGCACATGTAGGGGTCAGTGGGGGAGGGGGTTAAGCTGGTAGGGGCAATGTGGAGGGCCCCCTGCTGGAACACCACTCTCACTGAAGAGCGTGAGTTGAGATGGGGGCAGACCAGATCAGGCAGGATTACAACACCTGTGGGCCTCATGTGAACCAGATCAGGGAAAAGCCAGGCTGGGATGACTGTTCCTACTCATGCAAGCATAAATTGGTGAAGGTTGGTTAGGCTTTGCCACAGCATCAGCTGGCAGATGCTGGCACTGGGGGCTGATTCTGTCCAGTTAAACTGCAGAAGCACCTGGAGAGTGCATAATCAGGAGTGGGAGTGGGCCCAAGAGGGAAATAGGGGGCACCTCCCTCTTGGGTTTCCACTCCCACTGGAGAGCATGAAAACCAGGACTGAGGCAGGTGTGGCTAAAGAGAAATGCACTCACGAGCATGTGCATGAGCTGAATAGCAGGGCAGGTTGGGTTGAACAAGGCTTCAATGCCCATCGACATGAGATCTAATGGGATGTGGAACAGACTGGACCAGTCTGCTGTACATATTGGCAAACACAGGAACCAGGGCAGGGAGCAGGCCCAGTGGGGGTTATCGTCGGTCGCTCTGACTAGGCTGCTGCTCCAAGTGGTTTGTGTGAGGGCCAAGTGTGTGGTGCCCAGGATCAGGCTGTACTGCAACACCCATTGGTTCTTGTGGAAGGCAGGGCTGGAAACAGAACTGACCCAGCAATTGGCAACCACCAGCTGATTGGGGCGATGGACTGTGCCATGCTCTGTACTGACAAGTACACACAAGAATCTGGTCTGGGATCACCTCAGACAAAGTTTCTTTGGGGATTTCTTCGACTGAACTGCTGATCTCAGAACCAGAATTTTGAAGAGAAGTGTAGGTTCCATGGTCTGACCATAGAGTGTATGTGTCAAAGCTGAGCCTCCTCAGAGGCTCAGACAGAGCAGTGGACAGCATACCCAGGTGCACCTGTAGGATATGGCAGTGCATAGGAACCTGCAGAGAACAGCTGGTACCACCACTACAGAGGATGGAGGACAGAGCAAATCAATCAACTACCCCAGTCAAGTGATAGCGGTGAAAATCTGGGCAAATGGAGACGCTAAAGTGGACTATGTCAGTCAGTGGTTTCTGCAACGATTTTATCATGTTTGGAATGGCAAGACGGGCAGCAATTCAGAACTGTTGAATTATCAAAACCACTTGAGCAGGGCCCTCGGATCATGCCCCACATTGGCGACCTGGGATGGGTGGGAAGCTGGATGGGGCTTCTCCCTTTATCTCCGCCTTTACTCCAGATACAGCAAAAAAAAAAAAAAAAAAAAAAAGTAACAACGTGGAAACAATAGTCTTATCCACTTTCCTGCATCCCCTGACCCTTTGTGCCCTAATGAACTATGCAAAGATTGTCAAAATAAAGCAATTTCAAGAAAAAAAAAAGAACGCCATTTTTCCTGTGGATCTAGGGTCTTCCTGTTTTTCATTTGTTCAGAGTTATGATTTGTGGTGAATTAAGCCTGTAATGTAAATATGCACAAAAATTTGATAAAGGACATAAATCAGGGACAATTTTTAGGCAGACTAAAATTTAATATGCTAAATCTTAAAGGAAAGCGAAACATTTTTTCTGTGTCACAGCTGTGACCTCCAGTTTATATCAGCACATTGAACAGGCAGTTTCTCATTCATGCTTCCAGCATTAGGGGTGGGTAGTGGTTGGGCGGGGGAGCTTAGATCTATGTCTCAAGGCAATGGATTACTATAATCCATTATAGCTAAGAGTACTTATTCATAATTTTTTTCCTCTTTCCCAAGAAAAAAGAAATAGCATGCCTCAGAAGAGAGTTGAGGTTACTAAGTAAAATGCAATATTTTTAAAAATTGAGAGGAGACGGGTAGAAAGAGAGAGTCAGCTCATCTGTTGATTCATTATCCAAAAGCTTGCATTTTCCAAGGTGGTGTTGAAAGTGGGGCCAACAGCATGAGCCAGGAGTGAGGTTAGGTGTGGTATCTGGGTACCAGCAGCCCAGCCCTGCAAACCATCACTGTCACCTGACAGGGGTGTGCATTAGCTGATTGCTGGAATCAGGAACTGGACTTGGAATCAACCTGGGATGTGAACACGGGAACCCCTAGACTAAATATCCACCCTGAAAAAAGAAATATTTTTGCAGGTTTTAAAGGTCAATTTTAGTGTTTTTGCTTCTTCTATCCATAAGAATTCCAAAAATTCTTAAAGAAGGGCCTGGTTTTACAGGGTCCACGAGGTTGCAAATGTACTACTTTCAAAGTTAATCTAAACATATTCAAACACAAGAAGCAGGGTGACCCTGGGTTGGAAATAAAATGTTGAGTTTGTGTTCTCCAAAGTCACAAAGCTATTTATGAAGCAGTGATTTAGTGGGGGAAGAAGGTACTGACCTTTCTCCTCTTTCTGTTTGGAGGAAATTCAGTTCCTCTACAGTCGTAAATTCAGGTTGAGTGTTTGATATTGTAAGGACTTAAAGATCTGCCAGATGGAAACAAAAGTATGAACTCTTGCAATGCAAGTCAGAGTTTCTGGTATCCAGGCAACATTCATACAAGGTTCCCTCTAAAAGGAACAGAGAGAACCTGGAGTAGATCTGGGTAAGAAATGTTGTAACAATGAGCATGGATGGCTAGCTCATGACTATTTGCTAATGGGCAAACAGGTGATGGCTCCTTTTATAGTAATAGACATGATTACCAGCACAAACTATGCATCACCTTATCTTTTGTGACTGTATCTTCTCTCTGGGTCTGTGGGACTTGTTGTTACAGACTCCCACAGACACTTTTAGTAAAAACACCAAAACTCTAATTTTCGATTTGGGAGAGACTAGTTGCATTTTGCTTTATTTTGTAACCTGCTTCACATGAACAAAACAGAAAGTTTTGTTCTGATTCTATCAAAAGTGATAGAATGCTTTGATTCTTCTCTCATCCTCTAAATGCCTGCTACCCCCCATCTACTATTCTGTGACTGGCAGTATACTTAGTAATGGCATGCTAGTGTCATCAGTACATAGTGATTAATAGTCTACATTTGCGCATATAAAAAACAAGTGGCAAAACAGATACACAAGTCTTATTAAGGTTATTTCATTTTTGAATTAAGGAAATAAAATACATCAATCACAAATATTTATGACCATAACCCTCATAGTTGTGAGCCCATGGTAAGTACTTCATAAATATTTTTTGAATGAGTAAGTGTAAGAAATGTGAAATCAGTGCATATTTCTATCAGTTGCTGTAATGGACATAGAATTCTAATATAAAGCTGTTTTGCTTAAAATCACACAAACAAAAGCATATAAATCATCTGTTACTCGTTAGAAGAACTCCTTTTTGTAACAAACTTTCAGAGATCAAACATCTCTGGTCAATGAAATCTCATGAAGGATTTTTAAACTTCTTTTCAAGATATACCCTCCATTTTCTAAGATCAGTAATGCTGGAGATTTTGTAAAAAAATATGACATGAAGGAAATTTGGCAGTGATTCCTACAACAGTTGATTTATTTACTCTCTAGAGTGTAATATTATGCCTGCGTAGGGAGGGAGTTGGAGCAGTGGTAAGAGTTAAAATGGTATTTACTCCTGCTAAGGAAAGTAAGCCATTAGCTTCCTTTGTGAACATTAAGGACGCTTGATATTAGGTATAGCCTTGGAAACTCACAAAAAGCCTGCCAGAAAGCCATGTGTAAGGACTCAAGAAGAATAAAATGAATTTTATCAGTGCTAGATGTATCTTTCATTGATAATGATTTTCACTATCAACAGGATATTAAAAATCTGACAAATTCCATATTGAATATTCTTTGAAATTTCACATTTTCTTCCTCCAGAGGACAAGGATATTAATTGGAGTAGATTAAAGTTTGAAAAGAAAAGCTGTTGGGTGATTTTTTTCCAGGGCCAACCAACTACAATCTGCGTTCTTCAAAAAGTCTTCTGTTCTAGGCATCTCATGTTCCAGCCCTTGTACCACGATGTTCTCTTCTGTCATGGACTCCTTATCTGTGTTCTTTCCTTCCAGTGCAGTGCTCCTCCTGCCTCCCTGCCTGGTATGCTGCTGCTCTTCAACTATTTGAGGAAATATTAAAAATTCCTGAATGATCTTAGGTTTCCTAAATAAATTCCTAAATAATCTCATGTAATCATGATGCTCTTTTCATGTTTTAAGCAAGCATTGATTGATTAATTTAATAAAGGGAGAAGGAAGGGAGAAAGAGAGAGAGAGAGAGAGAGAGAGAGAGAGAGAGAAAGCATTTTAGCTAGCTCCTACTCTGGTTTATTATCCAACTGCCTGTACTGGCCAGGACTGGGTTAGGGCCAAAGCTAGGAGCCTAGAATGCAACACAGGTCTCCATTATGAGTGGCAGAAATTCAATTACCTGAATCATTACTACTGACTCCCACGATGCGCATTAAGAAGAAAAAGTCTGGAATTGGAGTTAGGAATCAAGTTTAGGCATCCGGAAATGGAATGTGTCTTAACCAAAATGCTAGATGTCTGCTCCCATCATCATTTCAATTGTTTGAAACACTTTTTTTTAAAAAAATATATGTTTGCATTCATTTGAAAGTCAGTTATAGAGAGAGGGAAAGAGAAAGGGAGAAAGAATGAGTGAGAGAGAAAGAGAGAGAGAGAGAGATGAAATTAGTAGGAAACTGGATCCAAAGTGGAGCTGACCCAAACTGATGCCCACACAGGATGTTGTTCCCACAGATGGCAGCTTTGCCCGCTACCCACAAGACTTCTACTCTCACAGTATATACTCCAGAAAGGCATGGATGGTACCTGCTGTGGATTTCCATTACTTTTCTAACATACCTTGGAAATTAGGCCTCCACAAGATAAGAGGAAGACATGATTGATTCTGTCAGGAAGCCAATAAGAGATGAGATAAGCATGGAGCATAAACAAGATAGCCTGTCAGTTGAACTCAGTGGAAGGTCATTCCAGATACAGAACATGCTCCAATCATGGGAGTCACTTGAGTCAGGGAATAGAGTCAGTCAAGTGCAAGCTGTGTTCAGCCATCAGAGTATGGGTGTGGGGGGGAATGAGTAGAGATGAGCTTACAAAGGCAGAGCAGGACCGGACTGCTTTGCGCCTTGAGCTTGTTCAGGAATGTAGATATTTTCTAGGCTACAAGGAGTCAATTGAAAACTATTAAGCAGTAAAATAACACAATCCCATTTGTGTTGCAAAGCAAACTCTAGCGGCAGTCAGGAAGGCCATAGAACTAAAAACAGGATTATAAGTAATGTGCTCATCACTTTCCACCCATTTGCACAGTAACCCAACTTTTAGCCTTGACATACATTCTGTTTGTTCCTGCGGCCACAATTTTATACTCTCTTAAGGAAATCTTTGCTCTACAGCGAAAGGGGAAGGAGGCTCATAGCCATTAGACAGGTGCCGATGAGTGTCAAATAGTGAAATCATTTTACAATAGTAAATTACTATATTCATGGAACTGTAAAATTCAGGTCTTGTTCATTTTCAGAAACTGACAATTTATGTATACATATGTAGACACACATAACACTAAAATTATTATAGTGAAACCATTTAGGGGATCAATGTTATAAAATTGTCAACAAATTTTCAGGTCAGCTGGAGATGTCAACTACTTCTAAGAAAGTGAAGAATAGTTTCTTAGACATAACAAGCCAAGGCAACCTATAATGTGAAGGGGTTCCCAAAAAGTCACAGAAAATGCATTATTATCTTTTAATGTCATTTTCCATGAACTTTTTTTGAGCCTGCTCCAATAACTTAATAGTGCTAGACACTTTGCCAAATGAGAGCTTTTAGATTCCTGAGATAACAGTGAGAGTCTTATTTTGTAACAAATGCTGTTTTGCTTTAATACGATTAAGTCATGCAATTCTCCCTACCCATGAGATGCTATGTTCAGCACTATTTCATATGAGAAAAATATAGTTATAAAGGGGGGAAGTCACCTGTTCAAGCTTCCATAGGTAGTAAAAGTACACCAATCAGGCACACTCCCTCCTTGTGCAGATTCATGATTGGCTTGGAAAGCTCTTACTCTTTGACTTTGTCTCGTCCCATCATTTATTCTTTTTAACTAAAATTTTTAAAGGTTTATTTTTATTGGACAAGTTGATAAACAGAGAGAAGGAGACAGAGAGGAAATTCTTTCACCCAATGATTCACTCCCCACATGGCCACAATGGACAGAGCTGAGCCAATCCGAAGCCAGGAGCCAGAAGCCTCTTTTGGGTCTCCCATGCGGGTACAGGATCCCAAGGCTTTGGGCTGTCCTAGACTGCTTTCCCAGGCCACAAGCAGGAAGCTGGATAGGAAATGGAGCTGCCGGGATCAGAACCAGTGACCATATGGGATCCAAGGCGATGACTTTAACTGCTAGGCTATCGTGCTTAGCCCAAGCAAAACTATTAATTAAACTGGTTCAGATTTGACCATCTTTTTTCTTACAAAATATCACATTTTTTAATTAGTGAGGTTTTATGAATGCCTCATTCTAATGGTGGTTTTTTAATGATTTATTTTTATTGCAAAGTCAGGTTTATAGAGAGGAAAGACAGATCTTCTATCTGCTGACTCACTCCTCAAATGGTCACAACAGCCAGAACTGAGCTGTTTTGAAGCCAGGAGCTTCTTCTGAGTCTTCATGCTGGTGCAGAGTCCCAAGACATCCTCTACTGCTTTCCCAGGCCACAAGCAGGGAGCTGGAAGGCAAGCAGAGCAGCCAGGACAAAACTGCACCCATATGGGATCCTAGTACATGCAAGGCAAGGACTCTAGCTACTAGGCTACTGTACCAGGCTCCTAATGGTGATTATTTAAAGGTAGTTCGGGTTGGTCCTTGCTCAAGAGGTGATACCAGAAACAGGATATGAGGAATGACTCAAACATTGGCCCCAAAGGCCACCGACATTTTGGACTCTTATTTTAGATACCTGCTTCCCCTTTTCGACAACACTCAAATTTCACACTGTTCAAGTTGCCCACCTACCTGCTATTACATTGTAAGTCCGCCACCTCACCAATCTGTTGTAACTCATGGTGCTGTATCTGACAGCCCTCTCCATCAACCCCTTGAGGCCCCTCTGCCTAAATCCCCGCCCACCTACCAATTCCCTGCAGCTCTGACAATCCTATCCACCAATCCCTCCCATTCGTCCTCCCACCCACTTCCTCTGCCTCTCCCCTGGGTGTGCTGCTCTCCTCCCTTGCCTGGCCATTCCTCCAGTCTCCTTCATCTTGCTCCCTTACCCATTCCCTTGCAGCCTTACCCTGCCACCATGGCAGGACACATTTCCTTTTTTTGTTCTCTCCACTTTCATCCCTGCTCCTGTTCCTACGCTGTTTGGATAAAAGGACCTTCTAGGTACCCCGCTGCATTTGGTATTTTGGCTTTGTGGCAAACTTACCCTGAAAAGACGGCTTAGCTGCATGAAATTAGCTGCGTGTAAGAACTGTTAGGAAACCTGATTCTGGATGTGTTTTCAGAGGCTGCAGATCCCATATACAATCCAATTGTTTTGCATCTTGGATGCTGCCTTCGAGTTGACTATGTCACCTTTGGAAAAAAAACTGTGTTTGGGGGAAAATGCATGATTATGTTTGATCTTTCTAGACCTTTGCAGAATTTATGCTATTAAATAAAACATTAAAAAATGCCTATGTAAACCTATGTTTCTTTGTGGTTTTACATACCACTTATTTTGCCAAACCTCTAAACAGATTGCTGCATTGAAACTGGATTTTAAATACTCTTTCTTAGTGTTGTATTTGCAAGCACCGTTTTTTTTAAAGATTTATTATTATTGGAAAGCCAGATATACAGAGAGGAGGAGAGGAAGAGAGGAAGATCTTCCATCCGATGTTTCACTCCCCAAGTGAGCCGCAACAGGCCGGTGCTGCGCCGATCCGAAGCCAAGAGCCAGGAGCCTCTTCCGGGTCTCCCACGCGGGTGCAGGGTCCCAAAGCTCTGGGCCATCCTCGACTGCTTTCCCAGGCCACAAGCAGGGAGCTGGGTGGGAAGTGGAGCTGGCTGGGACTAGAACCGGCGCCCATATGGGATCCCGGGGCATTCAAGGCGAGGACTTTAGCCACTAGACCACTGGGCCGGGCCTGCAAGCACCGTTTTTTAAAAGATCCTGACAATACTTACTGGGTTCACCATAGTGCTATTAGTTACTGTTATAAAGGAGAAAAAAAAAAAACAGGATACTGATTGACATGAGCATGTATAAGTTGAGGTTTGAGATAGCTAAATATTAACCATACAATAATAATCATAGTTAATCATAATAAAAGTATTATCATATGATAAAATTTTCTTAAAACAGACTTCATTTTATGCTTGACTCAATGGTGTCCCAAGAAGTCAGTAGGTGTTAGAATTCACTGCAATTTTAAGTTATATACTCCCAGGCCTCAGAGATACTGTGGCTCAACTTGTTACCCTTCTCACTTTTTCTTCTTTCTTCAAGCCAGAAGTTGTGTAGCTATTCCAGGGTCTATAAACTCAGAGACCTCTTTAGATCAGACTGAGAAGTACATAAATAAAACTTTACCCAGGCTACTGCTTTTAAAAAAATAGTAGCACAATATTCTGTCATTTTTTTGTACTTGTTAAGGACAGGGATACAGTAAAATGTTTCTCTATTTTGAAGACTATAAGGTGATAAACAACAGGTGACACTGCCTTTGGATAGAGGTCGCCCAGCTTCATGCTGGAATGTTGGGCTCCACACTGTGCTCCACTGGCCCTCTTTGTCCCAGCCAAATATGTTAGAAGTTTTTTTCCCCTCATTTCTCTGTACCAAACTCTGTAGTGGAGTGCTTTGAGTTGCACATAATAGAAACATAATTAAATGGGTTTTGATAATGAGGTAATTACATGGTTTACAAAATTAGAGGTTGTGCCCTAGAGATTTTATCCAGGCTCTGTCTCCAAGTCTCTGCTGCTTTTGACTCTTTCATGTGTTTTTGCGTACTGGTGCTGACTTCTCTCTGGCAGCAGACCCAGATATCATGTAAGCATGCGCCATACTGCTCACAGCAAGAAAGGAGTCCTCTCCACCCAAGCCAAAAGCCAGAAACTCCATATCACTGTGGCCAGGAGGATGAGATTAACTCATGGAAATTTGGCCCTATCCTTGGAGTGAGAAGCTGAGCTAATTCCTGTGATTTACCACTTACTTGTGAATAATGAGTTAAAAGGATGGTGAATAAAGAGCCCTAGCCTTTGCTTCAAGATTCTCTCACATCAAAATTCTAGAGAGAAGACCATAGTTACCAAGTATCCACGTAACATCCACGTAACATCCAGGTAGGATTTTGACCTTACTTACTTGGGGATTTGGTGTAGCTTGATCCTGTAGGCTCCCAAGGCCAGATGTCCAACAACATCCTATAGTTGATTCTTCCTCCTGTATCCCATGGATCAGGAAGAAACATTTTTCCCAGTGTAAAGACAAAGGCTAATGACTGTAAACAACAGATTTTTATTCTCTTTGCAAGCAGCTGACATCCCCCCAGTGATAATATTACATTCCCAGACATTGATTCTAAGGAAAGGGTCATAATGTGACACAAGCATATTCTGAAATATTGTGAGAAAAGCACATCATGGAATTTGTGTCTAAATATGTCTAACATTTGCTATTGCTATTGCTTGAATATGCTACATATTAAAAATTTATCTGGTGTGATACATGAGTCATTTTACACGCTCTCTAATATATGTCCAAATTTTAGTTCTTGGCATGTCCTGCTTCCTTCTTATACCCTTTCCCCTGTCTAGCACATAAACAAAGAACTCACCAGAAAATCAAGGGATAGAAGCTGACCTGTTTCATTTTCTTAAGAATTTCCCTTTGTTTGGAAAGAAGGGTGCGCAGCATGCTGGCTCTGTCACTGATTCATATTTATCACCCCAGAGAGCCTGACTGAGTGAGTTTGGGGTAGAGACTAGGGTGTTGTGTTGACTGGCTCCCCAGCTAGCCATTTTGGGAAACCTTTAATGAAGATGTGCTATATTCTCCTAAGAAAGATAGAGATTAGTGCACAACTGGTATTAGTGCTGGCATCTTTAGTCTATGACATGAATAAGCCATTTTGTAGATGCTTAAGAAGATCCCCTTTGGTGGGGTTCTGAGATTCACAGCATCCCATGTGACCATTTCTAGGGTGTCCCTAACTGACCATGGAGTTGATCTGTGCCTCTTTGGCTGAGATTATCCCACACATGTGTCCTCTAAGACACCAGTTAGAGCCATGTCAAAGAGGAACACATGGGGCATAAGTGAAACTATAATAAACCTGTGTGTTTAGGAATCACATTTAATTGCTTTCTATGTTTTTCTAAAAGAAAATCTCCTTTCTTATGTAATGGAGTGATAGGATGACGTAATGAGAGCATAATTTCTGTTGAATAGAAAGGCTTAAAGGGGTTAGAACAATTCCAGTGGATGGAGCTGGGCCAGACTGAAGCCAAGATCCTGGAACTCCATCTGCATCCCTCATGGAGATGGGGGAAGGAATCCAAAGACTTGGGCCATCTTCTGCTAATTTCTCAGGTGTGTTAACAGGCAGCTGGAATGGAAGTGGAGCAGCCAAGGCTCGGACTGCTGCCCATATGTGAGGCCAGCATTACAAGAGGTTGCTCAATCTCTGATACTACAATACTTCCTCTGAAGATTATTTTTCAAGGATTTAAATGTAAACACTCAGAGAGAACTAGTATAACTCAGAGAGAACCAGTTAAGTGTAACAAAACCAGTTTCTTCCTGTGATAACATTTTCTCTGTCATGCTTATTTTGATGGTAAATTGAATGTGTAGGTTTGTAAGACTAATGCTCTCAGCAAAAATGAATTTAATAGTGAAGTTCAACTGCAATTGAAATATTGTGCTAGGTACTAATTCTAATTCTAATACATGCAGAAATTACAATGTACTTGGTTAAACAATGAAAATGAACATGAACAACATACATTTACTGTCATGAAAAAAGAGTTGGCAAAAATATCAAACAAAAATTTCCATAAACTACTTGTCTATTCAAGCAGAATATGCAAATAGTTCAAGCTTATTATGAAATGCACTATCAGGTGAAAGGAAATTGAATGTTGAGCCATAACATGATTAATTTTCTTGTACCTACTTTTCTTATTGCTTCATAAGCTTCTGTAGTCTGAGACATTCAGAGGAATAATAAGCCTGCAATAAATCATAATAATTTTGAAGAAATGGAGCCTCATTACTTTGAATTTTCCCATGGCTCAAAGATGGGAGTATTGACTAATGAAAATGGCATTTTTCTTTTAATAAACACCCATATGGTAATAACTAATATACTTCAATACTTAGAGTTCAATTGTTGAATTAATAACAGGTGCAGGCTGTGTGAGGCAACCCTTCATTTTTGTGTTTTGCTTTTCCAAGGTCTCAATTTTTTACGACTGCTTATTTCCCAACCCGCTCCCTGTTATTGATCAGTTTGTATATTATGTATTGCAATAGCTTTTATAAATTAAAGATGTTCCATGTTTTATTCTTGTGCAGAAAGTGTATTGAGCACCTACTATGGGATCAGGCACTAGCTGCAAACCTAAGTGCTGGGAGTTACCAAGAGGAGCATGATGAAACCTATACTGGGATGTTCACGGTCTAGTTGAAGGCAAATACAAATGCCACCATTTCAATGAGGTATGCAAAATGTGTTTAACAAATGGCTGTTGAACTATGTTATATCAATCAATATTAATCATTGTCCTTATTGGAATATTCTAAGATGGTCTTATTCTGTTGCTTCAGCATTGCATATAAAAACCCCTTTATCACAACAGTTGTGACAATATGGGAAAAATCAGTCGGGGGGTGGTGGAAATTATGGGGAGGGGAATGCCAGACTACACAGAATTTAAATTTAAAATTCAAAATTTAAAATAGCAAAAATTTTAAAAAGCTGTAATAAAGTGGACATTCGTCGCCAAAAACAAAGATAAAAACATGGTTCATTGATTTGTATGAATTGACAGCTGAAAGGAGAGGGTGAGAATTGTAGGAATTTATAGACAGCTGGGGAGATGAGGCATCACATAATGAAATAGTCTTAGAACAGATTTGGGCAGTCAAGTGGCATTTGAAGACAGCTGAGAATTAGGAGTTATGACCAGGCAGTTTACTGAACAAGCAAAGCAGTTTAACTAAGGCTGACCCTACTGGATCCTTCTTTTTTGTTTTCTTTCCATAAACTTTGACCCTGAAGGAGTGCTTGCTGGAGTTAGAGAACAGGTCTGGTAGGAAACAGTGACTGATGACTTACATACATGGCCAAAGCAATGAAAATTCTGTATTTAAGGTCTTCTGAGTTGACTAAGAGCCAGACAAAGTGAGGCACAGGTCAGTACACTTAAAATCGATAAAGAAAAATTAAACATTGATCTTAGTTTCCTCATATGAACTAGTTTTCATTTGAGCAAATGGAATTTGTGGATGACAGAAGCTTTTCAGTGAAGAAAAATCTCAGCTAATAAATGCAGAAGGAATAACAGGATTGACCAGAAAATATAATCTGTGACGAATTATCTGATGGAGCAAAGCCATTACATGAATCTGTTTAGTCTTACCATCACTAACAGTGAGAAAACCAGATAAATTACGGCTTTTGATGTGATACAGGATGAAGTACTAACATTATTTATAAAGTAAATACATGAAAATATAAAGCTTGGATTAACATCATTAGATGTCCTAATTAAGACTAACATATCGAAGCCATAGGAAACACTGGTGCTTGTACCAGCTTAGCGCCAGACAAAGGTCATTTGGCAAACTCAGAAGAAGGCTTGAGACTAATCAATTTCACATTCTAAAGAGCTTTTTCACAAAGGGTAAGACATCTTGACTAAGCTGATTTTAGGAAAACTGACTATGCACCTATATGTTTTAATATGTTAAAAATAGCTAGTTGTGGTATGCCAAGGTAAATTCCAAAATTTAAACAACCTGCAATTTTATAAGATTGCTTTCTGGATATAAAAGAGTAGAGGCAGATCTATGTGCTGACAGGGATTCTGTCCACAGACTTGATCAAATAAAAAGAATTCATTCATTTATTTTGGTCAGAAATCAGATAGAGACAAAGAGAAAACTTGGATTCCTTGAGAAGTGAAGGAATAGTTCTGCCCACTCTTCCAAATTAAGCTCCTGTCAACTTGCTAAACTAGTATTTGTGGTGATGTTTTAGCAAGAAATTAAAGAGATTTACTGCTTGAAAATAGAAAAAGATAAAAGCATAGATTCACATTTATATTTTCTTTGATTTTAGAGTTTTTGGTCCAGTGTAATTCCATCAATTGGAATAGGGTTTTGTTGTAGTGACTAGCAGTTAAAAGCCCAGATAAAAACAATATCAATAAAAGGTCTATTTCTTTCTCGGAACTAAGGACTCTAGGGGTTAGCACTGTGTCATACAGATTAAGCCTTAGCCTTTAGAGCTGACATCCCATATGGATGCCACTGAAAGTCCCAGCTGTTCCACTTCTGATCTAGTTCCCTGCTTATAGCCTGGGAAAGCAGCAGAGGATGACTCAAGTCCTTGGCCCCTGCACTCACATGGGAGACCCAGAGCTTGTATTAGCTCAGCTCTGATCGTTGCAGCCATTTGAGGAATGAACTAGCAAATGGAAGCCTATAATGCACCTTTCCAATAAAAATTATTACATCTTTAAAAACAGAAAAGAAAAAGTACTCTGGAGTTAGGGAAATCAGGTCTGTGTGTGTTGCCCTCTAGTCATCAGTAAAGTAGCCAAAGACCTTTACAGCCCAATTTTCTTTTCTTTTCTTTTCTTTTTTTTTTTAAAAAACTTATTTGAAAGGAAGAATGATAGGTATTGGAGTTGCATTGCAATATAGATTTAATCTTGTGGTTCATTCCAAAACTGGAAACAATGGCTGGGAGTACACCAAGGCAATGCCAGGAACCTAGAACTCCTTTTGTGCGTTCCGTGGGGGAAAAGCAGCCTGAGTACTTGGGCCACCATCTGCTACCCTCAAAGATACATCAGCAGGGAGTTGGATCAAAAGCAGAGCAGCCTAGGCTCGGCAGCGTGGCCTAGTGGCTAAGGTCCTCACCTTGATCCCATATGGCCGCTGGTTCTAATCCCGGCAGCTCCACTACCTCTCTGTCTCTCCTCCTCTCAGTATATCTGACTTTGTAATAAAAAAAAAAAAAAAAAAAAAAAAAGCAGAGCAGCCAGGCCTAGAGCCAGCACTGTGATACAAGATATCAGCATCGCAGGTGCTGGCTTAACACTGCACCGAAAAACTGGCCTCCATCCTTTGACTTTCCTGGCTCTGTCCCCATCTGTTCTGTTTGTGATTCAGTCACTTGTGGGAAAAAAAAAAAAGGAGATAGGATAAAGGGTCAATGTAGTCACTTCCTTTGAAGCAGCTTCCCAAGAGATTCCAATATAGGAGTTCAGCTTTCATCTCCGAGTTCTATGAACAGTGTGGCCATACTTCAACACAAGGAAGGCTGGACTGTACCCTTTGTGCTGGATACTAGGTAAAGCTTGACTGCTGATGCTAAGAATGAAGGGAGATATGGATCAATGGTCTCTATCAGTGAAGACAACAGACATTTAAGAGAAAATGGAAATTACTGTTTTAGCATATTTACTTCAGAAATAAATCTTGTATTAAGAAGTTCTAATTTTGTAGCATATTTTGTGTCATTTTTAACAGCTTGCCAGATTCTGTGACTAGGAATATAAATCTGTATAAACTATTTTAGAGGCATTTGGGGATAGGCCACAGACCCTTGTTAGCATGTGTAATTTTATCTCCATGTGACATCCACATGATGACTTTCTAGCGCATTATTTTGCTAAAAGTTTTTGTGTGAAAAATACAAAAATAAGAAATTATGTTGCTACTCCATTAGATTTATCATTTTTCCTTTATCATCCTGCTTCCTATTAGATCAGACAAGGGCTATTTGTGAAACAGAGATTGTTTAATATAAAATAGTTGAACAGCATTGTTATACTTTCTTATCTAGAAAATCATAACTGAAATTGGCAAACTAGAAATGGTCTGGTCTATGGCTTGACTTATTGTGTACCCATTACTGACATGGGTCCTGTGTTCTGGAGAACACACAGATGGGGAAGCCTAGATAGGTTTCCAAGCTGTAACTCTTGTGCTCTCCTTAGCCTTATTTTGCAAACTTCAGTGGACAACTGAGATAGCTCAGAATTTTGAGTTATCCAAAATGGCATCTGTATGAGAAAATTCTTACGGAACAGGTGGAGGAGGGAAGATGACTGACCATGGAAAGTTGGTGTAGCTGATTGTGCAGAGGGATAGGAATGGAATTCAGCAGAGCAGGAAGAGGAGAATTACTGGAAAAGGTGTCTTAAACTCCCTGGATTCAGTGGGACCGAGGCAGGTGCCATGCAGGCAAGAAAGGGCCACAAAAAACTCTCAAGACTGTAATATGCAGCCCAAGTAGGTGAAAGCACAAGCCATCCAGGGCAAAGAGGGACTCACTCAGAAACTGGGAAGTCACAAATTGATGCAGATAGAACCCCAGTGGGAGTCACAGCCTACATGCCATAGGAGACAGAAGGAGGAAAAAGGACTCTTAGATCAGGAGACCGGTGTATGTGTGTGTGCGGGAACAGCCTGAGGAGAAAGACACAAGCACGGACCCAAGCAGTTCTTATTAGAGGCTTGAATGACATTGGAGAAAAGATAATTGGGGAATAAATCATATGGGTTGGAGGGAGATATGGGCCCACCCCCATCTGAAGGCTCTCAGATGTGAGCCACCCAGAGGGACACTGGAATCACCCGAAAGAGAGACATGGGGTCCCTCGGGGACAGAAGTTTCTCTCTGTGACACAACAGCGAGAGGGCGAATTCTGGGAGCTCAAAGGAGCAGTGCTAGCGCCGAGTAGCCTTCAAGCAAAAAAGAATGGAGTAGGAGTTTTTAGATCCTAAAATGGAAAACTATCAGTCAAGAATATTATACCCAGCAAAACTCTCATTTCTATTTGAAAATGAAATAAAGTATTTCAATAGTAAAGAGAAGCTAAAAGAATATGTTAACACTAATCCAGCCCTAGAAATACTCCTCAGAAATGTGCTGAAGTCAGAAAGAAAAGAAATAAACCATAATCAAAGATGGCAAAGGGAAAGATCTTCTCATTAAGGCACATGAAAGGAAACAAAATTAAACACACACCAACACACACACACACACACACACACACACTCATGACAGAGCTAAATCGCTATCTCTTAACGCTAACTCTTAACACAAGTGGCCTAAATTCATCAATCAAAAGACATAGATTAACAGAATGGGACAAAAAATAGGACGCAACTATCTGCTGCCCACAAGAGGCACATCTAATCAGCAAGGATGCAAAGAAGCTGGAAGTGAGAGGATGGAGAAGGACATTTCACACCAAGGAAAAGGAAAAACAAAGCTGGATATAGACTTCACCTTGGAAATTATTGAAAGAGATAAGATGGACACCACATAATGATAAAAGGAGCCATCAACCAAGAAGAAATAACAATAACAAACATTTACACACCAACTACAAGATCATCTAGCTATATGAAATTATTATTGACAGACTTAAGGGGAGACATAGATGCCAATATAATAATAGTGGGAGACTTGAATACCCCATTAACATCACCAGATAGATTAACGAGGGAGAAACTAAGCAAAGAAACAACAGAACTCACACAGACAGTAGAACGAATGGACTTAATTGATATGTACACAGTTCCCATCCCACGGACACAGAATATACATCTTTTTCAGGCATACATGGCACCTTTTCCAGCAAAAATTGTTACCATGTATCTTCTCAGACCAACACAGAGTGAATTAGCCATAACTAAATCAAAATACCCCAGGAAATTTGTAACTCTTGGAAGATGACCAACATGCTTCTGATTGAACAATGGAACAGGGAAGAAATTAAAGAACAAATCAAAAAATTTCTTGAAACCAATGATGCACAACATACCAAAACCTGTGGGATATAGCCAAGGCAGTGTTAAGAGATAAATTTATTGCAATTGGAGCTTATGTCAAGAAACAAGAAAGACACAAGATAAATTAATTAACTATATACCTGAAGGAACTAGAACAGCAACAAGATAACCCCCCAGAAAACAGAAGACAAGAAATAATCCAAATAAGAGAAGAAATAAAGCAAATAGAGATCAAAAGAACAATACACAAAATCAATGAATTAAAAAGCTGGTTCCTTGAGAAAATAAACAAAATAGACACCCCACTGGCCCAATTGACAAAAAAGCAGAAGAAAACAAGAATTAATAGTTTCGGAAAAGAAAAAGGGAATATAGCAACAGACACTGCAGCCAAACAGAGAATAATTAGAAATTACTACACAAAACTATATGCCAACCAATCAGAAGACCTCCGTGAAATGGGTAGGTTCCTGGACTCCCACCATCTACCAAAACTTGGCCATGAAACAACAGAAAACCTAAACAAACCTATAACAGAGGAAGAGATCAAATCAGTATTTAAAGCACTTTCACCAAAGAAAAGAATTCACTGCTGAATTCTACAAAGCATTGCAAGCAGAGTTGAATGCAATCCTCTATTAACTCTTCAAAACAATAGAAGGGAGGCAATTCTTCCAAACTTTTTCAATGAGGCCAGCATCACTTTAATATCAAAACCAGACAGAGAATCAACAGAGAAAGAAACCCATTGTAAGACTGGATGGGAGAACAAAGAGGAAGGAACTTGGGGAGGAGGAAGGGAGACCCTCGTGCCTATTAAACTGTATTATAAAACTATAAAAAAAATCTTAGGAAACAGAAATGTTGCAGGATCCTTCTTATTCCTAATGCCATAAACGAAGCAAAACCATCAAGCAGAGATGGGTATCTGTCTGAATGTTGGCTGTAGCTCACAGAAAGGGATTCAGGTATTTAAAAAAGTTCTGGAATCCTAGATGTACTTTTAGGTACTTTCGAGTGCTTTTAGGAGCTCTTGTTATCGCCAAATTTCTTCAGTATTCTGCTTCACTTGGAGGGTGGGAGGAATGCAAGCAACTCCCTGTGCCCAACAGGGACTATCTCATCTGTGTGCTTCTCTAGTGAAGATATGGCCAAGAGCAGAGTTAGGAACCCACCAGGTTTGAGTTCCAGATTGGCCATCTGTGACTACTGGCTCCACTGAACACGCCTTTGGACAAGTTACTTGACCTCCAAGTGTCTCAGTTTTTTGTTCAAAATGAGAGACATACGAGACTTTGTGTCATTAGAGCTAGGTTATTAGTTGATGTATGTCCAGCAGAACAATGTCCAGGACTTTATTAGCGACTATGGTGGAAGTCCTGAAGAAAGTTTTAAAGGCTGAGTTAGAAAACGTATAATTGTCCTTCTGAAGATTTCTATTCCTTGTGTGAGTAATCCTCTGAAAGCCAATTTTCTGTATCAACTGGTTTGGTAAGGATACCCAGATATTTGGCCAAATGTTATTCTTAAAATTTCTATAAGAGTCTATTTGGATGAGTTTTACCTTAATAAATGTTTAATAAATTATTTATTTGCTTTGTTTTATTTATTTGAAAGAGAGTGATATACTGAGCAAGGGGAAAACATCACTCTTGTGCGTGCACACACACAGACACACACACATCTTTTCAATGATTCACTCCCCAGTGGCTACAATGGCCACTACTGGCTAGGTTGAGTCCAGGGTCCTGGAGCTCTCTCAAGCACTTAGACCACCATTGGTTGCCTTTCTGGGCACATCGGTGGCTAATTAGTCAGAAACAGAGCATCCAGGTCTCCAAATGGGACTCAGCCATGAGCTCCATCATCATAGGTGCAGCTTAATTCATTGTGCCATGATGCCAGCCAAGTTAGTGGAAGATTTCACTAGACGATTATTCTGCTTTAAATGAGTGGGCTTCCTCTAACTAGTTGAAAGTTTAAATGTGGGGAGAAAGCTTATCTTTCCTGAGAAATACAAATCTCTAGCAGGCTAATTTCTGACTTCATCTGCTAGATCTGCACCACATGATGTTTGACTCATAGTACAACTCTGCTGTCAGTCTCCACCATGCTAGCCTCCCCTCCACCCTGTCAGATATCACATGAAGCCTCTATAATTATGTGATCCAGTTCTGATGTGTAAATTTCTTTATACATCCTAATGATTCTATTTTTCTGAACAACTCTGACGGATAAAGCACACCTTGGCATTCAAAACAGAGTTATGTCTTCCTTCTGGAGCATATCATGTTACCTGACAGAGGAGAATTAAGTTTGTGTGTGGAATTAAGATTGTATGGCAGATGAACTTTGACAAGGAGCCTCACCTGGATTCTCTCATAGGAGTTTTCATAGTAGAAGGCAGGGCCAATGTCAGTAGCAGGCCTGTTTGTGTCTTGGGTCATTCTTCAATGCCATTGTTGAGTCTCATTAGACACGAGTCTACAGACAGTGTCAGGATCAGTCCAGGCCTCAGCTTGAAAAAGAAGGAACTAAATTATGATAATCAAGAAATTGCTTGCAAAGGTGTTTAAAGGTTTAAATAAACTGTTAGTAAGTTTTCCAGGGCCCAAGGGACACAACTACCAGGTGAAACCAGAAGAAGAATCAGGCCTTGGTGACTTAGAGGGTTTCTCCCCAGAGCTCATCACCCAGCAGATTTCAGATGTCTTGGCTTTGATCATCATCCCCACAGGCAGTTCTAAGGTGCTCCTCTTTCCCAAGGACTTGGCCATAGAGCCTGGCAGCCTATGCACTACCCCTTTCCAGCTTTTAAAGTCCTTCCCAGAGTATAACCGTGGAGGCAGGGAAGCTTAAATTTTCCCTGAAATCCTCCTAATCTTTTGTGATAGGATGACTTTTGTTTCCAATTTTATTGTTTCCTTTATGGCTTAGCCTTTCATATTCCAACATGCTGAATCTTGCAAATCACAAGATCATGGATTAGAAGATCATGGCTTCTCTGTTCAAGAGTCCACACTGGGGAGCAAGACGGATCACATGGGAAGCAGGGACCACAATGAGCTCTTCATGGTGCAATAGCTAATTTAAATCAAATAGGCTGAATGCCTGCTTGATGTTATAATTATTTAAATAAGTCAATAAATAAAGGTTTTAAATCAGTGAATTAATCAAATGCCTAAAGCAGAGGTGGCAGTCTGGAAGCCAGCTGCCCAGACACACTCCAGAAGTAGTGTGTAGTCTTCAGATGCTATTCAGAGGACAACTCCTTAGGGAGGGAATGGGGCCAAATCTGTTTTTAGGGAGAACATTTGGTTAATATAACCCCAAGGAAATCAGTGCTTTCCAAGCTGAAGAGTGGATTGGGACAGAACAAAAGCCAAGTTAAATGAACACCGAGAAAGGAGTCGTCTGAGGCTGTCCCACCTTGTCTTCCTATGTCCTTAATACAGTTTTGACCTGCTGAGTGTTGAATACCTGTTTCATTTTTTCCCCATGTGTTTCCAATGCATTCAGAAATAAAAGTGGAAAATATTCCAATGAAACTAGTCTATGGGGGGTAAAAATTTTGGAAGCATTACAAATAAGGTTGGGAGATGTTCTTGAAGTGTAATCTCATCTTGATAAATGAGAGGCATGGGCAGAAATCAGTAAAACAAAGTTTAATAAAGTGGGTCACATTGGGAGAAATGAAAATATTGTATTTAAGTAGCCAAAATCTAGCTTCAGTAATCATGCCAAAATAGCTTTGGGGATTCACTTGTTATGAGAACAGTTAGGAGGCTGTGTATGTTGCAACGGCAATGGCTATATTATTTTTCATCAATAGAAATACTATGAGTAAAGTTACTTTAGAAATATCACTTCATCATTTTCAAAAGAGAACTAAGTGACAGCTGTAACTGAAGCAAAGAGAATAGCAGATTTGGGGAATAAACAGATCTGTTGGTGTGCTGTTATTAAAAGGAAATATCAGAGGATCACACGTCGCTCTACTATTAGGAACAAATGCTATGAACTGCCTTGTTATAAAGAGGAAGACCTGGCTTTTCTCTTTAGCTTGTGCTTCTATCCCTACGGGGTCTCCTTTTCTCTGCCTTATTTCTTAGTAGCCGTGTGATCAGTGGGAGGCACCTGTGACTATGTTATGATCACGATAGAACTGATCCACTGAATCTACTCCTTCACTTCCATTCTGGTCATGAGACCCCAGTAGACACAATCATATGTGCAATTCCTAACACACTCCACACAGAAATCCAGTCAGGGGTATTTTTACAATTCACAATGTGAATTCACAATGTGAATTGTACACACATCCACAATTTGAAACGTGAACTGGACACTCATGATTTCCTTTTTAGCTCCAGGTTCCTCCACCTTCTCATTACCCTGTGTCTCTGATCTGAGATAACATGAAATGATCATTATCTAAAATTCCATGTTCATCATGCCCTTTGAATTTTTATAGTTACATATTAGAATCCTAAAGAGTGTATTTTTAATTTTTAAGAGTATATAATAATATGTTCAATTCAATTAAATTGTTTAGGACTTTTTTTCTCAATGATGCTACCAAGATCCATTCACATGGTTGTGGATTACTGAAGCTGATTTTTATTCTGTATTATCTTCCTTCATGTAAGTATACCAGAGTATGTTCATTTTCTCTCTTTTTGATATACACTTGAGTTATTTCTAGATTTTTACGGCTGTGAGCAATACTACTATGAGTGTTCCAATACATTTATTCTACTAGCAGAAAAAGTTTTGTTCTGGGTCATTTTTATCACCATTTAGGCACACGCTGGTGCCTAGCCTTATCACATATTTCATGTCTACTGCTATTAACTTACTATTTTTTCTTTCACAGCTAAGACTTCCTTCAAAATTATACATACACGCTCTCTACGTCAAATTCTACTCATGGTTCATCTTAGTTTCCTCTGAATTCTGCAACCCCTATTCCAGTCAAACTATGTTTGCCAAGGTTGTTCATGTTACCAAACTCAGTGCATGGTTTCCCAACAGTGTTGTGAGAACCACTAAGCCCCGCATTTGCTTAATTCCTTCTTTTGTGAAATATACTTCCCTTTTACCTGCCATATTACCTCATTCTCTTGGATTTCTTATTTGTTTCTGAATTTTTACTTCTTACTCTTTTTACTTACTGAAATATTGGAATTCAATCATGGTGCCACTGGGGAGGGGAGAAGCTGCTGCTGCCACCATTGCCAGGAGCCACGAAGAGAGGCTGTTCCCTTTCCATCTTTCACAGTTTTGTTGAGCACAACCAAACCACAGGGGAGCACATCCTCAACTCCACCATTGTCTTCTTCTAGGCCAAGGACGATGAGCTAGGCCCAGAAGACAAGATGCTCAGGTCTGTGAACAAAAACGGACTGGTGCCTTCTTCCTCGGTACCGTGTACGACTGGACTACTGTTCAGATCTAGCAGGACCCCAACATTTTAGAAGAGGATGGTCAGAGTGGGGAACACTTGCCTTTTCTGGTGGGGGGTGCTCATCATCTCACTGGACCATTTCCACCTGACCATAAACCCCATAAACCCCAGGGCTACGACTGTGCCCAGAAACAACGAGGGTACCACGCTCACACCCCAGTCCAAATGTCCAGAAACAAAACAGAAGGAAGTGAAGCAGTACCAGTGCACCCGTGAGGGCTGTCCGTACACCTACAACACAGCTGACAACCTGCACACCCACCAGAAGACTCACCGAGGAGAATACACTTTTGTCTGCAATCAGGAGGGGTGTGGCAAGGCCTTCCTCACCTCTTACAGCCTCAGGATCCATGTACAAGGGCACACAAAGGAGAAGCCATTTGAGTGTGATGTGCAGGGCCACGAGAAGGCATTCAACACACTATATAGGCTGAAAGCACATCAGAGGCTTCAAACAGGGAAAATGTTTAAACGTGAATCTGAAGCGTGCAGGAAGCACTTCACCACACTCAGTGATCTGATGAAGCACATTCGAACACATGCAGGAGAAAAGCCATTTTCAGTGCGATCATGACGGCCGTGGAAAAGCATTTGCAGCAAGTCAGCACCTTAAAACTCATGTCCACACACATACTGGTGAAAGAACTTTCTTCTGCCCCAGTAATGGTTGTGAGAAAACCTTCAACACTCAGTACAGCCTCAAAAGTCACACGAAAGGTCATGATAGCAAAGGACACTCATGCAGTGTCTTTCCGCAGCAACGGACCGGAGAATACAAATCACTCCCTCCATCTGAATGCCTTGAGCCTTCTGTCCACAGAAGATAAAGATTTGGGAGAAAATCGCAATACAGTAAGTGTGTCTGAGATATGGATGTTAGGAAAACGGATTCAAGAACTGAGAACTCTGTTGAAAGAAGAGCTAGGAAGGCCAGTCTTGGAAGTCTTCTAGATGTATTGTGTTGAACCCTTAACTGTTGAAGAATTTCTTTTCCTTCTTCTGGTAGGAATTCTGTGAGGAGAGCTGGTTCTCTCTGATGGTCTCTTGACTCACATTTCTCTCTTGATAACCTCCTGACCCCAGACACTATTTTTATTCATTTAACAAACATGTACTGAGTGGCTATGTCATCAGGTATTGCCCTAGTGCTGGACTTCATTGTGGTAGTAGCTGTGGTTTTCCATTGAGGAACTTAAAGTCTAGAATTGTAAGATATAGACAGCATTCCAGTTTCTGAGCTTACTTGGACTCTGAGGTTGGACCAGACTTGGTTTGTCTGTCTGTTAAACCCAGAGTATTGAGTATTGCAAGGTGAGGTACTACGCAGACCTCTGCTAATGGACAAAAACATATTTTTCTTCCTTTTTTAATTGGGAAGGTAGATTTACAGAGAGAAGGAGACAGAGAGAAACATCTTCCATCTGCTGGTTTACTCCTAAGGTGATCGCAACAGCCACAGCTGATCCAATCCGAAGTCAGGAGCCAGGAGCTTCTTCCTGATCTCCATCATGGGTGCAGGGTTTCAAGGCTTTGAGCTGTCCTCTACTGCTTTCATAAACCATCAACAGGGAGCTGAAAGGGAAGAGAAGCAGCCGGGACATGAACCCATTTGGGATCCCAATGTGTGCAAGGTAAGGATTTAGCCACTGAGCCATTACGCTGGGCCTGACATTCTGTCTTACCTGATTGGTTTGCTTCCTGCTGGTTGTCCATTCCCTGCCATTCTTGTTGCTCTGTGGTATTACTTACAAACCTTGCGTTAATTCTGAGCTTTCAGGTTCCTTTGAAATAATTTTCCCATATTACCAATTCTGGTTCTGAGTCTGGACTTTTTTTGCCTCCCCCACCACTTCCACTTTTGATAAGTGAATACAGCTTAGGCTGGATTTTCTGTGACAGTACGAATATGTGTAAGGGAAGTATGGGAGTACTTCCAGAAAATTGTGGGAAATTAAAAGATGTTTGTTCAAAAAAATAAAAGAAATATTGGAATTCATCTGAAATTGGTTCCAGGTTACCTTTTCTTCCTTAATATTCTCCAATAGGCAGCCCTGTTTATGGCTCTCATCAAAAGTCCTCTCTTACTCTCTGAAATGCCCAGGTGAGGAGACTAATTATGCATTTATAATTATAAATTTATAAATTATAAATATAAATACACACATATTTCCGTGTTAGGTACTGCTGATTATCTGTGATTTATCATGTATCAAATCTTTTATCAGTCACCTTTGCTTGGATATTTCGCAATGCACTTTAAACTTAACATTTCTAAAGCAAGACTTTACTTTCCTTCCCAAACCCATTTCTTCTCAGCAAATGATAACTCTGGAGACTGCTTTTTGAATCTGTCAGTTTTTCATTTGTTTTAGAATTTCCAGTGTTTTAGCCTATCTGTCTCCAAGATATGTCGATTCTAACTTCGTTACTGGTACGTAAAGTCAAAAGTCACTGTCCGCCCTTGCCTGAGAGTAAGTCACTGTCCGCCCTGGCCTGAGAGTACAGAGGTACCTTAATTGATTGGGCTTCTATGCTCGTCCTCCTCTCTCATTCCTACCCACTCCCCTGCCTCCATATTTTAAAAACATAAATCAGGTCATGTCACTGCCCGTATCAATGGCTTGTCATACTCAGAATAAAGTTAACCAACGTCCTCTGGCCCCTGAGGTTCTGGGAATCATCTCCCGCTTACTGATTACTTGTGCCGTTGTAGCCTAGGTCATTCTGTTGCTTATAATCCCACTCCAACCACATAATCTCTTAGGCTTTCCCGAAGAAGCCTATTCTTCCCTGTTCCCAGGACCTTGGTCCATGGGTTACTCTCCCACCCATTGCCACTTCTGACCTCACTAATGTTCATTCATTCTTTAGGGCTCAGCCAGAAGATCCCATCTGTTGCAATAAGACATCATTTGGTAGTGATGGCAGTAAAAATATTATTTTAAAACCTTGTTTTTCTAATTTCAAGATCACACATTTTATTTCTTAAACTAACAAATACAGAATACCAATAATCCCATCACTAAAAGATACATATTTAACATTTTGGTGTCTGTTTTGAAAATATGTCTACATATTACTATCGGTTGCTTAGATGGCCTCAATTCATGTGATTTGTGCATCCCGTAAGTTTTACATGTAATTTACACCACAGCTACTCCTTTGCACCAGAAAATCTTTATCCCTTGAAATTTCTCTAGAGATTCTTGGGAGCTGGACAAACCATTCTCTTGGTCACAGCTTGTTTCAATTCCTGTTTCCACTGTGGACTTGCTCTCCGTGTGTCAAGTATTTTGCAGAGATTTGATATGGGATACGGCCCCTTATCCTAAATCCTGAAATTACTCTTACAAGGGTGAAGAGAGCTGGAAAATGTTTCATAAGGGCACGTCTCCACTTTTGAAAGCTGACCGTATCCCGAGGGTGCCTGGGAACACAGCAGGGCAGTTGGCCTGTGGTGTTACTGTACAGGGCCATTCTTTCCCTCACTCAGGTCTGTCACTTCCCAGGCCTGTGCCTGTCCTTTGGCCATAACCTAGCGTTCTGCTTTGATACTTCTTTTTGGACCATTTCTAGAGGATCCCAGTTTCTACACTCAAAGCGACTCAGACAATTTTCCTAAACAACAGGCATTTTAGGCTATGATAAAACCAAGCCATGCCTCTAGGGAATGGAAACAATTCTGACTGCTGTAAAATTTTTTTCCTCTTCTTGGGCTTATAAAAATACTTTATCCACCCGCCCCCCTCAAAATGGTATCTGTCATCCTCACATGACGAAAGCTGGGGAATACCCTTTTCTTCGAAATGTGTAAAACATAGATGGTAAATACAGTATCTGATGGTTATGATATACAGCATACCCTTCTAGTTGTTAGAATTGTGGATGCCCAGGCCTTGTGCCAGGCCTAATTCATTTACAACTAGGTTTTGTTCCCCAGGACATTAACACGCACATAGAAGTGGGAGACTCACTGAACTTCAGCATTTATATGGCTTTCATAGGAATCCAATAGCAATATTTTCATAGGAAAATCTATAAAAAGACAACCATGGACATTTATATGACAATTTAATTTGTACTTTGGAACAGCTAGTTTTACTTATTAAATGTGATATTCATGCCAAAATGCTGTTTTAAAAAATATGATGTTTTTAAGAGCTCTGTTGTAACTCAGCTAAGTAAACCTTGGGCACTTTTATAGGAGGCTAAAATGCAATTTAGTGGTTTTACAAATTAATACATAGTCATCCCTTGTCTTCTAAAAGATTTAATATAAAATTCTAAACTTGATGATTTTGAAAGCAAATCACCCTTGTGTGTACACATGCATATGTATTATTTTACATATATGTAAGATTAAAAGGCCTGTGACTTTGATTCATTAAGAACATAATCACTTTAGGGGTTGTTGCAGTGTGATATTGGACTAAGCTTAAACCTTTGACACCGGCATCCCATATGGTCACCGGTTTAAGTCCCAGCTGTTGCATTTCCAATTCAACTCCCTGAGTATCGATTTGAAAGCAGCAGAGGAAACCTCAGGTCTTTGGGGCCTGGCACCAACATGGGAAACCCTGAAGAGGCTCTTGGTTTCCAGCTGTGGCTTCGGATAGGCTCAGCTCTGGCTGTTCAGGCCATTTACTTTTCAAATAAAAATAAATAAATCTCTTAAAAGAAAGAGCATAAAATGTAAAAAGAAAAGAGAGAACATAATGACTGTACTATATATGAGCTTTTGAAAGGATAAAATTACGAATCATAACGGTGGAATATACTTAATGGGACTAGGTCAAGCTAAAAGCTGTGAAATGGCTTAATTTGAAATCCCAAATAACTATAGTAAACATAAAAGTTATTACTGGTTTTGTAGAAAATCATGATGAGCTGTGTTTTCCTTGAAAACAAAACAGAAGTTAACTTTTCAATGACACTATTTTTAATTGGTTTCACTCTTGAGCTCTTTCTAATGGTTCATTTAGTGAGCTATTTGCTGTGCAGGAGTAGCCATGTGAAAATATCAGTTTCTAAAATCCTTCAGCTGAAAAGTCATTTAGCTCATTTTTCTGCTCCCACTTGAAAAGTTTCAGATTTGCAGCTGGCAAAAGCATTGAGTGTGTGAATGCTTCCAATTAGAAGCAAGATTTTCCCGATGCATGGTCCAAGGTTGCACAGTGGTCTGCAGGGGATTTGGGCAGATCTTTCGCTCTTCATCATCTTGCTTTCTGCTGCTATTACATGGATGGTTCACAGAACTGTGGCTGCTGAGCAGGCATAGGAATTTTGGAACATGAATTCATAGGAAGCAGCAGTTCTATCTGAGCAAAGAAAACGCAGCATCTTAGATTTGTTGCTTTGGAAAGAATGTTCAGGAAGTCAGAGAGTTAAAAACCAGAAAGGCATTGTTTCACAAATGGAAGCTATTTGTTCATATGCCAGCGGGAATTGTTTTATAATGTTCCTTTCAGAACAGATGAATTAAATAATACGCTGTGAAATATTTCACCAAGTGAATACACTTGCAAGTTTTCATAAGCTGTGAAGCGGGGAGAGAAAAATCAAAGAAAAGGCAAATAGTATTCCTGAAGACAAGCCTTATTTCATTACAGAAAAACCCTACACAGACTGTGAGGATTGAAAGGTGTTCATGTTTTGCACATAAGCATCGGACAAAGGGAGTCATTCATATCCAAATCTGCTAAGTACCACCTTGAAAAAAAAATCCCTTTGTGTTTTCATGTTATACTGCACATACTACATATGAATTATAGACTTCATATGCAAGAAGCTTTCACATCCTCACAACATATAAAGGAAGATCTTTTTAAAAAGTTTTATTTATTTTGAGAGAATTATAGAGAGATGGGGAGAAAAGATGAAAAGAAGGAAGAGAGAGAGAGAGGGAGAGTAAGGGAGGCAAGAAGCAGGGGAGAGGGAACAAGAAGAGAGAGAAAAACATTTCATCTGCTGGTTCATTCTCCAAATGGCTGCAATGGCCAGTAACTGGATAAGCTGAAATTAGGAGCCAGAAGCCTCATCTGGGTTTCCCACTTGGGGAGCAGGGCCCCAAACACTTGGTCCATATGCCGCTGCATTTGCCAGGCAAGGAGCTGTGTTGGAAATGAAGCTGAGCAGGCAGAACATGAAATGACACCAATATTGGATGTTGGCATAGCAGGTGGCAGTCTTGTCCAATGCTGCCCTTAGGATTGGTTTATACTGCAGAAATCAGAGGAATATAATCCGAAATGAAAAATAAACAGAGAGAGAGAGAGAGATTCCCAAGTGTTCAACAGAGAATGAACTTTTTGTACAAAGAATATTTTAAAAACTGTGTTAGTCAATATTTTAATCAGTATGTACATGTCATATAAACCCAGCATTCAGTTTTGTTTTCAAAATTGAGTGAAATTCATAAAACCCCGCTATTACTGATATTTGTTAAAATGAATAAGAATCAAATCCTTAGGATTAGCTCAATGTCTGTCATATAGAGGGGATAGACCTGTTCTTTTTATCTAATTTCTTTGTGATTCGAAAATGTCATTGACATAAGAAGAGAATTGGAATTCTGAACTATCTATTTTGTGGATTTAGACACACTCTCTCTCACGTTTCAGCGTGTAGTGCTATATCCTTCCTGGCAATGGACCAGCATGCATGGACCCACAGGGGCATCCCCAGGGGCTTTAATTTTTGTTTGTCCAGTTTAAAATGATGCCAAGTAGAACTCCTAGGAACAGGAATGTAAGTATCCCTGTTCAGCTTGCTGTGCTGATAGAAGGGAAGGTACTTGCTTCATGTTGTCTTGGCAGAGCCGGTTTTTAAACTGGCGTCCCAGTGAGTGAGGACGACCTACACTTTCTGATGCACTTCGCTATTTCATGTCACCTCTCTGCTGCTACAGTCATCCAGCTTGTCACCTGCTCTCACTGTTGTCTCCCTCCAATCTATGCTTCATTCAACCTCAAGGGTGGTGATACACATTTGAGTTACGGACATGAAAAAATAATGAAATTTATTTAGCAATGTTTACTCTTTTTACCACTTCAGTTTACAGTTTAGTTGTGATAAATATCGAGCAATCATCATATCTACTTCCAGAATTTTTTCACCTTTTCACTAAAACTCTACACCTGTTAAGCAGTAACTCTTCACTTCATCCAGTTCCACAGTGACTGTTTTGCTTTTTACTTATGAATTAAACTCTTCTAGATAGGGAGACTCAACCTGCATTTGTCCTTTTGTCTAACTCGCTTAGGACAATATCCTCAAACTTCATGCACAATATAGTATGCATCAGGATTTTAAGGTTGAATAATATCCTATTACATATATTTCATAATTTATCCATTCATCTGTTAATGAATGTTGGATTGTTTTATATGCTGACTAGTTGTGAATAATGTGGATATGAACATTATTGTTCAGATATCTGTTTGAGTCCCTGCTTTCAGTTCTTCTCAATATAAACCTAGAAGTCAGATCATTGAATAATATGTTAATTCGATATTTAATGTTTTGAGAAATCGCCATACTGTTTCCTACAGAAGTCATACCATTTTATGCTCCTACCAGCAATGCACAGGATTTAATTTCTCCACAACTTTGCCAACATATTACTGCTGCAGGGAATTTCATGGGAAAGACCAAAGGGAATTCAGTTCTTATCTTATGTGAAAGAAAAAATTTTCATGCAGGCAATTTTAGTGTGCAAAGCAAGATTTATTAAATACATTAAAGATGAAACCTTCAGGAGGGGAGCTCCAAGAGAGGAAAAACCCAAGAAAATACTGAAAATGGTGTCTTTTAAGCACAATTTTAAGCAGAACAGTGGCTAACAAAAAACGCAGGGACAAAGCCCATCCGTAGGCCACAATTGTGACCCTGTATAGCTTGCTCATAGTCAGGTAAAAACTCAGAAGGGTGGGAGGGCACTTTTTCTCATTGAAAGTACCTTGTGGGCAAAGGAAATCATTTTGTAAACTGTTAGAGATGCCCCATCTTCTCATTCCGAGAGAGAGGTGACCTGAACTACCTATTAGCCCATCTATGTGTCACATTGTCAATAATTGCCATTTATTTTAACGGACATGCAGAGTGATACTTCTGCTTTTAAAACTATGGATTTTCATATCTCCTGACCATAGTTACCGGGTCTAAACATATTTTCCCCCTGATTGTTTTTCTAGCCTCATCTGTGTACCCTACCTTTTTGCTCAGTGTGTATTCTAGACAGGGATGATGCCTTTTGATCTAGTATGTTAACTAAACTCTTCCCCCTTGTGGGACATTTGTATTTATTCATCCCTGTGCTGGGCCTGCCATTTTCCTTCCCTGTGCACTGCTGGCTGCTCACCATCTATGGGGTATCCAATTTCAAGGGAGTTATTCTCATGTTACAAGTGAAAAAATAAAAATGGAAGAGAGGGAGGGTGGGGAGAGAGAGAGAGAGAGAGAGAGAGAGCGAGCGAGCGAAAGATCCTGTTGGTTCACTTCCTGAGTACTCCAAACAGCCTGGACTAGTCAGAGAGAAGGCTGGAGCCACGGATCCAATCCAGGCCTTGCTGGTGTGTGGCAGACAGCACAACATGTGAGCCATCATCGGTGTTTCCTGGAGTCAGGCGGCTGAAGTCAGGAGCTGTGCACGGGAGAACTCAAGTACTCCATTATGAGGTTGTAGTGATTTGGTCCTGGGCAGCTAGTTCAGGGTCACGAGTTAGAAAGTTACACCTCCCGCACCTGTATACTTTTTTTCTGCCTACTTATGAGTCAAATGACACTCACCTATTTATCTGGAACCTGAGGGGGGCCATGCTGTGCTGCTCTGTAAGCACTCCCCCGCCAAGTCCTCTTGAAGCACCCTTTGGGGGGTCTAGCTCTCTTGCCCTCTCGCTTCCTGCAGATGGACTCTGAGGACAGAGGAGCCATCTTTCTCCCTTTCGTTGTCTGGCTCACTCTCCCTGGACATGGCCCACGTTGGTCTGTGTGTCTCACTCTCTTTCCACTTGCTTAGGCCATGTCGACACCTGCGTTTTAAATAAGAGGCACGAACCTAGGGAATAGATATTTGGCCCAAACCTAGGCCACAGCATCAGCAGCCAGACCAAATGCCTGTCCGAGTCTACTTTTATTCATCTTTCTGGGTTTTTAATGGGTCTTTAGCGTTCAAAGCTACTTCTTACCTTTATTGTATTTGTTCTCTTCTTTAACGTCTTTTGGTAGACGTAGATTTTCCCTGCAGACTTCACCCTGGAATTGGAGGTATACTGATTGAGAAGGAAGCTGATGGTCAATTCTGACCTGTAGGCTTCTGTATAGACTGGAGTATGAAGCAGGAAAGGTGTCACTTACTAACACTTTTTGGAGTGATTCAGTATTGCAACAGGTGTTTTTTTTTCTCCCTCCCCGCCCCCAATCCCTCAGAAGAAAGCACAAGGGAAGAGTGGAGATACAGTCGAGAGAGAATAGAGTGTTTTCATATGAAAGAGTTTTGTTCTGAAAGTTTTAAAATGTGATCAAACGTGGCTTTTATGTAGCTGTTACAGAAGTAGTGGTGACTAGTTTTAGGTTGGAAGTTTGGATGTCTTTCCTAGCACAGCAGGAAGCCACTAGACAGTTCCAAGCAGAGGAGTGGTATGTCCATGATATATATGTGATAAAATGCTTAACAGAAAAGACTATTCATAAAATTTATAGGGTATGAATAAAATGAGCAAATACAGGTCATTCCAAAAACAATCTAAGTAATATATTTGGTTCAGAACCTTATCAACTGACGAAGGTACACTGTTTTTTAAAAGTGAGTTTCAGATCAAGGATTGCTAAGTGCAATTACCTGGGTAATGAAGGGTGAAAAGTAGGCATGCTGGTGTCTTAGAGCAGCATCTGCAGGAAGCAGCTTCCATGTAGGAAACTGGGGGAGCAGAGGGAAGATAGTAGAATGATGAATACTTCAGAAACAGATGAGGAGCCCAGAGACCTAAGATACAGACCTCTGAGAAGGAGCAGAGTTTGCCTGGCAATGCCCCCTGGGAAATTGTCCTCTGGGTATTTCCTGTCAGACTTTATAAGATCAGTGTGACTTTGTGAAATTCTTTAGATTTGTGTCACATATGTATGTATCCAACACTAAATGGTTTAGTAGTGCCTGTATTTACTACTGATGGTGTCTTCTACATTTTTTCTTTGAAGTGTTGTAGTAGGAATACATACTACAAAATGTACGGTTTTTAAAATATATCTATATTAAAGGACATAAAACAGATATGTACAAAAATATCTATTGTATCTGAAATCTTAAAGTGTTCGATATATAATCTATTTTGTTACTCCTTTTAACCCTTGGGTTGAGATTCATTTTCGTTTTCCACTTTCAGAGGAGCAAGCCTGGGTAGAGCCTGAGTCCAATCAGCATTGATAACTCTGGTCCACAGAGGAGGAATAGCGCTAGTTGCCAGGTGGCAGTGGCAAGGGTAGTATAGCCTTGACCAGCCCCGCATGCCTCCTAACACCATGTGGACAGGGTACATCCTGACATATGCATGCATTTCTTTCCATATTCTCAGATCTGTTCCATGGTTTGAGATAATTTTGTTTGTCAAATTGAGTAGGCCACAGTAGCCAGAGTTTTGGTCAAACACCATTCTGGCTGGTTCCAGAGATTAGTGTTTGAATTGGTA
The DNA here is from genome assembly GCF_030435755.1 of Ochotona princeps. Lineage (NCBI taxonomy): Eukaryota > Metazoa > Chordata > Mammalia > Lagomorpha > Ochotonidae > Ochotona > Ochotona princeps. The sequence continues at coordinate 73,657,329 of NC_080836.1, forward strand.
GATTTGGGGGTCTTTGTTCCAGGTAATCAGTGTATGAAATAAAGGAGCAGTGGCTATTGTTATCTTTGTGGCTTCATGTCACTAGAACCTGCCAGTCATATTAACATCCTAAGCCTTAACATTCTACATTGGAAAACAAAACACTAAATCTTATGATATGCTTTCTACATGACTGAAAAAAAGTAATTTAAAGGCCTGGTACAATGGTTCAATTGGCCAATCCTTCCCCTGTAAGCACTGGCATCCTATATGGACACCCAGCCAGTGCATGTCCTGGCTGCTCTACTTCCCATCCAGCTCCTTGTTTGCATCCTGGGAAGGTAGCATAGGATGGCCCAAAGCCTTGGCCACCTGCACCCATGTGGGACACCAGGAAGGAAAAAGCTCCTGGCTCCTGTCTTTGGATTGGCTCAGCTCTGGCTGTTGTAGCCATTTGGGGCATGAACCAGTGGATGAGAAATCTTTCTCTGTCTCTCCTGCTCTCTGTAAATCTGCTTTTCCAATAAAAAAAATCTTAAAAAAATAGTCTAATGTGTATAATCAGGTATATATTTGTTGATGTGATGGAGTTGGAAACTGTTAAATGTTGACTAAACTAATCTTGTCTTTGGAGTTAATACCTAGATAGAGGAAATTTGTTTGCCTAGAGCTCATTTATACCTCTCAGTTTGTCTTCTCCAAACGTGAGTGGAAGAGTGGTATCAGGTAACGTGGTGAGTATACTTGATTTATAAGTGGCAATGCAGAATCATTAGAGTACTCTAAGATACTCTTTCATGCTATGACTTATTTGCTTTCTAAGGGTACTGTTAAAAGGATCAATTCTCAATATTTTAACAATTTACACAAGGGCTAGATTAATAATGCTGTTACAAAAAAGTGTAAACTAGTAATAGACGCATTCCAATATTTAATATTCCCTCTAACATTCCATTTCTCCTTTTCTGTAAATTTCTAAGTCATTGCAAGAAGGAAATTATCAACCCCTGTTATTGGTATTATTTTTTAAAATGAACTGTGTCCTGACTGGGTGAGACTTGAAGCATTTTATCTGCACTGTGGAAGATAAAAGTCTTAAAAGCTGCAGTGCACAGAGCCCATCTCCCACCCATTTTGGTAACACTTATCAGGAGAAGAAACTCCACCTGCAGGAGCTGCAGTGGCGGGAAGACTCAGCCGGAAGATCAAAGGAAGAACACAGCTGATCAAAGGACGCACATAGCTTATTTCTTCTCTTGAAGATAAAAGTGAGTTCACAGGCTGTGAGTGTGGGACCCCTGCGAACTGTAGAAGAATCCTCACCTCCTGGAAGCCTAGTGTCAGGACGAACCAGAGGAAACAGACACCAGCATTGCGAAAGCCATGCTCTTTTATCCTATGCGTCTTCCCTTCTCTTCCCCTGCCCTTCCTTGCTCTATCCTTCTCCCCTTTTCCTCTCTGTTTCTCTGTCACTGTCTTAATGGTTTAGAGCCACATATAGAGTAAAATGAAACATTAATTTTAATGACAGAATTATTTGACATAAATATTATCACATTGATATGGGATCAGCATCAAGATTATTAATGAAACACATTGCATCCTCTTTTTGCTGGGCACTAAGAATTTGAAACTGGTATGTATTTTGCCCTTATAGCACATTTCAGATTGGACCTATCACCTTCCAAGTGGAGTGGCTTGTGATCAATGCACTGGATGGTATGGATTTGAGGAAAGGCAAGAGCGGTGTTGGGGAATATGTTGATTGTAGTTAGGAGGTACTATTGATGAGGTTGTTGTAAATGCCTTAATCTTTATGGCGTGTTTAGCTGTTCAGTACTCTAAGTCCTCCATGCTATGGTGTAACAAACAGAACTGTGAGAAGCCCACTTTGCGTTCAGCAGGGCATTCTCAAACCTTCGTGAAGTCTGGCTACCCACGAGGAACACGTGGCTCTGCTCGACTTGGTCATCTGACGCCTTCTGTGCTGTGCTGGGACAGTGGGACAGACTGTTCAGGGTTCTGAGAGATTTTTGCAATTTAACAAAGCTGGCTGGCTCAAAAACTCTGAGAGGCATAATATAAAAATATTGTGGGGTAAAAGTAAGAAATTGTACTGAAGTGCAAATTATATCCAAGTTTATTGCCCAACCCCCTCCTGGTACAAGTTCCTTAGGACAAGTGGTGTGTGTGTGCATGTGTTTCTTAATCCTTAGAGCCTAGCACAGTGTCTGATGTATTGAAGGAGTTGAGTATCAGGGGCCTAAATGAATGTTTATCTGAATGTTCTCCGTGTTTCCTACATGTATCTAAGCCTCCAGCGAGAGAAAAGGTGCTTTTTTTTTCTGCATATTCTATCTTCAACCAGCATAACGGTTTTTGTGTTATGTCATATAGGGTACTTACCAAAACAGAGGGAAGAGGTATAGTATATGGAGAGACCCCCAGCCAGGACAGCTGTAGTTATTCACAATCTACTCAATGGTACAGGCTTAGTTGGAACAGCTGATGAGAGATGTGGGGCTGCCATAGGACTGATTCTGTACTGGGATTTTGCTGCCATCTAGTGGAAGCTTGTGAGATGAGCCATCTCGTCTTCCAGTCTTTTGGCGGGAAATTGGACTAGCTTTGAAAAAATTTAGGGCAAGTGGATGGACTAATCCCAGAAACTCCCTGGATCAACATGTGCTTGGAGTGGTGTTCTAGCTCAGTCAATTGCTTGGTGCTCTGGGTTTGTGTCCTTCTGACTGGACTCCTGTTATAGTCAAGGAACTGGGTATGCAGTGATCTGTGACCCAGGAAGCTCTTTCAAGAGTGTGAGTTGGAGGGACCAGGCAATCTGCCCATTGGTCCTATTTATTCAAAGCAAAAATAAAAATCAAAAAACCAAAAACCGAAGAACATTGGATATATGGAAGCCTGTAAGTACTGTGTCTGAAATCCCTTAACTGGTTAGAAGGAAAGCAAGGCTTAGAATTTGATTGAATGCACTTTCCCCTTTGTGTTACCCGTTCTTAAGGTCTCGGCACAAGCATCTTAACATGACCCTTCTCAGACCTTCCTGGAGAGAGTAGTTGGAGGGTGGTTCAGAAATAACTGAGCTCAGCTCTGGCTTAAATCAAACAAATCTGCTTTGCTCAGAGAACCACGCTATATACACCCAGAAGTTCTTACAACACAAAATTAAAGAAGTTACCAATGGTTTGTTTAATTAGCGTAGGAGAGAAGAGAAGCGATAATTTTTTTACTGCTTATCTTTGTGCCAATGAGTATTGAATTCTCTTGTTTTAACAAAGCTGTTCTCCACTTTGCATCTAAAAAAAAAATCTGGTTTCTAGGAATCACTACTCCTCATCCTAAATTCTTAACAATAATGTTTCTTTCAGACATTCATTTTATTTCATTTTTTAGTGTGGCAGAGAGGGAAAGGCAGAAAGAGAACTTCCACCTGCTGGTTCACTCCAACAACGCCACAGCAGCCAGGGCGGGGCCAGGCTGCATCCAGGTGCTAAGCACACTCTGTCAGGCTTTTCCATGTAGGTGCAAGGGCCTCTGTACTCGGGCTGTCTTACACTGCTTTTCCAGATCTGTCAACAGGGAGTTTGCTTGAAAGTAGAGCTGCTAGGACTCAAAACAATGCAGGCATTGCGGGCAGCGGTTTAACCTGTTGTGCTACAACACAAACCCCAGTAACTTCATTCTTCTTGGTTCAGGACACTTAATCACCGCCAAATAACACTCCTTATGTGGATAGTTTCTTCTTCAAGATAACATAATAAAATCTGATAAGAAAACACACGAGCAAATGTGGCATTGCGTTATCTTGAGAGGCATATGGGATTTCTCTGGGATTTTCAATTTTTTATGTATTTAAAGTTTCTTCGTTGAAAACCAGTATCACACATATTTAACAGATACTAGGGTATACAAATAAAGTTTATCATTAGTGTCACTTATTTGGCAAGATTCTGCTATACTGAAGTCACGTATTCTTTCTTCTTTTCTTCCTTTGAAGAATTTACATGACCTCCAAATATTTCACCCCTACAGATGTTCTTAGGCATTCCTTGCAAATACGGAGATGCTTAGATCACAACTGGCTCATGTGTGACACCAAGGATGACAGGTGTTGGCATGTGTGGCTGGTGAGCTGGAAGCGAGGGAGGTCCGGTCTGAAAGCCAGCAGACAGTAGGGAGAATTTTCCACTCCTCATTAGAAGTTAAGCTTTTTCAGTTTCTTTGTGACAATGGTTGGATGAAGCCCACCTACATTAAGGAAAACAACCTGTTTTGCTCAGTCCACAATATGAATGCTCAACTTTTCCAAAACTACATATAGGCCCTGAATACTCTTTGATTAAACTTCTGGGTGCCTAGTCAGGAGGACACTGTACCTGTCACAGGGGTCTCTGCCAGGCTCTGCACAGGCAGGTGCCCTTGGCAATGAGGCGGGGACTCCGTGGTGATGCCAAGTGACTGTGAGAGCCCTGCTCCCCAGCCAGTTTTGACCAGGAGGAGGTACAGAGTGTTCAGGAACTAAAAGGTGCTTGAAAGAGCTTGGGATATTTGAAACGATCATACTGGTCAATGTCAAAGAACTCCTCACAGAATTGGCTCCAAGGCAACAGCATGGAGTAGAAAGCTAAGGGCCAGAGATAACACAGATCTAACCAGCAGTGACATTCCCACAGGCTGTGTAAGGTGAAATCATTGGGCAACCGCAGGCGGGACTTGAAATTCAATAAATCTATATAGCAGGCTAATTTTGAAGTTGTTCTTTTGGTATGACCTGAAAATGATGCTATAAATACTGAAATAGCCTTTGGCAGGAAAAAAAAAGTTTGCTCACCCCTGGCAAGGGTCAGGGTAAGGCACGCGGGATGCCCTGCTGACTGCTGGCATGTGATCTCATGGCCCAGCAGCCGGGCTGGAGCTCTGAATATGCTCAAGAGGCCCTCCTTAAAGGAGGAAGGCAGGAGAGGGTGTCTTCCTGGCTCAGCAGAAGTCTTAGATGGAACATGACGTTCTCTTTAGCTTGAAGAATTCTAGGACTGAGCCTGGAGAAAAAAGTCTCACTTTGCTGCACAGTGATGGCTCTGTTTTATAAATAAGCACGCTTCGAGACCTGGTTATGGGCTTCCCGTCTCTGCTAGCCTTTGCAGAGAGCCTGGTGGGTGGGGGCAGATCCTGTGGCAGAAAGAGGGGCCCTGGTGACATCTTCATACCCTGTCCTACTTGCTTAGGGATGCTTAGGCCAGCAACAGCGCCACCTGACCTTTGCTGGTGGGAGAATTGTTTGAGGAGCAGCAACCACTTTTCTGAAGACTCATCCTTCTTGTGGTCATCTTCCCTAAGTAAGAGGTTTCAAATATGAAATGGGAGGGGGCTGGAGAGAGAGAGAGAGAGAGAGAGAGAGAGAGAGAGAGAGAGAGAGAGAAATATGGTGCTTCCTTGTGCTAACTGAGCCTTCAAATGCTTCAGCAGCTGGAGCTTGGCTGTGTGCTCCGAGCCAGAGGACAAACCCAATTTGAGACTCCCACGTGGCTACTAGGGACCCAAGTGCTTGCTTCTTCACCTGTTGCTTGCCAGGGCACATGCCTGCCAGGAAGCTGGCCAGAGCCAGATATCTAGCTACTCCAAAGTAGTACACCGTGTCTTAACTAGTAGCTTGACTACTATCCTAAATGTTCATCTCTGTACAAGACCGAGACCATCTAAGACTGCTAAAATCTTGGCCAGGAAGCCATACTTTCTAGTAGGTGGCATACAAATTGCCCAGCCATTTCCTAACTGGTAGAGAGACCACCAACGGGGAATGTCTTCTCCTCAGGTTCCTGCCCCCTCGAGTTAGAGAATGTTGAACCCAGGATCCTTCCTAAAACCCTGGTATCTCTTCCTCTTTCCTTCAAGGGCACCCCATCTCCTGGATCCCTCCCTGAAGGTGCTTTCTCTTTCCTTCTTTCCCCGTTGGGCCTGTTCACCTCGCAAAGGAAACTTCTCTGTCTACAATCAATTCCTGGCATCTTATTTTCGGATTAAGTTGAGGAAAAAACCCACTGAGCTTTGCTGGTTACGAGACTTAAACCCATCAGTGCTGTCACCTTACACCCTTCTAAACACCAGTTTCATCACAGGAGTTTTCAGTGTCCTATTGTTTTTTCTCATTGTTACCTCAGCATCAACATGATAGCTTCTATGTGTCTTAAATTTTATGTTCCTTTTTTTTTTTCATTTTAGAAGGAAAATCCCACATTCTTTTATTTTCTTCGTAATAGAAGAATTATTGCTAGCAATATATTTTCTGTGAACTGAGGCAGAGGTGAGTGAAGGAATTCACTGGCAATTCTCCAGTGGGGGGGCATGTGACCGTAGGACTGGAGCCGGGGCATATCTGAGGGACGGCCATTGCCAGGGTCCTTATCCCCTGCACTTAGGTTTAGTTACTTTCTCAATAGTAACTTCTTGGGAACATTGACAAGTTTGCTCACTTCTGTTTTCTGAAAAATAAAGAATAAATTTTTTTTAAAAAAAGCTTTTATATAGTTCTTGCCTGTTTACTGTTCTAAAAGGTGTTAATTTAGAAAGTTCTACAAATAGAATTCGGGAGAATATCCATTCCAAGCTAACTTCAAGGAGGTCAAGCTGATTAACAACAAGGTTTAGCTTGGAAGAATTGAATTAAAGTTCTCAAAATAACTTATGTAATGCAATGTAAAAGAATGCAAATAATAATTGTAACTCTACATTAGTTTTAGAATAAATGAAACTAGATTCAGGGCTGGCACTGTGACACGGCAAGTTAAGCCATGGACTGTGGCACTGCCATTCCATATGGGCACCAATTATGGCTGCTCCGCTTCTGATTCAGCTCCCTGGTAATGCACCTGAGAAAGCAGCAAAGGATGGGCTAACTTCGGGCCACTGCTACCTATGTGGGAGACCCAGAAGAAGCTCCTGGCTTTGGCCTGTCCCAGCCCCAGTGGTTGTGGCCACTGGGGTGTGGGGGTGATGGGTGACAGAGCAGATGAAAGGTCTCTCTCTCTCTCTCTCTTTCTCTCTCTCCCTCCGTGTCTCCTACTATCTCTGTAACTCTGCCTTTCAAGTAAACCTATAAGTAAGTTTTTCAAAAAATAGATTCCTTTCCATTAAAAGATTTTTTGAAAATTTAAAAGCATGCAAGATGGTTTTTGTGTAGTAGTTTGTTATTCTTTTCTCTTTGTTAACTATTTTATTATTTATTTGATGTATTTTTATTTGAAAGGAAGAGCATGAGAGAGAGAAAGAGAGAGAGAGAGAGAAAGAGAAAGGGAGAGAGAGAGAATCTTACACCTGTTGACTTACTCCTTACGTGATCACAACAGCCAGATCGGGGGAAGGCCAAAACCAGGGACCACAGACTCCGTCCTGGTGTGCCATATGGGTGGTAATCAAGTACTTGAGATGTCATCTGACGCGTTCCCAGGAACATTAGTAAGAAGCTGAATCAGAAATAGGGCAGCTGGGACTTGAACTAGCACTCCAAAATGGGCTGCTAGTGTTACAAGAGATGGCTTAGCTGGCTGTGCCACAATGGTGGCCTCAGCTAGTAATATATAACAGAAATTAGCGGTTATAGCAAATATTCATATACCAATGAAAACATTTATCTTAAAAACAGTATTCCCAAAGTTTAAATAGTACCTGTGCATTTAAGCAAACACCAAAGACAATTAAAGTCAGATGTTCAAAAAGTCAGATTTTCCTAAAAAGATTGAAATGTCTCATAAAAATAGACCAAACACAAACTTAGCAGGGTTATAAAAGTTCTCAGTGTACCACTTAAAACAATCAATGAGGTTTCATTCATGTCTTTATTTTTACTGCAGTGTTTATCCATATTCTTTTTATTTCTGCGGCTGCCTTCCTAGAATTTCAGAGGACAGTAACCTAACTGGAATCAACATCAAAAGAGGTGTGACTTCAGACCAGCAGAAGTTATTACAAAACCCAGGAAATCTAGACAGAAAACCCTTGTATGGCTAGGGAATCTGCTTATTTATTCTAGGAGCTTCAAGCTTGCCAACTGATGATTAGACTCAATGTCCAGTAGTAGTCATTTCTTTCAACTTATGTCGTCAGTCCGAGTCTGCAGAGAAATTCTAATTTTTAAAAATGTACTTATTTGAAACATGCACATGCACTCCTCTCTCTCTCTCTCTCTCTCTCTGTCTCTCTCTCTCGAGACAGAGAGAGAGAACATGCAAGCTACCAGCTCTGTCAGCTGCTGGTTCTCTGTAGCAGCAGCTGCAGTTGGACCAGACAGAAGCTGGGAGCTGTGAATTCTGTCAGATCTAACATGTGAATGGCTGCCCTCCAGTGTATGTATGAACAAGAATTTGGAACAGGAAGAAAAAACTGAAAGTTGAGCTTAGACTCTAATGTGGGATGTGGACGTCCTAAGTGAGTGCTAACTGCTGGCTAAAACCACCCCAAATCTTAATTTGTCGAGATTTGATGTCTTCCCAGAAAGCAAATATCATTTCAGTTTCTCATGGTTGAATAGTAGCCATGACATTATGATTCATGAACTTCCTGTCTAGCACCACTAGAAATGTATCTTACTTTTTAGTATAATAATGATTTGTGGGTTATCTAAATGATTTATGTAGCTCCAAGGAGATGAGGAACTCGGTGTGCTTAATTAATGAGTGCCTTTCTTTGGATTGTCTTCCTGTAACACAGTATTGAAGCTTATTTTATTTGTTTATTTTGTACAACTATCAGAGGTAGTTAAATATGGCTCCTCCTGTTATTATGTAAAACTGGGATACTAGATCAGCCCTTCGTATTTCTTGTTCTGGGTAGAATTTATTCTATTGCTCACTTAATTATGTATTATGCACACACACAAACTAATGAGGCAACAAAATTGGTGTGATTACATATTTATATACAATTATACATGTGGATATATATGCACTTACAGAGATATAAGCCTATATTCCTGTCATCTTTATAGACTGAAATAATTGATGACAACCATAAATCTTGTCTGCTTCCTTTGTTCTAAGTTCGCTTTTGTATACTTAAAATTGTTGACTTTGATTCCCTAGGCAGGATCCTTTAATCTTTTATCACTATTCCTATTACTCGTCATACTGTCCTGGAGTTCTGGCACCTGCTGTTTGATCCCAAGTCCATCCTGAATGTTGTCCTTCAGCCCGTTGACTGAGTTCTGCCTCCAATGCCATTTTGTAGCTGTCTGAAGATCCCTTCCTGGCTGTTTTGTCCAGCCATCTTGTAGGGTAGGGTGTGGAATGCTTTACCTCCTATTTGAGCAGATCCCCGAAGTTGTTTTCACCAACTTGGTGAAACTTCTAGATTTTGCAAGGCTCACTTTTCCCCCTGCAACTAATTTGCAGTGCTTTAATATCATGTTGTTCAACATTTACACCCACAGTCTACCCAGGGAAGAACTGACGAACCTGAGTTTTATATGTGGGATGGACCCAACCAGGGTTGCTGCGGAGGAGGGATGAACAATTTTAAGTTGTCAGTGTACTAGTTAACATGCAATGATGCTATGATGTTTACTTTTCTAAGCAATCAAGCATCTTTAATAATCCACTCAAAACTTGGGCAACATTTTTAATATTAAAATGATGTGATAGATTAAATGCTAAGATATCAATATACTCAATAATAATAATAATAATAATAATAATAATAATAATGTCAACTCAATGGTTTTCTGGCAGCCCTGCACAGCATCCTTTGGCTTCTCTCTTCAAGACTGGCTAGTGCCAGACTGTGAACTTTAAAAGGGCCACAAATTTCTCAGACTTCCTCAATCACATCTCAGTGTAATGCTCACCTGTTACTCAGGGATGTCACTCTCAAACTCTGTATCCTTTGAAGAAGACCCACTGAGGAAGATGGAGTCTAAAGGGGACAAATTGGTGATCTTCGGTTCTTGTAATTGGAACAGGCCTGAGGAGAGACATTCAGTCTTACTTGTCTCATAAAGTGAGACTTGGGAGGAACAAAAGAAGATAATAGAAACAGGCCATATTATTTAATGAGGTGGCCAGTCGATTTTTGTTTCTATTCTCCAAAATCTTGGTGTAAGAATCCTCCTATATGGTAGTGAACTTTGAGCCGGGAATTTGGAAGAGAGGCAGGGTTACACCCGCGTCCCAGAATTCCTCGAGAGAACATAGGCTCTCTTTGGAGATTAAGTCTTTTCCGGTAACTTCTGGTAAAGTGGTCCCCTGTGGATTTCTGCTTTGCCAACCATCTCCAAATTCTGTATCCCATTGGCTTTGCCCTAATTGCTGCTTATTTAAGATATAAGAAAATGTAATCCTTATGTACCATATTCCATAAATGTAACTAATAAAATGTTGTTTTGTAAGAACCTTTTGAAGTCCAGGAAAATGTTGGAATCATTTTATGAGACTTTAAAAATCTTTCCTCTTAGAGGCAGGAAGTTACATTTTGCCAAGAATAAATGAACTCAAATAGCAAAGGGATTGGGCTCGACTTGAGACGCCAAACCCACAGTGTTTCAGTGGCTTCTTAACTGGGCCAAGTGCATTTTCTCAGTTCTGGGAGTCAGGGTTGCTATCTAAAGTTTCAGACTAACATGTTATTACTTATAAATAATTATTTTACCATGCCAGTTGCTCTTAATGTAAAAAGGTTGGGTTTCTTTGTTTGAACCAACTTGATTGTACAGTCAAGTAAGAAAGAGATCACTGATTCTAAAAACCATTTCTTAAAAAGAGTAGGATTCATTGAAGTTAGCTGGGAAAAAAACCTGACTTTTCCTTCCTTTCCTTTTTGGTATTTCCTTGAGTATATTCAGTTTCTTCCTTCATGTGAATTTAAGACAACGTAATTTTTTCTCATGACTATGCTTTCTAGGAGTATTTTCTAAAAGAAAAAAAAAGTTATGATGAATACTTTAATGAATGTTGACAACCAAGAGAAGTTCATGGAAACTTTAAAGAAAGGATTATAAAATGTCATATGAGGGCACATCATTCCCAGGGAAGTTTTTTTCCTAAACAATATAGGTATAAAATGAAATGACAAGTTGCATTACCATTTTAAGATAAGCAGCTGATTTTAAAATGAGAACATTCGCTCGTCACTCTTCCTTCCACTTGCTGGCCCCTCATTGCCTATCAGCACAGGCTTGTTGATTCTCTGGCTTTCCCACCACCCCTGAGCTGCACCAGCCACTCTTACTGTCTCTGTTACTACCTCACCATTTATTTTACCCTTTCCCAGACTCTCATAGCACTAGAGTACTCTGGACCTTCAAAGGCTGGGGCCTCTTAGCCTTTGTCTTGAGCCCATCAGCCTGTACATCTGTACCCTCCTTGTTTCTTGCACAATTTTTTGATTGGGAAGGCAGATATAGAGAGAGGTGGAGACACAGAGAGGAAGATCTTCCCACTATTGGGTCACTGGAGCTGAGCCAATCTGAAGCCTGGAGCCAGGAGCTTCTTCTGGGTCTCCCATGCAGGTACAGGGTTCCAAATCTTTGGGCCATCCTCAACTGCTTTCCCAAACCACTAGCAGGGAGCTGGATGGGAAGTGGGGGTGCTGGGATTAGACTGGCCCCCATATGGGATCCCGGTGCATTCAAGGTGAGGACTTTAACCACTACGCTATCACGCCAGACCCTCACAACCCTCATTCTATACATCTTTATAGCCCTACACACTCTTCAGGCACCACCTTCACATGGCCCCTGTCTCAGTCAGTCACCACATCACCAACTGCAGGTTTCCAAACCATTCTTCAAAGACAGATGATAGGTTTTTGCTGTAGCTCCAGCTAAGGCATGTGCACAGGCCATTCCCCATCCTGCCGTGCTTCCCTGGGCCATAGCCCTTGAACGCACCTTGCACCTAGGCATCCAGCGCATCCAGTCCACTCCCACCCAGGAGCCGCAGAGTGCTGGGCATTGGGCTTGGATTCTGTGAAGGTAAAGATGAACACAACTGATTATAAGAGGATGTCAGACAAGGAAGCCTCTCAGAAGAGGCAGCTATGGATTCTGCTGCCTGAGTTTGGCAGTGGAAGCTTCCCTGGAAAGGTGAGGCCTTCCCTGGTGTCATAGGAATTGGGTAAGAGAATACAAGGAGAAGCAGAGTTGTAAGAAGAGGGAGCTGCTTATACAATAAGTAGGTATGTGGTTGATGAGACATTAAGTCATGGTGTTTGACATCAAGGAGGGACAGTGACAGCCATCCCAAGGTTTAGAGCAGAGGAATGTTCTGGTGAGTCAGTGGTGGCTGGAGGGATCAGAAAGATGTAGGCAGCAGAACTGAAATCAGACTGGGTGAGAGGCACCTGCCTTAGACAGGCAGGGGAGTGAGCTGTGCTAGCTTTGTATCTCACAGCAAGCTCTGGGGAGTTAACATGATCCTAGACCAGAGTTCGAAACAAGCCTGGCACTGATGGCTAATTTGTAATCCTGGTCCAACTCTTGCTTCCCCAGGAGGCAGTATCGTGCCTCCTCCTCAAGGATCCATTTGACCTGGTTGCCTAAGAAACATACACTAGCACTCCTCATGTATCAGCAGAAGTATTTCCAAAAGTTCATGGGAGATGCATATAATGGAAAAAAATTGTACATGGATTTCAAGTGTTTTTTGGGGGGCACCAAAATAAGCTTATTTTAAATTCCATTTCTATGAATATTTTGAGATCACGTAATATATGTAAAACATAACATGTAACATTTAAAACACATACACATAATATGTATATTATTATGTATATATGTATGTGAGATATATATATATACATATTTCTTGGTTCTCTAGTAAAACAGAACCAAGAGGTTGTGTGCATGTGTGTGTGCGTGTGTGTGTGTATAGGAGGATAATTTAAAGAACTGACTCATGCTGTTATGGATATTGGCATGTACAAATCTGCAGTATCCACTTTTGCTTGGATAGGATTTGTCTTTTTATTGTGTGCACACTCAACCAATTGGATTAGGCCCACCCACATGACAGAGGACAGTCTGCTTGATAAAACAATCTGCAGTATTCAATGTAAATTGCATCTGAAAAATACCTTGACACCTGCACCAATTCTGGTGTTTGGCCAAACATCTGGGCACCCTGGCCTATATAAGTTCATACATAAATTTCTCCACTCATCTATTCCTTGCCTTTCATTCTGTGTTCTGCTACATAAAGGTGGATACAGGTGTGTTATGTAATTTAATGATACAACATGATGAGCACTTAACTCCTATTATATGTATGCCAAACTGAGGCTTTTTTTTTTTTTAACAGAAGTATTTTCATCTAATTAGACACACAGAGATCTTTCTTCTACCGATTCACTCCCTAGATGCCCACAACAGCCTGGGACAGGACAGGCCAAAGCCAGGAGCTAGAATCTGCATTGGAGTCTCTCGCATGGGTAGCTGAGACCCGAGTCCCGGCACCATCGTTGACTTGGCAGGAAGCTGGATTGAGGTGCGCACTGGACTTGGCAGCGTTGTGATATGGGAGGCGGGTCTCCCAAGTGGCGCCTTTACCATAACAGCACCAAATGTTTGCACCTGAACTAAGGGATTTTCGTTTCTATTGATTGATTGATTGATTTGCAGTGGTGTACTGTGTATAGTGTTCTTCCAGGTGCATTGTCATATTTGGTCTTCCCAGCCATTTTGAGAGTCTTAGAGATTGTATTTGTCCAACTTGCAGGGCAGGAGATGGAAGCTCAGAGTAGTATTTGGGCTTGCCCTGGGGTACGAAGCCTGCCTCCTAGGATGTTCAGCTTGGAATTTGGGTACCATGGCCTGGCATTCTCCTACAGTCTGTAGGCATTCTACAGCATGGCCTCAGGCACGGGGCAGGAGATAACTGAGACACAGTGCCCTCCTTTTCCATTTTGTTAAGGTGAGGTACAGTTCTCTGGCCCTCTGAGAACGGGGCTGGTTCTTCTCCCAGCCACAGCTTGAAATAGCACACTGCCACGGCTGTTATTTACACTCTCGGAGGAGGCTTTCTCATCTCCTGTACAACCTGTTCATTATTTATTCAGATGCTGATGATTCAATAGTTAAAATACTTGGTCAAATACTCCCATTGGAAAGGATGGGAGTGAGGGGAAGGAGGGAGAAGAGAAGAGTGTTAAAAGTCCTCACCTGCTCCTTTTTGTCGTCATTGCTGAAGTGACTATTTAAAACAATGATGTGATGGATAGGCATGTTTCTTCTTTTCTTTTTTTAAAGATATATTTTATTTTTCTTGCAAAGTCAGATATACAGAGAGGAGGCGAGACAGAGAGGATTCACTCCCCAAGTGACCACACACCTGGTGCTGTGCCAATCTGAAGCCAGAAGCCAGGAACTGGCTCCAGATCTCCCATGCAGGTGCCAGGTCCCAAGGAGTTGGGCCGTGCTTGACTGCTTTCCCAGGACACAAGCAGGGAGCTGGATGGGAAGTGGAGCTGCTAGGATTAGAACCAGTGCCCATATGGTATCCTGGCGCATTCAAGGTAAGTACTTTAGCTGCTAGGTCACTGCACCAAATCCGGCATGTTTCAAAGAGTCTATTTTACATTACTTTATAAACATTATTGGAGTGTGTGTGTGTGTATGTGTGTGTACGAGAGAGAGAGAGAGAGAGAGAGAGAGAGAGAGAGAGAGAGAGAGAAATAATTTTCCAATCTCCCTGTCTGTTTCACAGGGGGATGAAGAAAAGACCTGGAATTCTTTGTCCTGAGGAATTGTCCTCTGAAATCCAGACCAGGACTTCCTGAGCTGATTATAATAATTTGGCACCTTGCCCTAATTTCAAGCTCACTCTCAGAGTTGAAAAGAATAAAGATGTGGGGTTGGCGCTGTGGCATAGTTGGTAAAGCTACTGCCTGCGGGGTTGACATCCCATTTGGGGGCTGGCTAGAGTCGCAGCTATGCCACTTCTGATCCAGCTCCTTGCTCACACATCTGGGCAATCAGTGGAAGATTACCTGAGTCCTTGGTCTACTGTATCCACAAGAGAAATCTGGGAAAACTCCTGGCTCCTGAATTCAGCGTGGCTGCTGTGGCCATTCGGGAAGTGAACCATTGGCTAGAAGCTTGCTCGCTCTCTGTAACTTTATAAAATAAGTAAGTAAGTAAATTTTCTTAAAAATGTAATCAGATTGGCACCCAGCGTGGTGGCCTGCTGGCTAAAGTCCTAGCCTTCAAAGTGCTGGGATCTCATATCAGTGCCAGTTCTAATCCCGGCAGCTCCATTTCCCATTCTGCTCCCTGCTTGTGGCCTGGAAAAGCAGTCCAGGATGGACCAAAGCCTTTGGTTCCTGCACCTGTGTGGGAGACCCTGAAGAAGCTCCTGGCTCCTGGCTTTGGATAGGCGCAGCACCAGGCATTGTGGTCACTTGGGGAGTGAATCATCGGATGGAAGATTTTCCTCTCTGCCTCTGCTTCTCTCTGTTTATCTGACTTTGCGATAAAAATAGATAAATCTTTAAAAAATATATATATATAATCAGATTGTTTTCCCAAGAATGAAAAAATTATTCATGTATTTGTTTTTGTCCACTTGCAAGAATTCAACGTTTAAACTTCATCCATAAGGCAAAGGCTTCTTTTTAAAGCCATACCATTTCACTAAGCATTTATTTTTTGCTTTCCTTTTCATAAACTAAGAAGGAAAAAGTGAGCCCTGTTTTCTCGCTGTGGATGTGACTGGGCACAGGCCTGGGACACGGGTGTGCAACAGCTAAGACACAAGCCTTGCCTTCCTAACACTTCAATCTGTTAGCCTGTCAGTTGGCTGATAGCAGCTTCTGATTGCTTCTCATTTTTTTCTCAGCAGCTGTCAGTCTCTCTCTGATTGATATTTTGCATTTGAGTCTCCTGGAGATCCTGAGATCCCTTCTCTGTCGGTTCTCTTGCCTGTGGAGGTAGGCATAGTGAATGCACTTGGGGAGTTGAATGGTGCCTTTAGGAGAAAAATGGCCACACCCCAGATGACCACGGTTTTACATCTGAGCACAATGTCAATATAAATTGAGTCGTTGGATTTTGATGTATGCTGTTTCAACTAAATTTTAGTAATGAGAAATAGGGATAGGCTCAGATGGTTTGTGATATAGATGCCAATTCAGATTTTATGGTATCTACACCAAACAAGGAAGTCACTAAGGTGGTTGCCTTATTAGATCTGAATTGGGGAAATTAACTTTAATGTGCAATGTGACCTTTTGTACTGTAATTGTCTACACACTAGTCTGTATGAGGTCATGTTTCAGCAATTTGCTTATAATTATTCCTTTTCTTCGTAGGCATATGAATGGTGGCATTAGCAACTGGTAACTCAAGCAAAACTGTACACATGAAGTCATTATGGTTTGGCTAGTAGAAACATCTCATACAACATTGCCCTGTAGAAACCTGAGCATCAAATTAACATTTTTAAAGCATTCTTGGGAAGAGACATATTTTGGAATCAAAACTTTGAGAAATTAACAATTTGCAGAAAAGATAGCTCATGAATTCAAGGAATCAAATGGACATAATGTTTATTTAAGCATTTGACATTTTATAGCATGTATTTTAGCCAAGTAGTATTTTTATAACTTGTGAAGTAAAGAGAAGGGGAGTTTGATTTCTCTTGAGCATTCTTGTGCAATTTTCAGGGATTGAATGAGAGCATGGAGTGTTCACACATTCTGTGAGCAAACCTATCCCCAAGTGGACACAAGAGGGCACCAAACGTGTACTAGCTGATGGAGATTTCATGGACGGAATAGACTCTGGCACTTAAAAATGAAGCCATGTTTGTTTTATTCTGGGTAATATATTATGCACCTGCTTGTTTTATTTTTTAGACTGATTCATGTCAAATGACTTTCCAGAAATATGACACGTGTACTGAATCCAGGCAGAACTAATCTTTCAGAGTAGAACTACAGCTATTTTGTACAAACTATATTCTATAATAAAATGAAGTTTTACTTTATTGTTCTTACTGTAAAGGGAATTAAGAGGCGGTAACAAGTTGTCACATACTTTTTCAAGCACTTTGTTTCTGTAACTCACTAAAATAGTTTTTGGATATGGGGTAGTACTGTACACACACACGTTTAAATTCATTTGTTGGAGGTAATCTTTGTCGAGAGGGTTCAGAGGATAATTTAGAGCTAAAGATTTCTGGAGACAAAAAAGGCTAAAAATTTGTAACTGAAGGAATGAGAACTTCGCTTCAGATGAAGAAGAGCTAAAGCATTTTTGCCCTGTAAACATTTGGCTTGAAATATGACTGTGTTAGTTTGCTGAGGCTGCCCTAACAGAAACCACAGATTGGATGACCTCAATAGCAGAATTGACTTTCTCACAGTTACGGAGGCTGAGAGCCCAAGCCCGAGGTGCCAGCGGTGTTGGCTTTTCCCTAGGCTTCTCGGTTTACAGATGGCCAATCAACATCTGGTTTTGTCTTTCCTCTGTGTCCCACACTCTTGGTCCAAATTTCTTCCTCTTATGAAGATGCCAGACAGATTGGACTCAGACTCCCCTTAAAGGCCTCATTTTAACTTGATCACATCTTCAAAGGTCCCAGCTACAAATACAGTCACATTCTATGACACATGAGTTTGACCATCTGCATATGAAGTGTGTAGAATTCAAGTCAGCAGCTAACATCTGAATTCTTTGTGTAAGTTTAATGTGGAGGAGTAATGGTCTCCCTTCTGCTAAATGTTTATAGACTAGCTTCCAAGGAGGCAACAGTCAGGCCCCACGCACATCACACACTACGTGCGTTTGTTGGATGAGTGAATTTCTGCTCTGAAAGGCTACACATTTTCCTCTGCTTCAGCTTGCCTGAAATCTTCAATTGCGTGACAGGTAGTAATTAACTGCTGAAAGAAAGGCATAAATACTTCCTTTTAAACATTGACATTATGTCCGTCTGGTGAAAGAAAGGGATAGTGGCAAATAAAGAGAGTTCAGGAAATGCTAAAAATTTCTTTGAAATAATTTCATTGAAAATTAACAAGTTGATTATTGTGAAAACAGATTCCAATTTACACAT
The DNA here is from genome assembly GCF_030435755.1 of Ochotona princeps. Lineage (NCBI taxonomy): Eukaryota > Metazoa > Chordata > Mammalia > Lagomorpha > Ochotonidae > Ochotona > Ochotona princeps. The sequence continues at coordinate 73,675,364 of NC_080836.1, forward strand.
AATAGCCAATCATCTAGCTTTCCTGGCCTTTGCTGAAACCTTTCCTACCTAGAGCGATCTGCTTTTTACCCCACCATAATGGTTATGGAGGGCTTCTTAGGTTAATTTGCCTTTCAGACTTCAACTGCTTGAAGATAATACGTTTAACTCAATTATAAGCACACTTCTGTACGCTGTGCAGTTTCTTCTGGCCCTGCAGCCCCACCTCAGAGCTTCTCCTGCTGTGCCAACCCCTCATTTCAGGAGTGGGAATTGAGTTTTTGATAATTGGACAACTTGCCGAGAATCTCCAAAATTCGAGAGAGAGAGAGAGGGAGAGGGAGTTGGACGAGATTGGGCGCATGCAGGGTGGTATGGCTGTAGACGAGAGAGAGAGAGAGAGAGAGAGAGAGAGAGAGAGAGAGAGAGAGAGGTGAGGAGCAGAGCACTCAGAATTCAAGGACTCATGTTCCAGGGACTCGCTGTGCTATTTCTGCTATTCCAGGTCTCCCCTGATGGCCAGCTGTAAGTGGTGAGAAGGCAACTCTCCTGGTGCAGCTTCCACCTACACTGCCTTGCAGGTGCCCCTGGCCAGCAGGCCTGAGACTCAGCTTGTCTGCCCTCAAATGACCTGGCTGGAGGCCCAGGAGGGAATGGGGACTACCCACTACCTATTATTCTCTCCCTTGGATCATGTTTTTGTTTTTCCAAGTAGCCAGTGAATTCTCTATTTTCTCACTTTTATATCTTTAATTGGGGGTATGGGCTGGAAGATGAGGCATTCATTTGCTTTGGGTTTAAAGGAACCACTTCATTCTTGGGTTTTGTCTTCGACTTTCTCCTTAACCTGTCAAAAAAATGATTGCTTCTTTCCCTGGTCTTTTGGACATTCCTTTTTTTTTTTTTTTCTGGGCTACTGTGATAAGTTCTTGATACTTTCTTTGTCAAAAGACTTTTTGAAAAATCCTTTATGTTGGCAGGGAATTAACTCATGAATAAATGGATAATAATAACGGCTGACATTTTTGGAGTGCTGACTGTTTGGCAGGCACTAAGCTGAGGGATTTGCTTGCATTATCTCACTTGATCTTCTCAACAGCTTTATGATAAAGCCCACTTTACAAAGGAACAAACTAGAGACAGAGAGTTAAGGAGCTTGTCCTAGGCCACAGAATGAGGAAACAAGGCACATTTGATTTGCAATTACAGAGGGAGAAAATGGGTTTGGAAAAGTCCATGCCTCAGAGACACACAGGAAGAGAGAAAGTCACAGAGCCCACTACTAGTTGATGACTTTCACTTGCCAATGTGTGCCATTAGGCCACTGAGTGCCCTGAGGGGAACAGATGAGGTTCAAGCCACTAACTCTGCCTGGGAGGAATTTCTGAGTCTAGCTCAGGGGTCTCCAGACCCTGCTGCACACTGGAACACACGGAGGACCTGTAACTATGTGAGTGTGTGTTAATGCTGCTAGACCCTCAAAGGTTTGTATTCAAGTACAGTTGCTAGTATCAGTAGTGCAAATCTGGGGTCCACTGGTAGTGGGAGAGCAGAGCTGCACTACTGTGCAGGGCCCGGTAGCTGAGCTGTAATCTCCCCAGCAATTTGCAGGCTTCCTTTGTCCTCAGAAGTTACCAGGGACCCTCCCACTTGCTCTGTTTCCTCACTTGGGTCTGGACAGCACTTTAGAGCCTCAGGGGAATGACTGATGTTTAGGCTCTTCTTCTTCTTTTTCTTTCTTTCGTTTTTCCTTGTGCAGGTTAAATACAAAACTTAAGTTTACCTGGGTTTCTGAGGTCCCTTCCCCCCTGTGCGGCCCACCCCCACCTGTGCAGCCCACCCCCTACTGCCTGTTTGGGTTCCTCCCACCACCCTGCTCTGCCCTTTCCTTGGAGGAGCTTTTGTTCTCCATTCTCGCTCGTCTCTTTTCTGCTCCTTGCAATCGTTCCCATTTGCTACTCTTCATCTGTCATTCATCCCTCGTCCTTATTAAAATTTGACAAGCTTACTGCTTCACAAAACACAGCCTTAAAAAAATAACAAAAGCCCAAATAGCTTTTGTGCACTCAATTGATCAGGAAATTTAGACACACTCTCTCCACTCCTTTCTAGCTGTTTTCCTTTCATTTGTGAAATTTCCTGTACCCTCGTTGGGTCCTGCTCACCTAATTTTTCAACCAGTATGCCTGCATCACCTGTGCCATCCAAAGCATCGCACTCCTCTTTCCATGGTAGCTTGTAATCACTCAGAAGATCCAGAATCCCTCTTGCACGTCACCATTGCTCCATTTGGTGTTTAACTGTACTAAACATATTGAAGGGGTGAAAGAGACGTGACTATTTTGGTTATTTGTCTGTTGCTGAATGTACATGAAAAGATGCTGTAAGTGCTGATCAACAACACGGATTACTTCATGGCTAAAGAGGGTTTCAAAGCAGTTACGGCATTTCACTCATTTTTTGAATCTTTATGAATTCGGACAACCTTTGGAAAACACAGAGGTAGTTTCAATGGGGAAAGGGACCGGGAGAATATCGTTAGGGAAACAGAAATGCAGGATTAAAGTATGAGATTAACTTTTTATAAAAGTCATCAATGGAGCCAGAGAGACCAAACACAACAAGGGATCGCATGTAACACTACTGGTGGAGAAGCAGTTCTTAGGACCAAACAGGTCCATCACACACTTAGGATAATGATAAAATACCAGAAATTACAGAAGGATGGAACAGTGGGAATAATTTACAGCCAGCGTTGATTAAGAGGTTTCTTCTACAAAAGTATGACTGCCCAAGGAAGGGAAACACAGGAGTTGAGCTGTGCCAGTCCCTATTATGAGGGCAGACCATCACCTTTATGAATGGCAGCAGCTACATTTGAAATGTTGCCCGAGGATTATTCATTCTTTGAATAATCAACTTTTCAGCAGATTGATAAAAATAAAATGTAGGAATTGCTTTATTTTTAGCGCCAGAAGATGGCACTATTGTCAATGTTTGTAGGAAAAAGAACCCAGTCTTGTTTACCAAGCTGGTCTCAGTAGTATTCAGTCCAACAAAATGTACTTAAAGGAAGAGTATGTGTAGTTTTCTGTAAAATACAACAAAGAATTCCAAATCAAGTTGTTCCTCAAGAGCTGTATTATGTGGAAGGTATTTTAGATCTGGTTACCTGTATTCACTTTATGACCAGCATTGGTACGTCTTTATGTTGGCATTCTCTTTTAGTAAGATTTTTAGTGCATTTTTCCCATAATGGGGAAAAATCTATTTCCAGCTGATTAAGAGTAAGTGATACACTAATTATATTACATTTGTAAAGTTAGTATTATTGGAAATCCATAGACATAATTGCTCCTTTTTTTTTTTTTTTTGAATGCTAGAAATCTCTGCTCCAATTAGGTATCTGTATGTTCTCCGGTTGTGGTCACTTGCTTTATTATGAGAGTGTATATTTATTATCACTGTGCTTTGGACAGAAATTCTATGGGGAGATGCATTTTGATTTCTTTTAGAGTTAAATCTGAGACAAAGCATGTCTCACTGTAAAAATGCCTTTGCACTAACACATTTGTTGATTGGTTTCTTTCTAAAATATTAAACAATCAAATGAATATCCGGCTAGCCACACTGGAGAACTAATTGCTGGACCTCAGAGGGAGATAAAATTAACAACCTTGCGCCAGATCTTCCTTTTTCCTGTTGACTTTGAGTGTGCTGAGGTTATGGTGAGGAGAAAAAATGGTGCCAGGTCAAGACTAGGAGGTGGGAGAATAGCATTGGCTGTTTTCATTTCATCGAAAGCACTGAAGCTGCTCTAGATTTTTGATTAAGTCAGATTTTAAAGCTTTATTTAATTCGTAAGGATAACATATTTGAAAATTACTTTAAAAACTTAACTAGCAATTAAAAAATAAGAGTATATACTTCACTATGCCTTTGAAAACACATTTCAAAAGCTACATTTGGTATTCTGTTAAATCATCAAGCCAGGTAAACTTCCCTCATTTGCTCACACAGGTGGGTACATTTCATCACAGCCACATATGATGCAGACTCCTAAAAAGTAAAAACATGACATTTTTGGTTAATAATTATTTCAGCAACATTTCCCAAGCATCTTTTGTATCATAAACAACGCAGATCCCAATTCAGCTCTTCTGGATTCCATAATAACAGATGGATGGCGAGACTGTTTACTGCTGCTTCCCACAAACTTCCTCTTTGTAAACTACTATATTATTTATGAATCAGAAAAGTTTCAAAGAAGCCTCCTATCTGATTACTGCTGACTGATGAACTTGCATCAGAGAAACTTTTAGTCCAATTATACTGGTTTGTTATAAAGAACTGTAATTATTCCGAAGTCTGAATTTGTGAACTGGTTACTATGCTGGCTTCTCATCTACTCACAAAGACCTTGTCAGACAGATTGCAGAAACTGTCCCCAGGAAATAGGTAGTAGTGAATTTATCAGCACTGACAAATGGAGGCAGACTAATATTAAAAATTGCTGTATGCACAGAATTACTGCCCAGATATTTTGAGGACTATTTAAAATATGCTTTAGAAAAAAACTGGAAATAATTTTAACTCAAATCCGTTTATGTTCATCCTGGTGGAAAGCTGCTTCTACTTCTCTGCCACATCATAGTAATGGAGTTTATAGACATTTTTGGTCACTGAACTTGACACGTGTAATTGTTGGTTGGAGTGTCATGAAGGAATAAATGTGGAAAAAGAGTTAAACTGAAGTGCACCCTCTTTAAAGTTTATTTAATTCATCCTGATTTTACAATTTACTTTAGCAATAGAAGCAATTTCCTTTTCTCTGTGTGTGTGTGAAGTGGGCACAAAGATATCTCCATTGATATGCTTTTAATTAGACTCAAGAGAAGACAAGACAAAAGCAAAGCAAAGCAAAATCCTCCCTATAAAAAAAGCCCTGTGCATAACCCTGACCTTCCTGCCGGCTTCTATCCTCTGTGATATGTAATGATGTGTAATGTGATTATGATTAATTCATCATGACCTTGATAAAAAACATATTTTCTGAGAAGTGTCATCAATTTCAATTGTTCTTGGACTGAGTCTGAGCTGGTGTGTGTGTGTGTGTGTGTGTGTGTGTGTGTGTGTGCGCGCATGGCAGGACCAGTTATGTCATGACTTGAAAAATATTGTCAATACTCTGTGGGCCGAGGGAGTTTTTGCCCCATTCTAAGACGACGTCCTCCCTGAGGTGCTCCTGCTTCTGCGAGAGCCTGCTCCCGAGGCCGACCAGCTGCAGGATCCCTGGATGCAGAACTCAACCAGGGGACAGATGCATCTGCATTTTATGCAAATAGCAACTTCGTGGATCAGTTTCTCCTCTCTCTGTGGAACAGTAGCATCTGGAAAATAGAATTCCAAGAGCTCTAGCACATTCACAGGTGACCAGAAGTGACCAAACAACACAGGTAACAGGATAGACTGAAATGTCAGACGACTCTGTTCACTAAAGCCCGAGTCTTACTGTAATTTTTTTCCCACCCAAACCATATGTGTTTATTGCTGCCTGGTATTATTTCATACATTTTTTAGTAACTGAAAAGAGCAGCTATTATATTTATGTCTCCTAGCCACTGTATCATAATTTTAGATTTTCATGGGTCCCTAGTCAGATTAAAGATATCAATAACATTGGCTGAAGATGTGGTTGATTCTAAACAAAAGTGAAACAAAATCAGAAGTTCCTTCTCAAAAAAAAAGGTGTACTTTTTCCAAGGTAGAACTAAGTTTTGAAACTTAAAATTTTAGGTATATCTGCAGTTAAATAACTACTATTTAAAAAACATTCCTGTGCCATTTAAAATGTACTTGTGAACACTGAATTTCATGATTTAAGATACAGTGAGCAGTTTCATATTTACTATTCAGTCTCAGCTTCTAAGTGGCGAATGCTACTTTTTGAAAAACATAAATAACTTTACAGTAGTCATTCATTTGTTTTAATGGGACTTTCACATTATACTTAATTTTATGTAAATGTTATTCAGATCTCAATCCAAGAGTTGTGTAGGGGAGGTTAAAGGGTGTTTATCTTGATTTGTTGAACTGCACCGTTGAAATTAAGCAGTGACAAATATTATGACTTTTTAAATTGTTCTAAATGGTTGTATTTGTTTATTAGGTTTATGTTGATACAAAATATTTTAACTCTGACGAATTGATCATACAGGAGCTATAATCAGGAAATAGATCTGATAATCTCATACATTCAACAATTAGCTTCTGTTTTTAGTAATTGTGAGTATTGTTTCATGAAATATGTACAACAAATAGCAAAATTAATGAAAGTGAAAGTTAATGCAAAACATTATTTTCTAAAATGTGATATTTTATGCAAATATAAAATTTGTGGTTAAAGTATTTCTTAGAACACAATTTTAATATTTGAGAATATATAGTTATTTGAATAATAATAATACAAATTGATGAGGAATATTTCATTAGCTTCTTTAAAATTACCTCTGATGTTTTAAGTAGGAAAGAAAAGAGGTCACCATGTCTCTCCATAAGATTAGGATTATTATATTCTTACATGTTCCTTATTGAAAGTAATCAGGAAGATAGAGTATAGATAAGGTATGGCTCTAAATGAAACCCTTAACTGAAAATTCAAAAACACATTTCAGAATGAAGTATTAATAGAATAAACTTAATTTTCGTTTCTCATGAGTGCAGCTGCATTTTCCATTTAATTACAGGTTTTCAGCAGTAGTAATTTTTCCTTGACCGACTCAATCTCAAAAGTCAGGAAATTGCTTCTTTTTAAAAACTGACAATGGCATGGTATTTATCCGAAGGAAAAAAAAAGACAAATTATGGAAAACCATTAGTTTAAGCACATTTAAATAGCCAGGAAAAAGTTCTAATTGAAAACTTGGTGAAATATGAAGAAAAGTTATAAGTCGCTTTTATTGCATGGCAAGGCATGAATGCTAAGAGACTATATGATATTATATTTTTTTTCTAAAAATGAAATAAAAACAGTCTGTATAAATGCAAAAAGCCAAATTTATTAAAGATGCCTTTTCTGGCTGTTGGAAAAAAGAATTCTTTATGATTTTAAATTCGTGGGGATTTCATCTGCAGCTTGTGCAGTAGATGAACAGAAAAGGCTATTTTAAAAGAGAAAAACTTAACTCATTGAGAGTCAAGGAAAGGATAGTATGAGAAGAGTGGAATACAGGCCTTTAAAAGTGCAATGAGATTGAAACCTAAAAATTCATTGACAGAGGAGAAAAACATATTTTAATTTAAATTGTTATGTAGTAGTACAGAGTTTAAATACTTAGGTTATTTTCTGAAAAAAAAAAAAAATCTTCCTAAATTCACAAAGTAGACTTTCAATCACAAAGACGACAGGATAGAATTGTTTTGTTTCTTTGCTAGGGATTTTATGTATCATGTTCTAATCAATGTGTTAAGACTTCTTTGTGGTCAGTTGGGTGCAAGGGTTCCCAGTCACTGACTGACTGCAGAAAGCAAGAAATTTACGAATAAATCCTTACTTATTCACTGCTCATCTTTATAACTTTCATCTTGCTTAAGACTTTTTGTTTTGTACATACTAGTTGAGTTTCTTTTTTCTGATTCATCAAGTTAAAAGTGAATTGCATAGAATAATTTGCACCTGGCTAAAGAATATTCCTTCTAATTCATTAATACGTTTCTTTTCATCATTTGTTGTACTATTCCAAATTATTTCTTGTAACCAAAACATGGTTTCAATACCCAGCTTAATGAATTAGAATCTGAAACATTGCTCTCAAGGGTTCATTAGGGTCTGCTAGAAGCAGTAAAGCCAGGAAGTTAAGGCAAACTTTTAATAAAAATCAGAGATGTCAAGACATCGAACGCTTTGATCTCTGCTTATTTTGATAAGCGTTGATATCAATTGAATGGTCCTCAACCCCCTTTCAAGTGCAAAGCTCAAATTGCCCTGGAAGTCAGAGGCTCACATTACTGTAAACGTTTTTTCTTTCTAGAGTTTCAAATGGATGTTATATTTTGTAATTTACTCTGTAAACTGTATCTTTTGCAATCTACTCTTATTTATGAACAAGGTCCAAGGAAGGGTGGCCCTCAAAAGCTCAACAGCGTCCTCAGAATCCATGAATTAAAAACAAAAAACTGTGGCTCAAATAGAGAGGTTGCTGGACCCTGAGGAAGAACTGGGATTTAGTCAGCTGGGGCAGTGGTGAGGTTGATTCTGAAAGGGAATCACAACATTCATTCCTGGAGGTAAAACTCATGTGAAAATGACTCTTTGGAATAAAAGGGACCATGAAACTCTAAATAGAAAAATAAACACACATTTACACTTAAATTCTTGTAAATTATCAACCCATAGGAGACTGACCTATGTGCCATACTCAGTGACTACAAACATTCTTAGCAGTGAATGACAATATATTGTATTGTCCTCATGAACAGTTGAGCCATAAAGCCAATGCATAATAATTTTAAGCACCTTTTTATGGTGTCAGGAGTTTCATAAAAGAAGTCCTCACAAAGTGAAGTAACTGAAGATTTAATGTGATAATACTTATTTCTTAGTTTGTTGAGATATTATAGACAGAAGTTTACTAGATATGCTATTGCCATATTCATGTTTTTAAAGAGAATAGGGAGGCAGTTGTAGATCTGCCTGAGCTCGCTGTCTTAGTTTCCTCTCTAGAAAAATGAGAATTTGGAAATAGATGATCTTTGGGTTCTGGAAAACTCTAAAATTATATTCCTATGGATGTTGCAAATAAAATAACTTTCAATTTCCATTTTTATTCAAAAGGAGTTGCTTGTGGTTTTTAGTTAATTGATCGCTTATTAACTTACCATGTTACATGCCCCGCTTTGGAAAGAAACTGGAAAAGGAATTTTATCATGCACAAAGGAATCATTTAAAGGTCATCAAGACAAGGAAAAGTAAAATGACTGTTGGGAATGATGGCATTACTGGAGTAAAATTTATAGGCCTTCCTACAAAAACAGATCAATGTTGAGAAGCCGACACTCAGGGAGCAGCAACAACATAAAAGGCCAACGAAGAGAAAACAGTGACACGAGTTAGACAGGTGGGATACCTATCTGGGCATAGATTTATCACAGGTGTTGCATTTAGGATCCAGGGGACTTTCAGCTTTTGCATGCTATATTTTGTAACCATGAAAAATATGAAGGCACCTTAACAAACGGCAAGGCAATCGGGTAGGGCTTGAGCGAGTGTGTGCACCAGTAGTTAGGGAAGTGTACAGATCAGAGAATGAGTGGCTAACTCAGAAAGTAAAGAGGAAGTTGGGTGGTCAGAACAAAAGGGAAATGTGCTAGAACTCACTCAAAGAATATTTTGCTACTTTAACTCTACTTCTGCTGAAGAAGTACTTCTCAAAGCAGGCCTGTTTAGGAAAATCCCAATTGACTCAATTAAGATCTGCAATGTTACATCATTGACTGTCAGGGATTGGTGGACAGGGAGACATTAGTGAATCCGTAGCCTCAGCTTTCATTATTGTCTTTCTTATTTGCTGGGACAAAACTGGCTATCAGTTGAGTGTCCTGGTGGGTTACCATAGTTGAAAGCTAGCTATGGTGGAGTGGCCTTAAACCTTTCCACAGAAGATGTCTTGCAACGAGACCGTAAGCCTAGACTGAAATTTGTCATAGCCGGTGTGTGTATTCCGCTGACAGTAGGCCCCAATGACAGATGCCCCAGTCATACACTAAATTCAGCTGCCCAATAAAGGCACCAAGCAGGTATGAGACTCCAAAAATCTGCTGCTCAGGAGCACAGGGGCTGTACAGGTCTAGGTTCTCTACACTGGGAAATAGGTTTCACCAGTATGGATGAGTAGCCAACATCACATATATTCCTAAAACATACAAACTCAAAAGCTATATATGAGATCCAGGAATAATCTTTAATTTTAGGGACAGCTATTATTATTATTAATATCAGTTATTATTATTAATATCACAAAAAATTAATCATATTGATTATTTAGCTCATTGTGTTTCTTGACCTATTAGAGTCCTAGGAGGTTTTTAATATCACAATTTGATACATTTGAGCCATATAAGAATACTGTAGTGTATAATTCCTATTCATTTTTATTTGTTTTAATTTTACTGTGAATAGAAAAATCAGGTGCAGACATTGCTATTTCCTATTTCCTCTTCTTCTGCAGCCCTTCTTGTATCTCAATGCACTTGCTCATTACTGGCCACAGAGAATGGATCTGCCATTGGCTGTGTACATTTAGAGATCCAGGTATTTGACTTTCCTGTTTCCAAATTATTCTCTTCAGTTATCTAAACTTTCATTTGTGGCTCAAAGTATATTTTATTCAAATGCAGGGACACTGGTTGGGATCAAACTAATGAGAGGAAAGAAAAACATACTATTTGATGAGGGTGAAATTTTTATAAATTAAGTTTTATTTGCCAATTTGTTTGAATTACAATTTCAAAAAACATTAAGTTACACTCCATTTTTTATTTTATTGAACACATTTTGAACATTAACCCTTTGCATTTTCCTGTGTTATTCATCACACCGGTTCTCACTTATTCACCTACAACCCAAATTAACACATGAATGCAGAAACACAGAGAGCTTGCCTCAAAAGCTTATCACTCTGGTTCTATATAATTTAGTTTTTTTCATTGGAGTTCTAGAGAATTTGATACCTCATCATATCCTTATGACAAATGTTAATCTATTCAATTTTCACATTTTGTACATTTATTTCTTATTAAAATTATTTTCAAAATAATAATTTTGCTCTTTTGAATACCCAAATTTTTGTAGTGTCATAATTAGGATGTTAAAAAAAACCTTAGGTTTATCTTTGAAGCTTTTCAGAGTCATAATGGGCTCAAAAAAATCAGTCTGTTCTTCTAAGTCATATTAGCCATGTAAGTGTGGTTTTTGGCATTGTATACAATGAATCGCTTTGAGATAGCACAATTTGCATTAAAAGAATGAGAAAGTGCTTTTAACTGCGTGAGTATTATCTGGTTTTCTCGCTGTACCTAATAAACCTAAATTAAACCCCAAGTTTTTTTGCTTATGATTGAAATCAGCCTTAATGTAACTGAGACAAACTTTAAAAATAATCCCATAAAGCCTAGTTAAAAATAGCATTAACATTTTGGGAAATCTAGTGGACTTTCCACAGTATTCATTTACACATTATGTGTTTTTAGAAATGTTCAAGTAAGTCATATCAATATTTCTGGACTTCATTAATGATTAACAATACAAAATTTTTTCGTGGGTAGAAAAATCATTGGTAAATCTTACTACAGGAATTTGGGGAGGAATCATAAGGTCTGTGGAACTGCGAATTGAATATAGAATTTGGATTAAAATTATTAATACCATTTTAGTCACAGGCACATCTTTTTGTTACATTTGATATACCTCGTTGTTTACATGAGACATAAATGGAAAATGGTTCTAGAAATCAACTCCCAAGTTCAATTGCCTTATACCTAACTGCTAAAGCCAATCAAGAAAGAGAAAAATGGCCCAGGGACCTCTTTGTGTGAAGTTATCTCAACATATTGCTGCCTGTTATATTGACTGAACACATGCACTTCTGTTTAGTAATATTTTGGGGAGCTGAGATTTAGGGAAGAAAAGACTGTAGCATCGTTAAAACTAATTCTTAAGTTTTAAAAGGTTATTTATTTATTGGTTCTGTGATGAACATGCATTATTTGTAATAACATTTTCGGTTTAACATGCCTGTTTTTTAAATTTAGCTTTGATTTGTAGACCTTTGAATTTTTCTTTGCTTTAGCTTGGGAAAACCAAATAAGTGCAAGTTTCCTCCAAGACACCTCATGAAAACATTTTTTTTAAATAAAATCAAGAGTGAAATGAGTCTATATTTATTTGGAAGATCATCTGACTACTGCTAAATGGAGTATCTCAATCTGAAAGTGAAATCTGTTTCACTGCTAAAAATTGCCAAGAGTTTTTTGACTGAGATTTGGGAATCTGCAGAAAATGTAAAAGTTTTTTTTTTCTACAATAATCTGTTCAGTGAACAAGCTGTGAAAAATAGTTCTGTATTTTGTCCATGTGATGCAGCAGACGGTAAATTTCCATTTTAAAGAACGATATGAGTAGCTTCTGGCACCCGTCTCTGTTGCCTTACTCGAATCTACTTACACTGAGTTACAACAATGCAGTTTATTATTTCTTTTAAGCAAAAAAAAAAAAAAAAAAAAAAAAAAGACTCTTAGATTCTTATTCTCCTCACAGCTCAGCCCTATTCCTCTATCTGGATCAGTAAAAACAGGGCACTTGGAGGCCTTATCAAATGTGTCCAAAAAATGCCACTATTACATTAAGAACGTAGCATTTCCCTGCATTTGATGCTTTACATTGGAAGAGCTTTACAGATAATTTACAGCGTATTATTTTGAGGCAGGTAGTCCTTTAATGAATGGTGATTATGAACTTTTAAAAGTTGAATTTTTTAAAAAAGGTATAGTTATGATTCTTATACAAACATAAAATGTGCATGTGTTAAAGATTTTAATTAATTCATTAATTAATGAGGTAAAGAACTGTGATGTTGCAGCCTGGTCAAGGAAAAATTCAAATCTGCATTCTACAAATATAAACAGAAAAATGATAAAATTAAATTATAAACAGACACAAAACTGATCAATATTGCAGGAAAGTAATCAAATATGTTCAATAGCCCACACTTGGTATTCTGTGGACTAGAATAATTTGCACTGCCATTAGTTTTCTACAACTCATGGAGATGTAAATAGCTCAAAGACAATGGCAATCAGAAAAAGCAAGAGTGTGGTTATGTGTGAGTTTGAGGAAGGGTGTACTAGAAAGTTAATAATCTTTCTCGTTTATTTAAAAATCTTCCCCAATTTCTATCTAAAGAGGTAATTAAAAGACACTTTCCACATTTTTTATTCAAGTTCATCAATTTTGCTTCCTGCTTAGTATTTCTTTTTTTCATTGGTGCCTGTAGGCACATCTGACACATGGTTCATACATGTTTATTGGATTGATGAAAATTGTGTCATCTCTTCTAAATGTTGCGAACAGTAGAGTCATTTGTCCCCAAATCACAAGGCCTTCATAAAGCTTGTGAAGGAAACCTGGAGCAGCTTTTCAGGCTTTGTTAGTCTGCTCTTGCCATATATATATATATATATATTTTTCAAGATTTGTTTATTTTGTCTCAGAGACAGAAACAGAGATACAGAGGTGTTCCGCTTGCTGATTCCCTCCTCAAATGGCCAAATTGGCCGGAGCTGGGCCATTCTGAAGCCAGGAGCCAGGAGCTTTCTCTGGGTCAGCCAAAAGGAAGCAGGGCCCATCTCTTGGGTTGTTTTCTTCTACTTTCCCAGAGCATTAGCAGGAAGCTGGATTGGATGTGTAGTGACTGGTACTCAAACCTGTGCTCATCTGGGATCACAGGAGGTGGCTTTTCCCACTACCCCACAACATAGGGTCCAGGCTTTTGATATTTGTTTATAATCAATGATCCATGTAAGACAGCATGGGACGAATTAAAAGTATGAGTCAAATATTCCCTGTATTCTCAGTCTCCAATATGAGGATATTCAACTCCAGCAGCTGAATTCTATCCATAGCAAACTGTCCAAGGGGCAAATCAGAAAAAGCAGGTGACTTATGATCACTGCATAGTGTATGCTTACTGGTCATTAATATTATATTGTCCCTGGAACTTACCTTTCTTCAGCTTCAGTTTATTCCAACCGGATGATAATTTAAGGAATATGGCTTCTGGCTTATTGACAGAGCTCTGATATCTAGATGATTTTTTTTTTTCTTTCATTGGTCTGATACCTGTAACTGCCATTGTTGTTTCATCTCTTGGGTTTTTAAATTATAATCATCTCAAAATGTGCATACCCATTCTCTTGGGAAAGGTGATAGTTCTTAATACTTTTAACTATCTACACTGTACTAGGAGCTTTAAAGACCAGGTTGCTGGTGCTAGTATTGTGGTAAAACTTAAGCTGCAACTTGAGACTTAAGCATCCCATATGAGCACTGGCTTGAGTGTTGACTGATCGACTTCTAGTCCAGCTTCCTGTTAATGGTTTCGGAAATTGATGGTAGATGACCCAAGTGATTGGGCTCCTGAACCCACGTAGGATTTCCAGATAAAGCCCCAGGCTCCTACCTTCAGTCCTGCCCAATCCCAATTGCTGTGGCCATTTGGGGACTGAACTAGCAGATGGATGGTTTTTGTATTTGTATCTCTTTCTTTCTGTATAGCTGTGCCAAATAAATAAATAAATAAATAAATAAATAAACACATCTTTGAAAAAATAAGATTGTTATGGTTTTCTGTTTTATTAATAATCTAATGGGAAAATGAAAGTATAAGACAGTGGAGTGCCCAGACCAACAAAGAGTCAGGAATCAGAAAAAAGTATGGAGAATAATTTTTTAAGGTATTTGAAAAACAGAGTTAGAGAGAGACAGATCTTCTGTTTGCTGGTTCACTTCTCAAATGACTACAGCAATAGCATTTAAGTCCGGCCAAAGCAAGGAGCCTGGGACTCCTGGAATTCTGTTCTGGTTTCCCATCTTGATGATAGGGACTTGAGTACATTGTCCATCTTCTGCCGCTTTCCTATGCACCTTAGCACAGAGCTGTATCTGAAGTGGAGTAACTAGGACTCAAATTGAAACTCATATGGGTTGAGTGTACACAGGTAAGAGTATTCTAGTGTTAACAGCATCACAACGAACATGGAGATCATTTTTTTTGTACTGTAGAAAAATGGTAGCAAAACTGAAAAGTTTTAATAGTTACTGTTTCGAATCTTTAAACATTGATTTCTTTGTTACTTATTAAAAGGTCGGTGAACTGGTCTTTCTGATATTTCATAACACTTGCTATTGGTTTATGGTACATCTGAATATATTCTTTTATAGTTCACAGAGTACGGTCACATGTGTTGTTATGATATATATATGCATCTCATTTGCTCTTCATACGAATCCAGTGCTTTGTAGTTGTGAAAGGTAAACTTTGGGTTCGATAACGTTTTTCCGTCTACACAAGGAAGATTTTTCCGTGTGAAATAAATGACTACTGCAATCAGTTTGTTCTCATCAAAGAGATGAAAGCTAGATGAGGAGGGTGCTTTTTTTTATGGTGGTAGTCTACTCTGCATGAAGATCATGTAAAAGACAAGCCTCTGGAGCCACACACTGATTCATCTGCTATTTATAGGTGTGGCTTATTCTTTCCTTCCTCCAGGTTTTGCTGTTACCAGTGAAAAAAATTAGTTCTATAAACACTTCGAATATTGACTCACTGTCACTTTGTACTCTGTCATCCAATATTTTCAGATATAATAAAATTTGAATGGTGAGACTGTGGCACAGAAGTTATCCATAGTTCTCGTCTAAATCTGTGGGAGTTTTGCAGTGATTGTTGGACTTGGAAAAACAGTACAACTTAAGCATAGGTGGTCTTCTGGTAGTCTGTATGCTAAATAAGTAGTGTGTCTTTGGACAAATGACAATTTTCTAAAGTGAACAGAAAACTATTTTTAGCTGAGGGCATAGGTGAAATGTGAGGATTAGGGACAGTAAAATAAAGATGTTATTTAAATGCTAAGTATTGTTACTATGAAAAGGAATACAGAACATGAGTCATGTCATGATTAAATTTTCTATAAAATTCTTGGACCTCAAAGACTGAAGTAGTTGTTGTACATCATTTTTGGATTGATAGAAGCCCATCTCAAAGGTCACTAGGAGTGATTTTTGTTATATCAATGAATAAATTTTAGTGCCTTTATTCTTTTTAAATCAGCAATTTTTATGAGTTTGAGTGGCTGAGACATTGAAGATAATAATTTACACATTCCATATGTTATTATATGTAACAACTATTAAAAAACAAGCTTGATAGCAGTGAATTCAAGTTTTCAGGCATTGATGGAAATCTTAGTTTGGAAAGTTTTAAAAAGTGTTTTCCTTATTGTTTTCTAATAAACTTTTTTCCCAACAATTTTTTTAATGTATGCTTTGTCCCATTGACTCTTCTTCTGTTATTTTGGTTGTTTAGAATCTCTACTATTTGTTTGGTACTTTCTCCCTTTCTTTTAGGAAACCGCATCTCTTCTAGTACAACTCAGTACTGTCAGACTAGTACAGGCAGAGGGTGACTGAGTGTTACTTTTAGCCTATTAATCTCTTTGGTGCATTTAGCCCTCAGGAAATGATAAGATCACTATAAAAAACATGATTATAACAATTTACAGCATGGCATTGGATGGCATGGCAGCAGTACTAGTGGCATCTGACCAGTAACTCTAGCATAAACAGGGTACTAGATTGTATCATATGTTTCTGGGTTCTTGTAGCATTCTTAGTTATTGTCCATTCCAATATTTACTCTTCCGCTTCCTACTCATTTTGTGAGATTCATGAAATTCAGTTTCTGTTGTGTGTACCAGAATCTGAACTGAAACAGTGCACTTATGATTCTGAAACAGTAAGTTCCTACAACAGTATTGAGAGCTGTACTTTTGCTCTTCCATCTTTAATACATTTGTAATTTCTTAAGAAAGGATTCGACAGTAAACTCACATTTACTCATTTTTCATTGCACTGGTACTTTAGTATTGTACAATGAATTTCACTTTGTCCATAGGACTGAGTTTGCCTAACAGTGGGCATGACTTAATGCTAAATATATTAAAATAGATTACAAAGCTGAAATGTACATATTCTGTTTTTTTTTCTGATGGTTTGTTTTAGAGTTGACCCACTATATTCATAATCGGGAGTAATTTAGATTTTCCCATATTTAATTAAAAGCCAGTTGATTTATTGGATTTCATTGAATGGAAAAACAATATTTTTATACCAGAAGCTTATTTGATTCAATGAATAACCAGGTACCAGGGATAATCATATAGGCTTAGCTGTACATAGCGCTTTCCAGAGCCCATAACTCCAGAAGAACTGTAGCTGTATTTACATCTAGTCTTACAGGAATCAGGAAGTAGGACAACAGTATACCTCACTCTTAAGCTCTCCACCATTAAAGGTCTAACATTTTAGTGTCTTACAAGAATTGATAACCCCACATCACAGTGTTGTCATAACGCTGGGTTTCTAAGGAATGCTATCTTTCCATGTCAGACTCTGGAATGTGCATGAGTTTTGGGCCCCTGAATATAAATTACCCTAATTACCAAACACATGGTTAAATTGAACTTTTGTTGTTGTTGTTGCTGCTGAAGGACACTGTGTGTGATTTACAGTCTAACATGTGCTCCATATTTTATTGAAACTGAAAACAAATATTTGGTAGCCTAGAAATTTTAGATGGTACTGGTTGTTAGAGCATCACTTGGACTGCTTATTGTAAAGTAGTTTTAGTGCCATGTAGAACACCTGCATAATAAGGTATTTGGTCAAATAACTTGGAATTTCCATTTTAATGTATTTAAAGTTTCTTTAGGTTTATAGTTTGATATACATTATTTAAAAAAATAGCAAAGTGTGCTAAGGCTATTCTCAAGACATGGGACAATGACTAGGTTTAAAATTTCTGAAAATATGCAGATATTAATGATAATAAGAGATGCAGCCAGTCTCTCCAATGCCCTAATAGCCTTACAACTTAAGATTCATGGGTTTTCACGGATCAGAGAAAATATGTGATATTTGCCTTTTTGGGAATGGCTATTTCACTAACCATATGGTTTCTAATTTTACTCACTAATTCCATTGCAAAAGATAAGATTTTTTTATTATCCATGGCTGAATAGTACTCCATAGTGTATATATCCACTTTCTTTATTCAGTCATCTTGCTATGTTTTGACATCTTTTCATAATGGAGGCTTAAGCCTGATATCTCAAAGTGAAATGGATGTCAAAATTAGGAAAGAAAAAGAAAGAAGGAAGGAGTAATGTGGGTGGGGTGTGCAGGCAGGAAGGTAGCATGGGAAGCATGGCTATGCTCTTAAATATGTGTCATGAAATACATGAAATTGGTTCACTTATATTTTTACTTATAAGTAAATTTTTACTTATATAGTAAAAAAGTAAGCATATGAAAATAAAAATATTCACTTGCGATGTTACACATGCTGAGTGGTAGTAGTGAACTAGTGGATAAGTACACTGGGGAATTTTCCTTAATTTGAGTGAAATTTCCAGCTCTGGTGCCTTTGTTTAAAATAATTCATTTCGTCACTAAATCACTCAGGGAAAGAGATGTAGGAGCACAAATGATCCTGGTAAAAGCTGTAACTGATTGCATGGGGAGCTTTACATAACTTTGGGATTACATTCAGAGGTGAATTTTTAACACGACCACGCATGCTACCCTGATCTTGCACACAAAACAATCTGTAGTTTGTCTGCTCTGATGTTTAAACCCTGGCTCCTGCAGGTGGATTATTATTTGGTTAGTGTTGGTTAACATGGATTGTCCCTTTAGTTGGGGGGACAAGGTGAAGAGAAAGACTGATGGCATGAGAGTTCCAGATACGCTTTCGTAGTTTTGGAAGGCAAGTAGACTATCAAAATTGTTATTCCATTCTTGACTTTGTATTAACAAGGAAAAAAGAAGAAAATACTGCCAGCATGGACAAAGGCAAATTTTCCTTTGTCAGAAAGGATTTCAAGTGCAGACTGGAAAACAGCATGTTGATGGTCTTTGCTGAAACAGGAGGTTTCTTGAGACAATCGTTACAAAAAATGAAGCTATTATTATTCTGAAAAACTTTTTCTGAAGAGAGCAGTATTTAATGATTTTGATTGATGCCATCAGTTCTTTTCCTCCTTGGCACTTGGAAGACTGTGGGTGTTAGGCTCTTTGCAACCGAAGGTAATGTATCAGTGCAGGCCCATGGCCCATGCATGCAAGTGATGTTATTTTTAGGCTGCGGTAGACATGATGTGTGCATGGTATTTCTGCCTTTTTGGTGATACACAGAAGCTCCTATTAAAAAGGCAGAGTTATATAATCAGAGGAGTCTAGACTCTCCAAGCCTACTGGAAGACAGTTGCCCTGTGTGGTTGGTTACCTGAATGAACTCAGCATTTTATAAATGGAAAATGTACTTTTGAAATGTCAAGTGAATGAAATTGGAGGACTGGCTGTTACTTTAGCACACCTGATCTTATCTTTCACCAGTGAAATACCTGGATAGCTTGAGTCAGGTTTATAAAGCTCTGGTTAAGTCAGGTGAGATATATTATTTCTTTGTATCCATTCATTAGTTTGTTCAACTGATGAGCAGAACATGGAGTATAAATCCCAGGTGAAGCTTGTATTGTGCTGGAGGAAGCAGGGGTGAGTGCCCAATAGCATGTGCTCTGGAATCACTCCCCAAATTCGAATCCTGACTCCAACAGAGGCAACCTGTTTGACAAGTGTCACACTTCCACCTTCTTGTGCTTCAATGCCTTTATTTCCTCACTGGTGAGACACTGATTATAATAGTATATGTCTTATAGAATGTTGTAAAGATGAAAGGAGATAATATGTTGAAAGCACTTGATGCGGTGACCCACTCAGTGAATGCTCAAAAGCCTAAGGTGTTATTATTTGATAATATTCTTGTTTCCCGGAAGCTCTTATTCCAACTAGGACTGGCATAATCAGTGGTGGGACCTATTTATAGTAGTAATTCCTGTGTTCATTTTTTTTTTATTACTATCATGAATGGCTACAAGCTTAGCACTTGGAAAACACAAATTTCTTCTGTCACAGCTCTGCAACTCGGAAGTCCAGGTTGCTGTGGCTGGTGTTTCTGCTGCTGATTACAGTGCTGTAATCAGGGAATGGACTTAACAGTAGTCAAAGGGAAGGAGTTGCTTAACATCACTCAGGTTGTTGCGTTTCTTGCTGGCTGCCAGATAAGAACTGCCTTCAGCTGCTAGAGCATGGGTCTCTACACCCCAGAGCCAGGCACAGGGTTTCAAAACTTTCTCAGATGACGGTTTCTCTAACTTCTCTTCCTACCTCAAAACTCTTCTGCCTCCAGCTGGAGGAAGTTCTCCACTTTTAAGAAACCATGTGGTTAGTTCAGGTCCACTCAGATGATCTAGGGTAATATCCCAACTTTAAGCTCTAAAATTATTATTATTTTTTTAAATTTTTATTACAAAGTCAGATATACAGAAAGGAGGAGAGACAGAAAGGAAGATCTTCTGTTGATGATTCACTCCCTAAGTGACATCTAAGACCGGTGCTGCGCTGATCCGAATCCAGGAGCCAGGAACTTCCTCCAGGTCTCCCATACAGGTGCAGGGTCCCAAGGTTTTGGGCTGTCCTTGGCTGCTTTCCCAGGCCATAAGCAGGGAGCTGGATGGGAAGTGGGGCTGCCGGGATTAGAAACGGCACCGCTATGGGATTCCTGTGTGTTCAAAGAGAGGACTGGCCTATAGGCCACCATGCTGGGACCAGCTTTTAAATTTTAATTATGTCTGCCAAGTTTTATTTGCTATATACTGTAAATGCTTGATAGCTTCCAGAAATTAGGACATGGACATCTTTGGAGGACCTTGATTGAGCTTACATGATTCCTTTGGGTTGATAATTTACCTTTCTCTGATCTTGGTAATTATGCTACTACCTATTGAGTGCTTTCTGTGTACTAGGTAATAAAATACATGTTTTTAATCTTTATTGTGGTGACTTGATAATTTCTCACAGCATTGCTATCAAATTACTATTGCTTTTGACTTTAAAAAAATTGATGTTAGAAAGATCATTGAATTTGATCAAGTTAAAGCATTCTACTGTGGTAGGCATCTGGCATAGTAGTTAAGGCACCACTTGGAGTGGCTAGGTTTGAGCTCCAACTCCATTCTTGGGTCAAGCTTCCAGTGAAGGTGCTCTGTGGGAGGAAGTAGGTGATGGCTTAAGTAGCTAGGTCTCTTCCTGATTCGTGGGGGGCCCAGGTTAAGTTCCCTACTTTGGCTTGGCTCTGCCCTGGCTGTGGTAGCATTTGGGGGAGTGAACCACCATATGGGGGATTTGTTTTGGTCTGTCTGCCTGCCTCTCTCTCTCTTTTGAATAAATAAAGAAATATTCAAAAATGTTTACGAAGCTGTAAGTGGAAGAGAATGTATTCCAAACCAGGTGTTACTGTTTCCCTTTGGAACTTCTGCCACACCAATAAATCCCTATTGGCCCTTGGGCCCCCCCCCTCAACATTTTTGCTTCATGTACTGTGCAAGACCAGTGGGTTCTCCAATTGAAGTGGTTCCATGGATATGGTTTTACTCTACTCCATAGAGCATTGAAACACTGACACACATACACACAGGGACACAAATACTTTAGGCCATTATAAAGAGAGATATGATAGTATCAGTGGTCAGGGGACAACCATGTTCATACAACAAAAATGGTAATAATAGCTTGCATTTATAGAGAACCAACTGTGTACTGGGTATTGTGCTAAGCACTTGCATAAAGCTTCTTCACTCATTTAATTCTCAAACCAAGTTTATGAGGCAGTTATCATCTCCATTGAAATTAAAATATAAATAGCTGGAAAGTGGTGAGAATATGATTTGAAGCCCAGCCTGAGGGATCCCTTTAATGAAACAGGAGTCTATAGATTCTTAGGCTTTGGCTTGCACTGTAGCAATGAGTTCATTCCCTTTTCTCTTTCTGCAACGTTCACAATGAGAGGGTCTGTAATCAGGATATGGTTGACACTGTAGGATGAGGATAATGAGATGATCAGGGGTAGCTGGTGTCATGGCCATCTTCAGGACCTAGAGCATGGATTCCACTGGCCAGCTCTGCTCCCAAGTTTAGGCTGCTATTCGAACACCACCGAATGGAGAAAAGAGGCTGCTCTGTGACCCCACCACAGCACCCACCACATTCCTTTCAGACAAATACCCTTCCCCAGCCACACACCCACCTGTTTGTGTGTGGCTTTGCGTCATTAGGAGCTGTCCTCTTTCTCTCCAGATTGCTGTGTTGAACAGCTGTTTCTCCTAACCTTTCTTCCTTTCCCTTTCAAAGGGGAGGTGAGTAAAACATTTTTAAGAATCTGTGTGCTTTCATTTACTTTTATTTTAATTTAGACTCCTTCTATGAATATCTTCAAAATGTAGTCTTACATATGTGATTGTTTTAAAATGCTTTTGCAGGAAACTGTTAAAAATAGTAGAGTGATGTGTATGATTGTAACAGGAAGAGTTCTGAAATACAGATTAGTAGAAAACAAAGGAAAATTAAATGTTTTGAAGTTATTCTATAGAGAAAAAGTCTATGTGGATAGATACCTTAAGGAGAATGTCATATCTCTATTCCTGATATTTATTCAATATTCTGAATTGTAGTAGGAGATAAGTTATGGAGACAACCACCAGTTTGGACACAGTGACGAACTGACTTGAATTTTTGGTAGTGCAGGTAAAATCTGGCATGATGTTCTGAATTGACTGTTGTTCTTGTATATGGTAACATATGAAGAGCTCAGGAGAAATGTACAAGATTGCATGCCTGAGAGTGGACTAACACAAGTTAAAAAGATGGCTTGACTTAACATTAAAGAACAATGACAAAGCATGTTCTTAATTATTGAGCTATAAACATAACATTTAAAACTGTCTTCTTTAAAAGCTATGAATATCTAGCAAGTCATATTTTATAGGACTGGATTTTGCTGTCTTTAATCAGAACTGGAATATTTTTGTTTTGAAAGCTTCCAGGGCCTGGCGTGATGGCTTAGTGGTTAAGGTCCTCGCCTTGCACGCGCTGGGATCCCATATGGGGGCCGGTTCTAATCCTAGCAGCCCCGCTTCCCATCCAGCTCCTGCCTGTGGCCTGGGAAAGCAGTCAAGCACGGCCCCAAAGCTTTGGGACCCTGAGAGACCCGGAAGAAGCTCCTGGGTTTGGATTGGCTCAGCTCCAGCCGTTGTAGCCGCTTGAGGAGTGAACCATCAGATGAAAGTTCTTCCTCTCTGTCTCTCCTCTCTGTATATTCGCCTTTCCAATGAAAATAAAATAAATAAAAAAAGAGAAAGCTTCCAAAGTTAGATCTGATATTATTTAATTTAACTCATGCAGGAAAACATGAATTTAAAATCAGAAAAAGGTCTTTCATGGATTTATTTGCTCTCATTAATTTAATAGGGAGCTCTGTGATGAAGAAATGTTTATGTTTCTGACAATTAAAAAACACACTGGAGAATCATATGAAATAAAATCAAAATGTGAGGCACGGCAGCTGAAGGCTGCAATGGAAAGCCCTTTGGTGAGGATGCAGAGGGGTGGAGTTAGTTTAACATTTCAATTTAATTGTTTAATAATGCATTCTTTTTTAAAAAAATATTTTACTTGAAAAGCAGACAGAGAAGGAGGAAGGGAGGGAGAGAAAATGGAAGCAGAGAAAGAGGGGGGAGAGAGAGAGAGAGAGAGAGAGAGAGAGAGAGAGAGAATCCATCTGCTGGTTTCCTTCCCAAATGCCTTTATCAGCCAGGACTAAGCCTAGTCCATGTCAGGAACCAAGGACTCAATCCAGGTCTCCCATGTGGATGACAGAGAGCCTAACACTTACTCATCACTTGTGGCTTTCCAGGGTAATTTGAAGCAGACTGGTGATTTCAAGCTTGCACTGTGACATGGGATGTGAGTGTCCCTAGCAGCATCTTAAGTGTTTATTCCCAGTTTAACCTTTTGGTAGTAATTTGTGGTTCAGATTATTTCAGCTTGCAAGACATGCTTGGTTCCTTCCTAAAATTAAAACCTAGCAAGTTATATTAGAAATGGGCTCACTAGGTTGGTGTTGTGGTACAGTGGATTAAGCAGTTATGTGCAATGTCAGCATCCCATATGGGCACTAGGTTGAGTCCTGGATGTTATACTTCCATCCTAGATCCTTGTTATCACACCTCAGAAAGCAGCAGAAGGCTTCTGGCCTTTGCGCTCGTTTAGGGAGTCAATCACTGGGTGGAAGATCTCTCTCTCTCTCTGTGTTTCTTCCCCTCTGAAACTCTTTCAAATAAATAAATACAATCTTAAAGAAATGAATTCACTGATTTTTGATTTGCTGCTATCTAATAATTTTTAGTTAGTGCTATAGGTGTTTTTTTTTTTTTTTTTGGTTTTGAAACCGTTTGTTTTCAAACTTTCATAAGGATTGTTAGACCAACAAAGTTATCCCAATAATTGCACTAACCCTCAGAAGCTACCTTGAAAGTAAATTTGGGATTGTTAATAGACTTTGGATTTTGGTGAACAGTTGTTCATTCTTGCTGCGTCTTCATAAAGCAGAAAGTTTGAATTTGTTCCCTAACAAATACTGTAAAACAAACAAAAAAACCAATTACATGTTCACTAAAAAGAATAACACCAAGACAGTGGCATGCTGAGACTCCTGCTGGAGTTTGTAGCAAAGCTTAATACAGTTCTGAACTTGGCAACCTTCTCACAGGAACTTTAAACAGCTTCTAAAGCTATCTATTTAGAAACAAAAATTTCCCATGTTATTTTCTCCTCATTTTAGCTCCATGAATTTAACACAGCATTAGATACTAAACACTGAGTTAATATTTCATTAAAACCAGTGGTTGATAGAAGCATCGCCAACAGAAAGCCAAATCACTTATTAATCCATCCAACAAATAACTGTTATGTAAACCACTGGTTAGCCTCTGGAGATGCAGCAATAAGCAAAATCAACACTCTTTGCCAGCAGGAATTCAGGAAAAGAAATGCAACTTCCTCTCTTTATGAGGAACACATTTCACTGAGCCTAGTGGTGGCAGTTTTGAAAAGAAAATCTCGTTATAAGTTAAACTCTTTCTACTGATTTTAAGAAGTCATACATGTTTGAAATGCCAAATATTGACTGATATTAGCTGTATACTGCCATTTATTTCTTTTTCTCATACTAGATTTTTAAAGATTAGCACATTATAAAATAAAATGCATATACTCTTTTTGGATTAGCTATCATTTTATCTTAATGCTTTAATCTTTTTTTCTTAATGCTTACTTATTTAACAAAGTCAAAATCATATTTCAAGGTTTTCACTTATGCTCTGGGAGAAATGGTGAAACAATTTTACATTACTCCTTTTTAGCTTCTTCCAGTAGCTTGTAGGTGATCATATAAACCCTACATGGGAGGAACCCTTGCTGTGATTAATGATAGTAATTGATTCATCACTAGTGTACTTAAAATTACTGAAGCGTCAGTTGCACTTGTATTTATTATGTGTTTTGAAGCACATTGAGCATTTTTCATGGATTGTTTCATTTTGTTAAGGTAAATCTAGGAGGTGAATACTATCATTCAGATTTATAGATGGAAAAAGCAGAGGTATACCTTGGTCAAGACTACAAAGCTGTGACCATTATAATGGCACAGCAAATCCAGCCACTGTTTGTGACACTGGCACTGCTTATGGGCACTGATTTGAGTCCTCACTGCTCTACTTCTGATCCAGCTCCCTGCTGATATGTCTGAGAAAGCAGCAGGTGATGAGCCAAGTGCTCCGCCATCTGTACCCACGTGGCAATCATGGATGGGGTTCCAGGCTCTTGGCTTCAGCTTGGTCTGGCCCTGGCCTTGGCAGCCATTGGAGAGTGACCAGTGGGTGGAAGATCTCTCTCTCTCTCAATCTCTTCTTTCTCCATATCTTTTTGTAACTGACTTTCAAATAAATAAAACAATTCTTTTTAAAAAAACAGTGAGGTGGAGAAACTTGCATCCAAAGATGATGGTCACAGTCATGAGGTTAAATGTTTTCTTGAAGAGCTCTGGGACTTTGGGGATGTAACAATACAGGTAGGGCCCAAAAAAGAAGAGCACATCAATGTCTCTAGGCCCTTGTTCTTACTGAGGTGCAAGCCTCAGAGGTGGTTTCTTCAACCTTGAGTCTATTAGTTCAACATTCGCCAAAAAGTCATTTTTAAGGTGATTTTTTTCCTTTGTTATAGCATCAAGCAAGGTTAAAGGTCAATTCATCACATCGTGAAAGCAATAGTTTTTAAAATGGGAAATTAGTACAACAATCATAATTAAAGAGTATCAAAAGTATATCAAATAGCTACATGGTTGCAAGCAAAACAAGATAACACGATTTACAGGGCTAACCGCCACC
Source organism: Ochotona princeps (assembly GCF_030435755.1). NCBI lineage: Eukaryota > Metazoa > Chordata > Mammalia > Lagomorpha > Ochotonidae > Ochotona > Ochotona princeps. The sequence continues at coordinate 73,701,515 of NC_080836.1, forward strand.
TCAAATATTCATGAGCTAGGAACAATAACAAAGGGACTTTCAGCATTTTTTTTCTTACTTCTATATTGCCTTTCAAGGTTTTACTGGGCTTCTGATTTTTTGGTGGGGAGAGTGAGCCGTGGAAATGGGTAGTTTTGTGCACAAAACATGAGCATTTAGATCCTCTTGTTGTGAGAGTGGAAAGTCAGCTAGTATTTTCTTCATAGAATGTTATGACAGTATGAGAAAGTAACAAACCTTGAGAAGAATAACGTGCCATGATTTCAATAAGCTGCATTTTTGAGACCCATAATGATTTCTTCATTTGCTGGAAAGATGTACTCAAATACAATGGTGTAATGAATTGTGAATTTGACTATGAAGATAGAAAAACCATCTTCTATGAAGATAGATGTGCCATGGCCTGATAACATGGCTCTGTCTCTACACACAGTCATTACTTACATCTGGGCCAGACTGCTGGATCAAAGAAAATTATTAGATGTTTTAACCTGCTGCATGGGCAAGGGGACACCTTCTTCCAGGATACTGTCTGCTGGGACATGGTGGGGATGACAGGTAACAATTCTGGGCGAGGCAGTGTCTGTCCTTAGGTGGGCACTTTCCAATTCTGTTGCCAGAGATAGACCCTTCAAAGAGGAGGAGGCAAGGTGTGTGCTGATCTGACTCAATATAGGCTGAACTGATACCTTATGACCAACATTGCAGGTGCTTAAGGTCAAGGAAAAGATCAACGTTTCACTTTAGTTTTTCTTTTTTTTCTTTTCTTTCTTTTTTTTTTTTTTTTGGTTTAGGGAGGGAAAGAGGGAGGGAGGAAAGGAGGCAGGATGAGAAAGAGAAGGGGGTGGGTAGAGTGGGGAAGAGAGGTGGAAACTCATTTGCTAGTTCACTGTGGGAATCCCCAGCATGTCCTGGCAGAGGCCAAAGCCAGCAGTTGGAAACACCATCTGGATCTCCCACGTGGGTGACAAGGATGATGTGACTGGGTCATTGTCTTTTGCCTCCCAGGGTCTGTGCTTGTAGGAAATGAGTCAGGAGCTAGAGACAAGAATGTTGCAGCCAGCTACTTCACAGTGGCTTGTGGGCATCTGAACTGCTGAGCTGGAATGCACACCTGAAGATTCTGCTTTATACTGCAGCCTGAATATAAGAAACTCTGATGGAAGAGCTTTAAAAGCACCAAATTGGGGTGCCAATCGGTCATGACAAATGTGTGCTTTCTGTCTTGGAGAACAATTACATCTGCTGAAGTATTGCCCGTGGAAGCAGCTTTTGAACTTGGAGAACTTTTCAGTCAGATGTAGAGATAACTGGGATGAAGCTATCATAAGGATCTCTCAAGAACAGGTGACAGATTAATTCTGCAAACACCCCAAAGGCCTTCGGTCGGATCTTGGTGTGATGATGTTCTTTATTGTTTCATGGTAAAGATTGAGCTTGAAGGGCAAAGCACAGCTTCAGCTTCTTGTCTTGCTTTAAACCAAACTTTAGACCATGTTAATATCAGAAAGTTTAAACAGAGCAATAAAACAGCAATGCACTGCTTTAACTAAACCCAGCTTGCACGCTAATTCTAAGGCAACCCAGTTGGTGGAAGCCCATGCATTGATTTACTCTAATAGCAAGGAAGGAGGGGATGGGAAAAAGAGGTTGAAAGGCATTGTTAAGAAAAAAAAAAAAAAAAAAACACAAAGAAGAAGAACCAAAGAACTCCTGCTCCATTTCTTTCTGTCTTTTTTAAAGGTGTTTAACACTTGTTCAATTTGGTCAAATTATGGGCAGGACAGCGCAGCGCGAGAAGCTAGACAGCTTTAAAAGACAGAGTGTGTGAGACAGGACATGATTACTTTGCTGAATCTCCACTTTTTTTTTTCTTCTTCCAAAAGAGACAAAGGGAAATACTTAAGAACCAATAGTGATGGCCACGAAGCAATCATTGAGTTGCAGGATGCCTTTGTCTCGAGGGGGCACATGGTAATTTTTACATGTCTGCCACTGAGTGTCAAACCTTTTCTTTTCTTCTTCTTTCCATTCTGGATGGCCAAACTGATTATCTAAAATAGAAAATTAGCACACAATGGGTTTACTCTGCGATACCCCTTATGCAACTAATGGCAAAGCTTGTTAATTGGTTGTAAATGCCAGCAGGTTGCCAGGATAATACTTCAGAAATAAGCGGGTATTCTGATAATTACAGCAATCTTCATCTATAAAAGCTTAAGTAGATGAAGTAGTGGCTGGCTTAAAACCAAGATTTATCCCGCTGCACTCACATTAAAAGAAAAAATAAGATGAAAACAATAATGTAACAAAACAATTATATAGCAGGAAGCTTTGTAGGTTTTAGAGATTGTGAAAACTCAGAAAGTAAAACAGTGCTGTAATAACCAGTTATGGAAAAATAGGCCATTTACATTTGTGTATAATTAAATAGTAGGCTATGCAATTTCACTTTTTAAAGTAAACTGCCTTTTCCTTTTTTTATAGGGCAACGTAGCCGTAATTGCTGCATTAAAGCTTTAATGAAAGAAAAAAGCAGCAGATCAGGAGGACGTGTAACATCCACATTTGCACCGTGGCGCTCTGCTTGTTTAGTAATGGGAAGCTACTGAGGAGATTAAAATCGCAGAATTCTTTATAGTTTGTTCTAAAATTGCTACAGGAAGATCATTCAGGGCCTAAAATATACACAATTTATTTTTCCACCTTCGATCTATGAGAATTTAATGACTTTCACAACTAGTAGGTGGTTGGAGATGTGCCTTATCTTAGAACTACTTTGCATCATAAACATGATTAAAAGTGAGTGGATCAGAATTTAAACCTCTGGGGATCTTCTTAGTTCATTAGAATACTGCCCCTAGTATTTCATGATAGTGTTTAACTTGGTGCAGTGCAGGGAGATTTCTTGTTCAAAATATCAACAGGTTGGTTGGTAATACTGTGCCTTCATATTTTACAGTTTCTTTATCACCCCTGTGAACATCAGGAAGTGGTGCAAAGGAGAGCCAGCTCATGGAAGGAGGTAGCATTCTGGTAAGCTGTTAACTGGCATGTGGGATGACTTAAGGAATTAGCAGTAGTTTCTCCTGTGAACTTCTTTCTCATAAGTTTGAAATATTTCTCAGATGTTACATTCCACATAGGTTGGCTATGTTTTCTATATACCATCCCTGGCAAATAATACAGGCAAGGATTGGAAACCTGCATGATGTGCTAGAATACTGAGCCGAGGGTACGAGAGCGTGTTAAAAACATACCAGACAAGTGAGGGGGAGAAAAATGCCAATCAGTGCCAATGGCTATAGCAATAAAAAGTGGCCTTAACAGGTTTTTTTTGTTGTTGTTTTTTACAATTTATCTAAAATCCATGAGCTTATCCTTCCTTTGTAAAAAGAACAATGAAAAAAGCAACCACTTGTCAAGTAAAAGCTAAGAAATTATCCAATAAAAGCCTAGAATTTTGGCTTTTTAGGTTCTCACTTTAAGAGGGTGACTCAGTTGCTCCAGGGTTTTGTTTTGGTGTTTGTTTCTCACAGAGTTGCTGAAATGCTTCTCTATCTCTGTGCAGTTCTTCTGGAATGAAAAACTTTAACTGCACAGCCTTCTGGAGCTGCTGGCTGTATCACAGAAATCAGAATGTGGTATTGGCATGGTGGCTGCAGCCTGGGGCATACAGGGCTCCCAAGGCTGGAAGCCCCCTGGAAAATCGCAAGTTCTGGGCAGAGTGGCGGAGGGTGGGGTGCTTATGGGGAGACCGGAACATCACTCTCACATTCAGCATATGCAGCTAGCTTTTGTGAAAATTCTGCCCAGATGGGAGATGAACGGATAGGAAAGGAAATGAAGGCATTGTAGAAAACACGTGGAAGCAAGGGTGGACGCTATTGTGGTCCCAAGTTCTTGAGCCGAAGAAGTCAGCCCATGAACCTGTGTACTGCTGCTTTATTCTTCCTGTGCAGATGCCCCTGGGGAAACTGGCCAGAGACCCTCCCTAATGGACACCTCATGCTGCTAACAGGCTGGCAGCTGTGCACACGAGCACTTTGACACTGCTTTAAGATGTTCTCCTTCACTGCTTCCCTTTCATGGCATCTGCGTCAACAGAGCAGACAGCAGGAGGCCTTCTTTGCAGGGAGTTGGGTGGTTGATCACTTTTGGGAGCTGGGTAGGTAGGAGCAGGAGGTAAGCTTGGAAGAGTGACTACACCAAGCACACTGTTCAAAAGAAGGAGTAGCTAGAGGAATAGCAAAATCTAGGCAGTCATATCTTTGGCTAGCAGAGATTTTGGGTACCGCTCTTCTCCTTGTATGTTGAAACGCCAGCAGAAAGTCTGGGAAGAAAGGCAGAACAAAATGTATCATGCCGAATTCCAGGGAGTGAAATACTTTGTAAGAAAAGAAAATACGTCTTTTGAAAAGCTAAATGAAATTAAGGTCACTTAAAATAATATTTGCAAATATGAGGACGTGTGGCAGATATCTAATAAGTGTTTCCGTGTTTTGGAAAAAAATTTTTTTCTATAAATCTGTTTAGTGGTTGATTTCTATTCTTTATTATTCTGATTGCTATGACATGGCTTTCCATATGGTGCTGAAATATTTCTGTAATTTTCATGAAGAAAATAAAATGAAGCTAATTCCCATTCAATGTTTCCTAATTTTGTGTTTCATGTCTATAGTGAATATTTTCTTTTTGTCTGATGCTTCTTTCTGTCTTGGTCTAAGTTACTCTTTGGTAATGGAAAGTTGGATATCTGACATTTTTGGAGATCTTTCAGAATTATTTAATGGATGAGTAATTTTGATCAAGTTACATTTTAAATTCTTTATACTCCTAATATGTATTTATATGTTTATATAGATTTCTCTTGTCATGCTTTGGTGAGGTATCCACCGCACAGAATATCCACTGCATTTGAGAAGTATTTGTGAATGAATTATTATTCTTATTGTTTTTAAATTACTTTTCATGATACAGTCTTTTAATTGTATGGATTCATCCTTCCACCTTCCATTATTCTCCCTCCCATTTTCCTTCTCGTTGTTTACCCCCATATTATCACAATAGAATAGTCCCTTAGTACAGGTTTCAGGTTTAACATGCTGACATTTAAATGTATCATGACATGATGAGGATAGGCAAAGGAAGAGAATCTATTATTGTAACATAGAGGTGCATTATTTTTAACCAAAACGTGGAACTTTGGAAATAAGTTTTAGTGACAATTATATGAAATTCATAAGCGTTCTTGAAGAATTTCACTTGAAGAAAAATTTTTAATATTCTGCTTTGGTGAGTCTGATTTGAAGAAATATTTCCAAGTCAGTTTGCATGCTTTGTACTTAAAAGGCAAAGTTCTTGGAGTAGAATTTTCTCTTAGGAGAGGAACATACTTTATGTACATACCAAAGTGTAACATGCCATCCTGATAGCATTCCTGCAGGAGTTGTGTGTGCGTCCCTCCACTGAACATTTTCTCTGTTTCTGTGTCAGTTGTCACTAATCAGTTATGCATCTGATGTGCAGATCCATCAGGGAATAGAATGTAAGTCATTTTGGCTGTAGCACATACGATATGCTTGTACAGGAGTTTACCAAAGCCCCTTTGGATACAGTTTCAGAAGGGGACGTGCATATGTTATGGGCCCTCTACAGCAGCAGTGACTGAACTGGCTGACAAGTGACAGGAGGGATTTTTCCCTCTTTGGTATTTCATGAAAGTGTGCACAAATCATAACAAGTTGCCTCTCTTTCACAAGGCAGGGAACATTTCCCTTAAAGCACACATGGCTATATGGTGTGTTTGTGTACATGAAAATTCATGCTGCGATCAATTTTAATTTTGCCATTTTTGTTGTTTTTAAATTTCAGGTTTGAAGTTTTTAAAGAGGCTTAAATAATTGCTTTCAATTTCATTTTGACTGTTTTTTTTTAAAGCTCTACCGAAGTCTTAACAGAACAGTAATATTCTTTGCCATGGGAGGAAACTACAATTTACAGAATATTCACGGCCCTCATGCTGCTGCTTCCATTATTTTTAAGAAAGCTTGATAAATAGTAAATGCCAACTGTATGCCAAGGATCCCTGAGTTGCATAATAGCTGAAATAGACAGGTCATGTTTGCTGATGGCCTGTCTAAATTTCACTTCTGCTTTCAGCATTGTGGATAACAGCAACCACAGTGGTAAGGGGCCTTGCCCTGGCTGTCTCTTTATGTGTGCAATATTATAAGCTCTGTCATTAAAGAAACTGTATGATCATGATTCCAAATCCAATGCAATGTGAAGACAGACAGGTGGAGTGGAGAGGAAGTGGGTAAGTAGGTCTTGGAGTTAGCAAGATCTGGGTTCAAATTCAACTGTTAGCACTTATGAGTTACATTTTACCCTGGGCTTTAGGTTCCTCCTCTCTCAAAAGGATACGGTTGTGAGAGCTCAGTCCCACATCACTGACTGTATTGTTTGACTCCTAAAAGATGTTCCATACACTTGGTTCCTTTGAGCTCCATTTTCTTTCATCTCACTAAAAGAGTCCACATAATTCTTTTGAAAGAAACTACTGTGTACTTGCATTTTCTTAGATAAACAGAGCACTTGCTGTATTTCGGAACTCATAGAAGTTGACTGGCTGTGACATCCAAGATAAAATACCAGCAAAATGATCTGCTCCAAATAACTAGTTAGCTGGTATCACTCATCTATATGACAGACCTATGTGTGTTCCTTTGTTCTGGTCAGTAAATGTATTCTTTTTAAATTACCCAATCTCTCTATAATTACTAAGCCACTAAGATGGACCCACAATACAAAATAACAGCTTTCAAATACCTGTGGATTTTCCCCTGAAGGAAGGCACAATGATTTCAAGCCGTGGACATCAAGGTGTGGAAGGCCAGGAAGAGGCAGGAAGGGTTCACCATGAGTCCAGTCTGAATCCATTCATGGTTCCGTGGCTGGGAGTTCAGATTGTAGTGTGGAAGGGCACCTGTACCTGTGAAGTGAACCCACAGACGGTATAGCATGGGACACAAGAGATTGGGACACAAGAGATTGGGTTATGACTTCTGGAGAGAAGCCTTCGTGTACCTGCCTTGGGGTCACAGAGCATGTTATGATTTCCGGTCCTGATAAATCGCGAGCGAAGCCTCCCTAGGCAGAGCGGAAGCAGGCGTGTAGACCTCGCTGCAGGGAAGCCCTGCCTGGAAGTGAGATGAGAATCTACTCTCACAGGTCTTGCTCTCTTTCTTCGTCCCTCTCTGTTGTTCACCTCACTCCTCTCTGAGTGCCATGGGTGAGAAGCCAAGCTTTCGAGATCTTTAAGGAGCATGTTCTTCTCTCCCCTTACATATGAAGTGGCTTCTTTTTCTGTTTATATCTCCATGTGAACATTCTGGATGGTAAGAATGACAGATTATTGGCTCAGACACAATTTGCCTTACACATAACCTCACTGCCAATTTTATTAAAAAAAAGATGTCTTCCTTCATGGAGAAATAAGCATATCTTTGTTGTGGTTAAAAAAAAAGGAAAAGGAAAAGAAATCCCATATGAGAAAATTATTTTGTGAAAGAGGATTTTTTTTCCACATCAGAGATACGTATTTCTAATGTGAGCTTTCGAGAGAGGCAGCTTATCTAATCTACTTTTGTCTCCTATCATGCGTTACTCATTATTTCAGAGTTTTTACAATTTGGTCCTTCACTGAATATAAGGGAGCTCTTTGAGTCATGAAAGAAATGACCACAACAATATCTTCTCACTTTGTGTGTTCCATTCCTCTTCCATACTGAGTGAGGCTGGAGGATTTCATGCCATACCGTTACTGTGTTCATATATTATTGCAATCACAGTAGACTTAATTAGCACAACTTATCTAACTCTTTATACTTGCAGTGACTCTGAAAGAGGACAATTAATAATTTGTTGGCACCCCCAAAATACAAAAATGAAGAGTTTTAAATCAGGTGAATTGGTCATAACTAACTTATTCATGTTAATGGAGGATGGGTGAATAATTAATTTGTGGCATGTCTGTTGTTCTCAGAGATTAATTTGATTTAGATAGCAGGATAATATTAGCATTCTTTAATAGATTTCAGATTCCCTAGGGTAACTTGCACTGTGCCACTCTATTGTGCACTCTGACTTATTGTGGCAGTGTTCCCCCCCGCCCCCACTGGGCTGTAGCATTTAAGAAACTGTAGAAGTTGGCATTTCATTTATTTTTAATTTTCCTAGAAATTTGAGCTAAAACTGCTGGTTTTAAAGCTCCAAAGATAAATTTATTTTCTGAAGAGACTGGCATCTTAGAAATTGAAGTATAAAATGCATAAAAATGTTATAAGTACTCTGGTATGCTTTGGATTAAAGAAAACACACTTGATATTCCTACTTCAGACATGATAAAGACTGTTTTCCTGTAGTTTGGGGCCCACATTGTTGGGTCTCATTAGGAATGGAGTGAGGGTTAGTTAGTTAGGGTGAAAGAGCTGGTTAGCTTTCAATGAGAGATGCTGTCCATTCCTTACAAACTACTGTTTTTTCATCCGGGTATGCTTTGAGAAGTGAGCATGCTGCTGTCACTCATACAAATAAGGATAAAAGTTCTGTGTCATTAGGGATTGTTATGGCTTAGTTGCAAAAGGAGATGGGCTGCTTTGGGGGAGGGGCACACTATATAGTATGGACCAACTGATACACTGGATTGGTATGCAGGAGGTCTATGAACAGTGCTCTGCTCAAGATTACAGAAGTACTGAAGTAGTGCTGACAGGTGAGCAGGACTCAGCTCTGGCAGGTGGGGGGTTGCTTGAAGGCACAAAAGCATTTGAGAGGTTTGAGAGTTCTGACATCATTAATTAATAACTGACTGTATGCTGATCAATACAATAGGTACACACTGTAATGGCATATAAGTATGACGAGTTTTTAATGGCTCATGTATAAATGTTAATTGATTTTAAAAAAAGGAAATTTCTTTCTATTGGGTCAATAATTTATGGATTATGTTAACCTTTTAGTTTGAGATTGCTAACGAATGCCTCCTTCTAGCCCCTCTTGTCTTCTGGCTTGTTTTTTTCTGAGTATTTTAATCAGAAATGCCTGGAAACAAGATACATTAGACCAGTTATTGGCACTGGAATCCAATAGCATTCATAAAGTCCCAAAGGCTTCCACAAGCTGCTACTGCAGGACTTCACAGTGTGTATTCTGCACTATGAAAAACACAGGAGGTTGAGGAAAGTTCTCTGTCTATGTCTTTCATAATATTGCATTTATACAAAAGATATGTTATGTAAATATGAAATTCTTGGTATATTTTGGAGGATTTCATTTAAAAATATAGATTTGTGTGCTATCTGCCAGAATAAATGACCTTACTGTTAAGGTTATGCTATTTATTCCAACATCTAACTTAAGACTCAAATGGATTTAGAACACATTTAGTATGAGAAGCTAGAGCTGGCAAACAGGATTTCACCTAAGAAACTCCCAATGGCAAGCATGGGGGTTGATGCAGAGATATTAGGAAAATGCTAGAGTTGGGTATTGTAGTACGGCTTTGTGCCTGATTTTAAAGAGGTGCTCAGTCAGTCTTCCACACGGCAGCTCCTGTTTCGGCTTCCCTTTCAATTGCTATGCCAGCATTTTTTTCCTCCTGTTTTATTGCTCCATTCTGGGAGGTCTGCTTTGGAATCACGCCAGTTATCTTTTTTCACTCAGGCAAATTCTACATCAAAATACTGATTTTATATTTGAGGAGACTGGTGGCTTTGGAATACTATCCTTGTCAGCTTATACATGAATGTTCATGAAGTTTAAAAAGCCAAATGGTAGACGGGGTCTTGTGACAAACAGTAGTGCTTTGCCCAACAGACCTCTGACTCTCCCTCGATACTTACTTTTTGGAGGAGCATTATGACTTCTTGCTGACTTTTTGTTTTGCTTGTGTTTACATACACATTGAAAATAACTTGTTTCTCCTACAGGCTCCATGTTTTTCAGTTGTAGACATTATCTGATGATTTCTTTGTGTGGAAGATAGGCGTTGGACAGCTTCATACCTTCTTGCACCCTACAACCTTAGAAAGTTTCTTTAATTGCAACATTTTCATATTATAGTATATTCTTTATTTTACATGATACAGTTCCATAGGCTCAGGGAATTCTCCTCCCACCCTCCCCAAGTACAATTCCCCTTTGTAAGACAAATTCTAAAAAAGCATTTCAGAAGCTTTTAGATTACATTTCTTTCCTTAGTATTAATTCCCATGCAGACTTTGCATAAAAAAGCCATAAGTCCTTGCTTGGTGTGTTCAAATACTTCTAATAATCTGCCCAAGACTATCAGAGAAACTGAGACAAGAAGAATGTTCTCTAGCGGTAGCATGAGCACGTGTGTGTGTGTGTGTGTGTGTGTGTGTGTGTGTGTCTGATGAGGGTAGAAGAGCTCATCTTAAGGAGTAAACAGAAGAAAACTGGTGAAGAAGTCTGAGAAGAAATGATCAAATGTGTGAGAGGAAAGGTAGGAGAAAATTTAAGCCCAATGGAATAGTCAAGAGAAAAGAGGGTAAATAAATGTTAACATTTATAGATAAAGCAACCACGAGGGCCTTACATGCGCTTTTGCCATGTCTGTGAAAGCAGTGAGGTCCCAAGCGTCAATGCCCTAAAAGCCAACAAAGTTTACATTATTCACATAAGGAACTGGAATACAAAGCAAATGAAATAGAAGACAATTCAAAGATATCTGGATGCTGGAGAGTCAGGTTTCAGTTCCCAGCTGTGGCTACCTACTTCAGCTTCTTGACCTTGCAGACCCTGTGGGCCAGCAGTGATGGCTCTAGTGTTTGGACTCCCACTCTCTTGGGAGACCTGGGCTGAGTTTCTGGCTGCCAGCTTTGCTTCCTGGGCAGCCCCAGCCATTGTGGGCCTTTTCGGAGTGAACCATGGATGGCAACGTTCTCTCTGTCTTCATCAGTCTCTTTTACTCTATCCATATCTCTTCTTCTCTCAAATAAATAAAGGAAATTTTCTTTAAAAAGATGAAGATAAACATTTTAAAATGAAGTAGACACAATGTATTTTTAGGTGATGATGTAAACTAAAAAGTGTGTAGGCAATCAGCAATCTTCTCCAAATGCCTCTTTTAGTTTTAAAACTTTCTTCCTTTCTCCCTCCCTCACTCCCTCTTCTTCTCTTTCTTCTTTATTTCTTTCTTTCTTTCTTTCTTTCTTTCTTTCTTTCTTTCTTTCTTTCTTTCTTTCTTTCTTTCTTTCTTTCTTTCTTTCTTCTTTTTTCTTTCTTCTTTCTTCTTTCTCTCTTTTTCTTTCTTGATTCTTTCATTCTCTCTCTCATTTATTCATTCATTATTTGAAAAGCAGCATGACACACAGAGGAAAATGTGATGAGTGACAGAGAGAGATCTTCCTTCCAAATGTTCACTCCCCAAATGTTCCCATCATCCAGGGCTGGGCCTGGCCCAAACCAGGAGGCAGGACTTCCATCTGAGTCTCTCCAGGGAGAATCAGGTACACAACTTCTCCAACCATCTACTGCTGCTTCCTGGGTACATTAGCCAGAAGTTACAATGGAATTGTGGAGAAACTGGGCACCCCAACATGAGCTGCCAGTTTCCCAGGGGTGGCTCAACTAGGTATGACACAAAGCTGACTTCCAGCCACACTTTTTTGGCAAGTTTGGTGGTACTAATTTCCTCTATCTATATTACAGCTTACTATGTTCAAGCGAATATAAAAGAGTTATCTTGTTTTGTCAACACATATACTGGATTTTGCCAGTTTACATGAGGGTATGCAGACTGTATAGATTGGCATTAGAATGAAAACATATCCTCCTTCATGGTGGCTGCTGTGGCATAGTAAGCTGGGCCTTCATGGGCAGCAGCTGGATTCCATGTTGGTTCATGTCTTGGCTGCTCTGCTTCAGATTCAACATCCTGATTATGTCCTGGAAAGCAGTGGAGGATGGTTCAAGTTCTTGAACCCTTGCATTCATGTGGGAGACCCAGCAAAAGCTCCTGGTTTCCAGACATGGTCAACTCTGCTATGCATTTCTGACTATTTGGAGAGTGAGCCATTGGATGGAAGAAAGAGTTCTGTCCTTGCCTTTGTAACTTTACCTTTCAAATGAGAATAAAATAAGCTTATAAAACAAAAATAAACAAAAAAGCATGTGCTCTACTTCTAGATCAGAACCCGTTGAAATACAGCTGCTTTTTGAACCACCTTGTATCTTCCTCTGCCTCTTGGTTGATCCTTGCCATTAGGAATTTCCTTTACTTATTCTTTTTCTCCCAGTTTATCTGTCTGTTTGCATGCTGCTTTTATTTTATTCAAATCATGTGTTGACAAACTGTATTGCACCACAAAGCTGCTATTCCTATCAAATCATACACAGGTCCAGAATTTTACATCAGAAGAGATTCCCTCCAGTTTAGTAACCTATTTTTGAGATATATTTTTGTATAACTATCACTAGAAACATCATTATCTTACGCAATGTGTGGACTTAGAGCCATACATCAGGAGAGATAGTAAAACGATTTTAGGTAGTTGAAGTTTAACCTGGGAAACTGATGATATTTTGGTACAAATCTGCACTTGAAAATCTTACTAGGAATATATCTACTTCTTATTTCACTTTAAAAAATAACCTTTTTTTTTCAGCCAGAGCACAAAAGATTAGGTTGGGGGCCCAAGTATTTGGTCCATTCTTTGCTGTTTTCCCAGGTGCATTAACAGGGAGCTGGAACGGGGGTAGAACAGCAAGGGCATAAACCGGTTCTGATGGCTTAACTGGCTGCACCATAATGATGGCCTTGAATCTCAGCCTTGTAAAAGAAACCCAAGTTGTCATAATATGGGAGAGTCATGTGAAATTGGCAAGATAGTATAGTCATGGATAATAGGCTGGAGAGCGGGCATTTATCTCCTAACATGGTGAAGAGGTTGTTAGAAAATATGTTTTTGGGGAAATGACACTTGAACTCGGAGGGTGAGTAAGATGACTGAGACACATAGAAGGAAAAATCAACATTGCCAAAGAGAAGGAACAGTTGTGCATGTGCCTAGGCTACATGTTAATAAGAAGAGTAAAGATGTAGTATGTCTGAGATTAGGGGAGGGTACATAAAGACAGGGTAGCCAGTGGCCATGAGGTAGGGCCTTATTCAAAGGCCTTATTTTAAGGAAGTTGGATTGTAGAGAACATTAGGAATCCACAGCAAGATTTTGAGCAAGAAAGTTCCATAATACATCAGTCTTTCAGCAATACCAACCAGGAGAATGCCAGGAATTTTGGCAGCTGGAAAAAAGTCAGCTGAGAAATTGACGTATGGGCAAAGATGAATGAGAAAAAATAAATAAAAAAGCAAACATTAAGACAGAACTGCCTGAGCTGGAAGAAAAGTTTTATGTAAAACAAAAGAGATGGGGCCTTGTGAATAGACATGCTGATTTCTTGGTAATTCCGACAGTGGATTTCTGCATGCTGTTGTGCTGGGCTGTGATCTATGGTCTTTGGGACAGCTGGATTACAGACATGGAAGGGCTATGTCTATGATTATCTCAATGTTTTAAGAATTTCTGAATGGATTTGACAAGTTTCTTAATTCTAGCATAGAATTCTCAAATTGATGTTGAGTGTTAATAGTTTAACATTGCTGTCTACCTAGGTTTAAAAAAAAAATCTGAATCCCCATCTACACTCTGTGGCTGATAATGAGCCAAATGCAAATACTTATGTAATTTTGAAATGGATCTTATTGATGTTACACCTGGAGAAACAATGACTGAGTGCTGAAGAATGTGTTGCCCCACTTTTTAGAAGAGTGTGTTAACATACATTAAATATGTTGAATATGTCCTTTGCTTTTCCTAGCATATTTGATTCTATAAATTTAAGACTTGTATTATGAATTATAACAATCTGATCACTTGAAATCCCCCAAAAGGCAGACAATCTAATTTTTACAAACTCAACACAACTGAAATGGGCATTCTGAGGATTGAACTAGACAATAATGTTTAATTTATTCATCTTGGGACTCTAAAGACTTAATTTTATAAAAGGTAAAAAGTTTTTTTTTTCATTTTGCAAATTACATGCTCATAGTAGAGTAAAAATGAGATATATAAAATGAAAAATCAAGTGTCTCACAACCTAAATTTTGATAAATATTTTCAGTTAGCATCTGTGTTATTCTAGGTACTGAGATACTATTTTTTACAGATAATGTTATTGACACCAGAATAATCAACTGCTTATTTTTTCTCTATGATATTTTTGCTTGTTTTACTCTTAGTGATGTGTTGTATGCATGTATCATCACTTATATTTTCATAACCTGTTAATATACTTTCTAATAATTCTGTTGTTATTTATAATTTTCATATTGATTGTGAAAACCTTGCTTAGTTTTTATGATGTGGATATTCGATAAGAGTTTCCCTCCTCAAGATTATAATGAGATTAATTTTTAATTAAGACAAATTAATGATAAAATGATGTGAGAAAAATTAAGAAATTATTAAAAAGACAGGAATTTTGTTGACAAGAAATGTGAGATAGGCAATTGGAACAAATTGGAGGTTATCTCTGAAAAGAGAAAAACTTGTTTAGTTTCAGCAAAAGACAGAAATGAAGACTGGAGAGGTTGGGTTTGTAGTACAGCTGCTTAAGGCACTGTCCGTGGTTCTGCATTTGAAATGAGAGTCTTGCTTTTTCCACTTCCAAGTCAGCTGCCTGGTAATGTGCCTGGAAAAGCAGCAGACGCTGAGCCAGGAGCTTGGATCCCCGCCACTCACATGAAAGACCCAAAGATGAGGTTTCAGGCTCCTGACTTCAACCTGACCCAGCTCTGGCCCTTGCAGCCATTTTGGAAATGAATTGGCTGGTGGAAGATCTCTGCCTCCCTCTCTCTCTCTGTCTCTCTCTTTCTCTATAACTTTGCCTTTCAAATAAACACATAAATTCCAAAGATAAAATAAAATAAAATAAAGTAAAATAAAAAAGACAGGACTCTTGGGTTTCTTGCTCTACCCTCCAGTAGCTGAGTTTGAAATATTGTTGGGATTGATGAGGGAACACCTGCACTCAACCTTACATGAATGAACACATGCATACTTCAATTTTAAAAGATTTAAAAATAAGCATAAATTTTATAAGAACTGAGAGGAGAAAGAGCGCTGCTATTACAATGACAACTTCTGTTGTCACCGTGAAACTTGCATTTTAAGCTTTAAAATCTGTTTACTGAAACTTTTCCTGACTGAAAAGCCCACATTTTCCTGTTTGTGAGCACTTTAAGTTTGTGCATTTTATAAACTACAGTGTTAATCTTAGAGTTATATATATATATATATATATATATATATATATATATAAATATATATATATATATATATATATATATCCTGAGGAGGATTAGAGAACTAAAAATATAGTCAGTACTTTTCTGTGGAGGAAAAGAAAAACTGGGTTGATCATTAGAATATTCATTACTTAAGGATTTGTTCTCAAGTGAATGACAAAAGTCACTTTGGAGGTGTTCTTCTCTGGGATCATTGGGCAGCCTTCCACATCTGACAAAAAGCATAGAGTATTCTACGAAAGGCATAGAAGATAATCTAGAGGTAATTTACTGCTTTTGCTTTAATCAACTGTTTGGTCATTTAAAGATTACTATGCATACATTTATGCTTAAATTCTGATTCTAACTTATGAAAAATTCAATAATTTTGCATTTTTTCTAATTTAGATGCTTTCTGGATGATTGAAATCAGTCTTTTATAAGCCATATACTCTAACATTTTCCCCAAAAGAATAATCTGTTTTTTTATTAGTTAATAGCTAATTTTAATTCTGTGTAACACAGATCCCCTTAAGTTTATATGGTATCTTATATAGCAATGTTTATTTCTTATACAAACTCTCTAGGATGTTTTATCTGTTTTATATCTCATTGAATTCTCCCTGAAACTGCACTAGTTTACAATAATTTTATTACTTTATTAATTAAACGTTTTCCAACAAGCTAGCTATGGCATTTCCTATCATCAAGGGTTCCATTAGTTTTTAATGGTGTGAGACAAAATTACCATTTACCCACATGCAATTTAAGAAGCATCATTAACACAGGAAAAGCACCAGGTGGGATTTCTAATAGTTACTGTTTCTCATTTTTGTTTTTATTTAAAAGGAATAACTGGTTTTGAGATTTTTGCTGCTATATTGCCAAATCTCCACTTGGATTTTATGATCGAGATAATTTAAAATAATGTTCTTCCATTTCCTTAGGCACTATTGAACAATATTGCACTATGTGCACAGCTCCAGTCTAGCACTTTCTCCATAGTCGGGTGAGTGTTGTCTGTGTAGACAACAGAACAAAGAGGGATCTGCAGGGCCTTGGCCGGGCTTGAAGCATGCCAGCGGTTTGGCCACAGAACTGCTCCTGCCTTCAGAGAAGCAGGGACATTGGGTCTGGAAAAATTTGGAAAAGCCAGAAAATATTCTAAGAGTCTTATAAGGTGGCCTTTTGTTTTTGTTTTTGTTTTTCGCAGATCATTTGAATTCTTGCAAAGAGGTCGTATGTCAAGGTTAGATAATGTTTGTCTTCTTGCAGAAGGGAAAATGCCCGTTCTCATAAAGTGGATATGAGAGAATCAACGGGGAGTCTTCAGGCAGTGAAATCTGTGGCAACACAGCTACACTGAGAAGATTGGGAAAGTGTGGGCGTCTTGACTTCAGAGATTGTGCTGCATTTGCTCTGCGGAATTCCTGCTTTTGAATTTGACCTGTATCAATTATTAAAGTTTTATCAAGTCAGTTTCTCCATCCTTTTGAATGGGAAATGTTTGGATAAATTTCTTATTGCATTCATGTATAGAAAGAGTCCCTCTACACATTCTTCTCAGGAACAATTAATTTTTGCTTAGTTTATTGGGTGAGTTGTGTTTTATTTGAGCTGATACTTATTAACACTAGATTTCATGGGATTCTATAAAATATTTTTGGTGCGTTTCTATTCCTAGTGTTTTTCTCTATCTCCAGTCAATGTGCTTTTATTGTGCTTGAAGCTGCCAGAAAATTGCTATAGCCAATCACCAAAAAAGTGCTTATTTTTTTATGATGTTTTATTTTCATTGCTCAACATTAACATAATGAAACTTTAGATTTTTCTATTAAAACAATGCCATACATGTGAAGTGTCATGATGAATGACAATTTCTCGTGATATACATTTTGGTGCTTGTAAAATAAAGATTGACATTAGAGCTTCCTGGATTAGATGCTTTCAATTTTATTTAGAGACTTTATAAAAAGGAAACACACACCAGATTAGGTAAATTTGTCACCAAAAGATAAATAATAAAATTGTTTATTATGCCATTATTATGTCTATCAATATTATCAGTCAATGTCTTCTAAGTTTCCAATGTTATGAAAAAGACCCAAGATTTGTTACTTTGAAATGACATTTTCCATAGAACGAAATGCCTGCAGTAGATGTTTGTACATTGTAGATTCTCAAAGGCAGTACAAAAGGCATAAAAAGAAATTTTTTTGGAAGCAGTGAACCATTAAGAAGAGATCTTAATTTTCTTTTGTTTGGATAGCATAAGGCTGACAAACTGAAAACAATTTAGTTTATTGTAATGAGCCCCTACTATTTCTGTTTTCAATCATTTTTTAATAAAGTGACACATAAATTAAGATATAATGATTAGGTTATTGGGCAGGAAAAGGTATGTCATAAAATTCTGAATTTAGAATTAAGTTGTTATAGATTGCGTATGTTATGTTGAACAACTGGCTGATGTCAGTGGTCCAATTATGTTGCAACCCAGTGAGGAAAAGAATCAGAGAAGTTAGAGAAATGAGAATATCAACTTTTGTTACCATGTGTCACTTCCTTGCTCTCTGTGCGTAGGTCGGAAACTTGCACACTCACCATGGCAAGGTACACTTGGACGGAAAACACAATGTGGTTTAGATAGGAAGGGAATCCTGTCTGAAGTGAATGGGTACAACTCCTTTAACCTTTCAGTTGATTAGGGTATCTCATCTGCAAACAGGAAAACGAGTTGAGTGCTGTGAGGTGACAATGACATTGGCACACAGTGTCAGCCAGAGAACTGTTGCTGTTGTGCAGTGTGTGTGCTGTTTCCACTCCAAGGAAAGACAGAGTGAGTGACCCTTTAGGTGGTTTGGTTTGTGACATATATTTCATTAAGTAACCAGGATTCTATAATAACTATATTTTTCTTTGATAAATTGACACTTATTGTGCCTTAATGTACACTGTGCAGCACATGTTGAATCATTCCATTCTCTCCAAATGTCTTTTAGGTAGCTACAACTATTTTTGTCATGTCTAAGGTAAGGAAGTCTCTTGTCCAACTTCTCTCTGTTATTTAGTGATGAAAATTGGATTCAAATACAAGAGATCCTGGAGTGCACATGTTTGTACGCTGAAGAAATCTTCATACAGAATGTCAAGGATCACAAAGACTTCATTTCTACTCTGAGTCTTGTCTTGCGACCTGGTGCACTAGAGAGAAGTCAATAACAGATGTGGGGGTGGGGTAGAGAGCGTGAGGCTTGGGGCATTAGAATGAAAGATCAGCTGCAGAAGATGAAGTGATGATATTTTCATCAATACAAATCTATTAATATATTTGAAAGAAAGAGAAAAACATAAAAAGAGATCAACATAGAGGAAAAAATATGCGCATGCACAGAGAAATGCAGAGAGAGAGAGGGAGAAAGAGAGAGGGAGAGGTGGAGATAGAGAAAATCAGCAGATAGGCTGACTCCTATCTGCTTTGTCGCTTCCAAAGCCTCTGTAGCACTCAGGGTTGAGCAAGGCAAAATCGCGAGCCTGAAACTCAGTCCAGCTCTCTCCTGTGGATTGCAGTAAGCCAAGTGCTTGAGTCACCACCTGCTGCCTTCTAGAGAATGCATTACCAGGAAGCTGGAATAGAGAGATGAGACCGGACATCCCGGTGGTCTGCCAAATACCAGCTCCATCATCTTGCTATATTTTTAATGGAAACGTTGTATGTTAAATTTTTTCTAGGAGGCCCAGTTTGCTGAACTGACAAATGAACACATTAGACAATACTCTTGGGTATTTCTTCTGGTTCTAGCCATCATTTTCTTCCCAGCTACAAATGGCTCTTTTCATACCTTTAATGCATGTCTCATGGGGATCCCGACTTGTGTTTAGTCATCTCTAGTTATAGCTTAGAGCTCTAGGTTGGTAACTGACTCTTTTGTCAATACATTAAGAGGAGTTTCGCAGCGGTAAAGTGGGAGACTAGGATATGCAGAGACACAGGGGTTTCCCTCAGCAGTGCGAGCAAACAATAGCATGGGTTGAAAGAATTCTCTTCTTCAAATTGCTTCAAGATCCTCTAACTCTGCTTTGAATATGCAACAAAGAAATCCGTACAGCGGAATCTTGGCAGATTTAATGTTTTAAGTCAACAACCTGATATGAATGCTTAA
The DNA here is from genome assembly GCF_030435755.1 of Ochotona princeps. Taxonomy (NCBI): domain Eukaryota; kingdom Metazoa; phylum Chordata; class Mammalia; order Lagomorpha; family Ochotonidae; genus Ochotona; species Ochotona princeps. Next base: position 73,721,054 of record NC_080836.1, read on the forward strand.
GATCTTGGGGTTAGTACTTCAGAGAAATGAACTTTTTTTTTTTTCAGTTCTACCTGAATAGACACACAGGTAACAGATACGCAGGTTAAGCCTTGTCTAGAAAAAGTGTGGAAATCAAAACCTTGTCCACTGGAACAGTGTTTTTTTCAGCCTTATCAGCAGCCTTCACAGGAGGTGTTTTATTTACTTGCGTGAGTGTTGCACAAGAGGGACCATCTCACTGAAGAGTTAGGAGCAAAAGGCTCCAGTAGATGATGCGGGTTCAAGGTGTGTTGCAGCTCTCTGTTGTATCTCTGAGCTTCGTTTGCTCACCATGGTGATAATTCTTGACATTTGCTGCAATGTGCCACATAGCATTAGGAAAGTCCTGCAAAATGAGAAGATGTCAGGAAAGCACTTTGTAAGCTGTAAACCGCATATTTGTAGTTCTGTGCCTGATTCCGTTATGAAAGGACTTAGTTGAAGGCACTCTTACACAATGATAGTGGCATTGCCAAATAAAATCTGCCTAAAAGCAGGATAAGTGTTCACAGAAGCTCATGAGCATAAGTAACAAAACAAGCAGAGTATACTGGAATTTAAGTGCTACAGAAGTTTCACAGTATTAAGGAGGAAAGTTACCAATGAAGTCAGCCAAAATAAATGCCTGTTTCCACTAAGTTGTTTTAACATTTTAATAGCTTGGAAGTGTGAAAAATGGAGTGATTAAAGGAATTTTGAAAAATAGAAACTTTGAAAGCCCAATTATTCCAGAAAATGTTGGCCTTTTAAAAAGTTTTAAATGCATGTTTAAAACTATGTGTATATTCAGTTGTCCCGAACATTGCTTTTTTATGGTAGACATTATGCCTAGAAAATTCTAACATCTTCCTTGTACATTGAATAACTTTTTATCAGTTACTGACATGAAAGTCAGCTTAATGTATCAGTTCATCTGCTTGGTGCACTTTCCTGGTTACTTTACATAACCTTAAGTACAAGACTCAGGTAACTATCCTGAGTTTCTCAACTTGGCACTGTTGACATTTTGGACCACATAGTTGTGGGGGAAGTCCTGTGAATAGTCGATTGTTTAGCAGTGTACTCAGCTTCTACTTTCTGGATGTTTCTTTGTTGTGGCAATCAGCAATGTCCTCAAATATTGATAAATGTCTAATGGGGCACAAAACCATTCCTGTTTGAAAACCACTGCTCTAACATGGTTATTTGGCAACTTTCAGCTTATGGCTTAAAACACACCAAGTTTGGGGAAAGTAATATTAAAGATATTACAGAGAATAAATGGGTATATATCAAAATGCTTTTGTGTTACTAATCGTTCACACCTACTCCTCCTGGTTTTGTTATCAAGGGGGGTGATTCTCCCCAGGATTAGATAGTGGGCCTCTGAGCAGGGTCAGGCGTTGGGGGTGACTGAGCTGTGTCTTTCTCAGGTAACTCTGCCATCTCTCACATTTTCTTTAACCTGTATTTCCTTTTTACAAACTCACATAAATGCAGTGAAGATTGGCTGCTTTTCTACTGCTCTGACTTGACAGTGTTTCTAAGGCGTTCATCATCTTGCATCAGCATCCCTCTATTGTGTTGTCATTGTCCCCAAGTCATCATCTTCCTGTGTCCAGGCACCTCTTACACCTCTTATGGTCCACTTTTTGCCTCTGTACAAATTAACTGCCATGTCTTTTTCTTATTATTAATATTTATTCTTACTGTACCATCTCTCTGCTAATTCTCCATTTCAGCAGTTTCTAAGACATCTCTCCACTCTTCTCGCTGATAGCTCTTACCTGGATGAATGCCTCTCAGCTTCAGTCTTTCTGTATAAAGAGTATTTTATCATGGTGAGTTAACATCCTGAAAGCACCTCCACTCCAGCAAATCCTTGAACAGAGTCATCCTCATGTACTTTTTCAACCCTGTTTCTCACTGTTGCAGCTAAGAGAGAAGTTACACTTCTGTAGGATTTCATATGTTAACTTTTTCAAATATTGTCATTTGCTCTCATTAGTATTTGATTTTGGTAATTTGGAAGAGACACAGATACCTTGTAAGGTTTGAAATATACAAGAATCTGAGAATCTACTTAAATTCTCTAAAATTACTTTCAAGATCATTGCAGAGAACTGCAATATGCAGATGGTTATAAAAACTTTACATATGGGGCTGGCGCGATAGCCTAGTGGGTAAAAGTTCTCACCTTGCACGCACTGGGTTCCTATATGGGCACTGGTTTGTGACCCAGTGGCCCCGCTTCCCATCCAGCTCCCTGCTTGTGGCCTGGGAAAGCAGTTGAGGACGGCCCAAAGCCTTGGACCCCTACACCCATGTGGGAGACCTGGAAGAACTCCTGGTTGCTGACTTCAGATTGGCTCAGCTCTGGCTGTTGTGGCCACTTAGGGAGTGAATTAGTGGACAGAAAATCTTCCTCTCTGTCTCTCCTTCTCTCTATATATCTGACTTTCCAATTAAAAGAAATAAATCTTAAAAAGAAAACTTTACATGGAATCCATGCATCATGAAATTGATACCATTTAGTTACTTCTTGGAATTTGGTATAGAGGAGGCCTCCATTACCTTCTCATCCTATGGCAGGACATGAATATGTAGATTTAGTTTCCACACTTGAAAGAAACATGCATCAATCTTAACTATGTATTCCATCTTAATTGATATTAAAATTAATTTTCAAGAGATTCCAGTTCTACCAACTTCAGCTGTGAAGGTGGTAGAGAATCTGAGGGAACCCTGATGGTTTACTGTCCCTTAGCGCTTCACTGCCACAGCCACGCATTCGTGTTTTGGACGGGAATGACTACACAGAGAGACTTGCAGTTTGTCATTGGAAATGCCTAAGCAGCTCCGTAGGAGAAGACCTTGGTTAGAACCCAGGTTAGGCGCAAATACAGGCCATTACCAGTTGATTTCTGTTGGATGATGTGTGTGAGACTATTTGATGGTTTCAGACCAATTATTAGAAGATAGGTGTCTACATCCTGAAACATCATGATGATTGGCACTAACTGGCATCTTTCTGGAGAGTCTTAGCAGAGAAACAGAGGAATTAATGAGAGTCGGGAGTAGTTATTGTTGCAAAGGATAAATAAGTATTTGGGGGATACAACAAAATTAATATCCACTATTAGAATAAAACTATTTTCTGAAGATTTTGATCTTTCCAACATTGAAAGGACAGTTATTTGTAAACAGTTATACTATACAGTTAGTTGTTCAATATGCCTGTTAGCTCCTTGTCTGCTGTTACATTCCCTGTGGTTCAAAACAGGGTATTTGGTTCCATTTTCATCCTTCGTTATTCTAAGAAACATGTTCTGAAATGAATGAATGAGCCACATTCTTTTATCAGTTCAAGCCCAGACTTCACTGAGTTCCTGATTTTCTCCATGGATTATGATATTTCTATTTTCATGTACATCAAAAAGTGGGACATGTTGACTTGGTTACTATCTGTTGATGGGTTTTCTTTCTGTGGCATATCTATCCTATTTGTAATGGGATACATGACTCATTTTTGCCCTCTTCCCTCTCTCGAGTTCCTTAAGAGTCCTTGCTTAATTATTTTTAGCATCTATACAACACATTAGATACTCAGTATATGGAGAAAATAAACAATGAATGAATGGATACATTCTTAAGCTACAGGAGACATACCAACATCCAGAAGTGAAGTGGGGAGTAAATATGAAAGCAACACACTCTGAGAGACAAAGTGGCAGGAGTTCATATTTCTGTTCTACTTGCCGCCTTTGAAATCCTCTCACTCTCATTGGAAATGGCTGCTTAGTGTTCCAATCCATGCAAGCTATCTTACACAATTGCTTTGTAATCGGCATGATTTAGCTTTCCGAGGAGATCGCATCAATGTATGCCTGTAAGGGAGAATTCTGTGTTCTCTGCAGCACTACTACAGCCGATTTTTTTCATTTCATATAAATTAATAATCCAATGAGTGTGATTTTTCATATATTAATTCAGTAAAATTACTAAAGGCAAAGGAGAGAATTTTATCACTATTAAATACTATGACCCTATTTGGGAACTGCTAATAAATGTATTAGAAATATTTTATTGGTATATATTAGATTTGGGGAACTGAATGTTTTGCTATTTTTTCAAAACATAGTTTATCATAAAAATTCAAAAGAGTGCTACTTGGTAAGCTAGACCTTTTTAAAATATCTGCCAAAACATATTTTAAAAGAGAGCTACATTTGATTCCTATTTTGCTTACATAATTGAATACATTACCGATATTTGAAATTGAACTATTAAGTGTAGAAAATGGTGAATACAAGCATGTGTTGACAAAAATGTGATATAATACATAGGCTGAGTAAAATTTTAAAATGCTGGAAGTATTTATTAATCTTTTGACTTGTGAAATGCTTTTTTCTTCCTTTATTTCAGTATAGGAATTTTGTCTAGGGTTGTTCCCCAGAGACATTTTTCTGAAGAGAGAATGAAAGTATCCACTGAGTGTTGGTCAGAAACAGCTCCGAAATATGACAATATTTTTGTTGTTCTGAATTGTTGAGAAATATTTGATCATTTCAACATTATGTATTTGTATTGAAGATTAGATCATCAAGTAATTAAAAAAACAAACATTTACAAACCCTTTCAGTGTTAGAACCAGGTAACTCTGTGTCACTTGTCAGGAGTTGCTGTATATTTTGGGGTGCTGAGAATCGGCACTACAAGGTAATTACCAAAGACAAAGCCGAATCCCCGTGCTGAGGTTTCTGATTTAAGACCACACTCATTCAAAACCAAGGTGAATTGATTCAGTCGTGAAGATCTTTAATAACAGAACAAGAAACACAGGTACAATGATATACTCAATCATTTTTTCCATAGGCCATAAAATATCCTGAATTTTTACAATGTGAGTTAAGTGGAACTTATTAGATAAGATTAGATAACCACCAAGGCAGTGGTTTAATGCAGAGTTCACATGCATGTTAGTGCTATTAGGTAGTTCAAATAAGTTTTAAGAAACCGGTTTCTGTGAAGCACTTACTGAAAATTATTTTCAGTAAAGCACATGATACTGCAGGCCCACCATAGAGTTTCTGCAACAATAACCAATTTGCAAGCTGATCAATGTAAGATCCACTATCTAAGGCATCTCAATATGTTATGCCTTCAAGCTTTTGATATCATCACTGAAATCCTCCTGGATTTATTTCCTTGATGCTTACTGTAACCTTCTCTGGAAAGCAAAGCTTACAGAATGGTTTTGAATTTCACCCCTTAATTCAGTTTATGGGGCCTCACCTTCAAAGTTTTCACGTCCCCTTAAGACATATTTGTGCTCTTTGTTTTTGATGGAGTTGTAATTAGTCCTAGGGAGCAGTTGTTTCCAATTAACCAGGAGGAGAAAATCATGAATGAAGTTTTATAACAAATCATTAGGTATTCTAATATCAGTCCAGTAGATTATGAATTTCTGTGATGAAGATTTGCCATGCTTTTAAAAAATAATCTTGCCCATTCTTATTTGTGATGGTTTTTGCAGTTACTGATGTTTTCTGAGACAATGTTTCTCTCCTTTTTTTAGCTGCCCAGAGGGACAGAATTACTACCATACACATACACAAATACATTTTGCTGTAACTCCTTTTATATCACACAAACAATAAAATGAAAGATCCCCATTCTAACACTAGGGCTTCCTCTGAACAGTCACAGCATTCATTTATTCTAAGCTAACCTGTTTCTGAATGAAGCAATGGAAGTCTTCTTGTAAAAAGACAAAGAAGGCGACTATGCTAATGAAACAAATGCCTCATTTCATGTCACAGTTAACGACTTCATATACTTTTGAATAGTGGTGATCTGGCTTCTCTTATTCAACTTTTCTTGAAGATATATAATAACCAAAAGTTTTGCTAAAAATATATGAAAATTTTTTCATAGGATTTTCTTTTGTATGAAAATAGTTCGTTTTGATAAAATACGTATGTCTAAGAGGTATATGTGATAAAATTTATCTTCGATAATCATAGATTTTTTAATGTTAAAAATGATAACTACCATGTAGTTTGAGTCAGCTATTGGCAAGATACTGTAGGATGTATAGCAATTGCCTGCAGGTTATTTTTATTTATCTATTTATTTATTTCATGTATGGTACACACACACATACATGCACAGATGCAGATGGCATATTTCATATGGAACACACCTTCATAATAATGAGACATATATGGGCATGCCCGGGTATGGGAAGTAGCTCTTTGGAGCTTTAAAAAAATTCTGGTAAAGCTGAGAAGGAAAGCTAATATCTAATTGACCTTGGAAGTCAGTTCTGACTTTTACAGTATAATCAGTATTAGTGATTTTTATCAATAGGTGTGTATTTGTCATGTTTGAATTGAAATATGAATTCTGTCCCTTTTATGGAACCTTCTAGGTTTGGGAACTGGATGAAGTTTTCTATAGAGCACCTTATGAAATGTGTGTTTCCGTGGCCTCCTTGGTCTACATGTTTGTGTGTCTCAGGGAGAGGTAGAGAACAGAATAGAAGGAATCATCAGTCAGCTGCGTCTGTAATGTGTCTATATGATGAAAAATGTGTGTAGACTGTTACACTATCGTTTTTCAGAAATATACTTCCCTCCAGATGCAGGGAAAAAGTTTGCTTGATGTCTAATCAAGCAGTTTTGCTTCTTCAGATCTGAAGAACTCAGAGAGTTAGTTTTTTATTCTTCTTCATTTAAGTATTATTTTTTAATTGCAGTGTATTAAACATAAAATCTGGTACAATCTTTAAAAATAAATAGGACCTAACTATAAATGGGCCCTGTTGTGTTTTTATCTTTGACAAGCAAGTAATTGCTTCTCAAATTTATCAGTTTGTTTATGCAAAAACCATTTACCAAGCCTAGCTCAAAAGCATCAATTTCATCATTATCATCTTATTAATTTAGCCAAGCTATAACACAGCTGATTATTCCTGAGTAATATCCTCTGCAGCACATCATGTGTGGCAAAACCATCTGTACAGTACCTATTTAATAAATAAACCCTCGGCTAAATGTCTCTGTTTATTGAGAACTAATGTTTATAGAAAATATAATGGAACTCAATAAATAACTCAGCTTCATCAACCTGCATATGAATCAGGGCGAAGAACGCTGACATCATCACCTTTCAAGTACCAGAGAAAGCAAAATTACCCAAAAGAGCTATAGAGTCAATATTAAGGCATTAAAACTGCAATGAAGGCATATTAATGCTTAAAACTTCATTGTTGGCAGTGGAATTGACACAATGGACATATTTTATAACTCTAGCAATACTTAGGTTTTATGGCTGCTGCTTTGTTGACTGCCTTGCACTTAATGTAGTTTTCCGCTTTAAATAAAAAAAAAAAACCCGCAAGATCTTAAAAAAAAAAAAAAAGAAAATTGCTGATTCTAAGCATTCATTTTTAAAATAATGCAAACTGCTGATTCCAATTGTTTAGATTTAAGAAAAAAGAAGACAACTTCTTTAACTCCATGCTTCCTGAATTTATATGAGTAGCAACTGGATATTTGGAGCAATTAGGTAATGTGTTTTCTTTTAAGTACAAGCTTTTTCCCTCTTTTATCAAGGACATTATTCCTAGTGACATCACTAGTCCTGAGGAGGGAAGAATCATTTAGCAATTTGGCAAAGAAAGCCAACATGCATGTTTGGCTCATTAGTGGTATGCATACCCAATAATTAAAGGTGCATGATTGCTTACCACTTTCCATGTTGATTATCAATGAGCTACTAAAAATTTTAGATTAAGAATTTGAATTTTGTTTTGTTCAAATGGTGCATTTCTTATAACCTTTTAAAAAATATATTTTATTTTGATAATCTTACATAGTTGATTAGGGTATAAATGGTCAAGTGTTAAAGGAAAGTGGATAAGACCATTATTTCCACACTAGTTTTATTTTTTTCTCTATCTGGGGTAAGGGCAGAAACAAAGAGAGAAGCCCCACCCAGCCTCCCACCTATCCCAAGTCCCCAATGTGGGGCATACTCTGAGGGTCCTGCTCAAGCAGGTTTGATAGTTCAACAGAATTGTTGCCAATCTCGCTGTTCCAAGCATGATGAAAGCTCTTCAGAATCCACTGGCTGACATAGTGTCTTCATGTTTGGGGTTCTGAGATCAGCAGTTCAGTTGGAGGAATCCCCAAAAAAACTTCGTCTGAGGTGATCCCAAACCTGATTCTTTGTGTGCTTGCCAGTACAGGGTCCAACACAGTCCGTCACCCAATCTGCTTATGCACATGCTGGTCGTTGGCAATTGCTGGGTCAGTTCTGTTTCCAGCCCTGTCTTACGCAAGAACCAATGGTTGTTGCAGTCCAGCCTGATCCTGCCAACTTCATAGTCGGCTCTCATGCAAACCAGTGGGAGCACCAGCCTAGTTGGGGCGATTCCCCATAATCCTCAGCAGGCCTGCCCCCTACCCTGGTTCCCATGCTTGCCAGTATGTACTGCAGACTTGTTCAGTCTGTCCCACATCCCATTTAGCTCTCATACATTTCAATGGGCATTGAAGCCTAGTTCAACCAAACCAGCCCTACTTTCCAGTCCACACACATACGGGCAGGTGCCTTTTTGTACAGCCAGGTCTGCCCCCGTCCCGGTTTTCATGCTCTCCAGTGTGAGTGGTAACCCAACAGGGAGGTGTCCACTAATTTCCCTCCTAGGCCACTCCCAGTCCTGAGTTATGTGGTTCTGCAGTTTAACTTGACAGATTTAGCCCTCAGGGCCAGCCTCTGCCAGCCAATAATGTGGCAAAGCCCAACCAACCCTTACCCACTCTAATTTATGCTTACACCGGTTGGCACAGTCAGCCCAGTCTGGCTTTTACCTGATCTAGCTCACATGAGGTCCACAGGTGCTGTAGCCCTGCCTGGTCTGGTCTGCCCCCATCCCAACTCACTCTCTCCAGTGGGAGTGGCTGTCCAGCAGGGAAGCCCACATTCCCCCTGCCCCTTCCTGGTTCTCACATGTGCTGTTTGGGCACTGTGGTCATATCTGGTAAGGCTCACCTCACCTTGGCTTTCCGTAATGTGCACTGGTATGTGTTGTGACCAAACCTGGCACAACCCACACTCTTTTCTGGTGCTCAGATTCGCCAGCAGGTGATGTGGACTGGTTCAGCCTGGTCTGCCCATGACCTAAGCCAAATGTATGCTGGTGGGTATCTTTCTCTTCCCTGGTCTATTATGTTACCTATTGTGGTTCTTGCACTCACCTGCAGGGACTGTGTCCCAACAGAGGAAGTTTCATAAGCTCCTCCATCAGCACCTCTTGCAATGCCAGGTCTTGTGCACACTGGTGAGTCCATGGACCAGCCCTACTTAGTCCACCTCCTGTCCTGGCAGGAACAGTGGCCTTTCCTGACGGGCCTTCAATCCATTCTGGTTCTTACTGTTCGATGTTTCAGCCCAGCAAAGGCTCGTCCATACCCAGACGATTCTCACACATGGCTCAGTAGGGGCACAGACGTAGCCTAGTCTGTTATACATCTACCCAGGTTCTGCAGAGCACCAGGTGGTGCTGGAGTCTAGCCCAGTTAGGTGTGCCAAGCCCCACTTCACACTTGTGCTAAGAGAGAGTGCAGCCATTTCCAGGCCAGAACGCAGACCCCACTCTGACCCCGGCACTCACCAGTGGGAACCCCAACCCAGCTAGGGTGTCCTTTTAGCTCCCCAACCGGGCCTGTTCCCAGCCCTAGATCTCGCACATGCCAGTGGTGGCTCTGACCCAGCTTGGCCCTGGTTCATACAGACCTATAAAGGTGTAAGAGTCTAGCTCGGCATGACCTGTGCTCCATCCTGATTTCTATTTTTGCTTGTGAGTTAAGGTTTGCTTGGCCCTACCCAGGCCGTCTCCTTCCAGTTGCTGGTTGGTACACCCCACATTCTCTTTTAGGATGTACACTCAGGTGCTGCTGCCTTGACCTGCCTAGACTGTTGTCGGTTCCTTTACCCATAAGTGATGGAAGGTTCCATGGTCACACCTAGCTCAGCCCATCGCCACCCCAACTCGTGAGCTAACCAGTGGGCCTTGTATTTCCATAGGGCTGGGCCCACACATCCCTCACAGCATCGACCCTTGGACTTGGTTCTCTCATATGCCAGTTAGTCTCTCGACCCTGCCAAGTGTGACCTGTTCCCCATTCCACCTCTCAGTCAGGTACTGGTACCTAGCCCTGCCAGATAGGCCCCAAGGCATAGCTTTCGTGTGGACTGGTGTGTGGCAGTCAGTGATGCTCTATGCTACTAGCCCATCTCAGGATTCCCATTTGGGCTGGTGAATCATTCTGGCCCAAATAGATATTATGGACTCTCCAATCTAAACTACCAGGTCTCAGACCCCATGCTTGCCAGAAAGTTCCATGACCCCATCACTGGGAATCACCCAGGATTCATTCCTTACCTACACTCACACTGGGGTTATCCATGGATGTCCCTAGGCAGCAATTACATACCCCAAAACCGCAGAGCTTGCCATTGGGCAGCCAGCAGGCAGAGCCTGGCGCCAAATAGGCGCAATGGCTGCCCAAAGACTAGGACTTGGTCACTACTTGGCAGCAGTGACCATGGCCTGAGTCCCAGCATTGGGTCTGGCCTGGCCAGCTGCAGGAGGCTCCTTTTGCCCAGCCCCATGGCCAAACACTTATAACCTGTTTTAAAAGGCTGCATGCCAGGCCAGTGCTATGGCATAGTGGGTAGTGTTATTGCCTACAACAGCAATATTCTACATTAGTGCCAGTTTGAGTCTCACCTACTCCACTTGTGATCCAGTACCCTGCTAATGCACTTGGGAAAACAACAGAAAGCTACCCATAAATCTACCTGCTTTATGACTTGAGAGAACAGCAGAAGCTGGCCTTGTGCTTGGATCCCTGCACACTTGTGGGAGACCTGGATGAAACTCCTGGCTTCAGCCTGATCTGGCCTTAGCTGTCATGGTCATTTGGGGAGAGAACCAGAGGATGGAATATTTTTCTCTGTCTCTCTCTCTCTGTATTCCTACCTTCATTTTGCTCTCTAAATATGAAAGCCCATTTAAAAAAAAAAGATTTGTCTATTTTTATTTGATAGGCAGATTTATAGATAGAAGGAGAAACAGCAAGATCTGCTATTTCACTCCCCAAGTGGTCACAAGGGCAAGAGTTAAGCTGATTTGAAGCCAGGAGTTTCCTACAGGTCTTCCACGTGGGTGCAGGAGCCCAAGGACTTGAGCCATCCTCTGCTGTTCTCTCAGGTCATAAAGCAGGTAGCTGGATCAGAAATGAAGCAACTGGGACACAAAACAGTGCCCTAATGGGATGCTGGCACTATAGGTGAAGGATTAGCCTGAGGTGCCACCCCACTGGCCCCAGAAAAATATCTCACATGATATCCAAGAAATGGCTGTCATTAATTTCTGGGTGCAAGTCTACCTTTGAATAGAAACGTGCTTCACTTCCCCTTAGAAACCTCCTCATCCTGTAGCTTAAGGTCTTGCCAACTCCTCAATGATCTTAGGACTTCAGATCCTTGCAAGTCCTTGCTGTGATGTAAAAATCGAGGCATGTGGACTCCTTCTGCACACTTCACTTCTGTATCCCCCCTCTACAGCCAGAGAACCATCATATTCTAGGGAAAGACATGCCTGCTCACATTTCAACTTTTTCCCAGGGCCATGAGATCTTTGGGAAATTCGAACAGGGGCAGAGAACTGCTGAAATACCTATAAATGTAGGGTGGTAGAGTGTTTTTTATTTTGTTTTTTGTAATTCAAAACATTTATTTCAAAGTCTCACCAGAGAAGGGGACAGAGTGTGATAACCCTGGAAGGGTGAAGTCCTGTAATCTGTACACATCAGCTTTCTTTCCTAGATGCTGGGTCTATTATGCTAGATGTACATTTTTTTCCAGGTTTTAATTTATGCAGTGGGCTCTGTGGTTTGCACAGAGACTACCCATTCCCCAAACCTAGGAGGGCTTGAGGGTAATTCTAACAGAATTCGTATACCTCCTAAATTAGGCAAATGCCTCAAACAAAACGAATACCACATGAAAGACCAGAAAGATAGTGAAATAGTGCCAGTAATTGCCTTGTGGGGCAACTCAGCTTAAACAACTTAAAGCTTGCAAACACTGCACCCACACTGCCCAGAAGAATACTTTGTTCGAGGGTTTAAATTGCAAGCTAGGGAGCCAATAACTCTAAAACCCCTGTTTGGGAGCCAGAGCACGCATTGTGCTTCTGACATATGTCTATAAGTAAACCTGTGTCAGCAGTTTTCAATAGCTTGGGTTTGGTGACCAAAGTCAGCTTCCCACGTATTCTGTCACAATCAGGCCCAGATCAGCAAAAAGGCTGTTGAACTGACTGGCTGGTACATCTAATTTGAGATGACCTGTGGTTTAAAAGAGCAAAAAGTGGAAGCATGTTAGCCAATAAGTTATATACTGTCCAGGGGCTCACACCCAACTCCAGAGATTAAGTCAACTTTTTCTGGTTATTTTACTTCAGTGTCTAACTTCCTGTTGCATAATCCACACTGTCACTTCCATCTCATTTTAAGAAATCAATTTTGGATGTTTCTAATGAGTGGTGATGTCAAGCCATACCATTTTCAGGCAAGAAAGCAAAATATCAATTCCAGTCATCCATCCCAAGATGGGCAATAGCAAAGCTGAGGTCTTCTATCCAAGAATGGGCGAGTAGGCTTCCCATACAACATGAATAATCTGAACATAGTTCTTAAGTGAATCTACCTACTCTGGTTCCTCAGGATCTATTTCTAAAGTCGTAATTTTCCTGGTATCCTGTAAGAAGCAATACTAGGCACCTCTGAATGGGAAAGATCATAGTTCAAAGTTTCAATGTGGTGGTCCAAGATGCAATCAGGCCTTTCTCACGGGCTATGCATTCTTGGAAAAATCTAATAATTGGTATATTCTTATGGATATGTTTTTGAAAGAAATCCTTCACTTATTAAAGGGAAATTTATAAAGTAGGTGAGACAATATGACTTTCTTTCATGGTGGTAGCAGTATCATACTGACTTGGAAAAAGTATTATTTCAAAGATAACAATGCAATAAATACCAATATGATGATAGCTTTAGCTGAGTGATCTGCAGCATTATGAAATATGCATATTCATTTATTCATTTATCTAATCATGGAGCAGTGTTTTCAGGCACCTACATTGTGCTGGTATCAGGGTACTATTGTGGGTATAAGGAGATATTGTCCCCAGTTCACGAATTGAATAATCTGTTGAGGGAATGAATAGGTTTTAGAAATAAATGTAAAATTCAACTATGAAAAGAACTATGAAGTATAGACACAAGATGGAGATACTGAGAATATGTTGAGCAAAAGATCTTAAAACATTCAGAGTGATGAAGGGGTCCATTGCTATATGTAAAGATCTGGAAAAATAGTGTGATTAGAGAGTAGAAAACAAGAGAAACCTGGTGTGAGATGGATCTAAAAAAGTAGGTAGAATTGAGGTCCCCTTAGTGGCTACAGTCCTCGCCTTAAACGTGCCGGGATCCCATGTAGATGCTGGTTCTAATCCCGGCAGCTCCACTTCCCAGCAAGCTCTTTCCTTGTGGCCTGGGAAAGCAGATCAGGACAGCCTGAAGCTTTAGGCCCCTGCACTTCTGTGGGAGACCTGGAAGAGGCTCCTGGCTTCAGATTGGCACAGCTCCGGCCATTGCAGTCACTTGGGGAGTGATAATGGACAGAAGATCTTCCTCTCTGTCTCTCCTCCTCTCTGTATATCTGACTTTGCAATAAAAATAAATAAATCTTTTTTAAAAAGCAGGTAGGTTTTAAAGTTGTGAATTTTGGTCTTTAGAGCAAGACTGTGGTTGAACCACATGATCTATTGCCCTATTTTTTATTATTGTTTGTAAAACTTACTACTGAGTCCCCTGACAGAAAAAAAAGACCTTGGCAACATTTGGTTTTAAAACATCATTTAGTCTTTTCACCTGACATTTTATAAAAAGAGTAAAAAAATTTATTAAAGAGTAGGCATGGAAAAGTTAGTAATGCTTGATACAGATGTATTCCTTGATTTCATAAGACTTTAGGTGTGTTAAATAAGATAAACATTGAATAAACACGGATATAGCAAGTGCTATGAAAGAAGTAGTATAAGATTTATGATGGGGTAATAATTTGATAATGTGAGTTGTGCATCCCCAAATAAAAAAGTGATTTAAGTTGGTGTTTGAAGGTTGTAAGATGTCCACTGGAGACAGAGATGAAGAATGTGTGTAAGATGAAGTCAATAAGAATTTAGGACTTAACGCCATGGTGACTATTGTATTTATAGCAGAGAATCTAAACTAGTATGATATTTGCTCAGCTGTTGACATGCCAGTTTTGCTTGTTTTGTTCTTCTCAACCTGCAGGGCTGTAAGAAATGGGGATATCTTTGTGAAATAGCTTATCATAACACACACACAGTGTAATTTGGATCTGCTCCTGAGCACACTGCTGTGCAAGGACCGATCCTACACGTCACCAGGATTCTGTGGTAGTTATCAATAATAAGAGTCAAGACCATCTTTCTTTTTTGATGAGCCACTTCTGTCCTAGGATGTCAACTAAAGCAGGATGCATTCTGCCTCTGGGGTCAGAATGATCTAAATTGAAGTTGAGACAGGGAAATTATTATTACCTGTCATTTTACCTTTTCATTGTTTCTTTTTTGTAAAAACACATGGAAATACATTAGCCCTTCTTTGCTCTTTGTTCTTACACGAAGGGAAAGAAAAGTGCAGGATTAGAACTTCTGAAGCAGGTGCCAGTGTTGTGGTCTGAAGGGTAACGCCATTGCCTGGGACATAGGTATCCCAGATGGATACTGGATCATGTCCTTCCTGTTCCAGTTCTGATCCAGGTCCCTCCTCATCACCTGGGAAAAGCAGTGAGGATGGCCCAAGCACTCCTGCCATCCACATAGGAGACCTGGATGAAGCTTTTGGCTCCTGGCTTTGGCCTATCCCAGTGCTGACTATTTTGGCCATTTTGGCAGTGAGTCGATGGAGGAAAAATCTATGTCTGTCTGTCTCTGTAACTATGACTTTCAAATCTGTGAAATAAATGAATAATCTTAAAAAGAAATTTTGAAGTAGTCAAGGGTAGTTAGAATTAAAATGGAATTCACTGTGGTTTATAGACTTCTAAGATTTTCCAATTCTCTTAACATTTTTTTGGACAATGAGAAAATTGCTGAGAAGTGTTTCACAATCTGCACTTTTGGGTTTTGGCTCTTTTATACCAGAATTCAGACCAAAACCATAGCCATAGAAGGATGTATTGGTATAATTAAAAGTCTATTCAATACTCTAGAATTCTGAACATTTTCTGGGTGATATGGTTCAGACACTATTATGCATAATGTAGCAATTCATCTGGTGCTTGCATTCAGTAACACTGTGATTCACACTTGGACATATTTATGGCCCAAAATGTCACACTGTGTTTGGCCTGAGTCTTACTGTGTTGTAGCCACTGTTTTTATTTCCCATGACTTCTATGGAGAGGTGCTAGTGTCGAGGCATATAGTACCTAGGCTGTGTCCCAGAGATTCAAAACCGCTGAGAAATAATTTTGTTTCCTGTATCTTGTAAAATGCTTTTGATATATTAAATATTTTAAAGAAATCTATTGCTTTTCAAGTTTTTCACTTTATACATGTGTTCATACAGCTGAACTAAGCAACATGGATGTCACTTTTCTTGCAGAAAATTTACCAGTTTACCAATATTTTTCTGACATTGTGGGCAACATTGACAGTATTAGTTTAGCCCAAGGACGTATTTCCTATTTAATGTGTTAAAGTATTTGTTTTTATGTTAACCTCTTTTTCTATAAATCTGTGATAACTCTGGCAAGATAAGTAAAAGGCATCCTGATGCTTACAAGTTACTATGGGAAGAGACTCTGACTGGAAGAGAAGGCCCAGCCGAGAAGAGTTGTTCCTTATGCAGTGATGCTTTTTAGGCAGCATGCAGGTAAAACATTTTTTGGAATGCTATTGGGACATCCCTTCATCATCACTTGGTGTCACTTGGTCTTTTTGATTGCTCAATAGAATGCTGCTGATGCTAAAGATTAATAACTCCTACTGTACTTGAATTGATAACCCACATGGGAAGTATTAGATGTCATGGCATTACCATTCATGTATGTCAGATTAGGAGAGTCATTTACGGATTGTGCAGTCATGATCATTTACACAAAGAAGCTGAAATTTTGTTAGTGTCACTGTGAGTTAGAATTCCAGTGAAGGAAAGAGCTCCCAAAGTGTACAATTTTACTGCTTTTTAATAGCATGAGTCATTTCCATTAACTTGTACTTGAAGTAGAAGATCAAGAAGGTGCCTGCTAGTGGGACAAATCCCACGTACATTTTTATAACAAAATCATTTTGCTTGCTCTCTTTTGAATATAGCTGAGATCTAGATAACACATTATGGCAGTTTGACTTTTTCTGAAAGGCATTTAGTGAATGGTCATCAGTCAGTTGCTTAGAATGTCCTAGGGTGATAGGGTAACTGCCAGTGCTAGCCATTTGCACAGAAGAACTCAAGACTTTGAGTTGTCTACAGTCCTGTAATTATAGTTTCAAACTACAGGCCACTAATAAATCAGAGTACTTGAAAGTTTGTTGAAAACATAATTAAAGATCCATTCATTGGAGCATAAAAATGTTTTGTAAAAAGTTTTATTTATTTGGTTTTTTTTCTGATACTCAGAGTTGCAGAAAGGGCAGACAGAGTGAGAGAGATCTTCCATCCTCTGGTTCGTTCCTCAGATGGTTGCAGTGACTGGGGCTGGGCCAGTCCAAAGCCAGGAAACAGGCACCTGCTTTCTTTGGGTCTCATGTGAGTACAGTCTGAAGCCAGCATCCACTCCCATGTGATTCCAGGAGTCCCAGCTCTTGGGCCCTCCTGTGCGGCTTTCTTAGGCAAATTAAAAGGGAGAAGAAGGTTCAGAACCAGTGGTTGGGACTCCAACTAATGCCCATATGGAATGCCTGGGGCTACAGGTGGAGGCTTAAAATGCTGTACCACAGTGCAGGTCCTTACAAAAGAATTTCTGATAGCCATGCAACAGAAGAGTCATCAAAAAGTTCCTGAAAATGCAGAATCTGAAAAATTGTGCACAGTTTTCTAAGTTTTATAGACCAAAATGAACTTGAATGCCATTTTTTTTCATAATCTTTTTTGAAATAGCCAAGTATGTATCTCAAAACCATGTGGATATGTTTATGGACTAACAGGAAATTTACAGTAGAATTGAGATAATTGATGAAATTATGTGATCCATTAAGTTACATGTCTTCGTTAAGCAATTACTTTGCAAATGCCATCTAGTTAGTGCTAAGGAAGTCTCAAAGTTAATGTTTATGTATTCACCAGGTTATGCTTTTCAAACACTTATACTCAAAACTTCCATTTGATAATATATATTTTGTGATACCTTATTTTGTAACCTTAAAATTTGTACATTATTAAAATCCATAATTGCATAATTATAACAAATAGGAATGTATATAATAAAATAGCATGCTTATACTTTGTAAATGGCACTAGTTGAGCAGACAAAAACACCCAACAAAAGTCAAAATCACCCTTCAGGCAGCAGTGGTGTTATCCCTGGGGAAAACTAGTCCAGAGACCAAGAGATTTCCAGTGGTCTGTAAGCATTCTCATTATATTCTTTGCTCCATATCCAATTCTGAACATGGTATTTGACATGAAGTAGGTGCTAGGTAATTATTTATGTAATGAATAGTGAATGAAATGAAAATAAATAAAGCTTCCTAAAAAATTGTTGTCTATCTGGAAGCATAGGCCAGTTTAAAAAAAAAGTGAGTTGGAGATCCTTACGTGTCCCAGGAATGGAGAAATGGAGTAGATTGTATGAACTCGGGAAAAGGGTACTTGTCCTGTGAAGCTATGGCCTAAGAAGGGTTGCTGTGATTTTTCAAAAGTTTATTTTTATATTAAAGACAGAGTTGCACAGAGAAAGAGAGAAGAAGAGAGAGAGAGAGAGAGAGAGAGAGAGAGAGAGAGAGAGAGAGGAAAAGAAGAATGAGTGGTAGAAAAGAAGTAGGAGGAAGAGGGGGATTCGGGCCATCTTCTGCTGTGACTTTTTAATCCCATGGTAAAGGACACAGAGTTACGCGCAGCACACCTTTGGACTGGGTGCAGGTCCAGCTGAAGAGGAGCACTGGGCTCCTTGAATGGCCATTCAAGGGCATTTTCAACTTTTCTGTGTGCCAGAGCTCCATTTTATGTATCAGGTAAACAGAAGATGTGAACATGGTTTTAAAGACTTTGCTTATCAGGTTAATAGCATTTGTTAATCATTCTTGTTTTAACATCTATGTGACAATAAGCTTGGCCTTGATTATTAGTGGTGAGATTGTTTTGTTTTTATCTAAATTAACAAAATTCATTTTGACGCATTGAATTTAATTATTATTGTTATTAATATTATTATAAAGACATAGAGAAGCAGAGTGAAAGGAAGCTCCCATTCAACAGTTCACTCCCCAAATATCTGGGAGAGCCCTGCTGGGGTTAAGCTAAGATAGGGTCCTGGGAACTCAATCGATGTTTCCAGACACTCAACTCCTTCAGCTGTCATAACTGTGGTCCAAAATCTTCATTTGCAAGCAGCTGGCATCGGACACTGGAGCTGAGAGTCAAACCCAGAAATCCCGTCTGGGCTGTAGATGCCTGCATTGATACGTAGAACACCTCCTCCTATGTTGGTTTGTTTTTGTGAATACTGAAGTCCTGGTTTACAGAACAATTGTTTTTGAAGGGTATTTATTTTATTTTTATTTTTATTTATTTATTTAATGTTTTTTCTTTGTATACTACTTTGTGATAGTTTTACAAAAGTGACTTACATTATTATGGAAAACCTACTATAATAAAAATGTACAAATGAATTATACCTGTTATCAGAAACTAATAGCTATCTTATTAACATTATTTGTTTTACTAAAATTATTTCTAATTATATCAAAGAAATTTTCTTACCATTCCTTTTTAAGAAACATGTTAAGATTTTTAAGCAAAGAGTTCAGTATAGTAACCTAGGGGTTAAAGGCCTCACCTTGCATGTGCTGGGGTCTCATACGGGTATCAGTTTGTTCCCATTCCTTGCTTTTGGCCTGGGAAAGCAGTCTAGAACAGCCCAAAGCCTTGGACCCCTGCTCCCGCGTGGGAGACCCAGAAGAAGCTCCTGGCTTCGATCAGCTCAGCTCCAGCCACTGGGGCCACTTGGGGAATGAACCAGCAGATGGAAGATCTTTCTCTGTCTCTTTGTAAATCTGCCTTTTCAATAAAAATAAATAAATCTTTGAAAAAATATTAAGAAAATTATTTACTGTTTTCTCATTAGGTTGACCCTTCATTTCATATGTCTTGTCTGACATTTTTGAGAGAATGATTAAAATCATAAGGACTCATATCCTTTCAGTAGTAGCTACTCTGACAAAATTTGATTTATAAAGTACTTTTCCTTGTTACAAACAGAACTTGTTTCTCAATATACTAAAAACTAATGAGGTTTTTGACATTGTATACTTGAATTCACTTTTTATACAATATAATGAGAAAGAAGTAGAATGAGACTTTCCAAGCGTTCTTACAGTTTAAATGGGTACTTTTAAAGTTAGTGCAAAGATGGAATTATAAACTTATTTTGGTAAAACAGAATTCAAATTTATGCATGCTAAGGGTCTTCAAAAAGTTCATAAAAAATGTGTAATATGATGAACTCTGAATACATGTCAAAATATTTTAGGCCAAAATAAGCATCTTTTAATTTTCTGTGAACTTTTTTAGGTAACCTCATATTACATAGTGCAAATATAAAGGAAGCAAGGGCTCTTACTCTGTTCAGACTGATCTAGAGCCATGGAGAATTTTCTGAACTCTTGCCCTAGGAAAGACATCTCCTGTCCCCACATTTGCTGAGCCCCCACACTTTAGCCTCATGGAAATCTTTTTTTCTTAACCTGGTTCTATCAAATACTTAGTTTAAAAATAATAAGAAGAGAAGTTACAGGACCCCCAAAACTTCTTCCCTATTTTGCAATATGATTGAAAAAGCAAATGTTTATTGTTATAAGACTGAGAACAAAAAGAATGTTGCTTTGCTGTTTTCTGGAGTAATCCTATGGATTACTAAAATAAACTTTTAGAAGTAGGTGCAACTTTAGTGGAAAAGATTTTTACAGAAAAGTTTTAAGAATATATCTATGAGGGCAATTATTTGCCCATGTGTGTTGTTTTGTGGGTATAAATTCCACTGGATAGAGAGTAGTCTGAAAAAAACAAACTTCTGATTGTCAGTTGGATTGCTTATTTATTTATGAGCACCGAAAAACTGCAGAACAAACTTAATTTCTATTTAGACTTTTTCCAATGAGATCAGTGATAAGTCAGCAAATGCCAGAGGTTTTAGTCTTTCTCTTTCCTGTGTATTCGATGTGTTTGCAACATTAAAAAAAACCTAGCCCATATTTATATGCAAAAGAAAAAAGTGATTTTTCAAGCATCAACATATAGATATATCCATAGATTTTCTGCTGTTTATGTGAGTAAATCGTTGAAAAATTAGGTACAACTACATGCACAAAAGTGTACACAGAAGGCTGAACCAGAGCACAGACATAGCTCAATGGACAGTTGTCGGTGGGGCTGAGCCAGATTGGATTGATCAAGTGGAAATGTGTGGGTTGTGCTTCTTGGGCATAGCCCTTCGTTGTGGCACATGCAGGCAAAGGGCCCTTCTGCCTTGTGTTGCCGTCAGAGTCCAAGAAAGTTTGGCAACTAGATCCTTAAGTCCTGCCCAGAGAATCCAAAATCATCACCCATGGAGCTTCGTTCTGAATTTCCGGCCCAGACAAGACTCCGATTAAATTCAATGAGTGTTTCTCATTTTAGAAAGTTGTGCATGTACATGCCATGTTCTTTTCTTAGATAAAAAAAAATATATACCCACAGCTCCTTCCATACAAAACGAAACCAAACGCATTTAGAACACATGTAAGCCATTTTTTCTATGGGAAAGGCCATTTGTGGTTAACACAGAAAGTATTTATGGTTTCACTGTTAATTGTGGTTTCTTTGTATTAGCCAAAAAAGGTAGCATTTTTCATGGTAGAAATGGTATGAAAGCAATAGCCTTTCTTAAAAATGTCAGCATTTTTCTGGGACTTGAGGAAGTAACTGAATTTATATCTCCTCAACACCAAAACAATATATGCAACCCCAAATTGTGTTTTTCATTTGAGGAAAAGTTTATTCAAAATTGTCTTAATTACCCTTTGGTACATTTCCACAATTAAGACTGTGTAATCAACAGCACATAAAACTTAAGATTTGGACCGTATTTTATTTTTATTCATAGTTATTTTCTAGAAATATTGTAATCTTTTTCTGGATCAATGCTGTTTATGAAAATTGTTAATTTCACTTTTTGGATACTGATAATTTTACAAATTGTTATTTGGTGAACATCCATTCATTTCCCCAAATTGGTGGGCTGGCTTGCTGGGTTCTTTCTTCTTTTCCTTCTTTCTTTCCCTCTGCATTTTTTTTTCTTTTCTTTTTTTAAATTAAAAAATTGGAGAATCATTGCAGTGTTGAAATACTTGATTTTGTGGTACTAACTGCATAATTTTTACACTAAATGCAGTCTGTTCAGAAGTTCATAATGTGAGTGCATGAATCTAAAAGGTTAATTAAATAAGAAAATAACTAGATTTATTAGTTTAATGTATATTGCTGTGTCTATACACTCATTTTTAACAGACATTTCTATAATGGTTGCATTTTAACTTTCAAATGCACCATGCATGTATTATTAAAGGTGGAAGGAAGAGAGGCTTCACGTTGTTATTAGGTTAACACCAAGAACATTTAGGAAGATAAACGGATGAAGCACTTTTCCTTCAGCACATTAGCTTTTATTACCTGTGGGAAAGAATGTTTTATTACCTGTGGTTCCATATTCTGAAATTTTAAAAAATTTATAAGCCTCACAAATAAATGTTAGCTTATTTTGTTAAATTCCATATGAAACACAATAAGCCACAGCCCCAGTCACAACTGAGTGTGAAAAACACATTGATGATCAAGATGCTTGACAATAATGTATCAATTTAATCCACATGTATTTATATATCTTTTATGAATGTAGGTGAAATTGAATCTAAATGAACATTTTATGTTACAGTTTTCCGAAGATCTTCATTTATTCAAAGATTATATAAATATTGCTGTGTGTTGACTATGTGATATTTATCTAATTTTGGATTTTACATGAATAGTCCCAGAAAATAAATACATTTATTATATTTTAATCGCATTAATATTGGTATTCAAAACCTTTTCATTAAAATGATAACAATTTTATTTAAACTGATTTATTTTTCTATTTGAAACTTTTATATTTTGATGAAATATATAGTAAAACTTTCTGCCTCTCAAATATTCTATAGTATGTACAGTATATCTGTTAAATATTACTGTAGCATATCATTTTGGCGTAGTTGTGCATATCTGCATTTTTATTTTAAAATTTATTGATAAACACAGGATGTATTTTCCCAGACTTCCTGTAATAAAAAGTTTGAAAATTGTTAGATTTGTAGGTTTTGATACTCAGAGAAAGTGAATATGTTTTGCAGAATAAAAGGAATAAAGCCTCAAATTAGATATCATCTAGCTTCATTTTCTTTTTATGTTCCTCTCTCAGATGCAATTCATTTCTCATCCCAGGTAGTTTTTTTGCATAGACAAAATATGTATTTATATTTACAATTAATTTTACACACGTGAAATATATTGATATGAAGTAACTGAAGAATGAAGACAGAGTGTGACAACATCGTGTTTTCTATAGTTGGAAGCAGTAAGTGTGGATTGTTAAGTAGAAGGAAAATGCGTGCAAACATTTTTCCTTTTTCTGCTTTCACATATACGTTCAAAAGGAGTCCATAGTGTCTGTTATTCTCCAGCTTTAATGTCACATTTCCTCCGCGGAGGTTTCTTACCTTGCTTTGATGCTGTCTTCAGATGCCTCACTCTGCAGCTCTGTTGTCTCCCCATCATCGCCTTGTGCTGTGCCTGTCGGACTGCAGGGGGCACTCCTCAGCTACCACAGAGAAACGTCGCAATCTGTGGCGCTGAGATGTAGCTAGTATTCATTATTATCAGAGGATTGAGTTGAAAAGGGATTCACCATTTGTCTTTAAAGCACATGTGGCCACAATTGACTAAAATAGAAAAAAAAAATCTCCCTTAGTTATCACGGTGTGTATCTGGATTCTTGAGGATATTAATGATAAATATGTACACAACTGTACCTAATGATAAATATGTACACAACTGTACCTAAGCTGGGTAAATGAGTACTTTTCAGAGCTCTCTCCTGCTTGTCTTCCCGGAGCTCAGGAAGGTTTTGCAGCATGTAGATCTTTATTACTGCACCTCAAATCTTGTTGTCTCAGCCTCGAGGACTCCCAAGGAGCAGAGGGATCACCATTCTGTTTGGGAAGAGGAACCACAGAGTTTTTACATAGAATTATGGGCCCTGCACTGCAGCTTATAAACAGCTTATCTTTAATGGTAGTTAAATATTGAATTTAAGATTGTGTGTGGCCGCCTCCACTCCCTTCCCTCCACTTTGTCTTCCCTCAGTCCTGCCAAGCCCCAACAGAAACTACGTGGGTGGCTCTTCTAGGAGCCCCCACCAACCACAGTACCACGGCTGCACCTCGGAGGCTCATGTCAGCGGGCGTTTTATACACTGATTGTCATCACCTCTCTTACATACCAGGGGCATCAACCAGGCTGACACGTCTGAGATGGCCTTGCTCTCCACATTTAGCCTGTTGCTTTGGCGCACGGTGTTCTACTCCTCGTAACAAGCTTTACTGCATTCTGATTCCACCCATGACCAGTCCCTCTGCTCTTTCCAATGCTGAGACCCAATGGTGCCTCAGCAGCTGCTTCATTTCTGTCATATCCTCACATTTTCCCTCTTTTGACTATCATCTTTGCTCATGCATCCCGTAAGTCCACTCGGCAGACTTAGTTCATTTGAGAATAGAGCACCTCTGGAACCATCTTTACCTGCTGGCCTCTCATTCTCTCCCGTCCCATCATTTTTCCCATTCTTTCTCTCTTTTACAAATTCATTTATTTTTATTGGAAAGGCAGATCAGATTTATAGAGAGAAGGAGAGAGAAAGATCTTTTATCTGTTGGTTTATTCCCCAAATGGCCACGATGGCCAGAGCAAAGCCAATCAAACACCAGGAGCCAGGGGCTTCCTCAGGATCTCCCAGGTAGGTTCAGGGTCCCTTGACTGTGAGTCATCCTCTGTTACTTTCCCAGGCCTTAAACAGGGATCTTAAAGGGAAATGGAGCAGCCAGAACACTAACTGGCAGCCATATGGGATGCCGGTGATTGCAAGATGAAGATTTTCATCATTGAGCTATTGCCCCAGATTCCCTCATTCTCTTTTCTTAAGGTCACCTGTGAAGTCTCTTGCCTAACTGCAGGTTCTGTCCTCAGCCCTTATCTTGACGGACACAGAGCAGCAATGTGTTTTCCTCCCGGGATATCACTCCATCCTCCTTAGGGTGTTCCTGCTGTGTGGTTTCCAGGGTGTAGAATCCTCAGTTGGCTGTCCTCCTGACTCACCAGCAGCCCCTTCGCTGCCCCTTTGTGAGCTGTGGCTCATCTTTGTTAACGGTGAGGAGTTCAGGGCTCAAAGTACTGTTTTCACTCACCACACTCCCTCTCCAGGTCTATGTAATCCTAGGATTTTTATACAATGAAGAAAAAATTGCATTTTTTTCCTCAGCTGGAACCCCTCCCCCTGGCTCCTGGGTAGCATATTCTGTATG
Organism: Ochotona princeps; assembly: GCF_030435755.1. Lineage (NCBI taxonomy): Eukaryota > Metazoa > Chordata > Mammalia > Lagomorpha > Ochotonidae > Ochotona > Ochotona princeps. The sequence continues at coordinate 73,746,036 of NC_080836.1, forward strand.
GGATATTTTTCTGGGTGTCTAGCAGGGTTTCTATTCAACCCCCCCGACCCCCCAGAACTCAACCAGCAAACCAAGTTGAACAAACCACTAATTCACAGGTGTTTGCATTTTGAGACCAGGGATTTTCTTAGGATAAAACCTTGTCTTATGGTATAGTAATCTGAGCTCCGAACATCACATATCTACTTATTATTCCCATGATTCTCCCCCACCCAATATACGTTAGCACCAACACAACAGGTCCCCAGTCCTTTTGAGAATCTACTAGTGACTCCCCATCCCAGTGGAAGAGACATAGTGCTGCTATAAATTCACTGGCTACATTGGCTGTGGAGCCTGAGATCCTTTGTGGTCTTATTCTCACTTTAATGCTCACTTAGGAATTGTATTTTGCCTTTTTATGTGTTAAAACCTACATTCTGGTGTAAACTAGTTCCTCAAAGTGATACTGCTTTATCTTGTTTCTGTATCATTACTTCTTCTTTATTTTCAACAATATTTAATCCAGTTTTAGATAACATATTTTGAAAGATATATTTATTTCTTGGAAATGCATAGTTATAGAGAGCAAGAGAAAGATATGGAAGAAAGGAAGGAGTTAGAGAGAAAGAGCAAAGACAGAGAGAGAGAAGGGGGAGGGAAAGACTTCTCCACCAGCTGATTCCAGGAACCTGGAATTCCATCAAGGTCTTCTGCATGGGTGGCAAGGGTATTGGTGCTTGGGCCACATTCAGCTGCTTCCCTAGACGCATCGCCAATGAGCTCAATTAGAAGTGGAGCAGTTGGCTTGAACTGCTGCTTAGACAGGTATAAGTGTTGCACATAACTGTTGGCAGAGAGATGACTTTATTTTTAACTTAAATTATACTCAAAGTCTTAACAGTGCTATTAAGTAATGAATTCAACAAACCATAATTAAGATCATAATCCATCAGGAAAATAAGCAAGAGTTATAATAATCAAATGGAAAGATGTTCAAGTTCACTTACCTAAAGTAAAATTTAAATACACAGTTCCTATCAATTTGTTTGATAAAAAGTTAAAGCAGAGTTGGCAAAACACTGTATTAACTGCAAAACTGATCCATATGAGTACATGAGCATTTCTTTCTGTGTGACTCAGTGGGATCCTGTTTTAAATATTAAGCAGATAAGAAGTAAAATGCTTAATTCTCTATCAAAACAAATGGTGTCACTTTACCTAAGTAGATGTAGAGAAAGAAGTCAGTGTGTGTGTATGTCCAGGATTGTACGAAGCTGCTTACTGTGTATCAATTCTTAGAGTAGCTATAATGCAACCCATTACATAGATGAACAAATTGAGACTTGCAGAGATTGCATCACCTTCCCAAGATATTACATTTAGAAAATTAGAGTTCTAGGGCTCAGAGATTTGTTGCTGTCTCTAATTTGTATTCCTTTCAGTGTGTTATGTTGCCATCTGCATTGTTTTCTTGATGGTAAGCTCTAAAAAGAATATTTTTAGGCAGTATTCAGGAAATAATATGGGTGTATCCTAAAGCTTATCAAAGTTAAGAGAGTTACACTGCTGTGTGAGATAATAACCAGTTATTGTACTGAATCCTTTTCTTAAAAATTTTTAATTTATTTTTATTGGGAAAGCAGATTTACAAAGAGAAGAAGAGGCAGAGAAAGATCTTCCATCTACTGGTTCACTCCCCAAGTGGCTGCCATAGCTGGAGCTGAGCTGATTCAAAGCCAGGAACCATAAACTTCTTCTGGGTCTCCCATGCAGGTGAAGGGTCCCAAAGCTTTGGACCACCCTCTACTGCTTGCTCAGGCATAAGCAGGGAGCCTGATGGTAGGTGGGCACTTTAGCCACTAGGTTACTTCTCTAGGCCTATTTTCTAGTCTTTTATAAATATTAGGGGTAACATTTACAACTCTAAAATGGTGATAAAATGATGAGGTTGTCATCATCATTTTATACAGAACACAACTGAAGTTCACAGCTTTTTAATGTTCATTTTCCTGATGATAAAGTTGCTGATACCTGGGCTGCTACCTAGGACAACCAATCAGATTTCAGTGTCTTTGATGTGCTTACCTTGTTCAGATGGTCAAACATAGTCTTTTCACAAAGGCTTTCTCTATCCTCTAGCTCCAAAGAGTTCTTGTTTTCTTGAGTTTCCTGTTTAAAACCTATTACTGGTGCATGCTGTGTGACAGAGGAGTTGAGACAATGTTTGCGATGCACTCAGCTTATATTGGAATGTCTGGTTGGACTACTGGCTCCACTTTTGATTCAACCTTCTGCATACATGTTCTTGGAGGCACTTGTGATGGTTCAAGTATTTAAGTCCCTACAATCGCAGCCTGAGTTCCTGGTTCCTGGCTTTTGCCTGAAAGTACCAGCTAGTGAGAGCATTTAAGGAAGCTAGCCAATGGAGAGACGAACCCCCTTTGTGTGCCTTTCAACTATAGTAAAGCAAATAAACTATGTAAGACTAGCATCACTGGGGTCACGTTGTGACTCAGTGGATGAAGCTACTGTCTGCAGTAGCAGGCATCCCACATGACAGCAGCCGGTTCATGTCCTAGCTGCTCCACTTTAGATCTAGCTCCCTGGGAAAAGCAGCAGAAGATGATCCAAGTATTTGGGTCCCTGACACCCATATGGGAGACCTGGATGAACGTCCTGGTTTGCACCTGGCTCAGCCTTTACTCCCCAGCTATCTGGGGAGTAAATTAGTGGTTGATGACTATGTCTCTCTGTCCTTTCTGTAATTCTGACCTCCATAGTAAGTATATAAACTACCATTTATGTATTGTATTGTATGTCTCCTTTTAATACGCCTTTTCACGTTAAACCCAAACTTTTAGAGAGAAAGAGCATTGGCTATTTTTTGCTTTCTACTATGTCTGCAATGGCAGGGCAGACAATAGTATAAACACAATAAATATCAATCGAAGGTGGAAATATGGATCTGTAAGTGTAGGTAAAACTAGATGTTTGTGGGTGCACTAGATAATGAGATTTTTTTCAATAAAAGAGAATAGAATAAAGAGGATTAATGCAGAACCAAACAGATAAGCAAGATGAAAAAATAATGAGGATTTCCAACTTTCTGAAGACAGACCTTGTGAATACAGAAGGCTGTCTTTGACATGGAGTGGAATTTCTAGGAGCTGATACAATCTTTGGTGCCAGAGAATACTAATAAAATTCTCAGCTTCTGTTTAGAAGCATAAAGTTTTGAAGAAAAGGGTATTAGAATTCTAGGACAATACTTTGTGCAGCAAAAGAAAAAACAAGTGACTAGTAAAGTGACTATTTGGAGGATACTTAACACTGGAAGAAGTTTTAGTTGTGGAGTGAACATGAAAACATGAAAGCTACGAAACAGTTGAAAACATCTAATATTTCATGTCCAATGAAAGCAGGGCTTTGTTGCATGTTGTAAAGAAAATGAAGCAAATGGACAGTCCACGGGAAAGAACAGTGAAGAAATTTTGCCACTGATACCACTGGAAGCGTTGATGATCAGCTTTATCCATGCTTTTCTACATGTGTCTTGGTGGTGCATAGATTAGAATTAGGTGCATGATGGTAGAAGATAGTAGCTTTTTGAAGTGCCAGATGTTGTAGTTCTTTTAATCCTGAAACGTTTTAAAAAGCTTTATTTATTTTTACTGAAAAGGCAGATTTACAGAGAGGGGACACAGAGAGAAAGATTTTCCATCTGCTGATTCACTCCCCAAGTGGCTGCAGCGGCTGGAGTTTAGCCAATCTGAAGCCAGGTGCTAGGAACTTCTGGGTCTGCCACGTGGGTTCAGGGTCCCAAGGCATTGGTCCATCCTGGACTGATTTCCCAGGGCACAGGCAGGGAGCAGGATGGGAAGTGGAGTGGCTGGGACATGAGCCAGCACCCACATGGGATCCAAGTGAATGTAAGGATAGGATTTAGCAACTGAGCCATCATGCCAGGCCCAATTCTAAAGCTTTCAATATCCCTTTTCACCTAATTGTTTCCTTTGTGCTTTCTTTTCAAAAGCAATAATAATATGATGGTAGTTATACTAATGACAATAATGAATTTATTGAGTTTACTCTGTGCCAACAATTATTCTAAGCAAACTACATACTTTAATTAATAAAATGTTTGCATTAATTCTAAGAGGTAGGAACAACCATTATGCATATTTTACAGAGGACATAACAGCAGAGACAGTAAGAAACTTATTTAAGGTCACATGTTTAGTGAGTGGCAGCCAGGATAATAAGTTGGATCTGTATGGCTTCCAGGGTCTGAGTGAGTACTCTTGATCACTAGACCACCTAGTCTTTTTCTTTTCTCCTCCGCCTCCTCTACCTTCCTCCTCCTCCCCTCCTCCTCCTCTTCTTCCTCTCCTCCTCCTCTCCCTCCTTCCCGCCTCCTCCTTTCCTCCTCCTCACTTCCTCCTCCCCTCTTCCTCCTCCTCCCACCTCTTCCTTCTCCTCTTCCTTCTTCTTTAATCTGAGCTTCTAATCTTTCTGAATTACTGTTATATATCCAAATTTTCTTTTCTTTTTCCAATTTTCTATTTTATTTTCCTATGGCTTGCCACTGTTTAGCTCTCAAGCAGTATCTAGGTGGCGCTCAACACAAGTGAAGAATTTTTGATGATTGTGGGGGTAGTGTGGATTTTTGGTGTAGTAGACCAGATGCTGTTTACAAAGTTCGCAGCCCATGTCAGAGTGTCTGGGTTTTAATTCCTGGGAGGCAGCCAGTAATGGCTCAAGTACTTGGGTCCTTGTGGAAGCTTCAGAGTTCTTGGTTCCTAGCTTCAGTCTGGCACAGCTCTAGTTGTTGGTATTTGGAGAGTGAACCTTATAGATATGATCACCTTTGTCTTCCACTAATAAATAAAACAGTCTTTTAGGATGCCTGTTTGGCCTGGTAGATAAGCCCCTGGTCAGAGTGCTGATATCCTCTGTTGGAGTGCCCGAGACTGAGTCCGCTTCAGATCCTGTTTTCAGCTTCTTGTTTTTAATGCAGGCCTTGATAAGCATCAAGTGGTGACTCAAGTTGCTGGGTCATGGTCATCTGTGTGGGAGAGATGGGTTGAGTTTCCAGATCTCAGCTTTGGCTGGTCCAGTCCCAGTGACGGCAGGTACTTAGGGAAGTGAAGATGTGTATGGCAACTCTGTCACACTGTCTGCTTCTCTCTTTTTCTCTCTGTACATGTCTCTGCTTATGCCTGTCTGTCTCTCAAATAAAATAGATTCCTCTGAATGATTAGGTGACTATTATTGCTTGATTATTTGGCAGTGGGAAATCAATCAGAGCCTTGGCAGAGGCAACTTCTGGAAGAAGTGTTTTAATTTTTTTTTTGACAGGACTTAACATGAGCTGGCAGAAAGGATATGTATATATCAGAGCAGAATGCAACTCCTCTGTGATGACAGTAGGTGCATTGGGGACTCCACATACAGCTCTTCAGCAGCTGAGGAGTCCTGGATAGGGTATGGGGTATGGGGCAAAGCGGAAAGAAATAGAACATTTAAAAACTAAAAGAGGACCCAACATGGTAGCCTAGCGACTAAAGTTCTCTGCTTGCACGTGCTGGGATTCCATATGGGCGCCTGTTCTAATCTTGGCGACCCCACTTCCCATCCAGCTCCCTGCTTGAGCCCTGGAAAAGCACTTGAGGATGTTACAAAGCCTTGGGTCCGCATGGGAGACCAAGAAAAGGCCCTGGGCTCCTGGCTTCTGATGGGCTCAACTCTGAGTCAATCAGAGTACAGATCTTTCTGTAAATCTACTTTCTCAATAAAAATAAATAATTTTTTTTAAAAAAAATGAAAAATTAAAGTAATACAGTTCTTCAAAGGTGTCTGAGTGCATGTATAAATGTGTATATATATACCTATTTATATTTTAAAAATATTTATTTTTTTATTGGAAAGTCAGATATACAGAGAGGAAGATCTTCTGTCCACTGATTCACTCCCCAAGTGGCTGCAACAGCTAGAGCTGAGCCGATCTGAACCCAGGAGCCCAGAGCTTCTTTTAGATTTCTCACGCAGGTGCAGGATCCAAGGCTTTGGGCCGTCCTTGACTGTTTTCAAGGCTACGAGCGGGGAGCTGGATGGGAAGCAAGGCTTCCAGGACTAGAACTGGTACCCATAGGGGATCCCTGCGCTTGCAAGGAGAAGACTTTAGCTACTAGGGTACTGCACCAGATCCATCAGAATGTATATTTCAGACAATAGTGGAAATTTGAGAATTTTTTAAATAAAGAAAGTGTTAACAGGAATATATAAATAAACTTCAATAACTTCATGGAAATTGGAATTAAAAGAAACAGAACAGGCATTTGGCCCCTTTAACTGGCAATTCGGACGCCTGACTCCAGTTTCCTGCCAGTTGTGGACCCTGGAAAACAGCAATGCTGGTTGACAAAATTGGATTCCTAATGTCCAAAAGCGACCTGGATTGTATTTTTAGCTCCCAGCGTGGCCTTGGTCTACCGCTGGGAACCGTCTGGGGAGTGAACCATAAGGTGGGATCTCTGTTTGTTTCTCTATTTCTTTTTGCTTCTCAAAAAAAAGGTAAAGTTCTAGTGGTTCCACAACACAGTGGGTGACAATAATTCACAATATTTATTTTGTACTATATGAAGAAATAAAAGATACAAGCTGGTAAGCATCAAACATGAAGAAATACTATTGACTTAACTTGATCAGTTTGTGTTTTAATATGTGTTAAAATATTTTACTATACTCATAATAATGCATCAGTAATTCATAGTAATAAAAATTTTAAAAGAAGATAAGCTTATTGAGGTGTCAAAATTTCAAATCCTTACATATCCTCAAAATGTTTGTGGATAATGTGCATTCTGAAAAAAACTACGTATTCTCATGTATTTCTTCAAAATAAACTTTTGTAATTCCACTACCCATGAAAGTATATTCAGATATAATTAATTACAAGTAAACATCTGTCTATTTATTTAACCCCTTCATCAGTCCATCTTTCTACCGATCCACGCAATCACATTCTACATACTTTGGAACTGGTGACAGTAATAGAAACAGCAAATTGATTGTGAATGTCAGTGATGTGAACAATTAAATGGTTTCTTTTATTAGAAATTAAAATTTCCATATTGTTGTAACTAAATGTAACGGGATGTTATCCCACACACATTCATTTGTGTTTTAGTCTAGTGATAAATGCAGGACCTGTTATATTCATTTATTGAGTGTTGTGAGTGTGCATTGGCTATTAAACTTCACATGCACAAATTTGGACCAGTTTTGATGGGAGGAAGTTATGACCTAACCTTTAAGGATTCATAGGTATTGCTGAAATATAATCCCTGCTCTTTACATTTTCAAATCTCAAATATGGCTTATTCCATAGTGGGACGTTTCCTGTAGACAGGAAGATTTCATTTGCCAACAGCCGTCCTTATTTGTAGAAAACAGTTTAGGAACATGTGAAGACAATTATGAAATTGACAGTGTGACAGGCACATAATAGTGGTGCTAATATCAATATTACCTCTGCCTAGAGGTAAAAACTAATTGAAGAGCTTTGTGTCTTAGAGACCCAATATGAAATATTAAGTGGATATCTGTTCAAAGTTCAACTAGGCAAAAAAAAAAAAAGATCTTTTCTGTGCAAGAGCAAGTACTTAGTACTTCTGTGCCTTTCAGAGACAGTCTGGAAATGGAAAATACCTGGGGGTCTTTGTTGCATTGTTCCCAGCTTTGCTTCTGTGCCTCCTCATGCCCATTCCTGTTGCTCATATTACATAACCCATTCTTTGCCAGCTACAATGACAGATATTTCTCAGCTCTACTTCATGGTACTGTAGGAATAGCTCATATTTCTTGAGTATAAATTGGTCCTGAAATAGTTGCTTCTTGCCCTAACTGCCACTTTCCAGTGGAGCAGATGACTTGGCAGTTATTTGGAAGAGTCTTGTGGTTTCCTGTAATGCAGCAAGCATCCATTGTGTGAAGGTCATCACTATAGTCCAGGGTTTCCTCAGCTGTGGATCTTCATTGACTTCCCATGATTACTTTAGTGAAAGGGAATTACTTTTCTGTTCCCAGCTGCCTAGGACTGAGGACTTTTGGCTTTCTAGATATTAGAGAATAATTAGAGGCATGCTCTATGTGTATTTCATAACAGCATGACTTCAACATGGTAAAGGCTTTTTAAATATTTACCCACATAGGAAAAGTTTTAAATCCACTGTGTATCTCTTTCATTTGACACTCACAGTATAGAAGAATTTACAGCATCCACTGTGGAACTGATTTGGGTTTGTCCCGGTTTTAGACTCCTAGGATTGAGGGTAAAGGCTTCCAAAGTAGAAAAACATCCCTGATTTAGATGGGAGAAGGAAGAAGATAAAGATGTACCTAGAATAACATGGGACAAGGGTGAGAAAGGGAACAAACTATTCCTATCAGGAGAGTTGTGTTCGCCATGTGCCGTGGACCCCATCTTGACTTTTGACACTTTTCCAAAGGGGAAGGTACAGTGCTCACTAAGCCTGGTGACTGACTTTGGAAAGGGCATCTCTTAGAGTCTCCATTTAGTAATGCAGTAATGAACTGATGAATGTGATTCAAAGGCTTATAGATATGAACATTTTATGAGGTTGGAGGAGGGTAGCATTTAAGTACAGAACCCTTGGGAACTAGAAGCTTCATTCATCCTGTCATCCCTAGGTGCTAGTCTCACACAGCGCCTGTGTTTTCCGTTGATAGCCAGAGTGTAGGCTGAGGATGTTTTTGCTATGGTTAAAATCAGTACTGTACGACTCGTGTGTTTTAAAATGGAAAAAAGGACTGGTGGTTGGAAACCTCATTTCTCTTTGTTCCTGTTTTTGAAACATCAGGACATCAGCTTGTCTCTTGGGACTCTGCCCAGCAGGGCTAATTTTGCTGAAGGATCCAGTCAAGACTTTGGAACTAGTTTAGTATTCTAAATTCGTTATATTTTGATTTTACTTGGATTTGTGGAAAAACTAAAAAAGTCAACATCTAAGAGAAGCAATTTCAGGTTCTTCCTACCTCCCCTGAAACTGTATTTTGGTTGTTCTGTTGAGCATAAAAAAGTAAAAAAAAAAAAATATATATCTCAAAAAATGCTCATGAGGCACAGACAGTTCCTCTTTGCAAACAAACTCATTTTCTTTGTACTTAGTGGTGTAATGTCATTCCTAGAATCGTCGTAGGGATTCCCTGCTCCTGTTCAGAGATTAGAATGTTAAGACAAATCTTTGCCTCCACTTTCTGCTTAGAGTGCAGGAGCCTAGAATGTTCTCTAATTTTTTTTCTTTTGCATCACCAGAAGAATGAAAGGACATGGGGAATGAGAGAGAAAGCAAAAATAAAAATTCATGTTACAGCCACTACCACTGGAGGTTGAAAGCAATGAACCAGGGGTCAAGGGATTAAGGTATTGATCCAGGAAATAGACCCTGTAAGTCAAAGTAGAGAAGTGAGCCACATCCAAATGGCAGTGACCTAAGCTGGAAATGAAGATAGAATATTTAAAAGTAAGTGAAAGTAAACAAACAGAAATATATTTGACTTACTAAGTTGATGTACATGGAAACTTGCCTAACGTGATATTTTCACAGAATAATGACAAATTACTTTGGGTTTGGTGTGAGAACATGGCTACAGGGCCATGTGGCCCACAGTAACGCACTGTTATACCAGTAGTGGGGATGAGGAGTTCTAGAACGTCCTACAGTTGGTTTTGGAAAGTATGACTATGATGAATGTGCTTATACTTTCTGTAAATTACATCAGCATTCCTTGATCTATGCCATTCAGAAATATGTATTGCAAATTTAATTTGGTTAATTCACAAGTCTATTTTTTACCTATTCAATTTAATACCATTCAAATTTGCCAATAAGTGATAAGCCAGTTTCCTGCCAGCCTACTCAAGGCAAAATGTGAATCATCAGTGGCTAAATTGCTTTTCTTGACATTGAATAAATTTCCAGTTTCCTATTTAGCAATGATGCATGCACATAACTGACCTTAATAGGAAAATAAGGCCCTTCTACACTTTATCTAACTCAAGTCTTCACATAATTCTGCTCCATTGAGGACTTTTATGTTAGCAGAGCTTTCTTTGTATACTTGTCTCTCTCTATATATATATTTACACACAGAAAATGTGAACTAAGCATATGCAGATATAGGCATTAAAAACTCATGGATATGTAGAATAAAATGACATAAATTTTCTAATTTCCATTTTATTTAATGTTTATTTGTGTGTCCAAGATGTAAGCACTTTTCAGACATCTTTCATCTAATTCTTCTGACAGCTCTCCTTGGTTGGTAATATTATCTTCATATTCTAGTTGAAGGAACAAATTTTGAGATGTTCAATAACTCTGAAAAACTCACATTCAAACTAAGTATGTTCACTCAAACCAAATTCCACTTGTATGCAGTATTAGAATTTTTGTGGAAAATATAGATTGCCTTGCTTCACTGTTGAAGACCATTAGTCTGAATATAAGATTTAAATTCATGTCCATAACCTTCATATAGAACTGTTTCTCCTCATTTCCAATACCTGGGACTGAACTGAGAATTTAAAACATGAGATGTCAGTTTTACCATTATATATGTTTAAAGTATATGGTTAGTACATATTAGGAATACTTGTCTAACAGTATTGAAACTTCTGAATTCTTTATAACCACATCAAAGGTAATTCTTGAGGTTTAGAAAGATAAAAATATTCCTTGGAGAAACAAAAGAAAATTAGCAAAAATTAGTCCAAACGCAAACACCACAAGAAAAACTGCGTAACTATCTGCCCATAAGTATATGGTAATAAATTTAGCAACAAAAATATACAGTACTTCATGATGTGACTCATTATAAATGAATTTAACTGGATGGTGGCAGAATATGAATGCATGCACAACGGTTACAGTAAATGTGCAAGTGTAGCCTTTCCTTTAGACCAAGTATTAGGGAAGAAAATTGCATACTTGATGTCTGGTGGTTTCTAGAATGCTGTTTTTGTTTACGGATTGGGCAAATGCCAGTGGTTTTCAACAAAATAAGAATAGAAATCATACATTATTGTGAAGTTATTTTAAAACAACACATTCAGGGGAGGTCACAGAACACTTTGTGATTATTGGGCATGGAAGTAGAATCAGACTGTATGATATTTTTGAAGTATCGAGGACATGATTTTTATTTGGGTATCCTCAGAATTAACACCACGAATACCTCCCTTGATACACATTTGTTGAAATATGTCAGATCACTGAAATATTTGATATGAAGTATAATTAAAAACTGAACAGTTTTTTCCCAGATATAAATGAAAGTTGTTTATTTCTACTAAAATTAGAGATTTTTTTTCTCCTTTTAGTGTTTGACTGTTAGTGCCACTCTGGCAGAATTCAGATTTCATTCTAACCTTATAGATGTAACTTCTTAATTCATTTTAATCTGGTAGGACTTTCTGTATATCAGGAAACAGGTCCACAATTCATCAGCACAAGAGTGAGGTAAATTAGTTAGAGCTTATAGAAAAGGATGAGTCACAAAAATCATTTTCAAAAGCATAATCTTTGGATTTCCAGATCATGGAATATAGTGGAAAAATAATTTTGTGAGGAAATTTGTGGAGGATAGTTAGAAAATGTTTTCTAGAAGCCCAGGGTGGTCAGGCCCCCAGGAGTATTGAAAAACCCTGTGCTCCAAACACTGGGTTACTGATCCGTTTCTTGAGAAGTCATTGCCCAAGTCTTTGATTTATTTCATAAAATATTTACTTGCCATAATGGTTGCCTTCCAGTAGAAGTGTTTGAAGATTGAAATGCAACTTGTAATTTTTATCTTTTGAAAGAATTTTCAAAATGTGATTATTATGTCCTTCATGACCTCCTCTCATTTTAAAACCCATTTCTGAACTATGATCTTCAACTCCTCTTACAAATGCAACATTTGTTCTGGTTTGATTGCTCAATGTGGTTCTCACTGTTCCATGCATTTCTTGGCTGAATCACCCCTGGTGGATGGACTCACTGTTTCCCCTGTCTGCAACCTGCTTGTATCTTCTTGGTTTATGGTCAGTGTGGCAAAGGGCTGTGTGGTGCCACCTGAATGGTTCAAGCCAGGCCACAGTGTTGTGACTTTCATTTGTCCCAGCCATTCCCCAGAACACTGAAGTAATTATTCTGACATATAAATCTGAAATCCTTCAGAAATTTTTCCCATAGATTATAAAAGCTTTACAATCTTGCTGCTGCTGTTGGCTCATTTCTAGTGGTCAAAAAACCTGGCATTTTTGGGAGAAGCGGGGGGAACACTGAGCTGCTACATCCACCATAGTGAACTGTATTGACTGCAGGTGTTTTCCAGTCTCCACTGAAGTGAGCACAGAATTCTTCTTTCCTGGGGCTACTTTCAGTAGCGGGGGGCATGGGGAGAGATCGGCATAGGAGATTCACTTGGGCTCTGACATACTGTCTAATGCATGGAAGTCTTTATTTGGTCACGGGGTTCTCCCTTTCCAAGATAAAGTTGTGCTACTATGTTTACTGAGTTTGGATGCATTGAAGTACCACGCAGAATGACTTGCCTGCAGCCGTTCCTTCTCACTGACATGTGCCCTTGCTCTTAAAGTTACAGTCTATGCTAGAGTTTTGCCTTTCCTACAGGCACTCGGGTAATCTAAACAGCAATTGTAGATGTACCACAGAAGCTCCTTAACCACCACTTGAAACAATTTGTGAAAACAGGATTTGGAGAGGCATCTATCTCCACAAACCTCAGCCATATTCCCAACACAGTGCATTAACATCACACATTGTCTTTTCTTTCACCCAGCTGAAAACTTTTTAAGGAGGGTATCAGGTTCTGGCACAACACTATTTGTATTTAAAGATACTGAACATATAGGCATTGAGGTGTAGCAATATACTAAAGATTACTGGGTTTATGGGGAATAATTCAAGTTGTTGGGAGAATACAATGTTTCTGGGTATGATTTTCACAGCATTTTTTTCAACTTCATTTTTCAGAACAATATGAGGAAGTTAATTTCCATTATGTGGACTGATTCTCAGTGGTCTGAATGTTCATAAGTTTAGTGTATTTATTTTTAATCTAGGCTGAATCTGACCAATGGCAATAAACATTGTCATTCATTGGAAACAATGTTTGCCTAACAATCTTGAATCTATCAATCTCTGTTGCGTTGCTCATATTAGATACGGAAATGGGCAAAATTTGATTTGCCAAATCCCTCATTAGCTGACAGAACTGTGGTTGAATATTTTATCACAAAAGATTGATGTGTTATGTTAGTGACTACAGAAAGATGATACCTAAAAATATTATCTTTGTTAATGTAAGAGATGAGCAAATTGGAAAATTAATTAATATGGATACACTCTAGGTCTTTTGTCTTCATTTAAAAATTAGTTTGTCAGCCTACTGCCAGCATGTTGGTGGGCTAGTTCAGGTAAGTCTGCTTAGAGGTGCAGGTGTCTGAGTCTCCCAGCTACGTGACTGGGGCTGGAAAAAAACCTGTGTCAGGCCAGACTTCCTGCTGGTGATCCTAGCTTCCCATCTACCACTGCCAAGTGGTGGGCAAATCCTGGGCTTGTGGACCAAAGCAGCAACAGAGCTGCTGGATGCCCTCCAGTGAGCTCTGGAGTCTTGGGGGTCTGGAATTACTGCCTAAGGACATTTATGGATAAGGCCACAGTACTTGCAGATGAGGAATGAATCCTGAGGGATACTCAATGACAGGGCCTCTGTGCTTGCAGATAAGCAAGGGGAGTGAGACTTGATGGTTTGGAAGGGAGAGATAGGAAGATCTGTACGGGTCAGACTCATGCATTAGTCCACAGGGGCATCTGGAGTTGGGCATCATGAAACATTGCTGACCACCACATGCTAGTCCACACAAAAGCTAGGGCTGGGAGCCTGTGTAGCAGGACTAGATCCTAGTACCTGACTGAATGTCAGAACAGGGGACGGGTCACATTACGCATGGCCATGACATTAAGAACCAGGTGCGAGGGTAGATTCTGCAGGGAATGTGTGAGCCAAACGCTGTGGAAATGCAAGTCCCGCTGATTAGCTCAAGAGTTGAGGTGGTGATGGGCTGAGCTAGGTGTGACCATGGAACCTGCCAACACTCATTGGTACAGGGACTGAGAATAGTCTATGCAGGTCTAGGTTGCAGCACCCACATGTGCATTCTAAAACAGGTGTAGGGCAGGCTGAACTGCAACATTCATCGGTTCATACTAGGCCAAGATAGAGGAGCCAAGATAGAGGACAATGCTGGGCAAGGGCCTAGCACCTACTAGCAAACATGAGATCTGAATCTGGGAGTGGGCCAAGTGAGGGAACTTGGGAAAGTCCCCTAGTGGATCATAACTCCTGCTGGTGAGCATGTAGTACAGATCTTGGAGTTTGGCAGGCTGGGCAAAGTATCCCCCACAGTTGGATAATATGTGGGTTGGTTTTGGAAAGGGGAAGATCAGGCAGGGCCAAACAAACCTTAGCTCACCGGCCAGTGCAGAAACCAGGCTGGAATGCAGGTAATATTGGGCTAGGTTGTCATACCTTCTGGTTTGCCTGAGTCAGAGATGGGAGCAGACTGAGCAGGGCTAAGTTCCATAACCAGACAGTAAGAGGTGGGACTGGGGTTGGCTGGGTTAGGCTAGGTTGCAGCATCTAAAGGCAAAGGCCAAGATAGGTGAGGGGGCTATGCAAAGCTGGGTCAGAGTGGTTGTAGAGCGCTCCCCTCCTGGACCACCACTCCCACTGAAGAGTGCCTTGGGATGGGGGCAGACCAGGCTGGACAGGGCTTTAACACCTGTTGGCCTCATGTGGGCTGAATCAGGGGCAGGCTGGGTTGACTGTTCCTACTGGTGCATGCCTAAGTCAGAGTGAGTGTGAGTTGGATAGGTTTTGCCGCAGCATCGGTTGGCAGATGCTGGCATGGGGGCAAATTTTGTCAAGTTAAACTGCAGAACTACCTGGAGAGTGCAAGACCCGGGAGTGGGCCCATTTGAGAAACAGTAGGCACTTCCCTCTTGGGTTGCCACTCTGACTGGTGAGCATGAGAACAGGATTGGGGCAGGCATGACTAGACAGAGAGTGGCACCCACTGGCATGTGTGTGAACTGAATAGTGGGGCTGATTGGGTTGAATTAGGTTACAATGCCCATTGACATGTATGAAAGCCAAACAGGGTGTGGAACAGACTCGATCAATCTGCTGCACATACTGGCAAGCACAGGAACCAGGACGGGGGCAGGCTTGGTGGGAATTATTGCGGGTTGCTCCGACTAGGCTGCAGTTCCCACTAGTGTATGTGAAAGCTGAGTGTGTGGTGGGCAGGATCGGGATGGTTTGAAGCACCCACTGGTTTGTGTTAAAGACAGGGCTGGAGACAGAATTAACCCAGCAATTGGAAAAACCATCATAGGCATAAGCTGAATGAAGTGACGCACTGTGCTGGACCTTGTATTGGCAAGCACACATAAGAATTAAGTCTGGAATCACCTCAGATGAAGTTTCTATGGGGATACCTCCAACTGAATTGCTGGACTCAGAATCCTAACCATGGAGAGAGTTGCAAGTTCTATGCTGACCGTGGAGTGTATGTGTCAGAGCTGGGACTCCTCAGTGGCTTAGATGGAGCAGTGGAAGATATGGCAGTACATTGCAGTCTGCAGAGGACACCTGCTATCGCAATAGAGGACAGAGGACAGAACAAATCAATCAACTACCCCAGCCAAATGTTGGCAGTGAATAATTGGGCAAATGGAGACTCTATGGTGGACTATGTCAACAAGTGGATCCTGGAAAAATTTTATAATGCTTGGAGTGATGAGGTTGGCAGTAATTTGGAACTGTTGAACTGTTGAAACCTCATGAGCAGTACCCTCAGAGCAAGCCCCACATTGGGGGATCCTGGGATTGTGTGGGGTGTCTGTCCTCTATCCCAGGGTGCAGAGGAGTTTGGGAGGCTGAGTGTGGCTTCTCCCCTTATTTTCCCCCTTCCCCCAGATACAGGAAGGAAAAAAAGAGAATGTAGAAATGCTGATCTCACCCACCTTCCTGTAGCCCTTGACCCTAATCACCCTAATCAACTATGTAAAAGTCATCAAAAATAAAAATAATTAATAATTTAAAATATAGTTTGTCAATAATATATAAGCACAATACATCAAAAATTAATTGACAGAATCATAAATAATTTTACAGCTACAAATAAGTGATAACATTAGTTTACATTTTTAAACATGTAGTTTAGTTTTATATGGAAATGTATAAACAAATAGACATCATTACTTCATTGGCTCTAATTAGTTGAAATAAATTAGCTTATAAATTCTAGATTCTTTTTATTTTGCCACATATTATGTTATGCATAAATACCTGTTTTTCAGAAGGAAAACAGTGCATTGTGGGTATTGGCCCAAAGATGTAAGCATCTCTCTATAATTTGTGTGCTGTTTTTTGCTAGCCATATAATTTTGCTTTGATAAATAACACATGACATAGTTGGCCTTGCTGGCTGACCACCCCAAAGAAGATACTTAAAAGACTCCCTATAACATTTGTAAAGAAGTTGGTCAGTGACCGCAAGACAATGACTACTCCAAAGCAAATAAACATGCAAGAAATCATTGGTGATCACACTTCATGGGAGTCAATCCACAGACAGGAAGTAGAGATGAACAACAAGTAGGGGGAACCCTATTCAGCTCTAGCATAAGTGCTGCAAAAGGGAGGAAGTGCTTCACCTAAACATGTTTGTCTTCTTTCTCACAAGAAATCATTTAGTTTAGTATTTAAAATACCTTTGAAGAGTTAATGTAAAAGCTTCCTGCTCAAAATGTGTTTTCCTAATTTCCAGTCCCTTGGTCTTGAGTCTAGCCATTCCGGTGCCTCAACTTCCTCAACTGTGTAATGAGAATAATACCAAATGGGGTAATGTCTACATTTCACAGTTGAAAGATCCAATTAGGTAGTATGGGTGAAAGTACCTAGCACAGTACCTGTCCTGTAGTACGTAGTCCACATCCATTGGATTTTATCCACTCATCAATCAATTTATCCATTCCAAATGTTTTATTGAGTAATAATTTCTTCCAGGTCCCATTATGGGCTGTGGGAATAAAAAATAACTGTCCCTACTGGAATAGAACTCCCATCCAGATCTCCTAATTAATATTGTTGTGACTATCCAGGTTCTAAGAGTCACTTTGCATTTTATAGCAAAACGAAATATAGTTGCTACCTAAATTTTTCCTATGACAACTGCTCTATTTTCATGGTTTTCCTCATTTTTTTCTTTGGATTATTTTAATTTCGCATTGAATGCTCTATCCTAAGTTCATCACTTCTATGAGATTTATTGAAAAGATTTAAAAAATGTCTTTATTTGAGCAGCAAATTTAGAGAGAGGAAGAGAGAGAAAGAGAACATTTTCATTCATTACTTCACTCCTGAAATAGCTGCAATGCTGGAGCTGAGCTGATCCAAAGCCAGGAGTCAGGCGCCTACTCTGGGTTCCCACCTGAGTACAGAGGCCCAAAGACTTTAACCATTCCCCCTTGCCTTCCCAGGTCATAAACAAGCAGCAGGATTGGACGTGGAGTAGCCAGGCCATGAACTGACTTCCATATTGGATGATGGCTCCACAAGTGAAGGATTAGCCTGCTACACCAGTGAAGGATTAACTTGCTATGCCATGGTGCCAGCTTCTCTATAGACTCTGTTTACAGTAATATAATTTAACTTAATGGCCATGGTCATTTTGGAATTGCTCCAAGCTTAGTACTTCATTGTTTTCCATGTTTTGTCATGTTGAGTCAGGTAGAGTATGTTTCCTTTGGACTCCCACATCTCAAATGCTACCTTCAAAGCTGTGGCTAGTTGGAAATGATGAACTGGCCATTAATGGATTTTTATTTAATATTGTTCTTTATTTTCATCACAGAGAGTAACATGCTTCTTAACATTCTTAATTTGGAATGGTTTCTATGCTTTCAAAGTACTACCATCTTGATTTATCAACAGGATTTGCTGTAATGCTTTCCAAAGTCTTAACCTGAATCTCATGAAGTGAAGTTAGCATGTCATACTTGTGGCTTTGATATCATAAAAGAGTGGCAACAGAAGTTAGTATTTTGTCTTCTAAAATGTTTAATGATAGATTTTTATGAAAACTGAAGGTATAGAATGGTCTTCTTATACAGAAAATGTAAAACTCTCCAAGCATCTAGCCTCGCATACCAAATGTATGAATTATGAAATATAGCTTGTAGTAGTTAACTAGAGAATTTGAAAGAAAATCCTCACCAGCATTTGCTATGTTTTTGACTTTTGGATAAAAGCCATTCTAACTGGGGTAAGGTGAAAACTCACTGTGGTTTTGACATGCATTTCCCTGACAGCTAGTGATCTTCAGTATCTTTTCATTGTCTGTTAGCCATTTGTATTTATTCTTTGTCCATTTCTTAACTGGATTGGTTGTTTTGCTGTTGAATTTCTTGGGCTATTTATATGTTCTGGATACAGATCTCATGGCTCGCAAATATTTTCTCCTATTTTTCAGGTTGCCTTTTTGTTGAATGTTTCTTTTGCTGTGTGGACGTTTCTTTGCTTGAAGTAATCCCACTTGTCTATTTTTATCTTTATTGTCTGTGTTGCTGGGGCTTTGTCCAAGAAGTTTTTTATTTTCCAATGTTTTACAGTATTTATCATGTGCTTTCTTCTAGCAATTTGATGATTTCAGGTTTTAGATTTTAAATTCCTGATACATTGTGAATTATTTTTTGTAGGGTTTAAGACCAGGGTCTTGTTTCAAACTTCTGCATGCAACGATTCAATTTTTCCAAAACCATTTGTGTGTGAAGACACTGTCCTTCTCCAGGGATTAATTTTAATTCATTTGTCAGAGAAAATTCAAGACTTTAAGAAAACTAATGCATTGTTACACATTGGAATTTATTACTGTAGAGCAACAAACACACATTTTCATTATCCATGTTAACATATATGGTCAGAATAATTAATTTAATAAAGAACAAATGTTCTCATATGAACCGCACAATAATAATCATTAAACTTCTAGAAAATACAGAAAATATACATATAATTTATCATTTTTATGTGACATCCAAAAGAATTAACAGGATCTAAAAATCTTCCATGAGCACTTAGTATCTGCTGAGTTTTATAATGTGATACAAACTCTTCCTGGACTTCAACAGAAGAAATGTGGGTTTCCTAATATTGAAAAGCAAAGCATGTAAAGGAGAGATGAGGTAGGACAAATAGGAAAATCACGGAATTAGGTAGAAGAAGAACAGGGTGACAATGAACACAGTATGATGCAGACATCCAAGGACAGTACTAGGCACGTTCTGTTCTTTGAAATACAGGCAAAAACAACAAACAGCAGAATTTGTCTAAAAAGCCAACGTGACAAGCAAAGCAAGCAATGAGCTTAGGGATAACTAAGGAACCCAATGGATAAAGCTTTTAGAAATATCCAGATCACTGATTTACTCTAAGTAAATTCATGAGAAATTTGGAGGCTAAAAATTAGAAGGTAGGCAGGAAGGAAAAGGAGAAAGTTAAGTTACTGTAATGAAGCAGTAGTTAAGATGTTCACAAATTTCTATGCCTTTTATCAAATGAGAATCAGATTTAATAATATTATAATAGAATATTATGTGATCTGGTGATGCCATTTTGAAAGCATATATAGTGAGTTCACATTAGTTTATGGTCAATTTCATCTGAAACTTGATTCTATAAAGTCAATTTGACTTTCTCATATTGATTCAAATGTGTCATTGGCAATGATATTTCATTTGTGCCGAACTTTCTACATAACAGGCCTTACATTTTCTTGGCTTAGCAAGAAACTCTAAGTGAGATCTGGTAGCCAGAGCTTCAGTTTTTCCTTAGGTTTCCTTAATCTTTGGAAGTTACTGGTTGATTTGAGACCTGATGTCAGTTAAGGACAGTCAGCTTCGACTTGCTAATTGTCAGGAGCTCCATTTACCTTCCGACTCTTTGTCTTTTGGGGTCTAACATGTCTTGGTTTTCTAGATTTTTTTGTTGTTGTTCAAACCAGACAACTTGATTAAGAAGGTTTGACTCAGAAAATGGCTAAATATAAATGCACGGTCAAATTAGCCAATGCATGCTTTTTTCCAACATGTCATATTTATCTGATATGTGCTTATTATAGTTTGAGTATGGGGAGAGTATAGTTACCTATTAATGATGTCCATATTTTTTTTGTGTGTGTAGGCAGGTTGCTTTTGGCATTCTCTCACATTTCTTCTGAACAAAGGTTGAGATGAGGTGTAAGGTCACTGGTTACACCCTCAGTTTGCCCTCTTATTACTGAGTGCTAAATGTTGTCTGTATGCCTTTTATGTTACTTCTTTTCTTCATTCTGATTTCTTATTCCACAGTATTATTGCCCCTGTATGTGTGCTAGTTTATTATCAAGATCACTCCTTAAATTCACATCTACCCTATGTCCACCCTATTAGTCAAGATTAGTTGGTACAATTATAAACAAGACACAGACATTGTTTTCAAGTAGTGTACAATCTAATCAGGATGAGGAAAAAATAGACATGAATTTACAGATGTGTTAAATGCCACATCTATTGTAAATATAGGCCAGGAATACATATATATGGCTGCAAGAGAAATCCCCAACTGATGCCCCCGTTAGAATGAATTGAGAGGATGAATTGAGTCAAATTCTTTCCCTCAGGAATTTGAACCAGGAGCATCTTGAAATTGTAATGTTCCAAGAAAAATAGATGTCTTTAGTTTTTCAGAGTGAAATGTGAGATGACAGAAAGTGGCAATTATTCACAATTGGTTCCAGAATGATGTGGCTGTATTATATGATCTTTGGAGAATTATGGGCTCATTCTAATACTTACAGTCTCCTTTCTAATCTCAAATGTAACAGCAAGCCTTGCTGACACATTCAAAATAGGTATAAAATCTCATCGCTTATCATATATCCAAGTTTTCATATCTGATTTCTTCAGTAGTCTGCTAAATGGTCTTGTGGTTTGTGTCTTCACATTTCCTACCATTTGTAATCAATAAAGTGGTCAGAATAATTAACAAGCAAGCTTGTTAAAAGTCACACTTCCCTAATGGTTACCCACATCAGCAATAACTAAAATAAAATTTGGTATGGTGATAATAATATCTTATGCTCACAATGCTGCTTTTAATCAGATGGATTATATCTCCTGTTATTCATTTTTCTCTCTAACATTCAATTCCTAGAAATCCATTCTTGTAGATAATTTGATGGTTTGAATAATCTTTCATCTCTATAGATTCTTTTTTTTAAGATTTGTATATTTTTATTGGAAAGGCGGCTATACAGAGAGCAGGAGAGACAGAGAGGAAGATCTTCCAGCCGATGGTTCCCTCTGCAAACGGCCGCAACGGCCAGAGCTGAGCCAATCCAAAGTCAGGAGCCAGGAGCTCTTCTGGGTCTCCCATGCAGGAACAGGGTCCCAAGACTTTGGGCCATCCTTGACTGCTGTCCCAGGCCACAAGCAGGGAGCTGGTTGGGAAGCAGGGCCGCCAGGATTAGAACCCATATGGGATCCCAGCACGTGCAAGAAGAGGATTTTAACCACTACACTATTGCGCCGGGCCCTCTACAGATTCTTTTTGGCTTATCACCCTCAGTAGCTGACTTTGTTCATAGTATTTACAGTTACATCTCTGTGCTCCCTGTGCTCTTCTATTGCTATATTTTTCTCCATCAGCACTATTGCCTCAGCAACCCATGTCTTCTCTTATTTTCCCCCCTGTATTACTCTGGATATGGCATAAGCTCCAGGGATGTTTTGCACTCCTCTGTATCCTTAGTGTCTAGAATAAAACAATGCCTGGCACATAGAAGGGGCTCACTAAATAATTCTTGCATGAGTCAAGAGATAAATAAAAAAGTATGTAAAGCAGATGGCAATTAAAAGCTTAATAGCTATATAGAGAATGAGATGCTAGAAATTCATAACAAGATGATAAATAGCCTAACAGAAAAATAAGCCAAGGGTATTATTCCAATAGTGAGTTGTTCTACATATTGTCAATTTTCTCTCTTGCCATTGGAGTGTCAGTGTCATTTAGAGTGGCCTAGATTGAGCTAAGGAGTTGCATATTTCCCTATAGCTGAAGTGTCCTTGCCATTGCACTCCTGGCCAAGGAGGCATAAGCAAAAGGGCTTCGGAAAAAGTGCCTTTTGTCTTTTGCACTTTACCTTTTAATTTTCTCTGATTAACAGGATCTCTGTGGCCACTTTTTAAATATGGAAATGAGTTTATGGTTCAAGGTGAGAGAAGACAAATGCTCACCACGGTTCCTGGTGTCCTAAGACAACCATTGCCTGGGAGCTGGCCTGTTCATCTCTGTACTAGTTTTTATATTAAAAAAGAAGCAAGTCTTTTTATGTCAGTTTTATTTGAACTTTCTGTTTTGGAGCTCAATTTAACTGCAGATACAAATCTGAATGAATAATATCTTTTTAAAAAAGATTTATTTATTTTTATTGGAAAGGCAGATATGCAGAGAAGAGGAGAAAGAGAGGAAGATCTTATATCCGATGGTTCACGCCCCAAGTGACCGCAACGGCTGGAGCTGAGTCAATCCAAAGCCAGGAGCTCTTCTGGGTCTCCCACATGGGTGCAGGGTCCCAAGGCTTTGGGCTGTCCTCGACTGCTTTCCCAGGACACAAGCAGGGAGCTGGATGGCAAGCGGGGCTCCCGGGATTAGAACTGGTGCCCATATGAGATCCTGGCGAGCTCAAGGTGAGGACTTTAGCCATTATGCCATCACTCCAGGCCCATGAATACTATCTTAAAGAGCATAACTAAATGAGAACAAAAGTATTTGACAAGATGATCTGCCACTTTAGTGTTCGGGAAAAATCCAATTAAAGAAATAGAACATATTCATTGAATACCCATCACACTGACAATATGTGAAGTAATATAAGCTTAGGAACAAGTGCCTCATCATAAGATGGCCAAAGTTGAGATCCTTGCTTCTGCATTTTAAAAACTTGGTATCTTGTGTAAGCATGTTTAAGCAGCCCACATTGCATAACATCACTCTGGATTCCTGCTAATGCACATTTGGGGAGGCAACTGTGATATATCAAGTGATTTGTTTCCTGCCTCCCAAATGTGATAGCTGGATTGAGTTCCTGGCTCTTGGTCCTGACCTGGTCCTGGTTAGGCTTCTGCAAGCATTTCAGATAGTGGATCCATAGATAGCAGCTACCTTTCAGTCACTCTGCTTTGTAAACAAACAAATAAGCAAACAAACAAATGGCATGCATTAGAAAATTTCTTAGCACTGTTGGCTCTCTATTAAATGAAGTAACATGACAGGTGCCCAAATAGTTCATGGAAAAACAAAGGACCAAAGATGCCCGAGTTTCAACTTCTTTCTCTCACCAAAACAAACTTATCTTTTAATTCAACTGCCATGACCTTTATAAAGCAACCTCAGATAGGTAAAAAGTTCAGCATTATTCCTAGAATATAGTACTTTCAATTGTTGTTGTTTAAATTCCCGCTGTAGTAAGGTTTCAAATTACTGGGTGTTAGCACACATTTCAATTAAATTGTAGCCAGTTGGGAAAAAAAAATCAGGTGATAGGTTTTTAAAATAAAATCTCTTTGTACATATACATCACCCACCAATATTAATCCTGGAAATGTATTCCCTAGGAATAAAAGAATCACCATATAAGAATGTTTATAACAGGATAATTAGTTTGTATTGGTGTTTGAGGCAGCAAGAAACAAATCTAATAAAATTGGAAGTCAAATGAATGCCCTATTTCTACAGAGGTTTCTAAAATTTTGTATTGTATTCTAACGATTAATTATTATGTATATATGCATAAAATGTCTTGCTGTGTATAAGTTCATTTATAGAAATATCTGCATTCTGTTAAATGGGTACAGTGAAAAATTTGGACAATCTGTTCAATGTACATGCATATCTGTGTTTTCTTTAGCTATCTAAAAAATTTTTTAAATTATTTTTTTTAATAATCTTACTTAGTTGATTAGGGAACAAAGGGTCAAGGGCTACAGGATGAAAGTGGGTAATACCATTGTTTACACACTAATATTATCATTTTTCCCTGTATGTGGGGCCAGGGGGAAACAAAGGGAAAAGTCCCACCCAACCTCCCACCCATCCCAGATCTCCAATGGGAGGTGCGCTCTGAGGGTCCTGCTCAAGCAGTTTTGATAGTTCATCAGTTCTGGATTGCTGCCAATCTCTCAGTTCCAATCGCAATGAACCCTATTCAGAATCCACTGGCTGACAGTATCTTCATGGTTGGGGTTCTAAGATCAGCAGTTCAGTTGGAGGGATCTCCAAAGAAACTTCATCTGAGATGATCCCAGGCCTGATTCTTGCGTGAGTTTGCTAGTACAGAGTTCAACACCGTCCGTCACACCAATCAGCTTATGGACGTGCTGGTCGTTGGGATTGCTGGGTTCGTTCTGTTTCCAGCCCTGTCTTCCTCGTGAACCAATGGGTGTTGTAGTCCAGTTCGATCCTGCCCACTTCATACTCGGTCCTCACGCAAACTGGTTGGAGCTGCAGCCTAGTTGGGGCGACTCCCCATAACCCCCACCAGTTCTGCCCCCTACCCTGGTTCCCATGCTTGCCAGTATGCACCGCAGGCTTGTCAAGTCTGTCCCACATCCCACTTAGCTCTCGTACATGTCATTGAAGCCCAGCTCAACCCAATCAACCTACTATCCAGCCCACACACCTACTGGCAGGTGCCCTTCTGTCCAGCCACCCCTGTCCCTGTCCTGGTGTTCGTGCTGTCCAATGAGAATGGTAGCCCCGAAGGAGGTGCCCACTATTTTCCTTCTAGGCCACACTCACTCCCAGATTATCCACTCTCCAGGTAGTTCTGGCATTTGACTTGACAGAATTAGCTCCAAGTGTCAGCCTCTGCCAGCTAGTACTGTGGCTAGCCCAACCAACCCTCACCCACTCTAGTTTTTGCTTGCACCAGTCGGAACAGTCAGCCCACCGTGGCCCTTCCCTTATCTAGCCCACATGAGGCCCACAGGTGTAACAGCCATGCCTAGTCTGATCTGCCCCATCCCGACTCACGCTTTCCAATGGAAGTAGTTGTCCACCAGGGGAGCCCACATTTCCCTGTCAGCTTTGCCTCTTCCCCCTGATTGTCACATGTGCTGTCTGGGTGCTGCAACCACATCCGGTACGGCTCATCACACCTTGGCATTCCTTATTGTGTACTAGTATGTGTCACAACCGAACCTGGCTTGACCCACATTCTGTTCTGGCGCTCGGACTCACCAGCGGGTGATGTGAACAGGTTCAGTCTGGTCTGCCCCCAATCCATGCCATGTGTATACCAGTGGGATAATTTCCATAGCCTGTTCTGGGCTGTTTCCTATTGTGCTTCTTGCGCTTACCTGCAGGGACTGTGTCCTGCCAGAGGAGTTGCCCAGGCTCCTCCATCAGAAACTCTCCCAATGCCAGGTTTCGTGCATACTAGTGGGTCCATGAGCCAGCCCTGTTCAGTTCACCTCCTGTCCTAGCAGGAACAGTGGTGTTTCTTGACTGTTCTTCAACCCAATCTGGTTCTTATTGTTGGATGTTTCAACCCAGCCATGGCTCTTCCATACCCACATATAGCTTACACATGGTTCAGTAAGGGCTGAGACCTAGCCTAGTCTGTCATACATTTCCCCTGGTCCTGCAGAGCACCAGATGGTATTGGAGTCTGGCTTGGCTTGGTGCTTCCATTCCCAGTCCACACTTGTGCCAAGTGGGATTACACTCGTATCCTGATCAGAACGCAGCCCCATTTACAGCCCATGTGCTCATTGGTGGGAAACTCGACCCAGCTAGAGTATCCCCTCAGCTGCCCAACCGGGCCTATTTCCAGCCTTAGATCTCATGAAGGCCAGTGGTTGCCCCAATTCAACTTGGTAGAGCCCCTCTCTTGTCCTGTCCCCTTATATGCTGTGACTTAGCATCCCTGTCTTACGCAGATCAGTAGGTGCAAGGACCTACTTGGCATGACCTGTGCTCCATCCTGATTTCTGTTGTTTCTTGTGAATTAAGGTTTGTTCAGCCCTGCCCATTCTGTCCCCTTGCAGTGGCAGCATGGCCCACCCCATATCCTGTTAAAGCACTTTCAGGTGCTGCTGCCTTGACTTGCGCTGACTGTTTTGGATTCCTTTACCTGTGTGTGATGGCAGGTGGCATGGTCACATCTAGCTTAGTCCATCCCAACCCCAGCTTGTGAGCTTACCAGGGGAACTTGTATTTCCACAGGGTTGGGCCCACACAACCCCATAGAGCCTGCCCCCAGACCAAGTTCTCTCGCGTGCTGGATACAGTCTTGACCCTGCCAAATGTGACCACTCCACCACTCCACCAAACAGTTGGGTAATGGTACCCATCACTGCTAAAGAGGCCCCCATCCATAGCATTGGTGTGGGCTGGTGTGTGACGGTCAGTGAAGTTCTAGGCATACAGGCCATTTCTGTATTCTGAATTGGGTTGGTGTATCTGACTAACCGTAATTGTCTCCTGGGTACTTCCCTCCTAACCACCAGGTCTCAGTCCCCACGCATGCCTAAAACTTCCATGACCCTGTCACTGGGAATCACCCAAGATTCACTACTCACCTACAGTAAAATTGGACTTAGTCATGGGTGTCCCCAGGCAGCAAACATATCTTAAAAAACCCCAGAGTGTGCCGCTGGGCAGCCAGCAGGCAAAGCCTGGCACCACATGGTGCACTGGTCGCCCTGGGGGAGGCCGAGGAGTCATTGACTGCCTTGCGGCAGTGTCTTTGGCGTGAGCCCCCAGCATTGGGTCCGACCCGGCAGGGGCACCACCCACAGCCGCCACACTGAGGAGCGGCACTTGCCCCCAAACCCAAGGCCCGAACCCCTCCCAAACTCACCCAGCCGCAAGATATTAGCAGCTGGGCGGAGCTAGGAATTTTAACCTAGTTCCCAAGTTCCCTCATGGCACACTTACCCTGAGGAAAGAGCTCTCTTGGGTCCTCGGGGAGGCTGAGGACTCGTTCACTGCCTTGCGGCAGTGTCTTTGGCGTGAGCCCCCAGCATTGGGTCCGACCTGGCAGGGGCACCCCCCACAGCCGCCACACTGTGAGGAGCGGCACTTGCCCCCAAACCCAAGACCCGAACCACATGCATATCTTTGTAAACAATTGCATGGACTAGAAGATTCACAAGATAGTTTTAACTCAGAGGAATTGATATTGGCTATCATTAATGGAGTATATTGTGATTTAAGAGAGGTGAGATGGAAAAAGTACCAAGAAAATTTCATGTAAGAAAGATAATAATATTGGAATACAATGCTATGTATATAAAACTATAGAAAGGTGTGGGCTTTGACAAATTTACCAAAGCAGGTAGAAGTGAGGTAGAAGTGTTTCCAAAATGTTATTGATAGCTCACAGAGTCATATTGTAGCTTATTTTTGCATTGTATATTATACTTAGTTTGTTTATTGCTTTGTGGAAATCACTATACATTTCACATTATCATAACAAATTTGTCATTGTAAAATCTGTTTAAAGAAGCAAAGAGAGGTGAAAAACATTAGTTGAGATAGAATAAGCAGTTTGGTTTGGTTTTGGAGTTCTTGGCTACAAAGAGAAAATAAATGGTTGGAAGCTAGATGTTAAACAGACTTCAGTGTAGGTTTGGTTAAAATGAAATTGGAGTTTGAGTGTCCAAAGTGTTTTTGTAGTTTTAAAGATTCAGATCAGGGAAAACTGAAAGAGCAAAGTCCTGGGAAAGATGAGAAGGTGGGCTTCAGAACATTTGTAATATAAGGACATTGACAAGAAAAGGGGCAGATCCTCTTCTCTAAAGGAACTGGGAGTGGTGGAGGGTGAAGGAGACAGAGAATGATCCAAAGTCAAATGGGAGAGTACATTTTGGGGCTACAAAGATGAGGAAGCACCATTTTTTTGTTTGTTTGTTTGTTCTGGAAACACAGTACCAACAAAAAGTATGAAGATCTACTCTAAGTACCGAGAAAATGTTTCCCGTTTTGGATATTATTTAAACAAAAAATCCCTCCATTGCAAACAAATGTGAATGCGATACTGCCTGTTTACACCAACCTGTTTAAAACCAACCTGTTAAAACCAACCTGTTGTGTACATTAGAATGAATGTGCCTAGAAAATAGAAGTAAGACATAGCCATTGTTTTAAGCGGGATACCACTTTTAATTTGTAAATACTTATTGAATACCTTTTCTATAGAAATGTAGGAGATAAAAAAAAAAACCTGAAGATGTAGCTTCAGCTCACTGGAAGTTACAAAAAATCAGAAAATAATCATTGAATGAGGTGATTTGTGATCTGAATTCAGAGTGGAAGAAAGGAGAGCCAGGCTGTAGTTGAGACCCACCCTAGTATAGATAAAACAAAGAAAATGATCTAGAGCTCTGGAATTTAATTTTGTTTCCTTTTCAGGTGGATCAAATAATTTTACGAGTCTGCTTCTCTTTCTGGCATCCCGCTAGTTGTAAATGCTATATGGAGTAGATGCTGCGTGACTGAAGGTTTCTCCAGGTTGGCTTAAATGTCACCTCTTCAGTAACTTCCCTGTTTATTAACACTCCTAAAATATCCTTTAGCATTCTCTTGTGCTCCTTTCTATGGCAGCATTTATTATGATACATGACTGTTGACATTTTTGCTTCTTGAAATTTGGCTATTTATCGAAGCCAGGGACCATGCTTCTTTAATTTTTATTTATTTTTTATTAATTACATTGCATTATGTGACACAGTTTCATAGGCTCTGGGATTCCCTCAACCCCTCCTGACACCCTCCCCGCATGGTGGATTCCTCCACCTTGTTGCAGTATTACAGTTCAAATTCAGTCAAAATTCTTTCATTGCAAGCATATACCAAACATAGAGTCCAGCATCTTATTGTCCAGATAAATTCAATGGTTTCTTGGGGAGACCATCTCTGGTCTGAAAGAGTGCTTCTTTAAATGCATGAGTTTTGTGCCAGTGATCAGTGCAGTGTCTGCCATAGTGGAATGAGTAAAAATGATTCATAGTTGGATATGGATTCAACAGATACTAAAATACATGAGAGTTCTATGGAGCTCATAATAGGATTTGTGAGCTTCTCTTGAAGGATGAATGGAACGAGCTAAGGTATTCCACATGTAAAAAGAGTATGGGATGTGATGCAAAGCAGAAAGGGCCAGTGGAATCTGGGAAGACAAAGAGCACAACTGCCAGCTTGGACTGTGAGGGCAACATATCTACCAAGATGGACAATGGAAAACTAAGGCGTTGAGACCATACATGGGAGAAACGTGGGGGCATCTTTGTTGGTTCTTAAGGGATGAAAGTATTATTGCTGAGAGAATGGAAGTTAATGACTCACCGGGGAAAGCCATGTAACCTGTTTGTGGTAAGATAATGTCTTGTTACATGGCTGATAGGGAAGAAAGGACACAAGGTGGGATACAGATTGTTTGGGATCCCTAAGCCAGGCACACATTTCCCTTTCGGAAACCTTGGATTTATAATTCCAAACAATCTGAAATTTTCACATTTAGGCCTTTTTAAATCTCTGGAAAGGTTATATGTCATGATTCATTATCTGAATGTTATCAAAATTTTCAAACTGTGTGTTCCTTCCCTTACCCTCACCAGGCCTCAGTGATCAACATTAAACAGGGCCATCTCAAGTACTGGAGTATTACTTCTTCTCATCTTCTAGTTTTGCCTTTTTCCAGAAGCCAATTATTCCCTTTTAAGAACTTATTTTAAAATAAAGATGATGATGACATTTTTGAGGCCTTTGGACTGGCTGCTATGATCGTTCATGACGTAGGTTTTAAGGACCCTGATAATGGAAGGGAGTGCATATTCCCTGGGTCTTCAGACTGTATTGATACTCCAATCACTTGCCTCAGTAATTTTGCTTATACATATTTTCAGTCATAACCAGAGAACTTATGGGAGAGGAAGAAGGATTTTTTTTAATTGTCTTTTGATACAGTTTACTTGGTGCTGGGGTCTCCCTTCTCCCTCCCCCAATTTCTCTTCCCTCTGTTCTCCCTTCCAGTCTCACAATGGAAAGGGAGACATTTTAAATACATACCATGGATGTAAATTGAAACCATATTGAGGATGTTGGGACATACGGTCAACCTACTGATATTGGTATAGATATGATATCATATGTATTTTCTTAGTTTCTTATTGCTACCACACATTTAGTAGTTTAAAAACAAAGTAAATTTATTCTCTTACATTATGGCAATTAGAAGTTTGGAATGAGTCTTATAGGACTAAAATCAAGATATTGAAGTGCCTGTTGCTGCTGGAGGTTATAGAAGAGACTCTGTATTATTGCTTTTGTCAATGTCTAGATGCTCACAGGCCATTATGATGTTGTCTCTTGATTTCCTGCATATATTGTTATGTTGCCGTCTTCTACCTTTTATCTTTCTGCTTCCCTTTTGCAATGACTCTTGTGATCACATTTAGAGCCTCATCAGATAATCCATGACAACCTAATCTGAGATTTATTAATCAAACGGGCAAAGATCCTTTTGTCTTATAGGCTAGCATTCACAGATTTCTGGGATTTGAGGGCCGTTATTACCCTACCACATGCCCTACTACAAGGGCATCTTCCATGAATCTATGACATATTCCTTTCTGCAGATGAATGATTGCTGGTAGCAGCCGCATGTTTTTGTTTTTGGGCATGTAGGTTCGTCCTGCTTCCTTTTGGCTAGTTAGGGTTCTGCTCCATTCTCATAAGTGTCACAATGTAAAATACAGTGTGAAAGTGATATGGATTCCACACTCAGAGGAAGAGTCAGATTTCTAGAGATTTACTGAATATTCATTCTCTTAATCTCTCTCAGGCAAGAGAGGTTCAATTTTTAGCTCCATGTTTCATGGCTTTCCATTGCCCTTAGAATAAATTTCAATTTTTTACATTGTCCTTTAAGGCCAGCACAATAATCTGACTATGCCACTGTCTGATACCATCTCTCACTGCACTCTCAGTCCTATGTCCAAGTTATACTGGACAATTTTATTTCCTCTAAAGATTTCAAGATCGTTATCTGTCTCATTTTGGTCCCCTGCTCCTCTGTAGATGTTTGCATGTGAAATGCATTTATGAAAACACACACACACGTATCACCTAAACTTTTCTTCCTTCTTGTGGATTCAGCTAAGAAAGTACTTATGGAAAACATCCCTGGCCTTCTGATTAGTTGCTCTGTGTATCTCTTAAAATACCTTTGTAGAACGATAATTATTTAATTTGTCATCATTTATTTGTCCCTGTTAATTCACGTTCCAACTGAACTGATAACATGCCTAGGGGGCTTGATTTTTTTATTCACCTTGACCCCTAACACAATGCTTGACATGTGGGAAAAGTGTTTAGTAATGATTTGCTGATTTTTTGTATACAAGGAAGAGGATCTCATTACTTCAAATTCACTTATTAACTTGACTCTAAGAGATAATGCATACATAATCACTTATTCATGTAAAGATCCTAGAAAAATTTTATGTCTTTAATGTTCCTGCCAACTTTTGCCCTGCGTATTAACAAGGAACTTATCCTTCTCAGAGTGCTATTGTCACACTTCTGAGTCCAAGGATATGGTAATGATGTGAGCCCAGGATAGGGATTTTTTTTTTAAGCAATCAAACTACAGTCCAGGCTTATGCTAAAATGTCTGGATTTTTGTTCTCTGTGACTTGCTAATTCTTATCACAATAAACTTATTAAAAACTTAGATTTGGGCCCAGCGTGGTAAACTAGTGGTTAAAGTCCTGGCCTTGCCAGTGCTGGGATCCCATATGGGTGCCTGTTCTAATCCTGGAGGCCCTGCTTCCCATCTAGCTCCCTGTTTGTGGCCTGAGAAAGTAGCTGAGGATGGCTCAATGCCTTGGGATCCTGCACCTGCATGGGAGACCCAGAAGAGTTTCGGGGCTCCTGGCTTCGGATTGGAGTGGCTCTGGCCATTGCTGCTGCTTGGGGATTGAATCAACAGATGGAAGATCTTGCTCTCTGTCTCTTCTCTTCTCTATATATCTGATTTTCCAATAAAAATAAATAAATCTTACAAAAAACCCCTTAGATCTGAGTTCATGAAGGAACCTAATTGGTCTCTTTAAGTTATTGAGCAAACTATTCAGTCAGTTCATGGCTGCACCCATCTTATTCTTCTATTGCATTATTATTATTTGTGTTTTTTTTAATGGAAGGTCAGATATTTTTCTTTCCAGTATTTGTCTAACTTGTTCTACTAACCAGTTTTCTTCATTTATTTTCATATATTGTGCCAAAGTCAAAGTGTTTTCAATTTATTATAAAATTTGTTCTGGCATTAAATAAGTTTGCATTTGTTACAGTTGCCCAAACCAGGCATGTGCTGGTGTCATATCTCTCTTTCTAGTAGCTAGTCTGTAAATGTAGAAAAATATTCATTTTCAGCTTCACAGAGATCCTAACAAGAGTCTATTCTGCTTTCTGAACCTTTCTGGGTTGTAACAATGTGCACCATATGGCCTCAACAAACACTCTTTTGCAATGACTAATTTTTTTTTTTTTTTGCAGCCGGCTTTCTCTTTTGAATGTATGTACTCATGTGATTTTGCATATGCTTCTTTTATATAATGATCCAGATTCTTTGCTCTTCTGTTATATTCTTTCGCCATTGCCTCAAGGTCTTTAGCTTAAGCAAAAGAACAGTGTCATCTACATATTTGAGATGTCTCTGGTCCTTGAGTCCTTGTCTTTATCTGTAGAAACCTTGAAAGTTTTCTCAAGGCAGGAGGTGAAGAGTCTTCGTGAGGTATCACCTATTAATTCTACACTACAGATTGACCTTTACCACCCAATTTTCGAGTAAAATGTGACTGTATAATTTGTGAAGATATATTTGGGGCACTTACCATGTGGATCTTCTATTGCTTCTTTGCAGGGCTCCCAACAAAGCATCAGTTTCCATTAAGTCAAAATTCTTTTCAAGTCCCACAAAAGCCATACAAAATGACTTGTTTACTGTCTATTGTTCAGCATACTCTGCACTTTGAAAGCAAATAAAAAATAATGCCCACTTTACCCATCTAGGAGCGATTGCATCAGTTGTTACATGTTGCTTATTGTCTATGAAAAAGGTGTATTGCTAATTGAACTTCTGGGCAACAGATAATATTAAATGATTAATTAAGAAGCAACAGTCATAAATGAATGCATATTGACTAAGAAAACAGACACGCTTTCAATTGCCAACTTTGACTCCCACTTCAAATGTATGCATGAGAGAACAGAAAATAAATAAGTAGAAGTTGTGTAAAACATCAGAAATATTATTCATACCCATTACATACAGATACAGCTCATATGCAGGGATACAAAGCCTTTTCAGGGGATGTGCTCAAAGATGCCTTTTCCAGATCCTTCCCTCCTCTCTCTCTCTCCATTTCAGCCTCTTTCTTCTTCCCATGTTCCTTGTTTTGATGA
This sequence comes from Ochotona princeps, assembly GCF_030435755.1. Classification (NCBI taxonomy): domain Eukaryota; kingdom Metazoa; phylum Chordata; class Mammalia; order Lagomorpha; family Ochotonidae; genus Ochotona; species Ochotona princeps. Next base: position 73,779,684 of record NC_080836.1, read on the forward strand.
GTTGTTTTTGGCATAGAATTCTATGATGGTTCAATTTGGAATATTATAATAAGAGGTGAGACTAATCTAGAAAGACTATTCTGCAGTGGCTCAAGCCAGCAAACATTTCTAATCTCAGTTTATGAGGGCCAGGCATCTGAGATCAGCTGCGTGGGTAGACTCTGACTCAATTCTTACAAGATTTAGGTAGGGTCGTGAGGATGAAGGAACAGAACGCACTGAGATGCTCACCCAGCTGTGGCCGGCAGATTTCAGCCTTTCTCCACATGGATCTCACCACAGGGCTTTCTTAGTGTGTGACAGCTTATTTTTTCAGTGTAAATGAACCAGGAGATGGTGAGGGAGCAAATCCAAAATGGAAACTGCTTTCTTTTCATAAGCTGACATGATAAATGACATTCTTTCTGTTTAGCAGGACTAACTCATCTGTCCTAACCATACTCAAGGAGAAGGCTACCCTAGGTCACCAGTATCAGGAGGTGGCTATTTTGAGACATTAAGAGGCTGTTAGACACTGTAGAGGCTGCCTACCACAAAGTCCAAAGATTTCTTTTCCTTCTTCTTTATTCTTTCCCTGTAAAATGGAATGTAAATTTAATTCATATATTTTCTGTAGTTAAATACAGGAGCAGTCACTTATTACCACTGACTGAATTGTAGACAGATTGTCAACAGAGAATGCCTTCATTTTCTTAATCTCCACCCTGCTTTATCACTTCATACAGAGAATCTATCTATATTTCAAATGACACTAGAAGTGGTGGTGTTAACACTCAACCTTTGGAGACTGAATTCCTGCCTTTGTCCTGCCCCTTACTCTCTATGGAGAAGCAACTGAATCTTTCTGTGCTTTGGTTTCATCACCTGTAATTTGTGATAGGGTTGCTCTGGGAGGTAGAATGAGAAAACACATGAGAAAGGTAGAAGAATTTTGCATATAGCTAACATACTGACTTCTTCTATCTTGTTACTTAAGCATTTCTTTATTACTCAGATTATTCTCATTTCACTTCTCTGATGAAGTCTTGAATTACTGTTGTTTGTAGGTGTATTTTATCCCAGTAAGTAGAATGTCAGAACACTCCCAATGAAGTCACTCATCTGCCTCGTTTTCCTATACTGTTATTGCCTTAAAACAGATTGTATCAGATTTTTGCTATATGTTCTCTGTAGAAGACTGACACACAAGTACATTCTAACTTGCACCTTTCTGACATTAGACTAAGTGTAACTAGGATTTGTGATATATATATATATATATATATATCCCTCTATCTCTCTATATATCTCTTACAACTCTAATATCACAGTGCCTTTTGTATAGTTGTTTAATAAGTTTAAAAATATATACACACTACATTGTCCTTTAATTTATTCCTAACCTTAAGTTAATTCTGCAGTTTTGGTGCACTAACAGACTAACTCCAATTTTTTTATCATATATTATTTTAAGCTGCTGGTTATACTTCTGCTAACATGTGACATACCTTAGCAGAAGAAATTGACTCAAAAATATGTCTTCATTTTTCAAATCCTTTTTTGATTTGAAGCATTAACTATTTGCATAGAGCCTTAGGGACACATGATTAAAATTATTACCTTTATATTAACCTGAATCCCATAATTACTGCTCTTCTTAGCAAGGAGGTAAGCTTGAATACTAGTGAATTTGGTAATAAGCTATAGAAAGGTGTCTGGTGCTGTAGCCTATTGACTGAAGACCTTGCCTTACATGCACCAGGATAACATATGGGCGCCAGTTTGTGCCCCGTTGCTCCACTTCTCCTCCAGCTCTCTGCTTGTGGACTGGGAAGTTGAGGAGGGCCCAAGGCATTGGGGCCCTGCATCCACATGGAAGACCTGAAAGACTCCTGATTTATGGCTTTGGGTCAGCTCAACTCCAGCTGTTGCGGCCACTTGGGGAACGAACCAGCTGACAAAAGATCCTCTTCCTCTCTGTCTCTCCTTTTTCTCTGTAAATCGGACTTTCCAATAAAAAAGTAAACTATGGAAATACTTCTCTAACACAATGCAAACAATTACGAGAAGGCATGCAGTATTAGTATTTTTCACAATAGGATTTTCTGGATCAATTTTTCCATGCAAAAATGATGCCAGATCTGTACTTGGAGAATGAGGTCCTCTAAAGGCCTCTATGTGATATTGAACTTGATTATGCATATAATAAAATAAAAATGTAGGAAATTAAAAGAAATAAACAAGAAAATAATTCAGTACATATCCAACTATTTATTTTCAATGTTTAAAATAAAAGAGAAAATGATGGCTAAATAAAAACCAAGCCTTCACTTTATTGTAAGTAAGTACCCAACTACAAGGTCTGGTTAGATGCTGCGTTTAGAAATTGTTTAGAAGTTGAATTTGTTACAATATTCAATAGTTCAGCAAGTGTTGTTTCAGAAAAGAGTTCCAATGAAAATTCAAAAAGAGACATGCCTAGGTGTTCAAGAAAATGTGGAACCGCACTTTAAAATAGCTTCTTTTACAAAAATGTAAAGTACAAATTTCTCATTTGGAGTCAGTTTCTACCAGCTGCCTTGTAAGTTTTATGATTATAGCACAAGGAAAGCTAGAAATGAATAAAGTAGCATGATTCACTTTCTATGAGATGTCTCAAAGATTTCCATTTGAGGTTTGTATTACAGACATGTTTTACATTTATTTGATTGCAGTGAGTATGTGTGGACTGACAACTACATTTTTGAATAATGTTATATGTTAAGGTGGGACAAATGGTACAATGATGCCTACTTTTTAATGCTAGGAAAAACCACATTCTTAACTTTTGTAATTTATACAAAGAGCACTCTGAAATTCTCCCATCAGAGTTATTCCAAGACTATTTCAAGTCAGTGTAGTGAGTATCAGCCAAGAGTATTCAGATATTCTTCAGTCGACTGACACAACTTGAATCCCAAAGCAGCTGATGCAAATAACGGTGCTTGAAGCATTACAAAGAAATGTGGGTGTAGGAGATTGGTGCTAAATAAAACTTACAATAAACCAATTACCATTATAGAAAATAAATATGTAAGTGGAGCTCCTACAGTTGTATTGCTCAAATGGCAAACTATGTTTCCAATCTTTCTCAGCAGATTAGAAAATGCAGTTCCTTCACACTGCCTCTTCAGGGCTTTGCTGGAGTTCCACACATATATTTTCAGTATGTTAGGCCCCACTTGCTCAGGGATCCTAGCAGAATTAGGTAAGAAACTATGGACATTGATCAATGCATTCCATAGTAGAGGAAGTAGAATACTTGTCCTCTGAAAAGGGTACATGAGAAATGATTATGCTGGGATTTTCTAACCACGTGACAATCATGATTGAAGCTCGCTCTTTTTTTTTTCATTGATAATTTTCTTTTTTTTAATTATTTATTATTTAACTTCATTAATTACATTGTATTATGTGACACAGTTACATAGATACTTGGGTTCTCCCACCCCTCCCCAAACCCTCCCACCATGGTGGATTCCTCCACCTTGTTGCATAACCACAGCTCAAGTTCAGTTGAGATTCCCCCATTGCAAGTGTATACCAAACATAGAGTCCAGCATCTTATTGTCCAGTCAAGTTCAATGGCTTCTTAGGTATACCCTCTCTGGTCTGAAGACAGAGCCAGCAGAGTATCATCCCAGTCAATTGAAAGCTCCAACATACCATCAGCAAAAATCCACATCATTATGGAATTAATTGACATAGTAATGAGTAACCAACATGTTAAAAGTAAATGCGAGTTCCCAGCTACCTTCTGCGACCACCTCACCTACACTTCAATTTTAGTTTATACACAACATATAACATTCAAAACATAACATGTTATACATAACATCATATCATCTTAAATTAAGGCAAAACAGCTGGAGACCAGACAACCTGAAGCTCTTTCTTTCACTTTCTTTCAGTTGAGTTGGAATTGCCATAGATTTTTTTGCCACATGACACTCTTCGGGGAAAGGGTCAGAACACAACGATAAACATTTGGATTTGAGAAAAATGGAATATTATGAATTGTCAAAAGAGAATGCGAAGAGTTGTGTTGTTGCTTTCGGAAGTAGGATGGCTGTATGAATAAAACACTGTCCCATTTTAATCGTAGTTGTTGACTGGGTAATTTGGTCAAATCACTATAAAAACAGAATATTATCTTTAGGTGTAGTGATATTAAATTTTAAGTGTGGTGATATTAAATATAAGCAAAATTATACTTAGCAATTATAAAAGTGGGCATTTGGTGTAGTGGTTAGGACGCAATATGGAATGCCTACCGTATCGGAATGCTTAAGTTCATGTACAGCTTCACTTTCGATTCCAATTTATTAATGATGTGCACACTGAAGGCAACAGATGGCTCAAGATAGTGGCTCAATGAGATTCAGGCTCCTGGCTTCAGCTTGGCCCAGGTCCCAGTTGTTGCTAAATTTTGGGATTATGCCTCTTTGTCTCTATATTGTTCTGTCTTTCAAATAAATAAGAATCATAAAAATATACCACACGGGCCTTAACTTGCTTCATTCTGCATTGTTTATAGCTTGAATTTAATATTTGAGTATAATGTGCAGTATTCTGATAGTGTACAATTAAAAAAGTAATTTAGTTTTTGAAGGTAATTAATTTTCATTCACGTTCCTACCCCCATGTCCAAATGTTAAGAAACACAAAAGCCATCAGGAATCATACATTTGCAGTTTCATTAATGTTCTTTTCCACTGGCCACTGTTAAGTTTTAGGCACTGGTATTTCACTCTGCTTAACTAAAATCTGAGATTAAGAGGAGGTAGAACCATGTCTGAGTGCTTGTTTTAGTTATTGTAGAAATGGTAGCTAGTTGCTTGAATTTATAAAATTCCATGTATCAGACATTTGAAGTATTATAGATCAAACTATTCAAGAGGGACTGATTTGCACTCATCTAAGATTTTATCTGCCACAGCCCAGGCTCATGATCTGCAGCTGCCCCGGCCTCTGACGGATGCTTACGGCTCACATGTGATTTATGCTGCCCCTTTGAGAGCTCGGGGTCATCGGCCTCCTCATTTCTGCTGGCTCTCAGGTGCTTTGAAAGAAAACAAGCAGGTTCACTTCTCAATAATCTAGATTTTGACCAGAATCTTGATTTGGTCTACAAAACATGGGTGTTTCCAAGGTATTGGTTGCAGATGGGCATTGCAGAGACCTCTCTGCTCTGTGATTGGGAGAGAGGTGTTGGGAAAGAACAATGATTTGGAACCAGGGGCTTTGGTTACTAGTGATTCACCATGTGGAACCACAGTTTTTCATCAGTACAATAAAAAATTGCGAAAATAATAATATCTTTATAGGGTTACAGGTGGGAGCAAATTAGGAGATAGTTGAATTTCTCTGCTCAAAAACACTGATAACATTTTAGTACATGTAGTTCAAATCTCTCTTTTTAAAGATTTATTCTTTTTTTTATTGGAAAGGCAGATATATAGAGAGGAGAAGATAGGAAAAAACCTTCCCTCCACAGGTTCAATCCCCAAGTTGCTGCAATGGTTGGAGGAGAGTTGGTCTGAATCCAGAAGCCAGTAGCTTTTTCTTGGTCTTCCATGCAGGTGCAGGGTTCCATGGCTTTGGGTCATCCACACTGCTTTCCCAGGCCACATGCAGGGAGCTGAATTGGAAATGGAGCTGCTAGGACACAAACGGGCACCGAAACGGGATCCTGGCACATGCAAGGTGAGGACTTTAGCCACTAGGCTAATGTGTTGGACCTTTTAAAGCTCTTTAAAAAAACCTGTATGTATAAGTAAAACAAATCTCTGTCCTTATAGGCATGTATGAGTGAATATGGATATGTATGTGCATAAGTAAATATACAGATAAAATAAAATTGTTTTGTTTCATCATTTTTTCTTCAGTACTTTATTATGACCATTTTCTGTCATCACTAAAGATTCTTCAGTTTTCCCATATTGTTTAATATGGTTTACATATAATTTATTTATCCCTTTTCCATTAATGTCAGACTCATTTTAGCATTTTGTGTTAGCAGTACTATATTAATGACATTTTGTGTTAATATTCACACACTGATTTCTTCTTGAGGATGCTTCTCAAATTAGAATTACTGGGCTGGAGGAAATGGACAATTTAAGGCTATGAAATGTATAAAAATTTGCCTCCAGGAGGCAAAAGTTATATCAACTTACATTACCATCAACAAAATGTAACAGTCCCTACTCTCCTACATGTTCATGCACACAGGTATTTTAAAATCATCTAAAAGTGTAATGCTGATAGTGAGGGTAAGTACGGCATTTTCAGTGAAAAAAAGTTTTTTATTAGTATGGCTAAGATTTATCAAAGTCTTGTTTAGATTTTGTGAAAACATTTTTAGTTTGGAAAAGATGTTTACTTTTGGCATTATATTCAGACATTTATTCTATTGCATCTTTTGGTGTTCAGGACAATATAGACATTGCTTTTTAAATTAAATATGCTTTGTGCTCCAATACTTTTCTATGCCTTTATTTAAATGAGCATGCTAATATTTCCTTGTGACTAGCTTATCTATTGAAACTGGAGAACAGTAGCCATAATATAGTTCCTTCAAAGTCCTGCACAGTTGGGTTATAAAGCAAGCTTTTACTTATCAAATTTCAGTTTTATTCTCTGAATATTCAAATACATTTGTCAGCTGCATTTAGAGGAGAAACTGAGACTGTGATCAGATGATGATAAATCTGGAAGTATAGTTCTAATCTTTTGAAATGTAAAATCATGGTATGAAGATCAGGGGTCCACTGATTCTAAATTAAGGACAATCGCAATCACCAGGGAGACACAAACGACTACCAGATGGCCTGCCTCTCACCCTCCAGGAGCAAGGGTAGAGCGAACGGCTCCTACTGGTCACAGAGCTTCACAGGTGATTTTAAAGGATAAGTAAGGTTAACAAGCAATAGGATGCAGGTTCCAATCCCAAATCTGCTCCTACTCAGCTGTGGTCTGTTAGGGAAGGCACTTAAAATACCCTGGGTTTCAGAAAGGTGAGATGAGGGGACGGCATCGTTGGAGCTGAGCTTTCTCTACCTGATCTATAATAAGCACTAGGTTCTCCCATGCACCAGTGATCCCGGCTTGATGGTATCTGGAAGAAATGTTAACACCACAGGTACACATTGATGTCTTTGATAGAGCATATATGTGTGGTTTATATACAGAATATATCATTTGAAATTAAAATAGAGGAAGTTTTAAGTGATTTCACTTCAGGGTCCTTGCTAAAGGCCGGGTAACGCTGCCAGTTCTTCTGTGAGAATTACAGATTAGCAAAGTGAGAATTGTAGCAGTTTGGCTGTAAAGATATTAAAAAGTCTAGTAAGTTTAAGTTATTTTCACTCCAGGAAAACTATAATCATTTGAAAGATCGAAGAGCAAGAGTGAAATTTAAAATAAGATGATATATTCACAAGGCACTGTGTTGTTGATAAAGTAACATTGATGGCTGTTTACCTGCATGTTAATTTTACTAATGGGCTAATAGTTTAGTGTGGAAAACAATTTCTAAATGTTTTGTGAATGTTTAATGCCTATAAGATTTAAAAAAAAATTGTTTGACAGGCATTCTTGTTGTTGTTATTGTACGGGAATCATCTCATTTCATACTCAAAATAACTTTTCCTTTAGTGAAATGGCAATGCATTATGTGACTTAAATGTTAAATGTCACTCAGCAATTTATCAGCTTAGTTCTCAATATTTGTGCAGAGATAATTATTTTTGAGTAGTTCTTCGTGTTGGAATTTCCGAATTGAGCTTGCTGACCAAACAACACAGCATTTCAAAATAAGACCTTGAACAAAACCTAGATTCTGAAAACTGTCCATGTATGTGCATTTGTAAGTCTTGATGTGAATTTCCATGGCCTTATTGTTTAATCTTAGTAGATGTGCATCATTATTAACTTTTTATACAACAACTGTTCTTGTGCTGTGTGCAAACAATGCAAGAGGTGGAAATACTACACATGACAGGCACAGGCATCTTGATTCAACTCTTCAAGGGGTGTTTGTGAGGAAAGTAGCATAAAAGATGGAAGAACCCAGCTTTCTCATGAAATTTAAATTGTGTAAATTCATAAGCTAAAATTACTGCTGCTAGTTCGCCTGTCTTACCAGTATATTTTCTAAACTAGGGCAAGTAAACTAAAATCCATAATTTATAAACAATCTGTGGGAAAATTAGTGAATTATTTACAACACTTTTGAAAAATGTGTTTGCATCTTATACAAAAATTAGTTACTCTGTTAATCACAGTGGTGCCACAGATATGCTAGAAATTAGGACTTGCAAAGTGAATTTTGAAAAAAAAAAAGTCCTGTAACTCAATCTGTGATTGGAAAGTCGAACTGATCTTGAATGGTCTATTTAAACAAGTGCCAATTATTGAATAATTCTGTGATCTAAACAGAAAGTTATTGTATATGGAAAGATTTTTCCCCCTTAGAGTGCTTTAGTCCAGATGCCCTTTTAAATTGTTTTTAATTCTCTGTGGGCAGTAGATAACTAAACCTACGGAATGTCGTAATGGCAAGGAGGAAGCAATCACGTTGGCCACTCCAGTTCAGAGTCATGGAAAAGGCATCTGTTATATATGAATTGCAGACTATAAGGACTTTGACAGTTCATAGACCAGACCTAATTTATTAAACTAAGTTTCTAATATAAACAGTAATTTGTTTCAGGCACTGACATTGCAGGTCTGGATTATGTGAACCAAACATAAAGAACTGTATTTCCTTTTTGGAAAGTGTGTGCCTTTCGAGCACAGAAAGAAAATAATCTAATATGTCATCATCATAAATATGATGAACATAACCCACCTTCCTGAGCAGGGGCTGATTCACACTCTGCTTCTAAAATGTTCCCGAAGTTCTTTTTCAATTACCATTGCTTATGAACTTCATGACACACCTGTACATGATATTTCAAATGGATGACACATGGTGAGATTGCTTGAAAAGTTTCAATCTTTTGAACTCGTTTAAGTCTGAGATGTAGCTTAAGTTGTTTGTAAAAAAATCAACTGACTAGGAAAAATAGGATGAATCTGTTACTCTGTTGTGATATTTTATAATGTTTGGAACAGGAATTTTGATATTTTGTATTAAAATAGTTTGGACATGTACAAAAGGCTATTGAAAATCAAGCTTTAATATCAAGATTTTGGAAGGTATATTGCAGTCAGTGAGCTAGCATGTGGCCAGATTTGTAAGTGTATGTATTGCTTGTTGTTTGTGAAGCATTAGCATATATTCTCACATGTACCCAATATACATTAATAAACTATAGGCTGCCAATCACTATAGATAATAAGGAAGACAATAAAAGAATCTGAAAGTGCTTATTTTTTATTTTACCATTTGTTTTTGGTTTTAAAGAGCAGAACGTTGGAGTGATTATAGCTACAAGGAGGAGGCTCATTTTATCATGTGGCCAAAGCAAAAGGATGCTGTGGAGTCGATGGCAGGAACTTGTGTGATTGGTTAACTCAGTGAATAGTTCATCGACATCAACGGTGTGAAACATAGGACTGAATGAGTTTTTGTCATTTGTCCATGTGTAAGGAATAACAAAACTTTCCCTGAAGTTGCAAGCCAAATACATCAGATTTCTCCTTAAGACTCCTTGGTTAGCTATGAGGCCGTGTAGTGACAATTCCTTAAGAATGGGATTATCCTGATGGGCTTAAACAAATGAATGTGTCACTTTTCCCCAGGAAGGTTAGACTATGTTATTTAGGCAAAAATAAGATACATTTTACCAGAAAAAAAGAGGTGGATACACATAAGATAGGCAACCAACAGCATTTGCCAAAAGTAGGCCTAAAAATGCATTAAGTTATTATTAATACTGAGCAATAGCTGTTGAGTAAACAGGAAAGATCTATACAAAATTTGTTGCCCACATACTGTTGGAAAGGATTGCTTTAGTACTTTCCTATGTCACATTTTAATGATGTAAATAAAAATACTTCTGGCATATGTATATACTAAAGTAAAATCCAATAGAAGTACTGTTTGTAGATTGAAATATTTAGAACATTTTGGAAGTAACTGCTAGATAGTAAAAATAAGTTATTTTGTTTATATAATACAAATCGATAAATTATTGGCTGAACACAAAGAATTGATTATTTCATGTTTCAGAAAAACAATCTGAATGCTCTTCCTCCATAATCACTTACTTGTCAGAAGTAATGTTATTTTGGTGTGAGAAATGAGAGGAAGATGGAGATGGGGAAGAAGTACTGTGGGAGAGGAGGCAGTGAGAATTACAGAAGAACCAGTTGTTGGGCACAGTGAGTCATTCAGGATTCTTACATTGAGTGGTAGATATTTTTATTCCTTTTAATAATATAACTTTTTTTAAACAGAAAAAAATTATTAAATTATGACTCTTATAGGGTGGAGAACCCTTTTTCTATCAAGGGCCATTTGACTATAACATCATTTGCAGGCATACAAAGTTATAACTTAGAAGTGAACTTGCATTAATGTATTGACTTTTTTTTTTTAAAGATTTAATTTTTATTACAAAGTCAGATATACAGAGAGAGGAGGAGAGACAGAGAGGAAGATCTTCCGTCCGATGATTCACTCCCCAAGTGAGCCGCCAACAGGCCAGTGCGTGCCAATCCGAAGCCGGGAACCAGGAACCTCTTCCAGGTTTCCCATGCGGGTGCAGGTTCCCAATGCATTGGGCCGTCCTTGACTGCTTTCCCAGGCCACAAGCAGGGAGCTGGAAGTGGAGCTGCCGGGATTAGAACCGGCACCCACATGGGATCCCGGCACATTCAAGGGAAGGACTTTAGCTGCTAGGCCACGCCGCCGGGCCCCTAATGTATTGACTTTTAAGTCTTGCCTGCTGTAACTTGCTCAGGGCCAGAACAATTGATTTAGTGGACTTTGCAGGGCCCACAGGCCTGAAGTTCCGAAGTCTTGAATTAACTCAATATACAAAATAACGTTACAATACGAATTGTCTTTTTAGGATAGGGATTTTCCTGGTGGAGAAGGACAGTGACCTATTTAAAGGACTCTTTTGCTACCAAATCTTAACAAAAAATAATAGCTTCACAACATTTCCTTATCAACCAATAAAGGTTGAACTACAAAGGGCAGTCCTGATTTTAGGTGTTTCTCTTGATAGCATAAGTATTAAATACATATGATCTTGGAAATATTTTGAAAGATTTAGAAATAAAAAAATCAAACTTGCAATATCTAAAAGTTTGCTAATTCTTTTTTTTTATTAATTATTTTGCATTATATGACAGTTTCATAGGCTCTAGGAATTCCCCCACCCCTCCCCTCCCCTCCCCCCTGGTGGATTCCTCCACCTTGATGCAGTATTACAGTTTAAATTCAATCAAGATTCTTTCCTTGCAAACATATACCAAGCATAGAGTCCAGCATCTTATTGTCCAGATGGGTTGAACAGTTTCTTGGGGAGACCATTTCTGGTCTGAAGTTAGAGCTGGTAGAATATCATCACAGTCAATTAAGAGTCCCAATATAACATCAACAACAATTTGCAATATTATGGAATTGACATGTTTTTGCGTAACCAGTATGTTAAAAAATAAAATAAAATAAAATAAAAAATAAAAAAAAAGCAAGTCCTAACCACAACCTATGATTAGCTCATTGACATTTCAATTTTAGTTTATATACAGGACCTTATAGCCATTTTAAGGTATATAGTTTGCTAATTCTTTAAACAGAGAGAATATCATGGTGAATAACCCAACTGTTTTCCCCAAAGTTCCCAGAGAGCACACAGCCCTTCTTTCCGGTAGGGAGTGCTTGCTCACCTGCCTGTTTTGACTTACCTGCAAATGGTTCTGCTCAGGAAGTACAGCCAAAAGCTGGACAGTTGAGAAACATGCAAACAAGATCAAAGGAAAATCTAATTTTACTTTATAACTTTGTAAGGTTTTGAGATATGCATTGCATCTTTATACACACAATTGCTTGGTTATTAGTTATATATACAGGTTTTTAATCTATAGACAAATTTATTTGGTTACTTGAAAAACTTCAGCATAGTATCTATGCTTAGGACTTTTAGTCTGGGATTGGAATCAATCAAGAAATCATATTTAAGTTACTTCTCTTTGAGCCCCTCCCTGTATTCCAATATCCTCCTTCCCACTTCCCTGCCCCTCCCAAAACCAAAGTCAAACAAAATGATCACACCTGGAGTCATGGTTTTAAATTCTTGCCCTGTAATTCCCAACTCTTATTTTTTTTCATGCTTTTGTTAGAACATGTTTCTGATTCATTAACACATTAGTTTAGACAACTGTTCTCAGTTTCCCCAACTGTAGCAACAAAATCTGTATTTTGAAAGTGTAAATATCGTATTATTGATTGTTTTTGTTTTGTCTGGTTTACCTAGAATCACTCAAGAAAACTTAAAACTTATTTGATCAATTTATAAACAGAGAAGCAGAGTTTGATCTCTCATGTATTGGTTCATTCCTACACGCTCAGTATGCTTGAGCCAAAATACACAAGGCGCCGGTGTTCTCTCATGGAGGCAGCAGAGTCGAGGGCGTGAGACTTCCTTTCTTGTCTCCCAAGGTGTGTATTAGAGGAAAACCAGAATGGACAGTGCACTGGTACTGAAGCCCAGGTACTGTGCCATGGGATGTGAGAGGAACAAACAGCACTCAAGGATTGTATAAAACACCCTTCCCATCCAGAATCTCTAACATTTCAATGCAAAGATTGACTCTTAAGGCTAACTAGTACCATGGCTGTTCAATCTACAGAATAAGGTACATTAATCTTGAACATAACTTACAATTATAACTGCCTATTTCAAATGTAGGTATCCTGGGAAGAATAAATTGCAAGTAAAATATATGAATTTGAAAACTTTCTGTGCATGTGTTTGGCAGTGAATTTTGTTAACAAATAAAGGGAATCCTGAAACTTCACTATTGTATTCTTGTTTCAGAATTCTTTAATCTGAATCTCTGAGATTCAGCGTTATATCTGGTTTCAGTGTAAAACTTTAATAGAAATTTAAAACTCTTGACATTGGATATTGCTTTCTTCTTTTGGAGAAGTAAAGCAAAATTAGCTGATTTTTTTTTTTAGGATTATAAAAAATTCTTTTTTTTTCTGATTTGTGTGTTTTATTTTTTTTTTTCATTAATTACATTGTATTATGTGACACAGTTACATAGGTACTTGGGTTCTCCCCACCCCTCCACAAACCCTCCCATCATGGTGGATTCCTCCACCTTGTTGCATGAACACAACTCAAGTTCAGTTGAGATTCCCCCATTGCAAGCGTATACCAAACATAGAGTCCAGCATCTTATTGTCCAGTCAAGTTCAACGGCTTCTTAGGTATACCCTCTCTGGTCTGAAGACAGAGCCAGCAGAGTATCATCCCAGTCAATTGAAAGCTCCAACATACCATCAGCAAAAATCCACATCATTATGGAATTAATTGACATAGTAATGAGTAACCAACATGTTAAAAGTAAATGCGAGTTCCCAGCCACCTTTTGTGACCACCTCACCTACACTTCAATTTTAGTTTATACACAACATATAACATTCAAAACATAACATGTTATACATAACATCATATCATCTTAAATTAAGGCAAACATGTGGTATTTAACCTTTTGGGATTGGCTCATTTCCCTTAGCATTATGGTTTCCAGTTTGGCCCATTTGGCCACAAAGAACTGCATTTTGTTTTTTTTAATAGCTGAGTAGTATTCCATGGAGTAGATGAACCATAGCTTTCTTATCCAATCCTCTGTTGATGGGCATTTTGGCTGCTTCCATGTTTTTGCAATTACTGATTGTGCTGCTATGAGCATAGGAGTGCATGTTGGTTTCTCATAAAACAATTGTTCTGGATATATTCCTAGGAGTGCTATTGCTGGATCATACAGTATGTTGAATTTGAGTTGTTTGAATATTCTCCATACTGATTTCCATAGAGGCTGTACCAGCCTGCAGCCCCACCAGCAGTGGAGTAGGGATCCCTTTTCCCCGCAACCTCGCCAACAAGTGTTGTTGGTGCTTTTATTCATGTGGGCCAGACTTACTGGCGTTAGGTGGTACCTCATTGATGTTTTACTTTGGATTTCCCTTATTGCCAGGGAACTTGAGCATTTTTTCATATGTTTGTTTGCCATTTGGGTTTGTTCCTTTGTGAAGTGTTTGCCCATTTCCCGTGCCCATTTCTTGAGTGGCTTGTTTGTTTTGACATTTTGGTTGTTTTGTAGTTCTTTGTATATTCTGGAGATCAGCCCTCTATCACCTATGTCGTGTGCGAAGATCTCCCATTCTGTGGGTTGCCTTTTTACTTTCTTGATTGTTTCTCTAGCTGTACAGAAGCTTCTTAGTTTGATGAGGTCCCAATTGTTTATTTTGGTCTTGATTTCTACTGCTTTTGGAGTCTTTTTTAGGAAGTGAGGGCCTACCCCTAAGTGTTGCAGTGTGTTTCCAACATTTTCTTCCAACAGTTTGAAGGTTTCTGGATGTAGGTTTAGATCTGTTATCCATTTAGATCTGATCTTAGTGTATGGTGAGAGATGTGGATCTATTTTTTTGTTTCTGCAGGCTATCAACCAGTTGTCCCAACAGCATTTATTGAACAGATCTTCCCATTTGCCTGGATTGTCGTTTGTCTTTTTGTCAAAGATTATTTGGCTGTATCTGTGTGGGTTTCCTTCTGGTGTTTCTATTCTGCTCCATTGATCTTCCTCTGTATCTTTGTGCCAGTACCACGCTGTTTTGATAACCACTGCCCTATAGTATGTCCAGAGGTCCGGAACTGTGATTCCCGCTGCTAACTTCCTGTTCTTCAGGATGGTTCTAGCTATCCGTGGTTTTTTGTGCTTCCAGATGAACCTTTGGATCATTGTTTCCAGTTCCATGAAGAATGTTTTGGGCAATTTGATTGGGATTGCGTTGAATGTATATATTGCTTTTGGCAGTATAGACATTTTAATGATATTGATTTTACCTATCCAGGAGCATGGGATGTTACTCCATCTTTTGAGGTCTTGTTCAATTTCTCTTTTAAGTAGTTTGTAGTTTTCTTCAAATAAGTCTCCTACATTTTTGGTTAGATTTATTCCCAGATATTTCATACTTTTCTCTGTTATTTTGAATGGTATCTTGCTGGTTAAGTCTTTTTCCATCTTGGGGCTGTTCGCATACACTATGGCTGTTGATTTTTGTTCACTAATTTTGTACCCTGCCACTCTACCAAACTCTCGTACAAGTTCTAGCAGTCTCTGTATTGAGTCTCTTGGCTCTTCTACATAAAGAATCATATCATCTGCGTATAGTGAGAGTTTGACTTCTTCGTTTCCCATTTGGATTCCTCTGATTTCTTTTTCTTGTCTTATGGCCTCAGCAAGTACCTCTAGGACTATGTTGAATAGTAGTGGAGAAAGTGGACATCCCTGTCTTGTTCCAGATCTCGGTGGGAAGGGTTCCAGTTTTTCTCCATTCAGTATGATGCTGGCGTTGGGTTTTTCATATATGGCTTTAATTATGTTGTGGATTTTTCCATCTATGCCTTCCTTGGTTAGGGCTTTTAGTAGGAAGTGGTGTTGGATTTTGTCGAAAGCTTTTTCTGCATCTATTGATACTATCATGTGATTCTTGTTTTTCAGTTTTTGGATGTGGTGTATCACATTTATCGATTTCTGAATGTTGAACCATCCCTGCATTCCAGGGATGAATCCTACTTGATCTGGATGAATGATCTGTCTGATGTGTTTTTGAATTCTGTTGGCTAGGATTTTGTTGAGAATCTTAGCATCAATGTTCATCAAAGAGATAGGTCTGTAGTTTTCCTTCTCTGTTAGTTCTCTGTCTGGTTTTGGGATTAAGGTAATGTTGGCTTCATAGAATGAGTTTGGAAGAGTTGCCTCTTTTTCTATTGTTTTGAAAACAATTCTTTTCTAAGCCTTCAAAAGTTATAAGCTCTAGAAAATGATGCAGTTTCATTTGACATTTTAAATAAGCTTTATTTCTTAATTGTTAGAAATTGTTTTTGGATGAGGAAATGAAAAATAGAAATGCATCTGTAAGCCTGTATATATTTTTTTGTGAAACTAGGATTTATTGTTTTTTCCTCTTTATACTTTAGTTTAGATAACTGATACATTTCTGATTCATTCTCACAATAAATTGTTTTCCTTAAATATATTGTCCATCATTTTGAAATATGGCAATAGCTGTCTTTTTCTTACCAGTAACTATAGCTTATCTTCAAAGGTGGGATATAATGTGATATCCTACGTGTAACAGAGTTTGTAACCAGCAGTTGATCCTCCAGAATCTTCAGGGAGCAGAAAGCTATGTCATCAAGGTTTAACATGGTGGCTCTGATTTCCAAGTGCTGTGGAGAGATGTAAGGTGCTGGTATGAACTTCAGGGCCTCATTTGATCTTTTTAGTCAAAACCAGATGTGTGGAGTCCTTACTTCGGGTTTCCCAGGGAAGACCTGATAAAAGCAAAGAATCTTTTGTGTATTTTTTACTCATCTCTTATCTCTTCTTGCCTACCTTGTTGGTTTGGAATAATGACAAGCATATGTTGATTGATTTTTCACAAGAAATCATTCCCTTTCCCATGGTCATCCATCCTGAACTCTGGGAATGCTATGCTAGGGAATTCTCTGGGAGAATGTTGTTATGGAGATGAGAATATTTATGAATGATGAGCTTGATGACTTTACTTCTTTTTGTAAGATTGGGTGTAGGAAATAGACTGTGTTTCTAGTTTTTAATGCTATTTCCAAGACATGCAGCTAACAATATATTAAATGTATATTAAAGAAACCAGACTAGGAAACATACAAGACTTTCAGAAATGGAAAATGTATCACCCAAATATACATGAATTGCAACAAGTTCTTGCACCAATTGGACTTTTAATTTCATTTTCTGTGAAGTTTTTGGAGTATTTGTCATTTTTATAACAACATAAGTTTGTTTTAATTCTTAGTGTTTGTGTACTTGTATTTTCAAAGTGTCATTGAAATTCTTTGAGAGCAACCCAGATCATCCTTTTTTGGAAAGAAAAATGCCATATGAATATGAACTTGTGATAGCCATGACAATAAACAAGATTCTTCTCTAAGTCAATGGGATGTGGGTTCCCAGTAGCCTCTTGCTATTGCTGCAAAGCATAGGGGATCCTTCATTTTCCCTGATGAATAATACATAAGAAAAAGAGAAAATATTGGTGCTATGCAATAGATGGGATTCTAAACCCTTCTCTTTAATAATAAATATTCCTGGATCTGAGCCCACAGCACTCACATACAATCATGGTATGAAAGTTTCTGCACACTTATTAAACCAAGCATCCTCATGATCCCAGCATTTAATGCTTCCAGGACCCCTAAGGCTTGGGCTTACCAAATTCAAGTACTTCTCAAGGCTGAGATAGTTGAACTGAGTCAGGAGCATGTGTGCCCTTTCTCTATGGGTCTCTATAACAGCCTTTTAGGAATGCCAGTGGGAATGCAAGCCCTATGTTACAAGATATTCTAGTTTTCAGGAGAAACCACATGTTGGATTTTCATGCAAAAAAATGGTCTTTTTAATGTGAACTCTAACAATTTTTAAAATGTTGGCAGTTAAATACAATTTTCATAAAAAATAACGTATCAGTCAGATTGGAACAGTGAATACTTCAGATATAGATGTAGTCTGGCTGCTAGATGTGCTAAAAACAGTGGTAACTGCCATTATTCTAACAATCTATTTGTGCTCTGCCTAGAAAGAGAAGTACCATCATGTTCACTAAAGCAACTCAGGTGCTTACAAATATGTGGGTATTTTTTCTCCCTATACATAAAAGGAAGATATTTTAGATTTTTACTCTCAGCCACCACTTCTGGTTCATTCCCCAGATACTTGCAATGGTCTAGGTGGGGTGAGGTGAGTGGATACTGGGCGAAGCCAAGGCTTAGGGCTAAGAATTTAATCCAGGGCTCCTAGATGATGGCAG
Organism: Ochotona princeps; assembly: GCF_030435755.1. NCBI lineage: Eukaryota > Metazoa > Chordata > Mammalia > Lagomorpha > Ochotonidae > Ochotona > Ochotona princeps. The sequence goes on from NC_080836.1 coordinate 73,797,745, forward strand.
AGGCCCAGCTGCTTCAGCCATTATTCCTATTTCTCAGGGTTATGCAGGTGATCTAGTGGCCCATTAATCATTATGCCAAATACTTGGTCTCCGATTTTTACTACTCAAAATAGCAGTACCAGTTTTTTTCTTCATATTCTAGTAAATATACATATTTTATTACTACATTCTAGTATAATTTTTATATTTTAGAATTTCAATGTTAGAATGATACCATTAGTTTTTTTTTTAAAGATTTATTTATTTTTATTACAAAGTCAGATATACAGAGAGGAGGAGAAACAGAGAGGAAGATCTTCCGTCCCATGATTCACTCCCCAAGTGAGCGCAACAGTCCCATGCTGCGCCAATCCGATGCCGGGAACCAGGAACCTCTTCCAGGTCTCCCACGTGGGTGCAAGGTCACAAAGCTTTGGGCCTTCCTTGACTACTTTCCCAGGCCACAAGCAGGGAGCTGGATGGGAAGTGGAGCTGCCGCGATTAGAACCGGCGCCCATATAGGATCCGGGCGCAAAAAAGGTGAGGACTTTAGCCACTAGGCCACAGCGCCGCCGGGCCCAATACCATTAGTTTTTATATTAAAGTGTAAAATAGGAATAATTTTTAATGTTTATTTTCACTGGGGAGAGAAAAAGAGGGACACAAACATGGACATGGGTAGATAAAGATCCTCCAATCATTATTCATTCCCCAAGTATCTAACAAAGCTGGACTGGGTCAAGCTGAACCCAGGATTAAGAACCTTCCAGGGTTCTTGTGTTGCATGGCAGCAGCCCAAGCACTTGAGTCATTGAATGGTGGGCTTCTAGGATAAATTAACAGAAAACTAGATGGAATTGAGTAGCTTGGACTTGATTTGGATTTCCAATGTGGAATGTGGGCATCCCACGCCTCAGTATAACCCCAGTGTGCAACAACACACACCTCAACATGAATCATTGTTTTAAAGCACACCTAGAACTATCTTTTTTTTTTTTTTAACACAATCTAGAAAGTGTTATTCTGGACTGTCATAGCTTTCTTAAGGAGCAAATTTATGAGAAGGAAACAAAATCTTAACAGCATTTTATAGATATTTTTAAAGATTTCCTAAATAAGTAGAATGAATGTGATCATCTTAAAATAATGTAAACAACAGTGTTCTGGTTTTTGCTAATACAATGAACTCAGTGACCTCAAAGTTAAAATGGGGAAGTTAACATCAATAAAATATTTACAGTATCAATATAGGTGTTTCATTATTAATGAAAGCACTGACATTTTGTTCTGTATTAGTCACTGCAATGCTAAGATGTGACTGGTTTGAAAAGGACATAGAATATACAAATAGGGTTTAATAGGACACTAGCAATGTGTTATTTTTCCTTATTCATCTTTTGCTTCTTGTGATCTATAGACAAAGATATTCACTGTTAAAACAAATTAACAAGTTTTCACCTAAGTGAATATTCAATCCAAGACCAAAAGTCTGGTTAACTTTCTTATATTTGCTTGACTTTTTTTTGTGAATTCTGTTTTCTTTTTCTCTGCTTCCTAATCGAAATACATCTAAAATGTATTTTTATATGGATATGATTTCAATTTCTAGCAGTCTATTTTGTCTTGTAATTCACACAAAACTAAATATGTCTTTTTTTCAGAACTTTCTCTTTTGGTTGGGAGAACAATAATGAGATGAATATACAAAGGATACGACTATAGAGAAAATATTCGTTGGGGGAGAGAGAAGCTTCATTTGTGGATTAAAACAGGCGAAGTCTCATAGCAGAGACATTGCAGACATTCTGACTGCTGCCCGGGTTCCGGGCTGCAATGCTCTGTAATATACTGTTGTCTTTGCTTACTGACTGCATGCAGTCCTTGCCATATTGTAGGGCTGTGTGGCAGCAATTCCTAGAGAGGAGAGGGTTTCTTTCTTTTTAATAGTCTAATGGTTGTGAATACTCCATTTTGCTTTTATAAAGATAATTAAAGTGTGCATGAACTTATACATCTGCAATATATTTATTAATTTAGTTAACAAACAAAACCAGCATTTACATTTGAAATAGAAAACCTGGGGGTCAAGATAAATGGATTTATGCAATTACTGCTGATTTTTTTTACCATCCTGAAAAACTCAAAGAATTGAGGATGTTTAGCACAAAAAGTGACACTGGACAGAAACTAGGAAACTTCCAAGAAAATGTAGCCTATCAATATGCGAAAATTATAGTTAATCTAATATATTTAAATAGACATAAACTAAATGTCAGGCTGCAGTATTTATTATGAGATATTTTATAGATGCAAGTGAAACATAACTGCAGCTTGTTTGGCTTCAATATCACAATAGATCAACAGGTAATTGATGGACTTTAAAAAGTTTACAGTGATATTATGAGAACTTCAAAAAAAATCTTTAGTTTTTAAGAATTCATTTAATTCTCAAGGTCACAGAAAATGCATGGCAGTTACAACACAGTTACCATGTTAATGTAATATTAGTCAAAGAGAACAGGATCAGTGTAGTGTATAGATACAATTTTAAGAATATAATGATATTTTGTATAACAGTTTTAATGAGCTTCTTCATTTGACCTAAAAACTCAATGACATTGATAATTTACCATTGCTGTGCAGGAAGAAAGTCCTAGACCAAGTGTCGCTCACAGAGAGTTTATTCCTGGTAGGGGCAAATCTATTTCAGTTTTGACACACATAAAGCATGAAGTCTATATAACAGACACTTAAACTACTGCATATTGATAATAGTACTCTCAGTAAACACATAGGTGCTTATCTTACAAAAAGCAGTGAAGAATGGAGCTACTTTAACAAATAAAATCAAAGATCATCTTCTCAAATAATAGCAAAATACTCTACAGAAAAATAGCCCACTTTATGAATTTAGAAATTACTAGATATGTATATTCAACCTCTTACTGAGCTGATTCCTCAGTACTTTTATTCACTATAACAAGAACAAAGATGAATTGCTTGCCTCTGCCAAATGTTTGATATGTGATCTTGGAAACATAATAGGGGAAGGAGAGAATTGTTAAGAGAAATATCCCGAGTGTGGCAGGTTAAACTGTGGTTCTCATAATTTACCCAGTTCTGTCTCCAAGCAAGTCAGAACAGAGGGAGGTCACACATTTCACTTGTGGACTAGAAAGCAGTTGACAGAAAATACAACTCCTCTTTCCTGGTTGGCATGGAGGCTTCTGCTTGAAGAGCTCTGATGGTCTAAAGCTTTTGGGTTTGTTTTGCCAGATTTAGAAGTTACTGAATTGATTTAAAGTGAGGTATTGAATATATCCATCTTGGAGGTTTCTTTCAGTTCTGAAACTTGTTAACCCTTTCCATTAAATGGCTTTCAATTATATCCTGGCACTAGTTCTTTCTACTGATTCCTGAAGTAAATAAATGCCAGGCAGTCATGGTAGGCACTGCTTTGTCTTCCCTATTTGTCCCTTTGCAGTTCTTCATTCTTTGTCCTGCAAAACTGTCTTAATCTCATTTGCTTTTTGTGTGTTCTAATTACTTAAACTTATACATTTCTTTAACATTTGGTTGCTTGTATTTCCAGGAGCAGATATCTCATAGAAGATGTATTTTCTTTAAGTGAATTTTGTAACAGAATTGAATGTATACATTTAGACTTGGCTTTCATTCCGTGTGGTATTCTGTGTGTGTCCTGTGCAAATCTGGGATATAGTGTGGCAGAGAAATCTTTCTGAATGTGAATTATATCAATGGAACTGAACTGTGTTTCCCAAGGTGAGTTTTAGGTTCATTTATTCCATTTATTTGCAATTTGATTCTTAACTTCTTCAAACTCTGACTTCTTTTTCATGGTAATGGGAATATTTATCCCTTTTTTGCCTAAATCATAGCACTGCTCTGAGGTTAAAGTGTGATACTGTCTAGAAAGTTTTCTGATAAATTTTTTGTGCCAAAGGCTCCACATATTTTTTTACTTTCACTTTGGAAAAATCAACTAGGGCTTGTTGTGGTGGCTCAATGGCTAATGCTTCCATTGCAAGTGCTGGAATCCAGTTGGGCACTGGTTTGCATCCCAACCAGCTCCATGCTTATAACCTGGGAAAGCAACATAGGATGACCCAAAACCCACCCATGTGCAAGAGCTGGAAGAAGTTCCTAGCTCTGGATCCTGGCTTCAGATCTGCTCAGCTGCGACTATTGTGGGGACCTAGGGAGTGAATCAGCAGATAGAAGATCTTTCTTTCCCTTTTTTTCTTTGTAAATCTGATCTGTCTTTCCAATAAAAGTCAACAAATAATTTTTTTTAAGATAAGCTAACAGACTAAAGGGATACTGTCTTTGAGAATATGAACAAACATAATTTGAACCTAATAATCTGTGATTGCTTGTGTGTTCTTTGTCTATCAAGAGTTGGGTCTGATTAACCTGAACATCTAAGCTGTTATAAACCAGGCTTAATTAGATCTAAGGATAAGGTGATGGAGCCCCTACCACATGGAAAGGATAAGAAATTTCATCCAAGCAGGAATGTGAGAAGGTAAAAGAAAGGTGAGGCAGGAGGAGAGAATCACATGGTGGGTCTTTTCCCCCAGGTCTGTAAGGCTAACGATCCTCCCACCCTCTTCCCTGAAGGCTAATCTTGAGACAGCATAGAAAAGTACATCATTCTGACATCCTTTCTCTTGTTATGAAAAAGAAGAAGGGATAAAAACCAAAATGGAAGTGCCTCATTATCCATAAAATATTTTTGGAAAGAAGACATCTGAATAGGAAGAGAAAGACTTGATCAAAGAGCACATCTCTTTATTTCACTTTCATTTAGCAGAGTGGAGGCTAGTCAAGGAGATAAATATGACCATAGAATAGTAAAAAAAATACGAGAAAACGTGTTTTCTACATACAATTCATTCATGTTTGGATCACTTCTTGAAGAGTTGTCAGATTTTAAATAAGTAGATATCTAGTCTTTATTATGAAGTAGGTAGAATTCTAACTGCAAAATAGATGTAGCTCACCACTCCCCATAATCCCTGCAGGAACTAGGATTGGGACTCCATTTCAGGTGTGACAGGAAGGTCTAGAGGAAACAGTGTGATTGTAGTAGAAGAGCCAGCAATCCAATTCGTGACGTCTCACCTTGGAATGCATGTTTCCTACTCCTACATCGTGTGTGCTTTGACTCTGTTAGATCTCTCTAAGCTTCTACATGCTTTTATACTTTTTAAAGAAAGGATTTTTGAAAGTAATTTTGTAGTTGCAATGCAGAATAGTGACAAGGAGAGGAGGAGGGAGGTAGAAAGGGAGCACAGAAAAAACAGAGGAGGGGACAAGGGGAAAGAGAGATTGAAAGAGATCACACACACAAGATAGATCAGAGAGAGAGAAAGAGAGAGAGAGATCTCATCCACTTATTCACATCTCAAAAACCCAGTAGCTGGCTCAGCTAGAACCAGAACCAGGTTCTGCAATCTAGTCTTCCACCTAGGAAGTAAGAACTCAGATTACTTGAATATTCAAGTTACTATTTCCTTCCTGGCCCACATTTGCAGAAAAATGGAAAATGGAGTGACATTACAACCCAGGTACTCTGATATGAGCATCCCTGTTAATGTCATAACTACTACTCAGCTGCCCACCCCAAGCATTTAACATTTGAAGTTCAGATATATTAATATTAGTATTGGGCAACTTTGATTTGCACAACTGGAATTATTTATGTTATGGTCTGCAGCTCAGTGTTGTGTTTGAGGAACTCAGAGAACATACGGTGTTAGCTCTGAAAAACCAATAATTAATAGGTAGTTGTCATAAAATTCATCTTTTAAGACATTTATTGCATCCTAGTGAAATGTACATAGAGTACCTATGTGGGTATAAAGTAGTTGTAAGATTTTATGTGGGGATTTTACCAAGATTTTGTTTGGACTTTCATTGCTTACCTAGAAGCTCTCCTGAGACGCATGAAATACATTTTCTTATATTCTATAAGTTAACCTGAATTGGCAACAGATGCTACTTCTCAGAGGTAGGATACTTCCTTGTGAGAAAAAAGAATTTCAAATTTGATATATTACTCTGTGATACTTTCACACATAAGAAGCCAAGACAAATTGTTAATGCAATTATTTATCATACTATATGAAAAATAGTATATATTGTAAAATAGATTTTTAAGGTTTGATCTAGCAAACTAATGCTTCTCTGCTTAGCGGGAGAAAAGCAAGATTTCCCTTATACATGTGAAATTCTATAGCAAAATGGGGTGACCACATTTTGCAAAAATATGTCTAAAAAATTTGAAGAGTTAATAGGCTCCAAGAAATGAGTACTTGGTGCAGTGGATAAGAAAACATTTGGTATAAGAATGCCCACATGTCCTATTGGACTGCCTAAGTTTGAGAACCAGCTCCATTTTCTACTCCAGCCTTCAGCTAATGTGTACCCTGGGAAGCAGCAGGTGATAGTTCAAGTAGTTGTATTCCTATCACTCATGTGAAAGGCCCAAACATAGCTTTAACATTCTGGTTTTGGCTTCATCCAGATCGGCTGTTATGGGCATTTGGGAAGTGAACCAACAGGAGGGAAAGTTCTTTTTGGTTATCTGCATTGTAAATACATGGAAAAGAATTAAAAAGATAAGTAAAAGGAAGCACTAATAATGGAATTCTCCAAGGTTAGTTTATACTGTTCATGTATGTTGAACTAAGTATTTCATATGAAGTGTAAAAATGCAAATATTTTAGAGTATATGAACAGTCAAAAATTGTTATAGTTTTCATGAGAATTGAATCTCAATATTTGCTGATGGAGAAATGCAGTGCTACAGGCTCTATATCTTTTGCTGAATAAATGTTGCTCAGTGTTTTGCATTAAGCTTTGTGGATGAATGTTCAGCACAACTACTGGGGTGGTCAAATCTTGAAGAAACATTGCTTTTCTATAAAAGTGATACCCTATGCACAGCCCATTCATAGCAATACAACTGTGACAAAGCAGATCAATGCTTAAAATAACTTACAAATTACATTTATATGTGTAACTGTATTTCCATGCATAATAAAGAATATCATACCATATATAGCAATAACTAAATTTTTATGCATGAAGGCAAATTGATATGAGATCTGTTATTCATTCTTTTTCTGTTGAACAGTATTGTCTTATTTTTCATTTCCCTTTTTCAAGCTCCTGTTAATTCAAAAGCATTCGGTTGGCTGCTAATCCCTAATAATAGTAATTATAATTTAGGCTAACCATAGGTAGACAAGCTTGAGAGTGTATTTTTCTGTCTTAACCTGTATTTTTGAGTGTTGAAATAAAGGTTCAATAGCCACTTTGAATTAACTTCAAGTGAAAAATACAGTCTGATATTTAATCTTGTTAGTTGCATTGTTGTAATAGAAAGATTCCAAGATCCTAGGAAGAGAACATTTTCGTAAAAAGAAATTGTGTGTAGTTGGCCCTATGGTTAAATAAGCCTAAACTCTTAGCCAGATGACGCAGTGGACAGATACACACCACACCTGAACAAGCACTGCAGGACAACATAACTGCAGCTCTTGGCATCCTTTTTCAAAGAGGACACACCCAAGGATCTACCAACTCCTTCATGAAAGCAGCCACTTCCTGGCAGGGTCTTACACATTTAGTGTTTGTGTGCATATCATTTGTGGGGATAAATGTTAAATTTGCTTTTTTAAAGATAATTCACTTTCCCTCCTTTTGTTAGAAATTAGAGGGTATAGTATTTCATTATAGTGAAAATTTAAAGTACACTGTCCACAATTTTGGCACTGCACCAGATTTCAGCGATTTTTGAAAAGGACAAGGTGCCAGCCTTGCCTTCAATAGGTTTATATCAGCAGGTAACCCATAACATTAAGCACATCAGATGTTTCCAGAGACATCTGGTTTGTCTGGAGCATGCCTGTGGCATAAGAACTCAGTGGTTTTGTAAAACCATACCCTTGTCGGATCTTGTGTTTTGCGGAAGCTGTGGTGTGGAACTCTTTTTAAGAGTATGGCCCAGGATGAGTTTAGGGAGAGACTTGGGATGTGATAGGATGACTGAGGGACATTTTGAGGATTGAGAATCATTTGAGTCCAATGGAAGAGATTAGAGGAATCTGATCTCTTAAAAGACCCATCATGACTAGTTCAGGGGAGTCAGTATTAGTTGGAAGAAATGAGCAAACATGATGGGGGAATAACATGCAATAGTCCTAAAAAGATAACGAGGTGATGTTGGGTTCCAGATTGAAGACTTTAGTGTATAATAAGCAGCTATTGTAAACTTTTGAAAAGAGTCACAAAATAAAAACACTTTAAGGAGGTTGTTATAGCAATGCTTAGGACAAATTGAAATAAGAGACTTGCAGGCAGGGTGGTCTGAGCAAAGGATTATGGCTGTATCTGAGATGAACATTCCTACAGCTTGAGCTTGTGGAGGCACAGTGAAAAGAAAAAAAAAGATAAAAAACTGGGAATGCTAAATGTTTTAGATGATCTAGGGTCTTAAGTTCTTTAAATGACTCCTTAATGCCCATAATCTGGGTAATATTATTGCCTGTTATATATGAAGTCAATATTTGAAGTTTCCTTAGAGCCCATGTTCACAGGTCCCTGTAGCAGTTGTGTCTCCTGCTCCTCATTAGAGCTGATCCCCAAAGTCATTTTTGTGAATAAATAAGTCATTCATTGCACAGCTTGTGCTGCATATTGGCTCTATGTTTTGGAAACTTCATACATTAAAGTTTCAACCACTTAAAGAGCTAATTAACCGTTATTATAAATTACTCACTATTTTCTACTTTATTCCTGTCTTCTTTGCGATGGAAACTGTGGCCTGGAGCTCATTCCTGTGGCATGACCAAAAAAAAAAAAATGAATGTATATAGGAATGTGCCTGTTGATGGTGAGAGGTGAACAAGCCTGATGCTCTGAAGGGAGGGAGAGGACGAGAACATAGAGGGTCCAGGCTTCCCTCTTATCTGGAGGCTTTTCTCACTTTCCGATGGGTATGTGAGCAGTCAGCTGTCTGGGAGGTAACGATGAGTATTGTTGTTTTTATCCCTCTGTCCATTTTTTCTGCTCTTTCCTTCTGTCCTTTCTATCTTAACCATTTTTTTCTTTCTGCCTTTCCTTTTGTCAGTTTTGCTCTCTGTTTCTCTTCCCACTTTCCTGCTCCCCTCCCTGCTTGCTTTAGCCTACAATTGGGGAGTGGCCACCTCATCCATTGAAAGAAATATACCTATGGGCTTAGGACACCAACTCAGTTTAATTTACTTCAGGAAGCAGCATCAAAAATACTGTACACACTACTACTGCAGAATTATAAGGGCACTAGAAAGAGTCTAAATGCAAAGTTAGTAAGGCTTTATTTCTTTACCATTTGTATCTGAGTAGGTAACATGAAGCTTGCCTTGCTCATCTCCTAAGGTTTGTGCTGTTTTTCTATGAAGCTTGTTGCTTGAAAGATCAACAAAGAAACCTCACATTAGTTGGGTTATACATATTTTTCCTACATAAGCACCTTAATTCATGGGTTGTCTAAATATATTTAACAGTGACTACACATTTGTTAGATGACTTGCTTTTACAAAGATTTTATTCTGTGTATAAGATAATCACATTGGTTTTTCTAAGCTTAATTTTCAAACACAGCACAACACACTATTTCTTTGTGGTTCCTTTCAACAGTGTACAATAGATAGCATTCAACTTCTGCCTTACTGAAGTTGTCTTACTGATGTTTTATCCTTTGGATATGTCTGTTCAGTTCAAGGACCACCAATTCACAATTTAAATATATTAGAAGATGTAGATTAATGTTGATATAAGCTCATGTATTTTTCAAATGAAGGAATTTTGTTTTGTATCTGTATAAATAAACTCAATTTGGTAAAATGTAAGGACTATAGTAGCAGGGGCTCATAAAAATAAGCAAATTAGCCAAACAAATGTGTCTAATTATCTTTGATTCATCAATATTTATGTCATACAAGTGGGTGTAATGGAAACATTTATAGATTCAGATTACACATGCCCTACTCTTCTGTAATAAGAGGAGGGAAAAATTTGGAACGGAACTATCTCATTTATCCAGGTTTTCATAAGAACCTAGTCTCTAACCAGAGGTCCCAAAATTTGATTTATGGGATACCTAAACTTGTATGTTAATTAATATACAGAACAAACTCTGTTTTCTTTAACATACCAAGAGTTGTAGAAAAATTTTCAGAACTAATTGGGTGAATTGATTAAACATTTATTCTTTGAAAGATGTATTGTGACTTTTGGCAAAAAGAAGTAACTCAAAATTTAGTTTTCTTCATCCTGTCAGTTATTTTCTGTGTAACTGAATATGTGATTTCATTTTTCAGTGATTTATTTTCTCACTTTCAAGATACAAAATGATAAACATGTTGTCAGAGAAAAAATCTCATGTTCTCATATATAACTATGGTTCAGTAATGGTAAGGGACATTTGTTTATATATAGGCAAGTTTCTCCAGGGTCAGGTGGTGGTGGGGAGTTGTAATACTCAATACTTAATAATGAACTCATAATTTTCTTCAAAATAGTTGTTTCACACAGAATATAGAATTAATACTTTTGAAAAAAGAAAACTTTTCTTGAATTTGTTTGCATTCAATACCAGCCAGTTTTAAAACATGTTGCTTCTCAAATGCAAGCATTGATACATTCACTCATGCTGCTGTACTTCTAGATGTCTTTGATACCACATCCCTACCCAGAAAGCAGATTTTTGAATGCCCCATTATAAAGAATTACCATTTTTAACAGCTCTGACTTAAATTATCATGACAGGTACTGTAGTGCAAAGCTGTTAATCTTTTCCTAAAAGCTTAATGTTACTATTTAGCTGTTTACTAATAAATTAAAGAAAATGTGTCTTGTCATTTTAACTCAGACAAAGATGGATGCACTTTTAGTGTCTGGAGATGGATGTTCTACGTGAAAAGAATGTGTCAGGAAAGTATGCATGTTGAGGCCAGCATTTGACCATCATGGATAAACCATGGGCATTCCATTTGTAGCTTCTGTTTTACTTGTGACCTAGCTCCCTGTTAATGTTGCTGGGAAAGCAGTGGAAATTGACCCAAGTTCCACAGCCCCTGCACCTAGATAGGAATTATTGATGAAGCTCATGGCTTCAAGCTGACCCAGATATGGTCTATGTGGTCATTTGTGCAATGATTCAATAGAAGATTTTTTGCTATAACCCATGCAACACCTGTAATTCTGTCTTTAACAAATGTTTACGTGTGTTTGTATGCATACATATGTATACATATATGTATACACACACAGAGGCATAAGTACTATACCCAAAGGAATCAAAATTAGAAGAAACAGAAATGAAAACACTTTGCAATCTATGAAGAAAGACAAATGTTATTCTTCCTCTCTTTGTATTCACTTTTTGTAGTATTTTCCTCTTTGATGTTTTTATAGGGCAACTAAAATAGAATAATTGTTCAAACTTTTGCATTTTTGATTCTACTGGTTATGTCCATTGCCTCTGGATGTTTGTTTGAAATTTTGATAAGGTTCTATCCTTACATTCAGAAAACTTTATTTTATATTAAAATATTCTTCTTAGTGCTGATAATTTGGTATTGCAGAAGTACTAGAAAATAAGATAACATATACATCCAGGCTAGTGATTTTACTTTATTTCTCTATTTTTTCTTAAGTGCTTTGTAGTGATAGATGGTGACAATATTTAAATAACATCTGAATAAATTAAGCAAAGAATAGGCAGTTTTGTAGGCTTGTTATAAAACATCACAGATGGTTTCCATTTGTAGGAGTACCTCAGATCTTAATTCATAAAAAATTACTTTTTATTGTGGATGATGACTTGACTAAAGGTATGTTTTTTATATTACTATAGTTTTATGCAGTTTTGCTTTGGTTTTAGTACTTAAGCTAATTCTAACCCAGTGCACACATACAAAATAAATTTCAAAAGCCAAAACTTGTTCAGAAGCTCAAATATAGTTCTCTAAAAAGGAGTGACTCAGTATTGTAGAATTACAGGCTGATAAAGTTTTGGCTTGAGAGTTACATAGTAAGTTGGTGCCTTCCCAAGTTATTAAGTTTTTAGAGTTATTTTATGTGTTTATTGGGTTTCATGAAATGTTAATGTAAGTTATGAACTATTCAAAACCTCTAGGAATTGCAGCATTTCTCTCTCATGTTCAAAATTGAAAGGATTTGAAAGTAAACATGTTAAGCAGAATTAATAATAACAGAAACGAACCATTTTCATTATTCCAAGGCTTGTGGTCATCATTGTTGATAGTAATTTGTTGACAATGTTAGATAATCGACAAAACTTAATTATAGAACCATTACATGGAAACTTTAAAAAAGCAGAACTATGAAAATTAAGTTAAGTAATTAAGCTGTATTGATTTTGAAGAATAATTGATTAATTGAAGTTATCAGTCATAAAGACATTAACATTTCAGAGGTTTTGAAATAAATTTTAAAATATCTTGTTTTCAACTTCTAGAAACATTAATCCGGTTCAAATTGATTAGTATGAGAGCTTGCCCTTCTTGGTTTTGATCACAGACTTTGCAGGCAGGATGAAGATCCCAAAGAATTCATTCCCTAAATCAATGAAATGGTTCTTTACTCCCTCCTTTAGAAATATGTCATCTGATTTAAGTATGGGAGGCAAAGAGAGAAAGTTAAAAAGAGGAGGGCAAAGGTTACTGCACTACAAAAATGCTGCATGGGAGGATGGGAGCTGCTAGGAATGAGTGGTGGTGCTCAGGAAACTGCAGCTTTAATATGATCTCAGGAGCTAGCAATATTATGTTAAGCCAAGGAACTAATTTTTTAACACCATGGGAAAGTATTTTAAGATAAAGTCCTTTGATTCCCTCCCCCTGTATCTCCTTTTGTGATTCCTACTGACAGTATCCCAAGTCTCCTTAATCAAGACTGGGAAATTAGGGGCCCAGCCAGTGGTCTAGCAGCTAAGGTCCTTGACTTGAACATGCAGGGATCCCATATGCATGTTGGTTCTAATTTCGGCAGCTCTGCTTCCCATCCAGCTCCCTGCTTGTGTCCTGGGAAAGCAGTGAAGGATGGCCCAAGGCCTTGGGATCCTGCACCCGTGTGGGAGACCTGAAGGAAGTTCCTGGATCCTGGCTTTGGATCAGTGCAGCTCTGGCTGTTGCGGTCACTTGGGAAGTGAATCATTGGTTGGAAGATCTTCCTGTCTCTCCTCCTCTCTGTATATATCTGACTTTGTAGTTAAAAAAAGATTAAATCTTCTAAGAAAAGACTGGGAAGTTCACAGATTTTCTGATGTCTTGCCTTTTAACCCATCAATACTGCCAAATTTTGGCCAAAACCTGAAATACCACTTTCTGCTTCCCAGGCACACTAGTTGGAAGCTGGGTCAGAAGCAAAGTGTAGCTGGGCTGGAACTGTTACACAGATGTGGCTGTGAGTGAGTGGAGACTTCTGTGCCATAACACTCAAGAGCTTTTAACAGGTTTTGTGTGCATATGTGTGTGCCTCTTTATACATTTGGTTAAACGTGACCCCATGTTATCTGTGAGCACCTTATACCTTAAAGGGTACCTAATTAATGCATAAAGATTAGGAGGACCATTTTTTCTTACATGGTGTTAGTTATTAATTCTAATAAACTATTTGCTTCAATATCTGCAGTATAGATGAACAGATCGACACTTGATGTTTGACTCACTCTTTCGACCTTTACGCACAATACCTTTCACAGGTTCTGTGAGTGCAAATCAAGCATGGAAAATTGTTTGCAATGGATCCTGAAGATGAGTTTAATCTTACTCAGCATAATAGCTGTTTTTAATGCAGCATGGTATAATCTAAATGTGTACTTATAAACCCATTCAATTTAAAGATGGATTAGTCGCTGAACTGCTCAAGTTAATAAAAACACAATTAAGGGTAACTTGATCTCTTTTTTTCATCAAGCTTTCTAAATATGGGTTTATGAATCAGAAAAGAAGATGGACTTGAAATCCATTATTTTATTCTTCAGCTTATTCTTTTCCTCTCTCTGTGTGTGTGTGTTTGTGTGTGTTCCTATAAACACTTAGGTTCTGGAACACTTTTGGCACATTTTTCATTTGTATTCTTTATCCCAGTTTCTTCTTCATTTTAAGTACCGGTAAAGACTACATTGGTAGTATTTCTCTGTGGTCTTTGCAGCAATTTCAAGCTTTGAATCAAGAACATACTTGTCAATGAGTTAGCGAAGTTAGCAAGGCTAAGTTACTGTCTCTCTTTTAAATATCTGATTGAGACGTACTATATCCTTATGGATATTTTGTCTCTACTTTTGCTATCTTTTTATCTGCATCGAACATACGACTTGACTATATGAATCGACTATGCAATCATTTATGAAACACTGAATCTTCAATATGAGAGGCACTGCTTATCCTGTGCAATGAACGAAAGATATGTTTGGGACAGTGCAAAGAGGCAGGTTGGGGGATGAGGAAGTAATACATTTCCTTGAAGACATTTGTGTTGGATAAGACTAAAGGATAACAGGACATATGGTAGAAGCACTTTTAGGGAATGCCAAGATGTCAGCAGCCTGGAGAAGCTGACTAAGTGTAGGCCTAATTAAACAGACAAAGGTGATGTGATTATGTCAACTATTGTGTATATCTCGATTTTCACGTGCTTTTGCATATGGAGACTGCAGTAGAGATGCAGCTATTTGGTTACCCATTCTTTCTTTGCTCCCTGGCAGCAGAACCCTAAAATTTGGCCGTTTGAACTGAATGTCAGTATCTCTTATCTTACTGCTTCAGATGTGATCATGTATTTTCATCAATGAGATATAAGTCTCCTAACGAGCTTTCTGTGGAGACAGAGTTGTCACAGCTGGAAGTGCCCAATGTTTTGCTACTTCTTCTTTATTTTGCTAATAAAATGAATGTGATAGTTAGTGCTTAAGAAGCTAGAGTGGATCATGAAGCATTCAAGCAATATAATCCATAAACTAGAAAGCACATGCAGAAAGCACAAAAGTTTGAGTTTTTGATGGAGCTGCCTCACCAAATCTTGGTTGCTAATTTCAAAACTTGAAATAAACAAGAAATGCACATTTATAAGTTCCAATTGTTTTAGGATTCTTTTATTTATTTATTTATTTTTAATTATTTATTATTTAACTTCAGTAATTACATTGTATTATGTGACACAGTTACATAGATACTTGGGTTCTCCCCACCCCTCCCCAAACCCTCCCACCATGGTGGATTCCTCCACCTTACTGCATAACCACAGCTCAAGTTCAGTTGAGATTTCCCCATTGCAAGCGTATACCAAACATAGAGTCCAGCATCTTATTGTCCCGTCAAGTTCAACGGTTTCTTAGGTATACCCTCTCTGGTCTGATGACAGAGCCAGCAGAGTATCATCCCAGTCAATTGAAAGCTCCAACATACCATCAGCAAAAATTTACATCATTATGGAATTAATTGACATAGTAATGAGTAACCAATATGTTAAAAGTAAATGCGGGTTCCCAGCCACCTTCTGTGACCACCTCACCTATACTTCAATTTTAGTTTATACACAACATATAACATTCAAAACATAACATGTTATACATAACATCATATCATCTTAAAAATAAGATCTATTTAAAATATTTTTTAATGCACTTTGGGACATAGAAAAATGAAACAGATATGCAACATTCTCTTAAGGCATTAAACATGTTTTAACTTCTTGGCAGTTAAAACAAGCAAAGCAGGGATGTTTTCAACCCCAAGATCATTGACTTTGTAGAAAAGGCGTTAACTTCTTATTTTTCCAACTTAAGCAATATCATGTAAGGAAGGACTCTGCATGTAGTATGGGATAGATTTCAGCTGGAGTCCTTCACCAGAAGTGGGAAATGGACAAGCCATCTTCCTTTATGTGGATAGGAAGCCACACACTGTCTGGCTGATTGTGAATATTAAATGATTAAATGAGGAAACATAAGAAGTAACATATCTTCTCATTTTCCTCTTTACTTTCTCAAAGAACAAGAAGTTGGAAAATTGTGAAATAAGCCAGGCTGATTCAGATCATTATAAGACAATTTGCTTTAGTATTACAATTGAGATCTTCCTTGCTCTTAGTGTTGCACTTATTGTCAAAAGTAAGTGTCTTGAACCCTCATAATATTTCTGCTTGCTTGCCTTCTTGGCTGCACTCTGAAAAAAAACTTATTGTAAATTACTACAAATTAGAAATGCTTCATTTGGTATATGTATAGAAACTTATAATTATCCTTTGTTTTTCTTAAAGTTCAAAATGATTGAGTCAGCCCTGTGAGATTCTTCGTAATGTGTTTTTATTAGTATTTATTTCTAAGATAATTTCATAACAGATTCCTCATCTAATTCCATTTGAAATTATAAATAGTGTAACTCTTTAATTGATGTTTATATTGAGGACCTTGATCCATTTAGATTTTTGTATAAGGTTAAAGATCGGGGTTTTTCTGCTTCTGCAGGTAGATGTCTAATTGCTGCAACAACAGTTGTTGAAGAGACCGAACTTTTTCCCTGGATTATTTTCAGTTCTCTTGTTGAAAGCTAGTTGGCTATGCATATGTGAGCTCACGTCTGGGGTTTCTTTTATTCTGTTCATTGGTCATCTTCTCTTTATCTGTACCAGTACCAGATTGTTTTCATGAACACTGCCCTGTAGTAGACTTTGAGCTCTGGAATTGTGATTCCTCCAGCTTTGTGTTTCTTTCTTGGGATAGCTTTGGCTGTTTGTGGTCTCTTGTATTATCATTTATATTTCATGAAAAAATGTTAGGATTTTGATTGTGATCACATTTAATCTGTATATTATTTTGCTAATATGGACATTTTAGTGATATCTTTCTACTTATCCAGGAACATGGTGCATTTCTCCATCTTTCAATTACTTTTTTAAAAAAAGATTTATTTATATTGGGAAGGCAGATACACAGAGAGAAGGTGATACAAACAGAAAAATCTTCTGTCTGCTGGTTAATTATCAAAGTGGCTGCATTACTGGAGCTAAGATGATCTGAAACCAGGAGCTAGGAACTTCTTCTGCTGCAGGGTCCCAAGGCTTTGGGCCATTCTCTATTGCTTTTCCAGGCCACAAGCTGAGAACTGGATTGGAAGTGGAGCAACAAGGACATGAACTGGTGCACATATGGGATCGTGGCAAGGTGAGGTTTTAACCTCTAGGCTATTGTGCCAGGTCCTAATGTCTTCTTTAATATCTTTTAAAAAATGTTTTATACTTTGTATCATAGAGGTCTTCCATATCCTTGGTTAGGTTTATTCCAAGGCATTTAAGGTCCTTCTCCATTATTTTAAAGCAGACTGTGCTAACAAATTCTTTCTCAGCCATGCCGTTGTTTGTGCGTACTGGGGTCACCGATTTATGTTCATTGATTTTGTACCCTGCTACCCTGCCAAACTCATATGAGACCAATAGTCTCTTAATTCAGTCTTTTGGTTTTACTGTGTAGGGAATCATGTCATCTATGAGCAGGGATGATTTTAATTGCTTGTTTCCAATTTGAGTCTCTTTAATTTCCTTTTCTTGCCTGTTAGCTCTAGTGAGGACTTCCACTACTGTGTTGAAGAGCAGTGGTAAAAATGGACATCCTTAGCCAATTCAAGATTTTGGTGGTAATGCATCTAGTCTTTAATGTTCAATATGATTTTGACATTGAGTTTTTCTTAGATTGCTTTGATTGTGCCATAGAATATTCCTTCCATGCCTATCTTTCTTAAGGATTTTAGCATGAAGTGATATTGGATTTACCATATGTCTTCTCTGCATGTATTGAAATGAAAATATAATTTTTACTCATTTTTGATTTAGTTATCACATCAATTGATTTGCATATGTTTAACCATCTCTGTACACCTAGAAGAAATTTACTTGTTTGGGTGAATGATCTGTCTGATATATTGTTGGACTATGTTGGCTAGTATATTTTGAGGATTTTTGCATTTGTGTTCATCAGCGGTATTGGTGTATAGTTTGTTTCTCTGTTGAGTCTTTGTTTGGCTTTGGTGTTAAGGTGATGTTGGCTTCATAGAAAGAGTTTGGAAGGATTTTCTCCCTTTCTTTTGTTTGGAATAACTTGTGAAGGATTGGAGTAAGTTTTTGAAACAATTGTTAGAATTCTGCAGTGAAGCCATCTGGTCCAGGACTTTTCTTGGTTGGGAGGGATTTAATTACTGATTCAATTTCAGTCCTTGTTATAGGTCTATTTAGATTATTAATTGCCTCATGATTCAATTTTTGGTAAATTGTATGTGTCCAGAAATCTATTTCTTCCAGTTCTTTTGATATGTTGGCATGCAATTGCTTGTAATCATTGCTGATTATTGTCTGTTTCTGATGTTTCACTTTTAAATAATATGTTGTCAAATTTTAATGTTCATCGTATAGTCCTAGTTTTGAAATTCAAATACAATCCCATTTTATAGTTTTAATAACTGATATTTATTCAACACTTATTATACATCAGTTTCCAATTTAAATGTGTCACACACATTATCTCATTTCCTGTTTTATGGATGAGAAAGTGAAACAGTGAGACTGTGTGATTTGCCTTAAAGGTCACAGGGTTCAAATTCTGAGTCTGCCTTCATAGTCCTTCCATGTCACCAGCATGTCCCAGTGGCCTACTTGAGATGGGAAAAATTGTGCACTGTGGATCATGGGTGTAGGCTATGGCCTTAACTTGTTTAAGTCCTTGGATGGACTTTGCTGAGATAAAGTATATGAGCCAGGTTAAATTTCCCTGCTATTTTTTAAAGAAAAAAATTTATTGTTATCATTATTTTCCCAAGATATGGTTATGTAGGTATAGAATTTAGATTTCTTTTTAGAGCTATGTGAAAGTACTGTATTACAATTTTAAATTCATATGGCTGTTAATATATAACAGGTGGCAATGGGAAGATAGTCATCGTAAATATATTGTTTTCCTCATATATTTAATATTTTGAAATTAAGTAGTTTTTATAAATAAGGGAATTATAACAGACTCTGGTACACATTAGAAAAATAGGGATGATATGAATAATTAACATATGGGTTTCAGAAGAGATCGTCATTAATCATTAGCAACTGTTATAAATATTTTAGGCTCTTATTAAAAATTTGGTGCCAAACATTTTATAATTTGCATGTTGAGGAATGAGAGAGTGGTATTTGGGAAATGTTTCATAAAATAAATCCAGAGTCTGTTGGAATTTCAGAACTGAGC
The DNA here is from genome assembly GCF_030435755.1 of Ochotona princeps. Classification (NCBI taxonomy): domain Eukaryota; kingdom Metazoa; phylum Chordata; class Mammalia; order Lagomorpha; family Ochotonidae; genus Ochotona; species Ochotona princeps. Next base: position 73,817,048 of record NC_080836.1, read on the forward strand.
ATGTAAACTGAAATTGTTTCACTTGATTGATAATAGAAAGTATCTTATAAATAATCACCATGAGTAAGCAAAAATACTTTTGAAATCTTAGTTTGATTTTTTTCAAATATTCAGTAAGCATTGTGCAAGCAACAAATTAATGGAATGCGCACATATCTTAAACTTGTGATAAAACAGGTGAGATTTTATAACTTGGATTTCTTGAAATATTTTTTATTGTGGAGTGTTTGCCTCATAGAGAAGGAAAGTCTCTGGGGAGTGGTTATTATTAGGATGAAGGGAAGCCAGTATAGGGCCTGCAGATCTTTTGTGATGTCTGTATTGTGCTTATCTTTCTGGCTTCCCCTCACCCTACACTTAATCATTGAGTGTTCCTTGTGCTCACCCTGTACACTTGTGTTTGCTTTCCCCTCTGCTTGGTAAGTTGGGATCCCTCTGGTCAAACTCAGCCTTCTCTGAGTGCCTTTGTCTGATCGGGTCTACTTTCCTTTAGTATCAGATGAGAGGTTACGCTCTGCTCCTACATTCCAGGTTAGGAGTCCTTTCTTTGTGTTTCCTACGTACTCTTTGCTTCCCTTCAGTGGTGGCCACCATGCCAGACTCTATACCAATTGTCTATGTTCACCTCTGATTTTGCTAGTTTTGTGCTATGACTTGAATATTTGCTACTTCCTAAAATCAATGGTTTGAAATCCTCTCTCCCAAAATGATAGTATGATGAGGCATGTGAGATAATTGAATGAGCTGACGCAGATAAAGTTCCCTTGTTCTTGGTACCACACAAGATTATGTATCAAAGGTGCCTACTTATCCTTGCCAAATACCAAATCTACTGACACTGTGCTCTTGGATCTCCCAGCTTCTTTAACTGTGAACAGTAAAGTTTTCTTGTTTGTAAGTTCTCTGGTTTAGGACATTTTGTAATAGGAACATGAATCGGGTAAAACACAATAAACTTGTGTCAACTAGGATGCTGGCAGAGTAAGCTGATTGATAAATATAGTGATTGAAAGTTGAGAAAGTGAGATATTCTAGGGGTAATCTAAGTATGCATGTAAAATATTAGTTCTGGTGACATTTATTCCCTATTGTTCAACTGGATGGCAGTATGGCCAATTTGATTCTAACCATCTTTAAGAATAAATGTAGGCTCATGTCTATACTGAAGAAGAGTATGATGGACACAATGACATTTATATAATGCATTGTCTCTTCCAATTAGAAGGTCAAAATCAAGATATAATAGTAAAAATGTGAGAATTAATCCAGGATAGATGAACACTATTCTGGTTATGAGTATTCAACAAGAATATTAGTGGTCAGATATTTTAAAGACATTAATAAGACAAATTACAGCAGAAGAGTTAATATGATGTAAGACTTCAATAAAAAATTTCTTATATAAGTATTACCTCGATTTTCACACCATATTTGTGGTGTGACTGCATTTAAAATCAGGGTAAGTTCAGGTGACTAAGCATACTGAGAAAGAAATTGGTAGACATTCTGGAATGGCTTTCTTTCCTTTTTTCTATTTTTATCCTTTAATAGTAATAATAAAGTAAGTCAGAGTCGAACCACAACAACCACTCCTTCAGGTTCCATTTTAGCATCAATCATTGAGGCCTTCTCCAGTCCAGAGCAGGCTGGGCACCTGTTCAGTCTGCCAACCTATCAAGTGGGACAAATATGTGGGTAGGGCCACTAGATATGACATGAAGTCCAACTGATAAAATAATATGCTTGTATTTATGTCCTTTGCACTTTCTCTTTTCTCTGCTTTTGTTTTCTTAAAGTCTGCCTATCCTTCTTTGATGTTCTCTATTGAATGACATGTTTCTCTTCCTTACAAAATAATGAACAAGGAAATCTATTGAAAATCATGTAGACAATGGCTCAAAAAATTTATTAACTTCTTTGAGACCTTTGAAAGTAGATTTAAAGGTTATCACACATAGAAAAAATGTATATATGAGGTGATGTATATGTAAATTCACTTGAGTTGGCCATTCTGCAGTTTACATATATCTAAACTCATTAATATACACATATGTTTTATAGAATATATAGTATATAATATAGTATATAATATAATTTATAAATATTTTTATAATGTATAACATATATTACATGTAGTAATTTAATGTATAATATAATGTATAATTAATTTTAATGTATAATGTATTATAGTCATATAATTTAATACATATTTATCCTATTTATATATAATGGGATACAATGTGTTTGAATATGTGTGTGTATGTATGTATGTTTGTAACTTTTACTAAAAAAAAATTGGAAAGAAAATGATGAACAACCTGCCATCTGTGGACTGCAGAATTAATGACAGCCTTACCCAGAACATTTCAGGATAATTTTTACAAAAAGAAGTCTGCTTAAATAGAGAAGTAATTCTGTAATTCCACTATTTTGTTCTAAGAAATTGTCTCTTGGGTTAAGGGGGGAAAGGATAGTCACAGGTGCATGTAAGAGTAATGGCTGCTTCAGGGAACCTGGCCTTGAGGCACTGAACATGAGGCTGTGAGCAGTTTGGCAGTGAGAAAGGAGGGAGAGAAGGCAGAGAACAGTGTTCCCTCAGGCCTTTCACAGAGAACTGCTGCAGTGAAAATGGTGGCCTCCAGCAGTTTCCTAGGTCAGGAGTTGGGGAGGAAAGGTATGGAGTGTGTTGAGCCGTCTGCTCTCGACCAACACTTCCCTCACTCAGATTCCCATGGTTTAGTCTCACCCCACTGAAGAATCCTAAGGGGGGAGTTGCTTGGCATGGATATTTTGTCCTGTCTGTGACAACAGATGCTGATTATACGGCCCTGATTTCTTCAAACTAGTATTGTTGGACTCATTGATCATGGCATATTACAGTAGTAGTAGTCTGTGTTACTTCTATTGATGATGAGATTTTAGCTGCAAACCCAGAAGTAATGAAGAATCAGAGAGGGGGCTGGGAAAAGGGTGGAGGAAGAGGGATGGATAAGCAGAAAGAGAAAGGGGAAGATAAAGATGCAGAAGAGACATTTGTTAATCTCAGTAAAATAAAACACATTGTGTGTTACTTCATTTAAGATAGCTAAGTAGAGAAGGCATTTGGCCTAGCAGGTAAAAATCGGTTTAAACGTTGACATTCCTTATTGGAGTATCTGGGTTAGATGCTTGGCTCTGGCTTCTGACTCCAGCTTCCTAGTAATGCATACCCAGGTTGGCACAATTACACTGAAAATCCTTGGATTTCTTCTACCCACAAAGGAGACCATGATTAAGTCCCAGCTCCTGGCTTGAGGGCTAGTCCACTCCTTTCTGTTTTCATCATTTGGGGCAGTGAACCAGTAGATGAACTCCCTTGCTCACTCTCCCTCCTCCTTACTTCCCTCTTCCTCTGTGTGTGTGTGTGTGTGTGTGTGTGTGTCCCTCTTTCTGCCTCTTAAATTAAACATGTAATATTAAACATGTAAATATTAAACATGTATAGTGATGGAGTACTGGGGTCTACCATATCCAGTTGTGGGGGTCCAATGCAACATGTATTCCTGCTTCCAAACAAAAGATGGACTCCCAATGAAACTGTTGGAAATGTGTAGACAATGGGATGCCAGACTGTCAGACACTGCCCCAGCAATGTCGGGGCACACTTAGTAAGAGACTGGTAGAATCATGATTCCTTATGAAGGACTATACTATTGTAGCAATATGAAGAAAATCTGTCTGGTGGTGCGAGTTTGGAGGGGGAATTCTCCCCCCACCAAAAGAGAAGATTATCTACTAAAAAATTAAACATGTAGTATTATATATGTGTGTGTATGCTATTATATATCTATATATCTGTATCTATCTATATATTAATCCTTTTAAAATCAATTTTAAGTATTTTAATTCTACGTGGGGCTTCCTTTTATTCCCTTAAAGAACAATATTTTATTCTTTTGACAAGCAGCATATAATTGGAGCAGATGGCTATTGGAAAAAATAAACTTTCCTTATCACAGTAAGGACTATTAAAAAGGCACTGTTTTGGTTTATGTGTATGATAATCTTTAATTCTGAGTCTGATTTTAGCATTATGTATTAGAGAAAAAATTATCTCTTCCTCCCTTTGTTTCATATACTTATTATGCAAAGAGATGTCTTGACTATCCTGACATGATTCTATATGACGCCCAGAAGCCCTTTCTTCTCTCCTTAAGGCTATCTCATAGATAGCTTTTCACTGTAGCTGGGCTGAAACTTTCTACTTCATTGGATATTGGGGCATGATAAGGATTGAAAAGGGCCGATGACACAGGGATGAGTTGTTCTGGCTGTTCCTGTGTAAGTGCTAGGATTTATTTCTGGTCCTCCCCAATGGGTCAGAACATGGCTGAGAAGTAACAATGTATGTGACAAACAATAGATACACGTTCCCACTGAGAACCTTGCACATCAGAATGAGGTTGAGGAATTCTGAAGTCTCTCTTGTTTTCCTCAGTCAGCAGTCTATAAAAATGGGACAATTTAGGTAGCTGGCATAGTGGCGGTACTCTAATCCTAGCTCTAGTGGCGAAAGTCCTCGCCTTGCAACTGTGGGGCTCTCATAAGGGCGCCAGTTCATTTCCCAGCTGCTCAACCAACTTCCTGCTTGTGGCCTGGGAAAGCAATTGAGAATGACCCAAGGCCTTGGGATCCTGCACCCCCTTAGGAGACCCAGAAGAAAATCCTGGCTTCAGATCCACTTAACTTTAGCAGTTGTGGCTGCCTGGAGAGTGAACCAGCAGATGGAAGATCCTTCTCCCTGTCTCTCCTTTTCACTGTAATTCTGACTTTCCAATAAAAAAATAAAATCTTTAAAAAAGGGAACAGTTTTAAGAATACTCAGATTATGCTAAGCAAATGAAAATAGAAAATCTGATGTTTTGTAAGAATATGGTCTAAAAAATGCACTGACCTACAATGGCTTTCACTGATGTCCCTCATCATGGCCATTTATCTGGCAGTAGCTACAACGAGCAATGGACCAAGCATGCACTGGAATTTTCCGCAAGTCTGGTTGGATAACTTCTTCTACAAACAAGGATTTTGGCCAGGCTGAAGCTAGGAGTCAGGGATGCAATCCAGGTCTCCCATGTGGATAATGGGAACCTAATTCCTTGAGTCATCATTGCTGCCTTCCAGGATCTAGTTTGCAGTTGGGAGTTAGAGCTGAGAGTCTAACCCTGGTACTCAGGTATGGGACAAGAATATCTCAGGCTGGTTTAAATTTCCACTCGGGATGATACTTTTTCCCTTATTCTTTCCTCAAACTTTCTCTTTCTACTTCCCTGCTTGGAGATTTTTACCAAGAACAACTTCTCTTTATGGAGAAAAATAGTATATCATTGAAATTTCATCTTCATAAGTACATGTACAGTTTTTTTCCCTAGGTTCATCCTTTTTCTTTTTCCTTGTATTTTTCTGTTAAAGTAGCATAAGTGTTCTTTCACCTTCAGATCCTAGAGGTTATGCATTCTGTCAGTTTCCCAAACACGTATCTTCTCCAGTGTTCTTTATTTGTATTTGTATTTTGTATCATCTATTTTCCCATATACAGTGAATCATTATTCTTCTGATATTAATGCATATTCTAGAATTTCTCTTCCTGGTAGCTGTCCTCTCTTATCCCAGTAAACAGTGAAGATTTAATTTGGTCCTCAGATGCTAATGATAGCTCATCTCTTAAACAAGTATGAAATTCTCAAGATATTCATTACCACCTGTCTATGTCATTCTACCTTCTTCCTTAAATCCAGTATTTGTATTTGCCACTCACTTGAAAACTGAACTTGTTAGGATCACAGTAACTTTTGTATTATCAACTCTATAAAAATTTTTTTTTCTATACTCCTCTTACCAGACTTTTTGGTAGTTAAACAAAGTCAACTGATTTCACACTCTGTACACAGTCATCTGTCTTGGTTTCACTGACCTTGAGATCCCTGAACTTTTCTCTGATTTCTCTGCAGTCTCCTTAAGAGTTTCCTTTATTATCTATTCCTCCAATGAATAAACTGCCTCTCTACTGTGGTTGCTGTCCTTCCTCTGTGCACGCTTAGGAAGCTCATCCCTTTCGTGACTTTAACTACCACTCATATGCTAACACCTCCTAAGTCTCTAGCTCCAGTCCAGATGCTCCTTAAACCCAGACTCATTTATCTTCCCACACCTACTTTGCATACCTTGGCAATATCTTAAACTAAATATAGTCCAGCTCAACTCTTGATCTTGTTAACCAGCTTCAAAACTTCCCTCCTCCTTTCTTATTGAGGCAAGAGGATAATAAATTTTTTTCTTTTATTCATTTCAATCAGGGGACATTGACTGTAATTTCAAGCTGTGTTCTTTTCACACCTCACAACTATTGTTCTCCCTTGAATTACCAACCTTCCATTTTGTTGTCTGAAGGCCTCTGCATGTGCTTATACTCATACCTGGACTGCCTGATCATTGCCTTCAGAACTGAGCCCTAATTCTGAAAATCTGTTTCAATATTGATCTTTTAGATATGTTATTCATCATATTATTGAATATTTGGTGGGTTTTAGATATCATCCTGGTGGTTTTGTTACTTTAATGAGTATTGTGACAATTTACTTACTTTTACTTTCTCATTTAATTATTTAATTTGACAAATTTCCATATTCCATGAGGTTGAAGAACTGTGTCTCCCCTTGCTTGTTACAGAGCCATAGGAACCTAACACATTTCCTGGCATACCATAGCTGTGAAATGAAGTCTGTCCTGAATTCATCTAAAAAAAATGGGATCTTTGTTTTTTACATTTCCTCTTTCTACTTTATTATACAATACTCAGTAAAAATCTTCCTCTTTTAAAAAACATGTATGCTCAAAAGTCATTCCTTGCATTTTCTTTGAATAATGGTACCAAATTATACACACTTATGTAACAATTCTCTGTAATTATGTGATACTTATTTTAGTTTCTCAAAATCATCTATAATCATAATTAATGAACAGTGATGCAGTGACACTGGGTTATAAAATCATTTTACCGAAATACCTGAGGTTGATTTCTTAGGGTCCCTGTTTCTGATTAAAGTCCTTTAGTTCAGCTTTGTTAAAAGAAAATGTGGTTGACAAAAGTAAAACTCTGTAACTCAAATTCATGATATACTTTGAGAACCATGAAGTGGAAACTTAGTTACTTGGAAAAAAATCTTTACAAGAATAATAATCAAATAATTATACACCTGTAACCTGGTAGCCATGAATACCCACTGTATTTCTGGAGGTTTTCTGGACCCTGCAAATATAATACTAATTTGTGACATGCTCTCTCATTGTAGTGGACAGACATGCGTATTAGCAGGTGACTATGTCACAATATGCTAAGTATGGTATAGAACAGTGAGGTATAAGGTGCTTCATCTACAGAGAAGAAAGCTACCAAGTTTCTTTGAAAAGGGCTGTGAAATATCCCATTGGTAGGACTCTTGGACTGCTTTTAAGGGTGGATAGGACTTCACAAGGCATAGAGGGTAAAAAGAAAAAGAGGTAAGTCTAACAAAAAAGAGGGTAAGACAGATAGCATATTACAAAAATGATCACTGAGGCCAGAAAAAGGGGGATGTTCAAAGGAAAAAAGGAACAATATCTGTAGTAAAATTGGCTGTTTACTTTGTCAATGGCTGACAAGGCTGTAGAACATGAAGACTTCATTCTGTGTAGGTTCTTTCTATTAAATTCCATATTAGTATCATGATTTGAGAGTTCTTAGTCTCAATGATGTTATCCACTTGTTTAAATATTCATAATGAGCACTTCCTGCTCTATTTCTTTAAGAGCACTGCTCATTAAGTTAATTCATGCATGCTAGTGTCTTATCTATGTATTACTACAACTTTTGTTATTTTAGAGTATCAAGGTCAGTGATATTTATCTCAATTTTTTTAATGTGACATTTTAGAGTTTCTACCTATGACTTCCTTTTCACATACATAAATTGTCATCAGCATTATGAGATGATTCATATGAAGTATATTAGAAACCCATTAGGGGATTAGGATTGTGACACAGTGCCTGAGATACTAGTGTCCTACATGGGCAACGAGTCAACTCCTGGTTGCTTGACTTTCTGTCCAGCTCCATGCTAATGTGCTTGGACAAGCAGTGGAAGATGGCCCTAGTCCTTGGGCTCCTGTACTCCCATGAGAGACCCAAATGGAGTTCTGTCCTCTGGTTTCAGCAAGTACAAGTCCTGGCAATTGCAGCCATTTGGTAATGAAAAAGCAGATGGAAAAATCTATCTCTTTCTCCCTGCGATGCTTGCTTTCACACACAAAAAATTAAATACATTTTAACACAATCTCCAGGGTTAAAATCTCTTGCCCCCCCCATCCAAATAGTTCCTTTCTTCCTTCCTCTCTCTCTCTCTTTCCTTTCTATTTTCCTCTCCTTTCCTTTTCCTTTCTTCTTATGTTAAGGTGGAAATTTTTGTAACTCTAATTCTTAGGTTGTCAGCTTACTTGACTTCTGTCAAATTTAAGCCTTTGAGTGGCCCTTTTTTTCCTGGAGTTTTCATGTTCTCTAAATAGTCTTTTTTTTCTGATCCTGCAAGCAGATGCTTAGAGGATATAAACTAGGTCTTAAAGCGAATCTTAAGGTTAATCCTGTTTGCTTTACTATGTTGTCTCATTGCAACTTGCAGCTTGCCAGGTGTCTCCAAGATGGAAGTTGCTTTATTTGCTTTATTCCAGGGAATCAACCTATGTCTTCTACTGCATGGAAGAGAGATTTTTTCCCTAACTGAACAAGACAGTAAATGGGTCTCTGGGGTTTTGTTTCTTCTGCATTTTAACCAAAAACTAATTTTGTTTGTTCATTTCTACAGATACTTGACTGCTCTCCTTCATAGTCTTTCCACGTTTTATGGCATGTTTCCATTTCTACTTCATTGTCCTCTTCTTTGACATTGATTTTGTGCTTTACAAAGTTAACATTCACATGATGAAGTCCTTTCCATCTTTCATACTATAGTTAATGTCATGGCCTATTCCATTCATTTGATCCTCTGAGCTTATAGCAGCCTGATAGTTGGTAGAGTTTTTGAATGGAAGCAGAGTAAATTCCTACCTTTAGATTGACTTGGTTAATTGGAAAATTCTACAATTATTTCTCTAAAATATAGATTAACTTGATCCTATAAATCCACAGCTCCAACATTTCGATGGTCTTGCCTACAAAGTAAAATGTGAATTGAGTTTTAAAATTAAAAACTATCTTTTTAAAAATTAAAACATTGTATCTGTATAGATAGAATTCTGAGAAAATAATGACATTCCCTACTTCTGCCCCTTACCATTCTCCCTTCCCCTCCCTCCTTTCTACTCTTTATCCTTTCTTTCTTTAGTTATGGAAATAACATTTTAAATTTCTATTTCAGTGAAAAGTCATAATGCTTAATAGTATAAGAAATTTAACAAACAACCCCTCCCAAAAAAAGTTAGGTAGGAATATATACGATAACTGAGTAGAAGTGACAAATTATTTTAATTTTCTCTATTGTGGGAGAAATTTATTTCATTTTTTTAAAAGATTTTATTATCATTGGAAAGCCGGATATACAGAGAGGAGGAGAGACAGAGAGGAAGATCTTCCATCCGATGTTTCACTCCCCAAGTGAGCTGCAATGGGCCGGTACGCGCCAATCCGATGCAGGGACCAGGAACCTCTTCCAGGTCTCCCAGGCGGGTGCAGGGTCCCAAGGCTTTGGGTCGTCCTCTCCTGCTTTCCCAGGCCACAAGCAGGGAGCTGGATGGGAAGTGGAGCTGCCGGGATTAGAACCGGTGCCCATATGGGATCCTGGGGCTTTCAAGGCGAGGACTTTAGCCGCTAGGCCACGCCGCCGGGCCCGAGAATTTTATTTCATTTTCAAAGACAAAGGAAAGCTTTGCTTGGTATGTTATCCTGGGCCAACAATTTTTTTGCTTATAGAATCTGGAATATGTCACTCCATTCTCTTCTGGCCTGTGAAAAGTTAAAAGAATTTGCCTCTTCCAAACCTGCCCTACAAAGTATACTTAAAGAGGTTCTCTTGGGAGAGAAAAATAGCACCCACCAAACCAAAGGCAAATGTGAATAACATCCCAGTAAAACAACAAGAGAAGAATAAATCAATTAATAACCCATTGCCTAAAATGATAGGACCAAATTACCACGTATTCATATTAACCCTGAGTGTAAATGGCTTAAACTCATCAATAAATGCATTGGATTAGTAGACCTGATTTAAAAAAAAAACCATCTATTTGTTGCCTATCAGTGACATATCTAACCAACAAAGATCAGCAAACACTATATTCCATGGATTTTGATTTTTTTTGTTAGTTTCATCTCTTCAAAAACACGTTCTTCTCATCAAATTTTTCAGTGATTCATAGATCATACAATAGCATCATTTTCCTCAAGGAGGTTCTTGATTTTCTTCTTCATTTCTTCAGTGACACATCAGTCATTCAGTAACATGTTATTTAACTTCATGCTGTTGTTAATTTCTTTTTTTATTCCTGTTGTAGATTTTGTTTGGCTTTTCATTTAAGGGGACGTGTAATAATTGTGTAATGGAGACTATCATTTCTAGTAGCATGTTATTTAACTTCATGGCATTGTACACTTCTATTTTTCTTGTTGTTGATTTTGTATTGTGGCTTTTCATTTAAGGGAATGTATAGTAACTGTGTAATGGAGACTACCATATCCAGAAGCGGGGATACAATGCAGTTTTTATCTCTACTTCCAGACTAAAAATGGACTCTCAATGAAACTGTTAACTGTATCTTGACGATAGGATGCTGGGCTCTTTGCCATTGTCCATGCCCACAATGATGGACATATGAATGTTTATGAAGAACTATACTATAATAATAATATAGGGAAACTCAGTGAAGGGGAGGGAGATTGGGTAAAGGATAAGGATAAGGCTAGGGCCTATGGAACTGTATCATAAAATGATAATAAGAAAAAGTAAAATTTAAAAGAAAAAAGCAAAAAAACTGAGTGGAAAAATTACCATTTCACTGATATACGGTAGATCTTAATCATAGACCATTAAACCTAAGTCAGATCCAGAAAAACAAATATCACATGTTCTCCTTTATAGTTGGGAGCTAAAATTTTAAGCCAACTAAAGTGACACAATATCTCCAAAGAACCTCCAGAAGTTTATAGGTTCAGGTAAAGCAGGTACAATGGAGAAGAAGAAATAGAACTGGATTAAAACAGAAGAGGGCCTTAACTGAAATCAGCTTGCCCTCAATTCTACCTAAGTTGGTTCCTTGTGCTTGCCTTTTTTCATTCTTATCCTGTACCTTCCCCCTTTTCTGTGCTAGCTGCATCGTTCCAGTTAACTTGCTTCAATGTGATAGAATTATTCATGATCCCAAGAGAAATGCTTGCTCATTTGAAAAGAATGGAGGTGTAGGGAAGACTGGTTTATTCCCTCAAATGCCTACAACAGTCAGGAGCCTAGAACCCAATCTGGACCCCCATGCGGATGGCAGTAACCCAGGTGCTTGAGTCATCTCCTACTGCCTGCCAAGGTATGCATTAGCCAGAAGCTAGAATCTGGAGTGGAGTCAAGATTTAAACTTCAATATGTATGTGATAGGGATATCTAACGGGGTCCCTCGTCCAGCGAGTGAAGCTCCGACACAGGTGCTTGCTCTTATGAGGATTTATTGAAGGACAAACTAATTACATAACATAACAAAACAAGAAATCCAAGTATAATACAGAAGGGCAGTAACTACAGCATATTTACAGGCTTCCTCTTCTACTACTACTACTACTCCTCTACCACTACTCCTCTTTGTTCTTCTTCTTTGTTCTCTCTCAAACTTAGGTTAAAACCCTATCAACAGCCAATTGCAACAGGGCTGCTTGGCCACGCATCAAACACACCAATCACAGCCTTGATCACGCACACACACACCAATCACAAATCTGATCACGCGCACACCATGCAGACTGCATGAGACCTTGAACCAATCCTCTGCAACTTCCTAAAACTTGTTTACTGCCTTTGTGCCTTGAGAAGACAATAACAAGCGCCATCTTGGGGCAAAGCCCCGCTCTCCACAGATATCCAATGCAACATCTTAACTTTTAAATCCATTTGCTACCAAGGAAAAGTTTTTTCAGGGCTTATTGATGTATTTTTATTCTTGATTTTTAAAAATTTCCTACTACGTCTCAAGAAGCTGCTTTTTATTTTGGTCTTCCTAAGTATAGAAAGGAAGGAGGGGAAATACATTACATTTAACTTTTTAAAGTCTAGGCATTACTGAGCTACAGTAAAATTTGGGGTCTGTTCCCACCTGCTCAGGTAACACCCAGGAAACAACATGTTACCTGTTTATCTGTACGCACAAAGGCAGTGAAGCAGGAGCCTGCTTGCTTGACACCACTGGCCCCAAGGTACTGTACCACCTCTAAGGGTGCCCTGTGGTTTACTGGGTTGCATAAAATACAGTTTCAGGCACTGGGAACCCAGGGTGGTTTTGGAACAGGAAGGAAGTTTTCCAAGACTCAAGGATGGCATGTTCATGGTTCATGAGCAAATTTTACAATTAAGATTGGAAAGCCTCAACCTTTTCGGGTGTCTCTACCTCTGAACCATTTAAATTTAATATATATTCTCCATGATCACATGTGGTTATGTGATTATAAGAAAAGCTGCAGAACAAACTGGCTTTTCTGATCTAAAAGGTGTAGTTGATACATAGGGCAACATGTAAAACAAAGGGAATAAATGGGACATGGTCATTTATTGAAAATAGCTTTCTTTGTTTATAATTAATACTCATGTAATTAGCCTCAAAAGATAAATGCAACATAATTAATGCTATTAACCAAAATGTATGTTTTTAAATATCTAGTATAATTGCATAATTAGAATGTAATTTAAGCCACTTAAACTCAAACTTTGCCCTTTTGTTTTGCCCTTGGTGTTCTTTCATTTGTCATGTATATGTGTTCTTATTTTAAAAGAGGAAATATATTAGTGTTCAAATCTCTAGACTTTATTTTGATAAAATGACTTATTTAACTTGCTATTGTATAGTAATTACAATGATTCAAAGATACACAAAATTCACTCTGGCAAAATACATGCACACATTTTTATGACATACGCAAGGAATATTAGCATTATATAGAAATTGTAAATTTGGCTACAAAAATAGATAACAGTAAGAGCACTATGAGTAATTAGCATTTCCACAAACTGTCAGCATTTTCACAATGAGTTCTTGTTTAAAAAAATTATATTTTTAATAAAAGATTTTATCTTGAAAGTTGACATTTTGAGCTCTCAACCAGAGGGACTTTTTGAAAGTGATTTTATTTTTCTTTATCATTTTTTATATTTCTTACTATTAGGACAAACATAGGTGGAGGACAATTTTCTTCATGGTGGCTGTTGCTTCAGATGTCCTGTTGCTATTTAACACAAGAAGAGAGGAAGGCAACCAAGGACTAACATAAGACCTTGGAAAATATTAGGGCAATCTTATTCATTTAAATATGAGACTCTGGACTGAGCCCTAAAACATAGTCAACACATTTCCTTTGGTGCTGTATCCCTAGTTTTATTTGAATTTCCTCTAATATATCACCTCATTTCCCTGTTTTAAAATCTATCATTCCATGATTTTGGTCATTCCTAATTGCTTGAAGTAAAATGGGTCATGTCTCTCAATTTATAAAATCCTGTCAATTATTGACACTGCTTTTGTTACTTGTTTTTAACAGATATTTTCCTGTTTAACCTTATTCTTGACTTTGAAATTGGGCTTAAATGAGTGATTTCCAACTTTAAATTCATAATTATATAGTTCATCTCCTTATGCACATACAAATATACTACATACAGATGTGTGAGGTCTCTGGACCCAATCAGTTGGAATTGAAATTGTAATCATTTTTCTACCACGTGCCTAGTATCCTCGTAGTACTTTGCCCAAAACACTGTTATGGCTAAGTATTACACCCTAGAAACTTGGTGAAGATAGACTGACATCCTTTATGATTTTTATGGGTCCAATTTGCATCAGAGAAAGAACTACTATAAAGCATTATTCTTAACCTTTGACCAAATTTTGGCTGCTGCCTGAGCTCCCTCAATTGATTTTGTGTTATTTAATACTTCTGTAGAAGTCCCAGTCTTGGGGCCCAGCGCAATGGCCTGATGGCTAAAGTCCTCGCCTTGAACATGCTGGGATCCCATATAGACACCAATTCTAGTCCCAGCAGCTACACTTCCCATCCAGCTCCCTGCTTGTGACCTGGGAAAGCAGTCGAGGACGGCCCAAAGCCTTGGGACCCTGCACTCATGTGGGAGACCTGGAGGAAGTTTCTGGCTCCTGGCTTTGGATCGGCACAGCACTGGCCATTGCAGTCACTTGAGGAGTGAGTCATTGGATGGAAGATCTTCCTCTCTGTCTCTCCTCCTCTCTGTATATCTGACTTTATTTAAAAATATTTATTTTTTTATTGCAAAGAAGCCCCAGCTTGAGCTCACTGAAGTGGTATTTCATATCTGAACAGTAACACCTTCTGTAATATCCCCATGCACGGACTCCTCAACCTCTCTGTTAGAATGGAGAACTGGACTGGGGCCAAGACTTACTACTGTTTATTTTTTTAATAACTAAGGATGTAGCAAGTGCTCCCTAAATATTTCCTGTGTAAATGAGTTCATCTAAAAAAATCAGTTAATTGAGACTTATTTGTCATGTGTTGATATAATATGCAACTGTATTAAAGAATTGCCTGTCTGCTCATAGGGCATAATTCTGAGAATTAGATGTGAGATTCTATCTCTATTAGCTCTGTTCACCAACCAAATGAACTCATAATGTACAGACTGTTCCGCAGAAGGTGTTAATTCACAATGATTCAAATTAACATTAATATTTGCAGACATTGCCTTTCATTTATCTTAGCTCAGTTACCTTATATAAAATAAAGTGGAGTTAAATGTTACTATATCAGAAGAAATTTAAAGTGCTTATGTAGTACAACAAACCTTAAAAGGCATCTATCTTCATTACTAAGGTAACATTTGATAATTCTCTTAAGGATACCCACTTGACTTATATTTCTCAAGGGAAAATATGAATGTTTGTAGAGCTAAGCGTCTCAGGTGTTACCCAAATAAATGATTTTTTATGGTAGGTTTAAGGATGGAGACCATGAAAAACTGGAAATGTACATGTAACTGCTTTAGTTGATATCCCCTAATTTTCACATTTCCCTGTAGCCATCCCCTGTGGTAATACTTCTACACAGATGTTAGACTTGGATACATAACTTTCTTTGGCAAATGAGACAGAAAAAAATGTCACAATAGGGTTGGAAAATGTGAATTTGTACTTATTAACTCAGATTTTCTTCTATATGGGAAGTACACATAGCCTAGTCAGGTGGAGGGATGTGAAATTGTGGGAGAGATCTGAGTTGTGCTGAAGCTACCCCAGATCTGCCAATCTCTAACACGAATAGGTGAACAGTCTAGGGTTTTGGCTCCATCATTTAATGAATATCTGACCATGATCAAATTACTTAATCTCTGTTTCTTTTCCCTCATCTGTAAAACTGGTGCACAATAAAATTACACAAGGACATTCACACTTAAGAGTATGTGTATTATATACTCATTTTTTGCTTGCTTTTTTACAGTAGTATATTGTTACTATTTTATGACAGTTTAGTAGGCACTGTGTTCTCCCTTCCTCCTCTCCAAGTTGCTTCCCCTCCCCACTGTTCTCCAGTCTTACAATGGGTATCTTTCATGAATTTTCACAAGTTCATCGTGCTGCCACTGAGGTGTCTCCCAACAGTGTAGGAGATTACCAGCCATTTCACTGTGAGTCCATCCTTGTAATGCATTCATGGGGGACATAATTCTCTCTGTTTCCACCTATGAACATATTAATTTCTGTTACACTTCCATTATGTATCCCACTAGGTACAGTCCACGATGGAAGAAAAATTGGTCAACCTTCATCCCCATGAAGTTGATGAACATGTAACAAAGGTGTCAATGTGATGCTAGGGTGGTGAAAAGGAGTGTCCAACATTTTTATGTAGGAATAAATGCCAGCTGTGTGTGGTATGGCGCTAATGAAAGTACGATAAGGACCAGATCCTTGATACTTATGAGCAGTAGCAATAACAGTGATAAAAGGGACATTGACAATCACAGGTGATTACAAATAGTCTCTTATGGATGATTGGTTAATGTATTACATCACAAGATCTTATTACAAAATGTACAAATAACTATGAAGTGCAATAAGAAAAATTTGCATGCAAACTCTTTAGATTCGACATACCTTATTTTAGAGCAAACGTATGCTATGTGACCTTTGGGGATTGGCCATTTTTCTTAGCATAATGGTCCCCAGCTAGCCCCATTTGGCCACAAACAATTGTATTTCTTTTGTTTTAATACAGCAGATGAACCACAGTTTCTTTATCCAGTTCTCTGTTAATGGGCATTTAGGCTGCTTCCATGTTTTTGCAATTATTGACTGTGATGCAATGAACATGGAGGCGCAGGTTGCCATCTCCTGTTTCATGTCTTTTTGAGGTAGTGATAGTATTACATAGCCTTTGGTTTCTGTGCTTTCTCTGTGTGTGTATTTGTTGTTTTCTCTGTTATCTATTTTCTTTATTTCAGTGTAGATGATTTCCTTTGAACTATATTATCTTCACACTGATTCTGTGAAGTTTAATGATGAACCTTTTTTTAAAAGATTTATTTTATTTTTTATTGCAAAGTCAGATATACAGAGAGGAGGAGAGACAGGTGCCCTTGTGGGATCCTAGCACAGTCAAGGCGAGGACTAGCCATTATGCCATCGCGCTGGGCCCATGATGAACCTTTCAAATGCATTCTTCGGGCCCAGCGGCGTGGCCTAGCAGCTAAAGTCCTTGCCTTGAAAGCCCCGGGATCCCATATGGGCGCTGGTTCTAATCCCGGCAGCTCCACTTCCCATCCAGCTCCCTGCTTGTGGCCTGGGAAAGCAGTAGAGGATGGCCCAAGGCTTTGGGACCCTGCACCCGCGTGGGAGGCCCGGAAGAGGTTCCTGGTTCCCGGCATCGGATTGGCGCGCACCGGCCCGTTGCGGCTCACTTGGGGAGTGAATCATCGGACGGAAGATCTTCCTCTCTGTCTCTCCTCCTCTGTGTATATCTGGCTGTAATAAAATGAATAAATCTTTAAAAAAAATGCATTCTTCATTGATGTTATATTTTTAATTTCTAGCATTTTCAGTTGATTATTTTATAGAACTTCCATCTCATGTGTAATTACTCAACTGGTGTTTCATGTTATTTATTCCTATCTGGTAATTTCAATATTTGCCATGTCTATGAGTTCAATTTTGAATGTTACATTGTTGGTCAGGAATGTATTGCTATTATTTATCTTTCTGTATTCTTTGCATTTTTTTGTTGTTGAAAATTTTGAATAGGAAAGCCACTCTCTTTTTTTTTTTTTTTTTTTGCAGTTTGTATGCCTTGAAATTGGCATGACTCTGCTTTGTTCAGAGTAAGGAGGTTATTTGTCATTTAGGTATGTTGTATGAAAGGCCTCAAATGTCTTTACCAATTCCTTGTGTTAGTTTTAGGTAAGCTCCTTTGTTAACCCCACATCCTCCATTATAGTGGGTCTCAAAGTGGTTCTTTCTACGTTCCTGTTCCTCTCCTGAGCTGCTCCCAGCCATATGAGAATTTTAGTTGTGATGTTGTGATTGGTAACTTGTCAGTAGGGAGTGGCATTGGGCATCCTTCCTTGTTTACATTGAACTTTAGTTTCAGGCTGAAATGGCACACTAATTTTGGGACCTAGAATGTGGATTTGTTCATGGTTTCTCTCCCCAGGACGCAGTCCAGGGCTTTCTGTTTAATACTGTCTCTTTCATGCTTTGTCTTTCCATCTCAGATTGGATTTGGTGCATAGATGCGATAATGTGCTAACAGTAACCAGTGTTTGCATGTTCTCACATAGTTTAAGGGTTTGTTCAATAGAAGGAGACATTGTAGGAACATACAGGTGGAATCCTCTGTTCTTCCTGCAGTAGGTAATCGGAACTTTTCTGCAGGATCACTTCCTTAAAACTATCTTCAGTCTGTCTTGTGTTTGCCCTCTGTTCATGGAGGAAAATCCTAAAGAACATGTTAAATCTTAATTTTTTTCTTCTAAGAATAACGTATTAAGTATACCAGTGTATACTTGGTTTTACTAATTGCTAACTACCCAGTTTGATCTCCCCTGGTCCTTTCTTTTGGAATCCAGTTGCATCTCTCTTATTGCATGTCTTATTCTCTTCTGGCCCGTGTGTTTTCTAAGATTTGGCCTGCAATTTCCGCTTTCAAAGACTTCAAGAAAATTTGTAAATTTGTTGGACTCCATTACATTTTATGGCTAGAAATGACACATGTTCACCATTCCAGCTCCGTGTATTTTTGGGTGAAAAGTAATTTGATATTAATAAAACATCTTTGTAGGAATAATCAGAATTTCACATTTTCCTGCAAATTAACAACCAAGGGTTTTATGGGATTTTAAAAAAGGAAGATATCCACAAGTAGATGAAGATGTGTTATATTTTGTTCCTAAAATACTTGCAAAGAGCTTATTCTCACATCCAAGCATTGCAGCTGAAGGTGGGTTAGATTGCCAAATTCTTTGGAATAGATGAAATCATTTCGAAGCAATGAGCGACTGATGTTCTCAATTCATGTGTTGCACAAGATTATCATTAAGATATGAAATCATGACTTAAATAGAAGCATTTTTCCTTTTTGGTTCACAAAATAACAGTGTGCATACCATTGGTGACTTTTTTGGAATTGTAAGCTTTGAATGTAACTTTGTTAAGGTAGAGTGGTAGGAAACTTTCAGAGTAGACATTGAAACTTAACTATAAAGAAAACTCAAAAAAATGATGAAAAGGTACCCTATTAAACTTTTCTCATTTATTATTTTCTTTAAAGAAATTAATTCATAAGATTTTTAACTGTTACAGTCTACATTGGACAGTTTTCTAACAGCTTTCTATGGTGACTGGGTGCATTTTTACTGGGGGAAATGTAGATTAAAAGTTCATGAATTGTAGAAAGTCCAGCATCCTATTGTCAAGATACATTTAACAGTTTAATTGGGGGCCCATCTTTTATTCAGTAGAGAAGCATACTGCAATGCATCTTCACTTCTGAATATGATAGTCTCTGTTTTACCATTCCTCTCTATGAATATACGTACATGCATGTTTACCTATATGTGTGTTGATGCTGTGTTTTGCATGAAGGTTTACTTAAATCAGAGAGAACATATATGTATCATCTGGGGATTGACTTTTCTACCATTGTCTATACCTACAATGTTAGGATACACTTAAATGATAGAAGGAAGGACTTAAGACTGTTTTTGAAGGACTATACTTTGTAATAATACAGGGGCAGGGGAATTGAGAGGGGGTGAAGGGGAACTCTTTGAGCCTGTGGGAACTGTATCATAAAAAAAGAGAGAAAAATCCATGGATTGTATTCCAAAGGTGAAAATCTTAATTCTAAGAACTGAAGCAAACGGCATAGGTAACTTGAGGTAGTAAGAAAGGCAAATGGACGAAAGACAAAGTGACAGTGGGCATAGACAAGAGTGCATCAGCACTCGGTGGTACCCCTCTATTAGCTAGGCCCGTCCCTTTTTCATGTAATTTGGTGTGAAAATTACATAGAAAAACTAGAATAGATAGGCAGAGAGCAACAAAGAAAGCTTAGAATCAGACAGGAAACGGTCAGCGTGGATTCACATATACCTTACTAGGTGGGACACAAAGTTAGTTACTCCTCACTAGGGTATTAAAGATTTCTCTGCACACCCCTCCTAAAACTGTTCTGCACCTAAACTGTTGCCATATGCTTTGTTAGAGTTATAAGCCAGTTTAGACTATCCTAAAAACTACCAAGTTCAGCAAAATTATGCTTCAACACTATAAACTGCTAAATACTAAAATGAAAATAGACATGAGACAGCTGAATAGTACCCTATAACCATTTTAAGGTGTATAGAAGCTGGTTGTATAGAAACTAAAATTGAAATGTCGATGAAGTAGTCACAGGAGCTGGTTAAGAACTTGCATTTTTTTTAACATATTGGATACTCAATACCATGTCAATTAATTCCATAATGTTGTAAATTGTTGTTGATGTTATGTTGGGCTTTAAATTGATCAGGGTGATATTCTGCCAGCTCTATCTTCAGACCAGAGATGGTCTCCCCAAGAAACAATTGAATTTATCTGGACAATAAGATGCTGGATTCTATGCTTGGTATATGCTTGCAATGAAAGAATATTGACTGAATTTGAACTATAATACTACAACAAGGTGGAAGGGAGGGCACCATGGGGGGAGGGCATGGGGAGAGGTTGAGGGAATCCCAGAGTCTATGAAACTGTGTCACATAATGCAGTGTAATTCATAAAAAAGGAAATAAATCTTTAAAAAAAAAGGAAAAAAAAAAAAGAAAATTACATAGTGAGTGCTAATTCACCTCATTGTCAAAGAAAGTTAAGCTGTTCAACAAGCATACCATGTACCCCTAGGAAAGATGATTTTTATTTGAAGATTTGTTTATTCTATTGAGATGCAGAGTTATAAAGGGAGAGGAATAGCTAAGTAGAGACAGATTTTTTACCCACTGATTCGCTCCCCAGGTGGTCACAATGGCCAGGGCCAAAGCCTGGAGCCAGGAGCTTCTTCCAGTTTTTTACATAATGGTGAGGCCTAAATACTTGGGCCATCTCCCACTACTTACCCCAGGCCAATAGTGTGGAGCTGGATTTGGAAGTACAGGAACTAGTGTTTGAATTAATGCCCATATGAGATGCCTATGTCACAGATTTACCTGTAATGCCACAATGGTAATTCCAAGGAAATTTCTTAATCATTAAGCTGACTCTGGTCATCTTTGTTAAGAAACATCATTGTGGAATTCAGTGTATTCAATCCCTTAAAAAAACTGGTTCATAATAAGAAAATGTCTACAAGTGAAGAATCCTTTAGCAATTTACCAAGTCTTTATAGTATTTATGTTTTAGTTTGTACATCCCTCTTCCAAAACTTCTTAATAACTTATAAGGAAAAACATAGAATAAAATAGAGATTTGTGTTAAACTGAAGTTTCATCTTTCAAGAAATACTCTACAATGTTTAATTTAGTTTTATTAATGATCATTTCTAAACAATGTAACAAAAATGTACAAATGTGCGATTGTAAAAATCAAAGGGAATAAGATATAGGGAGCAAAAGAGTTGGGACCTGATAAATATTTCAATTCCTTGGATTTAGTTTGTTTTATCATTCATAAAAATTCCAAATGGAGAGAGATGCCACATGCTAGTGTACTTTTTGGAATGCATTTCTTTGGTAGTATTTTAAATAACAGGGAGTACCAAAAAACTGATCATTATGTAGGGATTTAACCTCAGCTAGCTATTTTATAACCAATGCTTTATTCCAGCTCTATAATTAGCATCTAAAATTAACATTTTTCAACATGCCTTCAAACATTAGAGAATCTAAGTCGATATAAATACTTAAAGTACTATTGCTTTGCACTTTTTAGGCCGTTCAAAACGGAACTAAAGGCAATCTCCTTCCACATGAAATATGGTATAGTACATGATTTGGAACTGTTTTATAGTTTTAAATATTCTTTATGCAACTGGGTATAACTATTTCCATATGTTTATAAAAAGGAAGAGGAGGTAGCAGCAAGATGCTGAAAAGTCTATGTCCCTTCTCATTATTAGCCATGTAAGAAAATTGGTCCCTCCCTATCTTTTGTCTGTGGGTCAACAGAAATTATTCTCTTTTCTTAGTACTAACCTGAAGAACTGTTTAGTACACCATAAACAAATCTTATGAATATTTTATATGATTAAAATGATCATAACTATCCAATGTTTCTTGCTGATTGAATCTGCCACTTCTGTTTACCAGGAAAATAAATAACACATGTTTGTTCTTTTTCTAAAAGGTTCCTATTTATTCTGTGGTCATTTCCACTTATAATATTTCCAGCTTAATTTCATAAAACAACTTTTATATGCCTTGAAAAAGCTTGCCTTGTACATGGTCTTTAAGTATTTTGCTTTGAGCCCTGCGCTTTTATTTGAAGACATATCCAGCTATCTGGTTTTCCTTTTCAATTTTTGAGGCCTGCATTAGAATCAGAATTTTAAAAAATGAAACAGCTGCATGCGTTGCATATGCATGCAGAATAGGCAGACTTCAGCTGGCTGACAATTTTTCTCCTCTGCTACATTAGTAATGTTTGTGCCTAATTTATGACTGTCCAACAAAGAAAAAAAACAGGTTCACAGGATATTTATCTGTCAGAGGGCTCATTAACATATAAAAGCAGGAAGAAAAAGTGATCTAACAAGGACATTGCCATTGTTACCATTTCTTAAGATGTGGATGCCACAAGTAAGGCGATTAATGCCTCCTTTCTAATGATTTACAGCCTATCAATGAACATGGCTATATTATATCATCCAGAGATACATTTCTATTATGCTATGCACTCTATGTCAACTGCTTGAAATATATTCGACAGAGTCTAGGTCTGTTTCTGAACCCCTACGAAGACTCTTGGGCATTAAACTCAAGGCTTATTTTATTTCACCTGTTTGTGCTGCATGTGATCTCAAACTTTCATAAGCTGTGACATATTCTACCTCATGTAATCATTGCTTATGAGGTTGTCATAGTTCCCTCCACTCCTATCATATGATGTTATGTTTCTTTCCCTTGCTGCTACTTTTATAGGAATATATCTCTCTTGATTATAAAGGTCCACAATGTAAAGTAAGGGCTAATAGTAGGTGTTCTTCATCCATGGAACTGAAGCAACTAGCTTAGCGTTTCCTTTGGTAAAATGGTGGCAAACTCATGTTGACATTAATACCACACAGCTACTCTAAGGACATCTCTAGGAACAATGTATCCAGTAATAGGCCTAAGACATTTTGGAGAACTTCATCTCCACTGTGAGGCCTAGGCAAATGATTCCACAGTTAGGCTTGTTATGAATGAGATTTCCCATTGTTGAACAAGAGAATATTCTCTCAGATTTCTTAAATGTTTCTTTTAGACAATGTTTAAATTTCCAGCTGGAACTATGTAAGTTTCAAAGAGTGTGAGAGTGATGCTGGTATTTGACCACTGTATCAACCTGAAGGTATTTTACATAAAACGTACTCAACATTTTACATAAAATTCTATTTTACATAAAAAGTGCTCAAGATTTAGTCATATGAATTAGTGAATGGTGGTGTTGGATTTCAAATCCAGGTTTAGCTTATTTGAAAAGATAGTATTCATTTATCAAACTGAATTCATCTTAAATTTAGTTGTAGATCTTTCATTTTTGGAAGTCTAAACTTGGTTCAAATTCGTTTGGAAGAAGAAAGAGGCTGAGTTAGCCTTATTTATAAATCGAGTTGGCAATTTAAATTATATCCTTAACAGCATAATCTGTAGCAATTGGTTTTTGCATTTCCAAACAGAGCAAAAAAAAGGTTATGTGAATTACATGAGCTTGATTTATTTAATAATTGGCAAGTCTAATACTGTGAATGTTCTAATAAATTTGGCAGAAATAAGAAAATCTAAGATATTTCCCTCTTTTAGGAGCCTATATCAGAAAATTTGTACATCAGATGAAGACAGTTATATAAATAGGGCTTAACAGGTCAAAGATAGAAGTGTTCTTTCTAGAAAAGTGAGGGAGTAATTGTTGAGTTAACTTACAATGTTGCCTTTGATTGTAGAGTAATATGTTTTTTTGATAATAGTAATTGAATCAATAATTTAGAGAGTGTCACTGGCTTATGTAAGTCAACTATGCCTAATTTTGTAGTTAATGTGTGCCACTAGCAGTTAGTGTAAGGATTAGATACTTCACAAATTCTAAGCTTCTGGCCTTTAAAAAGTATTATGCTTTGGGGCCCGGCGGCGTGGCCTAGCGGCTAAAGTCCTCGCCTTGAAAGCCCCAGGATCCCATATGGGCGCCGGTTCTAATCCCAGCAGCTCCACTTCCCATCCAGCTCCCTGCTTGTGGCCTGAGAAAGCAGTCGAGGATGTCCCAAGGCTTTGGGACCCTGCACCCGTGTGGGAGCCCCGGAGGAGGTTCCTGGTTCCCGGCTTCGGATTGGCGCGCACCGGCCCGTTGCGGCTCACTTGGGGAGTGAAACATCGGATGGAGGATCTTTCTCTCTGTCTCTCCTCCTCTCTGTATATCCGGCTTTCCAATAATAATAAAAATCTTTTTTTTTTTTGAAAGTATTATGCTTTGGTTTGAGAGGGAGGAAGGGGGAGAAGGATGAGATACCCTCATCGTTTCATTAACCAAAAACTGATCCATAAATCATTCCCTCTTTTTCTTGCTCACCAGTTTTAAGACTTACACATAAATCCTTACAAGTTCCCTGCTATGTATTGAACTAAGTATTAGATTAGCTACAGAATAAATGGCAACATGATTATATCTATGGAAGATGATATTTATAAATAAGACAAATATTTTGAGGTTATGATTAGAGTTACTAGGCCCTTATAGTGATTTCGGGATGAAGAGAGATCTGGTGCTTGAGAAATTAATTCTTAACAGGTTTAAAATATCTGTATCTATGAAGGTTTTCATTGAGAAATGAGAACTTGGCAGATCTGATATTGACAGCAATGCTGAAAGTTCATAGGAAAATATTCCTGGAAAATATAGCTTCTTTTTACAAAGGCAGAGATAAGAGGTCTCCAAGCAGGGATATTGGGATAATTTTTCATACGTGCACTGAAAAATAATGAAATCCCGGAGTGTAGAATATATAATTTCTGATAATGTCAAGAGTGATAGGACAAATAAAGGACTGAAAATCTATTAGAATGTACCCTGCACCTTCAAAGATTTGAAGATGATGCATTTGCAATTTGTGTAGTTACAGCTGCTTGATTATAAGGTTGAAATGACAGTAAGAGTACGCAAGCAAATCTTCAGTTCCTATGACAGACAGACGAACTCCAGGAGACTGACACCACAAACAACCATATATCTGGAATTTATCAGTGAAAATAAAGGTTAAAGGATATGCATAGCTTAAATACAGGAGCAACAAAGGTTTTCCATTTCTTAATCAGTGGTATTTGTGTGACCACTCTGTATTATAAATAAAAAATTGTGTGAGATAACATTATGAAATAAATATCTCCCTCTTTCTAATGCACTGATATATATAATGATTTGCACTGAGATAATTGAAGTGATTATAAAATTAAGAACCACGTTCATTGGCATTGATTGAACAGCTGTTATAGGCTTAATATACTAGACATCTTCCCTTGAATTACCTTATTTAATTCTTAGAACAATCCTGAAGTGCTGACCTGCACATTTATCTATAAAATAGGTCAAATAATTTACCCAGGGTAAGAGATAATTTTACATTTGTTAGATATCCAAACTGGGTTTGCTGAAGACTTAAGGCTATAATTGGGGCAATGGAGAAATAAATAGGTCAAGAGGAGATAAAGGTTCTTCAATTCAGGGCTTTGAAGGAAGACTGAAGGCCATGAATAGGCTAGCATATTAGAATAGAGAACACTTTTGAAGCAAAAGGAAAATGTGCTTGGGAGAGGAAGTATAGTTCAAATTACAGTTCATCTATGCAGTTTTAAATGCCTACTTTCACCTATTTTCAGTTCTCTCAAGAGGATAGTGATTTTAGTTTTGTACTATTTTGTGGCTTTTTGGTTGGTGAAAGATCAAGGATGAAAAAAGGATTTTAGTTTCACATTTTCTCTCATATGGCAATTTAGTTTTATACAAAGATGCCCAACTACACTATTTGGATCTCACTCATCATTTCTGACTAATATAGTCTACACCTCAGATATGTATGCATATAAAGCCAACTCCAAGCAACTTAAAAGTAACACAGGAAATTCAGGTTAACATTTGTCACAGTTTCCAATGGAAACAGCCTCTTCTATTTAACTGGTGATGAAATGAAAATGCTACACCTCATTTTCTCTTGCAGAGTAATGCCTTCTTCTTTCCTAGCCAAAAATCTCACAAACTTGGACATTGCAAAGAATACTCTCATCTTGGCCTTTATTGTGATACACTGAGGACTGTTTTCTGTAAAGGACTTAAAAATATGCAGTTAAGAGATGGTGAATGTTGCTCAGTGGTAAATCTTTGTGTAAAAATGTGTTAAATTTTAGTCATTTTCTGTGGGATTGTAGCATCAGCAACTGGCATGAGATGAATCAGACTGCTGATTCCATTTCTTTACAGAGCAGACAGCATGATATAATGGCACTGAAAAAAATCTCCCTTGGCAACTTTTGTAACCATGAAGTATAAGAGAGGTGTTAGATTTTACTGTACTCAGAAAGAGCAGGAGTCCTCATTTCAACTATTGCAATTATCTGAAGCCATATTTTACCATTCCCTTCACTGTTGATAATATGGGTATCATACCCATTTGGCCTATCAGTCAAGATGAACTTATAGTATTCTGTGGGATTCCTACAAGGGACTGTTTGAACAATACATGCCCATTTATTTTCTTTGCGCACATTCAACTTTGCCAAGTACCATTTGAAGTTTTTTCCCCCTCCCCAAAATGCCATAATCTTGTTTGGAAGGTCAACTTCTATGAAAGTTAAGTCAATGTAATTCTTTTAGAAATAATTTTAAGTTGGACTATATATATTTGCAATTTTAAAGGAGACATGAATTTTACAGAAATCACAAAAATAAATTTCTATAAACAATAAGCTACAAAGGCTGTCAGAATGTGTTCATTTAAAATTTTATTTTCAATTTATTGATCATTAGGAACTTTTAAACTATTCATGAAGTGTACCATGGATATGCGAGGTGATGAACACTGTCATGGAAGTGTTGACTTAGTTTATTTGAGCATGCAGTGGAAGGAGACAGCTTCCTGATGAACCTGAAATAATTGTGTTTTGTCTGATTATATGAAGTGATTTAGTACTATAGAAGCAAGAAACTTGTTTTAACTATAGTTTGCATTCTTCTGGCAAGAATACCTTCTCCAGTCCTATCCAAGCTAACCTAGGAAATAAGGCACAGAGACCAAGTAATTTAGACTACTGGCAGGTAGCCCCTACCTCAGGCACTGGAGGAAACATCTAAAGACATTATGATCCCAGAAAGTCACCTTTCAAACCCAGAAAGGGTAAACACTTTAGTGGAAGTGCCAACATGGAAGCCCAGAAAAGGCTTCTTAGATAATCCCAAAGAACAACTGAGATAATGTGCATCTGCCTGGACAGATCATCAGATTTATAAACATTCACACAAATATTACTACTTACACATAAAGAATACTCATGGTATTGAGCAGCATGACATTCTACCATTTGCAACACAATGGCCCCCACTAGAGATGATTTATGCTCAGTGAAGTCAGCCAATCACAAAAGGACAAACACTATATATTTTTTCTGATATAAGGCAACGTTCCTGCAAAACAAATAATATATGCATATATTATATATAATGTGTATGTGCATTTAATATAAATATATACATATATTTACCTAAAGGGTCTGTACAAAGGAGGGAGATATACTGTGAAGTGGAGATGCATTGCAGCATGTATTTCTACTTCTGAATGAAAGATGACTCCCAGTGAAATTGCTAAATATATCCTGTCACCTGAATGCTGGATTTATCCCATTCTCTATACCTATAATGTCAAAATACACTTATATAGCAGAATACTAGACTGGTGATTGTTGATGAAGGAAGAAACTATTGTTGCAATATGGAGGAAAATAATAGGGGAAGTGGTTGGGAAGGGGAGAAGGGGAAATAACCGAGCCTAAAGAAATGTATTATGAAAAAAATAAAAGGATTTACACTAAAAAATACTGATGGTTTATAAAAAACATCCTTATACTTACCAGAAGCTAATAATGTATATACTAGATAAGATCACTTTCATTAAAATAGTTTAAAGGTTGGAGAGGGAGGGTCTAGCATGATTACTTCACGGATAAATTATTTTTTTAAGATTTTGTTTTATTGGAAAGTCAGATATACAGAGAGGAGGAGAGACAGAGAGGAAGATCTCCTGTCCAATGATTCACTCCCCAAGTGGCCTCAAGGGCCAGAGCTGAGCCCATCCGAAGCCAGGAGCCGGGATTCACTACCCAAGTGACCGCAACAGCTGGAGCTGAGCCCATCTGATCTGAAGCCAGGAGCCTGAAGCCTTTTCCAGGTCTCCTATGCGGGTACTTGGTCCCAAGGCTCTGGGCCTTCCCTGACTGTTTCCCAGGCTACAAGCAGGGAGCTGAATGGGAGGCAGGGCTGCCTGGATTAGAACCTGCTCACATAAGGGATCCAAGTGTATGCAAAGCAAGGTCTTCAGCCGCTAGGCTACTGTCCCAGGCTCAATGGATAAATTCTTATCTTGCAAGTGCCAGACTCATACAGGCTGCAGTTTGTGTCCTGGCTGTTGCACTTCCCATCCACCTTTCTGTTTATCACCTGGGAAAGTAGCAGAGAATGGCCTAAAACCTTGGGACCCTGCTCCCATGTGGAAGACCTGGAAGAAGCTCCTAATTTAAAAAAAAAAAAAAAAAAGAGGGAGGGGAAAAGCTTCCATTTGCTGATTTCCTCTCCAAATGCCTATGACCCAGGAACCCAATCCATATATTCCACAGAAGAAGGAACTGACTACTGCCTTTTAGAGCACATGTAAGTAAGAAGCTAGAATTGGGTGCAGAGCTGGTATAAGTACTCTGAAATGGGATGCTGGCATCTTATGCAATGTCTTAATTACTAGAACAAATGCCCTTTACACACTAATTTTTTTAAATGCTTATTCAAAAGTCAAAGAAAGCTTTTTTAAGAAAGATTTATTTATTTTATTACAGTCAGATATACAGAGAGAAGGAGAGACAGAGAGGAAGATCTTCCATCCGATGATTCACTCCCCAAGTGAGCCGCAACGGCTGGTGCGCGCTGATCCAAAGCCGGGAACCAGGAACCTCTTCCAGGTCTCCCACGCGGGTGCAGGGTCCCAAAGCCTTGGGCCGTCCTCGACTTCTTTCCCAGACCACAAGCAGGGAGCTGGATGGGAAGTGGAGCTGCTGGGATTAGAACCGGCGTCCATATGGGATCGTGGGGCGTTCAAGGCGAGGACTTCAGCCACTAGGCCACGGCGCCGGGCCCCAAAGAAAGCTTTTTATTCATTGGAAATGCAGATTTAGAGAGAAGGAGAAACAGGTGAAAGATCTTCCATCCACTGGTTCATATTCCAATGGCTGGGGCTGAGCCAGTCTGAAGCCAGGATTCAGGAGCTTCCTCTCAGGCTTTGTTGTAGGTGCAGGGTTCCAAGGCTTTGGGGCATCCTTTGCTACTCTCTCAGGCCACAAGCAGAAAGTTGGATGGGAATTGGAGCAGCTGGGACATGAACTGCACCCATATGGGATCCTGGTGCTTGGAAGTGGAGGAGAATTAGCCAGTTGAGCTATTTTGCCAGCTCTAAGAAAAACCTTCCCTGCGCCCTCTCTCCATTCCTCCCTCCATCACTTCCTTCCTTCTTTCTTTCCTTCCGTTCCTCCTGCCTTCCTGCCTTCCTGCCTTCCTACCTTCCCGCCTTCCTAGATGGTTGCAATGAATGGGAGGTTGGTGGAGCCTAAACACTTTGACCATCTTTTTCTGGGGCATTATCAGGTAGCTGAATTGTAAGTGGAGTAGTCCTGACATAAACCAGTGCCTATACGGGATGCAGGTATTTCAAGTAGTGTCTTCTTTATGTACCACACCACAATACCATCCTCTAAAGTATTTTAGATATTGGATGCTGACGTTATTTCACTAAAATTTATACTGCGATGTAAAGATGCTATTATATTAAGGCAAAATATTGTAAATAATTTCATTATCAGAAAAAATAGCAGTTTTACAAAAATAGGCAATATTTGTCTATACAGAAACTGGTTTTTCTATTCTTCTTTCTACTAGGAATAAAACTAGACAACATGGGTCTGGCACAGTAGTCTAGTGGCTAAAGTCCTCGCTTTGAATGCATCAGGATCTCATATGGGTGCCAATCTTTTTTTTTTTTTTTTAAAGATTTATTCATTTTATTACAGCCAGATATATACAGAGGAGAGACAGAGAGGAAGATCTTCCGTCCGATGTTTCACTCCCCAAGTGAGCCGCAACGGGCCGATGCGCGCCGATCCGAAGCCGGGAACCTGGAACCTCTTCCGGGTCTCCCACGCGGGTGCAGTGTCCCAATGCATTGGGCCGTCCTCAACTGCTTTCCCAGGCCACAAGCAGGGAGCTGGATGGGAAGTGGAGCTGCCGGGATTAGAACCGGCGCCCATATGGGATCGTGGGGCTTTCAAGGCGAGGACTTTAGCCGCTAGGCCACGCCGCCGGGCCCCACGGGTGCCAATCTTAATCCCAGCGTCCCCACTTCCCATTCAGTTGCCTCCTTGTGGCCTGAGAAGGCAGTTGAGGATGGCCCAAAACTTTGTGGTCCTGCACCCACATTGGAGGCCCTTAGGAGGCTCCAGGCTCCTGGCTTTGTATCAGCTCAGCTCCAGCCATTGTGACCTCTTGGGGAGTGAATCATTGGACGGAAGATCTTCCTCTCTGTCTCACCTCCTCTCTGTATATCAGCCTTTCCAATAAAAGAAAAATCTAAAACAAAAAGTTAGACAACATTTCCCAGTCCCTTGTTAGTGAAAATAAGTTCTGATTTATGACCAATCGAGTGGAACTGACAGACACTACCTGTACGCTCAGTCTGTAAGTACTTGCCCATAAGGTCCAATTCTCTTTCTGCACATTTGTTGATTGAAGGTAAAGAATTCAGCTGATGTCTTTGGGATTCTATAGGGTAGCAGTATCCTAGAGGGAAAAAAACTTGAGTTCTTGAATCAATATGTAAAAGAATTTTCCCTAAGTGTTCCTGAATGCATCTTAAATAACATAGATTTGGTGTTTGTTTTTTTTTTTTTTTTTGTGCAGTTAGACTGACTCCATTCACAGACCTCCCCATGAAGAGATTAACGAATTTTGTATGGTACTTCTTAGTCTTCAGAAAATGAGGCTTTGAATTTCAGAGGGACTCAGACTTACAATGGCTTGCATTACAGTTTTTCAACTTCATGGTAGTGTGAAAGTAGCATGTACTCAGTAGAAACTGTGCTTTTAATTTTATTAGATCTTGATCTTTTCCTGAGTAAGTACTATACTGCAAGATACCTCTCACACAGCTGAGCAGCAATCAGAAGCATCAGCTCTGGGTCAGGCACGTGAGCATCAGGGCAAACAATCTACATTCTGTACAATACATTGTGTTGTTAAGTGATGATGCTTGATGTAATTAGGCATATTAGATGCATCTATGATGTTTATCATGACATAAACCTATCATTGAGGAGCATCTGCATTCATGAAAATAAGTACACAAGCACTTTCCCTTAAGAGTATCCTTTAATTAAGGAAGTTTTGTATGTCTAAATGATAGCTTCACATATAACATATCAATATAAGAAAAATTTTGTTTCTGTAGAGTTTAACATATACAAGAGTATTAAATAAGAACATAAGGAGAATTTTTTTTGAAATTCTTTACAATTACAAAAGTAAAAAGAGCAGAAGGAAAGATCTGTGGGTGGTGGAGTTGCAAACTGGAAGAGAGGCACAGAGATGCCTTAGTCACCTGAAAGGGACAGGAATCCAAGGCACTGATTCCTACCCAGAGCCCTAATTCCCATGAAGTTTGATAACTGTTGGACACAGGCAAACAAAAATGCATACAAGAAACCATAAACTCATATACACATACATTTACACAGGTGCCCATGGCACTTTGAATTTGGGATATATTGATTGAAAGCAAGCAGATTTTTTTTCTGTTAAATTGTTTTCTAAAGTCTGTACTAGGCTAATGTACATGTTGACTTTTTAAGAATTACAAATAATATGTTGTATTTTCAAAATGCACTTTACTTTAAAAAGTTTTCTTTACAAAACATAGTTTGTGAAACATTGAATTTACATGTGTCTGGCTGGCTTAAAGCTTTTTGTTTAAGGAAGGCCATATACAATGTGATATAGATATCTCCTCTGTCATTTTCCAGAAGATATTGTTTCCAAACTTGCTTTGTTCCAAGTGATACTGTAGTTAATATATCAAGATTTATAAAATCAACTTCTATTAAAAACTAATATTTTTGTGAATGATATCAATGGCAGTTACTTAATACTCTTAAAAAGAACAAGAAATTCCTGCATTCCTTATTTTTAGTAACTATTCTTTCTACAATTCTTGAACAGTGAAGAAGGTGGATGCCTTATTTTTGCAGTAAAGGGTGAGTCTAGTGTACGTGAACAAGCTTTGCTCCTAAGGAAAAAATTCCAAGGAGCAACTAGGAAAGAACAAAATCTTGCTCAGCTCATGAATCTAAGAACCAATGCTTTAATGAGCAATTTAAAACCATTTGTAATTAAAATTATGGGTAACAACAAAGTATTTTCCAACCTACAACATAAATTCAAATCCCAATAGTCTCGGTTGTACATATTTAATTGTACTAGAGTTTTATAAATTATTAATTTTATGCCCATTTTCTTCCCATATACAGCCAATGTAAATCAGAAAAGTACCCTGTTCTTAGATCAGCAGCTAGAATTATCAGTATTAGGCAATTTAACTTGATAAGAAATACTGATTTATCATATTTTTCTTTTTTACATAAATATTGAGTACTTTGTATTAAAAGCACGTTCCCTGGTCTATTTTGGCCCAACATTATGTATGTTTGAATAGAGATGAACAGGAATATTTTTAACAGTATACTGTAATTTCACCAGTGGGTTAAACAGAGTACACTGGGGAGAAGTTGCCTTGGGGGCCTTAGATCTTGCTTCCCATCTTAACGAAAGACCAAACAGCACAAACCACTCCTTTGTTAATGGTTGGGCACAAAAGAGGATAAATGATAAACAGTCAAAACATATAATTGGATCTGTTTCTTAGTTTGATGATATGCCAGCAAATCTGAGGCAATTTAAAATGACATGTTTGTCAACATTACAAAATCTAGGCAAAAGTTGAAATATCTTCTTGTGACAGAGAATTTTAAACTTTGTATTGGATACTCTGGTGTTTATCTAGTCACCACTTCTGGAAAGGGAAGCATTACTGATAGATACACTTGACATGGAAAATGTATGTGCTGCTTGCTTGTATATTAGTAAGAATGAATTGTTCCTTTAGAGAAAGTGGGGAAGAACCATATACAATTGATGAGTTTGGGGTTTTATTTTTCAGTTTTCAGCAAAAGTAGACACTTGTAGCCCAAGATGGTGTAGGGCTATTTGTATTGTCATAAACTACCCCCCCCAAAATAATTCTGACTTATGGGGTATTGAGTAGAGTGTTCCATAGCGGGGGAATGGGTGGGAGAGGGGTGATCCAGCTTCCACCTTTGCTCCTCCTCCTCCTCCAAGAACTTTCATGCTTAAAAATCATTATAGCCTAGGAGAATGAAAACACATGTTGACAATCCTGATGAAAAGTTGATTGAGTAATCCCTTTAGGAAGCAAATGTCAGAGGGTTGGGGAAAGCGAATCTTGAGAAGTATTTATGCAATCATCTGCATCACATTGGAGTTCATGACTTCTATTGAATGTTTTCAGACTGAGTTTCTATTCTCCATTGCATCCTGCCTTGTCAGATATGTATATTGCAGTATTTCATAGTTCAACTGATTAACTGGAAGCCTATGCAATGTGTCTCAGAATTGCTCACCCCTGGGGGAGAAAAAGAAGCATTTAGACATTGGTTTCATTCTTCTGTTGGTTAAAGGGCAGTCTATGGACTTCTGGGTAGAAATCAAAGATTCTCAGGGATGTCCCAAAGACGTCAGGAGACCCCTGATGGAGAAGAAGTTGTCAGGTTGGATCTAAGTAAAAGGAGTCAGAGGAGATGTAGAACTAATGTCATCACAGGAGTGCTTGGATAACAATATTGAGCCCAATGTCATTTGAAGTACTTCATGAATGTCCAATAAACCAGGTGAATAAAAGAAGTGAAATGATTATTAGGTAATGAATTCTATAATAAAAATGCTAAAGATCATGGTAAATGTTAGTTTTGATTACTTCATCACCATCAATAGTATTTAATGCTTCCTTTGCTTACAATCAACCAGAAAACATATTTAGGCCCCAGGGTGCATGCTGTGAACAGGGTACTTTAACATATGTTTCCTGAGAAAATTCAGCTGACTTCCCATTGAAACCATGGACTCAGATATGAAGCAATGTATTCTTAATACTCACCCCTTTCTCAGTGTGCCCAAAATCTGGTCCACATTTCCAGATGGGTGCCTGTAGTATTCACAGGTTAAACATGAGTTTTCAGCTAAATTGGCATCATGTCATTGTAGATACTTTTAAACTGAGCAAGTGATAGTATTCTTAAAATAGCCCAATTGCAGTAGCAGATGTATAGGACCTTTAGAGGAAAAAAGTCAAAACAGTTCTTATCATGAAAGTCAGGTATAACGTATTATATTAGACATAAAAATATTAGTTATTGTCATGCTGATGTATTTCATGTGTAAGGATTATGGTATTTTGGTAATTTATGATAATACTACTATTTTAGATTTAATACAATGCCATTTCTTCTATTCTTGCAAATTTTCTTGCTGAACTCTTTGCATTTATTATCTGAAGATAAGTATTAGTCCACTATCAGTAGGCATTTTCCTTTATGTAAAGGAAAATGAGATATCCCTTCTAACCTGATTGAGGTTATTAGATGAAATTAGCAGCCAGTGTTCAGTGTTTATTCACCCAACATTCTCATTTTTACTTCCATACACTTAAAAACAAGTAAAAAAGCTTAAAACATACTTGTCCCAACTCAGTAATGTAGCTTTCAGAGTAGATTGAAGACTCTCTCTACATTTTCATTGTTGGAAATTATGTTCTGAACATTTTTCACTGAGTCAGCTGTAGATTAATTAGCTATCAATTGCAAACAAAACTAGTGAGACTTTATCAAAGATGATGTAGACCATTGCAAATACAGATTTTTATATTTGGAAAACATGGAATTAAAATTGTAAGAGTTATTTAATTTCCTAATTCATTATCTAATATAATTCATAATTCTAATTTAAAGAGTATTGTACTGTGATGAGTTTTATTTTGTAAACTGAGAGTCCAAAGAATAATTTCTGAGAATTAATTTTCTTAGAGCAAAAGCTTAATTTGAAGAAGCTACCAGGAAAGGCTTTCCATTTTTTCTTCACACTTTGGTTTCCCTAATAGAACGCTGCAGACTATTTTAAAGATGATTAAGAATCTTTGCTAGAGGAGTAATAGGGACACAATACACCTCCTGTCATAAGAAGCTGAGAACAACCATAGAACATTTAATAAAATGTATTTTGATGTAGGAGGACAGGCAACTGTGGAGGGTGAACCTGACCAAACTTTCCTGCCTGCAATTATCCTAACTTACAGAATGAGTAGTGTGCAATCCAGATATGGAGAACCCTCTGAATTCCTAATAGTTTCTACATAGAGAGGAGAAAGCATGTTAGTGGCCTACGTCAGAGGTTAGGCAGACAGAGTCCCTGGAGAGAACACTGTTGCACAGGGAGTGATTGGAATCTGGAGTGTAGTCTTCAGTTAAGTTCTGATATGTGTGTGAAGAGACAATGGAGATGAAGAAAACACCCACTGGGAAGAAAGAATAGGAAGTGGAAATAGCAAGAGGAAGTTGAGAGAGGTTGGGAGGAGCAGGACAACTGGTTGACATCTTTTTAAACAAGTTTTACTTATTTTTACTGGAAAGGGAGATTTAAAGAGAGAAGGAGCTGAGTTGATTCAGATCCAGGAGCTAGGAGCTTCTTTCTGGTAGCCCATGTGGGTGCAGAGTTCCAAGGCTTTGGGGCATCCTCCACTGTATTCCCAAGCTTAAAGCAGGGAGCTATATAAGCAGTGGAGAAACCAGGACAGGAACTGTCACCCACATGGAATATCGGTGTAGCCAACTGAGCCATCGTGCTGGTACCTGGTTGACATCTGGCTTGCATCCTTTGAAACCCTAACTATGGGATAAGGTAAAGCCATTCTATGTCAGTGCTAAGTTTATGTAATTAGTCAACAATGTTTAAGTAACACAAGCAGACAGACCTTCCAACTTGTTCTTTTAGGCCAGAGTTGCCCTGATACCCAAGCCAGAAAAAAGACGTTATGAATAAAAACAAAACCTAGTTCAATATCCTCCATAAAATAAATGCAAAATATTAACTCAAACCCAATGATGCATATATGAGGAGAATAACACATTATGACCAAGTAGGCTTACCCCATAAGTAGAACTAGGTTAACCTTTGAAGGGCAACCAATACAATTCTGTTTGTTGATAGATTAATGATACTGAAAAATGCATGGTATGATCACTTTGATGCAGGAATGTTTTTGCAGAATTCAGTAGCTATTCATGATTTTAAAAGAAAAAAACTTCTAGTAAACTAGGAATGGTAGGAAATTTCTTCAACTTGGTAAGTGGTATCTACAAAATACCTGTCATATGTGCTAAACCAAATGCTATCTGCCACTATTGAGGAAAAGGCAATCATAGCTGCCGTTATCATTCTTATTACATTATAGTGAAAATTCTAGCTGGTACTATAAGGCAACTAAAAAATAAAATATATTCAGCTACAGAATATCAACATTCTGAAAGAAATGAGCATAGGAACAGAAAGTATTTTTGTTTAATGAAATCTTAAATTGTTTCTAGTGCAGATGAATATAGTTTTCCTTTTTATTTCTGCATGTTTAAGTTTCCTCTTCCTCATTAGATAAAATAAAGAGGTAAATTAACTTCATACTGGTACAGTGCCAAATTAACCCCATTTTTTCCTTTTATCAGTAAATGCTTTTGAAAGGCTGATGTCAAATCATGACTGTGTTATGCATACTGCTTCATAAAGCCTGTTAATATTCATCTAATAAGTATTTTCTTATTCTTATATGGCAGTTAGCCTGCTAATTTTTTGGCTCACATTATAGTATCCTAGTATATTCTTATAGACATAACAACTGCCAGGAAAATGCTTGGCCAGACCTTATTCAAGTGAGGAAAAGGATATTCATGATTATGTGACATGTATATTTAGAATATAATATTTCAAGCTAGATTTGGCAAGAAAATAGTCATGCACTAAAACATGTGAGATATCTTGAGTACTTTTGGAAAAACCCTCAAAGGAAAAATAATTTAAGAGTTACTAACATTTCTTTTAGCTCTGACTTCTCAATAAACTTTTGGTACAACATTTGCATTTTACTTCACTGTCATCTTTTATACATGAACTTTCATTAAAGATGCTTTAATTTCCAAGTGTTCTTGATTGTAAAGGACCAGGTGACATATTTTCATAAAATTTCATGGACACGAAACAGTGGCTATTTTATATATTGATTAAAATAGTGTTAGGGAATTTTATTCAAATTATGCAAAAACAGGATGGGTAACAATATATGTGGAGGCATGCATGAATTTAGGACTGCGTAATAAATGCAATTTCTTGTTTTGGTTGATTACAATTACAAACCTAGGAAATCATTCGTATTGCAGCTCTGTCCTCCAATCTTTTCCAAACCATATACATGGAATCACTTCTGGAAAATGACTTTGTAATTGACATAAATCTTACTGAATTACTGCTCTCTGGTCCAAACAAAGTAATTCTTTGTATAGAATATTGGAGTGAGAAAAAAAAAATAAAAAAGAATCACCAAACAAACTCAAATGGTTTCATTTCAAATTGTTTTCATTACTCTCTCACAGTAGCTCATGTCAAAACCAATTCCAGTTGGTTTTGGTTAATAAAAAAAAATACCAAAGTTCATGGAGATGCTGAAAATCCCTTCACTTTAGTGTCAGTGACTGTTTTACAGATTAGAGATTAGAGTTTGATAGAGAGTTAGAGGATGTTCTGGTGTGGAGATTGGAAGATGATGAGATCGCATCTATGCATCTCTGTGTTGTGTATTTCTGAAAATGGATCTTGAGTTCCAGTAACACAGTCAAGAATCTAGGGAGTCAACTTTTCTGTGACTCTCTGCAAAGACAGCTTGTGAAACAGCTGGTGATAATTTTGGCTTCATTCCCCCACACAGCAGCTGATGTTCAGCAGCAAGGAGGCAACTGAGTAGGTGTGCGCTCTGAACCATGTCATGGCCACTTCCCCTGCACTGCTGCTACTCCCCCACTAAGGAACAGATTGGAAGGATGAATTCTTACAAGTGGCCTGAGAGGGAGGTCAGTGCTACAACTTAAGATCCTTGAGAAAAATAATGATTTTGGCATAGAAAGATACAGTGATGGTAGCAAAAAACCCCAAATACTTCTATGACCTGCACATCAATCCTTATTCAAGATATAGTGGTAAGAGTTCTATTTTGTAAAAAGAGAATACTGAAATAAGTCTATAGAATTTGTTGATTTAGCAGCTATGGATAAATTTGCTTAGCTAACAAATTTTTCACTAATTATTTAAATAGATTACCTTCCTTTTTCCCTGGCACCTGTTTACTTAGAAATTAAATGTATATATACACATTAGGTGTAGACATGGATACTATTATATATTTTATTTTTAATAGTTTAATTCACAACTAGAAATTTAGAGCTGTGAGTTCTGATCTCAGTTTTGCTCATACCTAATGTGACCATGATCATATATTGCTTTTGTCCCGAATGCTGATTTTATTTCTATAAAATTAGAACTGTGGCAAAATGCAGGCTGTCTGCTGTTCCTTGAACTGAAGTCAATGCCCTAGAATCCTATTTTGGAGCAATGTCAAACGACCTTTATTTTACTTAGCAGCCATTCCCATTTATTTAAGGGTGCACCTGTGTTCATGCTGCAGCACTCCTTGAAGCGCCTATTCTTCTTCCTTTTTCTCACTGTTCAGTTTTAGTAAATCTGTCTGAACATTAAAAAAAAACAAAATTGACTATTAAGTCATAGCTTCAAAAATCATACAGGGTGTTTCAAATGTGTTTTGGTCAATTCAGAGTATCATTAATTTTTCTGGTGGAGGCAGTTTCGTAATTATATTTTGTTGAGGTGAAAGTCAAAATCTTTAAATCATTTTAACACTGTTAGCATTATATCTGGCATGGGACATTGTTAAAATCATGTATAGGCTCTCAGATTTTGATTCTATCATGCTATCCTACTGTTATTGTAGTGTGAAGTAATTTTAAGAGAGTCCACGTATTTGTAGCCCTGGATGTATAGCATCTGAAGTACAATGAGTGGTTGCGAGTATGAATCCTATTGCCCTAATTCCTTTGATTGCACTTGGTATATTGTCATAGAGATTGCTATATGAATCATCCATGTCCATGTAGATCTGTGATAAAATTCATTTTCATGAAAAAATTGTGTGAATCCTAAACTATCATGTTAGTGAATTCTAGATAAGAAGTGTTTTTTTCTGTTGTTTTTAAGTAATATTTTCTGGGCTCATACCTCCATTTTGTCCACAAGAAAAATATGAGAGTTCAGATTTATTCTATCCTAACTTATTTCTATTGATGTTATCCTGGCTTAAGGCATAATCTCTTAACAATTTGTTCTCATATCCTGTCCAAATGTTTCTTCATCTTCCAGTCACATCTAATTTTGCTCAGTTTTTCAAAAGATTGATTTTACAGACAGACAAAGAAGGTGTTCCATCTACTGGTTCATTCCCCAAATGGCTGCAACATCTGAACTGTTCAAAAGTTGGAGCCAGGATGTTCTCCTGGATCTCCCACATGGGTGCGGGGTGCCATGACTTGAGCCACCATCTGCTGCTTTCC
The DNA here is from genome assembly GCF_030435755.1 of Ochotona princeps. NCBI lineage: Eukaryota > Metazoa > Chordata > Mammalia > Lagomorpha > Ochotonidae > Ochotona > Ochotona princeps. The sequence goes on from NC_080836.1 coordinate 73,857,075, forward strand.
ATGTCTGTAAGTAGAAGCTTGGATTAGAAATGGAGCAGGTAGGACGTGAACCAGCACCCACATGGGATGCTACAGCGTGGAGGATTAGGCTGATGAACCACCACGTTGGCTCCCACTCCCCAGTTTCAATATCAGTGCTGTGTACCACAAATCCTGGAAGACTGGTGTTAGCAGTCAGGTTGTTTTTCCTGCTCTCTTCCTATTCTCTTGGCCAGTTGTTAGCCAGGTCATCAAATCTCATTTTGTGAAAATTTTAATAGCCACTACTATGTGCTTATTTATTCCTATTTAAAATTTATTTTAATGTTATTACTTCTGTATAGTCTGGTTATGTCTGCTTTAATATTTTCTTCTTTTTTAGTCCATTCAAAATAATTTTGCTTTGACAAGCTTGGAAGCTTCCTCAGAAAAAACATTATGAATTAGTTAGGATTCATTTGGATGCCAGTAATAGGAAATTCAATCCAAGAGTTTATTGGGAAATAACTGAACAGTCTAGGGACAATATGGCTTAGACTTTATTGGATACAGTGATTTTTGTTTCAAGACCCTGCTTCTCTTCCCCTGCAAAAATGTTTGTTCTCTGGCTGGCAGTGATTGCTGTGTGTGTCTACGGCCTCTCCAGATTGTAGGTCCTCCCCAGTCCAGCAGGAACTGGCACCTGGCTTTACATCAATTACAACAAAAATTTACCCCTGTCTTACTGGGTTTGCTGGAGTCACATGATTATCCTGGAAACAATCCTTCTGTCTAGGAAACTTCCACCATGCTTGCATGTCTGCTATATCCAAAAGTAGGTATGTGAAAAAGATTAGACATGCTGCCCCTAAAGATGACAACTTGGCATATTTGAAACAAAAGCATGAGGACAACTTTTCTGTTTCCTTTTGTCTTAATACCTCTAGAAGATTGCAAAACCTAATTGGCCTTCCCCTGAATAGATCATGTATGACACTTATTCCAGAGATGCTGTCTTTACACCCGAAGAGAAGAACTAAATATCCTTATCTCTGAAGACATGTATTCACAAAGAAGCTGAACAAAAGGGCTTTGTTCAGTTTCCACCAACTATTGTCTCAGATTGTATTTCTTTTGCCTAATCATGACTATTCTGCTTTCATCAGTAAAGACACTCATGTCTGATTCAGAATTAGCTTACTTATTTAGGCCCCAGTTAAGATGCCCAAATCCTGCATTCTGGGTCCTGGTTCCTGCCTTCTGCTCATTTAGACACTAGGAGGCAGTAGTGGTGACTAGCATACCTGGATTCTGGTGGAACAACGTGGATGTGTTCTTGATTCTGGCTTTAGCCTACACCAACACTTTTGGGGCATTTGGAGAACTGAAATATGGGAGGGCTCTTATCGTCCTCTTTTTTCGTTTTCTTCTTATTCCCTTCCAAGCTTCCCAACATTGCAGCAAAATTACAAAGGCAAGTTTCTCCATTTCTTCTGAACTTCATTTCCGAAGGCTCCTATGTTCTATCAAACCTATACTAAACTTATTTTTATATTTTTATCCTGTTCATTTTTCTGTCAATAGAGGTAACTTGGCCATGAACCATTTGAGGAAAAGATGGCAAATGTACTCTCCTACTCAGGCAAGGATCCAGCTGACCAGAATTCTGTGGAACCATGGATGGGAACATATATCCACAATTATATATGCTTAAATTAGAATAGCGAACTAAAGAAAGCAATGTGCAATTGCAATATTGTGATTAAATATAAACCTCTCCTTTAATCACAATTTATTTTGTAATAGGCATGTGCATGCACAGAGATGTGAATGTGCCACATGCCCATTAGCTGCTTTTTCCCTTCTTAATTCCCTAGGCATCTGTTGGCCCATTGCCCTAATAATTGGGATTTTGCACATCAAGAAATATTCTTTTCTATTCTTCAGAGGTTATTTGAATTTAAATATAAAAGCTTGAAGAAAATATGCCTTTTTCCCCCAAACTGCCCCAAAATTACAGTAATACATACAAAAAAGTGAAAACAACAAACAGAAAACTAGAGAAGTAAACAAAATCAGGAAAGGTGAGGTAAGGTAAGGTGGAACAGAACAGTATGCCACATGCCATACAGACAGAATCCAATGAGAAACAGGAAAATTTGCATTGGACAGTACTTGAAACGAACAGTAAATGAAGGCTCACATACTGAAGAGACCTACGATAGGAAGTAGAACCGAAAATAGAATTGCTGATTTACAGTCTGTATCAGTAGCACTTAGAACACCATATTTCTTTTCATGTACCTGCAGAAGACAAATGGAGGTGTATTTTATACAGAGGCTCTGGCGTTGGGTGTCCCTAGGAATAGAGATTAGAATGAGATGCTGCTTTAAAAATAAGATGAATCCCTTATACTGAATTATGAGATTGAATCTCCATTTCCAACCTGACCCTGGGATGCTGGTAGCCAAACCTATAATACAGGCAGAGGGTTGATTTATCACTCCAAAAACCAAACTGTGTCAGAGCAAAGCGTAGTGCAGGTTCATTGTGCACTGGTTAATACTTCTTTCACTCCATCTTGGGCCGGACTTTCAGTCCTTGGAATGATTCTGACAAGACAAATTGTTAATGAATTGCAAGTCTTAATTACTTATAGAGAGGCAGCAAGGGACTGCAAAAGCCCAGGATACATGCTTGGCACGCCATCAAGACTCAGGAAAGCTCCCTGGGCTAGTAGATGGACTTTGCCTCCTTGTGTCCCACTTGTACTGTATCTGAGAAACCTCAGAAGGCAGGCTACCATGAGTTTTGTATCTTAGGGGGTTTTGGATAGATATACAGAGTGTAAGTACTTAAGGTTATTCTGTTCCTAGGAGAAGAGGGGAGGGTCCAGACTGTTTCTCCTTATCGTTAACTTATGTTCCCAAAGCATTCTGTAGTCACTTTTATAAGTACCTTATTTCAAATATTTGTTATAGTGACAGAAAGTTGGATATACTGTAACCTGCTTTGGAAACAAAATTACAAAATTGAAATAAACCCAGAATCGATAACATATATTGATATAAGCAGAAAAAAAATAACAGAATTCTGAGTATGGATTCTGTGTTCTCCAATTTCATTCATTATAATTTCACATGTTCTAAACCTAAAGTCATGGAAGGAGATGAAATTCGCAATGTCTAAAATGAAAATGATAATAGATGGAATTAATAGAAGATCATACATGAAGGAGACAGGATTAGTTAACTAGAAAAAATAGCACTGGAATATATACAAAATGAACATACATGGCTAAGTGAATATCAAAAATGTACATAGTAGAGTTTTCCCACTTTGTTGGTGCTTTTCACTTTGTTAATCATTTCTTTTTCTGTACAGAAGCTTCTTCATTTGATTTAGTCCCATTTGTTTATTTTCATTTAGCTGCTTGTGCTTTTGGTGATAGTTTCTGGGTACAGAATTACGTCGCTGATCCATTTAGAGCTGATTTTTGCATAAGGTAGCAGGTCTCGATCTTGCTTCTTTTGCAGGTTGTTATTCAATGGCCAAAATGACATATGTTGAAGAGACCAAAAGTTTACTCTGGATTATTTTCTCTTCTCTTATCAAAAGTTAGTTGGCTGTACATGTGTGGGATTACTTCTGGCTTTTCTAGTTCGTTCCATTGATCATCTCTCTTTCTGTACCACTACCAGACTTTTAATTACGATACCATGGTCATGGAGTGTGTCTTGAGGTTTGGAATTGTGATTTCTCCAGTTTGATTTTTAATCTTCAGGATAATTTTGGCTATTAGTGGTCTCTTATGTGCATCATTTTTATTTCATGAGAATAATGTTGGGATTTTGTGATCACATTGAACCTATGGATTACTTCATAAGCTGGACATTTTAATGATGTTGATTCTACTGACCCAAGAACATTGTAATTTCTCCATTTTTTGATTCATTTTTTTCTGTTTCTTTTTTTCTTTAGTGTTTTTCAATTTTAATCACAGGAATTTTTGTTTATTCCAAGATATTTAAGGTTATTCTCCATTATTTTAAAGGGAACTGTGCTAACAAGTGCTTTCTCAGCATGGAGTTGTTTGTGTATATTAGGGTGTCCGATTTATGTTCATTGACTTTGTACTCTGCTACCCTGCTCAACTCTTACGAGTTCCCTTAGTCTCTTGATGGAGTTTTTTTTTTTTTTAATTTTCCTGTGTATAGAATCATGTCATCTATGGACAGGGACGATTTTAATTCCTCATTTCCAATTTGAAGTCCTTTAATTTCTCTTTCTTACCTAAAATCTCTAGGGGGACTTTGAATACTACGTTGAATAACAGTGGTGAAAGTAGATATTCTTGTCTAGTTTCAGATCGCAGTAAAAAAGCTTCTAGTTTTTACTGTTTGTATCCAGAAATCTAGTCTTCTGTTTATCTGTATGTATTCAGAAATCTATTCTTCGCAGCTTCTGATTTCTCTGTGAAGTTGCCCTCTTTTTTCTTTTTCTTTGATTGGTTGTACTAGTGGGTAACCTATTTTATTGAGTTTCTCAAAAAATGAGCTCCTTGATTCATTTGTCTTTGTGTTACTTCTTTGATCTCTATTTGGCTTATTTCCTCCCTTATCTTGATTATTTCTTTTTCTGTTATTCATGAGATATTTTGCTGTTTTTTCTCGCCCCTTCAGAAGTATGTTTAGCCCATTTTCCTGGTGCCTTTCTAGTTTTTTTTTTTTTAACATAGGAATTAATTGCAACAAATTTTCCTCAACACTTCCTTGACTGTGTCTTATTTTTTGATGTCTTCATTCATTTCAGGCAATTTTTAAAAAAATTTCTCTTTAATTCCTTCTATAAAACAGTGTTCATTGAGGAGCATGTTGATCAGTCTCCAAGTATTTGTGTATCTTCTGGCGTATCTTGACTTATAAATACTGCAATGATTCAAATTCAAGTTATTAAAGATGGGGATAAATTGAAGCTAATGTAAGCAGAATGCATGCAATAATACATATTCAATAAAAACAGACAAAGAATAGTGAAAAAGAAGATCAATTAATCCAAAATCTGATTGATGTCAGTAACAATTATAAAGGTCTGTCTTGACTCACCAGGATTAAAATGGTGAAGAATAAGCTATTAGTATCCAAAACAAGGGAATGAAATGATATACAGTACCAAAATATAATAAGGAAATAATATGTATAATATGTCAATAATTTGAAACTTTAGATGCACAAGTTCCATGAAAGTCACTAAGTGTCAAAGCTCATTTAAAAAGAAATAGATAATATGAGTAAGTCTATAGCCAGTAAGTAAATTTAATGGTTTAATAATCTCTCCAAAGACAGTTCAAGTATTTAGGAGTTTACTGGTAAATTTTCTCATCTATTTAAGAAGAAAGAACATATAAATATCAAAGTCTTCCAGAAACTTGTGAAGTGGGTATTATTTCCAACTCATATGTGAAGCTAGCATTGGCTTGAAACAAAAATAAGAACATATAAAGAATTCACAGATGAGAAATTTGGACCTAAATTTTGAAATGAAGTTTTATAAATTAAATAAAGATATCATGACCAAGTGGAGTTTATTAAAGGATGATATGATACGTTAAAATCTGAGAGCCAATCGATATGATTTACTAAGTTAACAAACTAACAATAGAGCAACGATGCATCCCTGGACAGATTAGCATTTCTACTGTTATAGCTTTTATTGTTTTTTTTTTTCTAAATTCAGTCAGCTCACTCATGTCTTTTAGATTTGTCTATATTTTTTCACTTGCCTAATCTGTTTCTCTTTTGTCAATAGCTTCTCAATGAAGTTACTTTGTTTCTAAAATCAATTTATTTTACTCTGCCATCTTACTTTTAGTATCACTCCATAATTTTGACATAAACATTGTTATTTTGTTTTTAAAATAACCACATTTTGTTAAGTTATTCTATAGTTCTAATTACTTGAGGGATATGCCCTTCTATTTTATATTTTTCTTCCAGAAGGAACTTAATATCCTTAAAAATGATTAATATAGGGAGAACAGATTTCATGTGTCTCATAGGTACAGTTCTAAGAATACATTACTTCCCTCCCTCCTTTTTTCCATCTTTGTCTGCATCATGCTTCCTTTCTTTCTCTAAATTTTGCACTAACATAATTTTAGTCCATTCTGTAATTACAGTCTGAATGTACCACTAACCAGAGTATTCCACAAGTGAAAACTATAAATTTGCTTTGTAAATGGTGTTCCTTTAAGTCTGTGCTTGCCAACATATCCCTGCCAGAAGAACTGAGATTAGGGTTAGGTAAATGAGGTATTCATGTTGGCTAAAACATCTAGATGGGCATAAAAAATTCAAAAATTAACAAATTATACTGTAATAAAATGTTTTTTCAATAAAAATGATGGAAAAATTCATGATGTGCAAAATATCAAAATTTTAAATAAAGACGGATTTAGTAACAGTGCTGTGCCAAGCATATTGCAGCCTGAGGCAAAGGAAAAAAAGCAGTAATACTAACTCTGTGGTTTTTAATTTTCTTAATTTTAGCCATTCTGGTGTGTATGAGATGGTATGATATGGTGGTTTTTTGGTTTTATCTTGTATTCTTCTGATCACTAATCATTTTGAACATCATTTAATATGTTTACTGCTCATTTATATTTCTTTAGTGAACACACGAAGTTTTTTGTCTTTCTGCTCTGGGGCTGTTTTCCTTCCTATTATAAATTTGAAGGAATTCTTTTTTAAAATTTGAATTTCAAGAAACTTGTATTGTTGCAAATATTGTTTTTCGTTTTGTCACTTTTATTGACTATTAATGTTCTTTTAGTAAGTTAAATTTTCAACTTAAAAGTCAAATCTGTCAATATTTCCCTTGTAATATGAGCGTTTTAAAAATTAACAAGTTGCAAGTTTATAGCACACAATGCAACATTTCTGTCCATATATATTATATGTACTTGTCAAATTACAGTAGTCAGCATTTCTTTCTCTTTGTGGATACTTTATGACAGAAGTCTTGAAACTCCTTTTTGTTTAAAAATTATAAAATGTGAGCCATAATTCCCTTAATAGGCTGTATAATCTTTCCAACTGTTTTGGGACCTATTTTCAATATCCTTTCATTCCTGTGTTTCTTCCAATCTCTACCAAATTCCATCCTATATTTAGAGATAGGATTTTAGCTTCCACAGATGAAGGAGTATCTACAGTATTTGTCTTACTGTGTCTGGTTTATTTCACTTAACATAATGTCCTCCAGCTCCATCCATTTTCCTGCAAATTACCAAATTTAATTTTTGTTTATGTGTGAACAATATTCTATTGTATGTATATACAAATAGATGTATATTTATATACAGCTATACTATATTTTCTTTATTCTGCTGATATCTTATATTGGCTGTTGTAAATGATGCTGCAATGAACATGGTCCTGCAGCTATCTCTTATACAACAATTTCATTTTTGGGGGAATGAGTACACACACACACAGCATTAGGACTACTAAATCATATCTAAATTCTATTTCTAGGTTTCAGAGTCTCCATATTGTTTTCTATATTGGTTGTAGTATTTTAAATTCTGCAAGCTATAAGAATCCTCCTTTTCTCCACATTCTTATTAACAGTTGTTACTTTTTAAATTTTTGATAACAGCCATTCTGAGGTATCTGATTTCAGTATTTAAAAATATACTGAGACTTGATCTATGGCCTAATGTATTGTCCTGCCTAGAAAGTGATCCATGTACTAATGAGAAGAATGTTTATTTGGCAATTGCTGGATGAAATGTTGTATAAATTCTTGTTGGGCCCATTTGCTGATATGGTTCTACTGTGTTACGTGTTTGCTGATTTTCTGTCTGAACCATCTGTTGATTGAGGACAGTGAGATGTTGAGTCCCAACTATCATTATACTAGAATCTATCTTTTATTTAAGACACTAAAAATGCCTGCTTTATATATTTGGCAGATTAAATGTTATGTGTAAAATATGTAATTGTGTATTTATAATTTTAGATATTCTTGATAAGTAGATCTTTTATCAATATAAAATTATCTATTAGTATAGGTTGTTAAAATATGTTCTTTTCTCTTCATGAATGCCGTTTTGGTTCCCATTGATTGAGGTATCTTTTTCTATTACTTTGCTTAATTGTATGTGTATCTTTACTTGTGAAGTGACTTTTTTCAGGCAACATAGTCAAGTCTTGCTCTTTTAAAAAATCTATTTGGTCAATTTATATTTTTGACAAGGATTGAATCCAGCACTAGCTTCCATCACTTTTGGTTAGTTACTAATTTCGAAAATACTATCTTGGTTTCTTACTAGATTTACTTCTGTCTTGGTAGTTCTCTGCCAAGATGAGGTTTGATGCTGTATCCTGTTTGTGTCTGTGCTGTTAGCCCATTTTGCACTTTCATGTATATTTACAATGGTTATGGTCCTTTCACTTCTATGTAGGATTCCTTTCAAGGTTTCTTGAAGGGATTTTCATTTGGTGATGAATTCTCTGAGACTTTACTTGTCTGGAAAACACAATTTCACTCTGCTTTTTTTGTTTGTTGTGAAGACTTATTTTTATTTGAAAGGCAGATTCACAAAGAACTGGACCCCTCTGAAGCCCGGACACTAGAGCTTCTTTTAGGACTCCCGCACAGATGCAGTGCCCAAGGATTTGTACCATCTTCTGCTATTGCCACAGATGCATTAGCAGAAAGCTAGATCAAAAATGGCACAACCAGTATTTGAACTGTCCTCCACATGGGACGCTGGCACAGCAGGTAGAGGCACAACATAAGACACAGCATTGACCCTATCTTTCAGTTTTAAAGGATGGATTCACTGAATAAATTTTTAGTTAGCATGCTTTTTTTCTTTTGTGGGAGTCTTGCGTATCACATCTTAATTGTCCTCTGGGTGTAAAGACTCTGAGACTGCTGTCGTCCAGCAGATTTTCCTTTCTGATACACAGAAGTATTAAAATCTTTTATTGTATTTTTATTTTAAATACAATAAATTATTTTATTAAAGAATATCATAGAGCGTGGTAGCCTAGCAACCAAAGTCCTTGCCTTGGACAAGAAGTGATGCCATATGGGTGCCGGTTCTAATCACGGCAGCCCCACTTCCCATCCAGCTCCCTGCTTGTGGCCTGGAAAGCAGTCGAGGATGACCCAAAGCCTTGGGACCATGCACCCTTGTGGGAGACTCAGAAGAGGTTCTGGACCCTGGCTTCAGATCAGCTCAGCTCCGCCCGTTTCATCCACTTGGGGAATGAATGAAAAGACAGAAGATCTTCCTCTCCATCTCTCCTCTTTCTCTGTATTTTATTACTTTGCAATAAAAATAAATACTTTAGAAAAGAATATTGTAATACACATAATCCCAGAAATTATATTGCAGAATTCAGTGAATTAACACAAGTTAAATGTCTGTGAACAGCATCCAGGTGAAAATTAGAACTTTAAGATGACTCTAAGAATCCAACTTCATGTGCTTCTTCAAACTGTCTTCTTTCCTTTTTCCCCAGCATGTACCTATTATGTTTATTTTTGATACAGCTGACAAGCTTTGTTTAACTGTCACAAAAATCAAGCCATTAGTATAAGTCATCTCATATGAAATTTATTAGGAACTTCTCCTTTTGTTTAATTTAGTTTTGTTTGGGTATTATTGTAAGATTTAAATAATTTATATAAATATAAAGGGAACAGATTTCCAATATTTTTGGCTCTGAATATTATGTAGTTTTTTGGTAAACGTATATGTCCATTTTGGGGGATAAGTAGCTACAAGTAGAATTGGGTCACATTTTGTGTGTGTGTGTGTGTGTGTGTGTGTGTGTGTAATTCTTCCAAAAGGTTTATCATTCTGCATTCAAAGTAAAAATATCTGAGTTCTAGTTTTGTACTATTATAAACAACATTGGTTTGTCATTCTTGCCTGTGAGTGTGGAAAATAGATGACTCATAGGATATGCATATGTTCAATTTTGTAGACAATGCCAATTATTTTTTCAAAGCAAAAAGTTACACATGCATGGGATCCAGGGTAGGGGGCAGGCCTGCTGGGGGTTATGGGGAATCATCCCAACGAAGCTGCAGCTCCCACTGGTTTGCGTGAGAGCCGACTATGAAGTGGGCAGGATCGGGCTGGACCATAATGCCCATTGGTTCATATGGAACACAGGGCTGAAAACAGAAGTGACCCAGCAATTGCCAACGACCAGCATGTGCATAAGATGATTGGGGCAACAGACTGTGCCGGACCCTGTTCTGGCAAGCACACACAAGAATCAGGTTTGGGATCACCTGAGACAAAGCTTTTTTGTGGGATTCCTCCAACTGAACTGCTGATCTCAGAACCCCAAAAATGAAGACACTATGTCAGCCAGTGGATTCTGAAGAGATTTCATCGTGATTGAACAGCGAGATTGGCAGCAATTCAGAACTGCTGGACTATCAAACCTGCTTGAGCAGGACCCTCGGAGCATGCCCCACATTGGGGACTTGGGATGGGTGGGAGGCTGGGTGGGGGCTTTTCCCTTTGTTTTTCCCCTGACCCCAGATACAGAAAAAAAAAATGTTAGTGTGGAAATAATGGTCTTACCCACTTTCCTCTAACCCTTGACCCTTAGTGCCTTAATCAACTAAGTAAGATTATTTAAAAAAAAAAAATGATACATTCAGCAGTAGCCATTATTGTAATTTTCTTTGATTATTGAAACTTCATGTTATCAGTCCTGTCATTTTTAGTTATTCTTGAAATTCTTTCTCAATGACAATCAATGGTAGATTTTATTCATAATACTTTAATGAAGTTAAACAGCTTTCTATTTTTGCTGGTCATTTATGTATCTTTTCATGATATGTCTTTCTCTTCATTTAATTCTTTCATCCCACTTAGCTATAAACATATTAATTCTAGCTTATTGATTGTGAAACTTTCCTCTGTCTCTTCTGGATATTACTTTTTCTGATCATACGAAGTCAAAATACTTTCAAATGTTGTTTCTTACTTTTTTATATATCTTAATGATTTTTGATGAAAAAAAAGAACTGCAAAGCATTCATGAAGAACCCACATTACCTTTTAATATTATGTTCCACAAATTTTTGAAGGATCATTTTAATAATTTTAATGAAGACAAATTTATTAGCCTTTTCCTTTAGATTTATATTCTTTATGTATGACTTCAAATATTTCACAACTCAAGATCATGAAAATATTATCTAGCTGATTTCAGGTTTACTGTTTTACATTTCCCATTTTATTTATGTTTTTCAAGGATATATTATTTTTATTAGAAAGACAAAATTTCAGAGAGGGAGAGAGAGTCTTCCATCTGCTTTCTCAATCTCCAGAAGACTACAACTACCAGAATTGAGCCAATGCAAAGCCAGAAAGCAGGGGTTTCTTCTGGGTCTCCCACCTGGGTGCAGGGGCCCAAGGAATAGGACATATTTCACTGCTCTCCAGCACATTATTATTCTCAAGCACATCAGCATGGAACTGGGTTGGAAGTTGAATGCCCTGGACTAGAACCTGTGCCTTCTTTGGATACTGGTAATACAAGCTATGGTTTCACCTACTAAGTCATAGCACTGGCACCGGGTTTATAACATTTTTGTAAATGGTTCTTAATAAGATATAGGCTCATCTCTGTTTCTCCTTTAATTCACAATCATTTGTATTAAAGTCACTTATTGTAAGAATTTTGTTTTCCCTGTATACCAAAGTGATATATTTAATGCACAAACAATCATAGATGTTGGGCGTTTTTTACTTTCTTGATTTATTTTGTCTCTGTAACATTCCTTTTGTGATGTATTTGTGAATTTGTAAGTTATTTTAAGGTAGATCCTCCCACTTCCTTGTTCTTTAAGAATATATTGACTATTCTCAATCCTTCAAATGTCTATATAAATCTTGAAGCAGCGTGGGGAGTTCTACAATGGAGAAAGGGAGCGAGGGAGAGAAGAAAGAAAGAAAGAAAGAAGGAAAGAAAGAAAGAGAAAGAAAATAGGAGAAGCAGGCAAGAAAAACAAGATGGTGAAGAGAGAAAGAATAAATAGATAAACAATAACTTTGAGTTAATTGATTGTATCTGAAAAACTTTTGAGAAATTCATATTTTAAAATCATACTTAAATGAATTCAATATTTTCCTATATGTTTAGCTATTTTTTTCTTGGATGTTTTATAGTTTTCTGTGTATCAGTTATCCTTCATTAAAGTTACTTTGAAAATTTCGGTATGTGATGCTATTATCCAGGGTGTCTTTTAAATGTTTCCTCTATTGGGCCTGGCACGATGGCTCAGTGGCTAAATCCTCAACTTGCAGACACTGGGATCCCATTTGGGTGCCAATCCATGTCCTTGCTGCTCTACTTCTCATCCAGCTCCCTGCTTGTAAGCTGGGAAAGCAGTAGATATTGGCCCAAAGCCTTGGGACCCTGCACCCACATGGAAGACCTGAAAGAAGTTAAATATATAGCATTGGCTCAGTGCTGACTGTTGCAGACACTTGGGGAGAGAAGCAGCAGAGGGAAGATTTTTGTCTCTGTTTCTCCTTATCACTATAAAGCTGTCTTTCCAATAAAAACACATAAATTGTAAAATATTCATTTCAATTTTTTATTCCTAGAATGAGCAATTAAACTCACAAATTCATGTTACTATACTCAAATTTTAATGATTTGTTTTTTAGTAAATCACATTTCCTGTTAATAAATCAAGTCTTTTTGGAATAATCCCGGTATGATCCTACCCAATTGTAATTTTTGTTCTCTTGTTTTATTGAATAGGTTGAGGTAGCTGGGACTCAAACAGGCTCTCATATGAGATGGAGACATTGTGAGAGGTGGCTTACTGTGCATCACTACAATGCCCCCAAGTACCAGATTTCGTAGGACAAAAGACAGTGAGTATCCTTACCACATCTCTTAACAGCAAATAGAAAAATTTCAGCATTTCACAATTTTGTGTTTTCTTTTAGTATAAAATCTATTCTAGAGTATTTTTCTTAGTTTTCTAAGGTATTTAAATATGATTTTCAATGAGTATTGAACTTTGTTATTTAAATCATGTTAGTGTTTTGAAAATTATCACTTTCTAAATGTGGTAATTCACTTTATTAGATTTTTTAATAAGAGTTAAGCTAAAATTAGGTTACTGGATCAATGCCAATTTATTCATGACATATGATTTTTTTAGCATTTTTGTGTTTGGATTGCTAGTAGGTTGTTGAGGTGTTTTCAGTTTTGGTTGATTTTTGAAATAAATTTATAATTTGGTTAGTTTTGAAATAGATTTCTAATTTGTTTCTACTTATTATCTTTGTTACAAATTGAAAATAAAGTTATGTTGGCTTCATAAACTAAAGAGCAGAATATATAACCTTGAAATTTTCTGTAAGGATTTTTATCGATTGCTTTTATCTGTTCTTAAATACTGATGTCATCTGGCCGCAGAGATTTCTTTATTTTTACTGGGTCTGTACTTTCAATGCACATTTCAATTTTTGTTTTTAGTGTATGCCATGGAGATTACAAAATAAAATGTACCTATTTGTACCTGAAATTGATCATTTTATATTCTTTGTAGACTATGGAAGTACAGCACATTCGGTGCATCTAGTGTGTTATTGACTTGCAGAATGTTAAATGTGATTTCACAAAGTTTTTAATAGGTTTCATAAGACTTTTTGATTCAAACATGATAATGTTTAATGAAATATTATAATTCTGCACTCCCACTTATTTTGGGGGGTGGCATATGCAAATGTATTTTTGCAGTTCAGTTGGTGTCCTGTATACTCTTTTGTTAATAGGCTTTGAGTAGAAGAGAACTGTTGTTGGATTTGGATTGGTTAATAGGGAATGTGACTTTCATGTCCTTTCTCAGTACTGCAACAAAATCTGATGACATTTTTCAGAACGGCAGTAATGTGAGCTGATGCAGAGAATTTGGTTTGGGTCCCTAAGTGATTTTTTAGGATAACCTACCATTATTTAGCTGACAGTGGCAAGCACAATAAATACAACTGTGTCTTATGATGTTCCCAAGAATTCAGGATTATTTTATTTCTACAGAATATCTTAGTTTCTCAGAAGTGATTCTTAGGCAGCTATGACTACTTGCTTAGTATTCTTTATGAGAGAGTTAGTTTTAGAGTGCTCACTTTTACCTGAGTTATAATTTGGGTTCACAATAATCACGAGATAAGTAGAAAAGGTTTTCTCTTATTTTTCAAATTAGCAATGTGAATCTCAGATCTCTTTAGAGATATGGCCAAGAAGAAACTCGTATGATATAGTCAGGACCTAAATATTTAAAGATCAAGTTGGGAGTTGATATATATCCTACATTCATAGCAAATCACATATTCTAAATTTTTTCTTCCATGAACATTCATATGTCTCAACATCAAAAGTGATTTTTTTGTAGCAAGAATTATATATCACACAAATAGCAGGTTGATTTTCCATGATGTTTCCTGCCTTCTGGGACCTAATATACATATTCAGGAACTGTACATTTTCTGGGGGAGTATATAATTCACGCATGGTACATCACACTATCTGATATATGAATACCTTATCTGTCATCCTGATTTTTTAATATGTTGCATTATAGCAGATTTAAAATACTTCTGTTCATTTCTGTTGAACTTAGTGAGCTCATGAGTAGCTATATTTTCTCCTTGGGATTAAAAAAAAAGAAGAAAAGTAAAAAAAAAATTGTCCACCCAAGAAATCTCAACCCAAGTCTGTTTAAAATGTAGTTAATTCAGAATTCAAGCTCAATCTGCTACTGCCATTTTCTCTCCCCCAGGAGGTAACTGCATTATGAGGTGGTGGTTGAGTTTACATAGCATTCTTCACTGAGACTCTTGTGGAAGTGGGGAGTCAGGGATCTTGAATCACCAATGATCTCTGCTGCCTTCTATCTGGTATATGGACATGCTTAGTTGGCATTTGTTTTTGATGTTTATAATCATTGCCATGACACTGACACAATGTAGATCAATCATGGCCATGATATTCCAATCACAACTGCCTCCTGGTTTCCCCAAGATTCTTACAACTTCTCTGTCTTAAATTGGGGCAGGATTGCAAAGAGGACAAATTGAAGTAGTTTAATGATTCTTTGCTGTTCTCCCTACCTAAATGAGGCTTGTAAGGGGCAGCCTGCATGTCCATGTGGAGACACCTACTTCTGCCATTAAATTGGCTCTTCAGCTTCTTCAAGAAACTTATCTGGGATTCCTTTCTGTTTAGTCCCCAGTTATTGGATCTTAAAAATCAAAAGCCCCAGAGAATGTAGTTTTAATCTTTAATACTTTATTTGCTGCAAATGGAAAAATAAATAATACTGAAACTATTGTCACCTCATACTTTCTCAGCAGATGTCACCTGCTTTTCTCTTGAGGGAAGTATATAGGAAGCTAATTTGTTAAGAGCAGGTTAAGGTAGCTATGAGTGGCAACAGTATACAATCATTGCATTACTCTTTAAATACCTATATTTTTCCTATTTATTTTTATTTGTCATGTTTTAATTTTTTTCCTGTTTATTCTATTTTGTGGCTCTTAGTCAAATAATGCATCCATAGGTGCCTCCATCCTAGGACCTTGCCTGCATAGTAGCTATTAAGTGAATGTGTCCTGGATGGCAATACTTTGAATGAGTTTGATAATATGATTTCATGTATTGTGACAAAATCTAGGGATTTTTCCAAGTGGTGAGCATCAAGTAAGTATATCAAATATGTATTGATTTGCTAGTACCCGAGTCACCATTATTTTGAATACAAGGGATAGGTGAATGACTTATTATATGGAATACTACTCAGCTATTAAAACAAATGAAATACAATTGTTTTTGGCCAAATGGGCTGAACTGGAGATCATTATGCTAAGGGAAATGAGCCAATACCAGAATGTCAGATAGCATATGGTTGCTCTAATATGATTATATGATGTCAAATCTAAGGATTTTACATGTGAATTTAACCTTATTGCACCTCCTAATGATTTGTACCTTTTGTAATAAGATCTTGTAATACAACGTATAAATCAGTCATCCATGAGAGACTGATTTCTTGTAATCTCCTGAGATTGATTGTCATTGTGCATCTTACCACTGTTGCTGCTGTCCATACATGATGATCTAGTCCTTATGGTGCTTTCATTAGAGGTACATGGGACACACACCAGCATCTGTTCATACAAGAAGATGTTGGACACTGTTTATTACCGCCCTAATGTCACACTGATACTATTGTTACAAGTTCATCAACTTCACAGGGATGAAGGTATACTATTTCTTCTCCCCGTGGTGGACTATACGTGTGGGGATGCATAGTGGAAGTGTAGCGGAAATAAGTTTGTCAATAGGTGGAAACAGAGAGAGGTATGTCCCCATGCATACAGTGCTGGGATAGACTTGCAGCAAAATGGTTGAGAATCTCTTACATTATGGGAGACACCTCAGTGACAGCATATTGAATGTGTGAAAAATTCATGAAAGACATACTTTGGAGGGGGGAACATGGGAGAAGAGAGGGAGCTTGGGGAAGGGGAAGGGAGACCCCAGTTCCTATTAAACTATGTCATAAAATAAATGAATAAATTTAAAAAACAGTTGTTTGAAAGACATCAGAATATTTAATGTGACTGTGAGAAGAGCAAAGATCCATCCACCCTTCAAGGTCAATGGTTATGACAACACTCACTCTAATCAGGAACCTCCAGTCTCAACAAGTGTTTCTTTTTGGCAGAAGAAAGTTGGAACAACTATTCTCCAACTCATTGTTACTGAAAATATTTATTTCAAAGGTAGAGCTACACACACACGGAGGGAGGTAGAGGAGGGAAAGAGATAATCAGTTTCCATCTGCTGATTCTTTCTCCACATGACCACAACTGGGGCTGGACCAGGCCGAAGCCAGGATCCAGGAACTTTTGGGTCTTTCATCTGGATAGCAGAAGCCCAGGAACTTGGGTCATCTTTTGTTGCTTTCCCAGGTACATCAGTAGGGAGCTGGGTTTGAAGTGGAACAGCGGTATTCATATAGAGATCCAGTGTAATATAGTGTAATATGTTGTGACTCTACAGTGCCTGCCCCCTTATAGCTGCTATTTAATAGGAATGCAGTGAATGTTGGTTTTAGTAGTTAAGATGCTTCTAAGAAGGTACTCATCTACTATCAGACTGCCTGGGTTCCAGTTTCTTGGCGATATATACTCATGAAAACAGCAGGTAATGGCTCAATTACCTAGTTCCTGGATTTAGTTTGTCACAGCCCTGGATGTTGCACATATTTAGGAAGTGAACTAGTGCATGGAAGGGCTCTGCCCATCTTGCTGCATTTCAAATAAGATATACATTTTAAAAAGAAAGAATGTTAGTATTGAAACTTGTGTCAAATCCTCTCCTCAGAATCAGTTAATATTGGCAATAGGTTATTACTACTGGCCATAGAAAAACAAAAACAAATAAGAAATTTGCTGCTTTTCTCTTAATTGGGTGAATTTGAACAAATGGTAACTGTACTGTGTACTTTGCATATTTAGCAGAATGATAAACATATAGTAGGCATTTGTAATTATTTGTTGATGGATTGAATGCCTTGTGGATCAATTAAAGAGGTGAGAGACTTGCCCAAGTCCATATGGTGATGCCATTTAAACTTGGCATTTACATTGAATTGTTTCATTTTCTCACATGGATTCAGTTTGTGCAAAACAAATCTTCTAATTCGTGGAAATAATAACTGAAGTGATCAATACTTATTAATATGAATTAAAAGTCAAATTTAAATTAAGCCACAGCAATTTAATTTGAAACACATTCAGGGACTGCCCTGAGTTCTTAAGTTTATGTAATTTCCTACCAGATCCTCTTTTTTGGTTGAAATCCCAAAATACTTTCCTTGGGATTCATTTAAGTAAGTGATGGCAAATGACTGTTTCATTGGCAGATGTCATAAAAATCACCTTTCCAGGTGTTCACAGGCTTAATTTTGACACCACATGCCTCAGCACATGTATATAATGCTTCACAAGACAGTTAAGTGGTAAGCCCTCTTTAAACACCATGGCACAATCGCCTTTAAATTCTCAAAGCATCGTGGTCTGTTACCCACCTTTCCATTTTCCTGAGGTTTGTACATTTAATGTATTTAAAATGGGATTATTTCTGGTTCATTACTTTCAGTTACATTACTATCATAAGGATAATCTTAACAACTGTGGATAAAAGAATTGAGTAGGGAAGATCAATATGCTAAGGGAAAGGACTTCCTGGAAATCAATTAAGCTATCTATGGATTTTGAATTAAATTATCTAAAATTATTTCCCATTAAAATACAATATGATATGTTGAGGGATTTGAGTTTTTAACTCAATATTTTGCTTTTCTTCCTTATTGTGATTTTTAACGTAGAGTAGTAATAGGCCCATGCTTTAAAAATAGATGTATATGGAGAAAAATAATGATGCATAATGTCAGTGAATAATTTTCAGATTTTCTTATGTATATATCATATATGCTGGTTTTATTTTTTTAGATTTATTTTTGATGATGTTTGCATAGTTAAGGATGCATGCCCAATGTGGAACACTGAATAGGTTGGGAAGGTTTGAGGATTGGGTGAAAGTGGATGAAATCATTGCTTCCAAGTTTCCTTTTCTTCTTCCTGCATCTGGGGGAAGCAGGAGAGAAGAAGAGAAATCATACCCAGCATTCAACTGCATCAGTGTCTGGGAATAGGGAATGCCCACTTGATGTCATTCCAGGGTCCCCAGTGTGGAACATGCTCCAAGGGTTCTGCTCAATTGGTTTCAACAGTTCTGAGATGGTGTTGAGTTTATTACTTCAAGGAGGTGGAAATTCTTCCAAGATCTGTAGGCTGACCTAATTTGCCATACAGTCTCCATTCGACCAAGTATTTGCTGTCAGTGATGGGCTGGGGTAGTTGGCATCTATTGGACAACTTGTGCCAACTCTTTCTTTTTTTTTTTTTTGCTTACATTTTTTCAGTTTTTACAATGACATAAGTTCAATTTGTGTCATATTCTGAAGTTTAGCTTCCACTAGATAAATAAATCAACATGTAGTGACTATAGAAAACAGTGTTCCTTATGAGTGTAGATAAGGACTATCAGAGACAGTCAAATCCCAAAACGTCAGGTTTGTTCATTTGCATTTCTTTTGTGCTGTATGTTAGCTACCGCAAATCGGGGAAAGCATATGATATTTATCTTTTTTGAGGGTGGTAGACCTCACTAAGCATAATTTGTTATTGCATCTGCTTGGATGTGAAGGACAGGACATCATTCTACTTTAAAGCAAAGTATTGCTCTGTTATGTATATGTTCACAATTTCTTTAAGCTGCTAAGAGTTATAATCATCTGGGTTGATACCATATCTTTACTATTGTGATTTCAGTGTCTATAAACCTGAGGGTGCATATAACTATTTCATATGGTTACTCCGTCTCCTTTGGGTAAATTCACAGGAATGGTTGTGTGGGCCATAGAGTAGATCTATTTTCAGATTTCTAAGGAATCTCCGTACTGTATTTCATAATGGCTCTACCAGTTTACACTCTCACCAATACACTTTTCCCCACATCCTCTCTAATAATGGTTATTTTTGGTTTTTTTTTTTTTTGGATATTTCTTTTTTTTATTAAATTTATTCATTAATTACATTGTGTTGTAATTACATCGAATCTGGGATTCTCCCCCCCCACCCTCCCCCCATGGTGGATTCCTCCACCCCGCTGCACGTAATGGTTATTTTTGAATGTTTGGATGGTGGTCATACTACTTGGAGTGAGATGAAACCTTGTTTTTATTTGTACTTTTCTGATGATTAGTTATCCTCAGCCTCTTTCCATGTGTCTGTTTACCATTTGCTTTTCATCCTTTGAAGATGCCTGTTCATATACTTAACGCACATCTTCAGTGGATTGCTTGTTTTGCTGTTGTTGAATTCTTGAACTCTTTACATATCCTGGAAATAAACACTCTATCAGATGTAGAGTTCGCACGTTTTCTCCCATTCTGTTGGTTGCTTCTTTACTTTGTGGGGTATTTGCATTGCTGTGCAGAAGTATCATAGTTTGATGTGATCCCATCTATTTATTTTAATTTTTCCATGTATTGCTTGTGCTTATGGGGCCTTATCCAAGAAGTGTTTGCCTATGCTAATGTTTTGCAGTATCTCCATTATCCGGAAATTTAATGGTTTCAGGTCTTACATTTAGATCTTTGTTCCACTGTCGGTTCAGTTTTGTATAAAGTATAAGGTAGGAATTGTTTCATACTTCTGCATAGGTAATTGGTTTCTTTACCAAAAAAAAAACCCCTTTTGAATATAGCAGTTTTAAGACTTAGCAGTAATGATCTGTAAAGTTATGAACTATCCACCTGATTCCAGGATAACGTACACATTAATCCCAGAAAAGGGAGTTTTTTATTTTTTGGTACAGATGTTAACTGAAGTTGAATATGCATAGATATTTATACACATATATACACAGCATATATGTACTTTACATGTTTGTACAAAGAGAACTAGAAGTGATTTTATTGTGGTGCAAAAAGTTTGAAATATATGAGTTTTCCCTATATTGTGAAAAAATTGTGCCAAAATATTTGCCACAAACTTTCTGTAGTACCTTCATAAGTTTCAAATTCACATAAACCCATATATGAATGTCTATATTCTGTATTCAGTATAAACAATGTTTCAATATCTTTATTGGTCTACTAAGATATCTTAGCATTAAGCATTTCTCCTGGAACCATGCAATACAATTAGCCATTAAATCTGAAAAACTAAGTGGGTTGAAATGGAAAATTTATATTCATTTGGTATTTCCGAAAAGGAGTGGTAAGAAAAGGACTCTGTCACAACTAAAAGCCTCCTTTCCTAAGATGAATATGTTAGGATTTTATTGGAGTAACACACTATATTTTTACAACTATCTGTGAATATACCTAAAAGCTTCTAAAGTTTTATTTTTAATAATGCCACAATAGTAGTGTTAAAACATAACTGTTTGATTGGTATTGTATTATAGTATTAAATTGTTTCATGGGTTATCGGTTACTAGTCATTTATCATTGACATTTTTAGCATTTAGCTGGATATTTCTTTATTTTCCAATTAGTTTATTATAGGTTTCTAGAACATGTAAAACCAAAATCATGGGTGCCTGTTTTAAATTTTCTTTTTATTAATGAATTATGACATAATATAAAAGCTAAGTGTGTCCTTTTGTTGGCACCACACTATATTTCATTTTCCATTTAAGTATATATTTTATCAGTATTCTTTTCAAAAAATTGAGTGTGATTGTTTCCCATACTTTATTTTAGTTAAATGCAAATTGAAAGTGTGATAGATGATCAATGCCACAAAGATAGTTCTTTTAAATAACCAGGACATGAACTCTTTAACAAGATTCAGTCAGTTCTATTTATAGTTCCCCCAAGCTATGAACTATTTGCACACCCATGTTTCTGCATAATGACTTTTCAATGTAGCTTCAGTAATCATTCCAGAAGGCACAATCTCAAAATATCTATATGCATAAAGAATATATTTAAAATAAAGGCTAAATTGGCTGGCCATGCATTAAACCATTTGCTTGTGAAATCATTTTGTGAAATATCTCCAAACAGGAGATGTTCCAGCTGAGTATAGGACATAGCAAACATTTTTTTTTTTTTTTTTTTTTTTGCTTACCATATTGTATCACCATAACTTCTTTTGGAAACACTTCTTTCTCCAAGTGTCCTCTTAAATACTTCTTCCTTCTTCCTCTAAGATGACAAGCCATTTTGAGAATTTGGACTTCATTTAGCACGCACAGGATTAGTAGAAGAGATAGACTCATTCTCAAACTACTTGCCTTTAAATACTGAATATCTGAAATGAGAATCACTGATGATTTTGCTAAGAAAGTATGTTAGCACCAATCTTCCCCAATTTTGGAAACGAGGGGTGCAAAGAGTGAACAATATGGGCTTCCTTGGAAGAGCACTCGTCTTCTCTGTTTCTCAATGAGAAGCTGTTCTCTTTTTACAAGACTTTGGAAAGAAAGACATTTTAAAGAGCCATACTTTAAGTTGTGAACCAAAAATAATCCATGTCTTTTGAGCTTTTTTTAATCAAGAATATGCCTGAAAGCTGCTTACACAGATGAATAATGCTTTTGCGATTAGCCTGGTCCTTCCAATGACAATACCAAAATAAATACACTGTGTTTCTGTCAAGTTTCTATTTTTGTGAGTGGTGAAAGAAGAAATCAGATCAGGAATTACTCATATTATTAGTTTCTAGTAATACAGAAGAATCTTTATGCATTAATACCCTTAATTTCAAAGTTTTCTCCATTTCTTACTCAAAAGTAACATCACTTTCTCAGGCATAACAGTGAGATTAGGTAAAAGTTATTTAATGTGATTGCTGAATTAATTTAATTTTAGGCAGACATTCCCTGACATTCAACTCCAGTCAATGTTTACTGATATAAAAGATAAATTTAAATAATTAGAGTAATTATAATGATTTTTAAAGTAATTTTTATTTACTAGTTTTAGCTTTTTTGTGTGTGCCCTTAAGAAGTAAAAATATAGTTCTATATTTTTGGCTAATCCTGAAGTTTTTTTAATCACATAGCAAAGATTCAATTCATTAATAGGAGAGAAATCGTCAAAAATTTATGTAAAACATAGTATGAAAAATCTGTGTATCATTTTTAATTTTCCTTCCATAATAAACTTATCTTTCAGTTGTATTTTCCTGAACTACCTCAGGTGCCACTGTGTAATATGCAGCTCAATGAAAACAGATGAATATTAAGTTAACACAGACATTTTGTATTTGGTCATTTTAAATGCTGCCATAAAATAGTTTTTATATATGTAATCCTACTGCATTATTTACATGTGCATGCATGTTTTGAAATGGTATAGGAAGGTAAAATACTAAAGGTGTTGAAAAATAGAATTTATTTTTTTTAGGTGTGGCATATGTAAAGCTTCTAAATGAAGATACCTGCATGCTATCTGTTTTAGATTAAAAAGTGAATCATATGCTTCTCTATCCAATAAGCACACCTATTATACTTATATAAGCACATGACATCATCGTTTAAACCAAACTGATTTCTAAGCACCACAGCTGTTACTAGTTATTTAGAAGTCTAATTTGAGCAGAATGTGTCACGCCAACTTTACACACACGCGTTCACACAGGCAAGTATTCACATTAAAACTTTCACCTCTATTAAATAGCAACAGTTCTTCAAAAATTCCAACACTCTACTCTTAACAACTAAATAAAATATGTGTCTTTGAGGAGTAATGTGCCTATTTTATTTTTATTCCTTGAGGCAAATCTTGTATTGAGTGGTGCAGTTTTGTTACCCTGCTGTCACTTTAATCAGTTCTCACAGATGAATGTGACACTGGGCGGATTGTCTTCCGGTTTCGCTATTTTCCTCCTCCTGCATTAAGGGTAAATCCCTGTGACTTTTTTTTCAGTAAGGTCACATAGAAGTAACTATCAATATTGAAATAGCATTTTCTCATGCAAACAGAAACTTTAATAGCCTCTACAAGGGCTTGCTCCTTAGGGAGACTAAATTCAAAATGGCACAGGCCATCTGTTATGGTGGGATTTTAAGTTCCCTTATGTGGCACCTCCTTCTCACTCTATATCTATTTATTTGTTTATTTATTATTTGGGGGGGTTCTATAAAGTGACCGCTTTATAGTCCATTCTTAGATTTCAAGTTAACTAATTCACAAAAATGTAACAGGTACACAAAACTTACTCAACGGCAAGAGGAACTGAAATGACAACATTTGTAATCTTGAATCCAATGCTCAATGCCCAGAGTTTGAAGGACAGAATTGGTTAAAGACTTATATTTATTTGAGAGGGTGTCAGGGAGAGGGAGTGGGAAAAGGAGAGGAAGCAGGAAGGCCAGGGGTGGGAGAGATGCCTTCTATCTGCTGTAGCATTGCTCAAATCCCCACAACAGCTGGGACTGGACCAGGACCAAGTCAGGAGCTGAGGCTTGAATTCTGTCTGCATATAGATGGCAGGAAGTCAATTACTTGAGCCACTCAAGATTCGCTTTATCAGGAAGCTGCAGTAAGCAACTGAAGTTGGGAATTGAACCCCACTGTTCTGATATGGGACAGATATATCTTAACTGAAGTGTTAATTCTAGGCTAAGTGCTTGCCCAAGAGCAGATTTTTCAATTGTGAAATCCTGATGTTATACTACTATCCTTTACAAAAGTAGAAATAATTGTACATTGTTACTTAAAGTCCTGAAGTAATTTGCTATTTGAAAAACTTATAAACTCAGCTGGTTTACGAAGATCAAGTTCATAATAGGATTTGGGATGAGTAATATTTTGAACAAAAGCATAAATTTTTTTTGTTTTAAGAATGTTCATGTTGTAAATAAGGATCCACTAGTCACCAGTAACTTTGAAACTGAAGAACAAACTTGGAACTGTGTCTAATGCAATTTTGTGTGCCATGTTGTATTCATATTACTTTGTAGTGATATGATTTGAGAATTCATGACAAAATTTGTTGAATCAGACCATATAAACAATGGTATTCATTTCTATACAAATGCACTATTTCCCCTGTGATGCATGCCTTGTTTGTTTTACCAAATGCATATCAGACCAGGAATTCTTCAGGCTGTATAACCAGTAAACAATACATAAAAACAGGCTGTGGTAGTCAAATAGACAGAGGCCAATGCACTTACATTTCACTTTCTGGCCCCCGAGTTGATCCTACTACATTTTTTCTTGCTTTGATTTGGTTTAAGTTTGTTAGCATTTAACAACCACCCTCAGCTTACCTGGTGTTATTCCATTTCCCTGTATTAAAATTTTATAATATGAAGTTAATAAAAAAAAAAACCTTCTGAAATCATCTGGTCCAATGATAGAATGTTCTTATCAGCAAAATCAGGTTTTTGAATAAAATGCTTCTTAGAACCCCCAGATGAAAAACTGATGCATTCTGAATTCTTCTGTTGGAAGGTGAGATGGGCTCTCAGTACTGTCTTTTGCTGACAGTCCCTCCATCTTGAATGTTGCTGTGAGTTCCCTTATCTTCAGGTGAGCTGCAGTACAGAGTCACTGAAAATTGTCTTAGCTCTTGTTTGCAAGCTCAGCCTCTCATTCATAACCTGACTCATTTCTTCTGGGTGGATTTCTCTGGCTTTCTTTTTTGACTTTTCACCCTTTCTCCGCAAGAATTTATATTGTTTTTAATTTTACTTATGTAGATCTCAGTGCTTATCTCTGGTTGCAATACTGAATGTACCGTCAATATTGTGCAGTCCTAAAGACTTAGCTGGCATCAACTTAAACTCAAAATAAGTACTATTGTTTAGTTGATTAGTTGAAGTTTGTACTTGCTTTTGTACAGGAAGGAAAAAATGCTCATGATTATATTGAACATATTAGACAAAACAAAACTGGAAAATTGGAGGAGCAAATGGAGGCCCTGGCAATAATGACAAAATAAGTAGTTTTATCCAAAGTATAAATCACAAATACTCAGGAGAATTTGGTCACTTATTTAGTCTGTTCATCTGTTTCTTCGAGAAATATTTGTTGATATTATTGTGGCCACGAATCCAGGGTGCTTTGTTTAAAAGCATATACCCATCGATGCAGCAGGCACTACAGATATGTGCCCTTTGGAGAGTCGTTGAAATTGCAGCTCTTGATTTTACTTCTACAGGACCTTTTGTTTTTCACTTTTTAAAAATTGTTTTTTCGTGCAATTTAATTGGCCGTGAACTTTCCCCTCCTCCTCCCCCAAATTCCTTCCCCTCCATTCTGTTCTCCCCTCTAGGTTCGTAATGTGTGTGCATTTGGATTTTCCCAAATCCATCAGGCCTCCTCTGGAATGTCTCCCAGCCATGCAGGAGAATAACTTTTCGCTGTAGGTTAATTCTTGCATCCTGACGCCCTAATGTAGGCAAAGTGAGGATTAAGTCTTTCTTGTTTATGGGCAGTAGCAATAACAGTGATAGAGGGGAGACTCTTTTCTCTTTCTCCCTCCCTCCCTCCTTCCCTCCTACCTATCCTTTTTCCCTCCCTCCTTCCTTCCATCTCTTTCATGTCTTTTTTTTTTTTTTTTTTACTTTTATCCCATAGGCTAGAATGAAGATGTGACCATGATCTGACTTTACCAGCTAGGACCAAAGCTTAGACAATGTAACGACCAACGAGAAGGCAGTTCACAAAGTCCAGAATGGCTGGCAGCAGAGTTGTGCCGCTAACCAGAACTTCCCATCTACTGCTGGGCTGGTCCTGCAGAGAAAGCAGAGCTCACGTTTCCTCAATTCACTACTTGAGATTCTTTTGTTACAGAGGCTTAGGTTGTAACCTGATGGTGTATATCTCCCAGGAGTCAAAGGGAGCAACCCACAGAGCTGCAGGCAGAACTCTCCCATAGGAGAAAAGCAAGAACCCTTTTGTCTTTCCATGGCTAATAAGGATTATGCAAAGATGAAAGTGCAGTATAAGATGTACCTGAATCACACTGGCAAAGTGGTCATCATCTACTTTGTGGTGAGGAGGAACTAGAGAGATGTAGTTCTTTTGCATACTTCCCCCCTCCTGTTTTTAAGATTGATTGATTTCAAAGAGTTATAAAGATGGCAAGGCAGAGATTTTCCATCTGCTGGTTCACTGTCCTCAATGACTGCAATGGCCAGAACTGGGCTTGTCCAAAGCTGGAAGTTCCTTTTGGGCCCCTCACATGGGTGCAGACACCCATGCACTTGGGCCATCCTCCATTGGTGTCCTAGATCATTAGTAGGGAGCTTGGTGGGAAGTGGAGTAGCCAGAAGATAAACTGGTGCCCATATGGGAGCACAATGGTTTGTTGACCCCTCTATATACGCTGCATAGTTCATTAAGTATATCAACTAAGAAGACTTTTGCTACTGACATAACACTACTTGTTAATAATTTCACGGAAATCTTCATAACTATTCTTTAAAGAAATCATATACTTGCAAAACATAGATATGTATTTTAGTGGAGCACATCTAATTTTGGGAATTGGTAATATCCAGTTTGGGTGAATTTAAATCAGCATTGTATCATTTATTTATATTAATGCCAGGCTCAAATTTTATATGATATGATCATTTACAGTCACATTGATGGCAGAATAAAATTAACTTCCATTAATATTTTCATATAAAGACATTACCTTACTGTCTAGTATTTATCAAACAAAGCTATTAAAGATAGTAAAGAATTTTTAAGTGCCTTTGGAAAATGGATTGTTTGCATTTTTTATTTCATTCTACCTGTGCTATCATATTCATATGTCTATTGGTTGTTTTGTCTTTCTTACCTTTTACTCCATTGTTTTCAGCAGTTTGCTTTGCAAGTGTTAGGTTAAAAGTGATGGCGATTGGGCCCAGTGTAGTAACCTAGTGGATAAAATCCTTGCCTTGCATGCACTGGAATCCAAACCTGTCAGGGACTTTGGACTCCTGGTTCCTGGCTTTGGATCATTATTGACACTTATTCAAATTTTTCATTTTTTGTGTATTTATATTGGTAAGTATTACCTTTTTTGCATCACAGTGTATTTATAATTAACTCCACTGTATTTGGATATCACCAGTATTCATTGTATCTATACTGCTACTTAAAATTTCAGATTCTCATTAGCATCCACTATTGTTTGTAGGCAGTGATCATTTTGGAAAACAATGTTTTTTGAAATTTTTTCTCAATATTTAAGTATGTATGTGATGTTTTTATGATTAAATGCTGGCTAGAAGGAAAATTCCAGGTGCTTATATCATGGTTTTATGTCTCATACTCATTTACTGTTTTACACGTCTATCAGAGGATGAAAATAATTTTGGAATATTAGTATTTTTGTTGTTATGGTATATATTATGACTGGCCGATGTATTTGAAGAAAATAGGTTGTTTCTCCAGGTAGATTTCCTTGTCTGTGTGCTCCAGGCATCCCAATAGTTAATACTTAACAAGTTATATTGGCTGAGTTCCTTCTTCCATTTGATAGCTCAACTGAAGCTTGATGTTTATGGTGGAAATTGTCTTGATTTCTTTAGATGAGATGAGCATCCAAGGAGTTTGAAAATGTGTTTTAATTAAGATTCTGCTAAATTTTACCAGACACCTACTTGGAAAACAAAGCAACTGAATAATTAACTCTGATGAGAGCAGATGCTGGTCTAATGACAACCTGTTACTGCTCAAGTGCATCATTAGTTGTTTTACTGTGCTCTTTAATATGTCCAGAGCTCTCCTCTGTTAATGAATGCATTGGTAGCTGTGTACTTAAAGCAGTTCCTCATTCTGAATGCTTGTAAAATATATTTCTAGCATCTGCAAAATTCTTCATTTCAATAATTCAATCCCTACCCTTCATCTATTTGGCATGTGCTTGGAACCAAACACTTCTTTAGTTTTCCTTGTGGGATTATTTTAGCCATACATCAAGTGAAGCTTACAAATTGATGAGAATCTAATGATGCATTTATTTACAGATGTGCCTTTCATTTCCCTGTTATGTTGTTGAAGGGTAGAAAGAGTTTAAAGACTCTCCCTCCCACCTCACCCCCACACTGTTAGGGGATTAGCTATGCATTTCACAAACTTAGAGATAGAAATAGCCTCATATTGGGTTTTATGAATAATTTTTAAGGACAAATTGGTACAGATTCTTCTTAGATGCCTAAGGTTCATCCTTCAAAATAGAAAAATTTACAAATTATTTCTCTTTAATTATTCAATGGTGTAATGTAGTTGAGTGGGAAGGAGAGAGGGAGGAAGGAGCTGAGCACTTCCATCTGCTTCCATTTCCAAAATGCCTCCAATGTAGGTCTAGGATGGGGCCAGAGAGGAGAGACAGCAGCTCAATCCAGGCCTCCCATGTGGAGGTCAAGGAAACAATTACTTGAGCTGTCACCTACTGCCTCCCCAGAGGCATTTTAGCAGGAATCTGAACTCTACAGCAAGGCTTCCCAACCAGTAGGTTGAACACCCACCCATGTGCTCTTTTTGAAGCTATATACCATGCTATTTTTATAGAGAATTCATAGGTTTATAGTTGAAGCCTTAAGCACAGCACCAAATACCTCACCAACAATATTCGTTTTTAAACCAATGCAAAATAGAGCAATTTAATGCGAGTTAATTTCATGTGAAGAGCCAAAGCATGCCTGCTATCATCTTGAAAATTTTATGTATTCTTAGGAAAATTAAGGGATGAATTAAAAGTAAATATTAGAGGCTTATCTTTGGATAGTTTTAAGTAAGATTCTCATTAAATCAAACATAAGGACCCAAAAAAATATTTGTGAAAGGGAAGGGTAATGCTATAGGTATACTAGATTTCCTGACTTTCTGTTCTGTGTGTCCCTTAAATCTATGAGGCAAATTTTTTGGAATTGATTGGACACCATTCAGGTCCTTAAATCTTGTAGGACAGGGAATTTGGACTCTGTCCACTTATAAACCAAGTAAGTTCATCCAATGGAAGTTCATTTTAGATTCTTTAAATGTTCTCCAACAGGAAAAAAACTGCAAAAAATGATTAAAGCATTGCCATTTATGATATATATGATATATATAGTGGTCATCTTCCTGTGGTAAATGAAATTTCAGAATATTGTCTCCCCCTCCCCACTATTGTGGGCAGAAAGAAAGAAAACATGTTAGTCATATGCTTTATGAAATGTGATTCAGAATGATTTTACCCATTGACAATGATATATATAACTTCCTTTGGTACACTGCAAATTCTTGCTGATAAAACCCAGAATTCAACAGAGTTGTTTATTTTTGCTTTCAGTTTATCCCATAATTGTATTTAGAATCCAGCTTTGATACGACTTCACAGGACCTTTTCTGTGAAATAATAGCCTATTCACTGTGAGAACTGAATATATCATGAGACACAACCATTCTCTGATTCTCCCAGGCCACTGGACCACAATGCCGTCACACTGCTCTGTTCCATCTGTTCATCTGCAGGTTCTGACAACTTTTTCTAATGATGTTTCTACATGAACACATGGTCATTACAATTGTTTGTAGCTTCCTCCAAGTAGAGATTCATAGAATGATACCACAGAAGCGGAAATATTTTCCTAGCCTCAAAATAAGGATGTGATGGAGATGGGTAATTAGGACACCACAGGAGTTGTTTTATGGATTTAAAGTCAGCCCAGTGCAGAATGTCATGAAACATGTTGTAGTTAAGCCATTGGCTTTTCTCTTGGTAAATATTATTGTGCTCCTTGACTTTGATTTGATTAGAAGATGATTTAAAAAGGAATATTAAAGCAATATAGAAAATAGCCTTCTGATATCTTTCATTCATGAATGATTGAGTTCGAATGAGTTTCTGTATTTGTTGTAGGATTAATTTAATCCAACTCTCACTCCCCTTTCTGTTCATCAAAATACTAACCCTATATCTGATGGTTGTGAACATAACAGGGTGTGTGTGCAGTTCTTTCAGTGGGAGGCTTCAATGTGAACATCAATCACTATTTTTTTTCTAGTCTTTCAAAATAGGTGACATGTTCACTGTGATTTATATATGATGTGCTCTATTTTACATGAGCAAGTTTATGCTCACCCTATTTCATATGTTTTCTCTCTTCCTCCACTTTAGGGGCATGGGGAAATTATATAAGGATTGGAGGCTGAACTCTCACAACTTAGAGGAAATTTTGTGTGTCCTGGGGGTTGTGAGCAGTTGGTGTGATCACGTGAAGAAAGCCAAACTCCTAGCTGATGCCTAAGGATGTACTGCACCCACCTGTTCTGGTACTTGGTGCCAATGTAGCCCCTGATCCCAGGAAAGGCAGATGGTGAAGAAGAGTTGCCTAATGCAGGAAAGCTGGGCATCCACAATTCCATCCGACCTTTACTCTCTTTTTCAATATATATTTTTATTATTTATGTATCTGAGGTGAAGTGGGATATTGAGGGAGAATCCCCACCCAGTCTCCCACCCGCCCAAGCAGACCTTTACTCTTCATTTGGACCTTTACTCTTTCTTTGACCTTGGAACATGTTTAATCATTCTAAGATGGGCACAATAGCAGTTACTACAACTATCTCACAGAGTTATATATACTTTTTAATTTACTGTAAAACACATTGTACATATAAAATCATAGTCATCCTGAAACATTAAAGCAGAAATAATCATTAGGTAGCTATTTTGCAACTACACAGGAGAAACAGTAAAAGTGGAATGAAATACCCAGTGAAATTTTGAGAAATTATGGTGAATATGTTTTTTCTCAAATATTTGTTTTATTTATTTGAAAGGCAGAGGTATAAAGAGAGAGGAAGACAGGAGGAATGGAGGAAGGGAGAAGGAAATGGTGAAGGAAAGAGAACGAAAAGAAGGTATCTTTTATCTTCTAGTTCACTTCTCGAACGGCCACAACTGCTGGGATTGGGCCAGGCCAAAGCCAGGAACCTGGAGCTTCTTCCAGGTTTATCAGGTGGATGCAGGACCACAAGGATTTGCTTTCCCAGGCAAATTACCAGGGAACTGGATTGGAAGTGGAACAGTTGGGTCTCAATCTGGCATCCCTATGGGATACTGGTGTAGCAGGCAGAGGCTAAATTTGTATGTCATGATGCCAGACCCTTGTAATATAATTTTAAAAGCTTCAACATATGGTTTAAATATCATTAAACTTATAATATTTATGTAAGGCTTTGAAAGGCAGAGAAACCCAGGGTAGGAGAGAGAGTGAGAGAAAGGCGAGAGAGAGATAATCTTCTATCCTCTGATTTACTCCCCAAACATTACAACAGAACTGAGTCCGGCTGAATTGTACCTGGGGCTCTCAAATAGAGGAAAAGAACTTGAGTAGTTCTGCTACCCTCTGCTGCCTTCTCAGGTGTATCGTCAGGATGCTGGATTGGAACCAGAATATTTTGCAGATTCACCCAGCACTTGGATATGAATGCTGGCATTTCATGAGGTTGCATGCACAACAATTCTAATCTCAAAAATTCTAATGTTTGGATGTAACTTCAGAGAAAGTTGGGTGTTCCAAACTATAAGACAACAGATTATCACTGAAGGTATCTTTTTTAATTATTAATTTTACATATTTGTGATGCAGTGTGAATTTTAGTGCCAATTCACAATTGCTATTGATCAAATCAGTAAGCAACCTTTCCTCTTCCTTTGCTTTACTATATGATCAGAGGATTGAAACTGTTTTCTTCAAGCTATTCATAAAATTATACTAGGTTATTGTGAACTATAGTCACCCAACTAAATTAGTGCTATAAATTTATTCAGTTGATTAACTCTGATTTTGTATCTATTATACAAATCCCTCTATCACCTCCTACCCCTCCTAGCTTCTTGTATTCATTATCATATTCCTATTGAAATGTTTTTGGCTTCCATATACTAGGGAGAACATGTGGCATTTATGTTTCTGTGCTTACTTATTTATCATGATGACCTCCACTCTCCCCTTGAATGGCTATGGCTCTTATGAATTGGGATTAAGATGGAAGAACCCACATTGTATCTTTGTTGTCTGCTCAAGGGTTCCAGGACACTGGAGGGGGTTAAGTGCCCCACATCATTTTGGCTAACAGGCTGCTATCTGAAGCCTATGGCATATTTGGCAAGTCATGGAAGGGAGTTTTTTTCCCATCCTTTGCATCAGAGTTTAGCAGAGTTTACATTTGCTTGGGCGTCCTCTGTGGTTGAGGCCCACAGACCATCGACCATAATAAGTGGAGCTTGACATCTTATGTAACTGAGCTGTATTCTCATTGTAGCAGATATGGTCAAGGCTCCGTTATAATCTGATACAGTTATTTTGCAAATGAATCATCAACTAAGTGTATGATAGCCCTGTTTGATAGAACTTTTATGTATTCAGGACACTTTGTGATCACATGGGAAACATGGGAATTTGCTTATCTGCCACTGTAAGTTTGTCTCCATTCCTTTGTTCCATAAGCTTTTTTTTTTGAAGTCCTTCTTGTTGAGTATAATGTGAATGTATGTATGTATGTATGCAGATATCCTTAAGGTCCAGGGCTGCCATTTACTTCAAAGGGAAGTCTCTCTCTCTCTCTCTCTTTCTCTCTCTCGCTTCCTTTACTCTCTCTCTCTATCTCTTCTCTCTCTGTGAGATATCCCAGTGGACTTGCAATAGATGAAAACTTGAAAATTTGAGGAACTTTAAACATTGTTAGGTTTTAGAGAAGGATGGGGGTGGGTCTAATCATATCTCCTTTATTTCATGGAGGGATTAAAAACTCTAGGTCATTAATGTTGTAATCCCTCTGCTGCTCTCTGACTTATTGCTGTATGTTACCTTATAGCCTATTTTTTGCCTCAGTTGTGATTTCTGAATCTTGCTCCTTAGCTAAGAATTCAGAATTTCACTCATTGAACATTTTCTCTGCAAAAGCATAATGTGTTTATTAATATTATTCCATGGCAATTCCAGGAATCACATATATGCAAAACTTGGGACAGTATCAGTAAAGTATCTCATAAAATAGTTGTCATTGCCGCAACTGATGTTTTTTGCACACATAGGAAGAGACTAATAGGTCTGCATTCAGTTCTGATGCTGTTTGATAGGGCGGCCCACACAGAACACATGGGTAATGCAAAATGACTCAAATCATTTTAGTTTTTATTTGAGTAGGCTCTACATCAAGAATCTGAAATCAGTAGGCTGATTTTCATTTTGGTCCCCACCCCCTTGCAGAGCTCCGTAAGGTTCAGGACTGCCATTTACTTCAAAGGAAAGTCTCTATATAGAGGAGGTATTCAGGAAGTGAAGGGAAATGAAAATCAAACTCATTATTTTAAAGATGGTTAAAATAAACAAGTCAGCAAGTATGTTTTCCTTTAGATGACTCAGTTGGATTTTTTTTTTTTGTCAGAGAAGGGCAGTTTCTAAGACTTTTGGTATCTGACCCCCATCCCCCATGCAATGGGATCAAATGCATTTTTCATTTGGTGAAATCATGTAGAAGTTAGACTGAACTGAATTGCACTGATTGCTATCATCCATGTATGTATCTATTATGTACTTACCTATTATACTTTTTCATTTTCTGTAGACACTAGCTGCCTAAAGACTTAGATACAAACTCAGAAAAACAAGTCACTTGTTTTTATACAGCAACCAGCATACTGACATTTGAATGATGCTGGGATACTGCCATAGTGTGAAAATTTGTATTCAGAACATTCGAAACAGGAATGGGGAAAGCACTCAGTGGAATATATTCCAGGAGCTTGTGTACAATACAGGTGCCCTGTAATGATCTGGCTCCTTAGGTCACCTTTCCTCCCTAAAATGTAGAGGAGGCCTTTAAATTTATGGAATGCATGGCTGAGTGATGTGCAGTTTATGGAGACCTCTTTGGGTCTGATTAATTAGTAATTGGGGCGAGAGTTATGCACTTCAGTGACTCTTGCTGCCTCAATTGTAAATCGCAATCTGGTGCTAACTCTCAGCAGGTCACATTGCTGTTTTTGCTGTACCCCGGTGACACGACTGATTAAATCTGTGTAAACAGTATCATTATGAAAATATTTGCGTTATAGGCAGGAGGAATTAACACATTTTTATTTTGGATAGAAATTAAAATTATTTGTGGGAGCTCAGTATGTTTTCATCAATTGTCACTCATCCCAATAGAGCATGTAGTGAAGCAACTATTTGATTTCCACAAAAGAGAAAAAAAGCTCTCAGACAGAGGGCTTTGAAAACTGAGAATTATGATAATTATGTCATTCATAATACAGATAGCTACACTACAGGCAAGTATTATGTCACTTAATAGTTAGCTAAACAAGTAAACAGAAATTTGGGAATTAACCCACAGAGTTCCCTTACAATGGGGCTCTTTGAATGAGCAGATGTGTTTTGATGGATGCCAAATGCACCTTCTCTGTCTCCTTCTGTCTCTCCCCCTCCTTCTGATGCCGATTTTTGTTATACACTGTATGTTTACTAAGTTGACTTTAATACTAAGTGCACTGGGCTAGTGGTCTCAGGTCAAGAGAGAGAATTGTAGTGTAGTGGCTGGGTACAGCAATTCAGGTGTCCCCGACCGAGGTTTCAGTAGAGAAACAAAGGTGGGACGTTAGATCATTGTGCACAGTTTATGTAACTTTGCTTTTTACACCTGATTCAAAAGAAAAGGAGCTCATTTTTACAACAAATATTGTGTAATCCACATAAGTTAGGATATGAGGTCGAATATTTCTTCTGCCCATCCCTTGTACAGTATCCTTGCCATGTATTTTTGTACATTGTACTTTGATTTTCTAGAGAAAAGTAGTTGCATTTTATACTATATGTACCTCATTGTTTAACCATCTGCACCTCTGAAGCACAGATATTTATATTGAGTATATAGTAAGCCAAGATTATAAGCTGCACAAATCATATATATATATATATTTTTTTTTTTTTCTTTTGAATGAGCACTCAGAGCAGGCATGGACACTGCATTTGACAATTCCTAGTGAGGCCTGATTTCATCTCTGTTGGCTGATGTTGGAAAGTCAACCCTGTATTGGGTACTGTTTTCTACTTTATTTCATAGAGCTTTTACTGGGAAAGGCTCACGTGAACTTTAATCAAATGTGCCGATTAAGATATTGAGACTTGAGTTACTGATCATCTACTTGCTAGCAGCAAAAGCTTTGATAAAAGTAAAGTGGCTTTTCTTTCTGTAAACCCACAAAAATCATTATTGAAACATCTAGGCGAAAAAGAAGGAGCTAACAAATCAGCAAATTTGCCATGTGCCAACTTCCAGATTTAAACAAAGAATGTGCTGTATACATTTCAAATGACTGCTTTCATATTATCTAGGCCAAAAAAACAAAAAGAAACAAGAACTGCCTTTGAAGGGAAGAGGAAGCATTTACTATACCGTCTAATGCTCTACAGATGTTCTGAATGCCGCAGCCAAGGTGGGAGGGGCTGTGTGTGTGAAGGGATGGCTTCAGAGCACCGGCCATGAGTAGAAGGTTCAGAATGATGAAACTGCATGCTGTTATTCAGGTCACTCCTGCCTGCCTGCTAAGGTTCTGACGGGTTCTCAAAAATGCTCATGTATAGGCCAGTCTAGAAAACTCTGATCTTTGTTAACAAATCTCCGTTTTTATTATTATACCAATATAAATTAGTAAGTAAATCGAGAATTTTGAGAGGATAAAATAATATTAAGCATGTAAACATCAGATATTCTATTTATACATTTGTGATTTAGAACTATACATATTTTTAAAAGCCAAGCAGATTTGTTTCTTTGATTTTTACCATTTCTGGATCCTCCAACATCTCTATGGACATTTTCCTTCTGATATTTTGGTTGTTCAGTTTTTTCATCCTGGGCAAGCCGATGGTGCAGATATGTATACCTATGAAGGAAAGGAAGCCAATCCCAAGTTTATTACCAAACCTTCAGAAAAATTAAGGCTTTGATTTTAGTCCAACAAAGGGTGATGGTTCAATTCAAATCTTATATAAAAAGACTGCCTCCATTTTGAAACAATGCAGTTGTTAGAATTGTGGAAGGTTCTGATTTTAGCTAGTCTGAGGAAAATTGATAAAATTAATCACTGGCTTGATAGGAGATTCAACAATTTAGCATGGCCACTGTAATAGGTATATCTTAAAAATAGAGCACCATATGTTACATTGAGTGTCATATCAAGGAAGGAGACTATTTTGGGCTTATATTTTATAGGTAGGCATAGGCCTGTACACTTATGTATGTGCTTGTTGGATGATTATATGCTGATAAATATCACCAAATTGTGAAATTACAATCAATTTTGAAATTAAAATCAAGTGATAGACAACACAGCAAAGTGGTTAAAACAAAATTTGAGTTGAGATTTCTACAGCTGAAATTTTGGTTTTCATTTATAGATATGTATAATATGAACTCTGTATGTACTTCCAAAAAAGGTTTACCACAAACCTTAGCTTCTTCATCCTTGTGAATGGAAACATAACAGTAGCTGTTCTATAAAGTGGTTTTGGGGTGTGATTAAAGTACTTAAAAACTTGCTTGGTACATAGAACATACTTAATTTTAGCTTTGCCAAATGATTATGTAATTAAATATCACCTACTTAACCACTTTAGCTATGTGTTGGATACAAAAAAATATATATGAAATTCCAGAATATTGGTAATTCTAAACTAACTAAAAATATCTGCAGATAAATAGGTTAATAAAACACCCTATATACACACACACATACATTTACATATATGTATATATACAATAATTATTTAGAAAAATATTTGAAAGTAAAATGATCCAAATAGAATTTTTAAATCATGATATAAAATTGTCACAATGAAAATTCGGGCTACAATATTGCTAGTGTTGGACTATTGATCTGTATCAGTCTTTCAGCTGTTCCTTTGATATTTTTCTAGTAGCTGCAGACCGTCAGTAAAAATCTTTCCTAGAAGCCATACTTTCTGGAAGACTTTCTCAGTGCTTCCCAATACCCATGAAAATCCCAATAGCATATTTATCTGAGAAAGTTGGTTGCAGTTAGCTGGCAATTGGAACTGTAGGTTCCAGGGTTTTCATGATTAGCTTAATTCCATTAAGGGCTTGTTGCCTTGGGGCTGGGTATATACTTCTCATAAGCAAAATCAGGGTTTGGGTAGCAGTTTGGGGAAATAACTACTGAGTAGACTACACTGATGTTTGCCAACCATGACTTGAGGGGACACAGCAAAGGAGAGGATGGATTAGTTAGGTGAGTCTGCCAGTAGGTTAAAGGGTGAATGCAAGATTTTAAATAAATTGTTGACTGAATCATCAGAAACTTCAAAGACAGAGTTGAAGAACAGCAAAAGCAAGCAAGCAAACAAACAAGGGAGTCAAGGAAATCAGGGTAGAGTGTATCTGTATAGAAAGAGGAAAGTATCAGGACACTTGAAATGGATA
The DNA here is from genome assembly GCF_030435755.1 of Ochotona princeps. Taxonomy (NCBI): domain Eukaryota; kingdom Metazoa; phylum Chordata; class Mammalia; order Lagomorpha; family Ochotonidae; genus Ochotona; species Ochotona princeps. The sequence continues at coordinate 73,895,125 of NC_080836.1, forward strand.
AATTTGGAGTTATGAGGAGGAGTCAGTTGATGGAAAAGACAAGTTATGAAACCTTGTTTTAGCCCACTCTGCTGATCAGCTGACATACTCGTAAAACTTTGGGATTGTCAGGATACCTTTTTGCAAATATCCACAAAATATTTGCAAAAAATGTAAAATCTCATTAACTTCTAATATTAGGCAGCATTATCTAACCATCATAAATTAATGCTACAGATAAGTAACCAATATATAAAAGTGCTTGAATTTAAATACAAGGAGGGATACATAGATGAAGCACAAATGCATACATATGAGGAAACTTCAAATAGCTCCTAGGAAAATGGAATTAAAAGATGAGTTTATTTTTGTGCAGAAATTGTAAATTTATGCATATGAGAAGTCTTCAAAAAGGTCATGGAAAATGTGTATTATATATAAAAAATAAAACTATGCATGTATTTCCAAATTTTTTTTACCAAAATAAGCTTATCTTTTAATTCTGTTTTCCATGACCTTTTAAAACTGCCCTCATATGTAAATAAGGATATATACAAGCATAGGTATGTGTGATAAGTGTTGATTCAAAAATAAATCAGAAGGGGTAGGCATTTGGCTTAGTGAATAACATACCTGCATCCTATATGGGAGGCCTTGGTTCAAGCTTCAGCTCCATTTCTAATCGCATCTTCCTACCAGTGCAGACTTAGAGGAAAGGAGGTGATGGCTAGTCATGCTGCAGATCTGGTTTGAATTCTTGCCTTCCAGCTTTGGCATAGCCCAACTGTGTAGCTGTTAGTGTTAGTGTGGCGGGGTAAGGGGAGGGAAGAGGGGGATAAGAAGATGATGAAAACTTTATCTTGTTCTCCAATAATCGAAATAGCTATCTGCTTAACTATTTAGCTAGGTTATTCAGAGATACTTTTATAAATTATTTAGGATATCTTGTTATTTACAACATGGGTGAAATTAAATTCAGTTTGTTCTGTGAAATAAGCCAAGCCTAGAAATACAAATATCACATGATCTCACGTAAACATTGACTCTACTATAGGTGATTTCATGATGACAAAAATATAATAATCATCGTCAGGAGCTGGGGAGGGAAAGGAGAGTGGTAAAGGTGGATGAACAGGTATGAAGTTATAGATAGAACTAAGAAGTTAGGGATTTTAGTGCATTCTAGATCAACTAACTATAGGTAATGTTAAGGTAAATTTTACTACAAAAGAGGAAAATAGCCATAAAAACATGGTTTTGGGTATTTTTATTATAAGGAGATGTTAAATGTTTGATTTGATAGATATATTTACCTGATTAAGAGCATTACACAATGCACACATGTATCAAAGCATCATATGGTACCCTCTAAATATGTACAATTTTTATACATCAAAACTTTTAGAAAATAAAAATTTGAGAACTGTTTCTGAAGAGCATAAAAGGTAGTCAATTCAAAAAGTTGAATGAAGCATTATTGAGAAACCAAATGAAAAAAAATTGAGCCTTTCAGAAGTTGGAAAACAAAACAAAACAAAACAAAATCAGCATGCCTTGCACGCTCCAGGGTTTCTTAATCAGTGCTGTTCCGTGTCCTAGCTGCTCCACTTTACATCCAGCTCCCTGCTTACGGACTGGGAAAACAGCAGAGGATAATCCAAGGCTTAGGGACCCTGTACCCACATGGGAGACCCAGAAGAGGCTGCTGGCTCCTGGCTGTGGATTGGCTCAACTCCAGCCTTTGCTGCCACTTGGGGTGTGAACTAGCAGACAGAAGATCTTTTCTCCTGTTTCTTCTTTTCTCTCTAAATCTGCCTTTCCAAGAAATGAAATCTTTTAAAAAAAACCCAAAATGCAAACAAGTGAAGCAAATATTACACATGCAATTAGAGAAAGCTGTATAATTACAAATAAAGAAATAAAGAAATAAAGTGTTACTTATAGGTCGAGTTTAAGAGAGACAGAGAGAAAACAGAGGCAACAGGTAAGGGAGAAAGGAAGAGAGGGGGGAGGGAGAGAGCTCGATTTACTCCCCAAGTGGATGCAGCAGCCAGATTAGGCCAAACTGAAGTCACCAGCCAGGATCTTCATCTGTGTCCCCCACGGAAGGGGCAGGGCCCAAGTGTCTGGGTCATCTTCTGCTGCTGTATCAGAAATAGAACAGCTAGAATGCAGACACTGCAGGGGGTGGCTTGGTTGCACCACAGTGCCAACCCCTGTCATAAATCTCTTATTAAATTATTTGAGATAAAATTGAGCCACTCAGAGATAGTTTAGAGTTAGCAAATGTATTAAAAGGAATGATCATCATTTCAGGGCAAAGGAAAATAATGATAATCATATGCTTAGTTGTCATGAATATTTTTGTTAATATTGAGAACATTATTTTAGTTAGAAAGTGTTTTAGTTGTAGTGGATATAAGAATGTATTTTATAACACATCAGATAAACTTTATATCAAATCAATAACCCTGCCATGTATGTTGAATTGAATTCAATTTAAAATGAACTCTAAGGTCAGGATAAAGACAAATGTACTTGCTATCATCAGTTTGGTGTTGCATGCTGAGAAAGTGCTTATCAATACAATTTTGGCAATTTACAAGAATATTGACAGTATATCAGGGAGGCCAAGAGAACAAATACGAGAGTCACTAACAGGCAATTTAAATAGTGCATGGCGTTATAGAAATAAAATAGTACATGGAATAAATGTCCAAAACTCCCTAATTATCCTGTATGCCAATTACCATCTTTAGATAATAATATGAAGTGGATGTCACAGTGGCCGAGTAGTTGGCCTTCCAGCAAGCCGATATTTGGGAAATGAGGATCCTATATCAGAGTGCCTGGGTTTGATTCCAGCTCCTAATTTACATGTTCCTTAGGAGGTACCAGAAAATAAATCAAATAGATAGGTCCCTGATACGCTGAACAAGTTCTAGGCTAAGGGCTTCAACAGGTCCATCTGGGCCATGATGGGTATTTGGGGAGTAATCAGCGCATAGAGGTTTGTTTTTCTGGCTGTCTACTGGTCCCACTAAAATAAAATAAATATTTTAAAAATAAATACTGTGAAGCAAATAAAGGATTGTAGATTAGACAATAAGTGTGCATGTTTTTCTTTTTAATACTTTTGCATTGAGTTTTAAAATTTACATGTAATACTTGTGTATTTTCAGTTTTATCCAAAAAACACTATTTTTTTTAAAAAAAGCTAGTTTTAAAAATTTTAAAAAGGGCACAGTGAAGTCAAAATACACCTTTTGCTAAAGCTGTAAACTTTAATATTACACAAAATCATCCTGGATTCAAGTACAAATTAAATTCAAGTTCTGATCAAAACACAGAACTTGTTCAATAACTTGCAAACTTAGGATTTCCTAAAATATATTTGGTCTAGAAAATTCTGGGAGAAAATATGAATTGTAAAGAATGAAGCTCTCTAGTGCCATAGAGTTGATGTTCAGCTACACCGTTTATGATACTTGTACTCTTTTTTTTTTTTTTTAGGATTTTTCATTGTTAAAAATAGTATTTATTCCAGAATCAGAGTTTCAAAGAGATGGAGAGACAAACTCTCTCTCTCTCTCTCTCTCTCTCTCTCTCTCTCTGTCTCTCTCTCTCTCTGTCTCTCACACACACACACACACACACACACATGCACACTCTCACACTTTGGGTTATCTTCCACTGCTTTCCCAGGCTTTTGTAGCGAGCTGGATCAGAAATAGCACAGTTGGGTCCAGAACTCACGTTCATTTGGCATGCCTATGTGGCAGACAACAGCTTAAGCTGCTATTCCACAATGCAAGTCCCAATATTTGTCATTTCAATGACTCTAGGTTTGCTTAGGAGATTTTTTTTTTTGTCCTTCACCCTGTTTATTAAACTTTAAGCATGGTAATGGCAAGAGCTCTGGCTGTTTTACTCTGTGTCCACTATAATGCTTAAGAAATAACGGAATGTCATAGCTGTTTGAAACAGCTATAAAAACACTTAAATAGGTTATGTGTTTTCAAAGTTACTGAATCAAAATAAGAGCTGCTTTGTGTTGCTGTCACAGTATATAGTAAACCTGTGCATCAGAATGAACAATACAGAATTTCAGGTATGTATATGCATTTTAAAAACTAAGGATTATTGACCTCTTTGTAGATAAAATTGATTATTTACCAAATGGTGTTGGAGAATATGATTAATAATCAACAAATGCAATAAAATTAGATTATCATAAATTACAACAATACATATTCTAGAGTCCTTAATATGAAAAATGTGATAACAGACTAGAACTTAATAAGTGTTTTGAAATAAATGCTTGGATAAAGATGTTCTTTTAAAATCTCATTTGTCTTAAGATTATCACTGCTAAGATGAATTAACTTACATATGCCATGGATCCAGGAACTTTCTTAGAATAACTTACTGGAAGCAGGATTGCTAGATTCAGGTGTCTGCTTGAACCTTGAGAGTTTCTAGCAGAAAAACTGTAACAATTCACACACTGACCCTAGGCAGGAGAGAGAGAGGGAGGAAAGGAGGAAGAGAGGGAAGGAGATGAGAGAGAGAGAGAGAGAGGGGGAGCCTTTGTGTATATCCTGTAGGTACTCACACAGTGCTGATGTGAAGTGCTTCTACTTAAGTTCCTTTCTTTTTCTTTAGCTTGGTTGCTATCTTATAACGTTTAAATTGACATATAAAATTGCACATATTCATAGATACCATCTGATAGAGTTATATGGGGAAATAAGTTTTAGTGTTACCTTGTGTGGCAGGGTGAGGCCAGATAACAAAACACTGAATAATTCCAAAACAAGCAGGGAGAAGGACTTCAATGCTTTCTCTAAAAAAAAAAAAAAAATAATAAATATTTGAGGAGATAGACACATTTAGTCCAACTGAAGATTATACAATGTTCACTTGATAATTCTTTAATGTAATGTTCAAAATCACTATTAGTAAGATGAATACATTTCTTTTCAAATGGCCAAAAGTCGAATGTGCAAAAAATGTTAGGTTGATTTAATTAATCAAGCTACATATCTGTATAATAGAGTACTATGAAACAATTAAAAATGGTTCCTATGTGTATTAAATGATATGAAACACAATTTACAACTTGTTTAATGTAATGTAAATGATTTGTGTCTGAATTTGAATAAAAATATATTTGCATGAATAAATTTTCACATTAACTATTTAAAGAGAAGCATGTGAAATAATAGACTGTCTTTGATTGATAGAATTTCAAGTGACTTTAATTTCTTTGTTTTGATTTTAAGTTTTCCACAAAGGACTGTATATTGCTTGTGAAACATGAATTATCCTGTAAAACAATAAAATATTTTTAATCTGTTCATAATGTTTTGTTTTATTTGTTGAACTAAATGTACTCACTTTATCATCACCAATATCATATGGTTTTCTCCCCCCCAGATAGTAAGTACTTAATGAATACTTAATATGTCAACCAGAACCATATGAAAACTATAATTGTATCAATACAACATATGGACTCAACTTGTAAAATAATTTGATATAGCTTCTACTAAAATTTTATATGTAACAGTCAATAATATCTGAAAGAAACAATGGGAACTTATTGGTAGGTTAAACTATGTGGTGGTATGCAGGAATTCTGATATGTATACAATCTATTGCATATTAATGGTTACTAGATTTTTTAACTATAGCTATATAATAAGGAAAAAAGTAGTTAAAAACATAAGAAACAATTCCATTCACCTTATGTAATTATAATTAAGTATAGTCATAAATTATACTTCAATGAAAATTTAATCATGATATCCTTGTCATGATAGCCACAATAGAACATTATAATTAATAATTAAAATAAAAGAACATCAAAAAAACCCAAACATATAATATATTTTTTGTTCAAGATGTTGAATTTTCATACCAGGCATGTCTTTGATAAAATATTATGTGATGTTTTAACAAGGAGAAAGTTTAAGGAAATAATGGCTAATGTATTGACAGTTTCCCTGGCAATAAGAAAAATGATTTTATGTAGATGTTTTTTTAAAAAGACTTATTTATTTTAAAGTGAGCGAGAGAGAAATACAGAGTTGAATGATGTCTTTCAACTGTTGGTCCATTGCTCCAATGTCCACAATGGCTTGGGATGAGCATAGCCCAAAAACAGGTGCATGGAAACCCATCTGGGTCTCCTATATGAGTGGCATGAACCCCAGCATTTGAGCTCTCTTGTGTTGGCTCCTGGCTCCTAGCAGGCAACTGGATCAGAAGACGGAGCACTCTGGAGTCAATCAGGGCTTTGATACGGGATGCAAGTGTGACAATTGGTTGGTCTATAGTTATGTTTCCTCACTGACGCAAATTGAAACATTTAGCCAAAATACATCAAGAGAAGGCTGTCTTTCCAGGACCCTTTGTCATGTCTCAGAGACTAGCATTGGAGCACCTTGAGAAACTGGTGGACACACTAGCTAAATATTGACAGGAAATGAATGGATATCAATTTAAGCCTGAGCTTTCTGGAAACAACCGAGGCAAGAGGATCCTGTGTTACTAAAGCAAGACTCAAAAGACATCTGTCAGAGTTTTGCCAAGTAATGATATGATTCAAATCATTTTCCCATAAAACTAATGGGCCCATTTCCACTTGGGAAAATCATTTTGCTCAGTAAAGGTTTTTCATGTGATCAGGAACCTAATGAACATCAAGAAACAGAAACCACATTTTAGCTGAGAAAATGCTTGTGGTTATTGGCCCATCTTAATAATGGCTAACGTTTGCTGCATAAACATGTCAGAAGATATGCTAAGTGCTTTACTTACATGCATTGTCTCATTTAGTCCTCACACACACCAGAGAAGTTGGTATATTTTCCTCTTTATATCACAGATTGGAAAGTAAGAGGAGCACTTGAATTGCATAGTTAGTAAGAACTGGCATTGAGATGGAACCCAGGTTGGCTGCTGCCAGCACTCAAGGCCTTATAATTTTGCTATCCCGCCTCTTCTAACCATTTATCTCCAATCTCCTGCCACCACCTTAGTTCAAGTCCTCATCACCTCTTGCCAGAGTTCTGAGCCAGAGACACCCTTCATAGGTGTACTGCCAAAATTTGAAATGCAAAGCAGTTTCATGAACATTATTTTTAGTTAGATGATATTTTTTTTTTTATTTTTGGGACCACAAAATGTTCTTTCAAATTTATCAGAGCTTCACGTTTTATCGTTTAAAAATCATAGTTCTTCTGTTTTTATTTAACTATGAGGGGAAAGGGCAGAAAGAAGGACATTAGTATTTATTGAGTTCCTAATATGTACCAGGCAATATTGTTTTGCATGTGTATTCTCAAAACATCCTTGTTAGGAGGTGGGACTGCTACCTACACAATATCTCTTCTTATTTTGCGTATATTAATTAATTTGGGGAGGTGACAATGGTAAATCAGCTTTGAGCTCAGCAAAACACGTACTTCGTTACTACTCTGATCTTTCTGAGACAGAGGTTGTACAACAGCACAGATTCTTGGGATTCAACCTTTTTTAAAAAAAAAAAATTGCTCATTGATTCCTTGAATATTTAGTGAGAATGAACCCAAGCAAAGACTGAGGGAGGTAAGGAAACAGAACGTGGGCTTGAGGATCAAAGCTTTATCAAAATGCTTTGCCCATGCATTATCAAAGTCAAGTTTGTGTCCTCAGGATTTTCCTGTTTGTCTCCTTTTCTTGCACGTTCTTCCATACAATAACATGTAGGTTAGTACAATGTGGTACCTAATTCTGAGATTTGTCTTGGGAAATTCTTAAGAGTCTTTGGCTTTCAGAGTTTTCAGAACAATCTAGAGCTGGCAATTTCATGGTCCCAGCCATATCCCAAAGTCCTGATGTGGCTGTTGACCCTACGTAACTGCTTATCTGTTCTTACCTTGACCTCTTCTCTGAAATGGTCAGTTTTGGGTAATTAAGCTGAAGGGGTGGAGGCGGGGTAAAGCGTTCATGGTAAACACAGCTGTCTGATGCAGGTGTTGCAGAGATGGTCCATCCTACGTTTATGATGAATTCAAAGCCCATTTTGTTGTTACCTCTATAAAGTGACCATAGTTTCTAGGATTAAACTTTAAGCCTTTTGTTTATTTTCCTTGGTCAGTCTTTGCTAGAAAGGAAACATAGGACACATGCAATCAGGAAAGAAATGAATGGCCTATGACTTGTTCAAATATATTTTCTTTTGTTGATACTCATGGCCATTGTCATCTTTAGAAAGATAAGGAGAAAGTCTAAGCAGAAAGCCCCTAAACTTTAAACATTTTACTTAATTACAAAATGACACTAAATATCATTGATTTACACACATTTCGAATATTTGAATAGAGCATCTTAAAAGTGTACTCTCTCTCTCTCTGTCTCATTCACACACACAGACACACAGACACACAGACACACACATGCACACACACACACACACACACACACACACACACACTTGCGCAGAAGAACTATATTTTTCTTTTGGTGCTGTGACATTTTTCCCACTACAGAGGATGCTCGTGGCCCCACATAAGGCCACTGCCAGGCAATACAGAATGGGGGCCAGAAGTTGGTTGGAATGAGGGGCCGCGGGGTAAGGGATGTCAAACCAATTATTGATCAATTTACTATGTCTATTTAGTCAGTCAGTCAGTCTCCAGATACTTCTGTAGTCTTTAAAGAAGACAAATGTTCACAGTTTAAATATTCCTAAATATATAACAGATGAACAAGCATGCTTTGGTGTGTAAATGCTGCATAGATTCAGAACCATCAAAAAGCCCCTCAAAAATGCTTTTCCATCTGCTGCTTCTAACTACATATCGCACATCCTGGCAGCGCACTTCACAGTGGTGTGAAAGATAGGTTCAAAGCCAACCTGGCAAATCTATTTATCTTTTTTTTTCTCTCTTCCCCAAAAATGTGTTTCTTTGTGCAGCTAAGCTAGCAAACATATATAGGAACAAGGTGCCAGGGCTAAGAGGAGGCACTTGTCAGGCCTTAATCATTCAGGAGAAAACCTGCTTCATATTATGCTCTAAAACACTGACATCCAATTGCGTCTTCTTAGAGAGCTGGAGAAGCCTTGGAGTCTGTATGCGCGGTAACACGCACTTCTCTAAATGATGCCTCAGTGTCCGCAGGAACCTTGTGAAAGCCCCAGACAGTTCTGTAAATGGTGTGGCCAGAATCCCCCGTCACAGGAAGCATGCAGTAGCTCTTTTTTTTTCCTGAGAAGTGTCCTGAAACAATACCTGTGATCCAGAAAGTGAATTCTTGAGAAAAAGAATTTCAATGCTCTGTTTTTAGGCAGGACATCTCTCATGTTTTCTTTTTCTCATGCCCTGCTACCAAGCAATGTGGTCATCCAGGTTAATGCAGTGGTAATAATTTGCCAACTACTGATAGACTACCTAACAAGTTACATGCCAGTTTCTCTTCGCAGTGGAGTGAAAGTATTTCCTAAAAGCTAATAATTTCAGCTACTCTTAGATTGCAGTTATTGTCCGATTAGGCTAAGCCATCCTGCAGATGTGTCCTCATACCCTTTTCTGTGATGCTGCATTCTAGCAGAGGCTAGGGAAATTATTATTAGAATATAGTGGATTCTCACCTGAATGTATTTTCCATAATGGGGTGAATGCCTGTAGATATTCAAAGAGTCATTATTTCAAGGGTAGCTTCAAAATTTGCTTTTAACCATGGTATGATATATATAAAAAAACACACACCCAAGCATATACAGATCTAAGCACATGGAAAACATCAACCTTGTCTACATTTCACATTATTTTTGGTAGTGACATGGCAGCAGGTAGTTGTATAAATTTGATTCTTATAATTAACTCACAGCCTCAGGACAAAGAGAGATACCAGGAAGTTTGAGACTCTAGAAAGCAGTTCAGGCCATCTCTGAATGGGTCAGCTGTTTCATAACTGGCTGTGCTGATTGGTAAGAGTGTGAATATAGTGTTGCTAGAGCCTTCTGAGAACATCAATGGAGTTTCAAGTCCAGTTTTCCCTATGAAATCTGAATTTAAAACATTGCTGATATTCTGAAATATTTTGTTAGTAAGCTCAATATTCTATAGGCCAAAATCAGCCCAGTTGATTGGCTACTAGTTTGTGAGTCTGCTTTGCAACATTTGTAATGATTCCTTTTTACTGTGTGGAGAGCTAGTGATGACGCATTCCCCCCCTTAAAACAGGGCTAGTTTGATTGTTAATGTTGTTCCTGTTCAGTATAGTGCTGAGTACTCTGCCCAGCAAGAAGGGATTTGCTGAAAGATCTTAAGAGACTCAGATTTTACAAGAAAGTTCCAGATATTTTAGAACACTTTGTGAGATATTTTAGAACACTTTGGAACACTTCACTGCAGAAAACAACCCTTCTAGAAGTTTCCACCATAGAATGAGTAGATCTGTTATTTTGTCACTCATTTTACAATCATTAAAAGTCACACCGAAAAGGCACTTTTCCATTCTGTCTAGACACATTTTCCTAGACAACATCCTGAAACATAAGAATAAGCACAAAAATGAACACATTACATCAAATGCACCCCTGAGAGGGATGGTAAGTTTAACAGTTTCCCACGTGGGAGGCATATTGATGGTAATTATCTTTCCTCCTACCTCACTTAGCTTTACATACTCCTCTGGTCATGCTTCACCACACACTAAAAGCATGTTTTAATTGGCTGGAAGTCCATTGTGGTATGGGGGAAGGGCAGTTAAAGGGAACAGGTTTTCCTTCTTGAGTAAGCTATGTGCTACTCAGCTAGTGCTCATGGGAAATTTATACTCAGAAGGACCTAGTAATGATCAGCTTGTTAAAAATAGTGTTATCAATAAGCAATGTTCCCCTTCCCCAGTGGCATAGCAGGAAAGATCATTCAAGGACATGCAACTACCTGTAGGAAGTTAATTATTTTTCATGACAGTTGTTTCTTCTGTAGACAGATCCCAATTTTAAATCAGTGAAACATCAGCTGATCTGGAAACCTGCCTCTCTGGGAGTTCTTTCTTCGGCTGACAGACGTGAGATGGGAACTGTCTGGGAAGACCTTCACACCAACATCTTAGCAGCTATTCTAAGAGAACAGTGCTGGAGTGGATTCTGAAATCTTTCTAAAAAGAGGCGATCCTCATGAGCACTTAGCACCTCTCTGTGGATAAAAAAGCCTAATGTCTTTGAAAATTGCCAAAACTTAATATTAATATATAATCAGAATTTCCTATAATTTATAGAGATATGTGATTGTTAACATTAGAAAAACAGCATCATTGCTCTTTTAAGTTAGTCTTTTTGTTTTTGTTTTGTTTATCCTTGAGAGAAAAATCAAGATAACTACAAAAACTGTGACACTCTATTTTTAGGAAGAGATGCATGCCCTTCCTTACTTGGGGACCACTACATGGTATAACATTCCTGAGCAGCTACCCTTAACACTTAACATTGTTCGGAAGCCTTTTGGTGCCATTTTACATGTATGTATGTATGTGCGTGTAAACATCTAGACATATGTTTATATATTTATCAATTACAATCTATTACATGTAAATCTTAATATGTATTTTATAGCAACATTTTAGGCATTCAGTTAGAAAGGTGGCTATTTGTATATAGTGTATTGGATTGAAATGATACCTGAGAAGTTTAACTAGGGAGGCAAGGTTATAATTGGTGAAATTCCCTGGTGTTATATGGTAAGGTTTTCCATGCCCACAATTTTCTGCTGCCTTCTCCCAGTCTGCAGGGGTTGAAATACAATATGAAATTGCCTGCCACACATACCCAAACACCTCATGATTATGGCTCAATGAAAATAATTCTCCAAAGTAAACCTGGAAAAGTATTTTTAGGACCATATTTTCATTTTAGACTAGAAATTGCTCTGGGTTATCTGGTTATTCTGTTTCACCCCAAGGATTTTTGCCAGTTGTTGATACGGTTGCCTTGAATCAAGTGAGGAATCCTTTCATCTTCCTGAAATGGTTGAATCTGGAAGCTAAATGGGAATTCACTAAAGGACAGATGTGGTGAATCTGGCTTCCCATCAGATCTCTTGAATCTGATACCAGCGAAGGGAGACATGGCATTTGATTATTCTACGCCTGGAATTCCATTCTAGAGATTTTTTTCAGTTTTTCCAGGGAAATACAGTATTACACTTAAAAAAACATGCTTTCTTTGAAAAAACTCAGTTTTTATACTCACGTGTCTTTCAATTCTAATCAAATGAAAAATATTTTATTCCCCTCCTATTTTTATTTCCTGTTTAAGCATGGAAAACCTCTAGGTCATTTCTTTTTTTAAATCATCAATGAATCTTATATATGAAAAACATATGTAGATTTGCTTGTCAAACAAGTATGAAAGATTTAACCAGTGGCTGTATGATTCAATTGTAATTTACCCTCAGATTGAATGTTTCAATTAAAACTTAATAAGCATGCATGAGATGTAGTTACAGTGTATGTTGAGTACTGGTAAAAAAAACTTGTTTTGCCCACTTTTGCAAACTGGTAGATAGAACATATTTGTTTACTTGTAACATGATAATTCTTCGAGGTGTGAACACTGGGGTATGGAAGAGGTGAAGAGACAAACATTATAACAGGTATTCCATGGAAGTGTCAAGAGATGCAGAATGTTGCAACACAAACAAAAGATGGTGAATTGAAAATGATCTGTCCAGGGGTTGAATGAAAATTTTTGAAATGACAATTATATTTTGTTGCTCAATTCATGAATCCTTTAGAAGATTTCAAGATGGCTTTAGAATGAAACATCAAATTGCAATTTGTAACATATTTCATTATTAATAATTAAAATATTACAGGAGAAACATGAGACAATTTATCTGTCCTAGTTCATAAAGCAAATAGCCTCATTTCTTTACCTTAAGACTTAATATTTTTACTCATAGGTAAAATTTTCAGCAATTTAAGGCCACTAGTGTAGATTTCCACATTGTGTCTCTGTAACAAGTTAAATGATAATTGAATATTAACAGTATTTATAATATATCAAACTTAATATTTGATATTTCTAATTTTGGTAATTAAAATGCACCACTAAATCTATTAACATAAACTATATTTTTTCTTTTGGAGTATTATTGCCAATATTGCCTCTTTTTAAGGAGGGGTAAAATACAGAATCACAGCAGAATGCCTGATGTCACTCAGCCTTTTCTTTTGATTTTTTTTTCATCATCCTAAAGTCCATAATTTTTTTAAAAGGCTTTCTACTTCTAGTAAGTTACTATCTTTTTCAATAGTTACTTAAACTTGTTTTCTCCTCTTTTGATGTACATAAGACATTTAATTTATAAAAGAGAACATATGTTTAAGAAAAAAGGACAAAATCTTACTATTAAATAAGCATGTTTCAAAGAAAAAAGCAGTTTCTCAATATGTCTGGTAACTAGCTGATTTAGAAAGAAAATGCCATTATTTTCTCCTGCTGTATCAGCTTTTAGCCAAAAGTTTTATAAAGTGTAATGCTTCTATTTATGCAATTGAGTGGAGTAAGTTCTAAATTTCTTCATGTGTATGTGTGTGTGTGAGACGGAGAGAGAGAGAGAGAGAAAAAGAGACAGAGAGAGAGAGAGAGACAGACAGACATAGAGAGAACATAGTCAATATTTAAATAATTATTGTGGGAGATGATAACTGTGTATAAGTAGTAGCCTTCAAAAAACAAAGGAAAGGAGTTGGTCTGACAGGCATTATGTCCAATTATGCCATTTCATTACATGGTTGATATTGGCAATAATGCTTCAAAATGAAATTTATAATTTATGATAATCAAATCAATGGCTTATTTTAACATATTAAAAAATTAAAATTGCATTAAGTTTAACACATACATACATCCACATCCATATCCATACTCTATATCCTCCCTAATGCCCAAACATTTCATTAATAAAGTAAAAGTAGCAACACATAGTGAAAGCAACCAGACAAGTTAATGATTTTTTTTCTCTCTCCTCACCAGGTTGCTTTGCATTTTGTAGACAATGATGAGCCAACTCCTGTAAGTGCTAGAAGTAAAGTGTTTGGAGATTTGCTACTTTTCCCCCTCTCTCTTTGATTTAACTTTTGTTTTCTGAAAATCTTCAAGAAATTTGTCATCCAATACCGCAAAAACAACCTGTTGCACTTTAAAAAATTAAATGTAGCAAAAAATTCAAATGTGAGAACATCTGTTTCTTAAATCATTTCACTCTTCCATTGTAACATAACATTATGCATTACAATGATAATGACCATGAAAACAGAAAGAGAACTTGTAAATTCTGACAAAAGCAGAAAATCCATTTTTTAGCTGTGTAAATCAACTTCAAGACCTAATGTTTTGTAACAGGAAAGAGTATTTGCTATGGATGGGATACATATTTGTGTTTTACTTGCATTTCTACTCAATATATTCTCTACAGAAACTTGGACAGACAACTCAAGGCAAAACCATTAGATACTCTTTTGGCATTTTCAAAACATGTGGTCCTTAAAAGTAGGCACTTTAGGATTGCCCCTATATTTTTATGCACAAAATAAGCTATGGATAAATATATTAATAAAGGAAAGAAGATTCCAAATCATTGACAGCATGTTAATTTTATTAATATATAAGGAAAGAAGATTCCAAATCATTGACAGCATGCCTAGCATGAGAGATTGATACAAAACAGAGGCAAGACATTTCTGCAATCTCATGGAGCTGAAGAGAGAAGACAGTGGGGATCTGTAACTATACCAATGCTTACTAGTGCAGCATGATAATATTATGGAATTATTCAAAGTGCCAATTCAACTGATTCCATGGAAATGTGCTGCTGAATTGCAATCAGAGAATCTTCCCTTGTAATATCTTTTATTGGCACTTCTATGTATAATGATGTTTGAAAATCTTTGCTGATTTACTTATTGATTAAAGACGTGAGTTCAAAAGTCAGTTTACTATGGATGGTCCTAGTCTGTCAGTGGGTTTCCTTTTTATGGAAATCCATGGATTCAGGTTTCTCTCATCTGTGCTCCCTGTAAACCTGAGTCCTGCTTTTAGATGGTAGATAGGGAGAGAGATCATGGAGAAGTAGGCTCTTTAAAGTGAGTTATAGGACCTATGGGGCAGTGCCCCATGCAAAAAAAATATATAAGGATGTCTTGATCAACTACCAATGATGTTAACTTCAGTGTCACTATTTTCATATAACTTATAAGGAAATGAGAGGTACACAACTGTAATAACCTTACAAGGTAGACAAGTCAGTAAGTGGGACTGCCCAAGCAATCTTTCATCTATGACACCAAAACTTGTATCATAGATATCATTGCGTTTGTAAGAAGAATGCAGTGGGTGGAATGTGGCTGAGATGGACAGGTTAAAACAGTGTGAACATGTTTTGATGATTGATCTATCATTAAAACTCCATATTTTATATATCCCTGAAAATGTTTTGTATGAAATTGTAAATAAAGACATAAACTTGAAGAAGCTTATGAATAAGTCTTTAAAAAAATTACTATTCCCTTTCAAATTCAACTAGACATTCAGTTACAAAAACAAAATCAAGTTGGAATCCTTAATTCATACTATATGTAACAGCTAAAACTAGTCAAAGGTTTAAATGAATTTGACAATGATTTTCTTATATATGATATTGGAATCATAAGCAAAAAAAAAAAAGAAACAAAGAAGTAAAATATTTTATTAAATTTAAAAATATTCATATTTCAAAGAAAATATCAAGGGATTAAAAAGAAACCCCAAGGCATGGGAGAAAATGTTTTGCAAATTATATATATTATACATGACTTGTAGATACAATATATACATATTTAATTCTTATAACTCAGTAATGAAAAAGATAAATAGTAACTACAAGTAGTTAAGTGAATAGTTCACCAAAGCAGAGGAAAAATGATTGTTAGACCATGATAGGGGTCCTGACCATCATTAGTTATGAAGGAAATGTAAATCAAAATCATTGCATGTGGCTTCATACTTGCCAGTTTTATTAAAAGACAAACAAAAAATATAATAAATATTCAAAATGATATGCAAAGGTAAAATATTTCATTCACTGTTCCCTTGCTACGGCAACTATTCAATTGGCAGTTGCTCAAAATGTTAGATATTAAGTTACCTCTGACTTGAAATTTTAGTCTTATGTATATATATATATATATATATATATACAGTAAGAGAAATGAAAACGTATGTTCATATAGAAACTTGTTTGTGAATGTTCATGCATCCATATTTCAAATGATCTCAAGATAGAAATAAATCAAATATTTATTGTTGGGTAAGTGGAAAATAAAATTTTGTATGACCATGAATGGAAAATTGCTCAGCCATAACAAAATAGTGACACATACTGCAACTTGGATGAACCTTAGAAAGAGCCAATCATGAAAGACCACATATTATTTGATTTAATTGATGTGAGGCATCCAGAATAGGTGAGTCTATAGAAATGTAAATTAGTACTCACTATGGAATGGTGAGGGCTGAGAATTGGGTAATTGTAGATATAAATTGTACTGGGTTTCTTTATGACAAAATATTCTAAAAATTTCTGTGGTATAGTTTACACAGTATTTTCAATGTATTGAAATCCCTTGGACTATATACTTTGAATGACTGATTTGTATAGTGTAAGAATTGTATCTCAAGAAAATTAAAAAAGTAGGACAAGCACTGCTATACTCCAGTAGAAAATTAAACATTTCTTGTGCACAAATATTCAGGATGAGATGTGGACTTGGTGAAGTATTCAAACAGGAGCTTACTGACAGGCATTTTGTAGTCCTTCAAGGCTACTGACAAAGCTGATGCTGTGCTGTGGAAATGGGCTGAGTGTAGCTGCTGAGCAGCTCATTTCCACATAGCCCCCCGCTTTACCTTGTTCACTTTGCCTGCCATAGTGAATCCTGGAAGCTGAGGGCTTGTAAGAGCTCTGTCCACTGTTAACTGCCTTCCCTCTATGTTCCTAAAACTAGGATGTGGGATGGAGAAAGCAGGGGCCTTGGAGAGGCCGATCCTGGAGTTCTGTAGGACCAAGAAAGCATTGTTTTCCCAGAGAACTCCAGATTGCAGGTGACTTCTTGTGAAGTCATCAGGGTGGGCAGCTGAAGAGCGTGTGAATATTGTGCATTTGTAAATATTTGAGCACATCTGCTTAGCTCCCTCCCAAAAAGCCACTGGGAGAACCCACGTCACATCGTGCCATGCGATGCTGTTACCCTGCTTTAATTGTCAAATCTGTTGAGTGTTTTTCTCATGCACACAAAAATTAAACATTGTTCTCCTCATTCATGATTAATTCAGCTGCAGTGCTGCACTGTGTCACACTGCATTTTTTAAAGTAATTGTTAAATTCTACCTCATAATCAGAGCAGTTTTAATTAACTTTTTGTCAGTTAATCTTTTTTCCTCATACATTTTCAATATCTACTGTGTATATGTTGAGTTTCTGCTCAGGGGTTTGCAGACCCTTGGTATGAATGCTTAAATCCTATTCCTGCCAATGGGTGTGTTACGTGACAGAGAGAGAAGGGCGCCCAGACTCCATTCTGCTCAGTTTTCCTGAGACTACTGGTTGTATCATTTGCACAGCCCCTCCACAACTATGAGTTTCAAAAGTTCAGGGTTTTTTTTTTTTTAATCTTTCTTCTAGTATGTGTTGACTCTTTGTAGGAAAGAGATGGCACATAAGCCAAGGTGAAACGTAGACATTGAGGACACAATGGTGAGAGCGATCTAGGATGTTGAAATATCTGTGGCAAGGGCTTTCCATGGGAAAAGGCATTCCTGGGTGATGCCTACAGGGAAACCTAAAACTCAGCATGCTTCCTTCAGCACCTCTGATTGGCTGATAAAACTGAAGTCACAGTTGGACATATTTGAATTGTTTTGGCATAATTAATTCATCAGCTCTATGTGTTTTGTCAATTCATAGTGCTGTGTGCTCACATCTTTGATTTTATACAGTAATATTTTGAGTGTACATGGCAAAATTCCATTCTATATTAAAAGCACACACCATTGTTGTTTTCTTTCTTTCCAGTGCCTACTTATAAACAACAATTTTGCTTTTCTAAATGTTTCAAAATGGCCACATCTGTTAATGCGACCACTCTGGTTATTTCTAGCAAAACAGTCACTCTTGTATAATTGGAGAATATGTTTTTCAGGATGTTGCTTGGTTTTTCACCATTGAAAATCATGCTTAAGGAGGTAGGAATGGGTTATTCCCTATATTAAATCTGATGTTAAAATTCTGAGAGATGAGAGAAACACACCAGATGTTTAAATTGCTAGTTAAGTTGTTTAAACAATGTGGCCAGATCCACACAACAGAGTGCATGCACCCTGACAATTTGTGCTCAAGTGTTGCCATGTTGATTTTATCTGCATTTTTTTAAAAGATTTATTAATTTTTATTGGAAAGCCGGATATACAGAGAGAAGGAGAGACAGAGAGGAAGATCTTCCATCCGATGTTTCACTCCCCAAGTGAGCCGCAAGGGGCCAGTGTGCACCGATCCGAAGCCGGGAACCAGGAACTTCTTCCGGGTCTCCCACATGGGTGCAGGGTCCCAAAGCATTAGGCCATCCTTGACTGCTTTCCCAGACCACAAGCAGGGAGCTGGATTGGAATTGGAGCTGCCGGGATTAGAACCTGTGCCCATATGGGATCCCTGGGCGTTCAAGGCGAGGACTTTAGCTGCTAGGCCACGCTGCCGGGCCCAATTTTATCTGCATTTTAAAAACAGTTCTTGCAAGTATATTTATTTATTTATTTATTTATTTATTTTTATTAATATTTTGCATT
Source organism: Ochotona princeps (assembly GCF_030435755.1). Lineage (NCBI taxonomy): Eukaryota > Metazoa > Chordata > Mammalia > Lagomorpha > Ochotonidae > Ochotona > Ochotona princeps. Next base: position 73,913,981 of record NC_080836.1, read on the forward strand.
ATGTGACAGTTTCACAGGCTCTGGGAATTCCCCCCACCCCTCCCCCTCCCCTCCCCCCTGGTGGATTCCTCCACCTTGATGCAGCATTACAGTTCAAATTCAATCAAGATTTTTTCCTTGCAAACATATACCAAGCATAGAGTCCAGCTACTTATTGTCCAGATGGGTTGAACAGTTTCTTGGGGAGACCATTTCTGGTCTGAAGTTAGAGCTGGTAGAATATCATCACAGTCAATTAAGAGTCCCAATATAACATCAACAGCAATTTGCAATATTATGGAATTGACATGTTTTTGTGTAACCAGTATGTTAAAAAAAAAAAAGCAAGTCCTAACCACAACCTATGATTAGCTCATTGACATTTCAATTTTAGTTTATATTCAGGACCGGCTGCTATATACCTTAAAATGGCTATAAGGTACCATTCAGCTGTCTTGTGTCTATTTCATTTTAGTATTTAGCCATTTGTTGTGTTGAAGTATAATTTTACTGATCTTGGCAGATTTTAGGATAATCTAGACTGGCTTGTAACTCTAACAAGATATTTGTCGACATTTAAGGTGCAGAACACATTTTTTTTTGTGGGGGGTGGTGTGCAGGAAAATCCTCAACACCATGGTGAGGAGTAACTAATCTTTGTGTCCCACCCAGCGAGGCATGAGCCAATCCACGCTAGCTCTTTCCTGTCAGATTTCAAGCTCTACTTTCTGTTGTTTGTCTATTTATTTTAGTTTTTTTTTAGTTTGTATGATTGTTTGTTTGCTGTGAGGGGTTTCTGAAGCAATCCCGATGGTCATTGCGAGGGAGGACGGGTGTCCAGAGGTGGAGCCAGGCTTGGACCAGAGAAAGCTCTCCTCCCTGGTCCCGAAGGACATTTATTGTTCTTCTGTTTCTGCGGACCGCTCAGGGCTTCTGGTTGTCTTGCAGAAGCCATAAGACAAGACAAAGAAATCAAAGGAATGCAAATTGGAAATGAAGAAGTCAAGCTTTCACTATTTGCAGAGGACATGATTCTTTACATAGAAGAACCAAAAAACTCAATACAAAGACTTCTAGAAATATATTTATTTGTGTGCTTTATTCAAAAGACACAACGATAGCAGGGAGCAACAGATATTTCATCCACTGGTTCACTCCAAAAATGTCCACAATACTGAAGGCCAGGACAAAAGCAGCATCCTTGAATTCAATCTAGATAGCTCATGAGGATGGCAGGGTAGTTATTTAAACATAATGGACTGTCTAACAGGGTACATTAACCAAAAGCTGGATTTGGGAGCAAAACCTGGACTCAAACTTAGGTACTTTGATTTGAAATAGTTCTATTCCAAGCTGTGGTTTAATTGCTTCACCCAATGTTCACCTTTGCTTAGAATATGTATTAAGGATTGAATGCAAATGAGATAAAATTTGTGTCAGTTTCCTGCTGAGGCATTCTATTGAGAGGTACTTCAGGAAAAAGATAAAATTTGGGGGCGCAAAATTTTTTTGAAGTAAAGAATTTCATAGGAAGTCATGTTATTAAAAACTATTTGTGGGGCCCTGGCGGCGTGGCCTAGCGGCTAAAAATCCTTGCCTTGAAAGCCCGGGGATCCCATGTGGGCGCCGGTTCTAATCCCGGCAGCTCCACTTCCCATCCAGCTCCCTGCTTGTGGCCTGGGAAAGCAGTTGAGGATGGCCCAATGCATTGGGACACTGCACCCGCGTGGGAGACCCGGAAGAGGTTCCAGGTTCCCGGCATCAGATCGGCACACACTGGCCCCTTGCGGCTCACTTGGGGAGTGAAACATCGGATAGAAGATCTTCCTCTCTGTCTCCTCCTCTCTCTGTATATCTGACTTTGTAATAAAAATAAATAAATCTTTTAAAAAAACTATTTGTGAATTGCAAAACATTTTACAGAAAACATACTTATCTTTCAATGTTATTTTTCCACCAAGTTTTTAAAGTGTTTTTATAGAAAACACCTCTAAAACAAAATATATTTGATGTGAAGCATTTTGATGTCAGAAAGATTAGGTGTGGGATTCTGAGTCTGTGTCAAAATCTTGAGTGTGTCATTTACAAGGTAAGTAAACAAACATAACGAACTCTAGAAGTCCCCTTTTTCTTGACAATCAAATAGGGATAAAAATATCCCTTACATCATGTAGATGTTCCTATGTTGTGAAAAAATGTGTTCAGTATACTTTGTGTAGTGTTAGTTCTTAGCGAGTGGTTACAGTATAATGGTTTGTGTTTTTCACTGCACCTGAGATAAAAGCATTTACACCACTCTACACATGGAGTACAGAGAGCTGAGTACCTTTCACAGCATTTACAATTCTTGGCTGCCTCTATTTCCCAGGAGAAAGCTGCTCTCTATGAGCTTCTGGTGAAATAGTCATGTCTTGTTGTTGGATTAGGGATCCCTGTGGTCTACACACAATGTCTGTGTAATCTGAGAGTTCAAAAGGTCATTGGCACATTATAGTTGAAGCCTCATTTTTGTTCTTTGCCTATCAATAGCAATCCAATTTATTGATGAAAAACTAATAAAACCTGTTTTCTATCCTCAAAGCATTGTGGTTTCGATAATGAAGGATCCATGTGGACAGATAATGTATGTATGTATGTATGTATGCATAAGGGCAGGTCATGAAACAGAGCATGTTTAGGAAATGTGACAATGTGCTAGAACACAGGGAGATCAGTCAGTACCAAGGATTTGCCACAGACACCTCACTGCCTTCTTTTTTAAAGTATGTGTTCATTTGGAAGACAGAGTAACAAAGAGAGACAGATACAAAGAGAAACACCGTGCGCCCACTGGTTTACTCCCTATGTGGCACAAAGGCCTGGTCTGGCCCTAGCTGAAGCCAGGAGCTGGGAGCCCCATCCTGGTCTCCTTGGTGGGTGGCAGGGTTCCGAACAAATGAATCATCTCCTGCTTCTTTCCCAGGCACATTAGCGGGGTCCCAAATTAGAACTGGAGCATCCAGGATTCTAACTGGTTCTCCAGTGTGGAATGTTGGCATTGTAAGCAGTGACTTAACTCACCGGACCACATTGCCTGCCCCCAAGCATTGCAGTCTAGCTCTCCCAGTCTGTTCCTATCATGTTGCGAAAAGTCTACACAATCTTTGGAATTGCTGGCATTGCCTTGTCAACCATGGTAGTTGCCCAAGACATGGTAGAAGGAAAAACAACAAGCTAGGTGTTAAGTCCTTGACAGATGCCTCAAAGGTGAGTAGAGAAATAAGTAATGAGAACAGAAATTGGGTAAGTTTAGAATCAGAGGCAACTGAGGTAGTGTACACAGATTTGGAAATGCTTTTGTTATCCTTGAAAAATTAATATTTTCTTCAATGTATCATTTTGTTTGTGTGTGTGTGTGTGCCGGTGAAAATAGCCCTTGATTCTGCTCTCAACATGGGAGAGAAATTGGGCTCCACTGTGATTTCCCAGAATTCTCTTCTTTGCTCTTTGTATTCCAGTACAAAGTGGAATGGCTCTAGTCCAATTCTTATTTGGAAGCCAAGCGCGATGGGAGTGTAGATGTCATAGCAATGTGTCCAATTTTACTTTATTCTTGAAATGTCGTGAATATGCTGTTAAGAATTATTCATCAGTGGTATTTATTTTTCTACATAGTATTTTATAGTTTCACTTTCTTATTTTGTAAGTCCTAATGTAAAATGTGCTGATGTATCAACTTTATTAATATGCAGTTTCTTAGATCTATACATTTTAATTTATAACAATTTCTAAACTTGTAATTTAAAATATAAATTAAAAGAGACTACATAAAATTCTCACAGCCATTTTATCAATACTTAAAACTATTTGAATTTCCAGAAATTTCCCCATGTGAGAAGAATATTTATCTCTTGTTGATGGAGACAGAGGAAATATGTTAGAGGCCTACTTTTCACAATATTTAATTTCAGATGAATGTAGCTATACCATAAGACATCAAATAACTCTGGAGTTGAATTTATAACCGAAAACAAATGACCAGTAAACTCTAGACTGCTAAATTTGTAAGGTACTTGGCCATGTGCATTCCTCAGATTTCGTGTAATAAAAATTAGGAACAAAAATAGATACAAAAGTATTAATATCTTTTTTTCATTGAAAACAAGAAATGACTCAAACCTAATTAATGTCCACTTTTACAATTCTAGAACTTTATGATCTGCTTTAATTTCAATTTTCATAGCTTATTGAATAAACTATTTTAATTAAAATTTAAACTAAATGCATTATTTCTTTATTTGTAGAGGGCTTTGGGTCCTGAACATTGACCACAAACTCATTTAAATTATTAATTACTAAGGAGTATTCCCCATGGACTTCCTCCTCAAACTGAATGTTTGTGATATAAAAATGTAGTGAGTGTGCCTGGAGCAGTATCCTTGCAGCTAAAGTCCTATATGGGTGTTCGTTCACATCCTGTATGCTCCATTTCTAATCCAGCTCCCTGCTTGTAACCTGAAAAGCAGGGAAGGGTAGCCCAAAGCCTTGCGACTCAGCACCTGCATGGGATACCCGGAAGAAGTTCTTGGCTCCTGGATTCTGATCAGCTCATGTCTGGCCATTGCAGCAACCTGAAGAGTTAACTAGTGACTAGAACATCTTTCTGTCTCTCCTCCTTTCTCTGTATATCTGTCTTTCAAATAAAAATAAATCTTTTTTAAAAATGTAGTTTGTAATCCAGTATACCCAAATCAAAATCAAATTCCAGCTTTAATTACTGTACATAAAATTAACTGAAATCAGAATTATACTACAATGGGCTCAGCCACTGCCTGAAATGCAGACATCACATATTGGCTGCAGTTTGATTCCCTGCATACTCCACTTCTGATCTAGCACCCTGCTAATGCCCATTGGGAAACACTGGATGATGGCCCAAGTCCTTGGGCTACTGCACTCTTTTGAGAAATGTAGAAGCAGTCACTGGTTATTTGTTTTGTCCTGGCCCAGCTCTGGCTGTGGCAGCCATTAGGGGAGTGAATCAACAGATCAAAGATCTGTTTCCTTTTTCCTCTCCCTTGCTCTCCTCCCTCTCTCTTTCCCCTTACCTCGCTCTTACTCTGCCTTTCAAATAAATAAAGCAAATCTTGTAAAAATTTGAAGTTCTTAATTTAAATATGAAGCTGAGAAATTCAGCTTCATGATCTCTTCCCTTTCCTAAATTTTGGTTTTCATTGTTTCTCCATTTAGCAGAGCTTAGAAGTGCCACATTTGTAAGTATTCCTAAAACAGTGTATGTCTGTACCTCTGGGTGCATAGTGTATATAAGATTATCTTTTATATGAAAATGTTCTACATCTAAGGGACTTCAGTTTAGAACATGTGCATTGTACCTTCAAGTAGCTCAGTTTGGGGCAATGAATGGCACTTTTGATATATTCTGAATTTCAGAATTTAGCCTCTGTTTACTTTTTGAATACATATAGTAATTGAAAAGTTGCCAGATTTTTTAAACTCTTTTTTAGTATTGACTATAAGTGTGTGTTCATTACTATCCAAAAGATTAGAACAAACAGCTCATAAAAATAAAGCAGCTTTTGTAAGGCTAGAAATGGATTTCAGAATTAACATTAAATAAATAAATAAACTATGCTGCTGCCTCAGTCTGTCCTCCACAGAAGATATTGTTTGCAAAAATTTTATTGGCACTCTGCCATACTTATTTTCATTTATCTTCCTCAGAGCACCATTTGAAAAAGTGCAAAAGCATGTTGTTGATAAAGTAGATTGTTTATAGCTGAATTGAAATTTTCAGAATGGCGCCTATTATAATAAGGTGGGGGAGGTGAGCCCAGGGAGGCTGCAGCTGCAGGTTTTTGAAACCTTTGTCACCCTCACTGTTAGAAATGGGAGGATGAGTTATTTTGTCCTACATAATTTCATAGGCAAATTTTTATAAACTGTATTAAGTATTACCCAAAGCCATAAAGTCTACCAAGTCTTTATTTACGGAAACGCTTTCCCAGCACATTGTTCCCATATTGCCATTGCCTTAATAGTGTTGTGTTCTGTAATGTACTCAGCTACACAGGGGTGATTTCAGTGATAGTAAATCCTGGGCTGTGAGTCCCCATGTGTCCCATAGTAATTTTAATACTTTTGCAGTTAACTACTGTCAGGTATAAATTTCAGCATCAACTTTAGGTGCTTCGTAGTGGGTTTTTTTTTCCTTGTGGCTGTTTTACAAAAGTATAGCCAACAACTATGAAGCAAGATAACTGCATTAATATGAAAGATGATATGCCTTCTTTGGTTAGAGAATTAAATATCATGGTTGATTAACCTGATGTATTTTATTCATTAAAGAACTATAGGGATCATTTTGTAGTTAAGATTTATCTATTTATTTGAAAGAATTACAGGGAGAGACGGAATGAGGAATCTTCTAGCCACTGATCTACTCCCCAAGTGGCTGCAATTTCCACGGTTGAGCCAGGTGAAGTCAGGAGCCAGGAAGACCAGACCATTGAGTCCCAGTGTGGGTAAAAGGGGCCCAAACACTTGGGTCATCTTCTGTTGTTTTGCCTAGGTCATTAGCAGATGCTAGATTGGAAGTGAGGCATCCGGGACATGAACTGGCATCTATGTAAGAATGCTGGCCACACAGACAGTGGCTTAAACCATTATGCCACAAAGGCGGCCCATCATTTTGTACTTTTATAACAAAATAACTTTACTAAACTATGTTCTTCAGACAACTAGGATTCCTAAAGTTGTTCTTGACATTCTCATAAAAACAAACCAAAACATTCTGCAGCCATGTATTGGTTTAACAAGAAATGCTGAGTTAAATTTAATTTCTTTTTTTTTTTTAAAGATTTTATTATTATTGGAAAGTCGGAAATACAGAGAGGAGGAGAGACAGAGAGAAAGATCGTCCATCCGATGTTTCACTCCCCAAGTGAGCCACAACGGGCCGGTGCGCGCCGATCCGAAGCTGGGAACCAGGAACCTGTTCCAGGTCTCCCACGTGGGTGCAGGGTCCCAATGCATTGGGCCGTCCTTGACTGCTTTCCCAAGCCACAAGTAGGGAGCTGGATGGGAAGTGGAGCTGCCGGGATTAGAAACTGTGCCCATATGGGATCCCGGGGCGTTCAAGGCGAGGACTTAAGCCGCTAGGCCACGCTGCCGGGCCCTAAATTTAATTTCTTTATAGGAGTTCTGTCCTTCATAAGCCACAGTACAATGCTAATTTACTAAAAGGAGTCCTTTTCCACTGCAATGGACACTCTTTTCCTTGCCCTAAATCTGTTTAGTTCTTGGGGGCCAGCAGTGTTGTAAATACCATAAACCAGTGTTCTACTTAGCAGGGGACGCTGGTTTACAGGGAGCAGTGAAGTTAACCAGATAAAACCAACACTTTTCATCTAATCTCTTAAGCACATAGGGTGACCAACATAGTACACTTTTTGCAACCTTACTAATCATTTGTTTAATAAATTAATAATTTCTTGAGGGAAGGCTATCTTGTTAAAGAGTCCTTGACAAGCTAAGTTGTAGCACAGTGCTGCTGCTGAATGCAGTGGCTTGTGTGCGAATTCGCAGTTAAATATACATATGCATATATCAGTAAATATATAAATATATTTTTATAAAGATACATATATATAAACTTTGTATATATTACATATTTATATATATTTTTCAGGATAGTGTTCCATAGGCAGAGGGTTTTCCCCTACCACCCTCAGTATTTCCCATCCCACTTTTACCCCTGCATACTATTACCATGGTATAGTCCTTCAGTAACAGTCACAAGTCCAACATTCTGCTACCTAAGTGTGCCATGGCGTTGTACGTGTAGACAATGGTAGAAAGTGTAGCATCCTACTGTCAAGACAATTTAACAGTGTTCTTGTGACTCATCGTTTTATTTGGGAGTAGATATGCATACTGCAGCATATCTCCACTTCCTGATATTTAATGTCATTATCACCATTCATGCAAATGCTTTCTATTTTTCTGTTTTCTCTTGGGAGTGAGTTATCTGTTTATTGACCATATTAATTCCACAGTCCATGTCTTATTTTTAAAACTGTCTTCTCTATTCCTTTCTTCTGTCTTCCAATTTCACATTACTTTTTTTTCAGGGAAATAATCTGTACTTTGTCCATTATGACCATAGTTTCTAAATAAAATATTCCACACTCAGTTAAATTTAAAATGCAGATAAATGATGGATATTTTTCAGTATACACTTGTTCCACTTGTATTATCTTGGATATATTATAACTTTGAAAAAATTATTGTGGACTACTGGTAATTTAGATGTAACGGAGAATATTTAATTTAAAAATACTTATTTTAATTGAAAGAAACAAAGAGAGACAAAGAAACAAAGACAGACTCCATGTACTGGTTCATTCCTCCATCGCCCACAACATCCTGGATTGGGACATGCCAAAGTTAAAAGCCAGAAACTCCATACAGATTAGTTAAGTGAGTGACAGGGATTGAAGTATTTGAGGAATAGATGCATACTAACAGGAACCTGGATCAATGAAGTAGCCATTACCTGACCCATGTATTTCAATATAGGATGCAAGCATCCCATGTCTTAGAATATGGGATGTGAACATCCCAAGAAACAGCATGCCATGGTGCCAAATGGCCAAACCTAAGTCCACTATTTACTTTATCATCCGAATCTTTTTTTCTCTGGTACTTCCATGTAAACACCGCTTCTTGATATTGTATGCCCATGATCAGTAATTTTAGAAATCCAGAATTCTCACTTCTTAATAACAATTATATTTTTCCATTCAAGGAATGAACAAATACAAATCATTAATGTGAACTTTAAAAAAAACAATAGATATTCCCAATGTGTTGAAAGTAGAATGGACAATTTCTTAGGACAAATAAGCATTTTTTTACTCAAAATGCATAAAATGATTTTCAGACTATTTTCTGTTTTATGTAGGATAATCGCAAGTACACTAACAATGGTTCAAGAAATGTATGGCTTACAAATTGCACATTGTTCTTGTTAACATGGCCATTCTGAATGAGCAAAGTTCTAGTATTTTCAGCAGCTAATGTATTAACACTGTTCTTTTGGGGTTGGTGACATGTTGTAGAAGGCTAATCCACTACCTGCAGCACCAGCATCCTGTATGGATTCCAGTTTGAGTCCTGACTGCTCCACTTCCAATCCAGCTCCTTTCTTTTGGCCTGGGAAATCAGAAAAGAGGATGACTCAAGTGCTTGGGTCCTTATACCCACATGGGAAAACCGGATAAAGCTCCACATTTCTATTGTCCAAGCTGTGGTCCTTGCAGCCATTTGAAGAGTAAACCAGTAGATAGAAGATCTTTGTGTTTCTCTAATTCTGCCTTTCAAGTAAGAATAAAGTAAGTCTTAAAAAATTAGAAATGTTCCCACCTGTATTGCATGGGTTTCTATCCTGGTAAGTCAGAAAAGGAACCAAGTTTGGAATAATATGCCTGAATGTTTCTAGGGGATGAAACATGAAGATGGTATATATTTCATACCTGTTCACATTCCATTGACTGGAATTCAGTCACACAGCCATACTTAACTGTAAGAGAAGCTAAAATGTGTAATTTATTTCTTTCTGGAAGAAGAAGGAAAGAGATTTTAGTGAATAACTAGACTTTTTTGTCGCATGCAGCACTTAAAGGTAAGCACAATTGTGCTAAAGAAGGTGAGAGCAGCTTCGCGGATAATGGCTGATGGATATTTTCTTTTTCTGGAATTCACAATTGGATTTTCTTTTGCTTGTGTTATAATTATTTGTTGATGTGATTAAATAGCACAGGTGTCTCCAAGAGAAAAGTAAAATAAAGTAAAATACAATATTTTGACATTAAATTGACATTTCCTGAGATTCAGGGAATGAACAGATTACTGCACTTTACTCTACACCTAACAGATTAATTATTGGGATAGATATACAAGGTAGTTTGGGAAAGACAAGGTGGTTTATGTAGAATGTGGGCACACCATTCAGTAACACAGTGAGGAAGCCTGCCAAGGGAAGTTAGCAGATGAATCAGAAACTTCTGTTTGCAGAGCTGTCAACATAGCCCCTCTCCTAAATACTAATTGCTTAACAAACAAGATATTAAGATCTTTAAAATAAGTGTTGCTTTGTCATATATGTGTATTTATAAACATAGAATGGAAATCTCTACATGCAAAATATTTAGAGTTAGATGCTGTTGTAGGTAATTAGTGAGAAAGGCGGTATGTTTTCTCATCCACCTGCTGGTAGAAGCAGATGGTAGTTTATTCTTACCCATGTGACCTACAGATTCCTCAGGTTTACCATAATACTATGACTATGGTAATGCATTGTTCCCTTCCCAGGTATGGTTAGGACTCTGTTGTATATAAATAGCTTGCTTTCTCCTTTGCCTCAATAACCTTTTTGAGAAGAAATACAAACAGCTTCTCTCAGAAAAGTTTTAAATCCTGCTTTTAGAAGCATATTTTCTTTCCACCGGGACAGTTGTGAATTTTTGGTATAAATAATGCTATGCTTTTCAGTGGCCCAATGAAAGGGAGCCTTTTGGGGTTTTATTTTGTTGGGTTTTAGAAAAAAATTCAGAAGTGCAGCGCATTTCCTAGCTTCACTGTCCACCCACAGTTATCTCTGTCCTTTTCCAAATACCAGGAAGTGCCTAGACATTTAACTCGTCATTCTTCTACAGCACCTTCGTAAGCACTTTGTATTTTATTAACATTTTCAGACATGATACATTAGATTCATTTAATGTAGTATGCCTGACTTCATGAAATTCAAACAGAACTAAACTTTACTTTTGACTTTGAATCATCCTTAACTAGTTTTTTTAAAACTTGAACTAGAAGATAAACTGGGAAAATATTAAAATATATATATTTCCTATGTGGTTATTTTTAATTTCATTTTATGACACAGTTTCATAGGCTCTGGGATTCCCCCAACCCTCCCCATGCTTCCCCCCATGATCGCATGCACTAATGCCACTAGGTAAGGGATTCAAACAACAAGAATTTAGTGAAAAAAAGAAACTAATGTTCCTCAAGAATGTAAACAAAGGTTGTAACACAATAATCAATTTTTCAAAAAGTCAGTTGTGTTCCAATAGATTGCATTTTTGCACTCTGTATTAATCACTAAAGATCAGGGAAAACATATGTTTGTCCTTTGCAGCCTCACTTTTAATAAAGAAAGTAAGGAAGGAGGTTGATGGATGGGGACCACTTGTAGGATGGGGGGTATTGGAAGAAGTATCAATAAAGCTGAGTTGTGATATACATACAGTTTATTCACTTTATATGAATATCATAATTTTTAAAAATTGGACTTTCAGACTTTTGGAAAAAGCTTCAGAATTAAAAGAAAATAATGTAATGCTGTTCCAGATTGAGGGCTAGAAAGGGAAATAAATGAAGAAATTCTGGTTTGGTGTAGAGAAGACCCAGTGAATAACTTTCACAGTGCCAGCTCTACCCCCTGATCCAGACCGTGGACAGACATTTCCATTCATCACCAAGTGTCACTATTTCCTCTTGGGATGGCAGTATCTCCTTTCAAAAGAAGTAACGTAAAAACATAGCAGAGAAAATACTGTGTGTGGAGGGGGAAGCAAAATACCATTTATAAAATAAGAGGCTGGGTAGTTAAGCATCCACTAAATGCTTTCAAGATTCAAAGGTTCAAAGTCAAGGTGTGACTTTAGGACACACAGTTTGCATCACACAGGAGCTAGCTAAAACTCAGCATCGATACCCTACTCAAGAGTAAGAATTGGATTTGCTTTCACTAAAATTCTCCAGGTGTTTGATGCATGCACTGACCTTTCAGAAACACTACTGCAAAGCCACCTTGAGAGGTGTTAATAGTGTTGCAGCATCTGCAGATGAGGAACCTGATGCTCGGAAAGGCTGGAGTGTGCCTGTGAAGGACTTGAGGCAAGATCTGTTTGAAACTCACTTTCACACATTTCCAGCACACATCACCACTTCCAGTGCACTGCAGCCAGTTTTCAAAGACAAGTGCAAAATCGTCACCTATTTTTTCCCTATTTTTACTAGCTTTCGACTATTCTGGCACTATTCTCTAAAAGGATTCACACACATTCTGAATACAGTGAAGTTATGCATTGCCACAGGGGAGCAAGTTTGTTGGGAAGATCAATAGGATGGATTTTTGTGGCTTTGCACAGTTCTATTTTTGAGTGCTTCGAGGATCTTATTTATTAGAGTGTGTTTGCAGACACTGTCAGTAAACATCTTTTCTTTGTTAATATTTAACCCACCGCTCTTTCAAGCTTCCATTTTTTCCAGCCTCACAGACCCACATGCTTTTTAATCCACTAATAGCACCAAACTGTCTCCATGGTGCAATAAAAGTCTTCTATTTTATGACTTCCTTGAATTACTACCCTAAGTTATAATTTTCCAGATTTGTTTTTGCCTTCAAATCCCTTACTACATTGTAGCCACATGAAAAATGTTATACCCTATGCCTTTTCCTCCTCAAACTCCTAAGCTTATTTTTAATATACTAATCGTTTTGGCCCAAAGTCATTTAGTTTTGCTGCCATCCAGAATGTTTTATTCTCCATTCAGAACAACTTTTAGAAAGTTTCTCATAAAATACTAGGAAATATTTGAAGTAGCTCTAATGATTATTGAAACCTAGTAAAATTTAATTAGATTACATAACTGACAAATGTCCCCCAAAGAGTTTAAGGAAACTGGAAAAGATTAGATTGGCCAATTGGAGGCTGCCTAGAATCTCTTTTTTAAGCTAAAATATTTTTCAGAGGAGAATGGGCCTGAGTTTCTGAAATCTAAAGGAGCTTGGTTTTGAGTGACAGCCATAAATACCTTGCTCTTATCAGAAACAAGTGAAAAAGTATGACATGAGTTGGAGATAATTTTATTTTCATTGTATTTATTTAAGAGCCAGAAGGTGGGGAGGGGTTTAGTTTATAACTTCCTGTCCTAGAGATAAACTAGTAAATATGGGAAGTTATCTAATCATCAGTCTTCTTTCATCAGAGCCCTAAGGATTGACATCAATTATCCACACTCCCACCCTTCCTCACTGCTCCCTGCACTCACCACCACTATTTGTGTGTGTGTGCCTGTGTGTGTGTGTGTGTGTGTGTCTGTGTCTGCCTGCCTGCCTGTCTGTCTGTCTGGAGAAAAAGAGTAAGCGGAATGGCAGGTCAGTGTGGAAGTGACATTGATGGGCAACTCCCCGTTTGCCACAGAGACTGTCATTTGTACAACAGTGTATGTACTTTCCTTCAGTGTATCTGGAAAGCTTTGGTCTCAGAATCACAGTCTAATTACAATTTGTACATTTAGTCTCGTGCATTGCACATAATCCAGCTTCTTCCAGACTAACTGCAGTAAGCACACAGGAAATACTAACTGTGCAATTCATTTTAACAAGAAATGAATCCCAGCTATCAAGGAAAATATTACAATGGTATTGCAACCAATTTCCTGTCTCATAAACCTGGTAAAGCACAACTGTTTTCTGGAAATGACAATGAAATGGAAAATATTGTAGTGCTTGCAGAGATTTTCCTTGTTAATATTTTAAATTTCCACAACTTATTTTTTCAAACTTAACATTAAAACGCCAGACTTTCTAGCAGGCTTAAGAAAAATTAATATTCTGATAAATCTAGTAACTAGAAGGTCTCTTTGAGAGGGAGGTTGTGAGGCCTGCTGATCTTCAGGGGACATACAAGATGGGAGAAAGGAAGGACACACAGGTGATCTCCAGTTTAGCTCTGCTTTGACCTTTGGCATATTTGCTGATGAATCAGCAGCTACTGGTGAGCTAAAAAGGTGAAGACAGGTGTCAGCATTTTCAGTGCAAAGGGGTAGATGATTGGCAAGTAGGTCCTCCACAGCTTGTGGTTGTGGTGGTTGAGACGTTTTAATACCTATGCAGGAGGTTGGAGAGGCAAAGCTGACCAAAGCCTTCATAATGACTAGAATTGGGGTTCAAGTCAAGGTTATACTTGGGTAGATGACTGATCTGCCTGATAGCAGCAAGGGCAGATTCTCTAGGAAAATGGTTTCCATCATCCAGGCTGTTGAATAACCTCTGTAATTTCCAAACCAAATGTCCTAGAATAAATAAATACGTACATAAATAAACAAAACAAGAGACAAGATTTAATGAACAGAAATTAAGCACAGCAGCAGATGGTATAATCCACTAGAGGGGATGGCACAGTAGCATAGAGCTAATCCTCCGCCTTGCAGTTGCCATCCCATATGGATGCCAGTTGGTTTCAGTGTGCTCCACTTCTGATCCAGCACTCTGCTTATGGCATGGGAAAGCAGTGGAAATTTGATTAGGTCCTTGGGCACCAGCACCTATGAGGGAGCCCTGCAAGAGGCTCTTGGCTTTGGATCTGCTCAGCTCCATCCATAATGGCCTTTTGGCGAGTGAACCAACAGATGGAAAATCTCTATTTCACCTTTTTCTATAAATCTGCTTCTTAACTAAAAATAAGTATTTTTTTAAAAGAAACATTGCACTGGAAATCTGGATTGTAGAATTATTACACAAAAATATTAATTATTATCGAAGCACAGGAAATGATATATTAACATAAGAACTTTCTAAAAATATTATTACTTTTCATGATGCAATTTTATAGGTATTGGAATTCCCTTCTTCATCCCTCTTTCTTAAGTTTCCCTCACACCATTTTTCCTTCATGTTGTTACAGCAGTATAATCCTTTAGTAACAGTTGTTACAAGTTTAACATTCTATTTGAGTGCATCATGGAATTGTAAGTATACATAATGACAGAAATCGTGTCATGTTTTATAGGCATATTTAATAGTTTCATTAGGAAACTTTTATTCAGGAGTAGAAATCCATACTGAAACATGTTTTGACTTCCCAGTATTTTGCTCTCTATTATATATTTCAAATATGGGAATACATGTATATGCTTATTTACCTGCATATTTGTTTTGTGTTTTGCATAAATTTTGTCTTATATCAGAGAACATACCTTTTTGTCATTTTGGGATTGGCTTATTTCACTGAGCATAATGCTTTCCAGTTGGAAGCATTTTATTGCCAATGGTAGAATTTTATCCTTTTTCATGACTATGTAGTTTGCCAAAGAATAGATGTACCACAGTTTCTTTATTCATTTCTCTTTTGATGAACATCTGGGTTGTTTCCATGTTCTTGGTATGGTAGATAATGGTATGAAAATATGGGAAATGCATGTTGCCTTCTCTGCATATTTCACTTTCTTTGCTTTCCAGGAGTGGAATAGCTGAGTCATATGGTAGATCAATTTTCAGTTGTCTGAGAACTTTCCACACTAACTTCCAAAGTGACTGCATTAGCTATACTCTCATCAACAGTGGAATAAAGTACCCATTTCCAAACATACATGCCAGCAGGTGTTTTTAGTAGATTTCTGAATGTAGACCATTCTCATTGAAGTTCGGAGGAGTTTTACTGTGACTTTTATTTGTGTTCCCGTGATAGCTTAGGGAGCCTGAACAATTTTTTTGTATTATTTTAGGTATTTGAATTTTTTTTGTAAGATGTTGGCTCATTTTTTTCTTTTGCCTATTTCTTAACAGGGTTGTTTGTCTTACTGTTGTTGAGTTTCTGAAGCTCTTGGTAAATGCTGTGTGTTAGTCTCCTATATGTTGTGTAGTGTGCAAAGATTTTATCCCTATCTGTGCGTTGCTTCTTCGTTGATTATTTTCGTTTGCTATACAGATACTTCTTTTTTTATGTAGTTCCAGGTTTATTTTGCTTTGATTGCCTGCACTTTTTGTGATTTTTAAAGAAGTCTTTACCAATGTCTGTATGTTGTAGAGTGCCTCTTATATATTCCTCTCAAATTTGATGGTTTCTGGGTGCAGTTTTAGATCTTTGATCCACTTAGAGATGATTTTTGTGTAAGGTGACAGGTAGAGTTTTAGTTTCTTACTACTGCAAACAGATATCCACTTGTTCTGTCAACACTAGTTAAAGAGACCAATCTTTTTCCCTGGGTTTATTATCAGTTCTCTAGTTAAAGATTAGTTGTGTGTAGCTTCTAGACAACTTCTCTACTATGAAAATGAATTGAAATTCTATATTTATGTTATAAAATAAGTAAAACTAGGAATTCCATAGGTGATTTTAGTAGATGACAGTTAAACTTATGAGAATATAGTAAGAACTATTCATTCTAGGATTCAGGTTAGAAATAGGCTCCTTTAAGGAAAGAAGGTAAGAGGCATATATAATATTAAAAAATGCATGACATATATGTGCTTATAGTTCCAGACAAAAAATCAAAAGAAGAAGAAGCAATATTTTTTGAAAATATAACAGCTGAGATGAAAGATCAAGGGACAAATTTAACAAATGTTATAAACACTAGCAGGAAACATACAATAAAACCCATGTCTGGAAACATCATAATAAAACCACTGAAAAGCAGAGACAAGGAGAAATCACTAAAAGCAGAATGACAATAAATAAAGAATAGAAGGTTTAGTTTTATGTATGCTAATCTTGGAAATAAATTTCTGATTCCCTTGCTCCATCTCTTGATATTCCCAGGTGCAGAATGTGGTTTCCCTATGCTTATGCACCAGTAATAGCATCAGGATGTGTGACTCTAGTTCTGGCTATAGTGCAAAAAAGAATCTTGAACCTTAGAGTAGGGGAAAGTATCCTGTTTCATTTGTTTTATTCTCTTATTCCCCATACTGCAGAAAATTGTACAGCTTTGATGGTAATAGTGGAAGTGGAAGCTAAAGCATCCAACAGATACCTGAGAAGCAGATCAGAGCAGATCTATTTCCAGGAGAGATAGATGAAGTCCTGATGCTTTTTGTTTCTTCTTCCAATCCAATTGCATAGTCAAGGTACTGTGGAGTAACTGCACTCATAACCACAATATTCATGATAGATTACTGAAGAGGGAAGCCCCAGGAAGATGGAAAACACAGAGATGACAGAAGGATAGGAGTTTAGGAAAATAACTCCTTAACATTGTTCATGAATTTCTGGTCTCATTCTGGAGCTGTCCGTGGATGCGTCTGATTCCAAGCAATATATGAAAGCTTTGAAAAATTACAGGATACCTGAACACTGATTGGCATACACCAAACAACACTGCTGAGATGCTGGGTGCTAAATCATACTTTGGAATTAAAATAGTAAGCTGCTTAAATCTTATAGCCTGAACTCAACTGAGTTGATTGCCTAATAAAACAAACAAGCAGTTAAAATTCTTCATAGATTTTGAGAAAAATCAGATTCCTAAAATCTAATATTCAAAATAATCTAGATACACTCCAGAATTATCCACTATTCAAACAATTGGGAGTATCTCAACTCAAGAGCAAAGATGTGAAAACTTCACTGCTGAGATGACAAATCATAAGAAATATTAAGTAAGGATTTTGTTGTCAAAATTTTCCAAAAAGGACCAATGTGCTTGAAATAAATGGGAATATAGAAAGTTTAGCAAATTTTTTTAAAAAGGCATAAAAGGACAAACAAATATTTATGATAATAATCTAAAGGTAATTATGATAAAACCTTGCTGGATGAACACAAAAGCAGAATGGATATAATGGACAGTCAGTGTCCTTGGAGTGGATAAATAGAATTTACCTAATGTGAATAACAGAGAAAAAAGATAAAACCAATAAACCATTGAACTTGATCTCAGGGACTTGCGGGTCAACGTTATACACACTGCAGGGATCATATTTTAAAAGATGAAAATAGCCAGAGCTAACCCATTGCATTATAAGTCAGAACTGGTTGCCTTTTGGGAACTGTAGAGAAAGTGATAACTTATAAACATGAAAGCCTGATGTGGGCTTTGTTTAATGTTTGTTTAATCAGAATAATTGCTTAAATTCTTTAGAACAGAAACAATCTGATCTATATAATTATATTCTTAAATAATTTAATTTTTCATGAAACATTCTTTTGTGGAAAAAATCATTTAAATGTTTCCTTGGCTTAGAATTGCATAATGATCATTCAACTTAGGTATTCATGCCTAGCAGTGAAAATGAGCAAGGTACCTGTATAATATAGAGGTAAAATAGAAGAAATATTTTCTAACCATCTGTGAGTAATGGGTCTCCAAAAAGTTGCAGATTTTTTTCAGTGTAACCAAGTTTTTAAGACATGGTGGGATGATAGAAAAAAGAGAAAAAGAAAAAATAAACCTAACATTTACTGAGATCTGATATATCTTAGTACCCTGCTAGTTTATTTGTATTGTCAAAGACAAAATGCACTAGATGATACTAGTTAGACTATTGCAAAAGCTGGAAAATTCATTAGTACAAAATGTATCAAAGAAAAGTGTCCCAGAGCTTTATAGAGACAAAGAATCATTCCCAAGTTTTACAGGAGTCATATGGAAGGATACAAGGTATTGAAGAAAGGTGGGAGGGACCTAATCATAGAATGGGCAGTAATATCACAACTACTTAAGTGTAGCTATATTCTTAGGATACAAACCTGTGTTGGCAGTGCATTTTATTTTTACCATCTATCTATCTATCTATTTAGGAAGTTTTTTTTTTTAATTAGGAAGACAAATTTACAGAGAGAAGGAGAGAAGAAAAATCTTCTGTCCTCTGGTTTACTCCCCAAGTGGCCACAGTGCCAGGAGCTGAATTGACCCAAAACCAGGAACCAGGAGTGTCCACCAGTTCTTCCCATGTGGGTACGGGGTCCCAAAGCTTTGGGCCATCCTTGACTGCTTTCCCAGGCCACAAGCAAGGAGCTGGATGGGAAGTGGAACAGTCAGGATGCAGACAGGCATCCATACGGGATTCTAGTACGTGTAAGGTGATGCTTTAGCCACTCAGCCATCATGTTGGATCTAGCATTTTATTGTTTTTGTGGAAGCTAAGGGTTTGGGTTGGGTTCAGTATTATTAATACTATAACATTTCATTTAATCTTCATATAAATCACAGAACAAGATACGTTTTTGGGGCCCGGCATGATCGCCTAGTGATTACATCCTTGCCTTGCATGTGCCAGGATCCCACATGGGTGCCAGTTCATGTCCCAGCTGCTCCACTTCCCTTTATGCTCCCTGCCTGTGGCCTGGGAAACTAGTGGAAAGTATATCTGTGTTTCCAATGAAAATACAATAAAAAATGCTTTTACATATATGTTGTAGGTACAAGAAAAGCTTAGAAAGAAAGAAAATGACTCAGTACAACATAAAAAAACAAAATTCTTATATTAAGTTTTTTTTTAACCTGGTATCATTTAAAGCATGTAGAGAATGTTGTTTAGGACTGAAATTATGATTTGAAAATTTCTATATGTTCTGAAGAAGAAAAATTAAGGTCATTTCACATAGACTCGTAGTAAGTTAGTAAGTGGAAGGTTTTGAGCCACTGAGGTTAATTGTGAGTGGCTGCCCAGGGAAGCATTAGTGATCTTATTAAATAAATAAATAAAAGCAAGCTAGTGTGAGAAGATGGCTGTAAAAAATCCTGAAGAACTGAACATTCTCAGACAGTTAGAATTTACTTTCTAGCTGCGTTAATCTGCTCCTGATGGATACCTGACCACCAACAGATAATGGTACTCAAACCTTTTTGTGATGTGGTTCAGATGGTGCCACTGGCTCTTGTGGGGAAGTGGAGTGATTCAACATGTATACCTTGAGCTCAGGCAAGGTGAGCTAGTGAGCTAGGTACTGTAACTGTGCTTAAAGTATCATCATGCTGAACCCTGAATACCTTCAGTGTACTTATAATAAATCAGTAAAAAGTAACTATAGGATGGTAGAACTAACACAATCAAAACTATTGATATTTTGCTTTGACATACCGAAGGAAAATTGAAAATGCCTGCAATTACACTTTCACAGCCTTTGGTATTATAGTTGACCCTTTCTCCATGCCTCCCAATAATATTTTTAAAACTGTACCATATACTCTTTAAGCCTCTTATACTATGTCATCATCTATTATTCAGACAATATTGTCTCAATGGTTTAAAAAATCAATAAAGAAGGAAAAATAATTCAATACTTCATTGATCTGCCAAATGAAGGAAAGGAGAAAGTTTTGTAGAGACATTTGTTTCCTTAAAATCTGAGAGAAGCATTTTCCTTGATAGGACAGGGACAAAAGAAAATAGACATCATATAGATTATAATTCAAGCAAATAATTTCTCATTTCATTTATCAAAATTTGAGTAAATGAAGGTTAATTTTTGGTTGATTAGCCAATTTTATTAACTTAAAAGCTATCTTTTTCCAAAAATAGTAATCGTAATGAAAATGTGACTGCAGTAGATAAAGCAGGAGCTTACAAATTGGACTTAGCCTTAAGTTCTATTTCTTTGGTATGTATTTTAAGAGAACTGGTAAAAGAATTCAGCATACTTTTTATAAATGTATTTAAAATATAAAGTTAATTGCATTCTTCTACTCCATAGACCAAAGTTAGTAAATGTAATTTAAATATATACATACACATTCTTAGAATTTCTGGGAAGTTAAAAAGACTTTTAATTAAAATACTTTAACTAAAGTGTAATGCTTGTTGATTGTGTGGGATACAATACAACACCCAAAGACATTCATCCAGGATAAACCAATCATTCTGGCCAAATAGCCTCTTAGTTTTCTTATCTTCTCCCCCTGGGTGGAGCCTATCTGATCTTTCCTCTGATTCTTTACACAGCCTTTATATTGTGTTCCTTTTGCCCCAAAATACAAATCTTAAAAATGAGTCTGGAAGTGTATGACTATTATGAAAAAATATAAAATTTTATTAAGAATTTAGCAAGTAGATAAGTTTAGGTGGTGCCATAAACAAATGATACTAATACTCATAATATGTAAACTCAATATAATTTTTGGTGTTATAATTTTATATGAAGCAGCAGGTAAGAATTATCAGAATATTGTTGAAAAATAAGATACCAGAAAACAAGATAATATGATTTCACACAGTTATCAAGAATAGAGAATGCATAAATATATACCCATACATGTAGAAAATTCATATATAACAAAAGAGACACTGCAGATCAGTAGAAAAATACAAAGTCTGTTAAATGATTCTGAAACAGTTCTCCCTAGGAGGAGAAGTATAGTTGGAGCCCCACACCCTATTATAAAACAATAATTAACACCAGCTGCATTAAATACAAAAACTTGAAAAAAACTCTAAAATGCAGAAATAATAGATTTGTATCCACAAGGTGCTATTTCTTAACACCACTGTTATGGAGTGCAGCCAGTGATGGTAGAAGTCTCTGCGAAGTCTCGCTTTATTGCTCCCTCACCTCTCCTTGTATACTCTTCCCCCCATGTCCTAATTTAGCCAGGATATTGGATACAGAGGAGTCCAATTGGTCTGGGTGTTTTTAGCTACAGGCCCAGTTCCTGTTCCTGTTCCTGCTCCTGCCCATCCCAAGAAGCAATAATCAACACCTTAGCTCACAACGTTTAGGTATTCGCTCCTGCCCACCTGTGTTTCAACTGAGATGGGATGGTATTGCATTGTTGTGTAACCAATCCCCTCACAAGACCCTTAAAAAGGCCCGTGAAGTGGGGGCTCACTTTCTTTCTGATCAGGTGTTTCCGTTACTCTGGCACCTTGACTCTTGGCTGACCCCGTACAGGCAATCCCCTGAGCACAGACCCTGTGTACTGCTTAGATTGGACAATGGATATAGTAATGTTGTTTCTGGTTTGTGTATTATCAGGAGTTCCAGAAGAGGCGAGGCCTAGCAGTAGTGGAATGTGGGCAGAGAAGCCAGGAAAAGGTGAATGTCTGTAGCTTTGTGTGTCCAGGTTATTCATTGCATATCTCAGAATAACTTACATTGTTGGAGAAGCTGGGGCATAGGTCTTCAGCGTAATGCATGGACTTAAGGATAATGACCATTTGTTCCTCTTTGGATTATGTTTGGTTGGATTATGATTGGTTGGATTGCCATATGGACTTGTGATTTGCAATTTCTAGTATGCTCTATTATCACCAAGCTTGATTAATAAAGACTCCTTAATAAAACCTTAGACACACCCCGTAACACCCAGACTCAAACTGTAACTTAACAATTTGTACATGCAGGATAGTATTAGAAGTGAAAACATAATATAAATTGGGGCAGATTTCAATAAATATTATAAATGACAAAAGACAGATAAAGAATTCTTAGAAGTAATAATAAAAGGGAGACAAATGAAAAACCACAATATGTATTTATACAAAAAAGATACTGTTGGATGGCCAGCAAAAGAATGGAAATATTCTCCATCTTATCATCCTCTAAGTGATATCACAATAACAATATAAAAGTGATATCACAATAACAATCTTCAGTATTTTGATGTTAAATTGTGTGAGAGTATCAAATATGAGTAATTTTAAAGACAGAAAAATCTCATGTTTTACTCATGGGAATAGAATATTTACTTGTAGAAAAATTTAGTGATGATGTGATGATGTACAATATCAACCAAACAATCCCCTATTTAGAAGGCAGAATGTACAATCATGCACAAATTATCAGTGTTCACACTGAAAAAACACTAGGAAAATTGAAATATCAAGCAACAAAAGAAAAGATAAGCAAGTTTTTGGTACCCTGCAGAGTTCTATTGAATAGTAAAAAACGAATGAGCCAAATCTTCCCTAACCACATGGATGACTCTCACAATGAGTCCCCTAAATATTGTCAACAACAACGTAGAGAAGGAATAAAAGTTAGTTACAGAACACAGTACAATGTCATCTCTGTTTATTTAAAAGCATATAAAACAAAACTACAACATAGTGAGGACTGGGGCAAATGCCAAAGTCATAGGTAAATCCATAGACTACAAGCCAGGGAAATTACAAGGAGGAGTCCCTTTTCTAAGGGAGCATTTTTTTTATTATTATTTATTATTTTTAATTCATTAATTACATTGTATTATGTGACACAGTTTCATAGGTACTTGGGTTCTCCCCACCCCTCCCCAAACCCTCCCACCATGGTGGATTCCTCCACCTTGTTGCATAACCACAGTTCAAGTTCAGTTGAGATTCCCCCATTGCAAGCGTATACCAAACATAGAGTCCAGCATCTTATTGTCCAGTCAAGTTCAATGGCTTCTTAGGTATACCTTTTCTGGTCTGAAGACAGAGCCAGCAGAGTATCATCTAAGGGAGCATTTTCTAAGGTGATGTTTCCTTTTGCGCAAAATTAAGCCGGTCAGTAAATAAACGTATGTCCATTATCTGTATGTTAAAGTTTCTATATCTTTAATAAATGAAAATAGTCACAATTTAAGGAAAGTTATGATTCAAAACACAGGTATTTGGAAATATATGCATGCATGTGTATGTTTATATATTGTATATGTCACAAAAGAAGGGGAGAAATATGATAAATTCAGAAAAAGATGATACCATCTACAGTGAAAATAACTGAGAACTTAATTCTTCACTCAATATTTTTTAGTTACTAAATTCTGTCTTCTAATATTCAGTAATGTGAAAATGACATATCTTGAGTGTAACTTTCATGATATTAGACATGATGTCTACTTTGTTTAGTGCAATTCATACAGAGACTTTTTAAAACACACATTGCTGGGACAGAGTTACTCAGTCAAAAAGACAAGTCTGACAACTTAGAAATCAGCATTTGTAGCAAGTTTTCAGACAATGACAATGTTCCTGGTCCTAAGAGCAAGGTTTGAGAACCATTATTCTGATGGTCTAATACTTGCACAAACCTTTGTAATCAACACTGCAAATGTTTAGCAAAGTATCTGCACTTTGTTCTAATTCTTTAAGAATCTGTAATGGCCTTTCCTACCCAAAGGAATGCTTTCTTGAATCTTTCTTCTTAAAAGAGAAAAGGAGAATGTCAGAGAATTTAGCAGTATTTAGTCCAGAGAATAAAGAATAAAGGAAAGTCTAACCCAGGACAGTTTTACTCAGATCCTGTCCTCAGAGGAAAGGTAGGCAGATATTGAGTTAACCAATTCTACATAAATTCTAGAGAATTTGTTACATCAATGAATAGTTTCATCTTAAACTCAATACTTTATATCCTCAGATTTCTGAACATGAAACTTTCCAATTTTTTTCTTTTATTTTTGTTTCTTTTTTGAGTTTTTTTTTTGTCTTTCAAAAAATGACATTCCATTTCTATCTTCAGACACTCTCATAATTTTACTGTAAGGTGATTTTCTTTTTTTTTTCTTTTTTTTTTTTAAAGATTTTATTCATTTTTATTACAGCCAGATATACACAGAGGAGGAGAGACAGAGAGAAAGATCTTCCATCCGATGTTTCACTCCCCAAGTGAGCCGCAACGGGCCGGTGCTGCGCCGATCCGAAGCCAGGAACCTGGAACCTCTTCCGGGTCTCCCACGCGGGTGCAGGGTCCCAATGCATTGGGCCATCCTCGACTGCTTTCCCAGGCCACAAGCAGGGAGCTGGATGGGAAGTGGAGCTGCCGGGATTAGAACCGGCGCCCATATGGGATCCCGGGGCTTTCAAGGCGAGGACTTTAGCCACTAGGCCACGCCGCTGGGCCCAAGGTGATTTTCTTATGAGAAAATATTTTTCAAAACTCTCCTACGAAAATTTTCTCTGTATACTCATCACTCCAAACACCCACAGGCTTCAAATTAAACATAATTTAAATTGAGCTCATTATATTTCCAAAGTTCAAATATTGTGTTGTACCGTATCCTTCCTCACCCCAAGTCTAATTTAATCTTCTCTTGTATCTGTTCTCTCCCTTATGCAGGATGACACTGTACAGTTTTTGCATGCACACACATTGGAGGGAAGCTGTCGCTGGATGTTAGGCACATTACTTAATTTCTCTTAAATGTTGACTTTTCTCCTCTATAACATGCAACTAATAATAAATCTTGCTTCACAGGTTTTTAATGATGTACCAGCAGCATCAGAGAACTTGTGATACATGCAAATTGTAAGGCTCTGTTCCAGATCTCCTGAATCAGGAACTCTGGGAGGAGGGGCCTTGCAGCCTGTGTTTTGACAAGCCCCCAGGTAATACTGATGCATACTTCAGGGTGGGAACCATTGATCTAAGGGAATGATTTTTCTAGGTAGTTGTATTCCAGAATTCTAGGAAAAAAAAATTTTCTTCCTGCCCCCTTGTAGCCAAATCCTTGTGGTTACCAAAGATTTGCCCAGATGAACATGTATTGCAGTTTTCAACCACTCTCCATTTCCATGCTAACTATTGCCTAAAACTCAAAGTAGGTGATCCCAACAGCTTTTTGAAAGCACTGCTGTTAGTTTTGCTATCATGCGTTTCTTTTTTAGAAGGTTATATGAGTAGGGATTTTTTAAAAAATACAACCAGTATAATTTTGTTTTTGGAATTTGTTTTAATTCTTTCCTGTTTCACTGTCCAATACTGTACAGAACCAAGTTTCCTTAGCATAAAGTAAGCAGTCCTTTATGTCTCGGTGGGGAGTAACATTCCTTCTGTCCTGTCAACTCCTCTTGACTATCTGCCACCTTACTTCCTCAACTGCCCTGCTTACAGAACTGGTATCTCTGAGACCTGGTGTAAGATAACAACTCCTCCAGACAAGTTAAAATCTGGACTGTGTTTATTGTTCAAGTGTGTTAGTGCAGAAAGGTTTGACTTTTAGAAACTTGGCATGGTCAAATTTTTAATGTCCGTGTGGCTATATAATCATCCTGTCCAGATATTAACAGGACGTTTAATTGTGTAGTCAGGTGTGTTAACTGAGGAATGCACGCGTTGCACTTTACGCAGTGCCTTCCCTAAAACATCAATACATGACACATATTTTTCTCTCTCCCCCATTGCCATCTTTCTAGAATCTCATAGGCTTGATAAGTACTGCTGCTGATACTGTTTTCTTGTAGTTAATATTTGGGGTACTCCATGTTGAATTATAAATTATTTTTGTATTGACTACTATTGATGACCAGTATCCTACTCCCTTCCTTATGGCTTCCTAGTTGCTCAGAAAATTATCTGCCACCCAATTATGTGTTGGTTTGGAGAGAGGGTGATTCCCGGTTCAGGCCTCCCACTGAGGAAGCCAATGGAATCAGCTTCTTTCTGGCAGGGCTAGTCCCAGGGCAGAGGGAAAAACAAAACACCGCCACCTTGGAATCTCTCCAGGGACGTTCACTCTTCTGGAGAGATACAAGATCTGGGAACCCTTAGTCCTTCATCCTCACAGAGGTATCCTTACTGTTTTCAACACATTTTTCCATGGGTCCCATTTTAGACCTGCACAATTCCCTTGCTTACTTCTTTCCAAGCAGAGTTTTCCAGCTTCCTGCAACACCTCTCTGGGTCAGTGTCAGCTCATGATCTATAGGAAGAACAAGATATTTTCCTTTTTTCTTTTGTCTCATTGAACTTAAAGACAAACCCCTATACCCTTTTGTGATTAGAAGAAAGGTTCTAATGGAACACTTAGGAAAATAAAGTTAGAACTGTGGCCACAAGTCTCAGGTAGAGAATGACCTCAGTTCTCTGTTTCTAGCTCATGTTGATTAAAACTTATTTTTTAAAAAGATGTTCGTTGCAAATGATGACTAAAATGTGTTTATCACTAACAGTTCTTACTTGCCAGTGATTATTGATTAGCAAAAACAGATTGCAAGGATTAAAACAATAACATACAGTTTTTATCCTCCAAACCATGCTTCTCATTCAAAAGTCTTTCCAATTGGCCGGCAAAGGGCAATGCTGTCTTTTCTCTATGTAGAAAAAGAAGTGTTCAAGTTTTCACCATATTTGTGTCACTGTATGTGAAATGTATTATTTCATGCTCATGATAGCTCTCTCTCTCGATGGTATTCAACCACTGAAAAGAAAGAACATTGACACTCTTAACCTACAACTCTAATACTTTTTTATCAAAGCTTCATAGTAAATACTATAGACATCTTGTGATTTGTTTCATAACAATCACTTTAATAGGGGCTTTGAAAACAACATCTTTATGTTATAGTGTCATCTTTATGTTCAAAGAAACTATATGCTCTTCTATTTAGTAAGAGTGTCCATTACCAACAAGATACAAGACTACAACTGATTTTAATAATTAATACAAAATCTTCATTGTGCTTTGCTCACATTCGAGCTGTTCAATTCCATTTGGAATACTGGTCTCAAAAATGTGTATAGGAATTTGCTAATATGAATGTATGAGTTCAATCAGTATTGTGCTCCTGTTTAGATCATGATATTTGGGTTAGTTGACAGGAATTGGGACAACTCTCCCTGGAATATGCCTTAATTTAGGACAAGAAGGGAAGACTTAATTCTTTGAGGAGGTTTTATGGGTTCCATGCTACAGACAACAAAGATATGGTTACCCTGGACCTGTTCTCAGCCCTTCTGTTTCTAATACATGCTTGGAAAGTGATCTCAGGTGGGTCTTTCCCTCTCCCTTTCCAGATATATATCCAACAAGTTTAATGCTGCTAACATTGTCCAGATATTCAAAGTGACAGAACCGGAGGTACTGCAGTCTGGAACTCTTAACTTTGTAAACTGGTGAGAATGGTGGAATGTGCAAGCACTCTAGTTAACGACTTCTCCATCTTTTCTTATAAACTCCTCTGCTCAACCATTTAGGAATAGGATATGTATTAGACAACGAACATCTGGTCTGAATATCTATTAAGACCATATGCTTTCCTCTGCTATATTACCATCCTAGAATAGATTAAGGGAAATCCAAACCAAATGAGGATTTAGAGAAATTTTCAAGGGTCACTTAATAAAGCAATTTTGGTTTTCCCTTTGCAAGGAACACAGCATACTATGGAAATAGCGTAGAGTCCTAAGAAGAGTCTCATAGCAGAAATAAACCAAATAAATAATCATCATAATCATCACCATCTTCTTTATAATTTTAAAATGGGAAATAGCAACTGTTAATTGTTGTAGTCACAAATGGATATATCCTGCTGGGATTTAGCTTGAAAAATGACAGCCTATAGAATACCCTTATATTGTAAATGAAAACCAGCAGCATTGGATCTGGCTCTATTGCCTTGCCCAAACTCCTTGCTGATAGTATTCACAGAGCTTTAGGGATTTTCCTCTGCTATGTAAATTATTTGATTTATGGTTTTGAAATTTTCATGGCCAAATAAAAAAGGACTGAAGTTTGATTGCATAAAAGAGCTAAGTAACATTCTCCAAGAAAAGATATTTAAAAGGTGATTTCAGGTAACATTGGTATTATGCTTAGAAAATATTCATTGAAAATGTGTTTTATCTAAATGAAATACACATTTTTTCTGTTTTCAAGACTGTTCATCTCTACTTTAAAAAAAATGGATCCATATTAGAACTAATTGCTAAATCAGTAAACGTGAACTAGGATAGTGCGTAACAAGAAGTGTAAAGTTAAACTTGCACATTATTCAAGATTTTTAAAAAATCAAGGATAATTTAAAATCTATTTCCAAGGAGACTGGGGAAATACAAATTTGACCTAAATGGAATACAGGTGTTAGATTGGGATAAAGTCTAAGGATATGGTCCATGTTTGATGATTTTTTTTAGTTAAAATATGAGATTAAACTTTAAAAATTTTTGTAATTATTGTCCATTAAGCGTGCTTGTAAGTATAGGGATTAAATCCTTGCCCCTCCCTTTTTCTTTCCCTATTTTTGACTCACAACATTTTCCCCCATATTTTTACAGTAATACAATCCTCCAGCAATAGTTGCAATTTTTACATTCTGCTATTTGGGAACATCATTGAATTATAGGAAAACATGATGGTAGAAAATCTACTATCATATTGTCAAGGCACACTTAGCTATTTTATTAGGAGCACTCCCTTTACTAGGGAATGGAGAGGCCTACTGTGACATATCTTTACTTTCCAGTGTGTTAGTTGTCATTATACACCTCAGGTATGAGAATATATGTATAGATGTTCGCCTATATTTCTACTTGCTTTGTATATTTCATAAGGCTTGCCATTTTTTATCAGAGAACATATGATATTTGTCCTTTTTGGATTGGCTTATTTCACTGAGCATAATGGTATCTTGTTGCAACCATTTTTTATTGCAAATGGTAGGATTTCATTTTGTAATAGCTATGTAGTATTCCATGGAATAGATGCAATAAAGCTTTTGATGGGTATCTGGGTTGTTGCTCTGTCTTCACTATTGTAGACTACGCTGTTATATGTATAGGAATGCATGTTGCTTTCTCATATGCAGATGTCCCTGCCTTTGGATATATTCTCAGGAGTACGATAGTTGGGTCATATGGTAGATTAGGTTTCAGTTGTCTGAGCACTCTCCATACTGACGTCCAAAGTGACTGCCTTAGCTATACTCTCATCAACAGTGGAATAAAGTACCCATTTCCAAACATACATGCCAGCAGGTGTTTTTAGTAGATTTCAGAATGTAGATGATTCTTACTGGAGTTTGGTGGAAACTCAATGTGATTTTGTGTTTCCCTGATAGCTTAGGGAGCCTGAACAATTTTTTGTATGTCTATTAGGCATTTGAATTTGTTCTTTTGAAAATGCCTTCTCACATTTTTTTTCTTTTGCCCATTTCTTAACAGGTTTATCTTGCTATTGTTGAGTTTCTGAAGCTCTTAGTAAATGCTGTGTATTACTTCCATAACTGTTTTCTCCCATTCTGTGGGTTGCTTCTTCACTTTGTCCATTATTTCCTTTGCCGTTCAGATCCTTCCATTTTTTTTTATGTAGTTCCATGTTTATTTTGCTGTAATTGCCTGTACTTTTTGTGATTTTAAAAGAAGTCTTTACCAATGTCTATATGTTATACAGTGCTTCTTATGTATCCCTCTCATAGTCTGATGTTTTCTGGGTGCAAATTTAGGTTCTTGATCCAGAGCTGATTTTTGTGTAAGGTGACAGGTGGAGTTCTTGTTTCTTACTACTGCAGGCTGCTATCCAATGGTCACAATAGCATTTGTTGAAGAGACCAATCTTTTCCCCTGGGTTTATTTTCAATTCTCTTGTCACAGATTAATTGTCTGTACATGTGTGAGCTCACGTCTGGACTTTCCATTCTGTTCATTTATGTTCTGTGTTTCAATAGGAGTATCACACTATTTTGATCACTGCCCTGTAGTATGTTTTTGATGTCTTGAATTGTGGTTGTTTTAGTTTTACTTTTATTCTTCATGGTAGATTTGGCTATTTGATATTGCTTGGGTTTCCAGATGAATTTTTTATCTGGTTTCCAGCTCTGAGAAGGTTTTTGTGATTTTGATTGGATCACATTGAATATATGCCTTTCTGTAATACAGACATTTTGGCTATGCTGATTTTATTGATCAAGAACATGGTAAATTTTTTCATTTTCTTTATTTCTTTTTGTTTTAAATGTGCTGTAATTATAATCATAGAGATCTTCAGTGTCTTTTGCTAGGTTTTTCTAAGACATTAGAAAAACTGCTACTTTGAAAGGGACTAGTCTTACGATATTTTCTCAGTAATGCAGTTGTGTTTTTAAACCGGATCACAGGGCTCAGTGGTGCCTATCCCTGTTATCCCTGATAGAGGCACTCGTATATATTTTTTTCTTGCCCGAACCTGGTAGCAGCTAGATCTGGAGGCAATCTGGCCCTTTTTAAGGATAGAACCACGGGACGCTATCCAGTATTATTTTCCTGGTAAGATAGGCAAAAATGTTGAATGGAAAGCAGTAGAGCTGGGATTTGAACCCACTATGTTACAATACCCACCTCAACTTTTAAAAAGTAGCTAATGGAATATTGTACATTACTATAGAACAGAGTGAAGCTGAAATTGTTAGAATGAATTACAGTCAGTAAGAGTAAATTGTGTTTTTCAAAGCTTTAGTTATAGTATGTTATCTTCATATGTATAAGCTTTCATTAACAAAACATACCTGTGTAACGGTTTGTGAACTATTGTAAAGTTTTTTGAATGTCATTACATTAAATTATTGATAAGCCTTGTCTTTTCTTTCACAGTCAAGATATTTAAAAGTATTGGAATGGAATTTTGACAGGGGATGTGGGTCAGAAGCTGCGTGAACATAGAGTTTCAAGCAGTTTTATAAGAAAGTAAGACTTAGCTTTATCTGTTACCTTAATGGTACAATGAGTATCATTTATCTAAATATGGAAAACAACATATATTCTTATTTATTAACATAGTCCACTGTAAACCAAGAACTGAATCTAGTTTATATTTTTCAACAGAAATGAAATAAGCCATCATAGCTTCTTTATGTGATAATTATCAGAGCTAATAGTTTAATGATAATAAATATACTTAAAACCTTCAACTTTTCATTACAGTATGCATTTTCATTTACTTTTTATGATGTCACCAGATTTTGATTATTTCCCAGAAAGAAATATTAAAAATATTGTTTAAATGTTTATTTTGGTGCATTATTTTCAAGTCTGTGCCTGTCTTTCAATGTGCATTTTGCAAGAACGCCCCTCATACATGAACTTCAGATTCACTTTGTGTCAAACTAACTTTGTTTTTTAATCAGTATAGGAAATGATTCATTTTTTTCCTTATTGAATCTTTAGGCACTAGAGATGCTAAGAGATTCCCTATCATCTTAATTTTAAACTCTATTTGGTATATTAAGTGTTCCAGTCTATAGCACATAATCTTCAATGTGTCTGTTATATTCCTGTGGTGTGTAATAAATAACTCAAATTGGAATTACAACACCTTTCACTTTTTGGTCTGCTATTCTGAGCACAGTATTTTTTGTGCCATAATGTTTTAATTGTTTAAATAAAGATTGTCCTACAAATCTTACTACATGCACTACATGAGTCAGATTTCATTTTGAGAAAACACTGGAAGTGAAATGGAAAACATTCAAGTTATTTTTAAAAATAAAAAACAGTGAATTTTGCTTGAAATAAAGTGTCTGAGAGTAAATATGTAGCTTTTAGCTTTATTACCAGGTTCAGTTTAGTTATATGTTTACATTTGGTTTCTGAGATTCATGAAATGTAACAGTTAGACTAATATATAACTGTTGCAGCAGCAGAACACATTCAGAACTAACCCGTGTTTTCTTAAGAACATAAATCACTACATAGAGTAGTTATTCTTAATATTATCTTTGTATCCTGTGAATAAAATATACCTATTTAATCTGTCTCATCCTCATTTTTCCTCATTTTCATGGAAAATAATATAAGATCTATCAAAAATGACTATTCAAAGAAGCTAATAATACATTCCTTTTTAAAATTTATTTTTAAATCTATTATTATTATTATTATTATTATTTTATGATACAGCTCCATAAACCCCTGGGATTTCACTTAACCTCTCACAATTCCCCCTGCCACAGAGTTCTCCTATATCGTTACTAAAATATAGATCTTCATACATAGTCATATGTCCATTATTGCGGGCATGGACAATGGCAGAGAGTCCATCATCCTATTGTCAGAGAGTAAACAATTTCATTGGGAGTCCAGCTTTAGTCTGGAAGTAGAGATACATACTTCATGGTATCCTCATATCTGGATATGTTAGTCTCCATTTCATAATTACATACCGTTAAATGAAAAGCCACAAAACAAAATCACCAATAGGAATAAAAATAGAAATTTACAATGCCATGAAGTTAAATAGCATGCTACTAGATATGATAGTCTCTATTACACAGTTACTATACATTCCCTTAAATAAAAAGCCACAAAAAATCAATAACAGAAAAAAAAATTAACAACACCATGAAAAACAACGTGCTACTAAATGACTAATGTGTCGCTGAAGAAATGAAAAAGAAAATCAAGAACTGTGTTGAAGAAAATGATACTACTGCATGATCTATGAGTCACTAAAGAATTTAATCAGAACAAAATGTTTTGAAGAGATGAAACTAACAACAACAAAAAAATGATAATTCATGAGATACAGTTTCTGCTGATTTTTGTTGGTGAAATGTGTCTCCTGTAGGCAGCAGATGGATTTGTTTCTTGATCCAGTCTACTAATCTATGATGTTTGATTGAGGTTAAGCCATTTATATTCAGGGTTAATATGTATGGATGGTAATTTGGTCCCACCATTTTAGCAATGGGTTGCTCATTGATTTAGTCTTCTGTTGTCATTGTACTGGGATGTTCTTCATATTTGCCTTTGGTTTGGTGAGTGCTATTCTTCTTCTCTGTCAAGAGAACATTTTTAAGTATCCTTTATGTGGCAGGTTTGAAAAAGGTAAATTCTTTTAACTTTTCTTTATTGTGGAACAATTTTATTTCATTTTCAAAGACAAAATAAAGTTTTGCTGGGTATGTTACCCTGGCCTGACAATTTTTTGCTTTTAGAATTTGGAATATGTCACTCTATTCTCTTCTGGCCTGTAGAGTTTCTTGTGAGAGGTCTCCTGAGAGATTAATTGGCTTTCCTTTACAGGTCAGTTGATTTTTTTCAGGTGCACATTTAAGAATCTTATTCTTATGTTCGGTTGAAGAAAGCTTGATTATCGTGTGTCGTGGTGAAGGTTGGTTTTGTTCAACCGTGTTGGGAGTTCTGTGACCCCTCTAGATGTTGTTTCCCAATTCTTTCTCCAGATTGGGAAATTTTCCATTATTATTTCATTGACTACACCTTTAGTTCCACCTTCTCTTTCTGCACCTTCTGGTACTCCATAATTCTTACATTTGGGATTTCAATTGTGTCTTTCAATTCTTGAATACTTTTTTGGCCTGATCCAGCTCTGCTTCCAACTTTTTGTTTGTTTCCCTCTGGTGACAGGAAATATCTTCAATTCTGAGATTCTTTCTTCTGCTTGTTTCATTCTATTTTGGAGACTCTCCATTGTACTTTAATTTACTCCACTGTATTCTTCATTTCTAATGTATCATCTTTCATTTCACTCATTTCCAGTGTGACATATTCCTTAAATTCCTTGAATGTCTGCTTAACATGTTGATAAGAAGCCTTATAACAAGTATTTTGAATTCTGTATCCCCCATTTTATCAATGTCTTCCTCACTGAACTCTGAGTTTGGCATGGGTTTTGCTCTTTTGCAGGTCAGTCTTCAGTAATGTTCATTTTGCCTTTTTCTCTTCTTTTGTTCTTCGTCATTGTACTTCTGGTTAGCAGAATCTTCTCCTTGGTGCAGGTTTATAAGCTGTGTCACCCACAGGTCTACAGTTCAATTTTACTTATTGCAGTTGGTACACGGCACTTTGCAGCCAACTGTGCCACTCCCTCCAGCAAGTTCAATATCTGGGTTCTTATGTTAGATTTCCAGCATGGTCTTCATAGCCCAAGCTCCTGGCTCACCACTCTTCACCTCCTGTGACACAGTGCTGAGGCTGCATTGTTTTCTGTACAGACTTTCTTCCACTTCTTATTGGCACAGGTTCCAGGATTAAGGAGAAACCAGGAGTCCTATATAGCTAGGTTGTTGGTGGTGGTAATCTTGCAGGAAACTGTTGGCTGTTAGTTCTGAGGGCCACATGGACCTATATTGACCCATATGATGTCATCCATAGTCGGTATTATTTTTCTGTGGGATCAGTGCAGTGGGCAGAGTTCAATGAGTTCTCATGAGCTCAGTACATGCGCAGCTCACCGTTGTCCCCTGCAGTCCTAAAACTTCTGCCACACTGTAAGAAATGGTGCCTGATGTGCCACTACCAGAGTTCCTGATCTGCTGCCCTTCAAGTCTGAGGGCTACCGGGACCTGTGTTTAGTGGAACCTCTAGGATGCTACGTTGTTGCAGTTCACTGAGTCAGGAATGAGTTCACGCCCAGCTCAGTGTATGCTCAGTCCTTTCCCTTGCATTTTCCTCCTTAAACATAGTGGTGCCCAATGCAGCTCTAAGGGGATGGCCTGGGCTGTGAAATCCACCCTGTTCCAGCACTGCCCATCTGAAATCTGCTGCTATGTCTCTGCTCCTGGTCAAATCAAACAGACCAGCAGGACGGGCAGTTCTTTGGGTTCACTATCGCCACCCCCCCGCCCCCGCCCCGCCGAGCTCCCAGTGAAAGTCCCTTCCCACCTGGTTGCTGGTGGAATTCTGGCTGCTGGTGAATGCCACTGGGGTATCAGTCACTGCAACACCACACCGTGTTTTTTTTTTTTTTTTTTTTTGGCTGCTTTCCTGTGTCTGTCAGTCTCCAGGCACCCCTTTGCTGTTGCTCTGTCCTCTCCTATTTCCTGAAATGTGCCCTCTCTGCTTCATACTCGTTAATGTTTCTCCATCTGTTTAAACATGTCCTTACTCTATTCCACCATCTTGAATAATGCAATCTCTGTAGTCTTACAAAAATGCCTGAGACAGAATGTTTTCGATGAATATTAATACATTTATATCAAGTCATGATATATGCTACTGATGGAAAATGAAGATACATGTAAAAATGATCTCATTACTCATAATTCAAATATTTGAAATAACAATTCTGTATTGCTTC
Organism: Ochotona princeps; assembly: GCF_030435755.1. NCBI lineage: Eukaryota > Metazoa > Chordata > Mammalia > Lagomorpha > Ochotonidae > Ochotona > Ochotona princeps. The sequence goes on from NC_080836.1 coordinate 73,949,441, forward strand.
CTGGATTTTTGTGTGATTGGGTATTCATCCACACATTGCATGTATAATGCCACATTTATTTCTGTACACACTTATAAATAAATAATATACATGATTTTCTGGTTAAGTATTAGCCATTTCTTACTTGGAATAATAATTTTAATATACCCATTCAGTTCTAGAACCTTGATAACTAAGAATTGAAAAATCAGTCTACTTTTATTTTCTTTTTCTGTGGATTCCTCATTGTTTTTTTGGGCTGTAAAGCCAAAACATAATTTCTACAAGCTCTGTGAAAAATAGTGTCTTGAAATTATGTTATTCAAATAAATATGGCAGCATCTTAAATGATCACACACACACACACACACACACACACACACACACACATTGAAACGCTCCTCAGCCTCATTTTCTGGCTCATGGATACTGATTTGTACTTTCTGGCCTGTAGGCTTACAAAGCTTACAATAGCACCCTTCTGCTACCATTTTGTTTTTTTATTAATTTTCTTCCATGCTGAAAATTTAAACTATATTTTGTCGTATTTTTCCCTCCCTACTTTGTTGCAATCTCTACATGTATTATCTTTCTTAAGACTACTCTAAATCATTGTTTCATCAAAGTCCTTTTTCTACTACCCTTACTCTGTTTCTTTCACCATAGGAATATCTTACTCATCTTCTTATACTTTTAGATGACTTATTTTTCTCATATCAAATCAATTCCTTGGTCTTCCATGAATTGTTCAACTCTATAACACTGAATGATAGTCTTCTTCATGAACTCTGGAATGAGCTTTCTGCTATGTATATGTCATGTATTAAGCATGTACTTATTACTTGTTACTTGTTACTGGTATCTTCTATTAGAATTGGAAAGTGGCATTCCTCAATCTAAGGAATCCAGAATAAACTTTCTCTAATTCATATCACCACTGTTCTTAAAGATTTTACAAATATTAGGATCCGGCTAATGGCTCAGTGGCTAAAATCCTCATCTTGCATGTACCAAGATTCTATGCAGACACCAGTTTGTGGCCTGACTGCTCCACTTCCTGTTGAGCTCTCTGCTTGTACCCTGGGAAAGCAGTGGAGCATGGTCCAAATTCTTAGAATCCTGCACCCAAGTGGGAGACCTGGAAGAAGCTCCTGGCTCCTCGCATTGGATTAGCTGAGCTCCAGCCATTGGGGCCACTTGGGGAGTGAATCAGTGGATGGATCTTTCTGTCTCTCCTTTTCTATGAATTTGCCTTTCCAATAAAAATAGCTTTAAAAGAATTAAAATATCAAATGAAGTTTTACTTATATTAAATTATACCTTAACTTCCTTTTTATTGATCTAAGATTAATATAATTTAGTTTTATAGATTGATTTATTTTGGTAAGAGGTATAGGACCTTATGAGACTCAATTTTCCACAACTGCCCATAACTACAAGAAAAATGAAAACATGTCAAGAATTTACAAGTTAAAAACAAAATTACTGCAGCAAGATAATTTGTTCTATACCTCTTTCATAATTTTCTCAACATCCATAAAGAAGACATATGTTGCTGTAGTTTGAGAAGATACAAAAGGAAAAAAAGAATAGAATCAACAGAATCTTATCTTCTGTGAATCCCCCAAGTGCAGTCCACTTGTGACTAGCTCTAAGATGTCAAATGAGTGGAGCATATGCAAGGAGGGGATTAACACTAGCACATGGGATTGCCATTATTTAAAAAAAAATACATTGTCTTCTTTGAAAAAAATACTTTTTTATCAAGATGACCAAATTTCAAGTATTTCACAATATAGATTTATAAGTGCAGTGTTACTTCCCCCTACTCTCTTTCTTTCTTTTTGTTCAAAAATTTTATAATGGCAGAATATCTGTTCACTTCGCAATCATTGGCTTAATACTACATTAGGTAAAGAATTCAACAAATAACAAGTAGAAAAAAGTCACTGTTTTTCAAGAGCATAGACAAAATCAATAAACAATCTGATCTTGAAATGCCAAATTTCACTCATAAAACTGAATTCTTGGTACTCTGTGTATTAGCCAACACAAATCAAGGAAAATAAGATATTCATATTTTAGGGGAGTGGCTTACATTTCACTAATGTAATGATTTCCAGGTCATCTTTTTGTGGCAATAAAGACAGAATTTCATTACTTTTATGGCTGAGTAGCATTTCATATTGTGTATGTGTATGTATACCTTTTAACCATTTTGAAATGATTGTTGCATAAGATATAAGGTGAATGGAAGGTAGACATCTTGTTTCATACCTTTGCAAGTGGACATTCAATTTTTTCAGCACCATTTGATGAAGATACTCTCCACCGATTTTAAAAGTTTTTCAAAGAGCAGTTGGTTGAAAATGAAGATTGTTTCAGGGATTTCTACTCGGTTCCATTTGTCTACATGTTTAATTTTGTACCAGTGCTAGGCTGCTTTGATTTCCACTGCTTTTCTACTATGTCCTGAAATATGACATTGTGACGGTCCAGCTATAGATAGATAGCTATCCAAGGTCTCTTGTGTTTCCGTGCTACTTTCCTTATTGCTTTATGTATTACAATAGTAAGAATCAAGTCTCTTACATTGTTAAATGTTTGAAAAGTTGAAAATAGCATTGAAAAAGTAGTGTATGGCCCAATTTGAAAAAACAAACAAAATTCTTATCAGTGCTTTAAGGTCAGATATTCAATGCTACAAGTACTTAATGGGAAAATAATTGTGACAATGATGTAGATACACATTATTTGCTCCAAAGATAATGATTCCAATCAAATAATTTCATTTAGATGTAAAACTACATTTATACACTTTAAATCATGTTCTCAACTGGGGGATGATTTTGCGTCTATGAGAATATCATAGAATCTAGAGACAATTATGATTATCACAGCTTGGGAATGGCTGCTGTTAACATACTAAGTTGGGCCAAGTATCCTGGGCAGGACAGCTCCCAGCAAAGAAGCATGTGGTTCATATGTTAATGTGCTGCAGTAGAGACACCCTGGCCTGAAATTTCAAGTGAAAATATATATATATATTTTCTTTCAGCATTGGAAGGTGGGCCTCTCTTTAATTTTGGCAACAGAGTTTAGTGAATCTCCTTCTGGGAGAAACGCTATGACTAAAATTGTTTCAGAAACCTGATAGTTATTGGATTGTCACTGAAGGTTACAAAGCATTCTCAGCAACCTGTTGGATGCACGATAGGAGAGCTGCCATTCTCTCCATAAATATTCATCACTATGGAAACCTTCCCACTTAAATGCACTCTTATAACCTTAAATGGCAAGCATGTGTTTTATAAGGATAGTGAGATAAAAACAGATGAAGTCCTTATTACCGTCTTACTAAATGTTTGTAGACTCTAGGCTAGTATTTCTTAACCCAAGTTGTTCAATGAGATTTCAGGAAACTTAAAAAATTCTGATGCTTTGGCCCTCCCACTTCAAAACAATTAATGAAAAACTGATGATAAAACCGAAACTTCACTACTTTTCAAAGCTCCCAGTTAAGTCTAGGTTACAGTAAAGTTGAACCATGATTTTAGCTCTTATCAATGATGTTGTGTTTGAAAAGCAAACTAAAGCTGACCTGAAACCTTAACATACAGGGCCAAATAAGATGTACAAATAATTGAAAGAGCTACATGCCCCAAAAGTCAAAAATCATTTTTATCATAAAGGTAGCACTGAGTGATGCCCAAAATTATGAGAATGGTTATTCAAATATTGGTAAGCAGCAGAGATGTAGTAGATACTTCCTCTGAGCACTTTATATCTTTCTAGTATAATCAAAGGCAGAGTAGTTTTAACTGTATTTCAAGGGCAATATCCAGTTTTGACAAGAATGGATTTATAAGACACACAATACAACAAGATGTAAAATTTGAATTCATCCCTAAAAATTTCTACAAGAAGGGGAAATGGTGTAAACAAGCCATCTGTGTTGTGATGTGAAACACATTCCCTTGTGGTGGCCTTGTAGGGGGCCTTTATTATCTTCATAAAAAGAGAGGAAATTTGCTACAGGATCAAACGCAGCAAGGATTCTGATCAACTTGTTTTCTAAATATGCACAAAGGCATCTCTGTAAGGAGATGATATATTCAAAACCCAGGCAATGGATGGATTAGTATAAATCTAAGAATTAAATAAAATACAGTATTGGCAAAGCAGAGCTTTGATGCTGCTCTACATAAACACAAAAATGAACGGTTAAATTTAGAAATGAACAGATTCAAATGCAGTTTGTCCTTTTTCTATCTATAGTATGAATCCTTCTGATCATGCACTGTACATTTGATGGAAGCATGTGGCTGTGGCAAATGTCCCCTAGGAACAGATCCAAATCAGAAGTTCAATTTGCTTTAAGCTTTCTAAAATGTTCCAGGGGTGCAAAGTGGATTTAGTTCCCCCTCCCCAATCTTACATTAGCTTTTAAAACACTCAAATGCAAAAGACAGAGAACGGAGAAACCAAAGATGAAGAAGTACAAGTCTGCTCTACTTAAAACTTTTATCTCGATATTTAATGCGACACATTGTTAATTTGTAAAAAAAATCATTTGCCCCCATCTTTGAGATTTTATTATGTTTTTCTTTGTTTTTGACCCTTTTAATCTTTGAGGCATATGCTATCGCTGAACTTTAGCATTATACAAATTTGGTGTGTGTCCAAGCTGCACTTCCTGTTGAGCCATGATTTTCAGGATGCTATTCCACCTCATGGATCCTCAGCCCTATCTTTGGAAATGGGAAGATAACATCTGCCTTGATAGTGAATCATAAAGATTAGCATTGATGCTAGTGAAATTTTGATATAACCATAACATAAAATACTACCCAGCCATAAAAACCGTATGTCAAAAAGAAGAATGAATCTGAAAATGCCATCATGTTTTACTTATCAGCGGTTTTGGTTCTGAGAAAAACAATTAGGCAATTTTGTCATTGTGCAAGCATTGTTGAGTGTAGATTCAGAAACCTGGATGGTATAGCCTACTAAATGATAGGCTATATTTTATGAACCACTGTATTTACAGTGTATCTTTGACTAAAACATGGTTATGTAGCATGTGACTGCACATGACTGGATTACACAAAATGAAAGAATCTGGACACAAGCATTTAAATTTCACTCCAGAAATTGTAAGGGTTTAGGATTGGATAAAAAATCAGTGATGTCAAGGATTAGAGGTGTGGTTGGGGACTTACTTCATGGAAACCAGAGAAAACTTTTGGAGGTGATGAAAATTCCCTTTATAATTTTTTTTCTTTTTCTCGTGTTGATTACATGAATGTATACATTTAAATGAGGGAAATTTATCATATAAATCATACATCAATAAAAGGTTAAAAGCAAAGATAAAGATTTTAGAAATTAACAGCACATGGATATGTCTCACATGATTAGCTATTGTGATTTTGTTATCTCCTTCCCTTTATGGGCTTCTTTTCTTTTTCTGCCATCAATAGAGTTATTCCTAAAAAATTGTGTAACCAGTCAATGTCTTTCTCATTTGCACCATTTACACTTGCTCTCCTGCAATTCCAAGCATGAATGGTTTTTAAAAATGTTGCTTTCAGTTATTATCAGGAAAGTGCAAATCATGTTTGTATTCCCACTTGCCTTTTAGTTAGCTCTAATTTCAAAAATAATAGTTAATCTTTTTACACCAAGAGTTGTCCCCTCCCTAGAATTATTTGTTAATAGAGTATTTTACTACTGTATTTTTATATGCTTTAGTTACCATTTCTATGTGGCTTTATTCTGTAAATGTGCTTAAATATCTTGTTTTTGGAATTTCCATTCTGTTCCAATCATTTGTCATTTCCTGAGAAAAACCTCAGTTTCTCATTATGATGACAATAGTTTTATTTCTGATCATGCAAATTTGTTTCATTATTTCCCTTCTTAATTTCTTCTTCTGGATAGTTTTGTCAGTGCTTTCTTCCAGATAAAAAATGGGAATTATTTTATAAAGTTTCTGAGAAAAGATTTTACTGTTTCATTACTTTCGTAAATTAATTTGAAGTCCTTTAACTAAAGTAATTCTTTTTTGCAATATTTGTCCCCTTTCATGTAAAACGCACATTGTCATATTAAGACATTCATTTATTTTAGATAGTTAATCAGACAATGCAATTCAATTGAAAAGCTAAATAGTAACAAATTAAATATTTTATTTAAATAATTAAATTAAAAATAGTGGAAGACACTTGTTGCAATCATGCTCAAATTCATTGATACAATAGAGTCTGAGAGATTGAAAATAGTATTTGGCAAGGAAAGCATCAAAATGTTTCAAGACATTAAACACATTTAAGAAAGAATTTTTTGATTCTTAATGGAATAAAGTATTCTTAAATGAGCCTGTTAGAAATTATGCCACAAGTAAATTAATTTTTGATACTTGAGAAATAAATTTAGAAACATGACAGGATTAACCTATTTCATTCCATAAAATAGCTCTTAGTATCAATTCCAATCTACATTTTGTTAGGTTGAAGCAAATTTACATGTACACAAATTGACTTATATTATTTCAATAACATACATAATCTTTATTTTTAAAATCTCATTTCTGTGAAACCATGGTTCCTCCTTTAAATGAGTGAACTTCTAAAGATTAGTTTGAGCTGCCCAGAGGGAAGATAATCACCTGCACATTAATTATTTTCTAATGTTGAACGATGTGTATAAAACTGGAATGAATATAGCTTGCTCTTAATACATTATTCTCCCAACATTCCTTAAAGTACTACTTGCTAGAAATTTATTTGAAAATTCAGTTAGTAGTTTTGAAACAATGTTGGATGAAAATATCGAGTAAAAAAGATCTTTAAAGATTTGCTAGTATTTATATCAAATTATTTATAAGTAAGGTTATTTTGTAACTTATGTCTGAGTGATATACTTTTAGGTTTTTTTTTTTTTTTTTAGGATTTATTTTATTTTATTTTTATTGGAAAGCCAGACATACAGAGAGGAGGAGAGACAAGATCCTAGAGTTCACTGACTTTGTCAATTTAAAGGCTGCAACCTTTCTGGATAATTGATCAGTACAGAAGTTATTCTTTCTGTGAAACATTGAAAATAAGTTGTTCATAAACATGTCATGAATTGTGACCTTATATTGAATAGTAATTTTCTGATAATTGAAATTTTTTATTATTGATTTACTTAAATGTCTGCATTTAAATTCTAAAAACCCCGATTTTATATACATATATAAAATAATTTCTGTAGTCCATAAATATGTAACAACCCATTACATTTCCAAGAACACACACCTATCAGTCATAAAACCATGCCAATTGCTTGCGGCAAAATTTGTATGATTATACTTTCAAAACTTTTTTATGGCCAGACAAATCGATATTTTATATATTCATGGTCACACAATTTCTTAAATATATTAGATGTGTGGTTAATGTATTTTCTATTCATTTTGAAATTATACATCGCATTACTTTCAAAACTACATTTTAGCCTTTACATTTAGTCTTATGATGTAATCCCAGTGGTACATAATTCTCTGCTTAGTTAGTGTTCATGGAATTAGTCAAGCAGAGTATAATCTTGAACTCTTCATTTTTCTTTATCTTTATGTCTATTGAAATTGATCTTGAATTTTTTAATATGAAGTGCATTACATTTCTTAAAATTATTTAGGTTATTTTTACTGTTCTTATGCAAATGGAATGTAGATTTAAAATGCAGATTAAATACCAGTATTAAAAAGCAATCATTTTGTCACCTTTTTTTATCTCAAAAATGTGTTCATCTACTTAATGTTAACAGGGATTCTGAAAGAGACTCTGATGTCATTTACCTTGTAGGCAAATATTGTGTTTTGTTTTTGTCTTCTTCCTAGATATTTGTGTTTGTTGTCAAGTTCAGTTTTTATGCAAACCGCCACGGAACACTCCAGTGATCTATTTTGCCACGCAGGGATGAGTGTCTATTCATTGCTGCTCACATTGCTGAGAATAGAACTATGAAGCAAGACATCTGTGTTAATTAGCTGGATTTACCCATTCCACAATGAATATACTTCAAAACACCAAGTTGTTTACAATAAATAGAGACAATTTTCCTCTCAATTTATAAATAAACAAGTAGGAAATAAAAATGTAACTTTTTTAAAAAAGAGAATGAAATATTTTATTAAAAATATAGTCCAGAACATTCACTTCAAAAAAGCTTATATAATTAAAAGATAAATTAGTTTTGGTTGTAAAAGTTTTTTGGAAATCATATATAATTGGTTTTCTAATAATATACATTTTCCACATCACCCTTCATGGTTTTTTTTTTTTCTATCATAATACCTCTTGTTTCATTTTGCCTTCTGAAAACTGGATTATAATGATGACCATGTCCCCTGTCACTTCATTATCAAGTCCTTTCCCAGGTATTTCTTCTCACTTTGCTCAAGGTAGCCAAGATTCTGGCTGAAAAGAGAACTCTCTACTTTGTGGTCTGGAATTCCTGTAAGCCACTTGCATAGGAAAGCAGTGTTTAAACTGAGCGAAACTCTCTATGCACAGGATGGTGTTACAGTTTTCTGAATAAATGCCACTGAACAAAGAATCCCAAATGACCAACAGGGATGTTTAAAGTAAAAAGAACATGGTGTCATTAATGGAAAGGAGAGTCATTAATACCACAAATATTGTCATGATCAGTTATTGCTTTGCCACTTTTGCTGTGTAATATGTACAAATACACTGTAACTGTTCTTTTCATTCCTCCTCCTCCTTCTGGTATTGAAGTTACAGGGAGTTATCAGTAACTTACTGTCATTTGTGCCAAAACATATATATATATATATGAATTAAATGACTATCATATCAAGGTCCTTCAAAGGTCCTTAATCACAGACTCAAAAAAGGTCATTTGTGTCTGACAACATGGTGCCTTTGTATGCTGTTAAACTGAGATGAACTGAACAAAAAATTCAAATGCGAACTAAGTATTTGTTTAGTCTCTTAGTCTAAAATACTCAGCTCAACATTTCTCTTAATTGCTATTAGATTTTGTTCCTTTTTTCATAAACATGAACACTATAATCCCATTCTGAATTCATAAGGTTAAAAATTGATATCAAAATCACTCTGAACATTTTAGTTTTCTCTTCTTCTAAATTATTTATAGTGCAATATGCAGAATAAGTTGTGGATGGATGAAATCTGACTAAATATTCACAGTTTGGGAATATTTAGGTTCATATCTAGGTTCATTTGCTAATGATTTTCACGAAAATTAAGCACAGGAGCACCCTTCATTATAATGAAAAGATCCCAATGCCCAGAAGTCCTGACAAAACCCTGGGTGTGGTAAAGCTTATCTGTACCTAACATTAATACATATTCAAGTATCAGGGAAGACTGAGTTGGGGTAACAGGTGTAATTAGAGTTTGGTCTTAAGTAATCATGTTTTCGAGCTTTTGTATAAGTGAGTTATCCTGGACTATTGAAATGGTGACTTACAGAGTTAGGAATACACAACATGTAACATTTAGAATAAAGGGTGATGAGCTCTGAAGGCTAAAGACTGGAGATGAACATTGCCAAGGTGGAACAGACCAACTGATTGAACATTTAGGTATGCTTTGCGTGGAGTTCACAGAGATTAAAAATAAGCATGAGTTAAAACATTTTATTTTTAAAATATTAACTTTTATGTGATTTATGTAATTGAGGGGTGGAGAGAGAAAGCGAAAAATATGTACTTTTGTCCATAAGAGCTGGGGCTGGTCCAGGTCAATGCTTGGAGCTGGGAACTCCAGCTGGTTTTCTCAAATGAGTGGTAAGGACTCATCCACCAACATGTGCATTGGTGGGAATTGTAAGCAGAGTCAGGGCTCGAACAAATACACTCTAAACCAGCATACAAATACCTCTCCTGCTTACTAATACTTTAAGCTATTAATCTTTACTATGAGTTTCATCTCTCCAGGTCTTACGCTCTAGTGTTTTAGAATGCGAGTTTATTTGGAGATAGGATCAGCGCAGCAGTCATGAAATAGTATAAAGTCAAAGGAGTTTACCCTTCAATACAATGAGTATCCTCAAAAGGGACTATGAAAAGACAGATGCTTACATGGAAAAATATCGTGGTAAGATTAAGGTAAAGATAGTGGGGATGAATGCTTCTGCAAGGCAGTGTACCGGAGTTCGCCAGCAAATTCTTTGAAGCTCGGGGAGAGGAATGAGGCTGTTTCTTCCGCACAACCCTATGAAGGTATCGAACCATATTCAGGCCTTGATCTTGGATTTGTAGCTAACAAAAGTGTGCAAACACAAAATTCTGTTGTTGAAGTCGCTCATTTAAAATAATAAACCATCTAGCTCAAGGAAACTTTTGAAATTCACATAGAGATATTCCTAGCTTTTGGTTTCTCTAAAAGATAGCCAACCTTAGTAGTAATTTGTTCATCAATGGGAGTATAATAGTGGCTGCTCTGTTTTCATGGCAAGTTTTCCATTTTATGAAATCCTCAGTCCATTTAAACATTTTATTTTTAAGAATTAGGCAGGCAGGCAGACAGAGTTCTCATTTGCTGCCTTACTCCCAAAATACTTGTAACAGAGGTCGCCAGGCCAAAGCAGGATTCTGGAAACTCAAATCTGTATCTTCTAAGCTGGTTGCAGGATTCAAATACCGTGATGAACACATGCTATCTCCAGTGGGCTGCATTAGTAGGAACCTGCAATTGGGAACTGAGACCATTCTTTTGGATAATTGATGTAAGCACCCAGGCTTGCATAGAAATCACTTAACTAAATTCCCACCCCCATTTTAATTGTTTAAAAGTTACCTACCTCATATCTGATGTCACCTTAAGAAAAAATGAACCAGGAGGTTTAGAAGTATCTATGTTGTATCTGTGTTAAAACATGTTGTTAACATATTGTGGCAATACATCCTGTTGCTATTTATAGAAGTGAACAAAGCAGAAAGCATCTAAGTAAGAAAAAGAAAATAGAAGGAAAGTTATCAAGGCTAACCAGGAAATTTTCTGATAACCTCCAATTTTAAATAAATTCTGAAAGCAAGCAAGCAAGAAACAAAGAGATCAAGAAAAGCAAGAAAAATGAAAAAAAGAAAAAGAGAAAGCAAGCAAGCAAGCAAGCCAGATACAGGAGAGTCAAGCACAGCTTTGATAATGATCCCAGCATGCCCCTCAGAGTACCTAAACTGTGTAAGACAGAAAAAAATCTGCTTGTTTAAGGGAACTGTTCGATGCAGTGAGAAAGCTCTGGAAAAGGCAGTCCAGATGTAATGCAAGAGCACTGATGACGGACATCTGGCTAAGGAGGATGCATGTCCATTCCAGTTCCGTTTTGAACAAGGTCAAGCCATTTTGTCAAGACAATTACATCCCCAGATTCTCAGAAATGTTGATTACAGAGCCATTTCTGATAACCCTGTAGTAGTAAGAGGAGATGAGCAAGGACCTAGAAGACTAGAGATGGAAAATAATGGGAGCATTATTATTTACTCAGTCAAATAGTCAGCTACATGGAAAACATTTAGAAAGATACAGAACAATATATATGGTAGAAATTAATACTAAATACTTAGATTTTGATTCAGATATTTAGAGAAGCAAAATGATCAATAGGTTTTGAAATTGGTTTAGAAGTAAGTTTTGGAATAAAAGAGGAACCAGGAATTTGATGCACCACTGCCTAACTGTACTTTTCTCACTCTCCAAGCCACCTTAGCCTTTTGGTTCCTCCAGAACACGTTGTGTGTGCTTCTGTTTAAACAGCCTCCATGCTAACAGCTCCTTCAGTTTGGAATGTTCCTCACAGAGCCATCTACTCATCTAGCTCCCTGCTTCTTTACAAATCCTAGCCAAGTGGCACTTTTTCATCAATCTTCCTTGATGATGCCCTGAAACGTTGCATCCTTGCACACATGTATGTGTTCGCCTATCCTAGCCTTGTTCTTTATGGCACTTTTTCCAGTAACGTGATATGTACTAACCCATGCCAGTCATTTCTTCAGAATCATTTTAATTAGTATCTTTACACTTCTTTTTTAAGATTTGTTTATTTTTATTGGAGATTCAGATTTACAGAGAGAATGATCTTCCATTCACTGGTCCACTTTCCAAGTAGCTGCCTTGGTCAGAGCTGAGCCGATCCAAAGTCAGAAGCCAGGAGCATTTGGGTGCAATGTCCCAAGACTTTGGGTCATCCTCTACTGCTTTCCTAGGCCACAAGCAGAAAGCTGGATGGGAAGTAGAGCAGATGGAATACGACCAGTTCCCATGCAGGATCCTGGGCTTGCAAGGCAAAGACTTAAGCCACAGGCTACTGTGATGGGCCCTAATTAGTATATTTGCACTTCTGAATGTGTGAGTAAAATACTATCATCCTCCACATTTTGTATTTGGGAAAACTGAGGCATATAACAGTGGTAAGCATGGGAGCTGATGTTGAGTGAGAAAAGGCTGGCTGAAATCACTGCTTTATTGTCCCACCAGGCAAGCACATATTAATGCCTCATGTATTTAACTTCTTTATGTATTGGATTGTATTTTTCAATATCCAAAAGGTATGTGGTTTCTATGAGGATTGCATTTTGCTTTTTTCTCTATTTTAATCTCAACCCTTAAAATTGTTTGGTGTATGATAGATACTTAAGAAATATTTTCATAAAATATAAACAAATGCTTTAAGAGTTTGGAAATATATAAACCTCCACTTATAGAGTAAGACTTTGGTTGTAAGTGGGAATTGAAGATGACTTATTAATATTTGTATCTCAGCACCTGGCAGAGTGCCTAACTTGTAAAAAGAGATCAGAGGAAAGAATAAACCTGGACAGGAAGCCAGAAATGTGAGGTGTTTGGCAAAAATGAGCTAGAATAGCTTAGCATCCCAAAGGCCCAGAGACTTTAGTTGGAAATGATCAAGTGGTCCATTGTGTTAAACGTCATTGAGTTTTACAGTCAGTTGCTCAGTTTCTGAGCCACAAACGATATTGTCGTCAAGTGGATTTAGCAAAGGACTACAATGCTTTAACAAGAAGCAGGGAATATCTTGGATCCGAAAAGCCTGGGAATTCATTAATGAATGACTCAAAATCACAGTAGTATGAACTAAAATGCCAATATTGATTTAAAAAATATGAGGATGGCATTAATTCCCACGTGACTGACATCAAACGAGTAAATGCTTCCAAGAAGAGATTGAGGTCACAGTAAGCTGACAAAGCATTTTCTAAAAACTGATTCAGTGATAAAATTACATATTTTCATGGGGACAATAACTTCAAACAATGAAGAATGGGGTTACTAAAATAAAGAGTATAAGGAAAATATTAATAATCAAATAGCATTAAACATAGACATAATCCTAACACTGTTAGTGTTTGAAAGAAAGCATTCAGATTCTTAATCTATTGGGGAATATTAACATAATGTGGCTCTGAAAATTTTAAAAAGACCTCATAATTAATTTAATCATCATTTGCATAGCATTCCCACTTGTAATCTGCATTTTTGCATTAAAAGTCTTACCATATAGCTGTCATTCTGATCTAATGAAATGCCTGTTACGTAGAAAGAGAGGACAGTTTTAAATGGTGAGGCTACACAGAAATGAAGAATGAAACATGTGTCTGTTCTGCAGTTTCACCATGGCAGACTAATTGCAGAGGCCTGTGGGTACGGATTGATGTTGCTGAGTAGTCAGCCTTTACTGCCATCACTTTCCAGGCAATTTGCATAGCATGGCTCATAGTGTTTTATGATTTTTCTTTTAAAAATATCCTACTTGTTAGTCACTAAATCTATTTAACTCTTTTGGTGCTGACTAGCATCATGGGCACATATATCGCACTTGGCAAGTGCCCAGAGTCAGTGCAAACATCTCTCTGTCAAATGCTGAGGATGGGAAGGCATTTTGAGAAGTATATCCCAGCTGGCGCAGTCCACAATCTTTTTTTTTTTCCTATGGTACAGTTTTGTAGGTACAGGGATTCCCCCTGCACCTCCCCTTTCTCCCTCCCCATTCCCCCCTGATATACACACGCACACACACTGTTTTCCCAATATCATTACAATAGTATAGTCCTTCAGCAACAGTCACAAGTCAAATACTTGACTACTTAAGAGTATCAAGGCATTGTAGGTGTAGGCAATGGTAGAAAATCTAGTACCATAACGCCAGGGTGTATTTAAGAGGTTTTTTGGTCATCCTCCTTTTATTCAGCAGTAGAGATGCCGACTATAACATACCTTCATCTCCCCATATGCCAGTCTCCATTATACAGTTCATCAATTTGCTTTTTTTTTTTGCATGAATGTTGCCTTATATCAAACAGAACATATGATATTTGCCCTTTTAGGACTGGCTTATTTCTTTAGCATAATGGTCGCCAATTGTGACCATTTGGTAGCTCACAGTCCCTTGGAAAGTTAATTGTCGCAAGCTGGATTTCCCAGGAAGAAAATTCTAATGGTTTGTCATACTGGGTTAAGGCCTGCCCAGATAGGAGGTAACACATTCTTTCTTTGATGTTTAGAGAAGAGATTCATATTTTAATGGGTAGAATGAATTCAAGAAGTCACCCTCAGCAGTTTGAGTAGATATCACCCAGTCCATTAACAAGAACAAGTGGATTCCTTCTTCCCATTGGAGTTAAAATGCTCATCACCTCCTGCACTCAGACATCAGGACTCTTGGTTCCCTGGTGTTTGTACTCAAACCGGGATGTAGTCCAATGGCTCCCCTAGTTCTCAGGCTTGATTTGGATGGGAAGCATACCACTGGCTTTTCTGGGCTCACAGATTACAACTGACAACCTGCACACTTCTGTAAGCCTGTCTTCCTCATGATGCACCTCTTTCCAGATGTCTGTATGTCTGGAAAACCCCAGCTAGATTGCAGATCTTGAGGCAGATTTGGATGTTTGGGAAATGAAGTGAGGGATGCTCATAAAACCACCATTTATGGAACAGAGGATAGTGGAAGGGAAAGTTAGGCTATGGTCAAAATAGAAGTGTGAGGAGTGTATGATGCTTCAGACTTAAGCCAAATTCTGATGAAAGGAACAAAGGTTTACAGTACCTTGATCCTGTACTGATTAGTCATTGGGCATGAAACTGTGTGATGCCATCAACCAAGGGAACCCCTGAAAATACCCAATGGCTGAGAACCATCTAAAAGAAGCACTTATAACAGCTGAGTAAACAGTATTTAGGCATGAATGGGGACCTGGTTTTACATCATGGGGTCACTAATAGTCAGGATGGAGGCTAAACCAGACACTGTGTAAGCAGTGTGCTACCATCTGCTTGACTTTTGGGAACAGGTCTTTTTATGGAATGTAATTCAAAAGTCTGTTCTCCACTGCCTTACAATATAAAACATTCATTATTCACCATAATATATTCCATAACTACAAATAGCTTAAATAGGGAATCTTTGGAAATTTTCTCATACTTAAAACAGAGACATCAGTTGATTATATTACTGTAGGTACATACAAAACTACACACATTTCTCTGCTTAATGAAATGTAGATCTTGAAGCTGAGTGTTGATTATATCATTTTGTGTAGGAGATTATGTTTTTCAAGGGATGTGGAACTGATCAGATTTTCCTAATACTTCTATCTTTGCTACAAAAAAGTAGTTCATCTAGTGTGACAGATACTTAGATACATACAGGGTTATGTGTTCTTCCTTTATAAACTAATAAACTTTTTCTCCCAGGAAATATCCAAAGAAAAGATAAGTGTAGTTTAAAAATGTTACATTAGCCCTGGTAGCGTTGACTCCATACTCTGGTGTGGTTTACCAACAGAACTTGCTCATTTCTTGGAACATGTACATTTGAGTCAAAGAGAAATGATTAAAAACTAGCACAGTCAAAGTCTAAGAACATGTCTTAGATTTAAACACAAACAAAGGGTAATCTGGCCTGGCACAATCTGGCCACTGAGCAGTGTATCTGAAGGTTATGTTTTATGTTTATTAGCTCCATCCAGATGGCGTTTTATGTCCTTAATAACTTTGTCCCTGACTAAGCCATGAACTTATCATTTGACAAACACAGTAGGAAATGTCTATCAGCAAAAAAATCATTTTATAATCAGAAACATAACTGGAACCATTCAGACAATATTTTAAATTAGTTTGATTTCTTTTATGTCAATGTCTATTATTATGTTGACATGTAATACAGAGTAGCCAAATTGAACCAAAATTCCATGAGCTCCTGGAATGATTTTAGATGACACAAATGTTTATGTTACTATTTTACATGAGTGACAACTATCATTGTAAGACATCAAACTGCTTTGATGTATATTTATTCATTTACACACACATATATATCATATATTGGTATTGCAGTGTTACAGAAGGTCTGTGGTCATTCAGTGAATTTTCTATGATCCTGTTTTTTTCCTGGATCTCTATAGATCAGCTTATAGACAGAATCAATGCTAGCCCTGGGGAATTTCATAACGCTGTGTGTGTGTGTGTGTGTGTGTGTGTGTGATGGCTATCATTACTGCTGACTAAATTCTGCTTCTGAATTTCGGTCTATTTGCAGGTAGCTGTAATATTTCATCCATGTCTTCCTTGAAGCACTAGTTTTAAACACTCAGGACACTTCTGTGATTTTATTAAAGTAAATTCCTGCTTTTATGACTAAGCTCAGATCTTTAATTCCCTGGTAAAAAGTAAAGGAATGGTTTGTAATCTATCAAAAATGTTTACAAAGTTTTACATTACCGTTTAACAGATTTTTCAGAGGGAGTAAAGATTTCTATATGGAACCCACTGTGTATGTGTGCTTCTCTGTGTAATTATGTCTTTCAAATGAAAAAATAAAATATTCATCTCCTTAAAAAGCATTTTAATAGAACATTTGATACAAATTAGATATATGTGATGTACAAAACACAATGTTATCACTTTTCTTGCTGTATGCCTCACTCCATTATTTCAACCTTAGATTTTTTACCCTCATATTCTCTCAAAAAGAATCCAAAACACAATTTATAGGAGCTAATCTTCAAATACATTCTATATAATCTATGATATATGCATCATATGTTGATGTATGATTTTTAAAAGTGTACTACAATAATGAAATACTATCTTTGACATCACTCTCAAAATGCATGCATTGTAGGAAATGCACCAGATATGAAGATACAGAGCTAAAATGTTTAGAGGAGAATTGTTCTTCCTACAGCAGAGTAGGGATCACACATCTCATCTGTCAGCACAAATCAGGAATGAGGTTGACCTCTGGAAGATAAAGTTATATAAGGGAGCTTTACAATGTTGGCAACATAGTTGGGAGTGTGTTTAAAATCTCCACTAGAGACTGGATGGATAAAAAAGAAAGCAATGCATCTACTGTCTTGGGTTGACTGGATCTATGTTTGTGTATCTGACACAGAACAGACTTTGAGGACAAGAAGTGGGTAAAGGTCAGTAGAAAAGAGGGTACATTAGCATGACATGCTGGAAGTACACACTCAAGACGGAGTGCTAACTTGCACAAGAGAACTGCATTCTGTCAGGTTTGGACCCACTCTTTTTCATAATTTGGAGGTGTTGAGGTGGTGCTTGGGGCAGGATTGCACTGAATATGCATAAGAGGCAGTATTCAGGGTACAATTGAGTACCACCTGTTTCAGTGCCCATGCTTAGAAATATCAGAATTGTTATGTTATCAACTGTATCATGGGACTGGGAATGTTGACCATGATAACTTTTCAAAAAGGATTTATTTATTTATTTCTTTGATTTGAAAGGTGGATTGAGAGAGAGAGAAAGAGAGAGACAGAGAGAGAGAGAAAGAGAAAAAGAAATCTCCCATTCCTCTGTTCACTCCCTAAAGGGCCATAATGGCTGGAGCTGAACCAGTTAGAAACCAAGAGCGAGGAGTTTCTTCTA
The DNA here is from genome assembly GCF_030435755.1 of Ochotona princeps. Taxonomy (NCBI): domain Eukaryota; kingdom Metazoa; phylum Chordata; class Mammalia; order Lagomorpha; family Ochotonidae; genus Ochotona; species Ochotona princeps. Next base: position 73,967,371 of record NC_080836.1, read on the forward strand.
GGTCTCATGTGTGAATACAGGGGCTGTAAATACTTGAGCTAGCCTCCTCTGATTTCCCAGACCATTAGCAGAGGACTGGATTGGTTCTGGGGCTCATATGGAATGCCTATACTGCAGGAGGAAGAATAATATGTTGAGTCACTATGCAGAACCCTTTGCGATGATGACTTTTTCCTATGACTTTGCAATGAGCTCAGTCTCAATGTAGGGTGCAGTTGGCAACCATGGTTATTATTTTTAGCCAGTCCTGGTTGTAAGTACCAGACTTGGGGCACCCACAGTTTGCTGCTGCACAGAACCAGAGGGGCATCAGTGATACAGGCAGGGATGCAGCACAGGTGGGGCTGCAACAAGGGGGTGGTGACTTCAGACCCTCCTTACTAGCTACCTCCTTGCCTACTTCACTACCAGAAATGACGATGTGTTAGCATACCACTTTGTAGCCACGCACATGTCACTGGAATCCAATGATGTTTCAAACATTATTGTTTAAAACATCATTGTTCTAGACAGCATGGCAGAGAACAAATTTGATTTCACAATTCTCTGATTTACATGAATTATTTGTTCTCCCCCTGCCATAGCTGTTACTTCTATTTCATAAGAATAATACATAAAATCTATAGGCTGTATTTTATGGGGAACATTAGCAGAGATAAGAGCTGTGAATCACCCATCAAACTGAAAGCCCAGAGTTAGAACTCAGCAAATATCAGTATTTTTGTTTTTGTTTCTTTAAAAAGAAATTGGTCTTCTGTCACATGTTGAAGCCCTTATTCAATTGTAACAGAGGTTGGATTTCCCAGGTAATACTAACCCAAAAAGAATACTGGAGAGAGAAATCAGTGGAACACATCATACTCCATAAGAAGAGACCAGCCATTAAATTCTAAACCACATTTAAAAATAAAAATCAGACTTGTATTCACAATAAGAGCATCTAGAAAACTGCTAGATCCAAGCTTATAAGAACCACAAGGGCCACATGGACCTATTCAACTCAGGTATCCATATGAAATGATAGTTTTGAAACAGTTTGGCAGCTTTATTTGTGCTTAGAAGAAAAATTCAAAAGAAACAAACAAAAAGGATAGAATGTGAGCTGAGCACAATCTAGCTAAAGAAAACATTTGTCTGGTTGGATGCTAGAAGCTTCCAAGGTGGTGGTGGTCAGGGGTGGTGGGTGCGATGAGAAACTGAGGACAGGCCAAGCCTTCTGTCCAAACTGGAACTGGTTCTGCTTAAGGACACTGGGAGGTTCGAATATTCAGAACTACCCACACCAGGAGCAACCATGAGATGGTAGCTTATCTTATGTTAGACTTCTATTTAGAGGTGTTGAACCTGTGAATATCTTTGAAAAATTGGATTCCTGTTTGGTTTTTGAGTTAGAGGTAAGAGCTCTGATTCTTAGAAAGAATGCTGTCTTTATAAACAAAAGCAAAGATGAAGGTCCATATTATTCTGTCCCTACAAAACTACTCTCAGTCCTAACTCAAGAAAATAAGTATAGCAATAAAATTATGTGTTTGCAAAATGACAGATTTGAAATTGGCCACTGAAGTTGGGCCAATACTCATTGCACAATGTTGTTAAGAAAGTGGTAGCAGGGGTGTGTGTTGTGACCTTGCAGTTTAAGTTAGAATATAAGATGGCTATATCCCATATTAGAATGTTTAATTCAAGACCTGTCTACTCAATACTTCAGATCCAGCATCCTGCTGATGTGCCTACAAAGCCAGGGAATAATGGCCCAAATACTTTGGTTTCTGTAACCCATTTGGCAGACCTGGATGGTGCTCCTGGCTTTAGCTTGGCCTAGTGACAACTAATGTACTAATTTGAGGAGTCAACCCAGAGATGAAAAATTCTCTTTCTTTCTCTTTCTCTCTCACACAGTATTATTCTCACTTGATCTTTCAAATAATTACATAAAAATAATTTTTTAAAGTGGTAGTAGAACAGTTAAATAATTTCAAATGCCTTACCAGAATGGAATAGAAATATCTCTCCTTTCTGTCAAATTGCAACAAAATAGCAAAGAAAAGGCGACACTTCATTTCTGTTTGCCAAAGCATGGGTCATCCCCATGGAATTTCACATCAAGTTTTCATGACTTGCCCTTTGCATATTACCTCAAGCTTAATCTCTTGATGAAATAAGTCCATTCATTTACCGTTTGTGGTTTTACATATGGACCCATTGGATGTGACATTGCCTTGTTATGTAGAAATGCTGTGTTAGCCACTTTGTTTTTATTTCATTAGAATCCATCCGCTAGAAAGCTATTTCTCCCTTGGAACCTATTCTTGTTAGGTTTCCTTTCCCCCGGTTGCCTTCCTAATTCCCAGCAATTTTTGTTTTCAGATAAAATGAAGACCAGTGTTTTTTTTTATTTCCTCCACCATTTTAGTACATTACATTTTAAAAAGTAATTGATCATATCTTTGTAACTCTATACTCTCCTGTTAAAACAGGATATGCATAGTCATTACTCAGCATGTCTAGTGAATTATAGCTTATTTGGAATTTATTTTAAATACAAAGATCATGAAGAAAAAGCTGGTTAAAGCATTGCCAAGTGAACTAAACTTAGTGTGTATGGTATCTGGCTAAATATATGGTTTATCTTAAGTAATAAGAGGGAACTTCTATTGCAGCTGCAATCATCTTTCACAATAAATACTGTTTTTCTTGAAGCCTGCCATACAATAATGTTATAACAGTGCTTCCAGACTTCCTACTTATAATTAACACAAATATACAACAAAACATTCTTATGCTTTCTTGAAATTATTCCCTTTGTTCATATTAAAACACAAAGTATATTTCTTCATGGTGTATTCAAGAACTGGTGATTTAAAAAAGCCTACTGGGTATAAGATGTATTCACTTTAAGCCTTTAAGCTAAATATTAAAATTGAAACATATTTCCATTAGTATGTCAAGTTCTCCATCACTGCTTAAGTGCTTTTGATTTTAAGGAAGAAATCATGAACATAAAATCATAAATTTATGAGGATGATATGCTGTCATCTCTTAAATTTACAAATTCATGTATATACTGCATAATACGTGTGTGCTGATATGGTACACAGGGCATTGCGTGTAACATAGTAAAATGTATAATATGTAAGGGCAATGATTGAGACACCATATTATTAAACATATTTTATCATTTAATTAATAGAATCTAATAACTTTATTTTGGAATACTTTAAAATGTGTTAATAACACTAGATCATGGCAAAGTCCTACCACTGTAATTATTTTATCCAAAGTTATCATGCATGAGCTAATTCTCAGGCTGAAAACCTTGTTTAAATGGCATCTTTGATCAAAAAGTCAGACATGTGTATATCCCCTGGAATTAAGGAGTCTTTAATATTTTGGAGTACCAGTACCTTTTGAGTTCATGTTAAATATCTACAGTTACAGAAAGAAAGAATATTGAATCACATTTTCCCTTTTGTGTTTTATGTAAAGGGTTAGTGACCTAAAATTTTCCAACTTTCCTGGATCCCTTTCCTACCACCTTGTGCATTCTGTTAGGAATGTAGGAGCTCTAACGTTCCCTCTGTATAAATATTTTTCTCCCTTGTAGAAAGTATAAAGAGTAAAACTGGCAGAGGGGCTAGTGTTTGAGGTGCCTGCCGTCAAACACTGAAACAACACCTTTACTCTGTTTTATTTATGTTAAAGACTATTTTAATTCTACATCTTCATGGAATAAAATGTGATGATTTAATATATAAGTGTAATGATCAAGTTAGTATTTACATCTTCCTAAACTCTTAAAAATGTGTGACCTTTTCCTCTATCCTGATACTTTTATTTTCCCAGAATGCAAGGTGCATCCCGTAACAGAATGTCTATTCCACATCCTCAAAAGCATTGTATATGAACCAGTTAAACGAGCTCACTAGACCCATACTGTTTTGCATTGAGTAATAAAAGAGTGTACATAAGTTGGAAATGTATCCCTTGATTTGTTGATCCTTCACAGGCTACCTAAAAGGTGTTTGTGCTGTGTAGACAAATGTTCAGCATCCCAGCCAGCCAATGTTCAGCATCCCAGCCTTGGGGAGCTTGTAATGTGGTGTGTCACGCAAATTCTGTTAGCTTGTGTGATGGCTCATTCCACATGCTGCCATTTACAAGTGCAGGTATATAGAAATCTATCTTTTGTCAAGTAGGGCTGAGTTTTCACAGCTCTGTCTGCTCATGACATCCAGTCCTCTTCTTGTCTCTTACAGCTTAACATGGTTGAGCCTTGATTTTTGGCTGATTGCCTCGAATATGTTCAATTTTGGACAGTTTGTAGAGTAGATTTGTGAAACAAGGCCTGAGAAATACGGGGATCCACTGAAGGTCTTAAAAATCAGTTTGCTTCCATGGGCATAATTTTGAAAGGAGGATACAGTTCCACACTTTGGTGACATGACCTCAGTGGGCACTGGACAATACTTAGCAAATAAGAGGAGATGGGAGGCAACACTAAAGCTTGCTTTTGAGTAATGTAATCCAGACCAGAAAAAGGAAAGATGTCTATTTTTTCCCTGTGCAAGATTATCTGTTGGAACCATTGTTGCTTGCTTCTTTATCTGGCAGAAATCCCATTTTTATAATTAAAATGTTTAATTAGGAGATAGTAGTATTTCCAGCAATATTGTAATTTTAAAAATTGTCTCCTGCCTGTCACTCATATTTCCTTATCATTAAGTCCCATAAACACAAAATCTAGATCATTATAACACGCTTTTCTGATCTTTAACTTGCCAATCTCAACTCTAAACATTTTCCCATTTCTGCACTCTGTTTTGAATTCACATCTTCTTTCCCTGTGGCTTCCTTCAGTCATAGGATATTATCTAAGCAAAATCTGTTATTTGCTTGAAATTGATGTGATGTTTGACTCTATTACTTGTCCAGGACAATATCCTAGGAAGTGCCATCAAAATACCTGATAAATCTGAGCTCACAGAAGCTTAGTTAGACTACTCACATGCTATCAGATTCCATGCCACCATGGCACTAAAGCAAAGTATGCAGTCCTTTAGTCAAATGTGAACTGAGAGGGAAGCCCAGCTTATATAAAGCAGGTTTGATGCTTGCATTTCTCTAACTATTGGAAACAACCAAACACAAATACAAATCTTGTCAGAAAGACACTGAATAAACAGGTGCAAAATTCATTATTTACTGTTGGACATCTTTTGTCTTTGTTTTTCTATGTATTTGTCAATTTGTATTGATTATTTGTTTAAAAATATGCACACTTTGTTTCATTAAATCAGTCAATAAAAGGTATAGCACCAGGTAACAGAAAAACAGCACTGGTCTATTTGGCAAGAGTAATAGAAATTATACAGTCTAAATGACCCGCTTTAATATGACTAAAGAAGACAAATAATTCAAATTTAAAAAGTAGATAACAAAATTGTAGCAATTTGAGAATGTATATGCTGTTACATATAATGTGAAATAAAAACAGTGAAAAGTGAGCCAGAAGGAGCCAGGAATAGTTCCGGTTCTTTCCTAAACTTCCCAGTGTAGCCTCCAATTTTCTCATTTAAACAATTCAAAGGTTGAGCTATATGACCTTTACTGTCTTTCTAATTCTAATCCATATCCGAAGCTCTCTGGATAAGGTTGTGTTTCAATACCGGACACAGTAGCACTTAATAAATGTTCATTGAAAGAGTAAACAAGTACAGGGTTAAAAAAATTTAACAGAAGAAGGAGAAGGTATGCCTTGACCTTAAACCTTCACCTTCAAATAACTGATTCACAAAGTTGTGAGTGCACCCCCACAAAGCAAATTAAATAAAATCCCACCATACTAAACTGTCAGACACAATTCTACTAGGATCTCTTCCCCCACCTGCAATCTCTCTCTTCCTAGATGTGCCTCAAGTTCTTTAACCTCTATGAAAACTGCAGCAAGTACTGCAGCTGTATATAAAAACTGACTTGGAGGCTTCTTTAAAACCTATGAAACTGCTTAGACCAGTACATTTGTCAGTCAATCAGCAATTTAGAAGTGGGAACTGTGCTTGTGAAACATTTCATGTGTAGTAATTTAATTTACTGAGTTCCCTGGGTCCAAGAAAGACTGAGAATGAAACAGGCAGAAAAGATGCTCCTCAAATTATCTAGATAATTAATATAGACTTAAATTTGCAAAGTTATTTTGGTAATGCAAGCCGTGAACATTCTATGTATGTTTGCCAAGGACATGAGAGGAACCATATATTTTCACCTAAGAAGAGTGCACTGTCATGTAGGTTCATCTTATGGATAAGAAAACAGAAGCTTCCTATTGAGTCATGCAGCAGCTCTTCACTGCATTAGTTCTACATACGGGGCCTGTGTGGGGCACTGAATGCATACTGAAGAATCTGCAGGCTGAGAGGGATCTTGGAAGGAATGCCCTGTTAATTCTTTCTAGGTCTAGACACCAAGCAGTTAATCATCACAGGTGCTTGGAAGGGTCATTTGTGAGTCGTTTGTAGGACACTTCTGCAAGCATGAGAGCCAGTGGTTGTAGATAGACTTGTGAGTGACGTAACACATAGTGGAATAAAAAAGGTTAGATCCAAGCATACAAGGCTATACAAACACGTACTAGTTGGTTTTGACAGTGGTTCAGGGTGTTGTGGCAGGGAACACGAGAGAGAAGATTTACGTCCTGTGTGTTGTGGCAGTGTCTATCACATTTAGCTTAATTACCACAACCACCAGGGTGTATCTGATACAAGAACCAAGAGATACTTGAGAATCATGTTCACTTGGTCTGCTGTCTGTGTTTCTTTTAAAATTGATGCTGTGAAGTGTAACTTTCTGGTTTGGACTTTCAGAGCAAATATTTCTGAGCAGCCTTTCATTTCAATTCTTAAATCCAACTTCCCAGCTTCCAAGTCTTTGATATTGAGAGATTAAATCTTTTGGGGAAATGGTAAGAGAGTGGACAAAATTAAAATTCTAAAAGAAGCAAAAGTGTAGTTTTAGAAAGTAGAAAGAGAAAATTCACTGTAAATGATCTATAAGAAACCAGGGTGGTGGAAAACGTAATAGATCCCAATTGTGCTCAGGAGGTTGAACAAATTTGTGAAAAGTAATGAAAATGAACAGTTAAGATGCTTGGCTTTTGCTGTATAAACATTATATATCAGTGAGATTGGTAGAACATTCTTATAAACTATTATATTATAATCTTAAAATGCTTAAAATTTCTGGGTTTAAAATTTTATATGCATGTTTGTCTACATGTACAAATAGGTAAAATAATTTAAAACAGATAAAATATGTGTGTGCATACATATGCATCCATATACATATTTTAAGACATTTTAACGTGTTAAAATTTATATATGTACATGTATGTATATGTGTGCGTACATATGTGCATATATATGCATAAAATTTTGAAAAGTAGAAAGTAAAATTTGAGAATCTTAAATGTCTAGAAAAAGAGTTCTCTGTCATAATGCAAACAATAAATCAAAAAATGTTATTCTTGAGGCTATTAAAATTTACTAACAGTTTTCTGCACTGAGTACTAAAATCACTTCTGACAAATTTCCTAGACTGATTTCTAAAACTGAAAAGTGTCAACTGTTCTAGAGAATTACTTAATACAAAAATGGAATATAATTAAGACAAAACAAATAAGTAAATGAGACCATACTTACGAACTTGGTTAAATGCTTGGCAGGTAAAAAGCAGAGTTATATGAAAGAGTTTGGAAAGATCCTGACCATGTATTTTTTTTAATTCAGAAGCATTTCTTATTAGTGGCTATTTACTTAGTTAGAAAAGGTATTTAAAAGCTCAAAGTTATAAAGCAAGAATTTAAAAGTAGTCAACTCAGTTTTTCAGTAGAAAAATCAGTAGAGTTGGCCATTCTAACTTTATCTGAAGTTGATTTCTTGTAATGATGCTGCTCAGAGTTTTTCTCTAAAGTATGATATTTTTATTATATCATCTTACTAGGTATTTGCAGACTTCTAGCAAATGAGCTCTGATACTAATACTGCTACATTGCAAATGTTTCTTACTGGTATCTATTTCTTCAAATCAACCATGGAAAGTATTAAATAAATTGTAGAAAAGTTTGCAAGTTTGACATAACGTGCTAATAATCATCACATACTTTCCTGAAAAAAAAAGTTAATGATATGAAGAATCTGTCTTATTAAGCAGTGCATTTACTGTGGAGAGTTGCAAATACCATTGTCCCATAGAAGAGTCACATATTCAGAAATACAGGTAATAAATACTCTGTGATTTTGCACAGAAAAAACTTTGTAGGGTGAAAGCCTTCACATGTTCAGTTAAAAATAATCCTTCAAAAGGCCAAAGTTAACAGTTAAAGACATTTTAAAAAAATTAGAATCTGGCAAAAAGTTTATCTAAAATGTTTATATTTTTGCCACCCCATAAATCAAAATTAGTTTTCCATTAAAAAATTGGATCAGAGATGATAATCTGCTTGCCAATTTTTAGCTAAATGCAAATGGAAACATCTGAGCTTTTAAACTGAAAACTGAAGTTTATAGATATATAGCAAAACTACTGCCTGCGAATGTTACATTGTGAGATCCGAATAGCATATGAGGTTATGATTTATCAGCAATTTAGATATATAAATTCTTTATTTTTTGATCAAATGTGTGCACATAGAATAATACATAGCTTTGTGGTTGATGTGTGCAGATTATTATGTCCACACTTTGACTGTGGATGGTGATACAACTTCTTTTTCACGTCTCATTCAAAACTATTTTAGAATCCTCAGACAAGACCAGATCCTTATACTCCCCTTCGCATCACTGTGCTGTCTTCATTTGGTAGCCTTTGAATTCATCTTTTATGTAAAAAAATGACAGATTGAATATACTGAATGTGTATTACAGGACAAGTCATTGTATATACTTACATATATGCATATACAGAGTTTAGTCATTACCATTTAACTAGTTAACTGCATCTAACCTCATCCACACATATATTAGGTGCACAGAACTGAGTTATAGTATAGCTATATGTTTGTAGACTGCAATTGCCCTTCCATCAGAACACTAGCTCTGCTTTATGAATCTGTGAGCTGCACAAGAGACTACCTGTGGTTTTTATTCACCATTTCATTCATGGGACATTGTATCATGGCCAGTGCATAGATGGGACTTAACAAGAAATTAATAAATGAATATCATCAAATTCCCACAGAGTGATTCTAAGTATTGTTTTTACAATGTGATCATTGATTTATGAAAATATCAGGATTTTCAAATTGTACCTCTCCTAAAGTTCTCAAACCAGCAAATTGTGCTGGCCATTTTTTTATTTCTACCTTTTTTTTTCTTTCCATCCTCCTTCCTCAGCTGTGAATGTTTCCAGTATTGCCACAGGTCAAGAAGCACTGAGCATCTTAGCTTTTTTCCCTATTACATTGCATGGTTTTGTTATCAGCTTGGTTCCAGAAACAAAACCTTCTTCTTGCAGCTAACAAAGGAGTACACATTTCTTAAAGAGGAAGTACAGATCTTTATCCCCCAAAACAGTTCTGCCATTTGGGGATCTTAATAAAATGACAGAGAATCATTACACTAAAAATGTTTTTGCTTTTCAAAATACTTTAAAATGAAGTAGCTTCATATAATATTCTAGTCAAAGAATCACTAATGCCCAAAGAAGTTATAAATTACTTTCTGGTTGTAGATATCTTATAGCTTTAAAGAATAGATACCAGAATTCTACTGAAATCCTTTCAATTAAAGTCTTTAAATTAGATGCACCGTGTATTTACATGACAAGATGTATTCTGACTGAGTACGTACAAAGTGCAGCAGTAGACTACTGTCTTAATGGTCAAACCATATTTTGTGAAGTAGAAAGTAAATGAGAACAGAAGCGAATGTTGGCCACAGGATAACGTCTGTGAGATTTTGCTCTCTTTTCTCTGGGGAGAGAAGCGTAATGCTGACCTGCAAAACAATATACATCCTTACCTTACACCACAAAGAAAAAGCCAGCGATAGAAAATATTCATTCCTGATTATCAGTTTCATTTGTCCCATGTAGGTTCACTGTGGTGAAAGATGTACTTTTTTTTTGAACCAAAGACAAACTGAACAAATGAGCTCATTTCCATCACGTTGACAAGGTCTTCAGTCTTAAGACACTTAAGACGTGCTAACGTATGCAACCCAATGCTTCATTAGTTTTATTATAAAATCATTAAGCTGATTTATTCACCAAATATTTATTTTTTTTCCTCTTTAAATTTTAAGGGAGAAGACAGGTGGTTACAGTCTAATACATTTTAAAAGAACTGATGGTATCTAGCCAGCTCCCCTCCTTGTCACATTACTCTTTGAATGATTAGGGGTACTGACTGCCAAATGTGTTTAAAAACTCATTTGAAATGAAGAAAAGATTCAGAAATAAACAAAAAGGGAAAAGGAGAATGAGTACATTTTATTTCCACATTTTTCTTGCTTTATTTTTTCAGATGAGAAATATAACTATTATATAATTAAGATGTCAAAAATTATAATTACATAGGCTGAAAAGTCAAATATCAATTCTAAAATTGAAGCACATTTTCTTTATTGGTCTACAGATCTAAAGTTAAAAAGAAAATAAATGATATGATTTGGACATTTATAATACTATTATCCTGGTGATTTAAGGTTTTTGTTTAGATGCCTGTAAAAGATATAGCTCTGTAATCAAACTGTGTTATGATAGCACTGAAGAATAAAGAAAGCAATGCTTTAGTATATTTAATATATAAATTAAATGCATTTGATATGTGTGCTCAAATATAAAGTATACCACTGCAAAGGTACAGTCACAGAAGTATTAAAACAACTTTTTTAAAAAGCTACTACAAGTGTGTACTAAACATGTGATTGTAAATGCTGCCTATGTCTTTTTCTAGTATTTTCACTATATAGAATCCAAAACTATTCTTGCCTAGAAGAATAGGAGCTCTCTTGAAGAAGAAAATTTTTAAATGGACAGAATACTGAGTTCTCCAACATGGTAGAAGAAATCTCAATATCGTAGAATAGATCTGAGTACCTACCTTTGTTGTAAATATGTTTAGATGAGTTGCCTTGGGTTGGGGTCAAGAAAGTTATTAGTGCCTTGATGCATAGGCCCAAAATCTGCCATGGCTTATTTGGACTATGGCTCCTCTTAAGAAAAAAATAAAGAACATACTCTGCAACTACCAATCTGCCTGGGCATGTACATAAAGAGAGCTGACAAATGATAAAGGAATTGGAAAGGTTGAGAGGATGAAGTCAATAATAGATTTATCTCCAGACATTTAGCACTTGAAGTGCATCTGTTATACAATATGTAGACATATTTTACAGCAAATTTGGAGATACTGTGAGCCCACTGGGCAGGGACAATAACTAATTTTATATTCTATATAATTCTGAGCATAGCTTTGGTGTTTAATCAGTAAGACATGGTATCCTCCCTCCCCAAACAATGCTCACAAAAGGAGAAGTGCAGGAGACTGTCCTGGGAATGCTACCTAAGGTTTTGTAGGCAGCAGTAGTGTTCAGCAGCAGCGCAAAAAAAAAAAAAAAAAAAAAAAAAAAAAAGAGCAAAGCGAAACACAGAGAAGAGCTAGACTTCATGTTCAGTAAGAGAATGCAGTCAATGTACTCAGAAGTTTCTTTCAACCTTTAAAAGTCGAAAGTTCTATTTTTTTTTTACCTCAAACTCAAGGAATGCTATTGAAAGGCTTTATTTTAAGAGAACAAACATTCTGTAACGAATTGAAAAAATAATCATCTAATATAGCTTATTAAAAAACACTTAGGAAACATTTTTGGGGAACCTAAACAGTGTTTTTCTTGTGAAGGTTTATGCTGGACCACGAAAGATTTCTTTTATTTCATGTATATTGTAAATATTACTAACCATAAATATCATAAAATACTAGCTTTTATAATTCTAGAGTTTAAAATTATATGGTCTCATTTTAATGTGGATGCAAAGAGAAAGATTATGCCTATTTCTATAAATGTCATATGTAATTGTATATAATAGTGAAATTTCTATTTAGCCATGTATGCTTTTGAAATCCACCTGTCTTCTTTCCTTTAACGCGTAGGTATACACATGTTTACACACACATGTATATCAAGGCTTTAATTTGGTAACTTTTGTATAAATTTGACTATTACAATTAAAAATCATGAAAATTCTAATTGAAATAAAAAATACTTAAAATAATCTTGCATCACAATTCATTGGCCTTGGAAAGAAAGGGAAAATACAAGCTTTGACCCTATTATTTCTTATTTTACTGTAGACGATGTTAAAAGAATTGACCAATTTTGTTTTCCTTCTTTTTCTTTTTTCTTTCTTTCTTTTTTTTAAACCAAAAGGGGTTACTTACAACTGAACCGAAGCAGGCAGTTGGATGAGTACTTGCGTACAATCTCCATACACACTTAATTTTGTAGTGACTATGTGAAATTCTAGTGTTTCCATTTCAGTTGTCAATTAAAATGAATTATTTCTTTCAGTTGCTGTGGCAGTTGATTTGGCCAGTATGAACAGAGTCATGCTGCAGGACAGTGTCATGCTGCACTTTGGAACCAATTGCTTTGCCTTAAATCATGTGGTACCATTCTTCCCCAACCTCAACTGCCAACTTCTGGCCTGTCTTTCAGGTGGTTGAGTGCACGTTATTTCCAGGCATTTCATATCATAATGGTCTGTGTTAAATGGTGAAAAACTCATGATGGGGTGTGGAGACTCGAAACTTATTATCTTTTCACAAATCCTATTGCCACAGGCAACACAAAAATCTGATGCACACATATAAAAAGATGACCAAGCTTGTTTTATTTTAGTGCTTTAGTAGTTAGAGTAATTCATTTGCTTCCCCACACCTCTTTTCTCTGGAGAATCAGATAAATGAATACTGTTATTGCATTCACAGCAATGAAAACCGTTACGAATAACTTTAAGCTTTACACTCTTAAAAAAAATTCCCCAGTTTTTCTTTTCTGATTTTAAAAACTGAAGCAGGTATCATGTCTACATCTTAATTAAAATAAATAGCTTCTCTTAAGGGAATATTTTTAAACAGGAAAACCAGATCTTGGCATTATCTCAGCAAAGCTTAATCTAACATCCAGGAAAGAATACAGGAAACAGGAAGAGTTGCTCTGTCTCCTTTTTATCCCTTAAGACATTTTGCAACAACAAAATTCTGGTACTTTTATCCTAGTAAAATCCAGCTCTGTGATTAGAAATTTCTCTGTAAAAGGAGATGTACAACCTTATATTAATAGATAGGTTTCAGCTCGATCCCAGGTTATTGTGCCCCTCATTATGAAAAGATTAAGGACAACCGTTCCACCATGATGCCATGGAGTTTTATTTTACACTCTTAGAGTCCTGTGTATCTGAGTGACCCTAGCACTCTGAATGCAAACAATAAGGGCTCCTTTCCTATGAAGAAAATGGAAAGTTCCAAAGACTCAGTAAACCATGCTGTGAAAAGAATGGAAAACAAGTGACAACACAGTGTGATGTAAAGTAAGTAGGAGCCATCCATGGAACCCTCTTTTAGACCATGTGGCTCTTTGGTTGTTCTTTCAAAGCAATGTGTGTGACTCAGAAAAATAAGTGCCAAAAATTGAGCACGGATCGAAGGAAGTTAAATATTTAATTTTTATCAGCATATAATTATATACCATTATTTTAAATTTCCAAATGAGAAGAGTCAGATAATATCTTTGAAATAAATAGGGAGGAAAGGCTAAAGGTTCCATAAGATGAGATGCTAATGTGCTTGACGTAAAATAATACACAAAAGAGTGATTTGGAGGAGGGTTACCAAAAGATTATTATGTGTCCCTGTGTATTCAGAAAACTGTGTGCTGATCCGTTTCATGCTATATGCCTTCTAGTAGAAGCATGAACAATTCTGAACCAGCACCGGGATGCACCAGGCTGGAATGCACTTGGAATTATTTTATAAGCAAAATTTCAGACAGAAAAAGAAGAAGCAACATGAATTTTTGTCTTGGAATTGTACAAGTAGATAAAGAATGAGCCAAAGTAGTCATTTTCAGCCTTTTTTCATTGATAAAATTATGGTTGTGAAATAAAAATCTTCATTTAGCTTTTCTGAATGTAAAGTGTATATATCCTGCATGTTCTCAATATTAACAATAGCAAAATGGCGTTAGCTGTTGCTTCCTCTAAAATGGACTGTACTCCTCTTTAAGTAAATATGGATTTACAGAAATTTTCTCTGACCTTTATAAAATCTTATAGCAGATTATATTACAGCATTTTTCCTTCTGTATACAATGCAAAGGTCACTTAAATTCTATAATGAATGAAGGATCTATTTTACTAATGTTTTCCATATCACATCTCTGGCTTTATCCTTGTAGTCTGGAAGTCATTGGGGAGACCCATTTATTCATTGTCTAGGGTTAAACGAAAGCAATTTCAAGAAAAGCGTTGCAGTTGAGGGAAATGAAAATTAAAAGAATGCTTCAGTTTTAACATTTTACAAATCAGGTTTTTAGTTTCCTCTCTCTCACATTAGTGTATATGGGTCATGTGAACCTTTCACAATTGTTTTCTGAGTTGAATATCAAGATAGTTTTCACTTTTAATATTGCAGGTATTCTGGAACATTCTGCAAATTTTTTTAATGTCCACAACTCTTGTCTCTCCTTCTTCTAGAAAAACCTTGCCGGCACTTTTTCTTCTGGGTCTAACTGCCTTCCCTCTCTCAGTTGCCACCTTTGATGTGCCTTACTTCATCTGACTTACAGACTCTACACTGATCAAATGCCTCCCCCAAAGCTTGAAATGCTAAGTGATAGGACTGGCCTTGCTCAGGAAGCAACATCCTATTATTCTACATACTTCTTTATATCACTTACAAATCAAAATAAAAAACAAAACTCAAAATGATTCTACAAAGGGTTAAGAACTTTCTTATGCTACATATCATACTTACAAAAGAGTCTTATTTTGTGTGTGTGTGTGCCAAGTGATTCCAGAGCAGATTAATTTTTCACAACTATCTTAAGAGAATGAAATTGGATGCTGTGTTTTTGTGGTATCAAATAATTTTCCATCTATAACAAACTTTGTGTAGTTTGCGATTAAGATAATCTGATATACTTTGGAAAATGTGGGTAGTATATATTGTAAAATTATTTTAAGCTTTTTGTTTTAGTGTCAAAATGTTTCAAAATTTATTTCTCTAATTTTTGTTATTCTTTGTTCTAACCAAAAACCAAGAAGAGCAGAAGCATTAGGTGAGACACTAAGAGAGGATTAAATTTAGGAAACCATTTGTAGGCACAGATATATGTCAAGTGATAACTAATAATATATATCACATGAAATGCAATTCTTACAGAAAAAAAGAGAGAGGCTTGTCTTACTTGGAGAAATGCTGCAAATATCTGGCCTGAGGTGTCTAAGGCAGTTGCCACCAGAGGGCGATTATTATTATAAAGCTTCATTCATTCTGCACTGTTTGCTGGTTTTTTTTTTTTTTTTTTTTTTTTTTTTTTCCTTTTTTGGTGGGGGAAGAGGCGATCTAGTTGTCAGAAAGTGTATCACAGGCAATGAGATCTTACGCTTCTTACGGGATAACTTAGTTTTCACATTCATCTCCAGCTTCCAAGAGGGAGCAAGTACTGTTGGTGTTGATAACTGAAGAATGGCAGAAGGAAAGTGAAAACTTAGTAAATTTACTAATACCTGTTTATATAACAGAAAGGAGAAGACAGTGTCTTGGTAGATGTTTTAAATACTACATGGTTATCTAACCTCTTTATATGAGTGAAGCTGAACAGCCTTGCATTTGATTATTCTTTATAGCTCTTACTTATTTTCCTACTGGACTGTGATCTTTTTGCTTTCAATTTATTGAAATAGTTATCCAGTAGAATGTAAATTTAAAATATATTATCTCAAAAATAATTCCACATTCAAAAAATCAAAGTGGAGTAAAACTTTTAAATATTCAACATGCTTCTCCACCAAAAGATATGGATTTATTCCCTTTTATCCCTTTGTTTCCCTTAGCAATTACATAGCAAATTAATTCCTATTACAAATGGTTTAAAAGTCATTAATTTTAAAAGGACTTTTTCTTCTTCTTGCCAAGACACATCTTACTGTGATATTTTGGATTTGGTTCTAAGCAATTATTATAGTTTTTGTGTACATTTTATTTTTGTATGAGTAGCAGAATACATAAGCCACAGAGTGATATTTTTAATAGCATGAAATATAACATAATGTTAGCTTTAATACCTGGAATATAGTAAGCCAGTAGCTTTGAATTATATTGCCATCATAAACTTTTTTAACCTGTAGCTCATTTTCAAAATAATAAACATAACTATTCCATAAAAATATCTCAACACAGAAGAGCCAGAAAAGTGAAGGACATGAACAGATGGTACATCAATCTTCTACATTTATACAATTTGTTTTTTAATGCAAATAGTGTGGGTTGCCTGCTCATGTCTTGGATATTTGTTCCAAAGATGAGCACATTTTCTTATCTTTCTGGATCAATGTGACATTTGCAGTTATCATAAAGTGCGAGCCCATTTAATGATCTTAATGTTTCCTTAATGTAAAAATAAAATCACCTTCTTTATAAAAGCAGATTATAAGTCCCAAAGAGACCATTGAAATATGTGACATTTGCAGTTACTAGTAACTAGATGACTTGATTATACACAGGTACAAAAAAAGTCTTAAAAGCATTGTTTATGCTCTAAATCTGAATCTTACATTTTTCTATGAGCAAGACAGTAAATAAGAATATGTTGTGTACTGAAGTCAGTAAATTAAAGATTTTTGAGAATTACTGCAGTTAAATGTTATATTAGTGATAAGCATCTCTAAATTTTGCAGGGAACTGATACATTTTTATTCTTTGTCGTAACCTAAAAATATTATTTTTGAGATGCAATTAGTTTTCTAGCATTGAAAACACAATTAAAAACTGTAAAATGGCTTTGAAATGTTTGCCATTTTAAAAAGCTTATTTCACTGAGTATTTCCAGTATGTACCTGTCCCCTCCATTTTTTTAGCTTTCATCGAGAAGAGTTATTTATAGAGAAGAAAGATGTTTCTGTGGCTCATCCACTCACTGCTTCATGGGGAGCCAGCTCTGGGAACTTATTTCTTTTTGTGTGTGTGTATTGTTGTATCTGTTTTCGATGTTTCATACACATGCCCAAAGGCCTTCTGGCAGTGGATATACTTTTCAAAGCCAATTTGAAAAAGCAAATCATTTTACTTCCTAAGACAGCTGGCTGTTGCATACCGTCTTTTCCACTAGAAATGAGTTACGGTCACTAACTGTTTCCAGAGGGTCCATAGAATGGGTATTCGATGAAGGAAAGATTGATTATTATCAAATTGGCATCAATTCCAACAATGGGATTACTTATAAAATGCAGGATACTATAATGTCATGTAACTAGCCTAAGTCACTCTATGCAGCTCCCCCAAGAGTTTTCAAATAAGTCAATAGCAACTCAGCAATATTCTCTGAAACAGGTGGAGATAGGTCTTGGCTATGCATCGTTTTATAGATCTTATTTCATGTGAAATCATAACTGACCCTTCACTGATAGGTGGGACTGTGGGCAAAGGTTATCTATGTACTTACATAGGACACACACACCCTGTTTAATCAATAAAACTGATTAAGTTAGGCAAATTTAAGCCTGAGAAACAGAACCTTTATTGCAGCAATGAAATATTGCTTAGGTTTGGTTTTGGGTTTTTTCGGGGTTTTATTTATTTATTTATTTTTTTATTTGGTTCAGGCATATTTGCTGAGAGTTCAGATGAAATGGCAACCTGAAATAACTGAAACATATTTTGAGAAGGAAATGGATGTAATAGGTAGGACTTCAGTCTCTGAGGAAGGTTATTCATCTATTTACACATTCAGTCATCTGCTTGTAATGAAATATTTATTTAAGACAGTGTCAGGTACACATAATGGTAGGTAAAAGAGATGCAGCAGCAAATAAAGCAATAGAATATCTTCACAGAGGTTATAATTTGTTAAGGGAAACATATTAGCAATTGTTTATCATACATAACTATAAAGATAATGGTATAGGATACATAGGTTATTATGGAGAAACAAGGTTTGGGGATGGATTTAGCATGAAAGCCAGGAATGAGAAGACAGTTCCAAGCAGACAGAACAAGAAGTGGAGAGGCTCCATGATGATAGAGAGACTCATGTTTTAGAGGATCTGGAAATAAGTTGAGAAGACCTGAGTATGTAATGAAAGACAGAGTGGTAAGCAACAAAGGTGAAGAGACATGTAGGATTCAAAACATGAAAATCTTACTATGACACGAAGAAATTTTTTATTTGATTTATTTCATATGCTTGACATGCAAAATGGTGTGTGTGTGTGTGTGTGAAAGAGACAAAGAGAGAGAGATTGATCTTCCATCTGCTTGTTTATTCTCCAAATGGCCACAATGGCCAGAACAGGACACGGATCCAGGAACTCCGTTTTGGTCTCACATGTGGGTAGCAAGAGCCAAAGCAGTTGAGTCGTTCACCCCTGCCATCCCTTACTCCACCTCAGTATGCACTAACAGAGAGCTGAGTAAGAAGTGGACAGGACTCAAACTGGCACCATGATATGGGATGATGGTGTCCCAAATGGTAGCTTAACATGTGGAGCCATAATACTGCTCCTATTAAAGGGTTTTATCACATGACAATGAGAAAAAAGGAATGGAAAAGCAGTTGCCAGAATTCTAGAAGAGTATATTTATTGTATTTATAAAGATAAAGGTCATAAAATGCTTGGCATGTCTACAAAAGAGGCTGAGATGGCAAGTGCTTACTTACAGCAGCTCAAGTGTGCGTAAGAACCTCATACATTCCTATGGAATTGGTTGAAGTCATATTCTCCTTCACACAAACTCATTTGTGATCCAATGAACAACTGTGAAATTGATCCCAGAGAATATCTGTGCGTATTAACTTATTGTGACTGCTCTGGTCAATTAGCTTGGATTTGGTGATTTAAGACAACAGAAATGTATTCTTTCCCAGGTCTGGAAGATGCACTAAAATGAAGGTGTAAACATGGCTGCACTT
Organism: Ochotona princeps; assembly: GCF_030435755.1. Taxonomy (NCBI): domain Eukaryota; kingdom Metazoa; phylum Chordata; class Mammalia; order Lagomorpha; family Ochotonidae; genus Ochotona; species Ochotona princeps. Next base: position 73,986,552 of record NC_080836.1, read on the forward strand.
CAAAGAATTTCTTGGGGGGTGGGGGACCAAGTGCTTGATTCTTCCATCTTGCAGTCCCTGTTGACTTTCCTAGCTTTGCATCATTTGTACTTCTGTCCTCACAGTGCCTTCTCCTCTGTGCGTCTCTCTAATCCTCCCTCTCATAGGGACACTTGTGTTGGAATTTAGCACCCACACTTACTATTCAGGATAATTTTTTGGTCTCAGAATATTTAATTTAAGCATTTTCCAAAGACTTTGCTATATAAGACAATGTTTAAGGGTTTCAAACACTGTAACTTGGTTTCTCTTAGGGGTGGGGGATAGATTGCAGTACTTAGTCACAGTTCCTAGGACCTTCAGCTTTGATGGGAGGGTTAGAACTGTTAAAGGATTTAGAGATCAAATTCCAATATGGGAGGAACCACTTATTCTTGTTCTTGATACCACTCTGGAATGTTATTTATTCCTTGCTAAAAGAACAATTGAGACATCAGAGGGCTCCCTAGGAACAAATTATCATAAAGGTACTTTAAGTAATTTAGGGCTTACTTGCAGCAGTTCCATGAATTATAAGAAGCATGGCAGCAAAGCCCATGCCATTTAGTTGCCATAAAGATTGAATCCAAACGAATTTTCTCTGTGGCCTAGGGAAGGCCCTAACTCAGAGCAGATTATTGTAGATTTTTGTTGGGATGGGTTGACATTTCTAAAGTAGGTTCTTCATTTAAAGCACATACACAATATTGGAGATAGTTTTTCCATTAGGTACACTCACATAGTTGTGTGTGCATGCGTGTGTACAAATGTGCATAGAAAATATACATTAAAATCTGTAGTGTACTAGGAATTTCCTAAATTCAAGACACAGTCATTGGACTACTTAGCAGAATTTCTACACTACAAATAGAATAAGTTCTAGGGGTTCTTCAATTAGATACTGTATCATACCCAAATTGCATTAGCAAACTTGGAGTCAACCCTCATTCAGAACATGGTAAAATGGAAAATTACAAAAAAATGCTCTGGTTATTTTGCATGCACCCTAATATTTAATTCTTAAAATTCTATGAGGCAAGGTAACTATTCCCATTTTAGAAATACTAAAACAGGGTTCAAAATGTCCAATAAAAGATGAAGTCACACAGTTAATTTGAAGTGGTCTGTGGTTAGAATCCAGAGCTGCCTAACACCAATGCTAGCAATTTTTTTATCCCACCAGGTTACTGCTCAGAAACAGAATTGGAGGTTAAATGTTCTTGGATCCATCTTTGAGTTTGTCAGCAGGCTATATACCATGTGACCTCCACAGAGGCCATTTTAGAATAAATATGAGACTACAACATTATGCCATTAGAATTTCTTTCCTTAGTATAAAAAATAAGCAAACTAAAAATTTAAAAACCAAATAAATTAAAGCTCACCTAAATCAAGAGATCACTGGGTTGTATGCAACACAAACATGATCGTCACAGAATATTATTCACTGCTTGAGGCTGTGGTCTTGGAGAATGGTCACAGCCTTACACGGAATACCCTTGAAGATACTGACAGAGAAGTTTCTAATTTCTTTTGTCTCACATGAGAGATGGAATATTTGCATCAGTTTTGTCTCTTCTGAGTTTAATTATATGGCTTACCAGTATTATCAGGGCTCTGAAAATACATTTTTCTGACATATATGGTTTTTACATGAGTCAGACACTAAACTACAAATAGCAAAATTTTCTTTTTAAGTCGTGGTAGAGTAAAGCGTTCTGGGCATGCCAAGGCCATGGCTACTGTCTTCCCTTTTCCAGCAATCCTTGGCATCTTAAGTATGTCGCACAATTTCTTCCTATAGTGAAGGACAGATTCATGCTGTTACTTTTTTTTTTTTTTGAGAAATCTTGGTTGCAAGCACCAACAGTGATACAACTTGGTTCATTTTGTCATTTTTTTTACTCCCTTGAATTACTACATAAATATTAATAGCTAAACACATTGCAAACAGGTGGAGCTCATTCTGTCTCTGGAGCGCTGCCACCGTTATGTGATATCTCAGATGGGTGACGAGATTTTCCATGTGGGGAGGGCGGTCTGTCATTCCATGCCAACCCCGTTGGACACACCCTTGGCTTGGAGCTCTTTATTTCCTGTGATATCTCTATGACAGCCTTCTTGGTCTTTTAACAGTTCATTCAGTAGAGTGGGAAGGAGTAACACATTCCATTTAAGAGCCACATTTACTCCACTGTGTATCGGATTACTTTTTCTCAGATAGTTCTGTTAGTGACAAGAACATGGAAAGAGTTCCCAGTATTTTAAGGTGCACATCAGCTAAGCATAAAATATTCATTTGCAGTACATCCAAATTTGTGCATACCTGATAAACTTTTCAAACAAGGGAAGTCTCCGAGTCATTATGATATATAATATTATGACAAAAAGCCCTCCTCTGTCCCTGATTTGCAAATGCAAATCTGAAACTATAAATAAAAAGTATTACAATTAATAAATATGTCATATAATTGCTTTCAAAGGTCTGAGGTATAGAGACATAATATTTGCCTACTTCTTCTGATGAATGATTTTCTTTATATATGTCTACCTACAGCATACCACATATATCTAAAAAAAATTTAGAAACCTGATTTCTGTTTTGGTAGATGCAAGAGCTAGTTCACTTTCCCCATGCTAGTAAACTTATCCACTTCATTTATACTTGTTTTCATAGCAGGTGCACATACCAGGGTTGTCCTGGATCTTGTTGAATATGTGTGATTCTAAGTGATTCTTAGAGTGGGAAAATGCATGAAGCTCAGTGCCCTTGAATTCCTTGATTGTTTTACAACAGGCCCGTGAGTGAACTTTACCATGAAATTAAAAGACCAGATTCACAAAACCACATGGTCCACCTCTCAAATATCATGCAATAGAGAAGTATCTATTTTACCTTGGCAATTACAAAAAGTTAAATGTTATATCTTTATGGAAGAAGTTTTATTTGTTCCAAGTCATGAAACAAAACTATATTTTTACTATCACCTTATATGCAATTTTCATTCATTAATTGAAATTAAAATATTGAGGTTATCTCACATTTGCATTTTTATTAGTATGACAATACAAACATCTTTTAGCATTCACATTTTTAGTACCTTTCATTATTTTTATATTTTAATCCTCTGTTAAGTTGAAAATTAATTGCTCAGTTTTTGTTTTTCTCTAGTTTTAGCTTGTCAGTTCCTTATTTCTATCCCTCTGATGTACACTGTGAACATAGAGGCCTTCTTACGAATGCCTTCCTTGTGTAGATTGAGGAGAGAGATAATAACACATATGTTTGTACATGAAGCTTTGACAATTCCCTTCCAGAATTAATGTATTTAAATGATGCAAATAAAGGTGGAAAATATTCAGAGAGTTAAAAAGAATAGCACATGATGGGAAAAGAGAGGTGTAACTTCTGCAGGCAATTATGTTCTAGGGAAGATGAGCGGCACCGACATAACAGAACTGTTAAGATTAACACAGCCTTTTACTCACATGATTCCAAACTAGTGACTGCATAAGGGAAACTAAGGTTCTCCCCTCATTCACTGATGTCTTTTAAAAATTGCATTTTGTGTTCAGATTCAAGAAATGAGCTGAAATGATTATTAATGAATTTAACAACTGAAAGATAACAGACTTCAGAAGAGTTCTCATCTTATTTTTCCTGATTTGGCTTAAAAGAGTGGAAAGAAATAGGGTAGCTTCCCCTTTTGATAATTTGAAATTCAATACTTTTCCATTCATTTTTTTAAATACTAGATCAAGTTTATGTAATTAATAAGAACAAGTTCTTTGTCCCACTTGAACATAAAAATTTTGCTGAATTCCATGGGAATAAGCATCTTATAATGACCACAAGCAATTGAGTATATTTGTATTAAGTGATATTTTATGCCATGTTACAAAACATTCCTTTGGAGTTTATACATTTTCTTTTCCCTTTTTTTTCAAGGTTTATTCACTTCTATTGGAAAAGCAAATTTACAGAGAGAAGGACAGATTGAGAGAAAGACCCCTCATTTGCTAGCCCATTCACCAAGTGGCTACAACTGCTAGAGTTGAGCTGATCCAAAGTCAGGAGCAAGGAGCTTCTTCTAGGTCTCCCACATGGATGCAGTGTCCCAAGGCTTTGTGGTGCCCTCTATTGCTTTCACAGTCCACAAGTGGGGAGCTGGATGGGTAGTGGAGTAACTGGGACATGAACCAGTGGCTGTATGAGATCCTTGTACATGCAGGCAAAGGACTTCAGCCACTAGGCTACCATACCAGGCAGTGAATTTTAACAGTGTTGAACAAATATTGGGGAATTAGTCTGCTGTTAAACATTAAGAAATCATAAATTTACTGTAGTTGTCAACCATTTAGTTGCTAACACTTGATGGGAGAAGTGAAGAATTTTGTGTTGGAAGAGGCCTTAGGAAACTTTTAACAGAAACATGAATATTCTGTTTGGAACTTAGTGTAATTCACATGGCGTCAAACCAATGCCTGTATGAACTGATTCATTATTTTCTTTTTAAAGATTTATTCATTTTTATTACAAAGTCAGATATACAGAGAGGAGAGACAGAGAGGAAGAACTTCCGTCCGATGATTCACTCCCCATGTGATCTCAATAGCAGGTGCTGCGCCAATCCAAAGCTGGGAACCAGGAACCTCCTCCGGGTCTCCCACGCGGGTGCAGGGTCCCAAATCCTTGGGCTGTCCTGGACTGTTTTCCCGGGCCACAAGCAGGGAGCTAGATGGGAAGTGTAGCTGCTGGGATTAGAACCGGCACCCATATAGGATCCCGGCGCGTTCAAGGCGAGGACTTTAGCCACTAGGCCAAGCCGCAGGACCCGAACTGATTCATTATTAACCCCCTCCTTTTCTAAGACCCCTCTCTTCTTTCCACTAAAGGGACAATAAGTATTTGAAAATAATCCCCAGAGTCCTACATGAAACGGGGTTGAGGAGCTCAGGAGGCATCCCCTCCTTTCCCTGTAAGTCATGGTACAGCAGACTCCAAATCCAGACGCCCTCCTGCTTCCTGCTACCTTCAAGCACCTTCAGAAAGTGAGGCTGAGGATATCAGCAGGTGGAGAGATACGGGATGATGTAACCAGAAGCTCATATACGCTTGTCCTCATGGGTTTGCTCATAGAACTGCATTCATTCACACACTCTGGGCTCCATTACAGACTTTGTGGGCTTCATGAGCCCATATACCTTACTTTTGTGTATTAATACGCTCTAGTATCCCCCTTGACTCACTTTTTTTTGGCAAAAGCAAGTCCATACGGCAATAGCTAGAATCATTTTGCCTCTGTTGAAAAATATAGAATGTTTCCCTGTACCTTTTATATATATATATAAAGAAATGTTGAGAATATCCTCTCCTTGTTTTTGCAGCAATATCTATTGATTCACAAAAATCCTTCAGGATATATTTGCCAAATGTTTGTGATGAGCTAGACATTCTGCTAGGCTCTGGTAATGTGTTATACATAAATGAGAACAGAAAAAAGGGGGATGGAAAGTATAAAGAATAAAACATGCCATTTTGTTCAATTAGGCGATTTTTAAATCACATTAGCCATTGCTGTTTTGTTTTCTACCCTCCCCACCACCAGAAAAGATTGAAGTTATAGGAGAAGTCTCTGTTGCTGTTAGAAATATTTCCAGTGTCTTCTCGGGATAGTAAGTCCAGACATGAGAGATGCTGAGCACTCAGAGGAGTTTTGTTAGGAGATTTCCATTGTAGATTGTCTTGATAGCAGAATGATGGACTTCTATTGAAGGCTGTACTATTGTAATAACATGGGGAGGAAAGCAGAAGGAGAAAAGGGGAATGGTAAATCCCAGAGCCTATGGAAGTGTATCATGAAAATAAGAATTAAAAAATAATAATAATGGTCAACTCTACTTCAGTGGTTAGCACTAAGGATGTATCATGTCTCTGTTGATATTCCATCCAGTATTCAGGAGAATGTTAATTCTCTGTCTCATAAATTCCATTCAGTCTATTTGTTCCTCAACTCAAATTTAACAAGTATACAGATCCTGATTTCTCACTTTATACTTGATGTGAGGACCCCACCTCAAAAGCTGTAGGTATGATGACGTGCTGGTCCATTGACCCCAGAGTTGACACTACAGTTGATAAATTGATATTGCTGAATTAGTCACCATTACTGCCTTGGTTTGTTTTTCTGTAGCAAGAGGAGGAAATTGAATGGGACATGTCGTGATTCAACTTGCTAGGCTGAAGCTAATTATCACCCACCTTGGAACAGGGAGCTTATTTTCTGGCTGTTTAGTTTCCTCATCTTTGAAAGTATGTACATCTGGGGTATATTTCAAGAATTCAATGAGATACTGTGGATAAATAGATATATGTTCTCTATAGAGCTGTATATTATCTGATAGCTAATTTCTATTATATATATTGCAAATTATTAGATATTTAGATGCTATATAATACATATATATATATTACCTATTAGAAAATATAGTAAGTATTGCAATGTTTATCATTAAGACCAATTTAGGATGGCTTAATTTGCTATTCTGCCGCTGCTATGTGCTGGCATCCCATATGCGTGCTGGTTTGTGTCTTGGCTGCTGCACTTCCCATCTAGTTCCCTCCTTGTGGCCTTGGAAAGCATTTCAGGAAGGCTCAAAACCTTGGGACACTGCACTCAACTGGAAAACCCAAAAGAAGTTCATGGCTCCTGGCTTGAGATTGACTCAGCTCCTACTGTTGTGTCCATTTGAAGAGTGAACCAGTAGACCAAAGACCTCATTGTGTCTCCTTTTTTCTATAAATCTGTATTTCCAATAAAAATAAACAAGTCTTTGCAAGACAGACCAATTTAACAATATGTCTATGAGTTAAAGTTTTGTTTCCAAGTGTTTTGAATTCTTCCATAAACTCAAAGGAGGTCAAGAATATAACAGTACTCTTCTTCAATAACAGAAAGTAAGTCCTCTTCTGCTACATACCGATTTTTTGGTCTAAATGTAAAATTCCAAAAAGGCACTCTAGATACAGGTGGAACATGAGCAGAATTGTGTGAAGGAAATGGTAAGTAAAGGGAAACCATGCCACAAGACAAATGGCTGATTGGTCGACCTGGAGGCACTCATCCAGAAGAGGCCCTGACTCAGATCCAACTTAGTGACAAACTCACTAAGTGTTCAGAGCAAAGCTTTATGGACATCTGCTCCACTCTCACAGTGTTCAGATGAATGATGAATGGAAGGTACACAAGAAAAGAATTTGATTGTCCCACAGATCAGTTATTTTTTCCCCTTAATTTTCTTTTTAATATTGCTTACAAAATTGAGATGAATGTATGACATGGGGGGCTCTGATTGGGTTGAAGAGAATCAGGATGAAGGAAGGTGGAAAGAACAAATGTTTTCCGCTGTTTTCTCCTGTGTGCATAGGAGAGAGTGGGGAGTTTGCTGCTTCTTGCTGGCAAACTACTTCAGCACCCAAGGATGGGGGTTGGTCATTTGATGACATCTTAGAGACTCGGATATAGGGAAGAGTGTTCTAGGTGTGTTACTTGAGTAGTGTTGATAGTTCTATAGGAGTTGATCGTTTTGTTGCTCCAGGTTTGAGAAAAATCTTTCCAAGACCTATTAGTTGACAAATCAACCTTAGTGCAGCCACAGACCCAGGAACATGCTGCAAAGTTTGGCCAGGAGAATTGTATAACCTTTTATGCTTTCCATCCTCTGAAGAGGCAGTTGATAACCCTGCTGCCTTAAATGAGCTGGCTGTCATGTGCCAAGTGTGGAATTGGCATTATTTCCACTGCACAGGCATCATGATGGAGGAGGCCCAGTCCCAGTAATTGCACTCCAAGATCAGGCAATACATCTGTGATTTTCCCTTGTGGTAGAAGTCGAGTCCAGCAACCCAGCTAGGGAATCCCCCAAGGAACTTCACCTGGGATGACCTTACAATTCACTCTTATGAGCCAGCCATGCAGGGTTAGACTCAGCCTGTCACCTACATCAGCCAATGCATATTCTAGTGGATGCAGTTTCCTGCTCAGTTCTACCCAGCCCCAAACCTCATGTGAACCAGGTGGTGCTGTGGCCCAGCCCAGGCAGCCTAATCCAGACCCGGTTCTCATGCATACCAGTGTTGCTACAGCCTAGTCAGAGCAACTTCCAATTTTGCCACTAGGCCTACCTACTCCCACCTCCATTTTGTTTCCATCTTTCAGCCTCTGATGCAGCCTAACAGTTCACTCTACGTCCCTAATGGCTCTTGTGCATACCTTTGATGCCATGGCTTAGCTCAGCTTGACCCACCCCAGAACCTGGCTCGCCCTTAATAGGTGCTGACAGGTACTGCTACCTTGTCCAGCTTGGCCTGCCCACAGCCCTGGTTGTTGTGCTCACTGGTGAAAGGTACAGCCTAGCAGGGGAATGCGCACAGTTCCTCTGCCAGTCATGCTCCCAGCCCCGGATTTCACTCCTGCCAGGGAGTATTGTGACCAAGCCTGATATGACTCTCACCCAGTTGTGACACTTGCCAGCTGGTGAATAGGCCTACTCCAGCTGGCCCACACTCATTCTGGCTCTCTTATTCACCAGAAGGTGCAACAGCCTAATCTAGCCTGGCCCTAGTCCTACCTGTCATGCTCACCCATGGAGGTAGCAGCTCTACAGGGGAGTCCCACAGGGTCCCCTCCCAAACACACTCTCAACCCTGGGTCTTATGCATACCAGCAGATACTATGGCCCAGTCTGAAATGGCCTTCCCCCTGTCTCAGCATTTGGCAACAGGTGCTGCTGCGTGACTCAAGTCAACCTTCCCTGAATCCAGCTCTCATCAGTGGGTACAGCAGCCTAGCCCATCCTGATCCACTCCCAGCCTCCACTCTCATATGAACTTGAATATATTGCAATCCAACCAAGCCTAAACTGTACTCTATCCTCGGTCTCATTTGTGCCAGTGTGTGCTGTGGACTGGCCCAGCCTGAACTTCCCCCAAACATGGCCCGCATATTCCTGATGGGTACTGCAACCCAGTCTTGTCTGACCTGCCTCTGGCCTCGACTGATGCACTCACCAGTGGAAAGCTGTGCCTATCAAGGTAGTTTCCCAAGTTTCCCCACCAGGCCTGGTATATCTCATGTGTGCTGGCAGGTGCTGCTGCCCAAACTGACATGGCCTGCCCCCAGTCCTGGCACACACCACTGTGTACTGCAGCCTATCCTGACTGGCCTACACCTATTCAGGTTCTCCCTGATGGATGCTACAGCCTACCTCAGTCTGGACCACCCCTAAACCCAGGCCTCACATGACCTGGCAGGTGCCAGAGCCTGCTCCCCAGCTCCAGCTTTTGTGAGCACCAGTGTGTATTAATTGATGCCATTTAGCCCAGCCCAAGTCTCTTTCCTGCGCAAGTGTCTTAGCCTGACCCAGATAAGCCCTCTGGTTTTCCCCCTCTAAAGCATTCCATCTCAGCTCCCTCATCTACCTGCAGGTGCAGTGGTCTGGTCCCTGGAAGCCCCCAGAAGTTATACAGAGAGGAGGAGAGACAGAGAGGAAGATCTTCTATCTGTTGATTCACTCTCCAAGTGGCTGCAATGACCAGGATTAGATATGGGATCCCTGAGCATTCAAGGTGAGGACTTTAGCCACTAGGCTATTGCACCAGGCCCCTCATGTGTCTTTAAAAAAAGGAAAATAGAATAGGTAAGTATGCTGGCACACTGGTATAGTTAACACAAATCTGGCACTAAATGGCACAGATGTCTGCCAGGTGCTGGCTGTTTTTCTCCCAGCAGTGTAGCACTTGTCTAAGCATAAGGGAATCTAGGCGGTTTCCTACAGGTGGAGTCATAGGTTAGATCTTTAATATGAGTTCATCCAAATATGGGACAAGTCCAGGGACACTGAATTGCTCACAGGTACACTCTTGCTAAATGGTGATATATTCAAACTTTATCAAAATATTCACTACTGAAGAAAATCTACCCGATGTTTGAACGAAAGACCATCTTTCTAATTTTTTTTTTGCTTGAAGTGGTTTGCATCTGTTTTATAAACTAACCATGGAATTGTTCTTTGTGTTGCAACAATATATTAAAAATAATTTCATGACTTATTTATGTTACATCTCACTTTCAGTGGGTAATCTATAATTGTTACAGTCATGGCCCAATCTTATTTCCTAAGTCTAAGACTCTGGCATTCTTGGTTTTTTCCCCTTGAAACATTCGTTTATTTATGTAATTCCACTCATGAAGTCTAGATTTCAAAAATCTTATCCAATCTTTTTTTGCCTTGTGTTTTTCTTCCTTTGTGAACTTGTTTTTTTCATAACACTGAAATGTAAGAGGACACAACTCTTTAACAGTCTCCACTTCTGTTTCATCCACATTTGAAACCCTAATTCCATTTGTGTGGTGAATACATTCAAGTATATATTAGAGATGTTCCATCCTTGAAAGAACTAAAAAACTAAATACTCAGATTATTTTCTATTCAAATTCATTCTCCTTTGGAAGTTAGGCTGAGAAAGGCAGCACTCCAAACCTCTGTGGTTGGGCCACTCAGACTCATGTTTCCAATAGATTACTAGCCATCACCTGGGCAAGCAAGGCCCCTCAAACCATCATTTTCCTCTCATAACATTTTCCTCATGTTTATGCCTAATGATACACAACTCTGTAGTCATGTATCCCAAAATGCCAGGATAACAGCAAGAATTCCTTGCTCATATTCCTAGAGATTACATACTAAAAATGTCTTCTCTATCCAAGCCCCGCCTTCATAAGGTTTATTTATTTTCATTGAAAAGTCAGATACACAGAGAGGAAGAGAGACAGAGAAGAATATCCTCCATTTGATGATTCACTCCCCAAATGACTGCAATGGCTGGAGCTAAGTCAGTTGGAAGCCAGGAGCCAGGAGCCAGGATCCTCCGGGTCTCCCAAGCAGGTGCAGGGCCCCAAGGCTTTGAGACATTCTGGACTGCATTCACAGGCCACAAGCAGGGAGCTGGATGGGAAGTGGGGCTGCTGGGATTAGAACTGACACCCACATGGGATCCTGGAGCATGCAAGTAAAGAACTTCAGTTGCTACACTATCACACCAGACTCTATCCATTCCTTTCTTTTCTGCCCAGTAACTAAGTTTGTACCTTTAGTAAACTTCATCTGGATGATAATCTAAGGGAAATATTTCATCACCTGCATATCTTCCCACATGCCATCTCATTAAACCACCACCACATCTACCACCATCATTTTCAGTATATCCTTCAAACCAATAAGAATGATCTCTTCAGAACATAAAGTCTTTTTGTTCATTTGGTTCAAATCTTATGAAATCATTCTTTTCCATTGGCATGGCATATGGGTTTTACATCTTCCAACACAAATTAATTTTTCTCAATCCTCCAAATCAGCTTTCTCCTCCTCCTCCTTTCAGAAAAGTTGTTTGAATGCACAAAATATTTTTCATTTTTACTCCAAGCTTTTATATTTACTATACCCTTGTCTGAATATCTTTGTTTTCTTTATCTGCAAAACTTTATCCTTCCTTCATTATTCAAATAAAACTCACAGTCCCATAAAAATGTTAATTACCCAGTTGAATAGTATCTAATAGAGTAACTAAAAAATAGAAATACTTAATAAATTAAATTTGTCTAGCATTCTTAATTATGTTATTTCATCATCATATTATTGAAGATAGGATGCAAGCAGGCTCTGAATGCAGTAGATAGTACTTCAAATTTTTAGATGTCTTACAATTAGGAGATTTTATGTGGCTATGACTCATTTTAAACTAAATATTTAGCTTATTTACCATAACAAGCCAAGCATAGAAAGTTGAGTGCCAAATTATTTCATTCATAAAAGAAATCTAAAAGCAATCATGACTCACAGAAATAACTCAGTGGTGGTTACCTGAGCCAGGGTAGGAAAACGGGGAGAAAAATCAGAAAAGGTTAATTAACAGAATTAGGTCATAACCAGATTAGCATAAGAAGACATGAAATTCATAGGCAACTGGCATTGTGGCATATCAGAAAAAGTCACTGCCTGTGACCTAAGCATGTTTTATAGTGGCTGCTCTACTTTTGATTAAGTTCCCTAATACTGACCGGGGAAAAGCAATGGGAGATGGGTCCATTCTTTGGACCTCTGCCACCCACTGGGGAGGCTCAAATGACCTTTCCGACACTTGACTTCTACCTGGACTAACACTTCCCGCTGCAAACATGTGCGGAACAAACTGTGAAGTAAAGATCTCTCGCGGTGTCTCTCCAACTCTGAATTTCAAAAATATAAATAAATAAATGAATACTTTTAATAAAAAGAAAATCTGAGCTTGTAATGCACAATATGGTGATTATAATAACGTCTTGGACTATAACATTCTCTATAAAACTTATAAACAAATTTGAAGATAGATTTTCAGTTAAGTGTTTGAAGAGATTATGCATTTCCCATGACTGGACATGTATGAACATATGTGAACTGAAACATCATTCAGCATTCTAAATATGTAAAATCTTTGGATGTCTGTTAAAATATTTGCGAATAAGCAATAATTAAAATAAATAAATGCTTAAACATTCTAATATTAATCCAGTTTCTGTGTTCCTTTAGTTAATAAAGCACCACAATATTGGAATAGTCAGATTCTTCTGTTGACTAGGCTGCAGTTCCTGATACCGCAATCCTAACCTTAAGATCCCATATCTTAGTGATATTTCAGGGGAAAAAAAAATGTGTCTTTTAGCTCACAGGTGCTTCAGCAGAATTCCTTATCCGTGATGTCTCCACATTTATTTTGTGCCTAGTTTGAGGCATATTTTATAGAATTCAACGTGAAATCATATTTTATTACTTTCCTTACCGACCCCCAGGATCGATTTTTTTAAATTTAAAAATTCCAGGTCACTAAAGATTCCAATTTACCTTATGGAAGAAAAAGCCTGGAAGTGAAAATCTTTAATTTTCTGAGCAAAATGAGACTTCAAATCTTTCCTTCCCCTACTGTATATTTTCCATTTTGTTTCTCTCTTTCCCTCTCTCTGATGACATTAGCATAAAAATGTGCTATCCTAACTAAGCAGTCTGTTAACTGATAAGCTATCAAAAAATCATCTGTTATTTTTATAGCTCAGAGGCAGATGCCATTTCAAGAACTAGAGTGGAATGAGTAGGATTTGTTAGTGCTTTTTAGATTCAGCATTGTAAACTTGAAAGTTTAAAATGGAATGATTGGAAGCCTGAAATATTATCCCATGAGCAATCAAGCCTTATACTTTGGCTAGCCTTAAATTTTTGTCTGCATAAAATAATTTCATATCATATCTGATCATAAAGAATCTCAGCCCTTGTCTAATGCTGACCCCAAACATCTTTCCTGCATTAAATTGAGACCACTGTAATTATCAAAGAGAAATCCTATCAGAACATCCCTTCCTGTTGCAGCAGGGGCCCCCTTTGCTGTAGTTGCCTTACAAAGGACCCAAGGCAGTAGACGTGTGCTGTTAAGCAAGACCTGCTCATGTGGCATTTCTGAATTAATTCTTGGGCACTCAGGTTAGAAATGGGTCTGCCTATATGCTAATCCTCAAGGCAAGGGTGGAGATTTGGCTTTGTAATGAAGAAGTAAATGAAGAATAAAATATAAGAGACTCAATTCTCTAAGATTTGTGCGACAAGCTACTTTTATATAACAGATGTTCACACACTTAAAATGATAGAAAAGGAAACTATAAATTGTGGTAAGAAGTATGAACTACTTAATAATATTGATATCAAAGATGAATGTGGCATTGGACAAATACATACATATTATGTTCTAATATAAATTATTGTAAGACAAATATTCTGTATAACAATAACAGTGGTATGCTATGTTGAACTTCCCGTATTTTTAATTCATTAACGAAGAATCTAATGGTTATAATATTATCAGCTCTTAAATTCCAGCCGATGTTGGCAAAACAATATATACTTTTTGACAAATAAATGCCACTATTATCTAGAGTAAAATGAAAAAAATTACAGAATGAATGTGGTATTAGCTTGTGTATGTTTAATGGTTAGACAACCATTTTTGAATTAAACAATTATTCAATTCAAAGGTTATAATTAAAAATATATTTATTTTCATTCAAAAGGCTGAACGACACACAGATAGAAACATATTCCATGGGCTAACTTACTGTCTAAATCATACAACTATTGGGGCCAGACCAAGCTGAAGCTAGTTCCTGGAAACTCATTCCGAATCTCCAACCTGGGTGGCAGGGTGCCGGGTACTTGAGCCAATACTTAATTACTTTTTTTTAAAGATTTATTTTATTTTTATTGCAAAGTCTGATATAAAGAGAGGAGGAGACACAGAGAGGAATATCTTCTATACACTGATTCACTCCCCAAGTGGACACAATGGCAGGAGCTGAACTAGGCTGAAGCCAGGAGCCTACTCCAGGTCTGCCACACTGGTGCAGGGTCCCAAAGCTTGGGCGGTCCTGGACTGCTTTTCCAGGCCACAAGCAAGGAGCTGGATGGAAAGTGGGGCTGCTGGGATTAGAACCAGTGCCCATATGGGATCCTGGCATGTGCAAGGTGAGGACTTTAGCCACTACTAAGCCACCGCACCAGGCCTGAGCCATTACTTTCTCCCAGAGTGTACATTAGCAGGAGGCAGGACCAGAAGTGAATAGCTGACTCTCATACCAACGCTTCGATACAGGATGTGGACATCCCAGGCCATGACATAATCACTGTGATAAATACCCACTCCCAAAATTATTTCATGAAGAGTATTTTTTAAAATGTTGAACAATATTGAAAAGACATTCCTGCCAGCTCCATTTAACCTAAGAAAAGGCATTATTAATATATTCATGTCTGTCCTTTAACGCCTTTACCATAATCCACAGTGTATAAACATGTAGAATTTGAGACATTTAATTTTTTTATTTCTTTCATTGTTTCTCAAGAAATATTATCCCATACACACTTAGGACTTTGAAGTCAGATTACTAAGTTCAAAATCTTTAGCCTTCCACAAATCACTATATTTCTCTATGACTCTCCCTCTCCTATTTAAATTATGAGTAATAACAGTATTTACCTCAAAGAAATTTGTAATGATTTGTGCCTCTAATTCTGTCTGCTAACTATATATATGTTATATTTAACATCATTCCTGCTGCATAGTAAACATTGTATGTTTTTACTTTTTTATTACTTTTTACTTTTAAAATCTTTTCATTGAATATAATGATCTTTAGATTAATTCATAAAGATCTACCACATTTATTTTAAATGAAGCATTATTATTTAGGATGCACTTCTAATTTTTCTATGTCTTTACACTTCACACAATTCTGTAGTAAGAATATGTGTGTATGTGTTTCTGTGTACCTGCATTTATGTGAGTATGTCAATAACATGGACTCCTAGAAGTTAACTGTTGAATCAAATCATAAGTAACATTTGGAACCTCTAGAATTGTCCTCCAAAATGCTTTAAAAATTTTCCATGTATACCACTAGGAAGAAAGTGTATTATCACACCCTCTCCTACTTCCTGTACTGCAACAATTCCTATATAATATTATAAAACTAAACATAGAATTGTCTCAGTGTACAGCAGGGTGTGTTACCAATCAAAATAGTATACCTTTTACATTTGACATAGTTGGATAGACAAAAGATAGTTTAACACTCTCTTCAGTGGTAAGGTTGAACATCTAAGTCATATTTCCTTCTCTTTAATCTTTTACATTATTTATGTTCAATATTTTCTCAAATTCTTCTCTTTTTTTTAGTCTTCTCTAAAAATAGTAAGTTGTAATATCATTCTTCATAACTTCTGTGTCTTGCATTTGGTGGAAAATATATTGCTACTTTTATTTGTGTTTTCTTTTTTTTAAAGATTTATTTATTTTTATTACGAAGTCAGATATACAGAGAGGAGGAGAGACAGAGAGGAAGATCTTCTTTCTGATGATTCACTCCCCATGTGATCTCAATTGCTGGTGCTGCGCCAATCCAAAGCAAGGTGCTAGGAATTTCTTCCATGTCTCCCACACGGGTGCAGGGTCCCAAGCCTTTGGGGAATCCTTGACTGCTTTCCCAGGCCACAAGCAGGGAGCTGGATGGGAAGTGGAGCTGCCAGGATTCCATATGGGATCCCGGGACGTTCAAGGCGAGGACTTTAGCCACTAGGGAACAGCGCTGGGCCCTATTTATGTATTTTCAAAAAAATATTTATTGAAGAGGGGGAGAAAGTGAAAGAGAGAGGCTGAAACAGACAGACAGAGACTGACTCTCCATATCTGGGTTCATTCTCCGGATGTCCCAATACTCTGGGCTGTGCCTGGCTACACCAGGCTGAAGCTGGGAGCTACATGTGGGTCTCCCATGTGAAAGGCAAGGGCCCAGTAATTTTAGCCACTTTCCCCTTCAGCCCAGGCACTAATAGAAGCTGGATTGGAAGCAGATTAGCCAGGACCACCAACATTCTGATATGAGATGCTAGCCTAAGAAGCAATGGCTTAACTTATTTTATCACTGTTTCATCACAATGTCCCCAATACTAGTACTTTTTTTTTTATTTGTGGTAGTCTTTTTTTTAAAAGATGTATTTATTTTTATTGCAAAGTCTGATACATATAGAGAGAGAGGAGAGAGAGAGCGGATCTTCCATCTGATGATTCACTCCCCAAGTGACTGCAATGGCTGGTGCTGTGCCAATTCAAAGCCAGGTGTGGTAGTCTTTAAATGCATATATCTTAAATATATCTGAATTTTATGTTTCTGTCAAATGAAACATGAGATTTTAGTGAGAGAGAAATATGTCTTTCATTCTGCATATAAATAGCCTTGCCCAGTCCCGTTAATTAATCAGTCTCTTTCCTCTAATTATTCAAGATGTCATCATATAATATACCAAGGTTTCATACATAATGAATGCAATTCTTCAATCTCTATTCATTCCTAAAAATACGTGTATCAATTCATGCATCAAAAATATGCAGTTTTTAATTTATTTTATGTTTTAAAAAATTTTAAAACATCTTATTAAGATACAATATAAGTACCAAGAAATGCAAATAAGTACAATGAGAATTTAGGTTTTGGTTATCTGATCATACTTATAATGAATGTCCAATTTAAAAACAATACATTATTAGTAACTCAAAGACTCTCACTATATCCCCTCTGTATTTATTTTTCTTTTAATGTAGGAAAAAATACACTCAATTAAATATGATGATACATTAAAGCAATATTTATAATTGTATATCAAATGATATGATATTGAAGCAGTTTTTATTCTCAATTTAGGAATACTACTAGAAAGGGAAAATGTGGTATTTCTAGGTCTATCTTAAGTCAACTAACGTAATGATCTCCAGTTGTGTCCATTTTGTTGGAAATGTCATAACAGCACATTCTTTATGGCTCATTAATATTCTTCCTCCAATTATCAGTGGATGGTTATTTAGGTTGAATCCATATTTAGTTTTTGTGAATTGAGCTGCTATAAACATAGGACTATTGTTAACTCTTTCATATAATGATTTAGTTGCCTTTGGCTGTATTCCCAGGAGTGGGGTGGCTGTGACAAACAGGGGATCTATTCTCAGTTTTTTGAGCAACCTGCATCCTGTCATCCGTAATGGTGGCACCAATTTTGCCAGCATCTGTCATGTTTCGATTTATGAATGACAACCATTCCAACTGAGGTGAGGGAATACCTAGCTGTGCTTTTTGTTTGTATTTTGTAGTTTTAATGAAAATAGTTTTATCCTATATTTTAATATCTGGTGGGACATTACAAAATGTTACTAGGACTGTTTTCAATTTTTTTTTTCAAGTGTCCATGTATGTTTTCTTCCAAATTAGTAATAAACGAGTCAACTCGATAAAACCAAATTTGTTTATATTTCCCTCTGTTATGTGAAAATTAATATAAGGATATTTCAAAAAGCTCATAGAAAATTTAAACAGAAATATGAATTTGAGATTGGCAATCGGTGCAGAGGTTGAAATGCTGCTCCAGGGCCCTTGGCTTTGGCCTGGCCCAGCCACTTGAGGAATGAAGTAGGCAGATGATTTCTTCCTCTCTCATAAACATGAATGGCAAATAAATAAAAATGTATAAAACAATGAACTTATTTTGATCGGTCATTTTCATAATACATGGAAAATGTGTCATGATAAAAATGTGTTATTTCTTCTTTTATTAAATGTATTTATTTTTATTTGTAAGACAGCTTTATACAAAGGAGAAAGACCAAAGAGATTGTCCAACCGCTGATTCACTCCCCACATAGCCTCAATGGTCAGAGCTGAGCTGATCGGAAACTAAGAACCAGAAGCCTCCTCTGAGTCAGCCATGAGGGTGCAGGGTCCTAAGGACTTATGTCATCATCTGCTGCCTTTCCAGTACCTAGGCCAGGAGCTGGCTAGGAAGCAGAGCAGCTGCTGTCTGAATCTGCACTGACATAAGATGCCAGGGCTGTAGGTGGGAAATTAGCCTGTAGAGCTACCATGCCACTCCCTATTTCCTGTATTTTAAATATTTATTTATTTGGAAGGCAGAGTGACAGGAAAAAGAAGAGAGAGGGGAGATACAGAGATTGATCTTTCATATGTTGATATTGATTCACTCTCCAAATAGCTACAAAGTCTAGGGATGGTCCAAGATGAAGCCAAGAGCCAGAACCTACATCCTGGTAACCTGGATCCTAAGACCATGGGCTGTGTTCTGCTGTTTTTCCAGGCACGTTAATAGGGAACCAGAGGGTAATTGGAAGAGCCAAGCCTCAAACAGGTGCTCCTAAGGGTTGCTGATACTGCAGGCACAAGGATAACCAGCTATTCTGTAATGCTGGCCCAGCTAGGATGATTCTGCCCCAAATAAATTTAATAGTTAATTTCATTTGCCTCAAACTTTTTAAAATATTGCCCTCAGGTTATTGAAGTTTATTTGATTTTGCACTTGAATTTATTTTGGAGCATGACATTTCTTTCTATTTTCACCTTTTCCAAACTTTATCATTTATCATTACTTTGTAATTTTCCTTTATGTGGTAATAATAATAAAAAACAAGTGAACCCCTAGTACAGAAGTTATTCTGTCACAATGTATTTTTAACTACTTTTTTCTTGCTCTCTCATTAAGTTGTACAACAATACAATGAAATAGCTGTTGTTATTACATGCATTTTTTTTGAAAGTAGACAACGTGATTTTAAGGAGAACAGAATGGGGAAAAGAGGATGAAGAGAAAGGGAATGGGGGGGCAGGGGAGAGGTAGGAACCCCTATGCCTGATAATTTGTGAAACAGAAAAGGAGAATTAAGAAAAAGGAGAGTGGTCCTGGTGCGATAGCCTAGTGGCTAAATTCCTCACCTTGCATGTGCTGGTTCCTGTCCAGGCTGCTCCACTTCCCACCCAGCTCCCTGCTTGTGCCCTGGACAAGCAGTCCAGGATGGCCCAAAGTCTTGGGACCCTGCACGTGCACTGAAGACCTGAAAGAGGCTCCTTGCTCCCGGATAGGCTCAGCTCTGGCCACTGTGGCCACTTGGAAGATCTTCCTCTCTGTAAATCTGATTTTCCAATAAAAATAAATAAGCGAGATAGAGAGAGAGAGAGCGAGAGAGAGCGAGAGAGAGCGAGAGAGAGAGAGAGAGAGAAATTGACTGGAGGAGGGGAGCCTGTCCAGATGGAGGGCAGTGTGGTTGAAACCTGGCTTCATTTCATCTGAGCAGCAGGCAGAGTCACTTTTTAAATTGCTTGTTGGGGAAGGTACAGAGCCCTACAGAGAGATCTTGATAAGGTGGGTGGGGGACAGTCAGGAAGTTTGAAGTTCATATGGCATTCATTGTCTTAGCAGTTTGAATGCCACCTCCCACCCCCGCGTTGCAAGGCTTTTTTGAACAATTAACATTACACCAGCTTTTTTGATTAAATGCCTGTACAAGTTTCCTCAGGCTTAGAGGCCAAGTATCCCTACAAATCCATCATCTTAATACACAGTAAGAAACACAAATAGTTTGATGCTACTTTCAGAAGAGCCCTATGGAAGGGAGAAACGGAATAGAGAAGGTGCCAGCTCTGGCTACTTCCTGCTGAGAAGTGGGCATAGTTAGGAGAGTAGTTTTTGGTTTCTCTCAGCTCTGGCATCACTGGAGTAGTGGCAAGAATCCAGTGTGTTTTGAGTTCTGAACATCGAATGAACGAACCATTTCAATATTTGAAGAGCTCATGGCCCTAGAGAATAAACTATCATGAGGTTGACAAGGAACACACACACAGGGAGCTAGGAAGGCTTTTGGAACCAGATCAAGAGTCAGATGTCTCTTGCTGATTTCTGGGTGCTCTGTCAGCTTGAGAAAGGCATCAAGAACAAGACTAGATTGATTACACAGCAACAACATTCTTCTTTCTGTGCATTCTCCCACATATTGAATGTGCCTACCACTGTGGCACCTGTGAGAGGTTGTAGGGGATTGATGTGGTTAGTTTGGGGGTTGCTCCTGATCATTTATAGGATAGCCCACAGAGAACTGAGAGTTAGCCGGGGAAGACCTGGTAATGAATCCAGCAAACCTATTGGTTTTAAGGTCCAGTAAGTAATCCTGCTTACCATTCCACATATCTCAGGAGAGATGTCTCCCAGGAGAGTGTTGCCCAGGGAGAGTTCTTGTGATGCTAAGAGGGGAATTGACTAAAAGCAGAGCGTTAGAATTAACTGGATGAAGGATGAACTTCTAGAGTGTCAAGATTAGATATGGGAGGGGACAGTCATTCAAGGTTTTATGAGCAATCATCTCTTCAGAGTCTTTTGGAAACTCCTGCATGAGTGTGACCTGAGACTTTGGTTGAAAGAAAAAGTGGAGGGGGATGCCAATGTGGCACAGTTAAAAGAGAGAATAAGAAATAGTGGCAAAGAGATTTTGACTGCCACTAGATAACGCGAAGGAAAAGGCAGAAGTATGCTAGGCACCAAATAGTCTTCAGATTCAGGTTGTTCAGAATTCACTGTGGTTTTTGTGCCTTTTCCTTGGCTGACCCTACTGAATATATGACTGAAGATGACTAGAACAGAAGTTTTGATATGAGACAAAGAGACAGGGTGAGATAGCAAGGTTTGATAGGGGAGAGCATCCATCAGAGCAGAGAGGCACATCTTCAGATGGAAAAGGAAGATGCCTGCGGAGGAGAATCAGAGAGATGACAGAAAAATGGCAATGATGGAAAAAATACATAGGATTGGGTAGGGAACCTCAAACCATTTGTAATTTCTCTGTGTAAAGTCATGAAGATCATGAAGAATTTGGAGATCAAACTTGCCAAATTCAGCCACTTAGAATTGTTATCCAATGTATGTGGCTTTAGTACAGAGAAAAATTAGTAAATACTGGCCTTATCTCTCCATTTAGGCTCAAACCTGCACAGATTTGTAATAGATGACAAATGTTGGAACCCAGGGCCCTAGCAGAATGGAGCTAGGAGGTAGGAGATTTGCTTGTTAGGGCATCCCTCAAGAAGCCTTATGCAACCAAACTCTTCCTGGAGAAAAGAATGATTCACATTTTTGGAGACAGGTATCCTCACCCCAAAAGCAGGACATCCACCATTCAGCGTTAGATTCCAAAGGCATCCTTTAGTTCCCTGAACATAAGGGAGGGAGGTGTGAGGCCTACCCTAGAACTCCTAGAGGCAAGGGACCATGGCTGATCTGCCCCAATGTGCCCTGGGGAGACCATTACCATTCTCTTACCTGTCAAACAGGGTGAATGGTCTGGTTCATTGCTGTATGCAGTGATGAGCTCTGACAAAAATACTTGGCTATGAACCTGCAGAGAAACAAGAAACTGTAAGTAGGGAGTGAGGGGGTTCTGGAAAGATGTCTTCCAGGCCCAAGTGAGTCACTTCATGTGGGTAGTCATCCATGGATCTGGGCCTTCCAGGCCTATGCAGGGCGTCATGAGGGCACAACACACTGCCCCACTCCCACAGAAAACCAGCAGGTGGCTTGGCAAACTGAGACCTTGCTTTGACCTGATGGCTGACAGATGGCCTGGGACAAGATATACATATCCTATTTTCCTCTGCATGGAAGATCCCACCTTGTAGTGGGGAAAGGAAGGGCCAATTAGGGGCTGCTGTGGTCAGGCCAGGCTTGTAGATTGCTCTCATTAGGAAGGATTGTATCTAAAACTGACCTTTAAGTTGATTGGTGGCTATGAGGGGTGGAGTGAATCAATTGGGTGACTGTTTCTAATGCTTTGGGCTTCCTGTATAAAACTTCACTTTTAGACTCAATAAAGGGATTGGTTGGTTAACTTCTGGTTGTCTCCTTTCTCCAATGGTTTTCTGTGGGGCCTCAGTCACCTCACCTTGGGATCTTCCAGGAGCACTGTGGAAAGTGGCCTCAACTTCAGGGAGAGAACTGGAAGGGAGAGGCACTTAATTAGACATGACAGTAAAGGAGAAAAGTCAGCATGGACTAGACTCTGCTTTCATCCTGGGTTTCTACAGCATTAGGTTAGGCCTTTACCTTCGGTGTTAGGTTTTAGGGTTCAAAGAAGAGATGACTAGTTAAAGTAGAGAAGCCTTTATTTTAGCAAAGATAGAAATGGGGGTGGGAGGAGGGTGGTGTATAAAGAGATTGTGGAAGTAGAGCCTATCCAGACAGAGGGCAGGTAGTTTGAAACTAGACCTCATTACATTCTATAGATTCGCAACATCGGGAAATTGACGCACACTAGAAAATTTGTATAACATCTTATAATTAAAACTAATGGAGATGAGGGTCACATCCAGGTTGATATTTTGCCATTATTTGTATATCTTACATCATGATGTTTGAATTTTTTATTGTAACTGAGATGTTTCCTCCTTTTAAAATTTATAAATACTTATCAATAAAACAAAAAAGGAAAGCTGTTGTTTTGCTAGGGCCTAGTGTTACAAGCATAACTATTTGAGACAGTTTTGAGCAGTTTTGAATACCAAATATAGTGCTACTTAAAGTAAAAATTCAGCAAAGTTGCAATCATTGACTATTTACTTTTAATTCCAACTTGCCAGTGGAGGGACCATGTTATATCTAGCAGCTGATACCTTTTATAGCACATTGATAAAATAGGAAGGACGGGGGAGAAGGTTCTCATTTTATACAATCTTGTACTCATTTATCAAACATTTATTGAACACAAATGAAAGCGACGCTCATTGTAGCATATGGACCACATGAATGTGAGATATGATTGCAAATTGGTAGTTTTGTGACTAATGAGGCTTAAAAATTCTGTATGGAAAATCATTATGGTATTTACATGGATATTTGTTGATCCTATATTTAAAAAGCAATGCTTTGTTTTTAACAGTGTGTGGAATAAAATGAGTTGATTGGAAACTGTGAGCAGGTACGGGGAATAAAGCAATCATTATGTTTTAGTGTTCCATTTGTATCTATTACTCCCATTTTTGTTCATGTTGATAAGTTTTCATTTCCTTAGGGTACTTTTATGCATGGTAGAAATCTCAAACAAGTATTATGATTCACAATTAAAACAAACAAAACAGAGACAGGGCCGATGTCACAAAGACAGTGGAATACAAAGGTCAGCCCTTCTTCCTCCCAAGGAGACAACTCAACAATGCCTGAAATAATTCACTGCGTGAGAAAGCCAGGAAGCAGTCCAGAAGCTCCTGCGCCCAGGGCAGATACCATACAAGGAATGTAGAGTTAGCTGTGCAATGTATGGTGTCCTTTTACCACAGTCCTTCCCACTGTTTCTGTGTGGTGTGATCTGGAGAGGACTCTCCTGCAACATTTCCCCGAGGAAGGATTCAGAAGATGTGTCTGATGTCTAGACATTCAGAGGGCTGCCCACGGGGCTGGTTTCTATCTTGCTTGAGACTCAGTGCTGACAGGAGAGGGCATCATGAGGGAGACTGCAGAGAACAAAGAGCAGGGTTTGGACCATCCCATGCTTGTTGGCCAGAGTTCCTCCCACAGCTCAGCACGCAATGAGTGGGAGCAACCTTCCGATTCCCATCTTCTCAGTGAAGAACACATATCCATCATTCTTCATTTTAGGCATCTGCCAAAGATTTTTTTATGTCTCGTTTCTCTGGAGGCAAGGACGAGCTCCACCTTTTATAGATGCTGGGTGTTGCTGTGACATTAAGGGAGCTGGGTGGTATAGTGCTGCTTACAAGAGCCTATGGTAATCCCTGAGTACTATGGAGTTCAGCATCCTATTTTTTAAAAGAAAGAATAGGAGAATGCAGAATGTATGCAGCATTGTAGCTTTTCACGTGACTGCCCAACATACTGTCTTCCCCATTTAAAATGTACCACTGGGACCCTTGCATTCTACAAGACTAGAATAACTAAGAGGAAGATAGCTGAGTGGTTTGTGCTATCTCCATAGAAGCTGCAGTACTGCAGGCAGGCACTGGAGGGAGTAAAATATTATGAACTCAGCAAAACAAATTGGTAAATCCTAACTAGTAACTTGCACATATAAATCCATATGATATGGAGCCACAGTACAGGGTGAGATGCTCCTATACCCTGCAATGATAGATATAAATATTTTCTACCATATAGCCATTGCATAAAAACAGGGAGAGGTGTCTCTCTTTTTTTTCCAATAAGAAGTTTCCAATATGAAGTTGCATAGCACATGCAGAAACAAGGAACATGATCCAATCAAAGGAACAAAATGAACAGCGAGAAACTTACCCTAAAGATATGAAGAGTTGTGAGTTACTTGACAGAATTCAAAGACATCATAGACTTCAAAGCATTCTTAAGAAAATGATACATGAAAATGTTATAATCAATAAAAGGGAACTATAATAAGTAGAATAAAATAAATCATTGAACCACTCCTGGAGAACTTTCCTCATGTAGTTGTTAAAAAAATTGTGTTCTGACTTTATGCATGGAACATCTGTGTGTCTTTATATCTTTGTATCCATACCCTTTGGGTCCTTTTAGACTTTAGCTTGCTCAAGTTCTGGGGTTCCTTATTGTTCTTCCTTTTGGATATTGTTTCCATCATTGAAAGTGGGGTGTTGAACTTTCTTATTATCCGTGTTTTGCTGTCTAATTCTCCATTCAGTTCTGTCAATGGCTGTTTACATAGTTGGCTACATGAGCAACATTTTTCAGGATAGTTCATAAATTATTCATGAAATAAGTCTTAATAAATTTAAGAAATTTTAAATTATATCAAGTATATTTATAGCAAAAAATTATAGAAAATGAAATTAATAGTAGAAAAACTGGAAATTCAAAAATATGAGGAAATTTAAGACATATTATCAAACAGTGGATCAAAGAATAAGTCAAAAGCGAAGTGAAAAATTACGTTGGCATTAATGAGAACAATGAATGCTATAAACACTGATGGCATGCAGCAAATACAATATTAACAACGGGGTTTACAGGAGTAAATTACAATTTTATAGTACCTTTTATGTGGCCAGCACAATGGACCAACTGGCTAATTCTACACTTTGCAGTGCTAGCATCCCATATAGCTGCCAGTTCATGTCCCAGCTGCTCCACTTCCCATTCAGCTTCTGCTTATGGCCTGGGAAAGCAGTAGAAGGTGGCTCAGAGCCTTAGGACTCTGTTCTTGAATGGGAGACCCAGAAGATACTCTTGGCACTTGGCTTCAGACTGGCTCATCTCTGGACATTGCAGCAATTTGGAGAGTGGATAGAAGAACATTCTGACCCTTCTCTCTGTAAATATGCACTTTCACATAAAAAAGTTAGAAAAACTTAAACTCCAAATTAGCAGAAGGAAGAAAATAATAAACATTTGGGGAAAAAATCAATGAAAGAAATTTTAAAGTCAACAAAAGAAAGGTAAAAAATTTTAACAGCTAAAGAGAATCCATTAACCTAATTTCACAAAATTGAAAAAGAAAAATGAAAAATTACATGGCAAAAACCTGAATAATATAAAATGAATACCCCCAAGCAAAAAATATGTAAAAACTAAATCATGCAGCTATGACTACTAAGGAGACTGAATCAGTAGTAACAAACTTCCAAAGAAATATCCAGGGCCAGATGGCTTCATTAGAGTACACAGCCCACATTTTGAACAATGATTAGTGTATTCTGAAAATATCCCAAAACAATGAATAAGGGGAAATACTTCCAAACCACTTGATAAGGCCAGCGTTACTCTGATGTCAAATTCAGACAAAGACATTGAAAAAAAGGAAAATTATAAGTTAGCGTCAATGATGAATATTGATTAGAATCTCTAACATAATGGTAGCAAATTAAATTCAATATCTCATTGCAATGATAATGCAAATGACCAAATGAAAGCTATTAGTGGAATGCAAGGATGGTTCAGTATTTGGAAATCCAGGATTGTGATGCAGTTTATTAACAGGAAAAAAGATGAAAATTACATGATTGTCTCAATAGGTAAATAAAAATATTTGACAATATTCAACATTTCTGGTTTAAAATTTCATCAAATTAGGAACAGAATGAAATTACTTCAACCTAGAAAATCATATACATGAAAGCTCACAGGTAACAGCATATTTACTAATGGAAGATCAACTTTTGCTTCCAAAATCAGGAACAAGGCAAGAATACCTATTCCTCTCCATTTCTAATAAACAAAGTGTTAGAAGTATTAGCTAGAGTACTTAATAAAAATTAAAATAAACTAACAGATATTCAAAGGGAGAAGGATAGGCAAGCATTTATTGGGTAAGTTAAGCACCACTTGGAGTGCCCATATTCCATACTGTAGTATCTGGGTTCAAGTCCCAGCAGTACTCCTGAGTCCAACTGCCATTCATGCCATCCTGGAGGGACAGAAAACTCAAGCACCTGGATCCCTGACACCCAAGTGGGAGACCTGAATTCGCCTCAGAGCTTCTGGTCTGTCCCTACCTGTTGCAAACATCTAGGAAGTGAACAAGTAGACAGAAACATTATTTCTCTGTTTCTCTGCCTTTCAAATAAATAAATATATTTTAAAGAGAAAGGTAAGCAAATCAGATATTGAGAATATAAGTGTTAGCCTATAGATGTTATGACCTTATAAAATTCCCAAAGATTATGTATGTGTGAGCACATAGGGTTTGAACTACTGAAAACATTCAGCGAAGTCTCATGTATAAAATCAGTGAGCAACAATCTGTTGTGCTTCTACATTTAACAATCTGAAAAAGAAATTAGGAAAGTAACCCAAAAATGGTGTTATAAAAATAGAATATTTACAATAAACTTAACCAAATTCATGAAAAACTGCAATACTAAAAATTATAAATATTTATGGAAATAAATTAAAGAACACACAAATAGCTAAAAAGATATCCATGTTCACAAATAGGAAGACTTGACATTGTTAAAAATGTCATTACTACTCAAATCTGCAGATTTAATGCCATCTTTATCCAAGTCCTGATAACATTTTTCTGGAAAAAAAAAAAAAAGAAAACAAGCCCTAAAATCCACATGAAGGTTTAAGTTATCCCAAATAGCTAAAAAAATTATTTTATACAGGGAACAGAAAGAGAGAGAGAAGCACAAAGAGAGAGGGAGAAACAGAGACAGAGAGAGAGGGAGAACCTTCATCTCCAGAATTACTTCCTGAATGTGCTCAAAAGCCAGAGGACCAGGCCAAAGCCACGATCAGGAGCCAGCAACTTATTCTCCCACATGAACTGTAGGAATCCAAGTACTTCACCCATTATCTGCTGCTTCACAAGCACAGTAATGGGGAGCTGGATTGTAAACATGGCAAGGCTCTACACTCTGGTATGGATGGTACGCATCACAAGCAATGGTTTACACTGATATGTCACAATGACATAACAAAGCTGAAATCCTTCCATTCATGGGCTTTACATAGCATTACAAAGCAACTGCAATCTTAACAGTGTGGTATTGGCTTCAAGATAGTCACATAAACCAACAATACACAGAAGAGAAATAAACCCATACATAAATGGTCAGGTGATCTTGGCAAATACACCAAATTTGAAACCTGGGTAAAGGATGTCTCTTCCACAAACTATACTGGAAAAAATTGGATAGCACAGGCAAAAGAATTAAATTGGACTTTTATTTTTACTATATACAAAAAATAAAACCTCAAAATGGATTAGATAATTAAGTGAAAGCCCTGAAACTATTAAAAATACTAGAAGAAAACATAGGGAAATGTTTCGTAATACTGGTCTTGGCAATGATTTCTTGGATTGTCACCCAAATCACAGGAAATAGAAGTAAGTGGAAGTACATTGAACTGAAAAGCTTCTGTTCAGTTAAATAAACAATTAACAGAATGAAAAGGCATAATAGAGAATCATACAAAATCTCTGGTAACCATTTTTCTGATAATGGGATAATATTCTAAATATATAAGTTACTCCTGTTACTCCTACAATTCAGTTATGGAAAAGAAAAAAATCAGCCATAATAAATAACCTGACTTAAAAATGTAAGACTAACACAAATAGGTATTTCTGAAAAGAAGCTATGCAAATGGTCAGCTATTACTTGAAAAGATGCTCAACTTTACTATTATCAGGGAAATGCAATCCAGAAGCAAGTGCACCATCATCTTCTGGTGGTAGTATGATCATTTTGAACAATTAAAAGAAAAGAACATGTGTCAGGGAGGATTTTTTTGAAAAACCAGACTCTTGGGAATCATTAGCATGAAGGGAAAATAGACTAACTATAATTGAAGATAGTATGAAGATTCTACAAGAAACTAGAAATAGAACTACTGGATGATCAACAATAATACATCTGGGTATTTATCCAAAATAGCAACGAAAATAACATCTGATATAGGTATGTCTACATTTATATTAATTATAACATATTCACAATATCCAGTATGTAGAATCAAACAAAATGTGTATTTATGGATAAATGAATGGAGAATAATAAGTAATAGATGCATACAACAGAATATCACTCAACCCCTAGAAACAGTAAATTCTGTAATATTATATCATTGGTGAATCTGGATGACAATGATCCAAGTGGAATAATTCAAGCGTAAAAAGAAAAATACTGCCCGATTCAACTTCTGTGAGGTTTACAGAGCAGTCGGTCACATAAGCATAAAGTAGAATATTTGATGCCACCAACTGGGAAATGAGAAATTATTTTCAGTGGATACAGTGTTTCAGCTATGCTGGATGTACAGTCTCTAGGGATCTGTTGTACAACAGGGTGCACACACTTGGGCCCACTACACTGCACGCTTAAAGTTTATTAAGACGGCAAGCCTCAGGTTCTGTGTCTCTTGCCACAATAAAGAAAAAAGGAAAAGAAAAAAAATCAAATACTAATGCAAATTTGCTGCTGTGCATTCTTTCTCATGTAACAATGTCAGAGTTGTCTGGTTTCAGTGGTTTCTTGATCAGTGATTGGAAAACCACAGTCCGTGGAACCAATCCAGCTTTCATCTCTTTTTGTAAATAAATTTTTATAAGGACACAGCCATGCCCATTTGTTTACATATTGTTAATGGTCATTTATGAGTACAATGGCAGAGTTGTGTAGGTATGACGGAGACCATATTTCCCACCAAAGTGTTAGTATTTACTGTCTAGCCCTTTACCGAAAAGTAAGCCCTGATCTGCGTGGTAGGCATCTCTTAAGTTTAATGAATCTTGCTTAGTCCCGTTTAAAGCCAAGTATATGTGCATTCAACCACTGTGTGTCAGCATGGTGGAATTGCTACTGTTAATATTAAAAGGTAAATGCTATATTTTTTCAAAAATAAGTTAATATAAAGAATTAACATAGAATCTTAAAATGCTATGGAAATTCAATCTGTTCCAATAGACAGGGGAAATGAGAGAACAAATTCTGATGGTTATTTCTGCAATGCAAACCGCTCTGAAACAGCAACCACATATTTTTTTAAAGATTTATTTATTTTATTACAAAGTCAGATATACAGAGAGGAGGAGAGACAGAGACGAAGATCTTCCGTCCAAGTGAGCCGCAACGGCAGGTGCGCGCCGATCCGAAGCCGGGAACCAGGAACTTCTTTCCAGGTCTCCCACGCGGGTGCAGGGTCCCAAAGCATTTGGGCCATCCTCGACTGCTTTCCCAGGCCACAAGCAGGGAGCTGGATGGGAAGTGGAGCTGCCGGGATTAGAACCAGCGCCCAAATGGGATCCCGGGGCTTTCAAGGCAAGGACTTGAGCCACTAGGCTATGCCGCCGGGCCCAGCAACCACTTATTATTTCTTTTAAGTCTATGTGTTGACTTAGCAGATCTACTTTCTGGCTGGGATTTGTTAATATCAACCACCTTTCTCAAGCATTTATAAAGAGCTGATGGGTTGGCACAAAGCTGTCTGGTCTGGGATGACACCAACTTGGAAGAATTAAGTCTATTCTATTTTATCCCATTTCTGCAATAGAGTAGCTTAAACGCATTTTCATGAACATGGTAGATCAGGTGGAATATTTAGAAGACACAGTGGAAATGTCCCTTTCTAAAGCTTTGGTTTTCACCAACTTTGTTCATATGCACAGACCACATTGAATCATACAACCTAATGCACAGTGTGTGAGTGCACAAAAAGTCGGTTCTGGGAGGTAGGCAAAAGTGGGACCATTAGCATCAATAGTTTGAGGCATCAGGTAATGTATTTTAAACTGCAAATATTGCAGCACTTAGAATCCTCTCTTAAGCTTTTTATATCACATCAAAATGCTCTTCATAACTTCAGTGAGAAGTCATTTTAAGTAAAAATATAGTAACCAGAGCTTAATTTGGTTGGTTATAATCACATATTCCATGATTCTAATAGACAAAAAGATAATTTTATGTATTTTAAAAGTGAACTCATTGTTACAAGCCTGAAAGAAGCTATTTCTTTAAAGATTTTTTATTTTTAATTGGAAATTCAGATATACAGAGAGAAGGAGAGAGAGAAAATCTTCTGTTTGCTGATTCACTCCCAAGTGTCTGCAACAAATGGAGCGGGACCCATCTGAAGCCAGGAGACTAGAGCTTCTTACGGGTCTCCCATGCGGATGCAGGGTCCCAAGGCTTTGGGCCATCCTCAACTGCTTTCCCAGGCCACAATCAGGGAGCTGGACGAGAAGCAACCCTCCGGGATTAGAACTGGTACCCACAGAGGATCCCAGCACATGCAAAGTGAGAACTTTAGCCGCTAGGCTACTGTGTCAGGCCCCAAAGAGGCTATTTTAATTGGCACTAAATTAAAACCATATTTTGTTCCTCTGTACACTGGAATTTTTCATTAAGAATTGATAGGACATATAAGATGATATTAATCAATTAATAGTTGGAGGTCCCACATAAGTCATAAAAGAAATGAATGATGCTCAATTTGTATTGATAAATGAAACATAATAAAAAAAACTACTAAATATGTTTCATATTAAAATATTTTTCAAAAAAGGGTAGAGGAGTGCTTCACAGCAACAAACACAACAGACACGCTGTGTAGCACAGGACTTGCAGGTTGGCTCCAATGCATATTGAGTAGGTTTTGAGTGTCTGGTACCTCTGGATTCTATGACCAGATTCAACTACTGAGCTGTGCACATTTATGTACACGTGTCACCAATATTTTGGTATATGACATTTTGTTTTGTCTCTGATTGCATGTGTATCAATATAAAATTCAGTGAGAAAAAGATCATAAAAGAAGGAGCAATTGAATGAAATGTACTCTGCTTCGGTCCACACAGCATGATTTAGTACATTTCAATATTATGTATATTTCAGTATTAGCAGTGTATGGATCTATTTTGTGCACACACTTGAGAGTTAACCTGACTGTTTTGGAATTCGTTTTCCACCACCTACCAACTGTGAGCCTGGAAGAGCACCCTGACTTTGCAAAGATTTGTTATGAAAAGCCTAGCATGATCCCTAAGGGAATAAATGGCACTAGAAAGTACTGTGCTAAGAGTGTGCCATGTGTCAGGGTGCAAAT
Organism: Ochotona princeps; assembly: GCF_030435755.1. Classification (NCBI taxonomy): domain Eukaryota; kingdom Metazoa; phylum Chordata; class Mammalia; order Lagomorpha; family Ochotonidae; genus Ochotona; species Ochotona princeps. The sequence goes on from NC_080836.1 coordinate 74,018,580, forward strand.
AGTTAACAATCATTGTTTTGAGTTGTGATTACTTTTTGTGGGTTGTTAAGCAAAATCATTTGAGAATTTGGAGGTCAGATATAATTTAGAATTTAAAATTTTGTCATGCTAAAACAGCAATACAATGATTGTAACATATATAACATCCCAAGAGGCACTGAGCCAATACCTCACAATTAAGCATAATGGCTTTTGTATTTTGAAATATAAAGGTTCATCCAAACTGGGAGAAGTCTATAAATAACTTCACATTAGTTCAGGTCTGGTTTTGCCACATGGGTTTGCTACAATCTTGTAAAAGAATTTTACAAGATTAGAGAATTGTGAAGACGAGAACATGTCCTAGTTTAACTCCATATGGCATTAACCCATGAGATTGGTACTGTTATTATAGTCATTTTAAGGAAACCAAGGCACAGTAAAATTAAAATTACTGTGTCCAATTTGATCTCACAAGAAAGAGACAAAGCAAGGTAATCTGGGCCAAGAATAACCTTCTGAACAGGATGATGCTCATGATGAGGAAGGCGGGCTGAAAGGAGCCCTGAAAGCTCCAAGTCTATGAAGGTGATGAAGGTGCATGAAAGTTGACAAGACCGGTTTGCTGTGCACAGAACAGGTGGTAGGCATGTCCAGGCTGCAGTGGGAACGGAACAAAGTGTGGAAGATTGGTTAGAATAGTGCAGAGGTGGCCCACAGCCATAGGACAATCCAGACCACCATGTCTTCAAATAAGTAGGACTCTAAAATGTAATTTATAGTCTGTCCTTGCTTGTGGTATTATGTTTGCAGCAGTCACATTTGAATTCTGACTTCTAAAAGACAGTCTATTTGTTTAAAACAAAACCTGAAATTCCGCCGCTGAGGAAAGTAAGCCAGAGAGTGCCTGGCTTATGAGGATAGCCAAGTTAAATATTGTATCTCTTTTTAAGAAGTTAATCCCCCTGGGTCTTCGACCTTTGTTCTTTGCTCCCAAAGGCAGCGACATACGATGTTTATCTTGCCAAAAATAGTTAAAAGTCATCTAGCAGCTCTCTGCTGAGTGGGCCAACCCACTGGGACCTTTTTGACTAGACCAACTCCTGTTACGTTAACCTCTGACTTCAGTCCTCTTAATGGCAATATTCCTCAGCACTGTAATTTCCCTCCCACTGTGTTCTCCCAGGCAAATATTTACTACTGAGGTTTCACAATTTATTTTTCAAACAAAGTGGCAGGGACCACCCCATGCCACCACATCCTCATTTCGTATTAGAACCCATCATTCCCGAGATATAATTTTACCAGAACAAATGTGCTTTAGGGGACTCTTGACATGAGATGAAGGCTTGACTTCCTATCAAAACCAAACCGGGCCCTTGTCAGCTTCGAGATGGATATAAACAAGAAATGCAAGCCTGTAATTGTTGATGGAAATCAGATAAGACCTCTTTAAATACAGCCATTGATACAATAATGTGAACTCGAATTACCTTTGATTAAGTCACTTAAGAAAATAAAGCTGGGGTGGGTTTAAAAGAAAGATTTTGAACACACTTGTGAGCAAGATCTTGCAGTTTTTCAGCCTCTCAAATGCAAGCTGAAGAAAATTAAAGTCAGAACCAAAGACTTCTGAAATGAAACAGAACTACGGCCAGCTCTCCCCTCGACCTTCAACGTTTCTTAAGCCCCAACAGTGAGGGGGTACAAGAAATATTCCTATTCCATCTGAGTTCTATCTTTCTTTACCAAAGAAACTGAAATCCTGTTTCAGTTTTCTTTATCCTGTCCCATTATTTATTCTTTGTTTTCAGCTTGACAATACACTGTCCACAAGTCCTTAAGATAAATTCTCATTTATCAGTTTGTAAGAGGTAATGGCTAAATATTATGAGTTTATTGAGTTTAAAAATGATCTTAGTTTTGAATGCCAAAGAGAATCTTATACCACTCCTTTAAAAGTGGCCCAAATTATCTTGGAAGGCAGTAGGTGTAACTGCAGTTAATATATATTTTTTGAGTTAGTTGACTTTATCAGCTAACAAATATGCATATAAAAATAAGAAAATACATATACCACATAAAATATATTTTATGTTCTTTGGGTTTTTATTACATACAAAGATTGCTTTCTTATCATTATGCTGTAAAATACAATTTTTATTATCTTCTTTAGGCTCTCAAAATCTTTGGAAATCTTCTAGGATATACATATAACTTTTTAAAAATTAATTTGTTGAGTCTAGCACGATGACCTAGTGGCTGAATTCTTGCCTTGTATCTGCCGGGATCCTGTGTGGGTGCTGGTTTGTGTCCCAGATAATCCACTTCCCATCCAGCTCCTTGTTTGTGGCCTGGGAGGGCAGGGAGGATGGTCCAAAGCCTTGGGGCCCTGTACCCACTTGGGAGACCTGGAAATAGCTCCTGGTTCCTGGCTTCAGAATAGCTTGGATCTGACTGTTGTGGCTAGTTGGGGAGTTAGCCAGCAGATGGAAGATCTTTCTCTTTCTCTTTCCTTCTCTCTGTGTATCTGTCTTTCCAATAAAAAAAATAATAAAATAAATCTCTGTAAAAAAAAAGAAATTTGCTTGTTTTTATTGGAAAATCAAATTTACACAGAGAAGAAGAGATCTGCTGGTTCACTCCCCAACGGCAACAACAGCTGCAGCTGAGCTGATCTGAAGCCAGGAACCAGGAGATTTTTTCAAGACTCCCAAGCGGATGCAGGGTCCCAAGGCCCTGAGCAATCCTCTACTGCTTCCCCAGGCCATAAGCAGGGAGCTGAATGGGAAGTGTAGCAGCTGTGGCATGAACCACATGCAAATGGATTAGCCAGTTGACCCAATGTGCTTGTCCCTATACTTAATTTTTTAAAGTCTGCTTCCAGCTGCATAGACGATAGCAAAAAGAAATATTACATACTTTAAGAAGAAAGAAAATGAGAGTATCTTGTAAGAGATCACAGTTTCAGTACAAATTTTATTACTATAGTTTATATGTATATTTTTTTAATTTTTAATTTTACATTTAACTAACCAAAACACCTCTGTATATTTATGGTGTAGAAGGAGATGTTCTGCAATATGTTTTAAATGCACATGGACATGTTATTCAGGCTAATAGTTTATACATAGGCATGTTTACTGATATAAAGAAATGTTCATTATATACATACAAATGAAATTTAGGCTCTCTAAATAAAAATTAGGAACACTTATTTAGACCTATTTTAGTATTTGCCACAAAGAATGTTTGGTTTCTCTTCCTTTCATCCAGCCCCTTTCTTCTCTCTTTGATTCTTATCTAATTTACAAATCACAGTTATTGCAGTTAGTAATATTACTTTCCGCTATTCTTGGAGATACTGTTGACGTCCCTGTACATTTCTCTGCCTAGAGAAAAAAAAATATCATGGAGAGGGAAAGAATTTAATTTTGGTTGTACTTCTTTAAGACTCATTGCTACAGAGCAATTCAACTGGTGGATTATTCAAGTTACCCCATGTCATACGTTTGGGACTGGAGGACTGCTCACAGGAACTGGGAAAGCATTGTCAGGATGCCCCTTCCCGCTTTCCTGCTAACCTCTAGGGTGTTATCAGCATAGGAAGTGTGTCTCTTCTTTGGGAGAGAGTTAAATTAAGATATGGGAAAGCACACAGGTGTCATGTTAAAATGTTAACGAGCTTTTGGATTTGTCAATAAAATACATGTTATGAATGTATTTGTTCAAGCCATAAATAAGTAAGCCATTGGATTTTAAAAACTAAGCCTCCACCCTTTTCTGAAGAAAAGTTTTTAAAAAGAAAAATAGGTTGTGCTCATATATTATTTTTAGGGTGAGTCCAGCTGTGATTCCAGTGACCCTGATCATGACTTTAATCTGGAATAGATTCAGTGTCATGTGCTACTTTATCATGCTTATAGTCGTGTAATTCTATTCTGTATGTAACAAATATAAAATCACTAGGAAGTACAACATTTACAAATGATACAGTTTCTTATTGTTTTTAAGGAAAAAAAAAAACATTTACTATAGAAAGATACCTTTAGAATACACTACTGAAATACAACAGAGCACACAACTGAACTCCAATCGGTCCCTTTGTGCAGATATAACTAAAATTCCCTTTTTCTCTCTCTCCCCAAATTTTTATTGTATTTGTGCTCAAAGACTAATTGTGGGAAAAACTGTATTCCCTACCATAAAAATAAAAAGAAAATGCAATAAAACGGTAATTGGTCAATGACAATTGAAGCAACAACTTTACAGTCCTCGTCAGACACGCATCATGACTGACCTTTGTGCTGTGCTACAGGTATCGTGCTTCCATAAAACAAATCCTACATTATAAAGTTCTTATTTTATGCTCAGGAATGCAATCCTGTCAGTTATGTGGTTATTAAAATCACCCTTTTATTCTGTAGTATTGTTATCAATAAAAGATCACTGACAGTAAAGGTGAAAGTTAGTTATCCTAGAAATGGAAGAGAAAGATACTCATTTTAGTGGTTTCCATTACCGAAAATACGCAAATGGGTATCACGAAAAAAAAAAATCGTGCACAGATCTCAATTTGTTTATGAAACAAACATGAACTTCTTTCTAAAGTCCACTTGCACATGTTGCAGTCATTTTTGTACATGTTTGATAGGAAGAACAAAAGGAAATGTATGAGTTGCTAGTAAATACTTTCTTAAATTTACCTAATGTGAGCTTGGCTAGTTGAAGTCAGCATTCGTTGAGTTTGCTAATAGCTCACTTTTCTAGTTACTCTTGTTGCAATCATTCCAAGTATTAGGAAGGAGAGTGAAAGAACTGTTACAGAAATGATGGACTGTTTATTTACAAAATATTCATACATATGAAATAAATATAGTTCTGGTAACTAGTTTATGAGATTTTTTTTTTTTTGCTTGAAAGGCACAGGACACGGTTTCATTCGAAGGTGGGGCAAAAAATATGAAAACTTTATATTGGCATTTTGAAAGCTACTAATGTTAAAAAAAAAAAACTTTGCTTTTTTCAGTAACCAATATTGAAACCTCATTGCAAAAGAAAGGTACCTTATAGTTAAATTTTTACTATGTTTTGGAATGGCAACTTTTGAAAATAACTTGATCCAATGAACAAAGAGCCACAAGTTCATTGTTGCAACCACTCAGAACTTATTGTGGTTGTTTATTACATGACAAGTTTGTAATAAATTATTAGCTTAAATAGCAGCATTTTATTTCTCATAGTATAGTTTGCTTTATGTACCTTTCTAGAAAGACTTTTGATCAAATTTTGATCTTTCATATACCTAATTAGCAATTGTGCATTGATATGCGGTATGTGAATAAAAAATCTAAAAGATTTATTTAATTTTAAAAGTCAGAATTACAGAGGGAAAGATTTCTGCTTGTTCACTGCCCAGATGACCACAACAGCCAGCACTGAGCCAGGCTGAAGCCAGGAGCCAGGAGCTTCATCTGGGTCTCCTTAAAAGAGTGGCAGAAGCCAAATACTTGGACCATTTTCTGCTTCTTATCCCAGGTTAATAGCATAGATGTGGATAGAAAATGAACATGAAATGGAACTCAACGGCCTGGCATGGTGGCCCAGTGACTAAATCCTTGCCTTGCATGCACCAGGATCCCTTATGGACACTGATTCATGTCCTGATTGTCCCACTTTCTGTCCAGCTCCCTGCTTGTGACCTGGGAAAGCAACTGCTGGAAAAATGAGGCTACAACTCAGGGTAACTGAAAGGTTTTGTTACATGCTAGATAAATGTGTAAGAGTGCCCAAAACATTTGTGGTAAAAGACAAGAATAAAGAAAACAAAAAATGAAAGTTTAAAGATAAATGACATGTATCAAGAAAGTAAAACAAAAGTTGTCTGTGGAAAGAGGAAGAACGGTGGGCAGAAAGATAGGAAAGTCCAGGAAATGATGTTTAAATCTAAGGATAGAAGGGAAACGTGCCACATTGGAGCATAAAATAAGGAAAGCATCCAAGCTTGTTTTTCAAGTAGTAGATCTGTAAAACCACTGCATGTGAAGCCAAATTACATCAAATTAAAAACTGGACAAAGCTGAAGAAATGAGCTTATGAACACTGAGCAATTTTGGTGAGGTTTGGCAGGAGGACACAGAGAAAATGTGGCAAGATGTAGGTGTAGTTGGGTGAGATGTTCATTGGATTTATCACAGGGAAAAAACTGATTGAGACATTGATAGGCCAGGAACCTTCCTTTTGACTTGAATATTTTATTATCACTGCACTCCAATAACAAGCTATAAAGTAGGTACAGATGATTTATGAATTATGATGGGTTTAGATACCCACTAATCCCAATCTAAACTGAAAACATCTTAAGCCAGAAGTGTATTCCACCCACGTAACTAACAGAACATCATAGTTTGGCTATACAATACATTATAGAAGATTAGTTTTCCTCATGAATTAAAGGTTGACTGGGAGTTCTTGGTCACTGTCTTTCCTAGTAATGTGAGAGAGGGGGAGCTAATAGGGATAATCTAAGAAAAAAATGAAACTTTAAATTGTGGGTTTCAATTGAATGTGTATCATATTTTTACTGTTACAAAAAAAAAATCATTGAGTCGAACTAATTGGCCAGTGCCATACAACCTTGCTTCTGTCCTGTGGATTGTGATGATGTGGACATACCATGGCTATGTGCAAGAGGGGCACCCCATGCTTTCGTTGCCTTCATCATTCATTGAAGCAAAAGTATACAAGAGGTCTACCGATAACAGCTAACTGATAATGAAGCCAAACAGACAACTAAGTTAACATCACAAGAATTTTTTTTGGTTCTTCTTTAATATCTGTATCTCATTGTTCAGTTTTAAATCATATTATGTATTATTTTCCTGATTTCATTCAAATCTCTAGTCTCTTGTCTACTCATCTCCCACCATCCTCCAGCCCCATAACACACTGAAAGGCAACAAAGACAACTTCTGAGATTATAAATAAATATCTGAATTTGGGGGATTCCGAAGAGCAAAGAGAGAAACAAAAAAATAGCTGAAACATTTCCATCTAGAGAAAACAGGGCCATGCAAGTATAGGAGACTCACAGGATCTCACGTAGGATTTAAGAATATCTTTACTCTAACACATGATAAACAACCAAACACTGATAATTCTAAATTTCACAAGAGAAAAGAAATATAGCATGGCATTTTATAGCTTCTTTTTCATTTTTAAGATATATTTATTTTTATTGGAATGGCAGATATATAAGGAGAGGGACACACAAGGAGAAAGATCTTCTGTCTGCTGGTTCCCTCCCCAAGTGGCAGCAACCAAATGGAGCTCAGCTTGTCTGAAGCCAGGAGCCAGGAACCTCCTCAGGGTCTCCCACATGGATGCACTGTCCCAAGGCTTTAGGCAGTGCTCCACTGCTTTCCCAAGCAACAAGCAGGGAGCTGGATGGGAAGTAGAGTGGCTGGGACACAACTTGGAGCCCATATTGGATATGGTGTATGCAAGGTAAGGACTTCAGCCTCAATCCACCAGGCTGTGGTGCCAGGCCCAACATCCCTGTTTTAAAAATGTATTTGAAAGGCAAAGTTGAGAGAGATGAAAAGAAAGCTGGTTCACTCCTCATATGGCTATAAAACGCAGGACTGGACCAGGCTGAACACAGGAATTGGGAGCTTCATCCAGCACTCCCATGTGGATGGCAGGAATACAAGTATTCAGTGGCATCTTCTGCAGCTTTCTTGGGAACATTAGCAAAGAGTTAGATTAGAAGCAGAGTGGCTGTGGTGCAACTTAGTATTAAAATAAGATGCCAGTGTCACAAGTGATAGTTTAACCCACTGCACCACAATGTCAGTCCCATAACTGTTCACTTGAGAGAAAACTCATGTTAGATAGCAGCAGATTTTTCATCAGAAACCTTCCAAATCAAGAGGGGGTGGAATTGTGTATACTAAGTTCTGAGAGAAAATAAATGCCAAATAAGAATAATTTACCCAGTGAAGTTAACATTCATAAATGAAAGAAAAATAAGAAATCATAACACAAAGAAAAGCTAAGGGAATTAATCATCATTATACCACCATTACAAAAGATGCTTAAGGGAGTTTTATTGTCAATTGATCTTTAACAGAGAAGCTAAAAACAAACATTGGAAAAAGAGTAGTCTTTGCAATAAGTGCTCTGAAAGCTACATATTCCTATAGACTGCAACAATCCCATACCTGTATACAAATAAGCTCAAAATTGCATCAATTATCTAAATGTAGTATGTGAAATTATTATAAAACAGCATAGGGGAAACACTCAAAAGTTAAAATGCACAATTATGTTTTGATAAAATCCCAAAGGCACAAGTAATATAAGCAAAAATAGTTGAATGGTTTTCCTTTTCTTGAACTAAGGAGATTCTATACAAGGAAAAAATCAATGAATAAAGTAAAAATTCAACTAATAAATTAGGGTAAGATATTGAACATTATTATTCTAACAGATGATTAACAAGTAGAGCATGTAGGAAATAAAGAAAGGAAACAATACTAAATAACCAAGTTTAGGATGGGGCAAAGGACCAGAAAAGACATTTTTCAGAAGAGGACATACAAATGCTTAATAGTACATGAACACAAATGCTGAGTGTATTTAGCCATAAGGAAAATTCAAATAAAAATTGAAGTAATAGGGCCTGTTATGATAGCCTAGTGGCTAAATTCTTTTTTTTTTTTAAAGATTTTATTATTATTATTGGAAAGCCGGATATACAGAGAGGATGAGAGACAGAGAGGAAGCTCTTCCATCTGATGTTTCACTCCCCAAGTGAGCCGCAATGGGCCGATACGCGCTGATCCGATGCCGGGACCAGGAACCTCTTCCGGGTTTCCCATGCGGGTGACGGGTCCCAAAGCCTTGGGCCGTCCTCAACTGCTTTCCCAGGTCACAAGCAGGGAGCTGGATGGGAAGTGGAGCTGCCGGGATTAGAACCAGCGCCCGTATGGGATCCCGGGGCTTTCAAGGAGAGGACTTTAGCTGCTAGGCCACGCCACCGGGCCCCTAAATTCTTATCTTGTATGTATTGAGATACCATATGGGCAACCGTTCATGTCCCAGCTGCTTGACTTCCCTTCCAGCTGCCTGCTTGTAGCTTGAGAAAGCAGTTGAGGATGGACCCAAAGCCTGAGAACCCTGTACCCACATGGGAGACTTGGGAGAAGCTCCAGGCTGCTGGCGTAAGATTGGTTCAGTTCTGGCTGTTGTGAGCACTCGGGAAGTGAACCAACAGATGGACGATCTGTCTCTCTGTGTCTCCTTCTCTCTGTATATCTACCTCTCCATAAAAATAAAATAAATCTTTAAAACAAAAAAGCAATATGAAGGTTTCTCTGAAAGTTAATAGTAGATCTGGCATATAACCAGATATTCCACTTCTAGAAATACAGTTGAGGGAAATGACATCATCATATGAGAGAGACACATGAACTCAGATGCTCATTATGGCAATATCTGCAATAGCCAAAATACAGAATTAACTGATGCTCATCAATGCATTAGTGATAAATAAGTGTGGTATACAAGCACATTTGAATACTATTTGGCTGTTACATGAATCAAATTCTGACATTTGTACCAAAATGATTGTAGCTTATGCCATTACATTAGGTCAAATAAGGCAGTCACATAAATAACTTTTCATGTTTTCTTTATAATATGTAGAAGTTAACAATAGCTTATCTTAATCAGAAAGGAATTCATGAGGAGTATAGAGGGAAACTAGATAATAGGTACCAACATATAATGAGATAAAAATAATCCATTTGAATCAAGCATGTATCAGTGAATAATTATGGTTCTCAAATCTATTACACACTATTGGAAGAATTGAAAAAAGCAGAATGGATGGGCTCCAGACATAAAACTGAAAGAAATGGAAGGATTAGGTGCTTTATTTGATGGATTTTAACGTATGTTGACATGCTACAGTGTATGTCATAAGGTGTTAATAAATTAATAAATAGTTAATTAAAATCATTAGCCAACAATATAAGATTCATATGGTTCAACCCAAAATAATAATCTTTGATATTTCTTATGAGTTAAAATCAGAAAAAATTTATAATTTCAAATAGTTTATTACTAAATAAGAATGAAAATATAATGTATAATGCTATGTTCAAGAAACTAAAAACATAGGAAAATAACGTATTCTATGAAGCTAACAACTGAACTAGTGTCAGTGTGTGGTACATTTGCAGTGGCTACTTGCATATTACACTGCCAGTTGAAGTCCCAGCTACTCAGCTGCTATTCCAATTTCCTGCTGTTGCCCATGGATCAGCAATGGATGATGGCCCAGGTGCATGAATCTGGTGGCCCACACAGGAGACCTAGATAGAGTTGTAGGCTTTTGGCCTCTCTGTGATCCAGTGCAGGAAGCCCTAGCCATTATGGTTATCTGGGAAATAAAACTGTGGATGAATGGTATTTCACACGTGCGCGCTCTCTCTCTCTCATATCTATCTATCTATCTATCTATCTATCCATCCATCTATCTATCTATCCATCCATCCATCTATCCATCCATCTATCTAGCTAGCTTCCTTGTAGCTCTTTCTCTTTATCTTTTGAATCTCTAGTTTCATAACCAAGGAATAGTGTGAACAGCAAGTAGCGTGAGGAGGATAATCAATTACTCTTGAGGGTGCTCATTCCTTTCTAACAAGAAAAAAGATGAGTCCTAGCATGCAGATGATGGGCTGGTGTTGGGAAAATAGAATCAATAAAATGTGCTCTTGTGCATATGAAGGAAGCATGTGCAGGGTTGCATTGCTCACTGACAGAAGCAGAAATGAAAACACAGGAAGCATTTGCTCTTTCTGCAAAATGCCCAACAACTCAGTGTACAGTGCACTTGTAGGTGACTGGCTAGCTTCTGCTTGATTATCATATAAATGAGTCAATCAATAATGTGCTTGTATAAAAACAGAAACTGTCCTACTCTCAATATGATCTCCAACTCTAATGCAAGATTCCAGGTAGAAAATTGACGTAGTCATGTTTCACTCATAGAACAGACACTAGTAGAGATTATCATATCCAGATGTGAAGACACAACACAACATGCATCCCTACTTCCGAATCAAAGATGAACTCAATGAAACTGTTGGACGTATTGAGACAATGGGATGCTGGACTGTCTGACATTGTCTGTACCAGCAATGACGGGGCACACTTCAATAACAGACTGATGGAATTATAACTTGTTATGAAGGACTATATTATTGCAATAATATCAGGAAAGTCACTTGGGGGATGGGAATTGGTGGGGCGGTAAATCTCAGACCCTACATAATTGCACCATAAAATTCAAAATAAAACAAATTAATAAAAAAAGGAAAAATGACGTAGTTCTGTTTCACTCCTAGAAAAGTTACTTTTGATCAGGGTGGATTAGGAATTGTGTTCCAGCCTGGGGCTAAAATGCACCAAAAGTTTTATTCTGGTTCAGAGAGAAAATGTCACAGGATACAATCTCTCAGTCATACAGACGATTTAACCTTTAAGCAGTTTTAGATGTTTTCAGTCATTTTTATTTTATTTCTTAAAATATTTTACTTTGGAAAATCACCTTAGACTTGTAAGGCAAATGAACATTTCCTTTTCAGAAGTGAATGTGAATGAATAGAGCAGTTTACTTTGACTTAGCATTTGCCCTGAAGAAATAGCTTTCATCAAATAACTTAAAAAATTAAAAGACACATATTTAATTTCTAGCAAAATGCTCCAGGATCAAGAGTTGATGTATATCTGCTGGCCTGACCCATCTTTTCACTCAACAAGAAAGTAAAGCCCTCACTTGGGAAATGTATCACTTCGGGGAACTCTTGCACAGCAGGCAGTGTGCCCTCCCTGCACTGTGTTGCACAATACCTGGCACACAGTAGGTACCTGGTAATGCAAGCTGAGTTCAATCCAGCCAATTTAATGTATAAATCTTCAAAAGGAACTGTCTTCTTTTTACCACAATGTCTGCTTGAAGCCTTTAAGCTTAAAACTTAAAGGGCAAAACATATAAATATATGCAAAGCTACTTGTGTTTTCATTTTACTAAAGGTATTTATATCATAAGGCATTTAGAGTCATCTGTAGTGCTTTCTGAGACATTTAACTAGTACTGCCTTGGTTTCTCACTAATTAAAAACCATGCTATTAGAATTTAAGTCTAGTGACAGCATATTTAAGCAAGTGCCCATAGACAGAATACAAAACATGGGAAGAAGTCAGGATTAAGTTTCACACTGAAAATACCTTCCTCATTAAGAAATCTTGTCTTAATGTAAAGTGGGCAGTACTGTGGCCTCAGAACCCATAAAGTAATTATACCATTTTTCAAAACAAAAATATATGCTATGTATGTGAACATTCATGAATCTAAGCTAGAGATTGAAAAAACAAACGAAGTATGTTTTATCAACATTACTGTTTAGATTTTTTGATGGGATGTCTGTAAGAAAACAAATGAATAATTAACAGAGATTCCCATCCAATTAACCAAAAAGAGGCAAAGTATTATGGTCGCTAGCATGGGGTACAGGTTCTCTGAGCTCATTCGTGAGCTAGGAGATCATTGCCAACTTCTAAATACCATGTGACTGGTCATGATACTATAATGGAAACTAATATGGCTGAAAGTAATGATTGAGAAGATTGTATGGGGAGTTGTGATAGATGGGTTTTTATGTTTCTTTTTCTTTCTTCTTACTCTTCAGGAAAAAGATAAGTTAACTGGAGCAACCTCCTTTTTGCATTGGGAAAGTAACCAAATGTTAGAAATACTTTTGAAAACAAAAATTGAACTAAAGAAAGCACTCCGGAAAACATCAGCACCTGTGACTTGTAGACACCACTTTCAATGTAATAAGTGTACCCTAATCTTATGTATGTTTTACTGGAAGGCATAGATTCTTATCTTTTGTTAAAATACATATTCTTGGTGGAACAATATAATATCAAAGTACATATATTATATAAGCATTAGAAATACAGGTGTATGTCTAAGCTATGATTTATTTTCAAATTTTGAGTTTATAACTCCGAGACACTAATGTAGCTACCTAGCAATTTCCAAAATATCTTCCAAACAGGCACTTTTATTGAAGTTCACACAGATTAGGTATTGACAGCAATGACCTTGGTGTATCTTGGGGCATTCTAAATGCCCCTGTTTGACCATTTGCCTACTAATTATACATGTGGAAAACTTGCAGACTGTTTTAGAAGATAATGAATTAATACATATCAAGCATCTGTTTTCTAAAAAATAAAAGAAAACTGTCATTCAGCAATTGTTTTGATTTCTGAAACCTGAGTGTCTAAACTATGTGAGATTGCATACTGAGGGACGAAGCTCACCTCTAAGATAAATCCAGCTACTGCAATGTAATTGACCTGTTTTCAAGTCACTTTATATAACTTTGAGAAACACCTGGCCCACTTGGGTCTGACAGGCAAGGAACACAGGGCTGCTTGATGAAAGGTAAGTAGGTCACTACAACAACACAGAGGACAGAAGTTGAACATATTAGGCAGAAGAAACTAAGAGCTGAAGCAAAGACATGAAAGAAGGGTTGTAAGTTAGAGCCAGGAACTAGGAGCCCATGATGGTTAAATTTTGTGGGGCCTTGTCATTGGGACAAGAGGAATGATGGCTGGGGAAGAAGATTCAGCTTAACTGAGTCTCCATGTATAAAATTTTTAAAATATGTAAGTAGAAATCATGAGCAAACTTGAATTCTAGGAAAGTTGTCCTATTTGTGGGAAAAATGATGTGTTCTTTCCTCAAACTTGCCCATCACAATAAATGGTAAAATTAGCCATCTGCATGATCAAACCCCACACCAAATTGTCATTTTTCATTTTTCCTTTGTCTTGTCTGTCTCCATATCCAAGATATATTTTAAATATATTTTTCTTATATTCCAAAGCATAACAAGCCACTATTTTCTTGTATCTGTATTAATACAAGTCTCCTAGCTCAACAGTCAAACTTGGACTTTACCTTCTTTCTTTAAATTTTATTTTACTTCTGTTTCTAATTATTATCATTTTATGATACATTCCATTGGCCTTAGGATTTCCTTTACCCCCTCCCCAAGTCATCTCCCTGCCTCACTGAATTCCCCTATATCATTACTATGTGTAAATCTTCATAACCAGTCATATGTTCATCATTGTAGGCATGGACAATGACAAAGAGTCCAGCATCCTATAGTCAAGATATAGTTAACAGTTTTTTGGGAGTCCATCTTTGATCTGGAAGTAGAAATGTATACTGCATTATATCTTCACATCTGGCTATGATAGTCTCCATTACATGAGTACTATACATCCCCTTGAATGCAAAGCCACAATACAAGATCAAAAACAGGAAGAAAAATAGAAACTTACAATGCCATGAAGTTAAATAACATGCTACTAGACATGATAGTTTTCATTACACAGTACATCCCTTTAAATGAAAAGCCACCAAAAGAATCAACAACAGGAAGAAAAGAAGAAATTAAAAATGCCATGAAGGCTATACTTTCACTCAATCCAGTTTCCTTACAACAGCAAGTGAAGCCACTTCACTGCTTAAAATTCACCAGCACCTTTCTGTTATACCTGGAATAAAGTCCAAAATCCTGCCAAATGCTTGCAAGACTGTATATGTGTGTCACTTGACCACTTAGCCATGTGAGCTCCTCTGACACCTTCACCTGCTTTAGACTGCATCCAAGTGAATTTACACTCTTTGTAGCTATGAAATGCTATAAAATCAAAAGAGCTCCCCTAAACATGTATTATCTGTTTATACTATGGTTAATTTCACAGCACTTCCATTTCTTTTCTTTGTGGTACTTAAAATCACCTGAGATTATCTGGTTTATTTGTTTCACTTCTTCTTAACTGTCTCTGAGCATCAGGATGGAAGTTTCATGATGGTAAAGAACTGGCAGGTACTTTCTTCAACTAGAACACAGCAGGTACACAGTTAGTCCTCAATGCATAAGTATTTACTGAATTAAAAAAGATTTAAAAAAACATTTTTTAGGACTCTTGAAACAATCCAAGTAAAAGGAGAGTCTGAATTTGGGTAGTGGGACTAAGATTGGAGAGGAAGAAATTGACTTCAGAGTTGTTGGATGGAATGGGTAATACTTGATAACTGATTGAATTGTAATGGGAAATCAAAAGTGAAGAGTGTGCTACTCATTGGGTACACGTATGAAACACACATGAAATGCTCTTTAGGTTTTACCAGTTTCAAGGTTTGGAGGATTTATTTTTATTTTATTTTATTTTATTTTATTTTATTTTATTTTATTTTATTTTATTTTATTTTATTATTTTAAGTAAAAAGATATGCATCATGTTATGCTGAATGAATGAAGGGATTCTTCTGGCTGAATAATTATTCATGTAACCTAGGCGGACTTACAAAGATATGTATTAGAATTGCACTGAAGGGCAGCACTGCACAGCATGTTGTAAGGCATACAGAAGATGAAGGGATTTTCCTGCTTTTTTCCAGTTGGAAAAATAAAATGAGAAACCATAAACAATTGGAAAACAGACAATGGTATTACACCAACACTTTGGACAACATGTGATGTAACTGGGCTTCAGGAGTACAATGTCTTAATTCAATCGTCATTTTGGAAAAATGGATCATTTATTTCACCTGTCCAAGATTGTTCCTAAATTATGTAAGCTATCATTTTGGTCTTCACATGCACATACACACAAGAGTGAATAGCATAATTAATTATTTTAAGCAGTAAGAAGACTCAGTATTTTTAGAAAGTATCAGATAGGCACAGAATGCCACAAGACGGTGTGGATTACAAAGGCCCAGCTTCTAATAGTGCTGGGGGTGGGGGGAGGATGACTAAAACTGGTACAGAAGGCATTACCTAAAAGCTAATTTTTTCTGTAATTAACTTTATTTGGTTTCTCTCTACTAGAGTGGAATCTCTCCAAGGATAAGCCTGATAGTACATATACACACATACATACATACATGGGTGTATATAAATATATGTATAAATGTATGGATGCAAATATATAAATGTATGTATATATAAATGTGTGCATGTGTATCTATCTATCTATCTATACATATATAGATATATATATATGTATAGATAGATAGATAGATATTTTATATTGGAAAGTCAGATATATAGAGAGGAATATCTTCCCTCCGTTGATTCACTCCCCAAGCAGCCGCAGTGCTTGGATCTGAGCCAATCTGAAGACAAGAGCCCAAAGCTTCTTCCAGGCCTCCCACACAGGTGCAGGGTTCAAAGGCTTTGGGCCATCTTCGACTGCTTTCCCAGGCCACAAGCAGGAGTTGGATGGAAAGGAGAGGCTGCTGAAATATGAACAGGTGTCCATATGGGCTCCCAGGCGAGGACTTTAGCCACTAGGCTACTGCGCAGGCCCTTGTAACTTTATTTTTAAAAAGATCTCCATTCAACCTGGATTTGCTGATTGATACATTAGAAAATTAGAGGTAATCAACCCAAAGAATATTATATGAACATTTTTGTGTTATATACATGTTGAAATTAAAATGGCTGGGAATCTAATGAAATGGGAAGCGTGCTTTCAGAAGCCCCTTTGAATGTAAGTCTGAAAGTTATTGTGTATCACAGCACTTCAAAAGATACTGCATTCTTTAACACTAGTGACCCCATGGACTTCTATGCATGTCATGTGATTGCAGAGTCATGATTTGGAACTTTGGTATTGTTTCCTTATGTGTTTTCTCATATTCCCTCAAGCAGTACTATGAGGAGGCTTTCTACACGTCACAATCTCATTCTTTGTGTAAGAATGCTGAAGCGCTTATTTGGTTCCGACATAGTCCTCATGGTCTTGGGTTAGATTGTCGCCTTTTCCATACTCAGTCTTATGGACAGTAATTTGAAAGCAGTAGCACTTTGTGAGCACCAACAGCGGAGATCTGAAGGATCTACAGCTACTGACAAACCTTACTGCTCTTTCTAATATTTGGAATCATAACAATATTCCATAGTTTACCACTGACAGTATTATGAATACTTACTACGCTGATAAAAATTTATACTTGCTCTGTGTACTTGGCAGCCTCATCCATGAACACTTCTGTTACAAAGCGGTGCCAAAACACATAAAGTTTAAGGCTTGACCAAACACTAAAGCAGAAGCTTTCATCCAGGAGACTGCAGCATGGGAGAATTAAGCAAACAATTTATACTGCATCAAAAACATCTCTCACCCCACTAATTAAAATCAAATTAAAATAATAAACAATCACATTGGTTTGTCTGCAATAACTGCTATCATTATTTTAAAGCTTCATTATTTCAAAGCACAACTTGTGGTAGCCTTGTGGCTAAAGTGCTCACCTAGAATGTGTTGGGATCCCATATGGGCACCGGTTCTAATCCCGGTGGTCCCACTACCCCTCTACCTCCCTGCTTGTGGCCTGGGAAAGCAGTTGAGGACAGCCCAAAGCCTTGGGACCCTGCACCCATGTGGGAGACCTGGAAGAAGCTATGGGCTCTTGGCTTCAGATTGGCTCAGCTCCAGGCATTGCAGGCACTTGGGGGAGTGAACAAACAGACAGAAGATCTTCCTATCTCTCTGTAAATCTGACTTTCCAATTATATATGTATAATCTTTTTTTAAAAGCACAATTTAGGTTAATATCTCAGTTCTTCCTGGCAAAACCATGCAATGTGTGGATGTCATTTGAAACCTAATACATAATTGATATTCTGAGAAATCACAGAAGTAACTCAAAAGCAGGGAATAAAGAATTCCACACATCTATGATTTATATGATGCTAAACCCTTTTACATGCAATACTTTGCTTAATCCTTAACAAAACCCAGGAACGTTTATATTATCTTCATTTTTACAGATGAGAAAATTAAGATTTTTAGAAGCTGATAAACATTTGAGAGTTAAATCAGTGCTTCCTGCATTCCAATGGTTTTAATCTCTACATAAATGAGAAAAGTCAAACAGCTAAATTTTGCTATAGTGTACTACACGCCTGTGGTAGTTGTATTGAAGAGATTTGACTTTCAAGATAAGGACAAGGAAATTATGCCCCTAAACCAATGGGAAATGCAGCACATGGAGGGGAAAAATACACACACACACACACACACACACACACACAGAGCAAGGGCAAGAGCAAGTGACCAAGGCAGCACGGTGTGTCTTCAACAGAAATAGACATATTAATGAGCAAATTGTGAGTTTGAAGAACTCAAAAGTGAGATTCAGAGAAAGAAGCAAAATACTCAATTGGAAATTTTAATTCAGTTTGTGTGAGTGCTGAACCATGTCTTTTATCTCTGTTTCCTAAAATTTTCAATCCAATGTTGTATTTATTACAACAAATTTTTCATAAGTCTTCTTCACCACTATGAAACAAAATTCAGATAAAACAAAGCAGAACTTTAAAGTAATTGCTGTAATTCCTAGTTGTGATACAAGGAAGAAATAAAGAAAATCACACAACTAAAAAAAATGTATTTAAGACGTAAATAACCAGGGTTGCTCATCTAGAGGACAAGTATAATCCTCTCCTTTATTTAAAAACAGCCCCAAGACCAGAACCTTCTAAATCCACTGGGCCACATACATTCTACCTTATAAGTATGAACCTCCTCATCTCTTGATCTGAACTAAGTGGGAAGGAAGAGTATTTAGAGATATCTGTTCTATCCCTTCTTTTCTAGTGGAGTTACTATAACGGAGTATAAATGAACTGGTATCAGTGGAGATTTTGGTTTCTGAGGCAGATGTCTCGAATAGAAACATATGGTTAAGAAGTTAGGGGTAAAGTTCTCACTGACTCAAAGATATCCATGCATTACCTTAGGTGTAGCTCTGGAAGCCTCTATCTGAATGCCATAGGAAAAGATTGCAGCGGGCGACTTGCCCTACTTGAGGTTCCTTTCCTGGTGGAAGCAGAATAATTGAATTAAGTGGCAAATTCAGCACCCAAATGACTCAAAGGAACATTTCCCCTCTTAATTCCATCTCTGAACCTATGTGTACCATTATTTTCATTTGCTATAAAAAGCAGTTACAACTAATCCACTTTAAGCTGAACAGAGCACAGAGGCTGAAGGACCTCCCTGACTGTAGCACAGGCATTCAATAATACCTAAAGCACGGGATTTTGTAACTCTTAAATCATCTCCATGTTGACCACTCAGAAATATATCTACTTGAGGCCTGTCAAATTTCTTCTTAAAGCTGGAATCCTGTCAATGACCTTCTGGCAATGGCCTCAGTGGGGTGACGTGTGCAGTGGGAGAAGTATTTTCTTTTATTGGTTCTAAATTTACTAGCCTTTAGCTTCATTGAATTAAATTATGGCACAGGGTAAACATTATAGTTCTAACTGACATTTATGAACTACATTCCATCCATTAATCCTGAAATGTTATGCAAACTGATTTAACAAAATTAAACGCACAGATGTGGCTTCAGACTTCCTGATGACAATTGAGATCCTTGTAGATCTTCTGTAGTTAGGATGATGTAAAAGTTCTCTCTGTTTCCCCATTTTATCATCAGAATAATTCTTATCCTGGGTTGGCATACTTTCTTAAAAGCCTAATTCTTTCTCCAATGGGAAGAAAGAAGCATTTGCCATTGACTGCTGTGACTGGCCAGCAATTCTGTGGGCTGCAGCAAGATTTCACTTCATTTCCTCCCTCTCTCAATCTCTCCCTTTCTCTCTCTCTCTCTCCTTCTCCTTTCTTCTTTTCTTCCATTTCTCTTCCTTATCCCCTTCCCATCTTCTGCCTTGCTTTCATCTCCACTTATCCTAATTCCCTTCATTTCTTGACCTCTCTTCTCTACAAGCTTATCTTTCATTTTTCATTTTTCACTCCTTTCTTGACTTACTAGGGAGTGATCCTCGGTGTTTAACTTTCCAATTCCTGTTTCCTTACATCTGAAAACTGAGTAAAGGAAATAATAAAAAGTCCTTCTCCACCTGTGCATATTACACACAATAGCAGGCAAGTTGTAAAGCTATTCTAAGACTGTACTACTCTCAAGAATATAGAGATTAGAATGAAGTCAATCTCCCCATACCCTTTACAAATTACAATAAAATTCAAGAAGACTGTCTTAGAGCTGGTACTGGGTGATCAATATGGCAGCATGTTACTTTGCTGCCATCTTAGCAGTCAGTTGAATAACAATAGCCTTTGGACACTCACTAGGTACACTTGAGGTACTAAATGCTTTGTTTAGCAGTCTGGAGCACTAATAGTTCCTAGCAGAGTCAAGGTAAACTAAATGAAAAATTACAACAATCCATCAGAATTCAGGTGCAGAGAGCAGCATGCAGACACTAGTGAGCAAAAATATATTGATCTGTTGAACAGGGAGGTATGTAATATGCTAAAAATACTGGTTGAAGGCTGCTCTAATCTCTGTTGTTAAGTAGATACACAAATTATGTTGAGATTCAGAATTTAGGAGTGAAACAGAAGGATATGCTGCCTAGAAGACCGTACGTGCTTGTATAACACACTGCTCTCTCTAAATGGATTGTTCAACTGGTTGAATCCAATCAGACTTTGAGCCTTATTTTAGGTTTTATGTTTTTCTTTTTGATAATGTATGAGAATTGGATTGGGGTATTAGTGCTTGACAGAGAAAACTTAAATCTAGACATTTAAACATATTTTTGTTCTTGAAATACGAATTGAACAATGAGTTACATTTTGTAACTCTATTGAAAAAGACAAAGATAATCCTAGTATGTGGACCTCCCAAAGTATTCTCCGATGTCAGCAGGGAAAAATAAGAGGACAGAATTGTGGGGGTGCAAATGTGGAAATGCACCACTAATTTTCATGTAGTCTGACTCCTAAAACAGAATAACTGTAATCATTTTATTTAAATCAAATTCATTGGTTCATTTAGTTAGTATAGCTGAAAATGGTTACTATGAGTCAGGTACTATTAGGCCTTGCAGATGCGATAATGTGCACAAAAACATGGTCTTCACCTTCATGAAATTTTGTTTTGTGGGAGAACCAGAGCAAGTAGTCATTGATCACCCATGAAGAAATTGACGAGGCCGAGGGTCAATGCTGCACAAAGGATGATAGATATAAAATTCTGCAGAGCTGAAATCAGAGCAAGATAGAGAGCAAGGATCCCAGGAAAAGGCTAGGATAAAGTGAGGAGTGTGCATGAAGTATTCTCAGACTGACAGCAGTCACACAGGAAAGACAGAAAAATGTCAGGTGGGTGCTGTATGGTCAGGTAGATTTGTGAAGGGAAGTACTTTTCAATCCTATGAGACATGTAATGCTACTGAAATATTTTAAATGTGCCTACATATTTTTCTAGGAAAGATAAATATGTTGTTTCTACTTTGAAAACTCACTCCTACTCACTCACACTTTTTATTTAGGTTGACTTTAAGAAAACTCTTAAAGCTAAATTATGTCTCACTGTGAGTTTTATGCCTGTTATTATTAATGACACAGATAATGCCACACAGCATTTCAAAAACATTTCCATTTTCTTAGAATTACTTGTAAACCAGCTCATCTGCATTTTGTACCTTATGATTATTTCTTCTGAGGTTGCATTAGTCACATTCATTTTCTTCAACAGACAGATTTGTCTGTTTAGTAATGGACTTTATTAAGAGACTAGACCTATTTTTTAAAGTTTCTTGTATAAGTCATACTCATTTAATTGGTTATATATTAAAAACTATGTGGAGAGTGTGATAAAGGAAGAGAGATAAGAATAATTGGAAAGTATTATAACTGTCTACCCCTAGATTTCAATAGAATAGAAACTGAACATTATGTATATATTATATTATTAAATATAATATTACCATACCTCTTTTAATTATGTAAAATGTAACATTAAAAGGCAAATTCCAGCTATAATTGTCATGTTTTGTGTGATGTTTTTCTTGCTTTATCTGATTATAATTTCAAGGCATATTTATAATATACATATCAGGTAAGTGAATAGGCAAGACAAAGCAAAACCTATTAAGAACAACTGATAGAAGCAGCCTACTGAGAGTTCTAGAGCATATGCCTGAAAACACACTTCAGCTTCTGCCCTAATCTTCTGGGCCCTTTAGAAAACCAAGCTGTGAAAAAACACCGTTAAAGCCTATTAAAGATGAGAGCCCTGTTTATAAATCTGCAGTGTTTCAGCTAATAGGCAGTATCAATTGCTACATTTGTGAGTGAGGCCAGCCTGGACCCCTGAGTTCAGTCATGCTCTCTAATGACTTCAGTTGTCTGAATCAGTACAAGTGATACCAGAAGAATTACCCAAATAGCAAATACACAGAATTGTAAAAAATAAATGCTGGCTTATATCAACTGATTTAGTTATGGTTTATAATGAAGCAATGATTGACACCAATAGTGGATTATAAAAGTCAGTCCTGCAGCACAAATGGGTCTTCATTGAAGAATGCTACCTGCTTCTAGAATAGGGTTTATGGGCAACATGTGTTTGCCTGGATGTCGTAACTGCTATAAATGCATGAGTAGATGAGAAACTGGATATATGAGAAAGGGAAGAGTGTATCAACACAGGAAGATCATAGATCATTGAGGTCAGAAGGCAAATGTGGGAAATTATTATGGATATCACCCAAGGAGTGATTCTGCCTTGAACTCAAGTATTTGAGTATTCCTTCCCCCATGTTCCCCTTGGCTTTGGCCTGACCCATACCTTGGTAACTGGCCATTTAGGGAATTAACCATCAAATTCATCAGTCTTATACATATGTGCTCATACATATGAGGGATCTTTGGTGTTTATGAAAAGTGTGTATTATAAAAAATGTAATTTTTACACCAACATTTTAAAATTAAGATCTAAAATCTTTTAAGATCATTTTCATGAGCTTTTTGGACTTACCCAGAAAACTATTTTGACATCCCAATATACATGCTTTTCTTTAATAACTTTAAAGTTAGGAATCATGACTATGATGCCATCAGAGGTTTGCAGCAAGACAATTATAGCGAAAATGTTGAACTGATTCATGTTTATACATTGGTGTGTTGAGACAGAATAAATGATTATATGCATGCAATCTTAAGTGGTCTTTGCAGTAATGTTATGAAGTAAATATTATTGAATCTGTTTGATGGATGAATAAATGGAGCCTGAAGAGGTAAACTACATAAATAATTTGAAAGCTGATATATGAAGTCACATTTGTAAAGCAACAAATGCCCAGATTCCCCAAAATTCTGAGTTTTGCTGTTTGTATTTTTTACTAATAATTGTTTTGGCCCATGGTTGCTTTTTGTCCTACTTTTTTTTATTTGACTCTCTTTATACTTTTATAGTAGACTTGAGGGATTTGACATGGCCATTGAAAGGACAGTACTTCTCTTAGACCAATTTATCACACCAGGCCTGTACTTTTAGTCATGACCATTCATTAATCTCAAGCAATCTTTTAGAATTTGGAGATAGCATTGTGGGTGTCAATGTGGTCAAGTAGCCAACAAGGCAGGTTAATCATCTCATTTAGTGTATCCTGAAATACATAGTGTAGCATGTGACATTTTTCTTAACTACTTTTGTTCCAAGTTTTCATGCATGAAGTGAAATGTGATTAAGTAGTTTCTGTTGCTCCCTCAAAAGTTAACTTTTGAAATTAGTGTGATAAGTTTTAATCTTCTTTCTATAAGAGTATTGATTTTTCTTAATTTTGGCATTTTAATCACATTAATAAAATTTTTAACAGAAGGAAATCAGATCACCAAGTCATTGGCTCTTTGTTGAAACTTTTGAGATATGAAAAACCTTCATTCTGGGAACGACAAACAATTTCCTATTTATACCTACAACGTTATAAGATAACTGCTGCCACACTTAATGCTAGAGCTTGTCATATATAGATCCATACATACTACACATTGGCATAGAAATGCATGTAAAGTACAAACAGAGAAGACGAGACAAGTCTGCTGTCTACTGATTGATTTTTTTAAATGCCTGTGGTAGCTGGGACTGGGCCCAGCTCGAGCATGCAGTTTGGAACTTCATCTGAGCCTCCCACATCAGTGGCACCAATCATGTCTACTTGAATCGTTACCTGCTGCCTCCCAGAGAGCACACTAGCAGGAAGCGGGAGTCAGAGTGGAGTTGTGACTCAAACCCAAATGCTCCAATATGGAATGTGGGTCTATCAAGCAGTGTCTTAACTGCTACACAAAAAAGAATGCTCAAGAGCTTGACTTTTCAATACGCTTTGTTCGTACTCCACCTCCACAGGGCTAGTTTGTGAAAGCAGCAGAGTTACAGGTTCGAGGCAAGTATACTGCTGAAGTTTCATGTTCTTTCAATGCACATTTTATTGAAGTGATTAAATCACTTTTCTAAAAAAAATGTGACAGTATGCATTATCTGTCATGGAAGGAAGTGTGTTTTGGTTTCCACTTCAGAACTTCTGTTAAGATAGTCCAAGGCATGTGTTAGGAGAGGAAGAAGCACTTCCTAGGTCACTGAGCATTTGCCGCTAAACATATGCTATCTCACAGTGCCATATATCCACAGTTTATTACATAGTGATCTGAATAATTTATGGGTATTTGGAACGATGAAATAATTGATAGAACACTAGAGAAATGAGTCAATGGATATTTGTTGTTGTTAGCATTTATCAGCTTGTCAATTAAATGCTTGTTCCGTGGTGAAGCGGAACAGCAGCACAAAGTGTGGTCCCTGTGAGAAGCTGCGAAGCTGCTTTCAGAGCGACAGATCGTTGTTTTGTTAAGTGAAACGAGTGCAGGGCTGAAATTTAACAACAAAGATTGGGGTTTTATAACTTGTTTAATGTTTGTTGGCAACAGAAAGAAAACAATAGGTGTTTGTTTTACAGATGTGTAAGACTAATTTGCTAACTGAAACACTGACAGCCTCAAATGATTTGGGGGAGCAGGAAGGATATAAAACTTTTAAATCTTTGAAATATTTATGTGTGGTATGCTGAAGAGAACTTTGTCCTAATTCAGATAAGTTGGATCTTAAGATATTTCTCATCTGGATGTGTTGTCTGTTTTGTTTGATGGAAATTGGTCGTTCTTTGCTGCATGCTCCCATGGTACTCTGTAGTCCACCTTGTGTAAGGGGCTCCGGTCTTCTGTAATTACTCACAATGTCTATCCCGTCCTCAGTAAACTACAAACTCCAGCACAGTTGGAGCTATTCCTCTCTTATTTACATCTCTGTCAGTGCTAGATATGAGGCTTGATGCAACATAAATGTCTGATGATTAATTGATAGTAGCCTAAAAGGGAGTTTTTCAAGATGAATGATAAAGCAATTCTTTGATATTTATCAATCACTTTTGGTAAAATTGTGCTATAAAGTTCAACAGTAAAAGGTAATTGTTTCTAATTGTAGGCATTTAACTCTAAATCAGGTCTGTTTGATGTATTCAACAAAGTCCTTATCTCTTCATAGCACAGGGTGGCTGCCCTGAGAACTCTAAATTATTTTTATCATCGTGGGCTTAGTTACTTCTAGAAAAGGTGGTTAGATACAACCTAATTTTTGCTGAAATTTGTTTTCTATTACACTACACAGTGGACTTTTAATTTACTTTGGAAGTCTTCTGGTCATTTGGTTTTCATAACATCAACAATAGTCACATATCAAATCATATCCGTGATTTTTTAAACTATTAAGCATTTTATAAACTAGGCAAATAGTTTTCTGAATTTCTGGATGTATTGCTTTCCTATTTACATGTGTTTGTACTGATTACTTCTGGGAAGTTTGTGCTTTAGAGAGTCTAAGAACAACTAAAAAATGTTATTGCTTTCAAAATATCAGATAATAAAATAGGCTTAAAATTACAACTTTAAATAAATGTTGAACATAATGCACTGATAGAAGCAAACCGCTAATTCTATCTTTACACACTGCAGCTTTGCTCTTTGTGTTGGTAGCATTAAGATCATGTTCCAGAGGGTGAGGCCTCACACATGTTTCATGTGGCCTTAAGGGCTGGGGCTGTTGTGGATTTAGTAAGACCCAGTCTCTTTACAGGACCAAATTTAAAGACATTGTTTTGATTTCTGCAGCAACAATTGAGAGTCACTTAGTATCAGAGAGCACTGCTTCCAGGGGACTGATGTCTCAACTCCTGAAGTAAGCTAGCAGTTTCTAGTTATACTTTCCCAATTTGCCTTAAATTACAGAGCTTTCATTTCTTTGGAAACTGCTTCAACAATGACATCAAACCAAACTGAGGTCATTCAGTTTAAACCTTCAATGTGCTCTTGTTGACTGTATTCAGAAAAAGAAGGCTTAGCATCTTCAATGTTGCAGTTCTAAATTCTGAATACCCTGAGAATACCATGACTAGAAATCTCACATGATTTCTACACTGAAAAACTCTTATATACCACTATAATTTCCTGGATTTTTAAACATATCAGGAATTGTTTTGCTGTCATACATATTCTACCAGATCAGATGAAAAATTACATATAATACATGTATATATGTGTATATAGAATTTTCATTTAAAAACCTTTGAAAAAATAACACAGAATTTAAGAAGCAGACTTAAAATTTTCTACTACCAATACATATTTGCTCAATACTTTACTTGGACAATATCACGCTAATTCACCACCCATTATCTTCATGTTGATCATCTTTTTTTAAATTATTTTATTTTGATAATCTTTACATAGTTGATTAGGGCACAAAATATCAAGGGCTACAGGAAAATGGGTAAGACCATTGTTTCCACATTCTTTCTTTTTTTTTCTGTATCTAGGGTAAGTGGGGAGATAAAGGCTCCGAGGGCACTGCTCAAGTGGTTTTGGTTGTTCTACGGTTCTGAATTGCTGCCAGTCTCACCATTCCAAGCACGATGAAATCTTTCCAGAATCCACTGGCTGACACAGTCCACCTTAGAGTCTCCGTTTGCCCAGATACTCACTGCCATGTTGGTCATCTTTTAATATCCACTTGAACAGCATGGACACTGAGTCTTGGAAGGAACTTGTGCTTCAACATCCATAACTGAAAAATGATAATGAAACATTGAAACACAGCTCATCTGATACCAAGGATTAGCTATTGTGTGGCAAAAATAAGAGTACATGAATTTTGAGAGAGGGGAGTTTATTTTGAAGCATATGAACTGCAACACCCCATCCCAGTTTCTGAACGTAAGCAAAAGTGCAATGGAACCAAGTGGAAAACTGAGGGGTGAGTGAAAAAGTGTTCTGAAATCCATACTCAGCACCTACAATCCAACATTTCCCTATTTTGACACCTACACTGATACATGTGAGTATATGGACAAAATGTATTTTTTTATTATTTTTGAGACATCGCATTACAGAAGTTGTACTGCAGGTAATGGATATTTGGCATGTTTTGGAAGCATAGAGGTGTGGACAGATGTCATGTTTGTGTCAATTAATGTGACCCAGGAAGAATTTAAACATGCAAATAAAAGAAAGCCTTTGGATTAAGTGCTGAGTTTCTTTTTTGCAAACCATGATTGGGAGACAATGAAACTGCATAAATGCTTTCATGCTTTCAAAATGGGATTAAATAGGAAGACCAGGAAGTTCACCACCAGCCATGCACATTAGCTTGCTTTCCCACCTTAGTGCTGCAGTGCCATTGTTGAACCACCCAGACAACAGCTCTGAAACACATTTCCTAAAACTTTATCCTTCAGATCCTTTCTTTTATTCTCTCCAGTCCATATTCAGGCACATTTGCCAAACCTGGGCTCCTAATCAGATCCTTACCAATGAAAAGAATCTTAGCTCCTGCCTTATGCCAACCTTTATCCTCCTTTCTAGCTAACCTTTAATTCCTCCCTGCAATTATAACCTCATTCTTCCAGAATATCTGCATACTAGTAGCATCAACCCAAGATCATTCCCCAGGTTCAGAAAACTCTTTGGTCTTTGTTGGTTCAGTCTTGCTGTACCTTCCACCTTGGTTCTCTAATGCACACACTCTTCTAATGGTGAATGCAGGACTTTACTGATGCTTTTATTCACTGGACTTCCTAACAAGACCTAACTTTGTAAGGCCTGTATGTTTCATTTCACTCTCATTGCACACAGAGCATTCCTTACCCAGGCTATTACACCTGCTGCATCTAAAGCCTCAGAGCCCAGCATTGAATGCTTCCTTATTTTGAACTTGTTCTGATTTCAGTCTGTGAAAAGAGTGTGTTTTATTATATTACATGGATTGGGAATGACAGGAAACTAACTGTGGCCATTGTCCTGGTTGTCATCAAATGCCTTTCCCAATAGCAATGGATGTGCCAAAGGTGATGCCAATTTGTGCCATGGTTTTTCCAAGGTGTCTACCAGTTCACATCACAAAGCCCATTTCCCTAAGATCAAGGCAGCTTGGCTGGGATTGTCAGTTGGGAACACCACCATGCCTTTTGCGACCTATGTCTCTCAACCTTATGAGCCAAATGCAAAGTGCAGGCATTCAGAGTGTGAGGCAGTATATCTGGAAATGTGGACCCTAACACGACAGTCCTTCTTAAATACAAGCTGCCTGGATGCAGGTGTCTTTGGCCGTATTGGTAGCTTCAGAGCCAAAGGCAGCTGAGAAGCTGAGACTGTGATTGCCTCATTGTTTAAACCAAGCAGCTCTGTTCTTCCCACAGCTTTGATGTAACATATTACTAACAATTCATCCCTCTTACGTATTTTCTCCTGCTGCATCATTTTTTTTCCTGATGTCTTCTTGGGCTATTTATCACTGACATGTCTGATCACTCCTTCGTTTCTTTAGCAAACAGGTATAAAGTGCCATTTGGCGTACTTATGGTAGAGAAGGGGAGATACAGGAAGAAAAGCTTTAATCTTCAATAGGAAACAAGAATGATACAATTATTAAAGCATATGGTACATGCTCCAAACAGCCAAGAGAACATTGTTGTGACATGGAAAAGAGGGGTAAAGAGTAAAGAAAGGCTTCTTAGAGGGGAAATTCTGAGTGTGGTGTGATGCTCTGGCTTTACTTAGAAGAGAAAGATAACACAAGGTCATGCTCCTATAGGAGAAAGTGGTGAGTGTTCCAGCTTGGCCAGTAGACAGGCTGGAGGAGGGAGAGGGATGAGGCAGTCCCAGGAGATAGAGCTGGCTAGAGATATGATCAGAGTATAAATAGCATTTCGTGGCAAGCTATAGAGCTTGGAAATCATCCTGAAGTTATAAACATTTTTGGCCAGTGGAAATGACAGGATCAGTTTTGTGGTTTAGAAATATTATGCTGGCATCAGTGTGAAGAATAAATTGGAGGAGGGCAAGACTTCCTTCATTTGACTTCCTCCTTCCCTATAAAAAGAAATTCCTCAAAAACTAATTATCTATAGTATTTTATGCTCTTTCTCACAGCAAATGTATCTGCTACTATTGTCAATTATGTAGTAGCCAGATGACTCTCAAACACTGATTTCTACCTCTGATCTTGATTCCAAATAAGGTCAATTCCACTTCTTCCTGCATTTAGATCGTTTCCATTTTGACATCAGTTTGGAGACATCTTAGATTACTAGGCCAGTAGCAGGGAAGAGGGTGGGAGGTGAAGCAGGCAGATCTTTAAAAACACCCAATAGGGATGCTGGCAATGCATGTAGCAGCCTTACCTGCTACTCCAGGATGCCAGCAGCTATTTCTGTACATTTGAAACAACCTGGTAGGGATATTGTTGGACTTACTAAGTTGTTAAAGAGTTATGCTGTATAAATATAGTACTATATGAATTCTTCCATATTATCTATGAGTACAATCATACTATATATAATATCCAACAAATATTCATTTATATGACTTTATTAATTTAACCTACATTTTAATAAGATTTGTATCATAGTACGAATCACATTTCTTTCATGCAATATTACATTTTTGAGATTTATGTAACTTTATACTTGTGACAGTAGCAATTTGTTTTCAGTACTGTAATATTCTATTATATAAAATACCTTGGGACCAGCAGTTTGGCATAGCAGGTAAAGCCACAGCCTGCAGTGTCACGCACCATATAGATTTCTCTTAAAGTCCTGGCTGCTCAACTTCCTATCCAGCTCCCGGATAATGTGCCTGGGAGAGCAGCAGCTGGTTGAAGTAATTAGACTCTTGTACCTATTTGGGACACCAAGAAGTGCCTGGCTGCTACTTTCAGCCTGACCCAGCCCTGACTGTTGGCCCAGCCTTGCCTGTTGTGCCCATTTGGGGAATGAACCAGCAGATGAAAGATTTCTCTCTCTCTCTCTCTCTCTCTCTCTCTCTCTCTCTGTGTTTTTCAAATAAATCTTTCTTATAAAATTGTATCATCTCTCTTAGTTTGCATTTGTTTCTTCTTCTTGCCCTTGCTGTCCATTTTCATCAACACATGTATTTTTCACTTTAAATATTTTAATAGGTCTTCTTTCATGTTTTAGTTTTTATGTACTTAAATGATTCATTTTATTTATGTGAAAACTGGTGTTAAAGAGAGAGGAAGGGTGCCAGTGTAGTTGCCTAGCAGCTAAAGTCCCTGCCTTGAATGTGCTGGGATCTCATACAGGCACCTGTTCTAATTCTGGTGGCCCTGATTCCCATCCAGCTCCTTCTTGTGGTCTGGGAAAGCAGTCAAGGACAGTCCAACGCCTTGGGACCCTGTACCTATGTGGGAGACACAGAAGAAGCTCCTGGCTTCAAATTGGCTCAGCTCTGGGTGTTGCGGCTGCTTGGGGAGTGACTCAATGAATGGAAGATCTTCTTTTCTGTCTCTCCTCTTCTCTGTGTATCTGAATTTTTAATAAATAAATAAATAAAATAAATCTTCAACAACAAGAAAGAGAGAGGAGGGGAGAAACAAAAAGATCTTCCATCTGCTGTTCTCTGTGATGGCCACAATGGGTAGGAGCCAGAAGCTTTTTCTGGTTGCCCATGAAGGTGCAGTCAGAACATCTTCCATTGCTTTACCAAGTACCTTAACAGGTAGCTGAATAAGAAATGGAGTATCTGGACCTCAAGCTAGTGCCCATATGGAATACTGGCACCACACAGAGCAGCTTTTCCTACTAAGCCACAATGGTGGTCCTGAGATACCATATTTTTAACTAGCATTATAGTCAAGGGCTTAATTCTCCACCAAAAAACAAGGCTTAACAGCAAAAAGTGAAAAAAGCCTAGTTAAACAGAAATATATGCAAAATTGATAATAATTGAGTAAAACATGACCATTTAAACCATAGGCATAAATTTCATGATGACCACAAATCATTAAAACCACAAAAATACAACATTCTTTAACCATTGTTTTGACAAAGCTATAGAACAAAGATTGACAAAATTGTATCTATAGCCATACTAATAGACACACAGGTATTTCATTTTTCTTTTTAAATTTTAGCTTCCAAAATACAAAGAAAGTGTATGACTTATTTCACTCAACCTGACGTCTTCTTACGACACCCATTTTGTTGCAAATTTTATTCATTTTTACATCTGAATAATATTCCATTGTGGATACATATGATAATGGACACCTTAGAGGTGTAGGTATGTCTAGATTCAATTTGCCCTTTGACACCAGGTAATGGAATTGCTGCATCTTATGGCAAGTCTGTTTGTATTTTTTCTTATATCTGTTTTCCACAGATTCTGTACTAACTTACCATTCTGCCAACTGTATATAAATGTTCCCCTCTTCACATCCTCACCAACATTTGTTGATTTCTATCTTTTGAAATATAACCATTCTATAATGGTTGAAGCAATATCTCATTACGGTTTTGATTTGTGTTTCACTGAGGAATTTTTTTAATTTATACTGCTTATATTTATTGATAGTTTTGAGAACTAGCTATTAAAGTCCTTTGCACATTTTTAAATTGGATTGATTTGTTTTTGCTTAGTTTTATTATTAGGGATATGAAGAGTTTGTTGGATAAGTTAGGTTTCAAATTGGTCTTTTCCATCTATTGATCATTTCCTTTCTTTTCAGAAACTTCTGAGTTTGATATAATCGCATGTATTTAGTTGTGCTTTTGTTACCGTGCTTTCAAGGTTTCATCCGAGAAATTGTCCTCTACGCCTATGTTTAGAAATGTCTCACCAACGTATCTTTTCAGCAGCTCCATGGAATTTGGTCTTTGAGCAAATTTCAGTTGATTTTTGTATTTAGTAGCAGGTAGGAATCTAATTGTGTGTGTGTGTGTGTGTTTCTGTGTGTAAATCCATTTGTAGGAACAATTATCCTTACTCCACTGTATGTTAATAGGAGTTTTGCCAAAAATCAATTAATTATACATATATATATTAGCCTCTGGGAATTCTATGCTTTTGTTGATTCCGTTTTTTTTAAAGATTTATTTATTTTTATTGGAAAGGCGGATATATAGAGGAGGAGAGACAGAATCTTCCATCCGGTGGTTCACTCCCCAAGTGACTGCAATGGCTGCAGCTGAGCCAATCCAAAGCCAGGACCCAGGAGCTCTTCCAGGTGTCCTAGGTGGGTACAAGGTCCCAAGGCTTTGGGGCGTCCTCTACTGCTTTCCCAGGCCACAAGCAGGGAGCTGGATGGGAGGTGGAGCTGCCGGGATTAGAACCGGCGCCCATATGGGATCCTGGCACTTGCAAGGTGAAGAGTTGGTCATTGAGCCCTTACACTGGGCCCAAGAATGTTATTTTGGTAGGGACTGCATCGAATCTATAGATAGTGTCAAGAAATATAGACATTTAAATGATAACTGATTCTTCAAATCCTTGATCAGAGTATCTTTCCATTTATCTCATGTTCTTGCTTAATATCCATATTTTACCTTTTTTTTTTTTTTGTCTTTTTGCAGGATCTCTCACTTGTTTGGTCAAATTTATTCCTAAATATTTGACTTTTTTTGGCTGTTGTGATTGGGTTTTTTTTTTTTTTTTTTTTTTTTTTTTGGTTTCTTATTTGGCAAACATCAACAGGGTATAAAAACGCTAGGTTTTTTTTTGTTTGTTTGTTTTTTGTTTTTTGTCATTTCTTTCTTTGTAACTTGCAACTTTACAGGATCGATTTGCCAGTTTGAATAGATTTCGGGTAGCCTGTTTAGGTTCTTCCATATACAACATCATATTATCTGGAAACCTGGGTATGTTTTTATATCCTCCTTCATAATTTTGATTCTCATTGTTCCTTTTACTTTCATGGTGATTTTTGCTAATATGTCCATGACTGTATTTAATACAAGTAAAGACTGAAGAATACTTTTCTTGTTCCAGATCTGAGGAGAAATGATTTCAATGTTTTCCCATTCAATATGATATTTTTTTTTATTTTTATATATAAGCTTTATAATTTTTAGGTATGTTCATTTTATGCCTAATTTGTGGTAGTTTTTTTCATTAACATGAATATGTATTCGACCTTATGGAATATTCTCTCTGAATCTGTAGAAATGAGCAGTGGTACTTGTTCTTCATTCTGTCTGTTAATATGATTTATGTTTATTGATTTACAAAAGTTGAGTCATCGTTGCTTCTCTCTACTAAATCACACTTGGTCTAAAGCTTTTTTTTTTTTAAGTTTTTCCAGTCTATGGGTTGTAAAAGTATGTATCATTGTTATAATTTTTCTTTTTCTTTCTCCAAGTACTAAGTTAAGTATGTTTTAGATTACTTAGAGACTTTTTGAGTTTCGTATCTGATGCAATTGCTGTTAAGTGTCTTCCATTTTGTATTGAGTCTTTACATTTTTTATTGGTTTCAACAGTTTTTGTGTAGTCTGGGTTCTGATACTTTGTAAATTATATATAAAATGATATCCTGCCTTATTCATTCTTATTAATTTTTAAACAAAAATAAACACTCTACTAGTAATAATAACAAATGATTTTCCAGTGAAAATGGGAATCACAAATTTTTATTTACAAATCAATCAGTGGTATTTGTGTATGTGTATGTTTCCCATTTACTAGCATGTAGGACAAGAGAAGAGCCATAAATTCCAGTATATTGTACAAATTCCAGAAATCTATAGATAATGTTCTTGTGCCCAAGACTAACCTTCATTTTTATTCATTAAAAGCATGAAACTATCTGAAGAAATTTTAATAATGCTAGCTTTAAATGTATGCGCCAATATCAAATCCAATTTTGGTTCTGACATATATCAGCATTCCAATCACCTCCAAGGACAAAACTTTATAAGTGGACATTATATATATTTCCAATACTGCTTAAAATTCATGATTAAGTAATTTTACCATGTTGCATGTTTTTAATAGTATTCTATTTGTAATTTTTAATCTAAAATTTTAAACCTAAAATGTTCAGACAACCCAATTTTTCCTTGTTTGTAGAATGAGTGTATACCTCATTTTCAATCTTCATATTCAATAGTGTAATATTGGAGGCATGAACACAGCTATGATGCAGTTTTTAAACCACAGAAATTAGAAAATGTTTCACAACATAGTATTCCATTTCCCTTAGGTAATCAGTTTGGGAAGTTTAACAACACACTCCTACCCAGTACCATTCTATTAAATCATGTTTGTATATTCCAATGATCAGGAGATGGTTATGTCCAATACAATAGCCATGTATATTTACTTTAAATAATTTGTATTCTTTATTTGAAAAAAGCCAAATCACAGATAGGTAATTAGCAAGAGGGAGAGAGAGAGTTATTTTGCGGTTTCACTCCTCAAATGTCTGCTATCATAGGGGTTAAGCTTGGCCATAGCCAGGAGCCCAAAAGACACATGGGTGTGGGTGGCAGGGATCATTCTACCTCCATGATATGCAATAGAAGGGAGCACCTGCCACTATGTAGGTCGTGCATTAGCAGAAAGTTAGAATCAAAAGTATAGCTTGTATTGGAATCTTCATTCTCCAACATGGGATGCAGGCAACTCAAATGGTATCTTAACCACTATGCCAAAGTACCCTTTTTTGTTTACTTTTCAAAAAAGATTATTTATTTGTTTATTTGCAAAACAAAATTACAGATTGAAAGGGAAATACAGATAGATCTTCTATCCACTTATTTGCTCCCCAAATTGGCTGATCAGGAGCCAGTAGCTTCTTCTAGGTCTCCCAAGTGAGTGGCAGGGGCCCAAGTACTTGGGTCATCTTCCAGTGCCTTGCAAGGCACATTGGCAGGGATCTAGATGAGAAGGAGAGCAGCAGGAAGTCAAACTGGGCTTCATATTGTGATGCCAGCAATGCAGGCACCAGCTTAACCCACTGTGCCATGGTGCCATCCCCCAATTTTTGCTTCATTTTATTAGTGACAGAGTTGATCATTTTTTTCTTGAGATTTTTTATTCAGTTGTACTCCAGCTCCAGCACCTTTCTCTTGGTCCAGTTGTTTCACTGGTTTACTCTTTTTTAGTTCCTTGACCTATTTTCCTTATTTCTTCAACATCCAGATGTTGAGAATGAGGCTAGTATTTGGCATAATTGTTAAAATGTTGCCTGGGGTTCTTGTATTCCATCTCAATATTCTCTCAGGTTTGAGTCCCATCTCAGCTCACACTAATGCACTCCCTATGAGGCAGAGGTGATGGCTCAAAGACTTGGGTTCTTGCCTTCCAAAGAAGATATTGAATTCCCAGTCCCTGGCTTTAGTCTGGTGCCATTTAGGAAGTGGATCAACAGGTGGGAGAGTCTGCTCCCTCCCCATTTCCCTCGCTTACCTCTTTCCCTTTGTCACTTTCTTCTTCCTCCCCTCTTCCTCATTAGGTGATCTCATCCTTGCTAATGTTTTTAAATGCCTATCATACAATGGTTATTCTCAAATGTGCTCCTCTGACCTTAACAGTTTCTTCAATTAAAGTATTCATATTTTAACTGCTGGCTTGACACCATTTTATAAATATCTAAAAGGGAACTCAAAATGAAAACATGCAATTTGTGTCAGTGTATTTTAATTGTATTTTTATCAATTACCTCAGAATCCTGATGTCACTTATTTTCTCTCAAGTCCCACCTTGGTCTAAGTTATAATTCTGATTTTCTCTGAATTAATATCTTCAGGCTTGCTCTCTTGACCCCTAGTAATCTATTCCATGTGTGATTCTCCTTGGAAATCACAATTCAGAGCTGATCGTTCTTCTGTTGAGCATCTCAGTTGCTTCCATCTGCCTCTCATAGTAGTCAAAGTCCTTGGCATGATCTGCAGTTTCCTCTACAATTTGACTACCCACTACCTCTGATTTTCTCACCTACCCCCTTCTATCTCATTTCTGATCCTCCTGCAGGCGTATGGGAAAATTTTCAATCAGATAATGCTAATTACTCCTACAGGGCCATCATATGCAGACGGCTCTCTGTCATGGACCTTCTGACTTATCCAAGAATCCATGTCGACCACTCTCTGATTTGTTTTCTGCCATTTCTTTAGTCATTATTATGTTTCTTCAAGATTTGTTTATTTTATGCAAACATCTTCCAAAACCTTATGTAAAGTGCACATTATGAAAAACTATGCTTGTATCTAAAAAGTTGTAACAAAAAATTTGATTTTTTCATTTCACTTTTCCACATTTGAGTAACCATGGTGTGTCTTTCCATTAACATCTAAATCAATGTAGAAAAGAGACTCTGTTTTGTTTGTTCCTATATCCCCAAACCTTTTTTTTGAAGTCTTATTTTACAGTAGGCATTAGTCGACATTTGTCATATAAGGAATGTTTAAAATAACAGTTTATTTTATTAGAGTAGTTTTAACATATAAAATAGACCCAGGAATTGACCCACATATTCTTACTACGTCTTTGATGTCCAAATTCCAAAGAAGCGATCAAGTGTAGGGAAGAAAAATGACCTTTGCACAATGGAAAGGAATCTGCCTTCTTGCTAAGATATCCAGCACAGACAAGTTAGGGCAAAACAATACAGCACTCCTACTTGAATACATTTCAGTTTCTTTTGCCCTCTTAGTTGCACAGAGAACAGTCCTGGATAACTGATTTTTCTAGGTGCGAATGAGCAATCTGATCAGTTATACCTACTGGCTTTAATCTTGTCATTCAAAATGGTTACAAAGTTTGTTCTTCACCACAGAGCGAGTATGATACAGATGTCCCATTAGTTCTATGAAAGATTTCTGAACTCCTCTATTTGATATCTTCTTGCCAAATTCCAGCTGACTGCAAATGAGCACAAAATGTCAGCTTTTGTTATTTGAAGCACTAATGATGGATTTGAAATATTATACTAACTTTGATTCCAGGATTCATTATTACGATTTAACTGGTGCAGTACCCCAAATCCCGTTAACAGAAAAACCAGATTCTAATAGGGAACATGATCAAATCCATAGAGAAAAAATTTGGATGAATTATTTTGAAAGATTCTTTTGGATTCTAATCAAATTTTAAAAATCTTGCCTACCTTAAGTATGATTGATTGATTTCCTAGAAAATGAAGATTGTAAACCTCTTGCTAAAAATTGTGCTTGTTTTTTTCTGGAGTTTAAATTTTACTTACTGACAGAATCACAGTGAAGTATTTAAGGATATATCATTTAAGAAAAACAATTTCAATTTAAAAGTTAAATAAAACCATGTTTAAAACTTCCTACCGTTGAACAAATGACATTTTGAAAATGAAAATGGGCTTCTCATCATAAAAGACACTACTAGTATACAGAAAGTATGAAATTCAGCCTTTCTTCAGCTTATCTGTCCACCTGTTTCCCTGAAGAGTGACTTTTACATGTGCTTGCTTGTCAAGGTATAATTCATTTCTGAACAAAATGAAACAGAATGGACTGGTAAAGTGATATTTATGACTCATTTCGAAACAAAACCTATATCCATAATTTTAGCAGTTTTGAAGAGTAACTGAGGATTGTCCTTGAAGATCTTGAAAGCACTAATATTGTTATTATATGGTTAGACTCAAATAGCAGTGAAGAAGACTTGTAAATATAAGCTG
Source organism: Ochotona princeps (assembly GCF_030435755.1). Lineage (NCBI taxonomy): Eukaryota > Metazoa > Chordata > Mammalia > Lagomorpha > Ochotonidae > Ochotona > Ochotona princeps. Next base: position 74,056,554 of record NC_080836.1, read on the forward strand.
TGCTTGAATGAAGGACAATTGTATTTTACTTGAATTATCCATTGACTCAGCTACTACCCAGTTCCATCTAGCACAATCTCAACTTTCTTGTATGTCTAGTAATGGTTAATTGTTTCGAAAAATAGCTCTGTTACATTTTTAGCCAACACCTGGAATGGAAATTCCCCCCAAATGTATACTGCAAATCTGTGGCCAAAAAGTGAGACATGTGGATGATTTTTTCATCAACTGATTCAGGATCCAGGCAGAAAGGTGAGCCAATTCATCTTTAAACATTCAGATAATTTTGGAAGAAAGTGTAGAAAACAGGCATTTTTAAAAAATAGATGCATTTTAATTCTAGGGATGAATATGTTGGAATAGAAGCCAAAATGAAGACTAATAAATTGAAATATTTGAATCCTGATATCTGACACTAAAAATTAGTGCTTATAAAGCAGATGACTTTGCAAATATATAGTTTTAACATTCTAAAACTCTTCTTTAAATCACTGTGCATTTAGTATATACGAATTTACATTTCACAGCAAATCTACACTATTCACACATGCATTTGGTATATGTCATACTCAACCATTGTTCTTTATGGTAGTGATATGCAAATAATATGAGATAGTATGTGTTCCTAAGGAATTTGTATTCTCGTAGAAAAAAGGGATTAGTAAAATAAGCATTTTTAAGGCCATTAGTGTGGTTATTGATACATGACCTAGGAACAACTACCCAGTAGTAATTCTTTCTTTCCATCCAGCCATCAAATTGTTTTAGTTGTGGTTTCCCTCATATCTCTAATCTCAAATGCTCCAAGAAGCGATGACTTAGAACTATACATCACTTTTTACATAACCATGCCCAAGTTTCCTAGACTCCTAGATAGCATCACAAGAGAAAATGCTAGATACTCAATGAAATGTGAATACAGGATTAATGAGTATTTTTAAATGATAACTATATCTCCTGCAAATGTGTGAGACATATTTATCCTTTAAAGTGGTGTCTATTATTTAACTATATCCTACTTTGTTAGTGTGACAATCAAGTTACTGGATTTATTCCCTATCACCTTAAAGTGAGCTCCTTTCTCACTGAAAATATTCAGGAACTGGGGAGTAATATTTATACAGTAATTTCTGTCAAGATTTTGATCATTATTACAATAATGATAAAGCAGGATGCAATAGGTATGGTCAGGTATGTTCTTCAAAATGTTTATGGAAAATGTATATTGTAAAAAAAGCTCTACAGAAATTTCAATTATTGCCCACTAAAACTTATGTTTTAATTCAATTTTTCTCTAAAATTTGGGGAGTGTCCTTGTATAATGAGAAAACTATGCTATCTGTAGAGAAACACCTGCATTGGCTGGTGATGGGGTTGGTACTAGTAAACAAAGGGTAAAAAAAATAATGAGGGAGGAGAGAATATTATAGATCCTGAAAAGCCTCTTTAAGTCACAAAGTTTCTTGAGAACACAGGTTAATTTATGCTGGTGAATTGCTGATTGCTACTAAAGTTCTGGAAGCCTGTGGGGTAGCCACACCCTTTTTTGATATCTTGCTACCAATTTCTATGCTTCAACCTGAAGGAATAAGAGAAATATTGAGAATTTTTGTATTAAATGTATTTATTTTATTATTATATGAGGCAGTTCCATAGGCTTTGGTATTGCCCTATATCCCCCTATAAATTTCCCCTGTATCATTACAATAGTATACTCCCTCATAGTAAGTCATAAGTACAAAATTCTGCTATTTAAGTGTATCCTGACGTTGTAAGTATGGACAATGGCAGAGCATAATAACTGTGTAATAGAAACTATCACATCCAGATATGAAAACAAATGCAATATGCAGCTCCACTTTCAAATCAAAGATGGACTGCCAGTGAAACTGTTAAATATTTCTTGACAATGGGTGCTGGACATTCTAGCATTGAGAATGTTAAGAGCTGTGAGGTCAGGCCTTTATATTGGGGTCCTTCAGCAACAAAGCCTAAGACAAAAGTGTGAGTTTGACTAGTTTGCTTGAGAGGAGAAAAAAAACAAGGCATGGAAGGAGGAAACCCCAACCTAAGAAGGAAATGGATAAGCCATCGCTGTAGACAATCAGGCCTGACACCATCAGGATCTCTGAGTGGGATACTGACTGCCTTGTGTCGTGAAGAAGAATGGACATTGGGGCATTGATGAAAGAGATCCATTGCCCTCAGATGGTCAACCTTCAGACCTAGTATGTAGACAAGTCCAGTAGACTGCAGTGGCTTTCCGGCTTGGAAGGTAGAAATCAAAGATGGGGCATTTTCTCGAGGTGGGACACTGCATGAATGTGAGATTGTGGCTATAATTAGCAGTAGCCCAGGAGATGAGATGCAGGGCACCAACAGCACCTGCTACAATCAGAGATTCATTGGCATTTTGCAATGTGAATACAATTTGCTAAATTATAATCAGATTATAGTAGCCAAACCGAATCATTCACAAGAAACTCAAGAGAAGAAGAAAATATTAATTGATGCAGGATTCTATGGATTATTACTTAAAATCACTTAAATAAGCAATCATATATGCTATGAACTGGTTATCTGAGGGCATTAAAATGGCTAACGCCTTCCAAAAGGATGGAAGCAGCCAAAGATGCACAGAGAGAATGTAAACATTATAGATCCACATGAGAAATAAACTTACTATTTAAAACTAGGTAAGTATTATGTTTCGTAGTATGGTTTATGGGGAGTTTTCAAAATTGTAAGTTGTTATCCAAACCAAATAGCTGTTTGCAGCTACATTAACAAACTGATAAAAAAGGAAGCAGGTGTTTGAGGATGGAAGAAGTGCATTTATTGAGTTCACACTATGTGAGAATTTCAATGTGCTAATTCTTTAAACCTTGTAAACACCCTTAGAAGTGGGTAATCTTGTCCCACCTCTAAAATCTAAAAATATAGGGCCCAGCAGCATGGCCTAGTGGATAAAGTCCTCGCCTTGAACGCCCCGGGATCCCATATGGGCACCAGTTCTAATCCCAGCAGCTCCACTTCCCATCCAGCTCCCTGCTTGTGGCCTGGGAAAGCAGTCGAGGACAGACCAAAGCCCTGGGAACCTGCAGCCATGTGGGAGACCCGGAAGAAGTTCCTGGCTCCTGGCTTCGGATCAGTACAGCACCGGCCATTGTGCTCACTTGGGGAGTGAATCGTCGGACGGAAGATCTTTCTCTCTGTCCCTCCTCCTCTCTGTATATCTGACTTTTGAATAAAAAAAAAATAAATCTTTAAAAAATGTAAAAATACAAAGGAACTAAAGATCAAGTACTTGAAAGGTTTGAGCAAAGTCATCCAGGTGGCAAATGGTAAACCAAGATTCAAATTAATGTTCCTGTGCTCCTCTTTCCTCTTTATTTTGCTGTGTTAAAATGTAGTTATTTTGGAAAGCAGAGTGTTGAAATATTTAATTCTTACAAAAATTAAGGTTGCAATATTCAAAGACGCTAAAACATGTGTTGTAATATTCTACGTCTGTAAAATGTATATTTTGTTATTTCATAGCCATAATAATATTTGTATTAGAATACATTCACGCCACATGAAAGGGATCTCTCAAAGTATTAAAGAATGGAGAGAATTCTTTTGGCCATAGGCAAGAATTTAGTGAAAATAAAAGTATATCAGCATGTTTAGCAAAGAGAGGGAAAAATGTTTTTGGTGGTCATATTTTCCAACTTTAAGTATATCTCCTATCATATTTTAATATAAACAGGGTGTATTTATATAGCCTAAAGCAATATGAACCAGATTCCTTGTTTGCAAGATGCCAAAAATGTATTTTCAATGATGATAAGCAACAACAGAAAGGAGTGAATTTAAAAAAATCAACATTTTAATTTTATTGCCTAAATATGCCATAATGACAGAGCTATACAGGATTCCCACCCACCCAACCCTGATATAGGGAAGGGTTTGCCAACATTCCCATTATAATCCTTAAAGGCAATTCTGACGTTTTAATGCACATAAAATTGGCATGTAGATTCTCAACAAGATGTGTTTTTGTTAAAAAATAAAATAAAAGGATTTAAATAGCGCTGGCTGGCTTTGATTAGAAGGCACATAGCATGTGAGTTCTGGTGTACTGTTAGCCCTCATGATGTCAGCGGATTGAGTATACTTGTTTCCATGACATGGAAGTGCATCCAGAGGATAATGCCAAAGGAGAGATTGTATTTCCAGGAGTACCAACAAAGGTGCAGCATCCAATTTCTTCTAACTATTATGGAAACTACACATGTAATAAATAATCACTGAATCTTATTCCAAATCATTCTGCTTTACATTTTACCAAGTGGAAAGCTGTCTTGGATGAGCGGGAGTACTAGGTAACGCTACAGCACAGACTCTGGAGCTAGCCTGCCTGGTTTGGATCCAGAGACATTTAATGCTTCCTGCGTGAGTGTCTGTGGACAGGTGGTTGACTTAACCTCTTGATGTGTTCTCTTCGCTCATTATAAAATTAGTTGGTAGACACTATCTTATAGTTTTGAGTATTTAATGAACTAGCACAAGAAGAGCTTAGAATAAACAATAGACACAAACTCTCATTAAACATTGAAAATTAAGCAAAAGAACCCATTATATTTGCATTCATTCTGAACAAAAATCTACTTTCGAACTGTACGGGAAGAAACAATTTGTGAAATCATCCTCAATCTCTCTCTCTTTTTTAAGATTTATTTACTTTATTACAAAGTCAGATATACAGAGAGGAGCAGGGACAGAGAGCAAGATCTTCCATCCGATGATTCGCTTCCCAAGTGAGCCACAACGGCTGGTGCTGTGCCGATCTGGAGCCAGGAGCCAGGAACTCCCTCCAGGTCTCCCACACGGGTGACAGGTCCCAAAGCTTTGGGCCATCCTCGACTGCTTTCCCAGGCCACAAGCAGGGAGCTGGATGGGAAGTGGAGCTGCTAGGATTAGAACTGGTGCCCATATGGAATCCTGGCGCGTTCAAGGCAAGGACTTTAGCCGCTAGGCCGCGCCGCCGGGCCCAATCTCACTCTCTTATTCTCTCTCTGTGTTTCTGTCTCTCTGTGTGTGAAAGTGTTTTCTCTCTTAAATGTAGGTTCTGAGATAATTGTCATAAATTATAAAGATGGTTTAAATAATGCATGTATTTCTTTTTTTAAAAAAATAAGGTTTATTTATTTTAGTTGAAATGCAGATTTTACAGAGAGAAAAGTCTTCCATCTGCTAATTCACTCCACAAATGGCCTTAAAAGCCAGAGCTGAGCCAGTCCAAACCTGAGAGCCAGGAGATTCCTACCAGCCTCCTATCTGAGAGTATGGAACTGGATTAGATGTTGAACAGCCAGGATAAAAACCAGCACTCTTATAGAATGCTGGCACTTTAGGCAGAGGCTAAGCTACTGTGCCACAGTGAGGCCCATATATATTTCTTAGACTTTTTAATATTGTTCTGAGAGAAAATTACTATATGAAAACGTATGTTGCTTTCAGGCTGGGGATGGGAACAAATGATTAGCACACTCACTAGCATTATGCTGTGTGTCAGAAACTGTGTTGTCTTGCGGAAGTATGATTGGATCCACATAAGATTGTCTTAAAGTTTATGCTACACACACTCAACATGGCTTGAATTCCTTTATGAATGGAAAGTGGATATAGACACAAACATTCAGACATGGTTGTGGAAAATCCAATGGCCCACTAATGTAATGTTAGAACTTGTTGTTTGCTAATACATACTTTGTAGGATGGAAAAAAGAATGGTTGTTTTTACTTCCAAAAATTGCCTTACCACCTCAGTGTAGCTTCTTCTTTTGTTTAAGATTTATTTATTTTTATTGCAAAGTCAGATATGCAGAGAAGAGTAAAGACAGAGAGGAAGATCTTCCATCTGCTGATTCACTCCCCCAAGTGACCACAGTGGTCAGAGGCAAACCCATCTGAAGCCAGGAACCTGCAGCTTCTTCCAGGTGTCAAATGTGGGTGCAAGGTCCCAAGGCTTTGGGCTGTCCTCAGCTGCTTTCTCAGGCTACAAGCAAGGAGCTGGATGGGAAGTGGGGCTGCCGGGATTAGAACCGGCACACATATGGGATCCTGGTGCTTTCAAGGCAAGGACTTTAACCACTACGCTACCATGCAGGGCCTAGTGTAGCTTCTTAATACATCAACTTTTAGTCTACCTTTTTATATTTGTATGTTTACTGATTGGTTGATTGATTTGAAAGAGACAGAAACAGCGACATTCATCCCCTGCATCCCTTCCCCCGATACCCAAGTGCCTGTAACCCCAGGACTGGGCCAGGACATAACTAGCAGCCAGAGCTCAAATCCTGGCATTCTGCTGAGAGGTAAAGGTGTCCAAACAGTGTCTTAATGGCTGTGCAAAATCCACCTTTCAGGCTTCATTTTAAATACACTTGCAATCAAAGAATATCTGTTCAATTCACATTCAGCTGGAGCAAATCACGGAGTTGGGGTTGTAAGGGGTAGTGATGGTATGCACATGAAGGCATTCACAGAGTTTTTCAGAAAAACACAAAGCTATTTCCATTCCACATTTTATCTAACTAGCATTTTTCATAGCAGGAGGTTCTCTCTGTTGTGGCTGTGAGGGTTGGGGTTGGGATTGGGGGACAGAGACAGGAGAGACAGATGGTCAGATGCATGGGGTCCATTCATTTAAAGGACATTCTAGGTTTTTCTGTGTCTTTTTTTCTATCCTCTGTAGATGCCAGAGAAATGTGTTTTTATTTTGCAAATGGCACATTCTAAATGTAGAAATTGAGTGAAGATTTTAGATAGAGTAGGAGAGACAGAGTTGAAGATCTTCCATCTAGTGGTTTACTCTCCAAATGGCCACAACTGCTGAAGCTGAAACCAGATGACAGGAGCTTCTTCCAGGTCTCCCACACGGGTGCAGGGTCCCAGGGCATTGGGCCATCCTCCACTGCTTGCCCAGGCCACAAACAGGGAATTGGATGGGGAAGAGGAGCAGCTGGGACATGAGCCGGCGACCACATGGGATCCTGGCAATTTCAAGGTGGGGATTTAGACATTGTATCATCCTGCTGGGCCCTACTAATCTTCTTTGGGGAAATTTTAAGCACTAGCTATTGCTTTCTACATTTTATTACATATATTAAAATATTCAAAAACTGTACTTATTAGACCAATTTCCTGTTTTGCTACTTCAATTTCTTTTTAACTTCAGTAAGTTTTAAGTAATGTCTTCCTGATGCAGTATTATTATGATCAGCTAAATCTGTAAATAGTACAGACTTAAAGTCCTCATAAAAGGTTTAATACTAAATATGAGTTTAGCAGGATTACAATCTAAAATTTTAAATCCAAGCCAATTATTCAGCTACTCATTTTACATTAAATTTACTGTAAGAACGTATCTTGTTTTCTAGTTTATAATTCACCAAATACCAAATAAACAGACATTTTTATAATTAAGATATATTAATACTATAGTTTGGGATCCTTTAAAGTATTTTAGTCTTAAATGTTTATTCTCTAAGAGTTGGTACATGCTTTACAAAAGTAAAACAATTACCATTACACTAAGAGGAGTGATTACATCCATTTTTGGACCGAGTTTATGAAGAGATTCTTTCTCAAGTCTGATCTCTATTTACCATTGTTACATCTGCATTTCCACAAGTTACAAAAGTCACCCCCTCGGCCTGTTTACCTGAGCGCTCGTGAAAAGACAGTGTCTTGTTCACTCAGAATTCTGAGGTACTTAATCTCACTTGATTCAGCATACATGTTTTAATTCTTTTTTTTTTAATGTAAGAAGGAAATGAGACAGAGGGAAACAAAATTTCTATCTATCCACTGGTTCACTCTCCAAATGGCTGCATTGGCCTGAGCCCAACCAATCCGCAGCCAGGGGTCAGGAGCTTCTGCTGGGTCTTCTATGTGGGTACAGAGACCCCAGGAGGGACCACCCTCCCCTGCTACAAGCAGGGAGCTGGATTGAAAGTGGAGCAGCCAGGACATGAACTGGCACCCACATAGGATGCTAGCACTGGTGGATGAAATATTTTCCAGCTCAGCCATTGCAAGAGCCCCATAGAATTCTTTTACTTTTGTTTTTAATGTAACAGTGTAGGCTTATAGCTTTGCATGCATTACATGTTTTTCAATCAATCATAAATTCAAATATTTTCATCTTGGTGCTTGTAGTATAGCAGCTGTGGTACTTGTACATGCTTGTTATTATCTTGAAAGCCTTTGAAAAATGTTTTGCTTTCTTGCACTGCTTGTTCTGAACTCACTTTTTCCCCTCCTGTATCAGATTGGGAATTACCTATTTCTTCTGATTATGCCCTGTTTCAATTGAAAATAAATAGCATCAGAAATAATAATGCAATGTCCTGGGCATTTGTGTGCCTAAGTCACAAGTAGAGGGAGTTTCCCAAAGGAAACTGTGTTTGTATTCAAGCGGGATGAAGGGAAAAAAAATTTAAAGAAAAATGGTGGGGCCCGGCGGTGTGGCCTAGCGGCTAAAGTCCTTGCCTTGAATGCCCCGGGATCCCATATGGGTGTTGGTTCTAATCCCGGCAGCTCCACTTCCCATCCAGCTCCCTGCTTGTGACCTGGGAAAGCAGTCGAGGACGGCCCAGAGCTTTGGGACCCGTCACCCGCGTGGGAGACCTGGAAGAGGTTCCTGGTTCCCGGCATCGGATTGGCCCGCACCGGCCCGTTGCGGCTCATTTGGGGAGTGAAACATCGAATGGAAGATCTTCCTCTCTGTCTCTCCTCCTCTCTGTATATCCGGCTTTCCAATAATAATAGTCTTTAAAAAAAAAAAAAAGAAAAATGGTAGAGGTTGGAATTGTGGTGCAGTATCCTAAACAGACACATCCATATGAGCACCAGCTTAGTCCAAGCTGCTCCATTTTGATCCAGGTCCCTGTTAATGTGCCTGGGAAAGAAGCAAAGGATGGTCAAAGCACTGAGACCATGCAGACATGGAAGACTCAGAGGGCATTCAAGTTTCCGACTTCAGTCTGGCAGAGCCCTGGTCATTGTTGTCATTTAAGGAATGATTAAAGATTTCTCTCTTTTGCTCTCGCTCTCTTGCTCTTTCCTTTCACAGTAACTCTGCCTTTCAAACAAACAAATCAATTTTTTAAAAAGTAAAGTAAATGATGAGCCCTGCATACATTTTTTAAGAATAAAATCTTAGGATACAAGAATCTATAAGGCTAACATCAATGCAAGGTTGTCACGTGGATGTCCTTACAGAAGTACTTTATTTTAACTTATTTTTATTTGAAAGGCAGAGTTGCACTGAGACAGAGATTTTTCAGCTGTTGGTTCATTTCCCAAATGGCTGCAATCATTAGAACTGGCCTAGATGGATCCTGGAGCTTTTTCCAGGTTTCCCCGTGTAGGAACAAGCCCCCAAGCAATTGGGCCATCTTCTGCTTTCTGAGGCCATTAGCAAGGAGCTGGATCAGAAATGTAGCAGGTAGAACCCCAACCAGTGCCTACCTGGGATGCTGGTATTGCAGGCAGAACCCCATGATAATGTCACAGTGCTAACCCCTACAGAAGTCATTTTAATGTGAAGGTCATAGTTGTCCCTATGCAAGGTTCTGATTTTCATGACAGTTCAGTTACATGTGTATGTGAAAACTCCTCCTTTAGAACCTGCTGGCTTTATTTATCACTATTTCTTTGGGTTATGGTTTAACAACCCTGATAGCTTTCACTGCACTGAGAGATATCATTGTAAAAAATCACTCTTGGGTCAAATAATAAACTCAAACTCGTATGGATAGTTACTACTTAGTTCTTTTTGAACAATTATTTATTCATTTATCTTATGATACAGCTCCATAGGCTCTGAGATTGCCCCTCTCGTCCTTGCCAAATCCCTTTCCCCAACTGATTTCCCCTATATTATTACAATATATAATCCTTCGAAAACCGTCGTAAGTCCATCCTTCTGTTATTTAAGTGCATCCTGACATTGCAGTTACAGACTGTGGTAGAGAGTTCAGCATCTTGTTGTCAAGTTATATTGAACCGCTTCATTGGGAGTCCATGTTTGATTTGGAAGTAGAGATGCATGGTGCTTCATATCTTTACATCTTGATAATAGTTGTAACAGCAGAGCTTATCTCCACTTTTTAATTCCTAAAACATATCCCTATCCTCTTTTAAATGAAACCCTTAGTTATTGAGGAATATAAATGACAATATGTGACAATCTTTAATGAAAATCAAAATCACAATAGCAATAATGATGCAAGCAGTGAAGCTCCATGAGTGAAAACTGAAGTTTTGAATACAGTGCTACCTGTTCTTTAATGCACCCTGGCGTTCGGGTGCTTATCGAGGTGGCGATGGTGGATGCAGCCATCTGCCCAAGTGAAAGGAGGACCTCGTTATTAAAATGGTGAGAACTGTTGGTACAGGCAGATGAGAAAAAACAGACCAGCATTTAGTCATCTCCACTTCTGGCTCTAGCTTCTTTTAAGGAAATGTATGCATACTGTCTGATGCATACTCCCCTATCCCTGAATCCCTTTGCTGCTAAGCCCCTTTTATGACTGATACCGGGTGTGAACAACCACGTTTATTCTAGAGTCGTTCAAACATTCTTGTGCAGTTTGGCCATGTAGTGGCTTCCTCCTATGGCCTCAGTTCTATTTCTCCTATGTGAGCACAGTGGCATCTGTATAGATGACAGCTTAGAATCCCTAGAAAGCAGGAACTCTAAGGAGGCAATCTCTTCTTGGTGACAGAGTTCACCTCTTGAAAAATCCACCTTGAGAAAACAGAGAAACTTGAGCAACTCAGTGTTCAAAATCTGCTACGGGAGTTTCATTTTACCACCATCTGGTTCATCTACAATGAGATAATGTATATTTATAAGTACAAGATTTATATATTGCAGTTCTGGCTCATACACAAACGAAGAAAATCTGCTTCCCACTATTTAATTTCTAGTGATATTAGAACCATCATTTTTCCATGTACTCAATATACAGCAACTCTAAAAAGACCCTGTTCTGATAGTAAAATTGTTAAATATACCTTGCTCCCTTTTTAAGAGTACAAACTCTTTTTTAAAAAACTGTACATCACTCTTACTATATATTATTATAATGAAGTTTGTAGATCCAATGTATTTCATAATTAGATTTATATTAACAAAAATAAAGCATAAAGAAGAGCTTTTGAATTACAGTAAAAATATGCTCTTTTGACTCTTATCACTAATACATATAGACTATCATTTATTTTCATTTATAACACATGCACAAAATTATATAAATTTATGTTTTTTATAAAATATGTGTGCATATGTGTATATATATTTTTCTTGAGTTACAATTGAAGCTAGCCGTGGAAAAAATTTGCAATATTTTCAATGGATTCACCTTCTTGCTTCCTAAATTCATATTTCTACAAGCTACTCTTAGAAAAACGAGTCTGTCAAGATAATAAGTAAATGATAGAGACATGTATAACTAAAATTCTATACAGATTGTATAATTGATGGCTTCTGCTAGAATGAATTCTTAAACAGATTTTCTACTGCGAATACAATTATTGTTTGCAAGTTTATAGCTTGTGAAATATTTTTATAGTAATTTACATATTTTGTTTTTAAATAGAAAATCTAATTATTGCAAAAATCATGCTATAGGTATGCCACTCCGTAAATTCCCACTTCTTCTTTTCTGTAGTAATTATATTAAACATTGCATTAAGTTTTTGCAGCTTTGGTGTATAATGTGTGTCATCTATTTATGATATTTAAAGGCACATGTGACTGACTAACCAAGAAGGAAGGGATGATTGAAATGACTTCTTATTTTCTAGGTAATTTGGCTAATAGGAAAATTTTGAAGTGTTCACTGTCTTCCACCTCAGTTGCCTTACTATACCGTTTATGTCTTAGACTGGGGCATTCTTTTAATTCTAAAATAACTTTCCTATGTTTTCTACACTAAATCCACTAGGATCAGGTGGACAAAATTTTTAGTCTAAATGTAAACAGGAAGGGGTGGGAGCAGAGAGGAGAGAAAGGGAGGTGAGGAGCAGAAGGCCAAGGAAAAATCGTTTCAGATATTTGGTAAAAGGCTGCACACAAACAGAAAGCTGCTCAGAGGCTTGGATTCCAAGTGATAGAACCCGGGTGTTTCAACCCTTGATGGAGCACACTCCACATGCAGCAGGACTGGAAAACTAGGGACACCTCCCCAGAGGCCCTTTGCAATTGGAATTAAATCTCTCCCACTGGCTAAATCTTAAGTTTTGAGCAATTAGAAATAGATTATTGTAGTTAAAACCTCAGAATAAACCTAGATTACAAAAAATTAAAAAATCAGGAGAGGAAGAATTGACTGAATTGAAGTGGATTATATTCTAGGAGAAACCTTGAGTATACACTGAAAGTTAAAAATGCGTTACAGGCAACAGCTCTCTCCAGAAAAATCTTAGATGGCTGAGTTTGGTACCAATATTATTATAAATTTAATGAAAAAGAGAAGATTATCTTGAGCCTCCGTATCACAAGAATGACTGAAAGAAACTTAGAAAATTACTCAGTTGAAATTGTATGGTTTCACTGAATTTAACTGATTTACATGGAGTAACTAATGTGACCTGTGGAGATTGCAGCTGCTATATACCTGTGACTTTTGCTGACTACACCAGTTGATGAAGTCTGTGCTCCTGTGAAACACGTGAATACTTTTTGGTAACTTGATATTTTGCTAAACCAATTGTAACCTAATGTAAATATGTGAGTTTTGGCTGAACTGTGATGGTTTGCCAGATGGGCACACAAAATCTTTCATTTAACTAACTGTCCAGATCTAGGTCTGCAAGGCTGTTTCTGTTTTTCATATTTTGACTATTAATGTCAGACGCATACTTAAAGACACATGAGATTTACAGATATATTTGTATTAATCTCCAATAATTTACCAGTTGGAGTTTTATAGCTTTTTTTCTCTTTAGCAAAAGATTCTAAATCATAATAACACTCATTCTCTTTCACTTTCTATTTTTAAAAAATCTCTTTGTTTATTGAGTTGGATATTTTTAAAGCACAAAAAGTAAAAGAGAAAAGAGAAAAAGCAGACTTTACTGTCTCGAGTCTTGATTGGATTATTCCATTCACATCATACATATGGGACTAAAATCTATTTTCACATCAGCATTTGACACTGATAATTAAGCCAATTTTAGCATGCATGACAATTTTTTTTTCTTTGAAGGCCTCCTCCTCATTTTCACTTATCCAAGATTTTGCTCCCACAGCACAGGTAAACATCACATTGAAATCAAATATTCAATCCCCATTTAAAAACAGAAATTTCAACCATGTCTTTGTCACAGTAACTATTTCCAAATACTTTAATTCAATCTTTTTCATATTCACCTCTACAGAGACAAATTTATTTACTACATGGGTTGCTAGTCATACCACAATATGAATGTAATTTTTCCAAAAAAAAAGCAGTCTCTTTTTTCAAAGCATTTTGGATCTAAATTAAATATTAAAATTCATGCCCAGATTTTTTTCATAAAGCTGTCAACTTCTCTTTACCTTGAAAGTAAACTATGTGAGACAAGAAAAATAAAAGTGAGACAAAGAAATACCCAGCCAAGAATTTTGAAGTGAAGAAACTCTTCTGTATGGCTAGATTCCTGGGTGATAGTAACAGCAGCTACAACTTAAAGACTTCTACCTAGAAGAGAACACTTCATCTGTGTTATTTCTTCCTTTGGATATCTTGTCTGGTGTTATTACCACTTTGTAAATAAAGAAGGCAAAAACGCAGGATTCTTGAGAACTTTGCCCTACACTGCAGTATGAATGATTTTCCAAAAACTCACATTGGACATCAACGAGGTCAATAGGATTCTAAAATGTATGTACGTCTGACTGTCCACCTGCTGCTCTCTAAGTTGAAATGGGTACAAATCTAGACTATTGGCTGGCTGCAGACAAATGGCTTGATATTTTCATTGTGCCTTAGGTTGTCCATAATTAAAGACCCCAGGAATCCTGGAAAGCAGGTATAAATGCTGCATACAATTCATAGTCACAAGATTGAGATGAAATTGATTTAGAAAATACTAGAAATGTGCACATCTAATAGCTGCTCTGTTTACTTCCCTTTTTAAGGGTTTATTTTTATTCCAAAGTCAGTTAGAGAAAGAAAGAATGATTTACTATCCACTAGTTTATTCCCCAGATAGCCACAAAACAGTCAGGAATGAACTGGTCTGTCTGAAGCCAGGATCCAGAAATTTCACATGGGTTTCTTTCCGAGGTTACAGGGACTCAAACAATTGGGTCACTTTTTGCTACTTTTTATAGGCCATTAGTTGGAAGCTGGATCAGAAGTAGAACAACTCGTACATGAATTGGCACCCATTTGGGATGCCAACGTCATAGCTGGTGGTGACTTTATCCATTACTCCACCATAGAAGCTGTCAAAAAATTGCTTCATATGTAGAACAGTAATGTAGCCCTGACAGGTACCTGGGATATGAAAATAGTTAGACTGGCATTTGCTTCCCTCACTTAGGTCCCCTCATCACTGCCTCAGTTCCCCAGGTTCTACCTCCCTTGCCACGATGCGCCCATACCAGCTGTCTCCCAAGCCAGCAGGCATGATGGGCTCTGCATGACTCCTCTGGGTGCTGAGAGGAGGTGGAGAAGGCTCTTCTGAACTTCTGGTCTATGAGAAAATCCAGGAAATAAAATCAGATCTGTGATTAACTTTAAGCTCTCTTATATCTCTTATACTTTGCAAAGTTACAAGATCTCTTTATTTTTGTATCTTGAATTACATTACAAAAAGAATTTTTTTTTTTTTTTTTGCCTACACTAAGCTGTCATTTCGGAAAGGAGTAGCCTGGTGAATGAGGAAAGAAACGTATAGAGATTTGTGGAATTGAGGCTAGGAGTTGCTTCATGTAAATTGCTTCAAAGCCACACATCCAGTGAATATTCTTCAGACAAAAACAAGGAATGATTGGGGCCAGCATCTTCCCTTTTCCATAAACAGGTGGATGGGTTGACTATGAGGACCCAGTCTCACATTCAGTTGCTATTTGTGAGAAAAGGCAGGAATGAAAGTAGTACATGTCATATGAAAGCCTGGGGATGGAAGGATGCCCTGAATAGTGTGACTTTTCCAGTTCTTTCTTCTCCAAATATGTGCAACGATTTCGGAAAATCCCATTCCAATGAACACATCTTTGTAATTTCTGTTGATCATTCTAATTATTCACTCATCTGAAACATTTAGTAGTCTAGATAACTAAATGAAGACTTTTGTTCTAAAGGATGATATTGTCTGTATAATAAGCAGAAAAGTAAACAAGGAAATGAGTAATGCTTCAAAACTATGGGCTGATTGAAGTATTATTTATTTCCGTATGTTCTGATAGGTGGCCCTTGGAGGATACTGTTGGAAGACTCATTCCTTTGGGCTGTTGACATTTTTGTGACAGAGATACAGTCAATGCTCAGCTTGCAGCTTTCAAAACAGGCTTTGAAATCCAAGATAGCTGAAGAGCTGTGCACTGCATACGGTCCCAGTGTCTCTGGAAATTCTAGTTTATTAAATTCTACACAGATGTGGGTACTGTGGCAGCACAGTTTGTTAAGCTATTGTCTGCAATGCCAGCATCTCAATGCTGGTTTGTGTCTTGACTGTTCCAGTTCACTGCAATGGAAAAAGTGGCAAACGATGACCCAAGTGTTTTGGTCCCTGGCACCCATGTTGGAGACCCAGTGGTGTAGAGTGCCTGGTGTTAACACAACTCAGCCCTAATATTGCTGCTTACCTAAGTGTGAACCATCGGATGGAACATTATGTCTGTGATTCTCTGTCTCTGTAACTAATTTATAAATAAAAAAATAATCTCTGAAAAGTTAAAAACAAAAAAAAAGAAATTTCACTTTAAGGAAATAAATTGTATCAGAAATTGGGCTTGGGAAGCACATGTTACCAATAACATAATATGAACAAATGTGACAGATCTGACATCCGCTGACAGATACAAATTGACTTGATTAACAATTAATAATAATAAATTGAGACAGAATTTAAATATGTGGTCTAATGAGACTTTCCTATTAATAAAAATCTGTGCTCTTTCTGGGTTCAAGAGATAACTTTATGTTACTCAGGAGAAAGTAATAACTACTTCATACTGAGGCTTACCTGTCTTCAGCCATGCATCGCAGTTCATCAGAATAGAGGAGCTCTTTATTTAAACTCTTAGCACTGGATTATTTCTTCTCACAATACTGTAAATATTTGGAGCCCATAGAAAACTTTAACTCTCAAGAAGAATATTAAGCATAAAAATGTACACGTGAAAGAGTGTGTGTCTGTGTGTTGATATGTAGAAAATAATTTATTTAGATACAGAGACTATTCTGGTGGATTTGCAGATTAATTCTATCTACACACATGAAATGATATGTTGGTCAGTGATGTGAGAAGAAGAAAGATATCATTCCACTGGTTCCAAATACTCACTAAAAGGGAAGTTGGGCCAGGCTAAAGCCAGGGGCTTAAAACTCACTGCAGGTCTCCCTGTGGGTGACAGGCATCCAAGTTCTCAAGCCATCACCTGCTGAATCATAGGAAGCAGAAATAAGGATTGAACCAGGGACTCCAACCCAGGTACTCTGATACAAGATTCCACACCCCAAGCAGAAATTTACCCATTGTGTCAAATACCTATGCCCAACTCATAGTGTGTTTTTTTTTTTTAAAGATTTTTATTATTATTTGAAAGCCCGATATACAGAGAGGAGGAGAGACAGAGAGGAAATCTTCCATTCAATGTTTCATTCCCCAAGTGAGCCGCAACGGCCAGTGCCCGCCGATCCGATGCTGGGAACCAGGAACCTCTTCCGGGTCTCCCACGCGGGTGCAGGGTCCCAAAGTTTTGGGCCATCCTCTCCTGCTTTCCCAGGCCACAAACAGGGAGCTGGATGGGAAGTGGACCTGCCAGGATTAGAACCGGCGCCCATATGGAATCCCGGGGCTTTCAAGGTGAGGACTTTAGCCGCTAGGCCATGCCGCCGGGCCCATCAACTCATAGTGTTTTAAACATATGGAAATTTAAGGTAGAAAGTTTGGATTTAAAATTTTTGTTTTGTAGATTCAAGCAACTGAGGGCATTCCTTCCCAACAGCAATTGGTCAGATTTGAGTAGGACTTGTCCTGTTAAATATATTGCATACATTCATATTTTCCTCCATTATACTTTATTCCAGCTGACTTCACTCATTTGTACAACTACCTCCCTGAAGGAATTTGAGTGTTTCATTTCTGTTTCAGACATCTGAAGCAGGTTCAAATGAATGAAAGGTGATGAAGACTAAGCTATTCAATGAATGTTTCATATATAAATGGATTTGACCTTAGATTTCAAAGCTGACCTTAAATATCAGGGATGATAAAAAACGGAGAAAGATATTTTTAGTAAAGGAACATAGTATCAATGAGGGTAACTAGACAGGAATGATTATGGTATCTCAACTTCAAATATTTGGGTAGGCAGATAAGAATAATCTTAGGAGGGAAATAATACTATCAAAGTGCTGGCACACTGATAGTGATAGTTAGGTAGATGTTTGTAGAAAACTGGGCCTAGCAGACCAGATTGGTGGTGGTGTAATACTTAGGTGTTAAGTAAGGGGAGGTGTCCTAGAGGTTTAAAGCAATGAGAAAGGAAAGACAGAATATAGATGGGATAGCATGAAGAACGAAGCTACTACCCTTTAAAAAACATTTTCCTATAACCAGTCTATAGTTTTGGATAAATGGCTATCCTGACTTTAAAATACTAGATGTATCAGATTAGTAATATAATATTCAGCCACTTTTACAATTAAACCTCTTTTTCTTAGATTTGTTTTTTTTTTCATTCTATTAACATTTATTTATCTATAGTGATTCTAAAACTATCTCTTTGAACTATCCATGGCATTTTCTTTTATCATACTTAATTTTTGCTCTAGGTCTGGGTCCTTTTGTAACTCATGTGATTATAGCAGATGCTGACTTGAAAGATTCAACTCTTCTATAAAGGGGCAATAGACATGAAGATGGAATTATACAAAAATTAAATATATTTTTAATTGAACAATTATCAGCTGGTTCAAATGACCTGAAAGGAATTTTGAGTTTCAAAAGATCTTAGTATTAACCTAATCCCCATATTTTAGTTTTTAAAAAGGTTCATTTATTTATTTTGAAAGTCACAGTTATGGGCTCGGCAGCGTGGCCTAGTGGCTAAGGTCCTCGCCTTGATCCCATATGGCCGCTGGTTCTAATCCCGGCAGCTCCACTTCCTCTCTATCTTTCTTCCTCTCAGTATATCTGACTTTGTAATAAAAATAAAATAAATCTAAAAAATAAAAAAAGAAAGTCACAGTTATAAAGACAGAGGGAAATATATTCCATTCTTCTTATCCCAGAAGCTGCAATGGCTGTACTGTGCCAGAAACTTCCTCACGTTTTCTCATGTGAATGGGATGGGCTCAAACACTGGAATCACCTTCTACTGCTTTTCCCAGGCTATTAGCAGGAAGCCGAATCAGAAGGGGGGCAGATGACCAACTGGTGTCATTATGGAATATCAGCAATGAAGGTGGTCACTTTACCTCCAGTGTCGCAACACTGGTCATTAATCACATCGTCTCCTAACTTGGTCAGAAAGCTTTAGTCTAGTTAGTGCAAGTGACATAATAAACCACTAGTACAACTAATAAAAGAGCTACTTTTATTCCAATTGGATCCCAGGAATTTGCATAAATTTTCTCCTTCTACAATGTGCGATTTTCTGAATACTCATTCATTTACTATTCACCCATTTTTTACTCAGGATTTCTGAGAATTGATACTTGTCATGTTGCTTTGTTATTAGAATGTAGAGAAAATTCACCTCCAGGGCAATACTCCTATGAGCTGTCAAAGATATTGCTTGCTGTCAGTATCATGGCAACTTGGAAGCTACTTGTGTGCCTAACAAGTCAGTATTTTGGATTTGGTGGTATAAAGCTTAATTTAGGGTATACTTCATTTATTTTACTTCACTGAGACTTCTTTATTGGAAGCATGATGCGGAAAATTTAATAAACTTACTCCTGTAAGTAAGCCTCAAATTACACAGTGTCCCTGATTCAAGGTCTGCTTCAAGGACCTGCTCCATCCATTGCCTGGCTCAGATATATCCAGCTAAGAGGTGAGGTTTCTGTCTTCCAAAGATTTATAGATATTTTAACCCACATATTAATTAAAATGCCTCTACCTGAATTGAAATATGGCAGTATCAACACATTATCTAATAAAACAATTTATACACAAAGGAGATTTTATTCTCTCATTTCAGAAGATCCGCCTCTAAATTTTAATGATTTGACTGGATGTTGGCCAGTGTGACTCTCACTGCACCGCTGTCATAAATTCAGATCTTTCCTGGATGATTTCACTAAATGTTGATGGTATCTAACAAGTCCAAGCTAAAGCAAAGTACCAGTCTATAATGATTCCTCTACAGATGAAAACCAATGTGTGTGTAGCTTATGACAATATACTCATGGATCTAGCCTAATGTGTTTATGCAATAAACTGACTACAATGATAATAAATTATATTTTGTATCTATGAATTTAACACAGAAGTTTCTGACTCAAAGGAGAAAGCATGAGAAGTACAAATATCGTTACTGCCTTTTCCAAATGTAGGTATATATTATGAAATATCTTGCTATAAGCAACAATTTCCAGAAAAAAAGGAGTATGAACTGGTTGTATTCTGTGATATATTTCAATGCCTTTTTTGAAGTTATCCTCAAACTGAGTTATTCATTGCATTTTAGAAGCTATGCTTGCTTTAAGCAACCAAGTGTTAAAACCATTCATATTTCACATTAAAAACAACTGTCTAGGGACAATGAGTGTTTGGCTTAGCAGTATATAGATGTCCAAGCCCATAGTGAACTGCCTAAGTTTGGGTCCTGGCATAGCCCTGATTCTAGCTTTCTGCTAATGAAAACCCTTGGGGGCAACAGAAAGTAGCTCAAGTATGTAGGTGCTTTCCATTCATGAGGGCTGTCTGGACTGAGCACCACACTCCTTGCTTTGACCAGGTCCTGGATTTCGTGAGTATTAAGTGGGTGGACCAGTGATTAGAAGTGCTCTGTTTCTCGCTCACTGACTTGAAACAAATAAAACAAATAATGATTTTAAAATGACTTCTTAGTACATATCTCTTGCTTAGTGAATCACTAGAGTCAAGGAATTGGATGTTTAGATTTCTTTCAAGGACAATTTTCCAACCATACAAATGGAGAGCATTTTTGTTGCTAAAGTTACCATTTCCTTATGAGACAATTTTGAAGAAGTGAGGAAGAAGAAATTTTTTAGATGCAGCCTATCAGGTCTGTCTTTTGCAGCTTACTTTCAATATACTGCCATTCTTCAGTTCTAGGATAAGGATCATGTCAAAGTTTTTAAAGATTTGAAATATGAATCTTTTATGGGTATAACCCTCCCTCCCAAACTAGAGGTTATCTTCATGATGCAGCATATAGGAGTAATTCATTCTTATGGTTCAGTAGTATTCATTGCATGGAAATATCACATTTTGTTTACCCCTTTCATCATTTCATGGAAACTTTGGGTTGTCTCTACCTCTGACTATTCTGAGTAATAAAACAATGGACATCTGGGTAGAAGGATTTAAATACCTGTTTTCTTTCCTTTTGAGTAAATTCCTAGGGGCAGAATTTCTCGGTGAAATGGTCACTGCATATTTAGCCTTTTGAGGAATTGTTAGATTCCTGTGTGGGTGAATGATATTACATTCCCACTGCAATGCTACAACAAGGTGGACGCTTGGAAATTTGGGGGAAACAAGTAATAATCCCATGATGAGTGTAAGAATACAGCTTCAAAGAACCACGTATTGTGCAATTGAATGTATAAGAAACGTTCAGAATACCAAATCCATAACAGAGACAGGAAATACACAACTTCCTAGTGCTTGGGGAACTGGGAAAAAATGGGAGTAACCGCTATTGGTTATCAGATTCCTTTCTGAAATGATGAAAGTATTGTAACCTTGATTATGGTGAGGGTTGCAAAACATTTTATGAATATACTAAAAACCATTGAATTATATACTTGAAATGAGTAAATGATATGACATATGAATTATATTACAATAAATCTGGTAAGTTAAAAAGCAAATTACATTAAAATTTCTGTTGAAGCAGAAGTACATTTCTTCAGCAAGAATTATCACATTTATATGTTTATATATATATATATTTTAACTTTCAGTTTCTCAACAAATTGGTAATCTTTGAAATCTTTTTCTACAATAGTGTTTGCTTACCTTAAAATATCATTACTTCCGTCTATTCCTGAAATATTAACTTTCTGACTAGACCATATAAACTAGTATTCAATCCATTCACTTACTCTCTGCTCCTGTATTTCTTAAAATTTTAATAACACTTTTGGTATCTTGTGAGTATGTTTTTAAGGTTGGTTTGTTGGGTCTTCGGCAAATCTATTGGAAGGTGAGTTCAGGGAGAATAGAGACTTAATACACTTTGTTGCTAGATCTTCATTGCCTATAGTGTTTGCCAAATTGTATGTGCAAAGTGAATATATGTTCCATAAAACTGATGAATTAATAAACTTCCAATGAAAATCTACTTTCATATTTAGAACACTGATTCTGCAAATATTTTTCTTTGCCATCAGAGAAGAGTGACATGTATGAAGGAATATAACCCTTAAGGATTTTTTTTTTCAAATTAATTCATCACATCATTCCCCTTGATATTTAGCCTACTGCATAAGGAGGATGAAGCATAAGGGTCAATGTAGCCCATAAAAAGATGAGACTAACTAAACCAGTGCATATGAGAATCATAATAATGGTAATAAATCACTTAGGATAAATTCAAACAACATTTACTTTTGGCAGGAAACTTTGTGCCCTGAGTTAATCCAGCATCCCTTTTATTTATGATAAAACAAAAATGACATTACACTTTGTCATGAAAGAATGCATTAAGTGATGCTTTTAAAGATATATACACTGTGCTTGAAACAACTTCTTCCTGATTTATGCTTGTAGATGTTGCTGTGCACAAAATGCAACAAGGACTTGTGGTCAGCCTGCATGAGGAATGGGCATCGCTCATTAGATTAAGACTGACTACCTTCACCACTTCCACTTTTTTTCTAGTAAGTTGAAGTTTTTTCTCATCTGTGGATATATATATGCTAAACTGTCAATAGAATAAAATTCAGATAACGTAACTTCTGCTATGCAGCATACTGTAATCATATGTGTCATATTAGGAGGCCACACTTTCATGGGACCTTGAGGGGTTTGGTTTCTATTCCGCATTGTTTTTTACCTTTAAGAGGATGCAATTTAGGTAAACAGTATTGTGACTTTATGTTTTAAAAATATTTTTGGTTTTTACGTATAAAAACCTTGATTATTATATGCATAAGAGCAAAAGTGGGGGAGGGGAGATGAAGCAAGCCCTCTATTTAATTCTATAACCTCCCTCTCCCAGTTTATGAACTCTAATGAGAGCTAACTGAAAACCGGGAGAAAGGAAATATGTATTTCACAGTTGTCAGGACACACCTTACATAAAACTGTGGGACCCTGCTCTGAAAGCTCTGGTTCAGTAGGTGAGTTTACACAGACACAGGTCCTGCTGTGTCTGCTCACATTCATCCCTCACTCCTTGCTCAGTTTTCTGTGTCAGTATGTGTTGTGTCCAATCTCCGGCATGGAGTGCCCACTCCCTAGTATTTTCTTGCTTTGGCAGGTTGGGTCCTCTCTGTAGTTAAGCAATTGGTGAATACCAGGCATGTATGTTGCAAGATTATTCAATTTTCTTTTGTTAGCTGTGTCACCTTGGACGAGTCTATAGCTGCTCAGGAAAAGTTTTTCTTATTTTTCTTATTTGCAAAAGAGGGGTACTTTGCAGGAAATAGAAAGCAAGTGGAGGGGACAAAGCAAGCAGCTATGGCTCTGGATTTTCTCTCCTCACAACAGAAAGATCCTCTTCAGTTTGTTTCACACGTGACATACAGATGTGTGTGTGTGTGTGTGTGTATATATATATATATATATAGGAATGTAAAAGTTGATATGTATTTGGAAAATCTTTGTGGTAAATGGTCAGTATGGATTTTTCTAGTTCTTACCTATTTTAGGATATTATTTTAAAACATCTTTCTAGACTACATGACAATTCATTTTGCTATTTTCTGGGAGTTGAGATTACACTGGTCATTTTTCCCATACATTTTTCCTACAGTGAATAAACATTACTTTTATTAGACAAAGAAATACCACTTTTTCAAAAAGAGCTAAAATCCATATTTAAATTGTAACATTAAGGATAACACATGATTTTTAAAGGAAAGTTTAATATATATAAAAATACATTACTTACAGAAAGAGGGAGAGGGAGAAATAATTAGAAACAAAAAAAAACACAAAATTATAGGTTTACTTTTCAAAGCATGGTATTTTACAGTCATTTATATTGATGACAACAAAAATTGTGACTTATTTTATGTAAGTAACATCAATTTTAACATATTTGCTTCAGGTATTTCTCATCTTAGTAATTGCTTTGGCAAATATGTTTTACTTTTCTTGAGCATATACACTAAAATTAATATTTTAAGAACAGTTTAATAATTAGTCCGTCGATAATTGAATAAAAGCAAAATTTCCATTGGTATTACTGGGCAAATAAGAAATATCACATATAAGTTTTGAGAAAAGCTTCAGAATTTCAAACCAAAGAAAGGTTTCTACAGTTCAGCCAAAAATTGATATATAATACACTCTTTAATATATATTCAGATCCAACTTAATATTTTAAAATTGTCTCTAATAAGCTTTTTTTTTCCTTCCAAATCATTCTGGCTTTTACAGTAATCACTATTCAAGCTCTGATGAGTAGTAGAGCCAAAAACCATTGTTTTAGTTTTTGCTGCTTTTAAAACCAGTTTGTTTTCCTGGAACCAGTCTGCCAAAGTCTTTTTGCAGTTCAGTAGTTAAGTGAGAAACAGATTTGCCATTAAAATGCACAGTCGTGCCATCTGCATAAAGATGTATAGAGCAGTAATGACATATCCATGTTAAATCATTAATAAAAAGAGAAAAGAGGAACGGGCCCATGACTGACACTGTTGCTTAATAACTGGAAGGGGAAGGGGAGGAAGAGACAGCCCTGTGAACAGGAACAGATTGATGTCTGTCGGAGCCATTTCTTATCTTTTGACAGCATTTGGGCTGGAGCCCATGCTCCCTACCTTCTGTAGTCAAAGCCCACAGTTCACCAGGCCAAAGCAGTTTGAGAAATTAATAAAAACCATCGCTTCATTCAGAACTCCCCTTCAAGAACATATTCATTAATATTGGGTTGTCAGGGAATGACAAATGAAGCCTTGGCAAATTCCTTAAAGGCTTTTCATATGTGGAGCTCATGTGTTTCCCTCATCAGCCTCTTTGAACCTTCTGAATTTTCAGGATGAGGATTAACTGCAGATATGAGTAGGCTGTCCTTTGATTTAATTTTCCACTGGGGAGACAGAGCTTCGAGGGATGCTAGAGCTGCTCATGAGAGAATTAACAATTGGTATGTGATACAAATTCCAAATTTCACGCATCTCTTTTAGAAGGATAACGAAGTACAAAAACAAATGCTGGATATTCTTAGATACTCTTATATCTTTGATCCTTCTTTTCTTGTGTCAAAATTGGTAAGCAATAGTTGTTGCAATGTATTGTGGGAAGTTCTAGAAGAAGAAATGTAAATGTGACTCTTCTGGATACCCCTGACCCCCAGAATAAACATGTTTTCCATAAGAAAAAAATGTATACCCTAAAGTATCCAAAAATACATAAATATGTCAAAAATACTCATTTTGGCTGGTCACAACAATGCTGTAAGTCTATGACAGTCTGATTCAACGAAAATAAACACATTCAAATGATGTTAATCTATATAAAAATGAAAAGTTTTGGAAATGCCAATTTCTTATTTTGATTGTCTGAATTCACCTTATCCCCTAGTTGTGAGTTACCAGCCAGTGTTGGGCATGAACATGAATTCAGCAAGACACAAAGCTAAATAAAATAAATTCATCCCTTATATTTATAAACATTTCCTCTTGAACAGGAAGAGCCTAGTGCTATGGGGAAGGCCATGGAGCTGTGGGCCAAGGAATCTAAATGTTCTTGCCCGTTGGGGACTAGCAAGTTGGATGATGGTAAGCACACCAGCCTCCCACTCTAATCTCAGGTCTTCTCAAGCTTTGCAAAGGCTTGATAGTAGACTCCATTGTAGTTCAAAGCCCAAAACTATTGGTAAAGAAAACAACCAGATTCAGCATCTTCAAACGTTCTACCTGAGAGAAAGCCCACTTAAGTGCCAGAAGTGGTGCTTGGCAGGACAAGCAAGGAGGGACAAAGCGAGCTTAGTACTTATTTTCATAGAGCATTAGGTTTAGTGAGGACCATTTTTTTTTAAAGGAAAAGATTAAATGTGCAATATTTAATTCAATTAGCTGATTTTGGAACAGATGAAAGATGCCAAGAGGCATTTACGTGGGCTGGAGTTTTACGGAAGCCCTTGAGGTAAATGTCTCTTTGAGCTGAGGTGTATAATCATAGATGGAAGTTCATTGTGTATTGTGTAATGGCACTTGGAGTGGAAAATCCCAGAAGATGTAAGGCTAAGAAGACAGCAAGTACAAAGCTGGCTTCACTCTGCTGCAGGGAGAGAAGCAGCAGAGGCTTGAGGCTAAAGGGGAGACCACATCAGCCATAGGCTGGGCTGTAAATACAGCTTTATTCCTTGCCTAGCCACTGAGACATAGTTCTAAGAAACATTTCTAGATAGTGTTAAAACACCTTCCAATTTCTGCATTAGAAAAAATAATAATTCTAGACATTTGGATGGATTCATTTTATTCTGAGAAATCTTTCAAATGAACGCACTGCTTGCTTGTCATGCAAGTGTGAACTTCAGGATGTACATGGAAAATGCACAGTAGGAAAACAATACATGAAGTCCGTTGTTTTTGTTAAAACCAACAAATCTTGTAAAGAGTTTCTTGATAGTATAAATGTGATAATAACAGCAAAACACAAAGTCATAAGACACAACAATGCTAACCTAAAGGTTCATTTCCTAAAAAAAAAATAATCAAATCAGCAAACATTTCCGATCAAAACAATTCTAAGCTATAACATATTATTTCTTATATTGTTTTTTTGGCTGGAAACAAAACTTAAAACATCCCCCTAAACTCTCTGTAAGACTGTTGACCATTACTGATCCAAAGGTGGTCTGCAGACCAGCAACATCAGGGTTGCCGGGAGAGAAGTAGAATCTGGGGTCACACCCTATACTCATGGAATTAGAACCAACCTTTTGTAAAGGTCTTCAGCGGAATTTGTGTTGCATTAAAGTTTAGGAGGTGCCACTTTAAGGCAAATGAAAATTAACTCAAGGTAATTATTGAATTGAGTATCAAGACTAATTTTTAAACTAGCTTCCTTGTAGTTAATCGTCATTTTAATGTTAGAAAGTCTTTAACACTTTCATAAATTCAATTTTAATTATTGTTACAGAAAATGTTTCAGTGGGAAACAATTACTCTAGGCACGACGCCAAAAGTTTCAAGGTTTAAAAATTACTCAAAACACAACAAAATATTTTGAACATATACATATTTCCTGGTAGAGCAGAAATAACCATAATAACTATCAATTATTGATTAGTGAAATTTCCTGTAAACAAACAGTGTTCCCAGTTGTTAACAGCAAAAATGGCAGCTCCATGGGATGGCCTTGGCACCAAAATCACTGTTAAATAATAGTTTATTCCTTAAAGCCCTTATACTCAAATTCTAGAACTGTTTATGGGATTTGTGTTTGAAATTTCCAAGAGTATTTGGACTTCTTTGAAACTCAAGTTTATATAATAAAAACACATTCTGAACAATTTATTTAACTAGATTTGTAGTTAGAAGCGCTCGATGGATGTATGAATCGTGGGAGCCCTGCCAGATGTTTTGGAGTGTGGAATTCAAAATGCATTAGCAACATGGCATGTCATGAAGTTTGATGCAAAACATTTCTTCTCCATTCCCAAAAGCCTTGTTTAGTTTCTATTGTAAAGCATGAACTATGGTGACAGTTCATAGCTCTAGGGAAACATCTAAAACTCCTAAGTAGTATCTACTCAGACAGTGGAAATATGAGGCAATTATCTACAGAATCAATGTCCTAAAAACCCTGCCCACCCAGAAATATGCAGATAATCAAGTCCAAAGTGGATTTTTACCTGTTAGGCTCCTTTCATTTTTTTTTTTTCTATTCCTAACGTTATAGAAAAGATCCTTTGCCTTGCTACATTCCCAGTCCCAACCCCCAACCTTCTGAGTGTGGCTGAGTCAGATTCCTTCTACTTTGGAACAGTATGGTTCGCTGCATACTTTGCTTTTCTTATCTCTGTCCTCTAACACTTTGCTTTCATTCTATAAAAATTTATCAGTATTGAATAGCATCAGATTCAACACAAGCAATGAACTCTGCAAATGTGTGAGAAGAAAGCTCTCACACACCTAAAAAACAAACACACCCAATTACATCCCCTTGATTCTTCCATCTCCCAAAAAAGTCTAAGTGTTGGGGACCAGTGTTGTGGGTAGCAATTAAGCCATAATCTGTGATGATGTTGGCATCCTATCTGGGCATCTGTTAGAGTCTCAGTTGTTCCCCTTCAGACCCAGCTCCCCACTAACAGGCCTGGGAAAGGCACTCACATGGGAAAACAGGAAGACGCTCCAGGCCTGACCTTGGCCATTGTGGCCATGTGGGGAGTGAACCAGTGGATATAAGATATCTTTCTGTTTTCCCCCTCACTGTATAACTCTGACTTTCAAATATTTAAAAATAAATCTTCAGGAAAGAGTTTAATTGCTTTTGTTGTTTTTTTCTTTTCTTAGAATTGTATTTCTTTAAAGAGAAATTATCTCTGTTCCAGTTTCTGTTGCCTCCTTGGCCAGTCCTCAAAATTCAACATCAACAGTTTGTGGTGACATCACCATCAACTACATCCTTCTTGCAAAGTTTACTAGTTTTCATTTCTGTTATTCCCAACTCTCTTCACCATTCTGAAAAGTTTCACATCTTTGAAGTTCTTTTCTTGCTTCCACAGATTCCATGGTACCACTTCTCCCCATGACTCTTCGTGAAACCTATAGGTTTTTCTTATTATTATTATTTTTGGTTATAAACATATTTCAATAATAGGGATTTCCAACTTGTTCTTTGATTCCCTTTTACTTGCCAATGGCTTCTCAGCACTAGTATGAACTCACAGCAGACCATTTCAGAGTTACATGGTTCTCATCACTTCACCTAAATATCTCCCAATGCTCTGTTACTAAGCAACAAAGTTACCTCCCTTATTTAAACCTTGGGTTACTATAAATGTTGATTTATAAATATCAAAATTCTTTGGTCAGTATAAGTCATATCTAAGTAGCAATGTTGGAAAAAAAATTAGTAATCTATAAAAGTAATGCCTGACTGGGCCCAGTGTGGCTAAGGCCCTCACTGTGTATGTGACAGGATCCCTTATGGTCACCTGTTTGTGTCCTGGCTGCTCCAGCTGATTGCCCATCTAAGTGAGTTCCTTTCATCCACTTGGGAGACTTGGATTGAGTAAAAGGCTTTTGGATTCAGCTTGATTCAACCTTGCATTTGGGAAGTAAAACAGCAGATAGAGGATCTCAGTATCTCTCTCTCTTCCTCCCCCTCTCTCCTTCCATCCTATAACATAGTAAACAAACAAACAAACAAACAAACAAACAAAAAACAACCTCGTATTTCTAGTAATGCCACAGGAATAGGAGTCTTTATCTGGACTCCACACCTGGTCTGTCTCTGACACTTGCCCACATGGTGAGGAGCTGTTGCGAAGAGAATGTGAAACACAGAATAGATTTACTCTCTGCTAAGACCTTTTGGGATACCTGAAGCTGGAACTGACCTGAAAGACTGCAGATTTCCAAGGTATGCACAGGCTTCTTTTCTGGGTCCACAACCCTGAATGAATACCAGTGTCAGGGTCCAAACCTCTAGATAAGCCCAAGTAATGTCAAATACGGGTTGGGTCCCCACAAAAGCATACTGCAAATCACAAGTAGGGGACAGAATTGGACCATGAAAGCTAAAGGAAACTAATCAGAAACCAGAATTTGGTTGGGGCTCTTCCTGGTCTACCATAATTTGATACAGAAATACAAAGCTATCCTATCATGTGACAGATCATCCCACATAGAAAAAGAGGAAATATTTTAGTTGTTGTTTAGCAGTTGTTTAGTTTGATTTGAAAATTTTAAATATTTATACCTGTAGATAATGGGCCTCAACTGTCAGATTGATCCAGGTACTGCAATTGTTAAGTGTAGACCTAATCATCTTTTGGCTCTTTTCTATTTGAAGCTTCAGTAGACTGAATATCACAAACCATCTATTTTTTCCTGCACATTTAAGACAATATTGCATAGTTCAAAAATAATTGTTTTTTAGCTTTAATATATGCAAGAGTCATCTGGAACAATAATTGTCAAAGTTTAACGTGCTAACGAATCACTAAAGGTTCTTGTGAACCTTTTTGAGATTTGCTTGGCAGATAAAAAGTAGAGCCTGAGAATCTGAATGTCCGACCTGCTCCCAGCACTGAAGATACTGCCTTCCTTTGGACCAAGTTCTGTGTCTCATCAAATCTATCCCATTTGTTTAAAATACAAATTCTTGGGCATCACCGACAGAAAGTCTGTTTAAGATTATTTCAAAGGGACCTAGATGATAAGTAAAATAGGATTTTAAAGAAGTATTCCTGGTGGTGCTAGTAAGGGAACTGGAAGCCACATTTTGAGGACAATTGCTTTAGAACACACCTCTCATCGAGATTGCGTGAAGATGCTGGCCCTGATGTAGTCAGATGTGACATTTCCGATAGGCTCCTAGGTGATGCCTATGCTGCAGACCTGCCTGTCTTACTGGGAGTCCAGGGTTTCAAAGAACATCTTGGGGTCTTCCTTGCATTATTACTGTAGATGCAGTTCAACTGTAGAAGAAAGGGCAAGAAGGTGAGCTGAGACATCTTGTACACACAGACAGCTACATCAATCCTTTGGTTAGCTGCATGCAGATACTTTTCAAAGCCTTTGTTTGACAGCAGACTCTCCTCTGTGAGTTACTATTCAGTTACTTAGGAAGCCAGTAAGCCAAATGAATAACTTCAGAGTGAAAAGGTAGAATGGTGCAAGAATATTTTTTAAAAAAGTATTTTGGAGCAGCCTAACCAGACAAGGTCATGGATATGGAGTAGGATATGGGCAGGAAGTAAAAGTCTTTTTATGTCCTTAGCTTTAGGGACATCTACCCCTCCTCACTTTACAAGTACACCAAGATCCTTGAGATATGAAGTGTTCTTAAATGGCAGGAAAAAAAATAATGAATGAAGGTGACAGAGTTGTCTCACATCATTAATGATCTCAGTTGAACTGTCTGGCATTCATTATTTACAGTATACTTCACATTTGGTTTTGGCACAATTGTATGTTAGTAGATTGCATCTTATGGGCAGGAAAGGAACTTTTGAATTTATTTCTCACAGGCCAAAATGTTCACGCTGATTTATAAATGCACAATAGGATAAGATTCAATGAGCCTTGATGAGACAAAGCTTAGATAATTCAGAATCAGAAATATTATAGGCAGTTTGCTCATCTCTGAGATCTCATATTGTTATTTGGATTCCTCCAAGTTCAGTAATTCCACTTAACCACCACTGATGCACATCCACTTGGACTTTGGGGAGGGAAAAATAGTGCACCATGATGTCCTAGGACCACAGAAAATAATACAATTATTTTTACTTTGTAAGAGGTAACAATTGAAGAGTTTGAGATTTTGAGATGCTATAACTACAAATTTAGCAAAAAGTAGGCATTTAATGATAGAGTTCACTCTGGTGGTTTAGGTTTTATTTTGAATGTTTGTTTTGTCTTAAAAGCACTAATGCTGAAATGTTGTCTCAAATCTTTATTTTCAAATCACTTATTATATTACCCTAAATTATGGGGTGCAGTAAAGGCCAGATTTAAAAGAAAGCACACTTTACTGTCTTGTTTTTCTATAAATAACGTGACACTTTATGAAATAAGAATTAGCATGAAAGTTTCTCTTTTTTTTTCCTCCTGTAACTCTATTTGTGAGCAAGCACTGAGTGAATGGCCTTCCTCCAAGGAACTCAGTAGACCAGTCCAAATATAGGCGTATAATGGGTAGAGGTTAACTGTAGGAAGTCTGAGAAAAACTGCCATCTATAATTTCACCACAATTATAATGTTTCCCTTAAATAATAGTTATGTCTATGGGGTGAGTGCTAACAAATACCTTGTAAAGATGCTGCTGTTACTTTCATTGTTTTGATGCTTGGGCATTCTCCGTGTGTGCCCTGAGGAACAGTCAAAGACCCGGGCCACGCCTGTGACCCAGCGTGGTTTAGAAGTTGAGGGTAACAATCAAGCGGAGAACTTCAGCCCATGGTGGAGGGTGGAGCGTGTTGTTATCTAGAAGGCCCAGCCATGCCACATTTACAGGAAGTAAACTAGCCAAGCCAAGAGACACTGTGGCAGGACTGACCAGGCCTCCAGCAAAGACCCACTGAGGAGGAGAAAATTAGGTTTCTCTCAGTTGGAATGCCTCTGAGAAAACCTTTGTATTTTCCAATAAACAGGTAAGATAACCATCAGTGCTGCGACACAGGGGGTTTCGGTGTAGATCCTATTGTGTTTGGTTTACGCCCAGCCTCTGCACGAGGAAAATGCACAGAGGGAGCTATGTGCACGACAAAGAACTTCAGAGTCATATAGGCAGCTATTTGAGGGTATCCTAGAAGAAACAGAATTCAGGTCCCAAGAATCAAAACAAAGCCTGTGCACCTTTAGAACCGAGAGGGCTCAGAAAGTAGTGAGTGTGAACACCTTGACAGTTGGACCAAGCAGCAAATAGGCTGTTCTCAAGCACCAGGGCTTGTCTCCTATCTTGGGGACAAAGAGTCTGTCTGCAAGGAAAGTCCTCCATGGATTACTTGGCAAAGAGAACAGTAGAACATAGACAACTGTCTATGGGCTGACAAGTGACATGGGTAGATTTATTGGTATATGTCAGGAGAGCCCTTCTGTCCCCACTGTCACACACTGTACTATTATGGATCATGATTAGAGATGGGCTTGTGCATGTTGCCAAGCTTAAAATCCACACAAAATTGTAGGGTTAGAGTCTGGAACAAAACTGCAGCTTCTTGGTGTGGAGTTTTTCTACTTATGGCAAAATGTGGCTTCCGGGAGGGTGAGTTAAGATGCCTCAAAGGGAAAAAATTCTTCCATGGGAACATTTTGATAATTCAAGTGTAAATACATATAAATCCAAAACACATTTTTAATTAAAGGGAAATTGCTTAGAAAAACACATTCATATCCACTCCCCTTTCCACACACACTCACTCACAAACCCCTCCAAAGAAAGTTCAAAAGCAATAGCTTTGAGAAGAGAGGGTTTGTAAACCTACACTGCTCTGTAACTTTCAGCCAGCCTCCCAGAATCAAACTCTTTGAATTTGCCCAAGGTTTACTGAAGTGATACGAAAAGGCATTGTTTTATATCACAACAAGTCACATTAAATGAAATCCTCAAAGCCGAGGATGCTATGTGACCACTTTCCCACCCTGAACATACACACGTTTGTGTGTTCCTACCTCAACAACTTACTGCATGATCCTTCCTAAGCTGGCTTTCCATTCCCCAAAAGTCCCTGTACTTTGACATCTATAATTCTGCCTTTTTTTTAAACCTGTCTTTAACCATCCCATCACACTGAGGCACTTGAATTGCTGTACATGAGATATGAAACCGTAGTGTAAGCTTTGTTTTTTTTTTCCCTTAAGCTCTTTCTCATCTTGTGGTTTTGCGACATTTTCTAATTATGTTTCATGAACGCCATCTCGCCCATATATAGCTGTAACAAAAATATGTATAATAAGCAACCATGCAGAATGAAAGAAGATAGGAACAATGGGAAGGAGGAAATATGGAAAGGAGTAGTCGGTTCCTCTCAAACGTTTGTAATGTGTATCTATGGGCTAGGTCTTTTTATTTATTTATTTTTCTTTAAACCTGGCTTCAAAAGGAGACCCAAGACACTGATAGATAATTCCTTAGAAAGCTCTCACCAGCTGCCTACAAGGACAAACCGAGTTTACTGTTTGTCTCTCTGTTGATGCAAAAAGGCCAGAAGTTTAATCTGCATAAATGAAGTAATTAAAAGAGCACATAAGCATGAGCCTTGAATGTCTGTTCTCAAGTGTTTACAAGGTCTTTTCCTACTCCCAGATCATTGGCTAGCTCTCCTATCCTACCAGAATGAGCTTAAGAGAATGGGTCTATCTCAATTTGACTTTTTAAATAACGCAACACTAGGACTAGAACTTAGAGGAGGGGACCAATAAATACATTTTCAAGAAATCAATTGTTGTGCCAAGCTCAATAATACATGGCTTTTATTCTCTGAGAACTTGTATCTAGTAAGAAAAAAACTAAAGTGATGAGAGATGATCAAAGATTTATGGAGCTCTGATGTGTTTTAAAAACATGCCCAATGCATATGCTCAGATACAGCAGGCTTAATGGTCCTATAGCTTGAAATCCTATATTAAGAATAGTTTTTAAGGTTGGAACGGGAAAATATCCACTCCTCCTTCCAAGGACTTAAATACTGAGTGTTAGGTATACATTTTTTTTTTTCTCAAAAGCTATCACAGCAATCCAATGTGACCATGGCAAATAGAATGGAAATGTGCTAAACACAGGTTAGGTTTCAGCAGCTCTCACAGAAAGATGACGTGATTCTAAAACAACAAGTTGTTTGTGTATGTAAATATGTGTACATGCATGTTTCTCCCACAGGGACAGGGGATGCACATTCTGAAACCCCTGAAGCTTCCATGGCTATTGTCAACACAAACCCTATCTGTCAGCCAGGTGTGTTTTTACACAGAAAGTAACAAAAACTGACCCACATGTATGAGGATATCAATTTAGGAGGCATCTAATACATTTGTCTGAAACTCTGTGATATTCCCTTAGTCCTTAGTATTCATAAGGAAAATGATCAGTTTAAAACAGGTGCACTTGAGACTTGATTTTCACATTTTAGCTACTATTGGCACTTGCCAGTAATAATGAGTTTTAAAATGTGTAAATTAAGGACTATTTTAAATGAAGCCAACACATTATTTAAAATTTAAAACCTTGTATAATCCAAAGGCAAATTAGTAAATATGCCTGATTCACTTCTGTGAATTTTGAATGTATTCTTTTCATTTGTTCTTGTGTCTCAAGAAAAAGGAACTCAAGGACAAAAACTCCTTCTTGAAGTCCCAAAACAATTACTTTCTGACTGAACCATAACTAAGAAATTAAATAGCTGTATCAAAAGTCAGAACTAAATTTGTATTCCAAACTCTAAATTTCAGTATATCACTTATTTTTATAGGAATCTTTCCTAACATTTAAAATAAATATTTGATATTTGGCATTTGAAATGTTTATACAGAATATTGTAGGCTTCTACCTTTTAGAAAAATAAAGAAGCTACTGAGATTTCTTCGCCATTCATTTCTTATAGTGCTAGCAACTAAGAGCTAATTTACCAATAGCAATGAAGACTTACAATTCTACTTTTCTTTAACTGAATTTCTTCTTTCAGGTTAATGATTAAACACATTGAGTGGCATAATTGGGGGGGAAAGGAGATTTCCCAGGCAATGAATGTCTTTCTGATAGATTACAAATCTATTCTGATCAGATAAGCTACTGTATTTTCAATTGGACAATCAAAATATCATTTTACTTCAAAGAAAAAGGGGCAATAATTGAATACCGTGAGTGACTTCATAGTCAGGGCTGTTTTCCTATTATAGAATACAACTGGGCATAGTTTTATATTCCTATGAGCTAAGCACATTTCTCCTGCACATGAAATTCACTACATGAAGAGAGGTATTTGCAGCAGACAAAATGAGAGACACAGAAGAATCAAGTCAGTGGCAATACGCCGTTCTTGTCTGGTGTTCAGTTACTCTTTCCCGAGAATAAAGTCTACCACCTTTTAGCTTTCCTCTGAATCGCTTCCACTGTCCCTATGGTTTAATCATCTACATATTTGTGTTTTTTTTTAAAAAAAAACTATTTTAATGATTCTGAGGAAAATGAACATATACATGCTTGTAGCACCAATTCCAATAATGTAAATAACAACCCAAGGTTGTGGTAAAAATAAACTTACACATGCCATTTGGACATCAGTAGCCTGATGTTACAATGAAATGGCAGCCAGGTTTATGATATGGTGACTACAGATGTTTGGGAGGGAATTTGGGGTTGTTAACAAAATCATCTGATCCTGCTGCAAAGGTTCCCTCCCTCACAGCACTGGTAGTAGTCCCCAAACTGAGAAGAGCACACACACTAGTGTAGATGCATGGGGTTAACTTTGCCATTTAGCACGAACTAATGCCAAAAAACAGCCTTTGGAAAGCCTCATTGTTATCACTGTTTAACATTTATCAAATGCCAATGATGCACTTTATGGTGAATAAAATATCAACCGGTCTTGATGAATGCCACATGCTGCTTTTGTGTGAAGGCTAAATGCAGACTCCTAACATTAGGATAAGAACCAAGTTGATGTTACTCTTTAAATGTAATGCATCGGATCCTTGCCTGGGATTCTCCTTGAATATGAAATTAAATAAATTATGATTTGGTTAAATCCCATGTTAGCATCTCTCAACCATCATAACTTTCTGAGGCTTGTACTCCAGCTATGTTTTTAAGCTCTGGATCCTACTTGTGGGCCAAAAGGCTGGTACTAATTCAAAAAATAAAAAATGAAAAAATCATGAATGTTCAGTTTGATATGCAGAGGACTGACTTACATGAGCTTCATAGGAACAGGTCATTGTTCAATTAATATTTGTCCTTTTTTTGAATCGTTCTAAAGACATTTATTAGTAGCTTAGATCCTCAGGGTCAGAATAAATACATGATAATTACTAGAACACAATTTTCATGCTAGTGTGATATTAATACAAAGAGAACAGATTCAACACAGCTCACAGATGAAAATTCTTTTAAAATGTATATGATGCAAAGTTTTCTTGCCCATAATGAAAAAATCAGAATGTAGATATGAATGTTTTTTGTTTTTCATTCTCTGTGGAGCAGACATTGGAATACAGTCCTATACTCAGTATCTCAGAATTACAAAGAGGAAAACCAAAACTCAAATCAATGTCGTCCATTTCCAAAAAATGAAAACCATCTTGTCCACCAGGTGAGGCCTTCTTTGTCCTGGCAGCTGGGCTCAAACCTCCTTGCAACCTCTGCTCTCCACATGAGTTTGGCAAGACATGGTCAGGCT
Organism: Ochotona princeps; assembly: GCF_030435755.1. Lineage (NCBI taxonomy): Eukaryota > Metazoa > Chordata > Mammalia > Lagomorpha > Ochotonidae > Ochotona > Ochotona princeps. The sequence continues at coordinate 74,093,215 of NC_080836.1, forward strand.
CCAGGTGCTTGCTGTGCCCAGCCTGTTCCAAACTGGTAGAACTCAAGGCACAACAAAGGCCAACAGAGACTGGTTGAAATGTCTAAATAGTTCAAATCATATTTGCATAAGAATTTATATACAATTCCTTCCTCAAAACAAGAGTGAGAGGCTGTGACAACTAATCAAAAATGATAGAAGATTATATAAGATTGTCTACCTGTAGGATAATTTTTGTTTATAAAGATTGACTTATTTTTAAGTAGAGTAACAGATTTTTAATTTTTTTTTATTTTTGAAGAGGTTTTATTATGGCTTTATTCTATTAACTTTTTTATTATTTCATGTATTATGCATGATGAACAACACATTCTTCCTGGATTTGAAAACTCACCATCTACAGAGTAGATGTGGATCAGGTGCACAATCCTGCCAGCAAAGCACTTGCCTGCAGTTTCACAGAAAGAGGGAACTGTGTAGCTTGGTACCACCCCGCCTCCCACAATTGCTGGAGTAGGGTGAGAGTAAGGAGAATGGATTAGTTTCCAAGGAAGAATGTGGTAGGCTCAATCTTGAAAGGCTAATGGGAATTTTCTTGTTCCGAGGTTAGAGGTGCAATGTTCAAACAGAAGTAAGGGATAAAAGCATTGGAAGAGTAAGGCCTTGAGGTATAGGTTCCAGAGGGATTAGAGCAATGAATCCAACAGCAGAGAACTTTATAGCATGCTTTGGAATTCACACTGACAACTTATAGCACCTGGGAGCTTTTGAATACTCTCAAACAAGTGAGTGCCTTGATTCACTTTACATATTTCAAAGATTTAACTGGCACCCTATAGAGGATTTGGGGGGAAGAATGGAATGATTGAAGAATGAATGATGATTTAATTGACTTTGAGCCCCCAAATGACTGCTCTTCTCAGTTCTAATTCTTAAACATAGTAGCACTGTTTGTGGCCTTTGTGTTGAAGTGCTTCCTTCCTCAGGCAACAGACTTGTCAGAATCGGGGCACAAAAGCGGGTAATGTTTTCTTTAGTGGATGATTTAGTACACTGAGAGTGGCTTAGTGGTGTGCTATTTTGCAAGTTATTTTGTGTATCATTTCATCATAAAAAACCATTGTCATAGTTTCACTATTGGAATGTATTAACTATCCCCTGGATGTTATTCTGTATCATCAGTAACCCTTGTCCTCAATGATCTCATTATGATGAGAGGCTATCAGTTATTTTATGCTTGTAACATGCCAAATGCACGGATACGAACATACCTAGATTATTGCATTCAATCCTCCACCAGTGTTAGGAGGGTAAATGTCATCATTATATCCCATTTTGCTTATGGAGGAACCGGGGCTTACAACAAAACAAAACAAAACCTGACTAGTTTGCTTTCAGGCAACACCAGGAAGTGATTTTAACCAAAGTCCCTGCCCTTAGAAATCTTTGCATACTCTGTTTGAACCAGTTTCCACCAACTAAAGTTTTAACTGTTTCTAAAATATTTTTCTGTAATACATTCGATGCAGTCCTTCAAATGGAAGTATTTTTATATCTTCAATAATATGCTTTGAATGAACTCTGCATAGTTAAGTTGGTTTTGCTTGCCTCCCTTGGCCTTGTTACTTTATTTGTATCTTAAATCAGGACATGTCTTCTTGTGGAGTCCACACTGACCACTCTTGGGAGAGGCTAAAAATGGACAATCCAGGGTCCTTAACTGGACTCTGGCTTTATAATTGCTTCTGTGGTACTCTTGCCGCATTTCCAGATGTGTGAGCGACAAGGGGTAAAGAAGAGAGTGAAATGTTAAAATAAGGCTAAACAAACAGTTTGCCCAACAGATGTTAACCAAGTTCATAATTTAAAAGTTCCTATTTTTGTTCATCACTTAGACAATGAACATTTCAATTTCTCTAAAAACTGCTTGTGAATAAGGTTCAGAAAGCCAGTCATTAGTATTTGCATCAAACTTTCTTCCTAGCCATAGGTCAAAGAAACAAAAAGGACATGTTTTATTTTTCATCTTTTTTGAAGCTTAGCATTATTATGAAGCCTTGTTAGAACTAAGACAATGTGTTTTACTGTGTCCTTTTAACTAATAAGGCTAGATTTAATCAAGATGGAATAATCTATTGTTCAAAACACAAATCCCATTGGAAAAGTGGTACTCCAGAGTTATGTACAAATCATTTTAAATAGAATAATTGAAATCAATTATGACTAACATTTTTCCCTCAAGTCACTCTCACAGTAAATTTAATCCCCAGATGCAGTTTGGGAGGCATTAAACAACTCAACAAGTTTAGTAGAATAAAACAGTATTATTTTCCACTAAAATATGTGAGCAGAACACTTATAGCTGTTTCCACTGAAGAAAGGAAAAGAACATTTTCATATACCTTATAACTATATTGTGACAATATTATTTAGCTGGCAGAATCAGGTTCAACCAGTGAGTTTCCAAAATTGCAGTCCAATATTTAAACTACAAGGAAGCTGTAGTCACAGCTTCCCAACAGGGTAGATTCTTCAAACACAATTCTCACAGGATCAGCTCCTGAAGGCAGAAAGACAAAGCAAGTGGAAGAAAATAATAGGAACATGTCGGTAGTAAAAGTCCCAGGTCTACTGGAGAAACTCAAGCCACTGCTCTAACACTTTTAACTCTGTGCTCTGACACACAGCAAATGGAGAACCAGGATATACGGAAAAGAAGATCAGGATCCCTGATAGACCCCTGAGGAGCAATCCAGTCCTAGGTGAAAAGAAAGAAGCTTCCTTTTAGATCTTGTTATTGCATATGGGATTTCGTTTTTGTTATTGTTGTTTTATATATTTTCATCATGTTTCCAGAAGGGAACCTGAGAAACTCATGCCCATTGTACTTGTCAGAGGACTGACAAGTTAACATAGAGCCAGGGAGCATCTTAATAATTGAAGAAGGATGCAGGATGCGGTCAAGTACAGAAGAGGGTGGAAGTGATGGAGATTATTGAAAACATATTTAGAGAAATCAGGATCACAAAGCTGGACATGAGCTGAGAGGTTAAATCTTCTACAGCTTGTGCATAAGAAAAGTCAGCTAAGAAAGAGAGATTTTTACTGAACTTACAAATGTCACCTGTGGAATTTCTGTTGTTCTTTCAAGTAAGTGATAAGCCTGATTTATGTCAGAGATACTGTGTATTTAAACATGTAGTAGGGCTAACAAACTTATTTGGCAATCATATTTTAAAATTTAGTCACTTTAAGATTTTTTTTTTTGCAGCTATAAAAATTTGTATTTTCTATTTTTCCCCTGGTAAATACCTCAGCTCTTCCAATGAAAATAGTTTTCTTTGGAATAATTTACATCTTATCAACATTTTCTACTCTTTAGTAAATCCATGAGTAGGAACATACTTCTTTTATCACTATCATTTTGAACTTTCAGTAAGAAACCATAATCATAAAGATATATACAAGGAAGTTTAGGGGATTTCTAGGAAGCCACATCATAACTAACCTTTGTAACTGAAGCAATAGGAATAGGGGGTTTGCTAAAATTGTTTTGGAGCCACAAAAATACTTTACAGCAGTGTTTATTTTAATATTGACTTCCATCTGAAATTTTATGAGCTTAATTCTGCAAAAATACAATCAAGTAAGCAATCAACGTTATATGTAGTAAGTATCAGCTACTATATATTACCAATATGTACTATAACACCGTATAATGTATATAAAATAAAATGTATTTTAAATGTATATAAAATTCATAGACATACAAAAAGTATATGTATAAAATATGCATATTATGTATATGTGTATATAAAACACTATATGTGTGTGTATATATACAATAAAAAAATGCTGTAGCTTCTTTTTTTTTAATTTCATTTCATGTAATTTTTAAACTTTAAGGTGTCTCATTAAGACTAATCGACCTCTAGAGAGGGATTTTGGGGATATGTTGATTTTTAAATGTTGTTCCCCAATAGATTTTTTTAAAATTCATGGTGTTTCTCTAATAATACCAATGGAGAGAAAGGAAATGCCTGTGAAAGATTTTGTGTACGAACCCATCTTGCTCCTCCTTGGGGTCCCTGGCAGCGGTTCCTCTAAATCAAGAAAAGAATCCAGGCCACAACCCTTTATTGCACCCCCCAAAGAAGTGATAGGTGTATCCCCAAAACCAATAACAAGCAACCGAACATTCAATAGGAGCAACTGTAGTGGTTTCCTGAAGATACACTGAGCAGAAACTGGAAGAAAAGTTTAGAACAAGAAAGGGACACATATAAATATACTCAACAAATAATCCTCTTAATTGGAAACATTGTTATAGTTACATTGAAACTGAAAGAGTAACCTTTTGGTTTGTCAGGAGCCACTGCAGCAAGAACCAAGGCTCTCCGGAATGGTCGCTCTGCCCTGCTGCTGTTAACTCAGCAACATAGACATTTCCAGACAGTGAGGCCTGTGCTCACAATGGAAGTGAAATAATTATGGAAGTTGTAAAAGTTATTTTGGGAAATCTTATGGGCTGTGTTTGGATTTATGAGAGAAATGAGAGGTGAGAGTATAGATGAGAGAGACGAGGAAAAAAAATACGTTTTGGATCATCAACTGGTGCAAAGCTGTCACACGCCGTGCGCAGTGGAGCTGAGAACGAGGTTACCATTGAGAATTCCTGTGCCATGTATACAATTCATTCTACATACATTAGATTTTTAGACAAACAGCTGAAAATCTCATGCAAACATTCTACATAGGTGGGGTGAAGTGCATGTCACAGGTACACGTGCAAAACAAAACTGAAATGATTACCACTCTGGGTATGTATGTATGTGTGATTCTAGCCTCAGATAGCATAGCTTTTTAAAAGATAGCGTTGATGCAGTAGATGACAGTCTTCCCACTAAGCCACCAAAAAAACCCTTGTGGGGATCACAATGGAAGAGAAGCAAAAGCTTATCTTCAAAAGCTACAGCCTTGTGACACCCTGACACCGTTCTTAAGCATACCACTGAGCTTGAGCATTCAGTCTTCATATTGACGTTAACCAATTTAAAGTTCTTGTTACTGTTAAGTTAGTGAGCCAAGTTATAACTTTTACTCTAATTATTAGAATAGGAATGGTGAAAAACTAAAGATGGAATTTGTCCTATGTATTCATCTGAATTCTCACATGTCAGGTAAGGAAAAGAATGTCTTAAATTAGGTTAGAGACCTAGAGCCCAGCCCGAGTATTACCATACCACCAGCTTTATTTCCGTCCACAAAACAAAGACACATACAAACAAAAGCAACATGCCCCTTGTATGGTACGATGCCCTGCACAGAATTCAGAGACAAACTACAAAGAAGTAGGTAGACTCTAGAGATTACTTATTCCACAGCTTACCTTATCCTGAGCAAGTCTGTCAATTCTGTTTCGCGTCCTCACTCTGTAAAACCAGAGATAAGAAAACCAACAGCCTGGGATTACTATAAGGATACAAAATAAACCTGCACCACTCGAGAGACTTTTCCTTTCCTTTCCTTTGCTTCTCTTTCTAGAAAATGATCTTGGGACGATGTCTATGTGCATGATCAAATATGTAGATTTTTAAGCAAAGTGAATTAAAATCAGTTTCACTCTCATAGCCTTCAGCTTTTCAGAGAATTAGCCCTGTTCTTAATGGGCTGTGGGCACAAGACTACAGAAAGGTGATTTTATCATTACTGTTTAAAATTTGTTTTTAGTTTGTGTTTACCATATATGAATCATTAAATGTGTTTTGTCCTTTGGAACTTGTGCATCAGAGTTAAACTAACATCAAAATGACATTTTGTTCTCATTAATCACATGTTGCTTGGTGTTTTTTTATTAGAAAAATAGTAAAATTCGATATATACCTTGAAATTTATCATAAGGAGAAAATTTTAATTATATGGTGTTTTTATTTTGTCTCCATCCAAATAAAGTATAGGAGCTTATTATTTGTACAGTAGCAAATGGGAGGTTGGTACAAAGTGGCAAAGTTTCATCATTTTAGCTCTACTGATATTTTGTTGGATTAAATTATGAATTTAATATAATACTGACTTCTGAATATATATATATATGTGTGTGTGCCACACATATATAATGCATCTTAGGCAACCAGGCTGTGCTATTCTCCATTTCATCCATTTTTTTCAAACCCTTGAAGTTTGGGTGATAGAGATATTCTTCACTGTAAGACAGCTGTAGAAAGCTGGTTTACACTTTCAAGGATTCTGATACTCTCTCAAGAATTCAGTTACTTAGTGAGGCCAGGTCCAGCTCTGTTACTCTGAAGGTAGATGGTGCACTGAGGCCAGTCTCAGCTAAGCAGCTGGCGAGAGTGGTTTTCTCACGCCCTGAGCCTGCAGCAGGGTGGTAGGCTTGCCTGGCAGAGGCTGCTACTGAGAAACACAAACAGAGATTTCCCTGCTGATAGAATCCCCACCAATTCTGTGTGGTTGCTCAGAGCTTACTGCTTTCTGGAGTGCAATCCATGAATTTTTTTTTTCTTGTTTATTTGTTTTGGGGGTTTTTGTTTTGTTTTGTTTTATCAAGGTGAAGTAGGTAAAAGTCATTGCCAACAATACATTTTTGAAATCTCACTTCTTAAAAGCTTTTCATGCCTCTTGTCTCACTCCCTCAGCATCTCTGCTTTCAAAGTAAAATAGAAGATATTTTCAAAGAGAGTAAAATGTGGGACTAAGGAAACCTGGAATACAGATCTGCCGGAACAACAGCCATCCATGCTAGAAATGGGAACGGTCAACAAAGGCATGACTATTGAATGAGGTAAATGAAACCTCCTAGGGAAAGCAGCTTTCCCTATCACTGTATCATTTTAACTCTTTGCAGCAAATGTACCTGCCCACCCCATTTCCCGTCCAAATAGATGTACTTCAACAGTATGATGTTACTTAAAAACAGTCAAGTAATGGGTCACCAGGAGAACTCTGAGCTTGTTCAACATGAGAATGTCTTGTCTCATTTTTCTCTCAATTCTCCCAACATTTCAAACAATGGTTGCTGCTATGAATGAATGAATGCAACAAGGAATGAGTCATACTCCTGAGTGTAAATTTATGGAGATGAACTCAGGGTAGAGATCGCTGATGTAAAGAATCAAAATCTTGATATGTATACTTCGTGCGTGAGTTGCTTAAGATTCTCACGCTTTCATATCCCCAACTGGGGCATGCAGTGACTTTTATTCCCTTATTGCTAATAGTCTTGATTTGATGCATAGTCACATGCTTCTCCCCCCAACTCCATGTTGTATTCCCTCTGCAGAAGAAAAAAAATTACTCTGAAATCATTGATTACTATGAGCCCTCTTCCCACTTACGGGGACACCCATTAAAGTGATCTTATCATAGCTCTTTCAAATCATTCAGACATTGGAATAGTCCTTCCAGTGTTTAGATCTATTGGTAAACAGCTTCAAGGTATTGATTTTTCCCCCAAAAAAGTTGGGAAAAGATTACATAGTAGTTGTTTTTAGCCTCCAGGTAATATGTAGAGTTGCGTTGGTGATATATTCGTATACAGCATTTCTAAGCTCAAAGGTAACTTTGCTCACCTGATTGCTAATTAGGGTGAAGGCCTTCTGTTTCATAAACCGAATTTCCATTGTGGCTATTATGAGCTATAACAATGATTGATAACAGGATGTGGCTTGAGCCTATATGCTTAAACAAATACAGGAACAAAGAAACACACCCAAGTCAGCACAGGGAAAAAAAAAAGGGGGGCCCTTGGAAGCTTCCGACCAGTCAAAACGCATTTGTGTTTAGTCTTATGATCACTTTTCTGTGGTGTGTATTCTGAATCTCTCCTCCAGCTTCTGAATTACTTTTATAAGATGCTTAAAATGTGAATTCATTCATGCCTTGTCAGCCAATTTTACACAGTATGTACACACTTGTTATTATCAGACTTAAACTATTGTCTCTAGTAAAAAGTAAAATGTCTATCATTTTTTTTTTTTTTTGGCCGTACTCTAGAAAGGTTGCTATAGATCAGGAGAAGTGAATGTGCCCGGTGCGACATGGGATGGTAGCTTGCTCTTCACATTCCCATCGCAAAAAGATTGAAGCGCTCTGAACTCTCTTTTACATTCTCAATATTAAAAAAAAATTCATAAATTCAAGGCTCTCTCACAGTGAGAAATCCTATCTCTCATGACTCTTGTTAGAAATGTAAATTTAGTCACATTAATATCCAAGAATGAAGGATAGATTATATTCATCATCATCCTACAGTTAGATATATGAGAAAAACTCAAGGTATTTTGTTTCGAGATTAACAAATCCTTTGGAGAAGGTGATTTTAAGGTAAAAGAAAAAGAGAGGAAAATCTCATGATTCAGTTTAGCTGAGTTCATGCCAAAATATTGTTTTCTGGGCTTGAATGATGCACTTGATCTGTGGGTTGAACCCAAATAAAATGCCCCATCCCTACCCTTTGGAATCTCAGAGAGTTGATAGAATGACACTGTTGAGTTCCACCTGCGTTTTCCTAGCTGTTTCTGTGGACTAGGAACAAAATTTACAGGTTATCAGTAAAGACACTATCTTCATTTCATTTCAAATATTAGAATACCAACAGTCTTCAGAGCATGGATGTGGTTCTCCTGCGATGGTGCTGTTGTAGAGCTATCGTAAGTTCTGCAAGTTAGCTCTGAAGGATCAGTCTTGGAGTCTTCCTGCGCCAGATTCAGCATACCAGCACATCACTGCTGATTGTGAGGTTTGCCTTGGTTAAGCAGAGTCAAATGTTATACACTATTCAGACCAATTTAAACAATTCAACTCACACAACTACCAAGTGCTTACTGTGGATGTGAATTATATTGCTTTCGTGAAGACTGTAGTATGTAAATATATTATAAAGATTACTCTCAGGTAACACAGAAAGAAATTTGTCTCTACTCTGATTCTTTTTGTGAATCATACAATAGTACAACTTCACCCAGCTATTGTGTAAGTAGATTCTTCCCCTATCAACCTCAGTATGAAAAATGCACACTAAGCGTCTATAAGCCTAATTAAATAGTTAATGTCTATTAAAATTTAATGGTAATTAGCCAGTATTGTGATGGTAATTTTATAAGTAAATGTTTGGGGTCTATCATATACAGATGTGGGTGTATAACAGAACATGCATCCCTGCATCCGGACGAAAGATGGATTCCCAATGAAACTGTTGAACATGTGTAGACAATGGGATGCTGGACTGCCTGACATTGTCTGTACCAACAATGTCAGGGTACATTTAAATAGGAGACTGATAGAATTATGATTCCTTATGAAGGACTACACTATTATAACAAAATGGGAAAAATCTGATGGGGGTGGGAGATTGGAGGGGGTAATCCCAGCCTACACAAAATCGTACCTCACAATTGAAAATTTAAAATAAAAACATATTAGTAAAATATTGTCTCTAATCTTTAAAATAGTATTTCAATTTCTATCATTTCATGAATTCACAATAAAAATAAAATTTTGATATAGGCTTAGCCACGTAACTTTAGTTAATAAGGATACTTGCTTATTAGTAATCACAGACATTTACACTACCAAATAAAACTTACAAAATAAGGAATCAAAAGAATCATTATTGGAACGTAATTCAGTGTCTGTAACAGACCTTTTGTTAAAACCAGGAATCTCTGTCAGAATCATTCTCATCTGATTTCAGTTTCAAAATATCTTTAAAGGAACTAGCTTTAACTTAAAATCTATGGCTGCCTTGACTCTGTTGAAAGTATATTTTCATATCACTTTCCTGTTTGTTTTATAACCTTTTTAAAAGGAGAAGTTGAAGATTAAAATTTTATGTACATTTATTACCAAGTTTCCAATACATGTGGCATCTTGTAAAACCTATTACTGGGTGCTCCACCCATGGTTGTTTCCAGTACCAGCCCATGTATTGTTCCAAAGGCATGGCTAGCTTCAGAGTGGCCTGGTGTTCCCATTATGGCTCTTTCACATGCTGAATTTGGATGAATTTTATGGTTTATAGCAAGACAGTTGAAGTAATCACAATGACTTAATAGGCCATACATCTCTATGTTCCATTTTCATGAATAACTCACGAGATTATCTTGGACTCTTTTCCACTGGATGGCAAACTATTACAATAGTTTATTGTGTGTTGAATTTTCCCAATTGTTATACACTTCATTTCCCCCCATAATCCTTATGTATTTTATAAAATAAAAACGGTGAAGTTACTTTAATCAGGTGTAAATAGTTTGTGAATTGCACACATTTATGATTTATTATTTATAAATTAGTAGCTAAATTTAATAATCAGCTTCAGAATTTCCAGTAAGATATAACGCAAAAATATACAGCTATATAGCCCCACACATGTACTTTTATGGATTCTTGTCTCTACATGACTTTAGTTCAGTAGAATAAATCATAATCTAGCTACTTTGAAAACCACATGCAAGTCAGATATTTATTTTGAATCTAACTGGGAAGAAGTACAGGCATATGGTTTCATATAAACATAAAAATAACCACAGTTCAAGATCAGTTGAGATTCCCCCATTGCAACAAGGTGGAGGAATCCACCATGGTGGGAGGGTTTGGGGAGGGGTGGGGAGAACCCAAGTACCTATGAAACTGTGTCACATAATACAATGTAATTAATGAATTAAAAATAATAAAAAAATGCTTGGGAAAAAATGCATATTATGAAATGAAAAAAATATAAAATAAACACGTTGAAATTTAATTCAAAAGTTGTTCATAAAATTTAAAAACACAGTTTCCTGAAGGCAAGAACTCATATGTGTTACTGATACTTCAATTTTAGCTGTAGCTCATGGCTTCACACCTACAAGCGATTATCAAATGGAATCTGTTGAACTCATGTTATCTCACTAGATAATCAGAAGAGCCTATGATAGTCCTTAACTGAGTCCTGGCTGTCATTACTGCCTCTTGAGACAGAGACTCTAGACAGGAGAAGTGTCACTGCAATAGGTTGTTCAAGCTCGTATCTGGCCAGTTTCTAATCATTGTAATGTTAAAAACATAATCCAAACTGAGACTTTATCTTGGATCATACATGTTTTTCTTTTATATAGTCTGCCAATAACATCAGTGTCAGCAGCTTGAATCCTGGCACAACCTCCTGCTGGTTATTTGCAGAACCTCTTGGTAGTGCTAATGCAGGAATTGCCATATTGAGGGAAAGGAAAAAGCAGAGGAAATACTGGATTCTTTGACATAGTACAGTAATACAGCACAGTACTGTACAGTACAGTAACTTGAGCTGCACGTTAAAAAGAATTGGAAGTTTTTAAGTCATACCCGTAGCTATGGCGTCACCACAGATCAATTCACACAGGATATCTCCCAGCACAGACAGGAATTTTCATGTCTCTTATGTGTTTGTAATGTTCAGCAAAGAGGAGGAAACAAATATCTAAGGCTGTTAGAGCAAAAGGGTAGAAATGGCACAGTGAGACCATATCCAAAGAGATGGCTTATTGATCACAAATAAAATGTTCCTCCCCATTATGCCCAGTGATTGAGAGCCAGGCAGTGTGCCCTGGGAAGGAGAAGCTGTCCAAGGGACTGCAGACCATGTAATAGTAAGTTAACGAAGCATCAGACATTCACTTATGAAACAGGCTTTCAAGAGAATTCTAAGTTTTCCATCAGGTCAAACATTAATTCCTGCTAATACATGAAATGCTGAGAGAAAGTTTGAGTCTTTCCTTCAATATACATGGAAACTTGTGAACCTTCTGGCCCTATATCTACTAGATCAAAGAACAACAATATTGCTCTCAAACTAATACTTGGGTGTTTCTAAACCCATAAACAGTTCCTGAAATTAGACAAAACAGGTGAAGTCTCTCTGATAGTCTCCTGTATCCCTTGATAGTTTCCCTTCAATGAAGACAAGGTGGATGGAAAAAATGCTGTACAACTACTGATCTATCTGCATCACTGGCCTTCAGTACTTAAACGGTGTTTGGAGAGTTTGTGATCCCTTCCTTGACTCATTAGACTACTCCTTCTCCAAGGAGACAGCTGCACATAAATTTCCTCTGGACTACATGTCTTCTCTCTACCCGACTTAGTGACTCTCTCCCTTATCAGCAACCACCTGATCGTCATCTCACCCCACCCTCATCCTAGGTATACTTTTCTGGATTGGGTTTCCCTCCTTAGTTCTATATGGAGAAGCATAACAGGTAAACTGCCCCTTCCCCAAAGTTTTATCTAACGTCACACAGTCCTGTAGGGCCAAAGTTGAGAGAAAGGACATTTGATTAAAGACGACAAGTTCTCTCGTCTCTATGTGTTCACATTTGAAAAAGCACCTGTAGTAGAAGGAATAGATCTTCTTTGTGTGTTTTTTAAATAAAAAATAGTTATTTTTATTGGAAAGTCATATACAGAGAGAAGGAGATATATAGAGAAACATCTGCCATCTGCTGGTTCACTCCCCAGGTAGGCACAAAGGCCAGAGCTGATCTGATCCAAAGCCAGGAGTTCGGAAACTCCTCTGGGTCTCCTGTGTGGGTGCAGATTCCCAAGGTTTTGGACCATCTTCCATTGCTTTACCAGGCCACAAGCATGTAACTGGATGGGAAGTGGAACAACCAGGACTCAAACAGGTGCTTATATGGGATCCCGGCACATACAAGATGAGAATGTAGCCACTAGGCTACCATGCAGGGGCTCTGTGTGCTTATCATTTCTCTGTAGAAGAGAAGCACATTTTTCTATGCAGAATGCAAGGTTGAGGTAGATGAATTTATAAATTTTTCCCTTAAGACAATGTGGACTTCAAGGCTATTTTAAAAATATTTACTTATTCATTTAAAAGTCAGAGTTATAAGATAAGAAGGAAAGGCACAAAGAGAGAGATCATCTATCCACTGGTTCATTCTCAAAGTGGTTGTAATGGCTAAGGCTAAGCCAGGCCAAAGCCAGGATCCAGAGCTTCATCCAGGTCTCCTTCATGGGTGGCAGAAGTGCTAACATTTGAGGCATCTTCTTTTGTTTTCCCCAGACCAATGGGAAGGAGCTAGATTGAAGTGGAACACAAGCTGTCTTCTAGATAGGATGTCAATGTCATAGGTAGTGCCATTACCCTCTATGCCACAATGCTGTCCCCCAGAGCCATGTTCTACTGCGTGATTGTGTAAATGTCAGAAGCTATGAACTTTTAATTTTTCTTACACTTTCCTGAAATAAATGTGTCTTCTCCAATCTTAGGCAAGTGGAAATCAGTCCAGTCAGGCCAGTCTGTGAGATACACTTGGTTGGGAAAGAAGAAAGGGAAAATCTCATGACTATTCCAAGATCATCACCCTGCTTGCTGAAAGAACTATCCACAAATGTATTCCTTACCTATTTTTTGGAGGGAAGGAAGGATTACAGAGAAAAAGAGTACTTCCTTTTGGTCCCATCGTCTGTATTGCTGCCCATTATGTGCTTGCTATGTACTTGAGACTGCCAATCTGTGTCATCAGTATTGGCTGCAATAGTACCGGCTGTCATGGTAGCCCTGAAAATTAGATGAGAGAACATCACAAAACACTCACCGCAGTGTCCGCCATGAGGTGGGAGGCACTTTCATGGTAGAATGAAAGCAATATTAATCTATTTCCTTACTTGAGCCTTTGTCTGTTCGTGCCTTTTGTTGCTACCCTTGCTGTTTGCTAGCGGGTCTGTAACTCCCTAAATCAATTCTAAACTGCAGGAAAACCTGAATAACCTGTGGTTTTCATCAACTGGATGTTCTCCCTACCCTGATCATTCTCTGTATTACAAGAAAATTCATAATTATCAATTTGTTCCTGCAAGATTCTAAAAGGCCTTGAGCCTCTAAGAAAAGCTGATTTCCGTCCAGTCTCATTGAGTGATGAATTTTCTCCATTTCCTTAAAAGTCTAGAATTGTCAAAATCACTTAGACCAACCAGAAAGCCCCTTGATTTTGTTAAGTAATATAGAATTTGTTCTCTGGAACACTGTATTTTGTTCATTGAAGCTGGTTGCCGAAAGTCACGCTCAGTTATGTCTCAGGAGCTGACTAAAGCAAATGATGGGCCCTGAAACACGTGTCTCTTGCGTCAGAGATTGAAATGTGAACCCAAAGTGCTAACATCTGAGCGTCATTTATTAACCTCAGCCAGATCACTGCAAGGAAGGAAGCCACATCCCAGGCACATCAACCATCACTGTCAGTTCTTGACGGAGAAGTTAAAATGAACCCCCTAACTTACCTTTTCCTCCTCTTGTATTTCCTAAGGCATTGTCCAAGAACAAACTAATGTCTGAGACATGTTTTCAGAAGGCAAAACATGCCTTTTCATGTATTTGGTTTCTAAATAAATCTTCACCCTCAAAGTACAGAGGTTTTAATATCAGAATATTAGTATCTTTTTTTTTCAAAATTTGATTGTATGGAGATGATAGTATGCTGGGACACTAATTACCTCATATAGTATGTATCACTGACAGCATAAATCATTCTTTGAACATGGGTGGTATGACACCATGAACAGAGAGTCCATGATGTGAAAGTCAACAAAATTCAGAAAATTGACTAATGTGATATTTATTTTACACATGGGAAACTAAGGTGCAGGTAGTAACGGTCTCCTGCCGAGAAATGTAGCTAGTCAGTGGCAGGTGAAGGGTTTTCACTTGTGAGCTTCCTATTTGAAAACCATGCTGCTTCTCTGATGTACACGAATGCATTTCACACATCTTACCATCTGTGTTTCTTCTGTGTCTGTTTCTTGTAACCCTCTATGCTTTTTGGCTGGTCATTTTGTTCTGAGGGAAAAGCAATAGGCTGACACTTGGCATACATTGACGAATTAGCATCCTAAGATCCCCAAATCTAGTTATATTGAGTTAATCTAGAATGGTAAAGAATTAAGTCTCCTTCAAGATAATCTTTATCCAAGTTTTCCTAGAGCCTTTTTCACTTTGTCAGTCATTTCAGCTAAATAATCCATAGATAAAAATGTTAGTTACATTTAAAAGTATAAATTAGACAAAGAATAATGTGAACCTTTTGCTCACATTAAAACTAAGATTGAAAGGAAGTCTTATATTTGAATTATCAGAAGTTGATTGCTTGATTGCTTTTTTTTTTTTTTGAAATTCAGTTGTTCTTATGCTATACAAAAAAGAAAAACAAAACAAGTAGGGATTGTTCTCCTTCAGGGACTAGCATCATGATACAACACTAAGTCGCCACTTCTGATGTTGGCACCCCACATTGGAACAGAGATGTGTTGCCATGATGCTCTGCTGCCTTCTAGCTTCTCGCGTGCAAAGGCAGCAGATAATGACTCAAGAACTCCAAGTTTCTTGTTTGACCTGGCCCAGCACTGGTTATTTTGATAAATTGGGGAGTGAGTCATATTGGATACAAGATTTATCTCTCTCTCTCGTCCTCTGTTTGCATTTTAAATAATAAGCATGTAAATATTTTTTTTCTTCTTTGGGAGAACAGTTCTTCTGTGGGAAGAAATGTCCATTGAAACTAACTACCATATACAATTTTAGGAGGTCTTGAGGAGTTAACATTTCAGAAAATCCATTTCTTATTGGCTAAATAAAAAAAAAATCCCTTGGTAATCAAGAACTTCAAAAATAAGTTTAAAAATTATTCTAAGAATTAAGTTCCTTTTTACAAAATAATAACTTTATTTGGGCAGGGGAGTGGCTGGGAAAATTTTCCCTCCGCTGGCTCACTTTTCAGTTGTCTACAATAGCAAGGATTGAGCCAGGCTGAAGCCAGGAACTTGATATTTTGTCTGGAAGAGACTCAACCACATGAGCCATTACCTGCTTCATCTCAAGGCACATGCCAGCAGAAACTTGGAATCAAGGGTAGAAGTGATACTTGAACTTGGGCATTCTGATATGAGCTCCAGGCAGTCCCCAGCAGTGTTTAACTACTATGCCAAACACCACCCCTTTAAGGAATTTTTTTCATGGTTGAGCCATGGATTCATCACTTGTGTGTTTTGATACATTATATTTCAGAATAGAGTAGCACTCCCAGTGGGTAAAATAGTGATCAATTCCAAGGTTTTCACTTGAACAAGTAGTCTGAAAACTGACCATGGTGCAAGAATTTTTAGTCAATGTGTCTTATAAATGAATAAAGATTGTACGTCTATGAGTTCCAAGTGGTCATGCGCTTGAGTTCAAAGACTCAAGCCACATTGAGATTTAAATCTTCCTAGTACAATTCAAATGTGACCTACCAATGAAATTTGGCTGGGCTTGATATCATAATAGCACATTTAGTGGAGAAATCAGCACAACCAATATGGCAAATATGCACTTAGACCAACAGAAACAACCACCCAACAAAAGAACACCACTGGTTTATGAGGCATGGAACATTAAATTTAATAGGTTATAAACCATGATTAAATTACAAACATCTTTTCATTACCCAGTTTGCTGTGAAGAGCCACACCTGTTAGACTAAGCTACAGGAATGATACTCATAAATATACCATGGGGCAACATGATTCCCAGGTGCAGGGACAATGTAGGTAAAGGAACACAAGGCAGCCCTTTGGGCAGTGCCAGGGCACAACAGCAGCTCTAGTGTGCTTTGTCCTGAGACGTCTCTTCATCAGTTGTGGAGAACAGGCGTTAATGCCAATTCTATTTTCCCCTCCAATTCACTTATACTTTGAAAATCCAGCAGGAAGAATATCTGGTAAAATCTAGAAAATTGACTTACATATTCCTAGATGTTTGGGCAATGTTTAGAGATTTTTGGACTAAGATAGTTTAAAGAGTATTACTGAATAATGCAGCATGGTAAAAAACACTGGATGCCACTTGTTGGATTCAATCTAAATGATAATTTGAAATGTGGTGACCTGTACTCTGGATATGATTCATAGACACAATTAAAAACAATGCATTGGTTTCAGTAGAAGCTGTCAATAGGCAATCTATGTGATGACAAATCCTATGAATGAGTCCTGATACTACTGCCTCTGTGGATGCACAAATCACCAGTTCATCACAGTTCCTTCCTGGTTCCCTTCTGTCTTGTTTCTATCTGCCAAGAAGTTTAACCTCTTGAGTAAAGTGAATGACACACAGCAGTCAATCTCATTCTGTTATTTCACATTTTCCCCACCCCATGGACTTACACCTTTATTTGTAATTTAGGCAAGCACATCCTCTCATTTTCTTCCCCTCCCAATTAAAAAAAAATAAAATTACTTTTAACTGGATTGCAGTTATTTGGGAAAAATAAGATACAATTTTGAAAAGGAAAATTAGAAAGGGATATAAATTGGATGCCAGGACTTCAAGTTACTTTCTAGCACCCCTGCCAACAAGCGAGTGTGATGCAGTCATCCTCTTCCTAGTACCAGAGAGCTAGACACAGAAAAGACTTCATTCCAGCGCTAACAGCTCCATGTTAAAATGATATTTCTTCAACAGTGTATCACCACTAGTATTAGAAACCAATCTGGTGTTATTCTGCTGTTGGGATAAGTATCACAAAATGACAATACTTCAAAAAGTCCATGTAAAAACACTGTTAAGAACTAAATTAATTTTTAGTACAAATTCAGAAATTCATGCATAACTTGCTCATGACACGCATTACCCATGAATTTTTTGAAGAAGCTTATATACTGACTACAAAACCCTTTGATGAAAAAATATGTTACAATTCAGAGTGACAGATGCGATGGCTGTAGCAGAACATTCCCTCTGCCGGGTGCTGTCATGCCATTGGGGTACAGGTTTGTGTCCTGGCTGCTCCACTTCAGATCCAGCTCCATGCTCATGGCCTGAAAAAGCAGGGAAGGATGGCCCATGTCCATAGCCCCTGCACCCCTGTGAAACAACTAGAGGAAGCTCCTGAATCCCAGCTTCAAATTAGCCCAACTCTGGACATTACAACCACTGGGGGATAAACCAACAGCTGGAAGATCTCTCTTTATCTTCCCCTCATTCCTCTGTAATTCTTTCAAGCAAAATAAAATTTTAAAAATTGCAATCTTGAACTGAAACTTTACTGCATACTTTCATTTTTGTATGCTGTATTATTTCATCTTTACATATACTCTGTTCTTATGTGTTCATCTCATTTTTTGTAAGAAATGGAGCTGAGATCCAAAGAAGTTAAGGAACTTTCTAATAGTCATGCTACTAACACAGTGTTTGGAACATTTTTACAGCCAGTTTATGAAATCTGAGTAGTGCAAGGAGCAAAATGTCAATCTATGGGCCACCGAGCATTCGTCATTTATTACTTACTTTTTATTTGCAAAAAAAATGTGAGTACAAGAATGCTGGACATTAGAAGTCATAATAATTGTGTTTGTTTTCCACACTGATATGCTCATCTGAAGTGTTGATCTATTGTCAGGAACCTGATAGGCCCCAGGAATGAAAATGTTGATATTCGTGTTATTTAATCTTCTTATGCTTATAACTTGTTGTCAATTCAATGCGATTTTTATCCCCACAACTCACATTTTGCACCCATTTATCATTATGCTATAAATCAGAGTTTGTGACATAATTTACTGGAGCAAGATTTGTAAGATGAAAAGAAGGAGAAGCCTTTAGATTTAGAAGGCTGTGGCATGTGAAGTGGAAAGACATGAGGCCTTTGCTCCAGGCTTCTCGGGATTGTCCACTTGATTAAGCAGACTCAGATGGCACTTTTAAGAACTAACCATTGGGAGCCCAGCATGATAGCCTTGTGGCTAAAGTCCTCGCCTTGAACACACCGGGATTCCATATGGTCACCGATTCTAATCCCAGCAGCTCCACTTTCTGTCCAGCTCTCTGCTTGTGGCTTGGGGAAGCAGTCGAGGACAGCCCAAAGCTTTGGGACCCTGCACCCACGTGGGAAACCTGGAAGAAGCTCCTGGCTTCAGATAGGCTTCGGATGGGATAAGATCCAGACATTGAGGCCGCTTGGGGAGTGAACCACTGAATGGAAGATCCCCTGCTCTGTCTCTCTTTCTCTCTGTATATCTGCCTTTCCAGTAAAAATAAGTAAATCTTAAAAAAAAAAAAAAAAAAAAGAACTAACCAATGTATCTTCAAATGAAGTCTTCAGGAACTTTTTGTCTGATTACACCTGTATTCTTCTCTGACCTCATAATCTCAGCTTTTGCCATATCCTTTCAATCTCTAAATTTTATATAAAATGAACCCCTTTATTCCAATTAGTCATAGATTACTTGCTCAATAATATTTTTTTAAAAATTGTAAAGCGTGCAGTCCTTTGTTGGCTTTATCAGCTTCTTACACCTTTCATTTCCTGGGACAGGCACCTCATTTGTCCAAGTAAACACTTCATTCCTAGAGTTGGCTGCCCCTCCAGCTCTTCAGTAGACTTCTATGTAAGCCTCAACAGTGACAGGCTTACTCCAGTGTTTGCTGCAGGTCTTGTCCTTATATACCAACAACCTTATGGGAGTTGAGAGGGCAGAATGCAAGCCTCTTTAGTGTCCCTTCAGTTTTATTGGAATTTGAATCTTTCTGAAGCTATTCCAATCCGTGAATGTTTCAGTTACCTAAACCAAGGCAAATGGGATACTTCTAGCTAATTAGCATGTCTGGAGCCAGTTATGATGGTCACAATTGAAAGCATGGTACTGTGGCATGCACACAGCATGAATTCAGGAATGCTTCTGAAGTGTGCATCCACAGCAAAGTCATACTGCCCAAAATGTCAGTAGCACTAAGCCCGGGAATCTTTCTGAACTAATTATTCTTTTTCTTTTTTCTTTCAAGTAAATTTGTGTTGGATTTCTGTCATTGACTTCCAAGACTTCTAATACTACAGCAGATCTAAAATTTGACTCTTACTTCTTAAACAGAATAATGCCTATAATCTACTGAGCTAGTTTTTCAGGAGGTGTGTAGCTAGCTGTCTGAAGCAGCAATACCTAAGAGAAATGTCACTCATGAATTCTCATAAAGGAAATGGGAACGTAGTATTTATAACTGTGTTCTAGATGACCTTCTTAGAATTGACTAACACTAACAATCGTCTCTAAATAAACATTATACATTTCCAGTCAACTATACTTTATATCAATAGGTTTACAGAGCCACTCTGCTGTTGAGTATCCATGTAACACAAAGGCACACAAGGAGGCAACACACTCTTTCTAATTCATCTACCCAGGGGGAATGCCTTTTCTAATTTAAATAAAGATAACTTACTAGTTAGTGTTGGCTTTCTATACTTACATGCACTTTAAAAAAAAAACAGGAAACAGTTATTATCTGTACTCGTAATAAGGCTAAACCCTTAGCTTATTTCCAATGAATCTATTGAACTAAAGGTCACTCCATCCAGAATGATAAGAGCTGACACTGCAGGGTAAGAAATGAGTATGTAGCTCAACTGTCATGTGGTAGCATGTACAATATGTTTTTCAGTACAGCTGATGACTTTGGGATCTTGTTCTATGGCACTCAAAATGCTAATTATTTTTCATTTCCTGTTAATGTAATAAATAAATTATTGTGTAAGGAAGTATTTTTATGCGAAAACAAGTATCACATACCCATCAAGAAAGTCTTCAAGCTTAATCTGTTAATATATAATGAAATTGACCTGATTGTAGAGGATAGAGTGAACACCAGGTCAAACAAAGCATGTTGATTTAGATTGGATCTCTATTGGGAAACATATTTAAGATATATATCTAAGAGCTACATATTAAATAAACATTGATGAGTTTTACCACCTACTCCAAAAATTCTATAGTTGCCTCATTTTGGAAAGTACTTACAGTTTTTAGGTGGCAAATATCCAGTGACAGTATGCTGTAACTTTAACTCTTTGGCAGAAGCAATAAAGCCTAAAATAAAGGATGAGTTATAATATCCAATATCTATTTTTCTTTATCTCAGCCATGCAAATATTTTGTAAAGAAATCATATAAATGAGAATACATGTATAAATATGTTAAATATTTTAATATTAATAAAAGAAGTGGTTTCATTCAAAATAGACTAAATGATCTTGTGTTTACAAATAATTATACAGTCTCAGTTATAATAACATTTATGTATTTCTTTCAGTAGATTCACAGTAAAGGTTGAGGAATTCAGACTGACGAGGCTTGCCATTTTGTAACTAGACCAATAGACCATATGAACTCAGAGGTTACTATAAAAAAAAAATCCTCAATTACTTTCATGGGCATGGCCAGGGCGTAGTATGCATGATTTCCATCAGTATCTCACTGGCCACATTCAATCATGTAGCTTCAGTTTCAGGAAAGGTTGAGGAACCATGGGCTTTCTCTGGGCTCAGGAGACGAGGAGGCAAATGTGGGAACATGCACTGTCATCTTTACCACACTGCCAGGGATAAGAAAAGACTGCAAGTGTGTCAACCTGAGTTGATGTATTTTGACATTTTCTAATTATAAAACTTCTCAAAGTTTTAGTTTTCCCATACAAAATTATCTTGTATTTGATTTTTGTGACTTTTATCCTTACCAAAATTATCTACGCTTAACATTATTCATACTGAAAAGTTAAAGAAACTGCGGTATATCTACTCCATGAAATACTACTCACCCATTAAAGAAGAATAAAAATTTACCATTTGCAACCAAATGTTCCCAACTGGAGACGATTATGCTCAGAGAAATAAGTCAATCTCAAAAGGACAAGTATCACATGGTCTCTCTGATATAAGGCAACTTCCATGCAAAATATAAGATCAATAACCCTTTCAATACTGATTTTGCTGTAACTCATGGGTTTTTGTATTTTTCTTTTTATTTTCATTTCTTCAAAATAGTTTATTTTCTCTTATTAAATTTTTCAATTCCTCATTGGTCATACAGTAGCATCATTTTCTCCAGGAACACTTTTTGTTTTCTTTTTCATTTCTTCATTAATACATTGGTCATTCAGTTGCACGTTATTTAACTTCATGGTATTGTAAAATTTTATAATTTATTTTGTTGCTGATATTGTTTGATGGCTTTTCATTTATGGGAATGCATAGAACCTGTGAAATAGAGACTATGATATCCAGATGTGAAGATGCAATGCAGTATGCATCTCTACTTCCAAATCAAACATAGATTCCCAATGAAACTGTTAAATATATCTTGACAATAAGATGCTGGTCTGTCTACCATTGTCCATACCCACAATGTCAGGGCACACTTACCAGAATACAAGACTTATGACTGCTCATGAAGAACTATACTTTAGAAAAAACATGAGGGAAATCAATGAGGAGGGGGAAGGTAGGTTACAGAGGGAATAAGGGAAATCCTAGAGCCTATGGAATTGTATCATAAGATAAAAAATAAAAATAACAAAGAAGCAATGAATGGTAGCACATGGGTACATGGCTAAGCAGTTGGAACAACAACAAAAAAAATTAGAATGGTTTTTCAACGGGTCCTATAGGAGCTTGTGCGCTGCTCTAAGTCCCTGAACTCATTTGCTTGGCTTCTTCTGAATCTCGGGATGTCTGAGGCAGAGGATTTTCTGGGTGAAAATCATTCTTTGGGGAAACATTATCAGAGTTAATTTGGGATATCAAATTGATTAGTTATTCATTCATTCATTCACTGTATAAATATTTTATTAAGTAAGTTAAGGAGACTTTGGAAAGTTTCACGCATTTGTTTTTTTCTGATGCTAAAAGTAACGCATGGTTGTCCAACATATTTAGAATTATGAGACATAACAAAGAAATGATTCAAATTCCGCTGCCTAGAAGAAACGCTGTTATAATTCTAATGCGGTTAGAGGTGTTAATATGAGAAGATAATACCTTCTTAATATAATACAGTATAATACCTTCTTAATAAAAAGAATGTAATATTCATTTTCACCTGTGGTATAAGCAACACCATCCTTACTACAGTCTTATGTGAATTAGCATACTGTTTTATTCTATTTTAAAACAGTAATAATAACTTTATTGTTTTAAAATTAATGTATTTCCATTTCAGAAAATAGTGAAACATAGATAATAACATAAAACAATGTTCATTCTGTAACCCAGAGTCAATTGCCTAATGGTTAACACATTTTAGGGTTTTCACTTTAGTTAAAATTTATGTTTTTAAGTTAACTCTTTCATTTTAAGACTGATTTTGTTTACATGAAGGCAGAGTGGCAGGGAGAAGTGATCTTGCCTTCCACTGTTGGTTCATTGCCTCCAATGGCCACAATACCTGGAGGCTGAACAGGGCAAAACTATGAGCCTGGAGCCTGGGACCTAGGACTTTTTTTCAGATTTCCCACATGAGTGGCTGGTGCTAAGTACTTGGAAAAGCTTCCTTTAGCTTTGCAGGCGTGTTAGCCAGAAGCTAGATCAAAGCAGAGTAGCCAGGACTTGAACTAGTACTTTGATATGTGCTGCTGGCATTGAAAGCAGCAGATAATACACTGTGCCACAATGTTATCTGCCCCCTCAAATTCAGTTCTTCTACGTCACGTATAAATTCTACATTTGCTTGTCCTGTAACTTTAAATTTATTCTCTTTTTTAAAAAAAACACCTATATATTTATTTACTTTTATTGTAAAAGCAGATTTACAGAGAGAAGGAGATACAGAGAGAAGGAGATACAGAAAGATCTTCCATCCCTTGGTTCACTCCCGGAGTAGTCACAGTAGCCAGAGCTGAGCTGATCCAAAGTCAGGAGCCAAGAGCTTCTTCCAGGTCTCCCATGTGGAGTGCGGTGTCTGAAGAGTTCGGGCAATTTTCCACTGCTTTCCCAAGCACAAGTAGGGAGCTGAATGGGAAATGAAGTATCCGGACACATGCAAGACACAAACAGGTACCCATATGGGATCCTGGTACATGCAAGGCGAGGACCTAGCCACTGGGCTATGGTGCTGAGCCAAATTTATTCTTTGTTTTTCATTTCATTCTATACTTTTTATCCCTTTAAGAATTTTTGTTCTTATCTTATGATCTGAGATACACAGTTTAAAGTATTGAAATTTTTTTCCTGATTTCTGGCATAGGTAATTTGGCGAGTAATTATCATCCATTGGATATATGTCTACTATCTTTCCTGGACACCCTTTGGCTATATTTATTTTTGTTTACCCTTAAATGAGGACAGATCCACACAGACCTGATGTTTAATAACACTCAGAAAATATGCATTACTCTTTTCTCATTCACACTTTATTTATTCAGGAAAGATATTGAAAGTATTGAATGGTTTTATACAGAAAATAAAATGTAAGCCGTGAATAAGGCAATGTTCCAAATTTCATGGTAGCCACTTTATACTGCGGCTGGAAAAATGCCCTTTTCTAAATTGTCCTAAGATGGCAGGTCAGTTTCTGGGGTTCTCAGCCTATTCCCATCATTTTTAGATATGTTTTCTCTTGTGGAAAAATTTTACTTAAGTAATTTTAATCTGGTGCTTTATTCTCTAGGATAGTTAATCAATACAATTTGTGTATGTGCAGTGATTTTTACCTAAGTTGAATATAGTCTGAGGTCTTGAGTGTTGGCTCCCATTTTGCATTGTTAGCCATGGAGGGTATACCCCACATCCCAGAGGTACTGGCCTTCATTTTTCCTTTTCAAGCTCCATTGGCCTTGGGGATTGCAGGCTGCCTATGCAAGCTAGCTGCCTAAGAAAGTAAGACAAGTATTCTGATTATTTCAGAAGCCAGCCTTTCACCATCAGAGAATCAACTGTCAATGTTTAGTTACTTAGAAATGATAACAGTGTATAAAGAATGCATGGTTCAGTAAGTGAGGGGGAGATAATAACCGCCAGGGAAAAACTCCAGAGGCAGTGTCCCTGGCAGTCAAGAGTGACCGTCTCATCAGTAATGTGACTTCATTGGCCAAATAATAATCCATTCTGTGGATGACCAAAAGTTACTTCACTGGTCTCAGATTACTAGTTCATTCTGCTGTTTCCAATTAAATGTTAAATATATCTCATGGCTCATAAAGGAAATGGACAGCAGAGGGGAAAAATGTTCTTTCTTTCTTTTTATAATCTGAACCATTTAAAAAAAAAAGAAATGTTAAAGGCCCTTGGCTTTGCTCTGTTCAGTATCATTTTCTTCAAGTTTATGGAAATAGCTTCAAAGTTGCTTTCATATCTTACTTATTTGTGTTCATTCTTCATGCTGATATGACTGTACATTTTTCTGATTTTTATGAAATATTTAAACAGAATTTACAGAGAAAGTAATAAAGGGGCTCTTTGCAGAAACTGCGTTTCCTATTAAGCTCCAATTTGGATAGTCATTTCATTTTTTTTCCTTTAGTTGGATTACATGTGTTTATTATGTTTTGTTTATAAAATACTTTCCTATTGAATTGTCATCTAACACTACATTTCACTACATAGACTAATTGAAAGAAAAAGGATAATTAGTTTTTCAAGCAGATGATGGTGCAAAATTTTATTAGATTAGAAAAAATATTGGAAGGGCAAAGCAAAAGGATACCTATCGTGCAATGTGCCTACTATGCAATGTGAAGGATACAGGTGTTAGATACCTACTGTGGAATGTGAAGGATACAGGTGTTAGGTGTCTACTATGCAATGTGAAGGTTACAAGCGTTAGATGCCCACTATGGAATGTGTACTGTTATCTGTCACCATTGGCTCCTTTTCCAACATATACATCAAGAGAAAAATTCATTCTGTGCTCTTCTCATAACTAATAAATTACATAAGATTTAGCTGTATGTTTTGATTATTCCAAACTCCAAACTGTTTCATCACCCCTGCTAGCCTTCTTAAGAACATAAAGAAAAAGTGGTTTTCATTAACACTTAATAAAATCTTTTAAAAAGTAGTTTACAAAATGCGAGGTTTAGATTGAATCTTGACACAAACAGAAATCTAACCAGGTCAGAAAATTGAAGTCAAAGTGTATCTTAGCTAAAAAATTACTCAAGATTTTTAGTGACCACTCCCATTATTTTCTGTGTGATAATTCTAGGCATCCTATGAGGACCCAATTATCAGACTGTTTGCTTTCCCCATGTCAGTATGCTTGTTCTTACAATCAGGTGAATTGGAACTCAAAATGCAGTAATTCATAATCTCTCATCATTACTGTTGTTTTTCTGTCACAGGCATTTAAGAAGGTTGGCAGTGTAATAAAATTCAAGAAATGCATAACCAGTGTTATCCTACATTCAGTGTAGTTGTTACTAACGAGATCTTAGGTGTATTTGTTGTTTTGTTTTTTTTCACTTTTAAAGCATGAGTTTTTCTTCCTAGAAGGTTCTGGATTGTATCATTTGATAATATCATTGTAAAAGTTTAGAGAGCTTGGGGAATTTACTGAAAGTGGAATTTTGTTTGTTTTATTTAAAAATATTCTGAAAGTTCTCTTACCAAATCAATGGCAATGTCAGGCATAAAAAAAAACAGCTGTAAGTTTAATGCATAAAATAAAGACTCAAAAGCTATACATTCAAAGACAGGATCATTATTTAAGTGCCAATGAGATTACACACCAGGACTGAAATAAATAAGCCATCATTAGTGACTTGACTAGCCAAGATTGTTTGTTCAAAGAGGGAAATTTGCTTGCTGCTATAGTTCTCTACACAGTTTAAAAGAAAATGTCCATGAAAGACAAAATAGAGTCAAATGTTACGTTTCCCATTATAGAGGTAAAACATCTTTGAGGTCCACTTAGAAATGAAGTAAATGTATTGTCTTAGGCCAATACATATGAAAATATCCTTTCGGTTTGATTACTTTTGAATATCACAAGAATTATATAGATACATAATTTACAACATTGCCTGCAAATACAATTTGTGCAGAGGAATAGAGTTGTCCTCTAATATTTAATGACACAATTTAACTTGAAGAGTTTAGAATGATATAAATGCAAAACAATGAAACTTGAGCAATCAATTGAACCCCACAAGGAATTTCTTACGTTTAACACTACCAAGGCCTTACTTTTTTATTTCCAAGTGATCATTTTTATATAAATGTTCAGGTGCAGGCTGAGTACGCATTTGTATATTGTGAAAGGACCAATCTCCCTTTTGAAACTGTCCATGTTACAGAAAACTTCTAAAATACGGGGTACTGGAGATTCTGGTTTGAGATTTTTAGCTGAAGAAATGATAAAATAACCTACTGAAACATCATTTTTTTCTTAGTGTTACACAGATGTCTTAGAAGGGAGTAGGATTCTATCCTTCATAAGGAAAACTTTTACCCCAAAATGTTGCTGAAAATGTACACTCAAGCTTACTTTTTGGGACACAAACATGATTCGTCCAGCTCTTTCTCAAAACATTGGTTTTCTTGGAGTTAAAAGACTAGTCCATAACAGTGTGCAATTTCTTTGTGGTCACAAAGTCTTCAGAGCCTGATACTGGCCATCTTGTTGATCATAAATAAGTAGGCCCTGTAGTTCCTTATCACCATTGTGGCCTGGTTAATAGTGATTGTCAGGCATCACAGATGGTAAGATGTCCTGCTTTAAGGGAAAGTAAGGAAGATGCCATGCATCATGCAATTAATGAAAAACAGTACATTTGCTTTTTGACCATTTGAATTCTCTTTTACTAGAAAATCTACTTCATTTGAGTAAGAACCTTTATATTTGTATAGCACATCGTATTATTCCTATAAACAGCTCTGAAACCTGTGAGTTGGTGAAAATTTTTCCAAGGCAAATGACCTTACTTTTGAGACATTGCTGATAAAAATGTGCCCTCATTGAAGAATCAAGATACTGTTTTGCACTTTCTACTACATGAAAATATATGGAATTCAGCCAAATTGATTACAAGACTCCACTATTAGTTTGTACAGTTGAATTTAACACAAAATGGGAAAAGTAGGACACTTTTGCAATGCAGTGAAATATTTTGCACATATTCCCCATATATTCAGAGTATAGACAGACCTTTTAAAGAAAACTTCTAGAAAAAATGTTTATTTACTTGTCAATGTTCCATTAAATGAATAGACTATAAATTCCTGTTGTTTTAAAAGTATTTTTTGTGATAGAGTTCCATAGGCACAGGGATTCCTCCTTCCACTCCATCTCTCTCCCATCATTAGAGTGATTTTGAACATATCTTGAAGTCTTATTTACATATGGGAAAGGGACTACTAGTTGAGAGATCTAACTGGTTATACTTGATATATAAATAGGCTGTCCTAGATAAAAAGGAGCCAGCAATCAGTGTGCCAGATAAAAGAGACCAGATGCTAAGGAAAGTAACCCTGTTTTCTAGATAGGCCTCTTCAGTGAGATACAATCCAGTTAGGCCTTGCAGCCACATTTCATGACTCCCCTGCAAATTAGAAGATTCAAATGCACTGCACATATGCTTTGGTGTTGGTCAAGGTTTTAAGAATTAAAAATAAAAAAAACAAAAAACAAACAAACAAAAAAGAATTTATATCTAAATGTATTCATGAATAAATGCAAGCACCCCATATTTTTAACATAACATTCTACATTCCTGCATCTATCTGGAAAACCTTTTTTTAGAAGAATGAAAAATCAAATCTATAAATGTGAAAGAAATTGTTTTCAAAAAAGCACATTATCTTTTAATCATCACAGAAAATTCCTTTAAAATTTGAGTTCAACTTATATGCTATGAATCATGTTTCAAAATTTTTTCTTTCCCTTATGGTATCCAGCCTTTTGATTATTAGGGACCATGAGCCCCAGCTTGGAAGTAGAAACTTAAATCGGGGATTTTATTTTTATTGCCAAAGGATATCTAAATTCATATAATAAGAGAGCAGTGGAAATGAGATATGACAGAATTCATTAATGTGCCAAGGATGTGGCCAACTTGTCTACAACTAGTTAAAAGGCAAATACACAGATTGATCATTTTTCTTTCCAGGACTGTACGTCACAATACACATGGCCTGTTTCCTAAAACCTTCTGTCTAATGTTTAATAGATTGATGGAACTTCAAAAACAGCACTCCCCACCATCCTGCTAGACCAGAGGGGCTATGAAGCTACATTAGGTTAGAATAGACACTGCAATCTGAGCTGGGAAAAATTAGACTCTTCACATTTCCCTTTAACACTAAAACTTTCCTTTGGAAGCAAAAGGGATTGTGGCTTGATTTTGTGATTTAAAAAAAAAAAAAACTAATACAAGCCATTTTGATCTGCATTTTGTAGCATTTTACTTCAAGATTTCTATGCATAGAGGAGTTATTAGATTTATTAATTCATATATCCATATCAAAGGTGCGAAGGTCAGCTTTAAGCCTTTCTCTTTTAAAAAAAGAAGCACTGGTTGGTGGTTAAGGCTCAACATTCCCAAGATTTAATGCCTGCTGCCTCTGCAATGCTAGGCAGATGAGACAACCTCTGTGAGTCCCAGTATCTGCCTTATAATGGTGTAACCTACCTCAACTGCTTGCCACAGGTGCCTTGAATAGAAAAATGAGATTAATGCATATGTGAAACTTTGAAATAAGAGTTATTCTGAGCCAGTGTGTTATCATCAAAGCCCAAGTATCATTTCCAGGGGACTGTGCAAAACCTCCTTTCTTTGGAATCCCATGTTCTTTAAATAATATGTTGTATTATTCATTCATCTGGAAGTTAGTTGATGACATGTTATTTCATAATTATCCGTGTTTCTCTAAATGTTAGTCCTTAACTGCCCCACTTCCATATTTGGTCACATCCGTTCACTTTACTTGCTTTGTATCTGCATGAACCATCATTACCTTTTCTTAGAACCATGAAGATTCTAAACGAAAAAACAAATCTGTAAATTTAGTGTTCTCTTGTAGATGTAGGTGAAGAGTTGATGTTCTTCAGAGGAGTTTTTTTCACGCTCCTTCTGTTTACACAGATACGCCAAAACTGGCACAGGGTGGGGAAACCCATAAAGGCCTCTCCAGGCTAGAATTCTGACCTCCTGATATAAGAAAGAAAAGAGTTGCTACACAGGAGCTGAGTATATTATCTTCTACAGATGCTGTGAGGCAAATAAAGAGAGTGTTTCCGTTCTTTCCATTGTCTGCTAGCAGATTCAACTTCACTTGTGCAGCAGTCAGACACAGCTTTTCCACCCAGTGAGAACTAATTGGTGTGTCACATGTCATTTGCCTGAATGGCTCACATTGTAAAGTTTACTGCGTATTATTTGCGCTTTGTACTACTTACTCTGAAGTGCATACTTCTATGTATCTTAAAGGACTTGCATGATAAAATTCTCCTTAGTTTGCAAGATGATTTTTGATATGTGACCTTATTTTATTTTGCAACTCCTTAAGCAAGAAGCTCAGTAAGACTTTCATTGTAGCAATGAAGAGTCTGAAACACAAGGAATTCTAACAACATGCTCATGATCATATGGGACATTAAAGACATAACAAGCCAGGTCCCAATGTTCTGACTGCTGTTTTAGCACTCTGCCAACTCTATCCTTCACATTTCTGTCCTCTGTCCATTTGTTCATTCAATTATTCAGTTGATGACATTGACTTAAATTGTCCAACAGCAGCAAAGCAGAAAATGCTCTCAGAGTCTCCGCTCCTAGATAAGTCATAGCAGACACTGGTTTGATTTCTGCATGGGTAAGTGCAGGTTTGAATTAAATCATTTTCAAAATCATAGCTATTAAGTAGTATAGTACAATCAGAAGAGCATAACCTGTGTATTACAATGATTCAAGGCGTGAGTCTTGTTTCTCCCAGTTTTCCTGGGTATGTGATTTTGGAAAAATTATATAACCTTTCTTATAAATTTTTCATTTGTAAAAATCGGGGATGCTAGCATTAATTTGGAAGCAAGCTTGTGTAAAATAAGTAAAATAATATATGTAAAAGAATTTGCCAAATGGCAAGCACTCAAAGTCAATTATTCTTTAGCGTGTTAAACACTTGTCAAATTCTAAAGGAATATACATTATTTTAATAGCATTTTTATAAGTATTTCTAAATGCTTCACTAACTTTACCAACTGCAAAATGAAAAGCATTAAATATAACAAACACTTATGTGATTGAAACTGGCTTTATTAAACACATAATTTTTATTAATAGTTCATCTTTATGAACTTCAAGCTCATTCTTTCCTCAGTTTTAAACTCAGAAAATAACTATGATTTAAGCACAAGTAATGTGAGCATGTTTTGATAGCCTTACCTTTCATTCTGTCAGGAATTTGAAAATTAAACAGGAACAATTTATATATCAAAACAGGTGGAATTTTATTGCATGGGTATGTCCTTTAAAGCTGTAAATAAGAGACAGGACCATGTGACATTGACAAAAAATTAAAGATTTTTTTAAAAATGGGAAAAGTGATAGTGGGCCTAAGTAATTCTATGTGCCTAAAAGTCCCTTAAATTAAAAAAAAAATAGGTATACAACTTCTTTTTAAAAATGATTTAAGCTTGTTACTATCAACCTTGGAAAAATTGAGGTACAAATGTTGTAAGAGAAAGATGAAAAAGAACAGCTCTTCAGTCACAGTGAGTACCAAAGTTCCAACGGCTTTCTGGCTGGACAAAGATTACAGGGAAAAAAAAACACCCCACAGGCATAATAATCATACATTAAAAAAAAAAAAAACCTGCCACCTTTCTCTTTCTGTCTCTCTTGTGAGCATTTGGAATTTGGATAGCTTTTTTAAAATTTAAATTTGTATTTTTAACATATATTTATTCAAGGCATCATTTCAGGTCCAGGTGCCATGTGGAAAATGATTGATGTTCCAGTTTGTGAGTATGGTGAATACTGGGGGATGTCCAAGTTACAAACATCCAGAAATCAAGGGAAAATACCTATTCTCTCTAAGAATAGATCCACAGTAAGAATCTACTTCTATTTTTATTTGTTGCTTCATACATCCAAAGTAATATCATAAGCAGTTTTCAAATAAACATAGTTAATCTTTGACCCTATCAAAATAACCATCCAATTAACTTATCTATATTTTGCTAACTAAAAATATCAAAGCCTTGTTTTAATGTATGTGATGCAATATTGTTCATATCTTAGACTCGCTTAGTTCAGTGTGGAAAAGAGCATTTTCAAATTTTAGGATTTTAGTTTATAAATAATGCTAAATACTTTATGTTGGGAAAATATTGGAAAATTAGCTTTAGAAAAGAGTAAAATTAAGTTTTTATAAAATTAAAGTTTCCTAAAGTGTTCCTTTTATTTTCTAAAATAAGTGCACATATCTTGATGTAAGGATTTTTCAAATGGCATCTGACTTCTGATATGTGCTATTTCAGGAAGTAAAACAAGTAATAAATATACTGAAGATTAAAATTAATCATTAAATTTCATATTCATAAATTGCTGTCTTTTTTTAAAAATTTAAATTTTTTAATTATATTGTTGACAATCTTTACATAGTTAATTACGGTAAAAAGGTTCAGGGGCTATAGGGAGGTGGGTAAGACTATTATGTCCATATTGTTTCCTTCTTGTATCTGAGGTAAAGGGGGGTAAACTGCTGTCTTATAAGCCATCATTTGGCTTTTCCCCCCTTGCCAGCCTTCCCTCTAAGCCATCATTCATATCAGTTTTTGAGTGCTGAGATGTATAGGTCCACTGAGAAAAACCATATCTCAAGACATTCTATTTTTTGTTCTCTAGCCTACACTTACTTCTTGCACACAGATTTGTGCTATGAAACAGTGACCAACCTTATCACAATCATCTTAACCCCTCAATTGTAAAATGCCCAAATTTTCCAAGGTTCTATATAACTGCTTTAACATGAAGATCTATCTCTGAAAGCACTCTATTTCAACTAACATAGAGCTTGCCTCTACTTAAGGATCAAAGGTTGCTAAACTTTACGATAATATTGATAAACTTCACAGGAAGCTCTTAGACACACACATCACCAGAATAGCCAAACCTGTGAATATACGTACATGTTTTAGCCCAATTGTTCTCCTTTATCTAATTTTTCAAGAGATAATAATGCTCAGGGTTTTACCAGGCTTCCATGTTTAGGATTCTGCTAACCAGTGAAAGAATAAAGCCTAACTATTTGACACACAATCTTAAATTCTCCAAATAAGCCTATTAAACTTAATCTATAATAATAAAAATCAGAATTAAAGCTAAAGATGTGAATAAATGGTGACCTTACTCCTTAAAAATGCCATAACAATCTGACCTTCAAATACCTTTATCAAGATACACAATGTTATAATCATGGCAAAACTGAAAGGAGGAAAAAGTTATACACGTCATAAACTTCCAGGTCTCATGATTCATTCATTGTTAGTTATTACTGATCCAAAGAGAGATCTAATAAAAGAGTAGTTCAGTTAATAAAGGAACAGTGCCAATGAAAACAGAAAACAGAAAATTTCTTGTCTTTTAAAACATAAAAATAACTTTGGTGATTCATGGAGTAGAATTAATTCTATTGAAGATATATACAAGAATTTATCATTGGCCCCAAGGGAGGTAGATCAGAGCAACATAATTGATCATTATTAATCGATCAGCAATTCAACAGAAATAATTCCCATGCTTTCATGGAGGTATGAGCTGGGTCATCTTTGGTATCATTCAATAAAGATGAGCTCATTTATAGAAGTTAAGCAAAAGGAACCTGAATTTAAAATGTAGCTTTGTATTTTACTTACATGATATATTTGTCTTTTTATGCTGATTTTATTTAATTATATTTGTTGTTACCTTTTACATCTCCAATGTTTTGATAAATTCTATCAAGAAAAATGATTCCCTAAATAGGGAACGATTTATGTTCCCAGTAGTCAACACAGCACTCGTGTGCTTCAAATGATTCAAAAGGACATTAGATAATTTTAAGAAGAAACATTATTAGGTAAGTTGATTTTCACTTTTTTCTCATTCATTCATTCTTAACTAAGACCTTGGCAGATTCATAAGCACCTCTTCAGCTACCCACCTTGTACAAACACAATGCTATTTTGTAATAGACCACAAGTGGTGAAAACTTCTTGAGTCTAATTGTGATTCTAACAAGATACCTTATGTACTTTGGGGAAAAGATGGAACCTTACATGTTACACACTACAGCTGACAATAGCTTTTAAAAAGAAAAAAATCTCCATGTATGCAGTCCTGGCTTCTGCTCTTTTTTTGTGGTTATTATTATAAGTTGAAAGTTTATAGCAATAAAAATGACATCAACAAGGCAACAATAACCATAATATGAATCAAATATCGTCCAAAGCTATGTTAACAATGCATATTCATTGCAGGAATGTGGGTGAGAATCATAAGGGAATTACTAACTCAATAAAAGTCCAATAAGGAACAAATCATAGAAGCCTTTCAGGTCCCATGATGTTCAAAGAAGAAATTAGAATTTCTTTTACAACTTGAAAATAAACTTCAAATTGTCGATGAGAATATGCATCAGCACATTTTGAAACAAATAATATATATATATATTAATTTTTAAATAATAAGATCATAACATTAGAACAAAACAGTCCAATTCTTCTTAAGGTAGTCAGAACAAGGAATGACAAAGGACAAATCTTTGTGCTTGAACAGAAAATGTCTTATGACTTAGGGGAAAGAAGTACATGGAAAAGACAAATAACCTGGTAAAACAGTATCAAAATTTCAAGTGCAACATCTAAAAGAGCTCTGAGACCAGTTTCCCTGACTTTTTTACATAAATAAATATTGAAACATTTATCTCCGATGAGATTACATGCTAACTTACATATTTTAATAATAACATAAAGCAGTTTACAATAGGTAAGGAACGTTAAATTTATATACAAAAAGAGGAAAAAGAAGAGTATGCAAAATCGTACATGCATTGAAATTCTATTGTTTTCCTTCTAAAAAGGGCTTTCTTGTAAACCCCCTGTGTTCTGGCATACCATCATGAAACCACTATGTATAAATAAATATTGACTGGACACAAATATTGTTTATTTGATGTTAGTTGGTAAATTCTGCTTATTTGATCTTAATTAATAAGATTTGTGTTAGCCTACATATTTATTCTTGTGTCCTATGGAAAAAATGTAAATGAAAATGCCATACTTAAAAATCAAACATTATCAAGGCATGATATGATGTTATTCTGTATGTTTCAGCCATTAAAAACTGAGATAGAAAATATCTGGCTTTGAAAGAATAGTAAAAGATTTGAAAGGTACATTTCAAATATTGATTCTGTATTGCCAGTCAAGCATAACCAAGAACCATGACATAAATATGTCTTTGTTTTATCAAGATTCTGCAAGTGCATAGAACTGAAATGAAATTGTTACTTTTCTCTTAAGATTAATATTCCTTAAAGTTTATGAATCCAAAGAGAAAATATATAGGAAACAAATTGCACATTCTACAACAATAAGTATTTGAGTTTTTTAAAAAGCGTATGGCCTAAGATTAATGCAAAAATATTATGGACTGAGATTTAAACCAAATTGGTTGTGTATGCATTTACTTATCACCCAGTAGGCATGGCAGAACTCCATCTTATTATGTTTAAAAGTATAAATCTCAAATTTGTACGTCATATGGATGGAATGT
Source organism: Ochotona princeps (assembly GCF_030435755.1). Classification (NCBI taxonomy): domain Eukaryota; kingdom Metazoa; phylum Chordata; class Mammalia; order Lagomorpha; family Ochotonidae; genus Ochotona; species Ochotona princeps. Next base: position 74,128,739 of record NC_080836.1, read on the forward strand.
ATCCAGCAATAAATATGCAGCTTAGAGGAACCTTTGCAATGCTGTAGAATAATTTGGACAGCTGGTGTTATTGGTTGATCTACAAGGTTTTTGGTGTTCTTATCAATCTGCTCTTTTACACTTAATTTAAATTTAGTATAAATATTCACTGTCAAAAAATTAAATTGAAGGAGAATGATCTCACATTTTAACTCAGGATAAAAAGACAGAATATTAGCAAATGAAGAACATGCATAGGTGAGTTTTTGTTGTTCTAACTGGTATGAAGACAAAGAAAGTGATACATTGCTGCTCGTTATAGAGGCTCAGTTGGAAGATGGTCTAAAGTAAAATGGGATAATCTCTTACATGCCGGTTCTATGATGAACATGCTCTTTTTTATTATAAATTCCTATTAAATTACTAATAACAGAACCTTTGTTGAGCACTTTCTTCTGTCTAAAGCATTCATACATTTATTCTCTGCTAGGAAAGCAGAAGTAATTAAATATGGCAAGATGCAGTTGTGTTAGTTAATTCTAGCATTATGTGATGAACCAGCTTTGTACCGATACAGGTAGAAGAAAATCATTAATCCTTTAGCTTTCAAATTTGAGCACAGAGATTCTTTGCAGCATGTGATTGTAGTTTAGGAGTTACTTGAAAATAACCACTAAATAATTTTATCCCTTTTACATTCACCTGATGTATACTATTATTACTTGAGGTAGAATTATCCTGACATGCTTTATGCAAACTTAATGCTCTGACTTTATAAAGCTCCCATCACACAGTTTCAGGTTTTTCCACCCTGCACAGCAAAGTTCATATCTTTGTTGCTATAGCCGTATCAGACTCAGGTTTCCACAAGATCGGAAACTAATCGCATTTAATTTCTTCTTCTAAACAAACATGACAAGAGTGCTTGTAAAGCGACCCAAAGATCTACAAAGGAGCATTTTATTTAAAACAGCGAAGAAGTTTGTCCACTTCTTGCATTAATTCCATCAAGCTCAAGGATAATATTTGACCACTTGGAGCACAAAGAAGCATGATAAAATAAATGGATCTAATGGGTAAGAAGTCAAGCCAACAGATATCTTTAATTATTATCTCTTGAAAATAAGTGTTCAAAAGTTATTTGCAAACATGGGGATTAGGAAGAAACAGGGGGATCCCATCAGGAAGTTGTGAAAGCTAGAATGGGTACAAACAAAGTAAAAATTGAATGCAAACTTTAATTTTTATTCAAAGCTAAAAATATTCCTTAGCAATCACCAAGTCTAAAAAAGGTAAAAATCCTTCACGCAGGAAAAGAAGAAGCTATGAAAATAGCATATCAGTTCTACTCATCCTCTAGCACAAAAATATCTGTAGTTCTTTTCTAAACTTAGCAACATGTATACGTGTATCTATGATATGTCACTGACACATTGCTAAATTGAGTTCATATGTCATAAAAGCATAAAAACTGAATATTTGCCTAATCAAAATTATGATCGAACTCCTTTGGGGGATGTAATGGGTATATTTGGTGTGCAGGTCATTGGTGCAGAGGCATGGGAATGTTAACTCCCTAACAGTACCATTATACCATGTGAGAGATCAAAAGATATTGTCTATCATGGAAAATGTAGAAACTTGAATAATTTATAAGAAACAATCAGCACATTGTAATTAAGTATGCTAACTCTTCGATTGTTATATTTTTATGTATTTAAAGCTTTACAAGTATGACATTTTAAGAGTAGTTTTAAGCAAAGAAAAGTTAATTTCTGTTATAATTCTGAGAAAATGGTATAACATTTGTCCAGGCCATGAACAATGAAGATTGGAAAAGGAACTGAGAAACTATCAGTGCATACATGATCTAATGTTTCTAATGTTTTCATGTTGAACTATACAACTTACATGATAAGTATAAAGAGATTATGAATTTGTGGGAATAAAATGATTTAGAATATGATTTAAGGTCTAGACTTTTACTGGAAACTGTTATCCCATCATAATTAGATATGACAAAGGACTTCTTTTGTATCTGCCTCCTACCAAAAGAAATTAATATAATTATTCAGAATCTATTGTAATTTGTGAATCTTTATATTTTTATGACATCATCAAGGCTTTTTTTTTGACTCTGTATATCTCTTGCCTGACCGTGGCCGTGAATCAGTCAATAGTCAGAGAAAAAGCATAGTAAAATATTAACATCCTAATAACTACTGTAGATCTGTTTCCAAAAACCAAAATCAATCATAAAAATACAAAACTGAACTGAAAGCAGGATTGTTAGATCTGAAATTATCCTGCTGTACCTTTCTTATTGACTAACTGCAATAGACCCTGAGTTTTACTTAACCAATTTCCATTACTCATGTCTCCCCAATAGAATGTTGGATTTGCAAGTAATTTCTACAACCTCTTATCCATATGGTCCAAGAGCTTCAGGAAAAGTTACCCCAACATCTGCTCCAGGGATGAAAGTGAGGGGTGTCATGGCAATCACCTTGCTGTTGGATGCACAGATGATCCATTTCTGATCACTGAGATATGAGGGAAACACTGCAGTCAGCTTTAGAGAAAATTCTTCCCTGTTCTGGAAGAATCATATTTTTACTATTTCTTTTTCTTTTTTTTTTTTTTTAACTTGGCCGTGCATGTCTTTTTTTTTCTCTTTTATTTATTTATTTATTTTTATTTTATTTTATTGTATTGTTGTTGACAATCTTTGCATAGTTAATTGCGGTTAAAAAAAAAGGTTCAGGGGGTATAGGGAAGTGGGTAATAATATTATATCCATATTGTTTCCATCATGTATCTGAGGTAAAGGGGGATATTGAGGGAGAAGCCCCACCCGGTTTCCCGCCCACCCCAAGTCCCGGATTGGGGCATTTCTTTTCCCTTCCTTCCTACCCTCCTTCCCTCTTTCCTCCCCATGTCCTATCTCATCCTCCTCCTGTTCCTGTCAAAGGTGAACAATACATGGGATATTCTGATTGCTCTTCTACTGAACTGGCTTTAAGAGGAAGTTAAAACAACCCAAACAGGCCTGTGTATTGTGAAAGGGTAAAGAGTTTCGAATTGAGTGAGACTCTTTGGGAGATGAGACAGCAGCCTCTAAAGGCTCAATGAATGATAGGTTGTCAAAGAAGCAGCAAAAACAATTGGTAGTGAGGGTGGCTTGTGTAAATCTGGGAAGGATAATTTTGGGCACATTATATAACACAGCATTACCACTTAACCCATTATCACATCCTCTCAATGTGAGTTATAAGCAGTTATAAATAAAAAGCATGAAAATTCATAAACTATTGAATTTTAAATGTTGATATTGTTATTCTATAAGAACTGAAAATATCTTTAAATACCATGTCTTTATTTTATAGATTTATTTTAATGTGTAGTTGTAACTAAGTTTTAAAAATGTTATTGAAATGTCAACACATATATACAAATCGTACAAATTTATGAGATATAATGTGATATTTGAACATATATATATACACCTTGAATAATAATTCAATCTGGGTTCATATATCCATATTTTCAAACATTTAGCATTCCTTTTAACACTCTTCTATGGCATAATCATCCAAAAATTCTGTTTTCTAGTGTTTTCTTTTTTGCATTGGAATATAAAATTTTATCTATATCTATATTACTATCTATAGTCATCTGTAGAGCTTCTTATTCCTGTCTAGCTATAATTTATTTCCCACCAATCAACCTTTCTTGTCTCTTCCTACTATTTTCCTTTACCAACCCCTATGGCAACCACCGTCATGCTTCTAACTTAGGTGATGTCTTTAAGATCATGTGATACTTGTTTTTCTGTGCTTACTTATTAGGCTTATCATGATGACTGCCATTTCCATCCAAGTTGTTGTGAATGAAAAGATTCTATCATTTTATCCAATTTACTCAGCACCATTTTTAGAAAAACGGCCCTTTTCTCAATGCATTTTCTTGAGAACATTTCTCAAAAATCAGTTGGCAATAGATATGTAGTGCAGGTTTACTACTAGGGCCTTCAAGAATCATATAATTCTGCAAGATTTTTTTTTTTTTTTTGCCGAATTACATATATTTATCCTCCTCCCTCATGTCTGGTATGGAAGTAGCCTCTCTTCTTTTTTGGCATGTTCTTTCACTCTAAATGCTTTAGTTTTAAAATTTTTCTTTATTATACATGGAATCATTACTCCACCATATGAGTGTTGAAGACTTAATATTACTCTCTTGCCCCATTCACACATGCACCCCCTTATCATCTTGTATGTTATGTTTCCAGTAAGGTTACAATTTTCATTAAATCAGTAGTCTTCACACATTGTATTTACTCAGTCAACTCAGCTCTGAAATGCTTTCCATGAATATGACGGTAAACTAGATTTCTGAAAAGAAGAAGATTTTGAAAGTCCGGATTTGTAAGGTTTGCTGATTTTCATGGTGTAAATTCTCCTGATTTGGCCAATTTCATGTTGCTGAGGATTTTAAGCATAGAATTTGATCCAGTGAATATATTAACTTCCTATGAATTCTTTTCTTCTTAATTGATAAGGCCCATGTTTCTATTTATTTCCATGATACATTTGCTATGTAATAACAAATAATGAAATAGAAAACTTTCTAAATCATATAATTCCCAAAGTTTACAAATGCATCAAACACTCTATTGGTTTTATTTTTGAAAAAAAAAAATCCTGTCACATCTGTTCTTGTCCTTTTATGGAATTTACCTGCATTTTTATCCTGAGATTCTCTTTCACATCTTGGATCCCCAGTTTCCTGGATCCTATGTGGTTTTTCTTTCTTAATTTCCTGCCTCATTTTGATGGGGCACTTCACATATCTGGGAAATATCTTTATTCTGCTTTCACATTTAATTGATAAAGATAGCTTTATAGTGCTAGTCTGGCAATAAATTCTTCAGAATATTGGAGCTTGGAGTTGTTCTTTTTCTAGGTCTTCATATGGATGTTAGGAAGGGCCATGGGGTTCTGATTGCAGGTTCTTTACATGTGATCTAATTTTCCACTGTTGTAAACACTAAGGACTTTGTCCAAAGTATTTATGTTTTGAAAATTATAATCCATTCAAGGCACCAATCTACATCAGCATGTACATTCTGGTGTAGTTTTATAGGCCGAAGGCTAAAGTATGGGATAATGCAAACCCTAAAGAAAATGACAGGCTATAATTTTAATGTCCCCACAAGAGTATAGCATAGATTAAAAAAACTGTGACTTAACATGGAAAAAAATTGTAAATTCCCATTAAGAATGGATAATTAACTCTCATTAATTATACAATGCAGGGAACTTAAAAAAAGGGAAGATGACAAAGGTTTGTAATTGCAAAACTGGAAATGACTCTTCCATTTGAAATATTGAAAAAATAGACATATGTCTGTGTAAAAATAAAATTAAATCTCTCCATGTACAAAAATCAATATGTTCTCTCTGATATAAGGCAAACTCTATGGAAATGCAAAATAAATAGGTATATAAGTAAAAATGTATATGTATGTATTCTCACAAATGAACTGTATAATGGAGACTAGCATACTGGGAAGTAACGACACGTTGCAGCATGCATCTTTACTCCTGAAAAGGAGTAAAGGACTCCTAATGAAACTGCTAAATACACCTAGACAAACAGTTGTGAGGGAATAAGTGGATACATTAGATTAGCCTATGAGCTATATCATGAAAAATAATTTTAAAAAACAACTTAAGGGCCCGGCGGCATGACCTAGCGGCTAAAGTCCTCGCCTGGAATGCCCCGGGATCCCATATGGGCGCCGGTTCTAATCCCGGCAGCTCCACTTTCCATCCAGCTCCCTGCTTGTGGCCTGGGAAAGCAGTCAAGGACGGCCCAAAGCTTTGGGATCCTGCACCCGCATGGGAGACCTGGAAGAGGTTCCTGGTTCCCGGCTTCAGATCGGCACACACCGGCCTGTTGCGGCTCACTTGGGGAGTGAATCATCGGACGGAAGATCTTCCTCTCTGTCTCTCCTCCTCTCTGTATATCTGACTTTCCAATAAAAATAAGATAAATCTTCAAAAAAAATAAATAAATCTTTTTTTTAAAAAAACAACTTAAATAATGACAAATGAAATTGTATCAAACTAATAAGTTTCTGTCCAGCTAAAGAAACAATCAGGGCCTAGTGTGGTGGCCCAGCGGATGAAGTACTCGCCTTACACTCACTGGGATCACATATGGGTGCTGGTTCTAATTCCTGCAGCCCCGCTTCCCATTCAGCTCTCTAGTTATGACCTGGGAAAGGAGTCCAGGATGACCCAAAGCCTCGGGACTCTGCTCCTGCGTGGGAGACCTGGAAGAAGCTCCTGGCTCCTGGCTTCAGTTCAGCTCAGCTCTGGCCATGGCAGTCACTTGGGGAGTGAATCATCAGATGGGAGATTTTCCTCTCTGTCTCTCCTCCTTTCTGTGTATCTGACTTTGCAATGAAAATCAATAACTATACTACTGCAACAAATTGGATGAATTCAATATGGGAGGGGTTGGGGGAATCCCAGGGTCTATGAAACAGTGTCATAAAATGAAATAATAAAATTTTAAAAATCAATAAATCTTAAAAAAAGAAGCAATCAGCAGAATTAAGAGACATTTGCACACTATTCAACAGATGACGCAAATCTAGATTATACCAAGAACTGAAATGACAGCGACAAAGTTTAAAAATGGATGAGGATCTTGAATAGTTACTGAAAAGAATAACTTCAAGCTGTCAGCAAGTACATATAAAGTGATCAGTATTACTAGCCACTGGGGAAATATGAATCAAAACCATGAGGAAACATCAACTCACCCCCGTCAGAATACCTATTAGCAAGAAGACAACAAGCAACGAATTCTGCTGAGGATGCTGAAAGGCTATTGTTGAAAATGTGATTTAGTACCGTCAGTATGGAAAACAGCATGAATTTTCTTTAAAAATTAGTAATAGAGCTGCATATACATCAGCATTCCTGCTGTTGGGTATATTCTCCTTCCTCAGTAAACTGTCACGTTTCACAGCTTTCTGTTTAACCTCCTCTATGTAACTTAATTGTATGTGAAAGTATGAAAGCAGTGTTAAAGTAATGATGTCATTATCATGTTATGCTCTTATTTTAATAACAAATCAATCATAATGATTTATAGTTTTAGATCTACATTATTCTCTTTAGTGGCCACATAAGATTCCTTAGCATTGTCTAAGGATCAGGAAACTATGATCAATGGGTCAAATTTATTGCTTGTTCCTATACGACTCAAGAGCTAAAAATAATTTACACATGTTTCAATGATTAAGGAAATGAAAGGATTATTTTTGCAGCATGACAAAGTGATGTATCCACTTACATATTGTCTGTGCTGTTGCACTACAGCAGCACAAAGTGGTTGTTGTAGACTGAGGAATCTACAGAATCTAATATATTTACTATCCAGGACATTTGCTGACATCTGGTATATGCAATAAAATTTCCTTAATTGTAGATTAATGTAATGAGTGAAGGTAGTAAGGAAGTGACATGAGGAGAGGTAAAGAAGATGCAAGTGTGTTGAGTAATTAGTAAATTGCTCGCTATGAATTTGAGGAGGCAAATGATAAGGGAAGGCAAGAAACAGGCAATGGCCAGACCACATCATCTTTGATGGTCAAGTCACAAAACCTGTCATTCATCTGAAAAGAATTAGAAACAGCAGAGGGTCTTGAGTAATAGGTAAGTGATAAGAGTCGTGATCTGTTCTAGATTAATCTGATAGTATAGTAGGAATTAATGTAAAGGGTATTGGTAGTAGGACAGAAGATCATAGAAATATTTAATATGAGGTAAAACAGGCCATGCGTTGCAGTGAAGACACCAATTCCAAAGTACACACTTGCTAATCTTGAAGTCAAAGAAAGATAAAATGATGCTTAATGTATCTATAGAATGTTATTTAAAATCATGTAGGATCATTTGCTTCTATAAAATTGTATAAAAGTTCTATATGTCCTACCATTTTGGTTTTGGTTCACTCTCTTTAAGTACATTCAGTAATACTTCTAAAATGTGTTTTCCATGTAACAGACAAACCTAGAAAGTAATGGAATAATACTTGCTGAATTAAGCTGCAATATGGTATTTGCTTATATGATTAGTTCTTAATATATTACCTACAAGCTTAAGGCTCAAAATATGGCAATTGAAAAGATCCAGGATTCTCTGTTATTTCAAAGGCATAATGTGAAGTGCTCATCATAATCTGGTTAAAAATCTTAAATAACAGGAATGCTGGTCTCCTAGACGGAATAATTCTAATTAACCTTATAAAAATGAGATTTGTACAGTATGTGGAGAATTAAGGATATAAACAGCCATTAAAAGAAAGCCCTAATCACATTATAGTAATTATGTTCAACTAACATGATAGGCAATAGTCACATAACAGTACCATATTTTAAATACCATCATAAATATTATAAATGATAATATTATATTGTGATATTATTCAAAATAAGATTTTAAATGACTTTTAAGCAGCCAAGTAACTTGTTATATTAACATAAGCATCTGTATGTGTAGTCTGTAGCTGCTTTTGTTTTTAAGAATAGGCTGGACATTAAGCTAAATTGTATTAGGATATGAGCAAATCAAGTGAAAACAAGCAATCATTTATAGTAGCATTTTTACATGTACATCAATATGCTTTAGGATAAGTGGAGGACAAATGAAAATTTGATGCAGTTGTTCTTAGAACTTCTTCTTCTTCATGGATAACTGGTGATGTGGATGATCACAGCAAGCATCGTTGTTTGGAATTTGGGCTTTGGAAGCAGGAAGGGCTGAGTCCACATGTTCCTGGACAGACTGTTCATTACGTCAAACCTCAGGTCCTGGTGTATTGTAATGACACAATCTATTCCAATCTTAAGTTTTACTGATAGATTTAAATACGCTTGAATTTTAGCACTTGCCACTATAAGAATTAAATGGTAGATACTTTGTTGATGAATTTATCATACTGGGTTTTACCTTATAATGATTGCATTGTGAGTCTGAGACAAATGAAAGAGAAAATGTTGAGACACAGAGTAATGATTATGTCTTATTCCTTTTCAACCTGCCTATTAAACCATCGTTCTAGGAGAACTGTTAACATTTGTAATTTATTACTATAGCTCATGTTCTTTAGTGGGATAATAATACAGGCAGTTGCTGGTATGCAAAGACATAAAGTCCTCAGAGAATCTTGGGAATTCCTAGGATACTGTCTGAGCAAATGGACTTTGAAGTCTCCATACACAATGTCCTAGTCACTGGAAAACCCTGTGGATCTGTCTTATTTAGAAATATAAAAGCTTGTGGAACCACACTTGCTAAGACTGTACTTCCTTAAATACGAAACAGAGGGAGAAAAATTTGTGTTCATATGAAAGACAATTTGACAATATTAGCCTTGCTTTGCTTTTTCTGTGGATAACTGCTCTACTCAAATTGTATTTATTAGAAAACCATACTAGTCACTTTGTATCATTTTCTTCATAAATTATATTAAAATTAAAATATTTTATATTATGATATAGTATTCATCTTCCTACAGATTCTTAAAAATTTCTTACGGATTATGTGATTGGTAGAAAATTATACCAAGATCATATTAAAGATGTGTAGAAGAAATGGGGACATCACAGACTAAAATGATTGTCCCAGTTGTTAGCACACTGCTTTCACAATCATAGAACAATCTTAACTCTGACATGATGCTTTGCTTTGCATTGAGTAGTATGTGCTATACAGATAGGTGTACTGGAATGGGTCACTTAACTCCTGGTTGAACCCAACCAGCTACTTGTCCCCTAAATCTCAAAATGAAGCTTGTTTCTCTGCTTCGGCATCAAACATGGTAGCTGTTATCAGGATCAGGGTAGAATATATTTTTTTCAAAGGAAATTGCTTAATTCCCCAGACTAAGCATTTGCTACAGACAGAAATAAGGATAAGGAAACCTGTTATCTTTCTTTTTTGGACATTTTTATTTGTTGGTAATGGAGAACAAAGTTAATTGGTAGGATTCCAAGAACACAGCAATTCATCTCTCCCTTCATATCTCCATTCCTCCTTCCTCTTCCTTCTTTTCTGTTAAGTTTTCCAAAAGCATGCTTTCAATTTACTTTGTAATCACAGACTCAATGCTTCTCTAAACAAAGAACTCTACAAGTAAAAGGCAGATAACAGTGTTGCAGTGGTAAAGACAAAAGGCACAGACAAGAAGCAAATCACAAGTTATCGCTTTGTCTCATGTATTGAAGGTTTTTCCTAATCTGTTAGTTATAATCAATCAGAATAGACATGATTTGGCCTTTTAAGACTAGCTTATTTCACTAAATTCAATGCTCTCCAATTACATCTATTTCGTTGCCAACAAGCAGGATTTCATTCATTGCATGCCTGAGTAATATTTCATCATGTACATGTATTACCTTTTCTTTGTTCAGGCATCAGTTGATGGATATCTGGATTGATTTCATATCTTAGCCATTTGAATTGTGCTGCTAAAAATGGGGTTACAAATAATTCTTTAATGTGCTGAGTTCATTTCTTTTGAGTATATCCCAAGGAGTGAAATGACTGGATTACATGGTATATCTATTTTCAGATTTATGAAAGAACCTTTAGACTGTCTTCAGCAATGGCTGTACTAGCTTAAATTCCCACCATCAATGGCTTACCTTTTACTCTATATCTTAATCAACAGTTGCTATCCTTTCATTTTTGGATGATAATCATTCTACTTGGGTAAGGTAAAACCTCATTGTTTTTGATTCCCTGATTAATGATCCTGGTTAATGATTCCCTGGTTAATGATCCTGAGAAGGCTTTCAGGTTTGTTTTCCAGTTGGGTTTTATCTTTGAAAAAAACCTGTTTATGTACTTTACAGAATTCTGAACTCCATTGTTTGTCTTGTTGTTTAGTTTCCCTCCCACCAAAAGAATAATTAAAAAAAAAAGCCATAGTGTTTCCCTGCTTAATTCTACTTCTACTTAATTCAAACTTTTAAAGAAGACTGAAACCCAATTATTCTTTATCTGTTAAGAACAATTGAAAGGGAGGTAAATTCTAATGTCTTTCTATGAAGCTATGAAGCCAGTACCTTCTTAAATCCCAAACCAGAAAAATATGCAGCAAAGGAGGAGACCTATAAACTAATACTTCTAATGAATACAAATGCAAAAATCCTCAATTGAATGTTCATTCAATTTAACACATCAGAAATATTATCCAAGGCCAGAGCTGTGCCTTATCAGGCTAGTCCCCTGCCTGTTACACCAGCATTCTGGCAGTGAAAATGGATGGTAGATGCATCTCTGTGTGTCGGTCTAGCTCCTTCTTTCTGTAAATACACCTTTCAAATAAAAAGTAAATAAATATTTTAAAATATTTTCCACCAGGATCAAGTGAGATTTATTCCGAGAATACAGTGATAAGCATCTACAAATCAGTACTTGTGATACATCACATTAACAAAATGAAGAAGATAAACCAGGATTGTCTCAATGTAAGTGGAGAAAATATTTACAAAAATATACCATCATTTAGTGATACAAAATCCTTAAGCAAATAGGATATAGAAAAACATTCCTCGACACAATTAAGGCAATATATTAGAAACCCACATCCAAGGTCATATTAAATCAGAAAAAGCTGGAAGAATTTCCATTACAAGGATGTCCAACTTTACTATTACATTTCAGTGTATTTCTTGAAGTATTGAACAGAGCCATTAAGCAAGAAAAAATAACCAAAGGGATATAAATATCAAAGAAGTAAGTCAAATCATCCACTTGTAGATGACATGATCCTTTTTATGAGAAAATCAAAAGACTCTACTAAGAAAGAGACAATTAGAACTCATAAGAGAGTTGAGCAAACTTGCAGGTTATGAAATCACTACAGAAAAATTCATTGTACTAGTATATGTAAAGAATGCCATAGCTAGGAAAAATTAATCCTACTCATAATAATGCAATAACATTTAAATAATGGAATAAGTTAACCATGGCTGTGAAAATTTTTTACAATGACAATTATAAACAAAAGAAGTGGAAGACACAGAATCATGTAAAATTTTCAATGTTCCTGAATGAGAAAAATTAGCAGATTCAATGCAATCACAATATTTCTCAGATATACCAAAAACTCACAGTTCTAAACTCAAGAAAAAAATTTAAATTTATATTAAAACAAAAGAGAACTCAAATAGTTAAAGAATCCTTAACAATAAAACCAAAGCTGGATTCATCCTAATGCCAGATTTTAAAACATACTACAAGGCAGTTATAATCAAAACAGTGTAGTATCAGAATAAAAATAAACATATAGACCAATGGAAGAGTACAGAAACCCCAGAAATTAATACACCCACCTATACCAACTTATTTTTTGAGAAACAATCTGAAATAAATCCTTGGCAAAAAGATACCATCTCTTTAATAAATGGTACTGGAAAAACTGAACTATGTATTCAGAAGGATGAAACAAGATCCTTATAGTTAATTTTATATAAAAATTACCTCAAAATGGATCACGGACCTAAATCTACAACCTGATACCATCAAACTACTAGAGGAAAATATGAGAAAAACTCTGCAAGACACTGGACTAGGTAAAGACTTCTTAGAAATGATTCAAGAAGCATGGGAGATTTGCAAAAATACACCATTGAGACTGTTTCAAGCTAAGAAGATTCTGCACTGCAAAGGAAACAACAACGTGAAGAGATGAACAACAGAATAGGAGAATGTATTTGAAAAACACCTCTGGTAAAGAATTAGTATCCAATACATATAAGGGGTCAAGAAATTCAATAACGAAAAGCAAACAATCCAGTTTCTTATTTTTATTTTATTTTGTTTTTTAATAAATGAACACTGCACTGATAAACTAGTTAAATAACAGATTACAGAACTTTGAGAAATGTGTTCAAGCCAGGGTCAATGTTATGATGCACCATAACCTGTGATGTCAACCTCACAAATGAACACTTCTTCATGCCCCAGCTTCTCCACTTCCTATCCATTTCTCTGCTAATGCCCTTGGAAAAGTAGCAAAAGATGCCCCCAGTGCCATGGGATTTCAGACTCCTGAATTAGACCTGACCCATTCCCTCTCTTTACAGACAGTTGGGGTGTGAACAGATGGAAAATGGGTAGTCTCTCTCTTTCTGAGTGAAATTACCTTTCAAATAAGAAAAATAAAATCTTTTGAAGATTAAAGTGGAGAGGTAAAAAGCAAGGGAAAAGAGAGAATTCCTATACCCTTAAAACTGTATCATAAAAATTTAAAAACTAAAAAAAATTATGTTCCAACATACAAAGAAAGAGATTGAATCATGAATCTACTTAGATTAGTGTAAGTTCCTTAGTGAGTGAAGAACAAAAATTAGTCAAATTCCATCTTCAATTGATTGTGGTTTGAATATATGAACAAATGATTGTAATTCTATATAGACATATGATTAAGAAAAAAATGTCAGGTACATATAAATTGAAGCTGTAAGATGCAATGTCCAAGGTCTACAAATTAATCTTTCCACAAGTGAAGGAATAGACAGTTGGGTCTGAGGAGTTCATTTGTTTTGGTTTTGTGTGTAAGTATGGAGTTAATAGAAGAGGCAGCATTTGTTGAGTCTAATGCTATAGAAGGAGTCCTCCTTAGGAACTGGAAAGTCATAAAGGAAAATAAACTGATCTAAACTGCAAGAAAATGTCTTCATGTTATATTCATAGTCAAGAATGAAAAGCAAGAGTAAGATTTCAGGTAGCCCTGGGTAGACTGGCATGTGTTTCAATGCAACATCAACAGTGATAGGATCGCTCTGACTAGGCTGAAGCTCCCACTGGTTGAGTGAGTGTCAAATTTCAGTGGGCAGGATCCAGATGAGCCCCAACGCTCACTGATTTGCATAGAATACAGGGTTGGAATCAGAACTGAGCCAGCAATTGCAACTACCAGTGTGTGCAGCAGACTGTCAGACCCTGTATTCGCAAGCATACAAAAGAATCAGGTCGGATCACCTCAGATGAAGTCTTTGTGGGGATCCCCCCAACTGAACCGCTGGACTCAGAACCCAACCATAGAAAGAACTGCAGGTTCCATGGTCTGATTATGGAGTGCATGTGTCAGAGCTGTGCCTACTCAGTGGCTCAGTCGGAGCAGTGGATGGCATATCCAGGTACACATGGGGAATATGGCAATATATTGGAGCCTGCAGAGGACACCTGGTACCATACTAGAGGCGGAGGACAGAACAAATTGTTCAACTACCACAACGAAGTGTTAGCAGTAAATATCTGGGCAAACAGAGATTAAGGTGAACTATGTCAGCTAATGAATTCTGGAGAGCTTTCATTGTGCTTGGAGTGGTGAGATCAGCAGTGATTCAGAACTGTGGAACTATCAAAACACGTTGAGCAAGACCCTTGGAGCTCGCCCCACATCGGGACTCTGGGATGGCATCCGGTGGCTGTCCTCCATCCCAGGGTGCAGAGGCATTTGGGAGGCTGGGTGTGGCTTCTCCCTTGTCTCCCCTCTTCTCCGAGAGGGAGAAAGGAAGAGAAGAGAATGTGAAAACAATGGTCTCACTTACTTTCCCGTAGCCCTTGACCTTTGCACCCTAATCATCTATGTAAAAATCATCAAAAAAAAAAAATTAAATTAAAAAAAAAGATTAGGTTACATGTATTCTACCATAAAAACTTCAGGACATCAAGGTGCAAGTCAGTATTTCTTTGCGTTTTCAGAGTCAATTGAATGAGAGCACTAAACTAGCTGAATTGTTTCTAAGGGAGTTTTTGTTCTAGCAGTATTCATAAATTTGTAAGACTTGAAAATCTCTGCATATATCCTTCGCAAATATGAAGGCCCTAGGGAGTTACCTTAAAATATATCATATCATTTTAAAAAAACATTAGACTGAGTCTCAGAAAGTGAAAAGCTTACATTTTAATTACATTCAAAATTCAATTGCTGTAAATAAATGCCTTTGCTGAAGTTTCTTTGTTGATCTTCTTTAAACCAATATGCTAAGCATAGTTATTCTTAATTTCAGGTAAAATTGATATGAGTCAATGTCAACAGGCAAAATGTGTTTTCAGCAACGTACTTCAAACACATTTTTTATTTATTTCCTAAAAGAACACAGTTATTGAGGGTGTTATTTCCTCCTTGATCTCTACCTAAACTGTTGTTAATTGCTGGGATGTGATAACGCAGTGACAGACAGATAGCAATGATGACAATGTAGGATACGAGAGCCACAGATTTGATTGCATAATGAACTGGTATTCTATGAACTACATTGCTAATGTTTTCATGTGATTAGAACTGATCATATGGGGTGACTGCATCTCTTGAAAATTCTGAGCAAATATTTTAAATATATGCTTTCAGAAAGTTTCATCTGACAAAATGTTTTATTTGTCAACATCAAATTATCGTTTTGCCTCAATATGATTGTACATAATCTATGTAGTGGCAACTGCTGATTGAATTAATTTGTATATTCCTCCAAAATGGCATGAGTGACCTAGCAATAACTATATTGTTGATGAAAATGCTTCCATAGTAACATATTAAGATTTCATTCTTCGGGCCCGGCGGCGTGGCCTAGCGGCTAAAGTCCTCGCCTTGAACACGCCGGGATCCCATATGAACGCCGGTTCTAATCCCGGCAGCTCCACTTCCCATCCAGCTCCCTGCTTGTGGCCTGGGAAGGCAGTCAAGGACGGCCCAATGCCTTGGGACCCTGCACCCGCGTGGGAGACCTGGAAGAGGTTCCAGGTTCCTGGCTTCAGATCGGCGCGCACCGTCCGTTGCAGCTCACTTGGGGAGTGAATCATCAGACAGAAGATCTTCCTCTCTGTCTCTCCTCCTCTCTGTATATCTGACTTTAAAATAAATAAATCTTTAAAAAAAAAAAGATTTCATTCTTCGTGAAGATGTAGGGTATGAAAATGAAGTTGAAGGTTAGTTGAAATATGTAACAGTTCTAAAGCAACAGGGAATAATTGAAACACGTAAAGAGTAAATCGAAAGTTGGTCTCTGAATAAATTACTCTAAAACCTCAGAGATTCAATTGTTTGATGAGACATTGTATCAGAAACCTGAGAATTACTTAAACAAGATCATGGTTGTGCCACCATTGCAATGATTACTAAGTTTTGTTTTTTGTTACTGCTTTCTGCTCTATAATCCTGTCTGTTTGATCTGATTGTCAGAAAGGCTTCAATTGAATCCAGTTTACATATTTATTTGGTGTGTGGGTCAAACATCTTTAGAAGAGCATTGATTTTACCTGATGGCTGCACAAGACATTTAAATCAAAATTCTTTTTTTAAATTTAATTTTATCATTTGTTTATGGTGGAAGTTATTATGCCATCAAAAAGATTAGATTTTAGAAAAAGATTTATTTCAAATAAAAGCACTATCATCATCAACTACTTTTTATTTAGGTTCAAATCTTGTTTTTTAATTAAAAAATAATAATATTATCATCATCATTTCATGATACAGTTCCATAGGCCCTGGGATTTTCTCCTATCTCCTCTCCCAGTTCCCTCCCCCCTCACTGAGTTCTCCTATAGCATTATTATAGTATGGTTCTCCATACACAATCATATGTCCATCACTGTAGGCACTGACAATGGCAGAGAGTCCAGCATCCCATTGTCAAGATACAGTAATCACTTTCATTGGGAGTCCATTTTTGTCTGGATGTAGAGATGCATACTGCATTGCATCCCCACATCTGGACATAATAGTCTCCACTACACAGTCACTACACATCTCCTTAAATGAAAAGCCACAATACAAAATCAACAACAGGAAGAAAAACAGAAATTTGCAACAACATGTAATTAAAAAGCTTGCCACTAGACATGGTAGTCTCCATTACACCGTTACTATACATTCCCTTAAATGAAAAGCCACCAAACAAAATCAACAACAGGAAGGAAAAAGAAAGAAATTAACAACACCATGAAGTTAAATAACATGCTACTAGATATGATAATCTTCATTACACAGTTACTATATATCACTATAAATGAAAAGGCTCAAAACTTTTGAAATAATATTCACCTCTGGAATACTTCCCACGTTGTTTTGTACTCTGTGTTGAATGTACTTTAACAACTATACATACTACTGTTTAATTTTGTGAATTCAGGAGTAATGTTTCCATTTTGGGTAGTTCAAGGTGATAACATTTTATTTCGAATCATCTTTCAGTCAGTCTAGAACTAGAAAAAAAGTATCATGAACACAGAAACTATATCACTTGCCATGGCATGAATAGTGCCTGACATATAGGAAACATAGGAGACATCATTATTCAACAAAAAACTACAAACAACTACAAAACAAAACAAAGAAACTAATAATTCAATAATAATTGGGGAAAACATTTAAGGAGACATACAAGTCAAATTGCCAATAAGTATTGAACAAAAAAATACTAAATAGTATTCCTTAGAATAGCCAATATAGAAAAGATTGACACCCCAAATATGATAAAGATGTACATTAGTGAAACACTCTTGTATTGCGGGAAACAAAGTCAACAACTCTTTTTGAAGGAAAATCTGGCATTTTCTTACATAACTAAATGCATACAAACCCAATGAGAAATATTATCCCCAGATAAATTAGTACATTGCCACAAACACTTGCACAGGAATATTCCCATTAGCATTACCCATAATCACTAAAAAAGAGCCCAGGGATTCCTCAAGAATCAGTCAACTCCATAGTGGTATAACCTTACAGTAGAACGCCCTTAAGCAGCAAAAAGAAAGCAAGAGAATACCACATAAAACAACATAGCTGAAGCTCAAAACATATCCTGAGTTAAGGGAAGCTTATACAAATGAACACATATAATTTTATTTCTGTATGTAAATATCTGGATGAAAAAAAAGCTACTCTATGAAGAAAAACTAATTGGGAGGTGAAGGCCAGAGATTGAAAATTTTAAATTTTTGTATAATTAATGTTTGGGAACAACTGAACTTACACCTGCAATTTAATCTAACATGCCAAAATGCAAGAGGGAAAGCTAAGTGGGTAGATAAATTTTTAGAAGAATGGGTAGGAGATAAGTCAACTATAGTAAATTGTTGGCAATCATGCCTAAAATACAGCTTTGTAGTTTGTCACTGTACAGCTCTAACAATGTGGCATGTTTGGAAATTTTCTTTAAAACTTGAGATTTAGAAAAAAATTGCTTAAAATTCTCAGAATACATTTTCTCCAATTGGCTGGTTTCAGCACCCAGTGATTCAGGTCTTGTCTTGATTCTGCAAATCATTACACATCTCAAATCTCTATGATTGAGTAGGAGCATGTCAGTCAGGCGTAGGCTCAGCAAATTATGAAAACAGGTACCAATGACAAGCAGCCATTACTATGCAGAAGGAGAAGAAAAACAAGTATTTCAAAAGGAGGTTTAGGAAATGCCTCTTCCTGTCCCTTCATCTCCCTATGCTTCCTCTTCCTCTTTTGATTCATCCCGACCTGTATTCAGGCTTTCATGAGCAGTCCAAGGCGAGAATATTTATTTATCAGGACAACAGCATTTGGAAATAAAAAAGGAGAATTATGAAAAAACAATGCACCATGATACATAAACAGTAGAGACAGGTGTTCACGATGCAGCACAATGGGCTAAGCCACAACTTGAAATTCTGGCATTCTATATGGGAATACTCTTTAGCATCCTGGGTGCTCTAGTTTCTATCCATCTCCCTAGTAGTGAAAAATGACCTAAACACTTGGGTCCCTTTCACTCACGTGGGAGCCCAACATGGTCTTCTGAACTTGTGGCTTTGACCTGAAGCAGACCTATCCCCTGTAACCATTTGGGAAGTGAACAAGTGGATGAAATGTCTGTCTCTCCCTCATTCTCTGTGTAATTTTGCTTTTCAAATTAATGAATAAATTCTAAAAAAGTCAGTCTACAGAACCAATATTTGTCAATGAAACTTCATCAAGCTAAAAAAATTCTGCAAAGAAAGTAAATTTTCTGGCAAATGAGAGAGCTGCCTGCAGGTAGGACAATATATTTGCAAGCTGTTTATCTGGTAAAGGGTTAATATTTAAAAATTTTTTAAGCCAAAAATAAAGTGCAGTTGTAGAAATAATCCAGTTGAAAATGGGCAAATGATCTGAGTAAATATTTTTGCAAAGGAAATAGAAATGGTCAATATATATATGGGAAATACAAATTAAAATTCTTGTGAGATATCACCTCACATTTGTTAAAATACTTACTCTCAGAAAGTCAAGACAACAGAAACTGGTGAGAATATGAATAAGAATCCCTTGTGCTCGTTGGTGGAAATGTGGCTTGATGCAGCCATTATGGGAAACAGTATGGGGGTTTCTAAAAAAATTAAAAATAGAACTACCATATGATACAACAATCCCTCTTCTGGGCATATACCCAAAGGAAATGAAATCACCATCTTGTAAATACATCTGCACTCCCGTGTTCACTGAAGTCGTATTCACAATAGCCAAAATATGGAAACAACCTAAGTGTCTGCTTGTGGATGGTTACAAGAATGGACAAAGACTGTTACTAGATAGAGGATAGATAAAAGAAAATAGGTGATAAATGGATAGATGATTGGTTAGATGACGGTTGGATATGAATGATAAATGGATATAAATAAAAGTCAGCCCTAAAAGAAGGACATCCTAACATTTGAATATACTTGGAAGACACTTTACAACTTAAAATGGTTCAAACAGAGAAAGAAAAACATCTGATCTCACTCGTGCATGGAATCTAACAAAAAGACAAGTCTGATATGCAGAAACAGCAATTACCAGGGTCAGGAATGGGGGGGTATATCCGGAGATGTAGACTGGAGGACACAAATTGAAGTTATGAGACATGAACATCCATGAAGAAATCTAACAAAAAACATGGGAACTAAAGACAAAGAAAAGAATTATACTGTTTTGGACATATCAACAACAAAGGCCTAAAAGCAATTTAACTAACGGGAGTTTTTTGAATGTACAAGAAGGAGGACAGTTTGCTTTTCAACTGCCCAAATTTGTTTTTCCAAATACAATGGATTAAATTAATCCACTGGATACTAGACACGTAACACCTGTAACAATTATTTACTGTTGAACTACAAGCTTGATTTTTGGAGAATAGCTCCTCCCACTCCCTTAGTTTAAAATTTACTTGCAATTCACTGAAACTGGACCAAAGTTCAATAGGAATCAATGATTGTCACTTAATTCTTCTCAGCCTTTTGGCTAAGATCAAGTGTAATGCTTGCCACTTGAGGACGGAGTCAATCATCTCCAGTGCAAGCCTTAGCAGAGGGATCATTGAGTCATGTCGGCTGGCAGCTGTGAGGAAGCCATGGTTAAAAAAAGCTGAGTGGTCAACCAACATGCTGACCCTCATTAAACCTTTGAAAACACATCTTGATTTATTATATAAATTTACTTAAGAATTTAGTCAAATCACAAATAACCTGCTTTCTCCCAAAATGCTTAGCAACCTAAATCAGCAATAATTTATGATACAATTTCATGAACTTCAATATAAACAAGGAAAGCAATTCTCTTATACCTATGGCTTGTTAGAAAGTCATTACATTTTCTATTCTGTCACAAACTTTTTCTGTTGAATTGATTTATAGAACATAATCTTTAGGGCAAAAAACCAAAACAAAACAGAACACCAGAGGTGGGTATGCAAGTGGGATTGTGGAACTTCCTTTGCTTCTTAAAATGTATTCTAGCTGAAACCTAGTCTAATATGATGATTAATTTTACAGAGCTGTCCCTGACCAATGTCACTATAGCAATGAAAATAAACTATGTGACTAGGATTCAGCCAGAGGGGAAAAGTTCATTAAGAAATAAAAGGACAAAATTGCTCATTAAAGTGGCTAACCAGGGTTGTTTTATGAGAAGATGGATTAAAAAAAATAATAGAGGGTTGTGTATTTTAAAGACATGAATTCAAATGTGACTCATAGATTCCGGTTTCAATAAAATTCTGTAGAATATAACAGTTTAGTTCCATGGAAAAAGAGGATAGTTAGTGGACCCTATTATAATATTTGAAGTGTTCTAACATGAAACCTGCTGACTTACCCACAAGTTACAAGGAGTATACCATTGAATTGCAAAAAATGAATGGAAAGGGTAAAAAAAAAAAAAGTACAACTATTTTCTTCATCTCCAGCCTGATCTAAGGTGAAAAAAATCACACCCAAAATGGTTTTCTATGTCTGACTGAAGATAATATATTTTAAACATATGAAATTATTTCTGGCAGCTTCTAGCACTTCATTGAATGTCTAAAGACATTGCTTTAAGAGTTATTCAGTCCATTAAAAACATGATTACATGTAAGAGTTAGATGTTTGCTTTACTCTCAGGAGAATGTAGCTGAAGGTTAGCCTTAAAAATAGACTTAGGGTCAGGTGATGTGATACCCCAGTGTGGAGACACATGAGTTTTCCACTTGGGTCTTGCTCTGCCTAGCGTAATGCTAGATTTAATGAAGTAGAGATAGGTAAAAACAGGGAGTTAATTATGAAACAATTAGTAAATGAAGCAATAAACTTTAACTTCTGAAGCAGAGACATTGAGTTTAAAAAGGAATATTTGTAATTCATAGAACATTTAGAGATTATGTACAAAACAAAACAGAATTGGCACTTTTTTTAAAGATTTATTTATTTTATTACAAAGTCAGATATACAGAGAGGAGGAGAGACAGAGAGGAAGATCTTCCGTCCGATGATTCACTCCCCAAGTGAGCCGCAATGGCCGGTGCTGCCCCGATCCGAAGCCGGGAACCAGGAACCTCCTCCAGGTCTCCCACGTGGGTGCAGGGTCCCAAGGCCTTGGGCCGTCCTCAACTGCTTTCCCAGGCCACAAGCAGGGAGCTGGATGGGAAGTGGAGCTGCCAGGACCAGAGCCAGCACCCACATGGGATCCCAGAGCGTTCAAGGTGAGCACTTTAGCCGCTAGGCCACGCCGCCGGGCCCGAAGAATTGGCACTTTTAATGATTCTGGTTTGGGCCCAGCCTTTTGAATAGCAAGAGCTATTTGGAGGGAAAAAAAAAAAAAAAGGTGATTGATTTAAGTATTTGAAAGCATTTTGAGAATCTCCCATACACTGCCTCATTTCCAAGCATTGGTTCACTCCCATATGGCCCAGGTGGGACCGGTCAAAGCTAACGTCAGAAGCCAGCAGCCTCTCCTGGGTTTCCCATGTGGATGGTAAAGGCCTCAATACTTGGTCATCTCATTGTGCCTTTCACAGGTCATAAGCAGGGAGCTGTATTGTAAGTGGAGCAGCTGGGACTCAAACCAGCATGCATATGGAATGGCTACATCACAGACGGTGGCTTTATCTACTATGCCACAGTACGGGATCCAAGAGCTACGTTTATTGAACAAACACTCTTAGCGAACAAATTATACAAATGCAGATTTGATAGAACAAACTAAGTGACTTATGTACAAGTCACAGCATAATTTTTAGAGAACTAACGCCAATTTCACAGTAGATGTCCTTAATTAATATTTACTGTATGAAGGACATAAGTTATAAATAACACCAGTGTTATACTATTTAATTCTTATGAAACCCCTATCAAGTAGATATTTATCACAAATGTTAGAACTGAATATATACATGTCTGAATAACAGAGCCACTTGCCTAAGGATATGGCTAAAGTGGCCAAGCCACATTTCAAAAGCAGAATATTCTAAGTCCATTGCTGTGATCTGGGCTCCAGTCTAAAATATAAATCAGAGGCGAGGGTAAAATGTGAGACTGCCAGAAGACTAAAATTATTCTGGGTCAAAAGTAATGAGATTGAATACAGTGTGCTTTTTGTTTTGTTTTCATTTAGAGTTTGGGGGTGAAGGGTCATCACTAAGGGTTGGATCCACTGCCACTATAATAAAACTGAGCCTAGAAAAAATGCAATTAACCCACTTTGTATAATTAGGTTCTACTTTTGTGCTATTTCCCTTGTTTACCATAACTTTCATTGTTTGATTTATTTATCTTGAAAATTAATTACATTTAGTTTCTTCTGTGTTGAATGGTGGGGTAAAAAATCATGCTGTATAATAATCAGAGACTTTGGTTGAGGCTTTGTTGATCACAAGTTGCCTGTCTAGGTTTATCTTGGACATGACCCTCAGACCAAGGCCCCTTCCAGCTCACTACATTATTATTTCACCCTGTGCCAACCACAGATGCCTAATATTAACTGATTGTGTCACTTAGAATTACTGTTTGGGCAACAGGACTTGCTGGTTTTATTTCTTTTATTACCCATGACCCCACAGAAAGGCAGATTGGCTAGGAAAGAATAAATAAACAATGTGGGCTAGTAAATGCCTTGGGTGCCCATTTTCCCTCACTCTTCTGCTCATCCCTCTTCATCCTCACAGTCTCAATCCCCATTCCCGTCTATTTTGGTTTCAGCTGATTATATTGTTCTTTTATTTAATTTTTCCCTTGCATTTTCCATTCCCTTAGAACAGGATCCCACATTAAATGAGGCTCCAGGCTCACTTAACGATGCATTTTGCAAACCAAATAAAGTAAAATCATCAGTAAATTCCAAATGTTTTATTATGTTCCTCTACACATGTACAAATTCCAGGAAGGCTCTTGTTATGAAAATAACTCTAAGACAAGGATTCTAGATGCAATTAATATTTTTCTTTTATCATGTCATTTATTTTAAGTACATTAGAAGGATCTAAAATATTCAACTTTGGTAGGGGTGAAAAAAGCATAGACAACTTAGACAGATAAAAGCCAAAGCAGAACTAATCATAAATACTTTAGCATAAGAAAACATTCTGAAATAAGGAAAAATCAGTATCTCTGTATCAAGAAATGAATAAAAATGGCAGTAGAAGTGGTTTTATCACTCATGTAGTCAACTATCACGGTTTCCGTCATCAATTGTACAATAGAAAAAGACTTCCATGTGCACACTGTCAAATAATTTTATTTTGGAGATATGAAAACTCAGACATGGGATGTTAAATACCTGGTCAACTGTTGAGCAGAGACCTTAACCAAAGCCTTAGGACTTGTGTCTAATGCCATCACCCACAATTCAGAATGATTTTCCTTTACAATCCAGCACATTCCTGTCTAGGTCTATCTGAGTCGCTTTCAAAAACATAAATAATTAAAAATAAATAAAAATAAAAATAGAGAAGTTACAGAAGTTCAGGAATGCATTATCTGTGTTTATCTGTGTGTATTACAGATACAGGGCCTACTGGAATAGGACATGGATCGAGGAAATTTTGATGTTTCAGGGATAGCCAAGTGGGGAGGAAGCTGCTCATTTTTGTTAGTATTGAGTTAGCGAAGACAAATTTGGAAGACAGATAAAATAGGAACATGTTAGAAGTATGTACAATCAACATTTGCTGATATTATTTGTACAGGAAAGTTATAAATGTATGTTTAATCAAAACATTCAACCATGCCTCAACTTACATTGCAAAAGATGTATCTTTGTTTAACAACTTTGGGGGGACAGATTGAATCACTGTACAAAATGTACACTAAACTATGCTAGAATGTATGACCATGAATTTATTTGTTATATAGCCCTGATTTCCTAAAACTTATCAAAGTTTATGCAAATATTAAGGTAATTTCACAAAGAATATGAAGTTTTTAAAAGTATATCATCTACATGTATGGATGTCCACACACTCACAAGTTTGATTTCAAAATCATGTTCATGAATTTAACTTTAGGTCAACATCCAAGAATGATAACATTATTTCAAGACACATCAAACCATATTGATGTTACATATGCATCTTGTTTTTAGTTAATCTTGCAGTTACATTTAGTTAGGTTTTATATTTCTGTATTTTGAAAATACTCTCTATAGTACCAAGTATATGCCATTGACTCGCTGGTACTAGAACCCAAAATAACACTCTTTTTAGTGAAATAAGCCAGGCTCAAAAACATGAATGTCATATTTTTCTTCCCAGGTGGCAGTTAAGATATATACCTATATAGTAAAGAAATAAATGGGCATTTTTGGATAGGTTCATCATGTTTAGCCCTTGGATCTGGGGTCGTCCTACTTTGTACTTAGTGAAAGTAATCATCTATGGACAATTAAGCCTGTAAATACAGAGTGGATTAAATATATTCCTTAGAAAGAACTAAGGAAAAGATGGCCGGGAGGGAGAACAATTCATGGGAAGCAGGAGAGTGAGAGAAGTGGAGTTTTCTTCTTGAAATTTTACCCATGAAATGCATAAAACATTTTCCCTTTACATTAATAACAAATATATAAATTGCTCACATTATTTTTCTAAGATTGCCTAATATGATCATTTTAAGATTGAAGTTGAGGGCACAGCATGGTGGCCTAGCGGCTGAAGTCCTTGCCTTGAACGCACTGGGATCCCAAATGGGCACCACTTCATGTCCCAGCAGACCTGCTTCCCATCCAGCTCCAGCCATTGAGGTCAGAAGATCTTCCTCTCTCTATATATGACTTTGCAATAAAAAAAAATAAATATTAAAAATGATTGAAGTTGATATTTTCTAACAGAAATCAACAAATCCTTAATTTTTGCTATTCATTAGATAAGTCAGAAAATTAGAACCTTTAAAAAGACTGAGAGAATTTACTAGAGATTAAAACCTGATTCAACCTCATATAGCATTAAGAAGGCAAGTAACTAATTAAGGAATTGCAGAGGCAGATACAGCTAAGTTTCCTATACCTAAACAACCTCAAAGCAAACTTTTTATTATTGGGGTTAAGAAGTTCTTTTGACACTAAAATATTTCTGTCTCAGAAATATTAAAATGTGAAAACTGTCATCTGAATTTCAACAAAACACAGTTTAGGATGGCCTCCTTTCTCTGTTTTATATAGTTAAATATTCCTGAACTTGGACTCTTTTATCTTCCTTTACTTTTGTGTGTTTTTAATCTCTGTGTCTCCCATTTGTTTGTACCTCCTAAAGTTTATAATATGTCTCCATAATTATTTATCTGTCTCTTAGAAGCCCTCAGCATTCAGGCACTTTTCTGTTTTTGCACTTTCCCTTTAAAAATATTCAAATATTGGATCTTATTTCTCTTAAGTATATCCATATATTTCCATTGAATCATTTAAGTAAACTTTCCAAAATATATCACCTTTCCACTACTTTCTTACTGTTAATGGCAATTCAAATTCTTGAAACCTGGTTTAGGTTTCGCCATTTGAATAAAATCATTGTATTTTAGGCCTTGATGAATTATTAATCGACAAAAACTCTACCGACAGCTTATCTGTTATCATTTTGTTATGTCTTAGACATTTGATTTCTTTGTTTATTTTCAAAAACCCTTGATTCCATTTTCTTCTTAGCTAAGGAATCCCTATATTTTCCTTTGTTTTCTTTTCTCAAATAATGGCTACTTCTGTTTTTCTTTTTCCTGTTTGCTTTCGTTTTTTGCTTGCTCGCTTTCATTTCTCTCTTTACTTCCTCTTCTAATCTACGCCCTCCTCAAAGCAGCCATTTTATGTGCAATCCTTTAATCCCAACTTTGACAACCTTGTCATTCTTTTGGCTTAGCATACCACTTGAAGTCAATGATTCCCAAATTCCTGTATTTGTTCCACACCTCCTCCACATTTCCAATTTACTCTCTGTGTATCTACACTTTCATTATAGCTTCAAAAACGGAAATGACTTATTCCAGTGTATCACCCATCTCTTCATCTGACTCTGTGTCATGTAGCTTCCAGTTTCTCCATCATCCTGCTGCTCTTTGCCGGTTATCTTATATCTTCAAACTTTCAGTCGATTTGCCATCTGATCTTTCCTCCATCCTATAATCATGTGCTTCTCTCTCTTTAAAATCAATCTGCTACAAGCCTGATATTCCCTATAACAGTCGTTTTAGCTTTTCCATTGTTATAAAATCAATTCTTCCAGTTTGTATTGATTGCTATACATTCCTTCCTCATAGTCACTGTTCAATTCCAACAGTTCCTATTCCAATAACTATACTAGACATGCTGTTGTCATGGATATTGACAGCATTCTAGATGTTAAATCCAAGGTAAAATTTTGAGAGAATTTTAATCCTTGTATCAACTAACATCTTTACATTATTTAAAACTGTGTTCCACTCTATGCTTATGAAACTCTCCCTCCCTTGCTTTTTGTATTACTGCCTTTTTGTGGCATTCCTGCTACTCCTCAGACCATTTCTACGTATTCATCCTTGAAGCTCCTCTATATATTGCTCTCCACAATGGTATTTTCTTTGTCCTCTTCCTATTGGTACTGGAAAATTTCATCCACTTTAGTATCTTCAGCTCCCTCCTTTCCACTAGTAACTGTCAAATCTGTCCTTCAGGTCAGAACTCTATCCTGGAATCTGTCACTATAAACCCACTTGTTTCCTGGTAGTTAACACTTGTAAACTCCAACTGAACCTTACGAAATGGCTCATTTTATTTCTACATTCCTAACAATCACTGAAACAAACATGTCCTTCTTCCTTATTCTCTACCTGGGTAAATGACCCTATTACTTATGTTGTTAAACATGCCACAGACATGCAGTGAGCCTCCTGATTGTATTAATTCCAAAAATTTTCTAGTTTGTAAACCCAAGCTGTTTGACTCCAAATTCCCACAGTCATGGGTTTCTTAATTAGGTAGCTGCCACTCAGAATAAGAGATACCCAATAGAATAAAGAGTGGTGACAGTATAGCAAAGCAAGAGTATAACCAGATATGCCTACCTTTCTTCAGTTACTTTTTGTCCTTCTCCTCAAGTATAGAATGAAAAAACATAATGATTTCACAATAATAAATATAGAGCTGTTATATTTTTAAGGATCTTTTCACATGTACTATTTACCTTAATCTCTATTATACCCTTGCACTTCAGGCTTCTAAAGATTTTACAGAATATTGCAGCTAAGCAATTTCAAATAAACTATTCAGACTTAGTAAGCTAATGAGGACTAGGAATAGGTCTAGAGCATTCAGATTGTACTGTCAAGATTCTATGCCCTTTCTGTTTTTTCACATGAAAGTTATCAATCTAACTCCATTGTCCACAATCAGATGTTGAATTACTTTGGAAGGTTTTAAGAAATAATAAGGTCTGTAACGCACCCGTAGAACTCCATGTCCAATGGTCTGGGAGATGATCTGATTTTCAATGTTTTGTAAAACTTTCTCAGGTGTCTATAATGCTCAGTTACATTGGTTTTAAATTGATGCATGCTAGCCTTATTCCTTAACATCAGGTTATCTTCCAGCCTCATACTGTGTCTTGCTACTTTAAAAATAGCCAGCATGCACAAAACTGCGAATTACAACTTATAAAATAGTTCCATTGCATGTCAACATAGAAAAATGGCCACAAAAAATCAAACCTCATTTCTAACTAACAAAGTTCATGTCAAGATTTGGAAGGAGGGGCTTCAAAACAAAAGAAAAATATGTGCTCATAGGCTAGGATTTGCAATGTGGCTCTAGGAACTAAACAGTTCTTACAGTGTGGTAGCAGAGGTTTTCAAAATATATTGCCCTAATCAATTCTCCTATGAGCCAGTCCCAATCAACCTTCTAATCTTGGCATTGTCAAATTATGTTTGTGTAACAACTTGCATTATCTCTCTCTTTTTGCAAGTTTTTTTTCCTCTTGAAACCAGTCTTAAAGGATATTGACAATCTTAGAAGATATTGATGTTGATGAAACAATATTTGTTTATTCCTTTCTACTAAGCTGGGAACATTGTTCTTACACATACCTAGTTTTAAGGTCATGAATGTATGATTTAAAAAAAACATTTTACTTAGTTTTATGATATAGTTCCATAGGTTCTGGGGTTGTATGTGCCTTTCCCCAAGGTCCCTTCCCCACACACACATTGATTTTCCCTAGTATTACGATAGATGTCCTTCATGAACAGTCACAAGCCCATCATGTTGTTGTTGAAGTGTATCCCAACAATGTAGGCAGGGATATTTTCAGGGAGTCCATCACCTTACTATTACGATAGTTTCAGTTCTTTCATTGGGAACCCATTTCTGGTTTGTATGCATAGAGATATAAAGCACTTTGTCTTCATATCTGAACAAATCAGTCTCCGTTACACTTCCATTATATACCCCTTAAGTTACATAATCGATGAGCATGTATGATTTTTTTAAAAGCAGGGAAATTGGTTAGTGAAATGGAATTTGATTAACTTCTGACACATGATATTTGAGAAATACTAGCACAATATATTTATAAGCCCTGTATTAAAAAGGAATGGGTAGTGGAGAGAAGAGAGAGTTGCAAGTTTTCCAAATTGGTTCAAGAGTCCACTGTACTTCTCATTAGTTTTCCTGAAAAGGAAAAGTCTACATTCTGGAGGCCTTGGAGTAAGGCAGACCTCCCCATCAATAGTAATTGTGGACACCTGTAATTTATGCAAAAAGAACATTTGCTTCTGAGTGTGATGGGTGTGAGGCCATGTGGGATGCTTAACAGCACAGGGTGGACTATATGTGTCTGAGCAAGAACTGGAATCGAGAATTCAGCCCTGATGTAGAGCAGCATCTTTATAATCATCCACATTGGTAAACTGTGTATTTCACGTACTGAGCCAGTACATGCAGAAGTAGGTGTTCTTGAGACTGTACTCACAAGGAAGTTTCACAACCCATTAGTGAGTCATGAAACCAATTCTTATGTGCCAGCCACCATTTTGCAAAAAGGAATGGAAAAAGAATGTCAGTTTTCAAATTTACATGTAAAGATAAGTATTGTTTTGAGACTTTAGCTGCATAGACAAAGGGTGATAAACTTAAGAGTTCACTAAGTCAAAATTAAGGAAGAAAAATGAAGAAAGGAGGAAGATTGAGGGAAACAGGGAAATATGGTTATCTTCTTAAGACTGTACCTATGAAATAAATGCAGTCTGTTATCCTTGTACTATTCTAAATTAAAGAAATCAAAGCAAATAACAATATCCATAAAAGGAAGTTGAATGAACGTTTGTCCACAGTTGGGTTCCAGGAAGCTTCAGCCAAAAAAGACCACGTTCTAGACATTTTCTAGCCAGGTGGGAGGAAGATAGTTTCCTCTTCTTGACTAAACGTTAAGGGCAAAATCTTCCCATTTCTATTTGGCCACTGGTTGTACCACACTCAGAATAATCTAAGAAAAGAACCATAGTTGATATGACTGTAAACGGAAAAGGACAAGCAAAGATTTGAATAAAGTTGGAAATAAGCAAAAAAAAAAAAATTCATCTATTTGATGTGTTTCTGCCTTTTGAAAAAGGGTGCATTCATGGTTTTGAAAAACAGAGTGAGAGATGAGAAGATACAGAGAGAAAGAGATCATTTATCTGCTGGTTGACTCCCCCAGTGGCTTCAGCAGCCAGGGCTGGACCACACTAAGGTCAGGAGCCTGGAGCTCCACTGCTTTCCCAGGCGTGTTGGTAGAGAATTGGATTGGAAGCAGAACAGCCAGTCATCAAGTGGTGACTGAGCCTGCTGAGCCGTAAGATAGACCCCTTTTGCTATTTTAGCATTGTGCTGATTTGTTCTGCTTTACAACCTCTGACCCCAGAGGCCCAAGACTTTCATCAGGAATCTCCATTATTTGTGGTCCTTGGGTCTGTGCCCAGTCCAGAGCAGAGCTTTTGGGCAGTGACTTTTTCTGCTTTGTGAAAACATGCCTGCCTTGTAGGCCATTTTCTCTGACTCAGAAATGAGATAAGAAGCTCAGATGAGGTATTAAGAGTAATAGTGTCTGAATTTGCTATCTCCCTCAGATGGTATTATCATTTTAACAGGAACATACCAATAGCATGAGGACTGTAAATAAGCCAAGTCATTTAATCAGTTCAGTAGAAAGAATATTGATGCAAACTGGCCTGTCCTAGTGGAGCATTGAGTCTGGCAGAAGAGACAGACATGAAACACTAAGAACTATATGAAATTAGCGTTAAAAAGGGTAAGTAAAGGAGCTATTTACAGCAAGTCTACTGCATCGAATGATACTTCTGAGGCAATGGTCTTTAGAACGGGGCTTCTGCATAGGCACATGGTAGCTTGGTGAGAGAAGGCCAAGGCATACATCTTTGTAGACAGACAAACTTTTTCCTTTCTGTGCATTTTGGAGAAAATACAAGCCTTCATTTTCATGTGTATCAATTGAAAGAAACAAACCAGAATATAGTCTCACTGCCTAACATGTCAACACAGTCATGGTAGCAGTGGAGAATCCTCAGGCCATGCTTCTTTGTTCACAATGTCAAGTCACTTCCTCATCTTGACCACACAATGTGGATAGAAACCATTTTGAGAAATACCAGTTAGTTGTTCCATATACTGATCCAGTGATAAGCAGGAGTTGTCACTGAACATGAGAATGTTTCTCAAGCAACAGTGGAAACCCACAATCCAAAGACTGTTCATTCATCTTTTCTTTCTTTTAACCAGGGAAAGGACATCATTTTTTTATTATTCTTCCTTAACAAATATAACAAATATTTAAGTGGCCTGGCATTAAATAAACTCTGCTCACTAGAATACCAAGAATACATCAATGCACAAAATTATCCTCAATTCTATTCTAAAACCTTTCAACTGTTACATGGAACCCACAGTCTTATGTAACTCCTAAGTTTGGCAAATGACTTTCTGATTCCAACACGTTTTAGTAAGTTCATTTGTATATGATTCCCAGACAAACCAGCTGAACTAAATTAGGGGTTTCCAACAATAACCTTTAATTTCCCAGCATTCTGACTGTGTTTATGACATTGCTGTTATTTGTAATGATTTTCCCTCCTTTATATAATTTTACCATCCATCAGATCCACCCTAAAGTCCACATTCATTTCAAGAAAAGTAAATCTTCCTTGTTCTCTAAATTATATGGTACTTTCTTCTTGATAAACCCCAAAGTACTATAGATGAAAGAGTTTTTAATCCAATCTTTACTTGCTTCTCTCATCTTCCTTTCAGTATCGCAAATTCCTTGAACACCACTACCTTTACTATCCTCTTTTCAAAATGCCATATTTCAGAAGGCTCTATTTTAAGATTTCACATAAAGGTTAGATCTGCGTCCTGACTCAATTCTACAGGTTGCATGACTTTGACCAGATGCCTAGATTTTATAAAGCTTCATTTCTTCATTAAATAAATAATGAGGTACCAAACCTACTGACTGGCTCAACACAATGAGTGGCATATTACGTCTAATATTCCAACAATTATTAGAGGTTGTATGACATATTTTAACAATGTAACAAAGGCTTTGGACAATGTCCTAAAAGAAATGTATAATCATATGTATATTCAGTGTTACAAACATTTCATTTATCCACTGGTTTTCAAGAATATAACATTTCTAATTGTGGTCTGTGTACATACACTTAGGTAGCTTTACTCCCTCAGTAGATTTTTATGTAAAAATTGTGTATATTTTCATGTTATATGTATAACACCTTTTCATACATGTGTGCAATTTTTATTAATAAAATCATGGTGTCAACATCTTTCCTTCCTAGATATTACTTGGTGACATAAGCCTTAAAGGGATCCATTCCTCCATTTGACAAAATATAAAATGATGTGATGTCAACCTTAGGCACCCTGGTATGCTATACAGCGCTAGAAGCATGTTCTTTTGATCTGATTTAGTCCCTGTTATCCAAATTCCCCCTACACACCCTACCTCCACCAGCCTCTAGTAATTACAAATATTTAAGACTTTCAGCATATCCAGGAAGTTACATGTATTTCAATAATTATATCCAAGTTATTTGCTTTGCCTAGGTGCTAACATTTGCACTGGCAATACAAAAGCCATGATGGATAAACTCATTGGCTTCTTGGTGTGAATCATGGCAGCGACCATGTATTAAAATTTAGATTCTTTAGCCATCATGTTTTTCACTATCATGCATTTAAAATAAAATGCACTTCACTTGATAAAATAATAAAAGTTATTAATTTGACTGTACCTCAAACATTGAACCATACCAGGTGTGAATGGGGTGTACACAGGTAATACTTCTGTTGTATTCTGAAATGAAACTGCTGCCTTGAGGAAAGGTGTTTGTGTTCGCACTGTGAGTGGAACAAATCACTCTTCTTTTGTTAAAACAGCATTTTTTTACTTGATAAAATGACTGGCCAACAAACTGAATGTTATTCAGACCACAGTTTTGGTTTTTGGCAGAGATTTCCTGACAAATGAACAAAGTGAGACTATCACTTCAAGGAAAAAAAGCTGAAAAGCATTTGATGCCAAAGGTAAAATTTAAGCTTTCAAGCAAAAAAAAAAAAAAAGAATCATAGAAAACATATAAATGGCACCATGAGTCTGACAGCTTCCCTTAAGACGTTTCTGATGAGATCAAAGGTGATACTAACAGTATGATTCTTAAAATATGCTGTGCAATGATATGTGTCAACATTTGGAAGATCTACATAATTTGGTAAGCCAATATCTTCCAAATGACCAATACATGATGGCTTAAAATTATGCATGAGTAAAAGACTCATCCTAAGCAAATGAAATAAATCACTTCATGTTACTCTAACTTAATTCAAAAAGTTCACTGACAATTAAATCACACATTACAACTACGTTTTAAAACTATCATTTGTCCAGTCTTGCTGTAGTATAGAAACAGAATATTTAGAATTATTGTAAGTCATCTATTAAAGTATTCTTCCCTTTAGCAACTAAGGCTACACTTTCTTCAGTCAAAATCATGTATTGTAGTGGTGTGAATGTTGAAGGCAATTATGAGAAACCAGGTGATTTCTATTAGATTTCAATCTAGCAAGGCATTAGTAAAAATATGAAACTACCATTCTTATGTTATTTTTACATTTTTTAAATGCAACTATATACATGCATGATTATCTCAGTGTGCTTCTAAAAATGTGTGGTTGTTTACTAAAAATAAATATTAATGTATTCATAATAATATGTATAAACATTTATATTTTAAATGTCTATTTTAATTTTAAACTCAGGAAATATGAGTCCCAAGGTTTTAAGAAACTTGAGACCCAAATGTTTGAAAACCATTTATTTCTATTTTTATTTATCATTTCATTTATTTGAAAGGAAAGAATACAGAAAAATAGGGCCAGAGATCAGCAGACAAATAGGAAGGGAGAGTTCTTCCATCTGCTGGTTCCCCTCTGGAATACCCAGGACAGCTGAGACTACCCCAGGCTGTGTGGCAGCGCTGTTGTATGAATCTCAGCCTGGTGCACATTAGAGGAACGCCAGAACCTGAAATAGACTGAGTACTCAAACTCAAGTATTCTGATTTGGGACATGACCATTCCAAGTGGAATCTTGATCACTGCTCCAAGGTTCCGAACAAATCTTCAGAAACTTCATGGTCCCTGGGTTAGGAATTCCTCTTCAAAAGTATAAACAAGCAGCAAAAAAACAACACTAAAACAAGACCAAAAAACGTGTGGAGGGAAGCATGAGCTTCTACCAACCTGCCTACAGGCTCCTTCTTCCAGCAGTCTCTGTGGAGGGAAACCTTAACTTATGAAAGTAAGTGTCCAAAAACAAGATGTGTGTAAGATAACCATTAGCAATCCATCCTCCTTTAATGTCCCCTCACAGCAGAGTTCTGAAATACAGGTGAAATTTTGGCTTTATTTTTACAAAGCTGAATTCTGCCTTTCATTCTCTGAGATAACATGTTTTGTAAAGTAAATACACACCGATTTTTATACGTGAACATTTTCACATAGCAAGTTCTCTCCATATTCCTCTTTACTTTCGTCTGCCCCCTACTTTAAAGGCTGCTTTCCAGCCTACTTTAAAAAATAAAGATGCTGATTATTTTTCTAATTAGAACTCGTTAATTTTCTAATGAGTGTCCTGTGGACAATTTACAGTTTTAAGAAGACTTTCTTAAGTGATTAGTATAGTGTCTTCACAAATACTGAGCTTGGCGCATAGTAGGACTTAGTGCACACTGTTTAGATGAACTTAACCTAGGTGCTGAAAGAGGTCCCAGGGAGAAAGAAATAAAGACAAGAAAAACCAAAGATTTGAAAAGGTGGTTTTTAACTCTTGAATGGGTAGTAAAGACTTGTTCGTGGAATGAATACCAATTAGAAATCCTTAAGGACCCTCCCATGCTCTCACCCTCCTGACCCAGGCCTGCTGCTGCCTGGGACATAATTACCACAAAGTGGAAACACAGATGGAGCTCCTCCCCTCCCCCTGGCACTTGATTGGACATGCGTTTAGTTTTTAGCCATAAAATCAGATGAATTGGGAAGCCAGAAACCTTTGACTCATTGTATAACCTTACTAGTTCCAGAATATGTTTAAACCCAAGGATATGATAGAGCCCTAGGAGAATATAAATTTCCGAACAGAGAATTTTAGTACAGTTTGTCATGTGTGAAAATATGACTGGGATAATTAGGCTCTCTTGGGGGGTGGGGAACAAAAACCCATTGAACAAAAAGGGAGACAGAAAACAGGCCTTCAGCATTAAAGATCTCTCACAGTTTGTTCTCAGACAAGCACTGATGAATGGAAAATTCTTGAGGTTTCTAATTTCTAGCTCTCCGGGTCTTTGCATACCTCTATTTTAGAGATGAGGGAAAGTCCTTCTTCCAAGTAAACAGATAAATAATCTGTGAGTCTTACCTGCCTCTCACCTGTTACAACAAAAGCATAACAATCAGAAATTGGGTTACCGTTTTGAAAAGAAAAAACATGACATTCTTCCAATATAATCTGGGTGGTATGTCTCAAACACTGTCAATTCCAGTCTTGCTGAATGTCATCCTGATTCTTAAAATGATTACTCATCACTCTTTCCACTTATTTTTGTCTGCTCCACCCTCATATTAGACCCAAGTATCTAAATCTGATTTCTACCCACCTACCTGTTGTCTATCCTTACCATTCAAAAATCATTCATGAATCCACAACCTAAATTCATCCGGTTTCTTACAAATTTGAATTTCCTTAATTTTTTCTTCCCACTATATAATTTCATTTGTTCATCAAACACACTTTGAGGAACTGTCATGCAGTCAGCAGCAATAAAAATTCAGAAAGAAATTTTTAAATCACCTAGGACTACCCCTAAAGAGCTGGCTCATACTTGAAAGGAGAAAACAATTAAAACATAGTACACAAAATCAACAACAGGACATTTAACTATCTATGAAGAACTATACTATAGTATTAATATAGGGGAGTTTAGTGAGGGGAAAGGGGATTACGGACATGGGTAAGAGAAATTCCAGGGCCTATAGAACTGTATCATAAAATAATAATAATAACAATCAAAAGAAGTAAAACAAAGTATAGTATAGCACGTGGTATTAAAATAATTTTCAGGCATATTTCATAACTGACTTGTCTCTTTTTCTTGACTCCAGACTCTTTAAACATGCAGATGTATCTCTCCTTTCAAATACATTGAAGAGAAATCAAGTCATAGATAGCACCCAATAAATACCATGAATGGAAGAAAGGAGACATTGAGCAGTCATCCACCACTGAATAGACAAAAAATACATCACAGTTGTGAGCGCAGCCATATACTGTATGTGCAGACATCTGAATCAAGAGATACAATAACTCGTACTTAAGTTTTCCTAGCAAGTGTGGAATTGAGTATGTCCAGTTCAAACTCATATTATGTGCTGTTCAACCTCATGGAAGAGTTGATAAACTAGGTAAAAAATCGGACAAACCTGGAAGCTACAAATTTTAATTTCACTTTATTGGATCAAGCCAATATTTACAAACACCACACACTAATACGCTGAATAAGATGATGTATGAAAGCAATCACTGAGAAAGTCAAAACACCCCAGAAAACAATGGACATGTGCTAAGGCTTTTCACATTCTGAGACTATGCAGCAGAAGAAAGAAACGAGAATTACTGAGCCTACTGCTTCTTCACCAAACGCCCTCCTGATGACCAGCACAGACTGGAACGAAGCTCCCCAACCCAACTCAGTATAAAAGACCCAAAGGATAAATCACAGACTACCGCGTACTGCCAGTCCTAAAGCAGATGCATATAACTCATGCAATGACTCCTTTCCTGAAAGAAGGATCCAAGTAAGTAGTTCTGGAATTTTACCGTTTCTGTTTTTATGAAAACAATGAGCTAGAGGTAAATAACCAATGTTTATCATCACACCATCAGAAAATTCTACTCCTGATATCTCTCAGAGATTGAGAAAAGTCATGTCATTCTGTATGTGAAAAAAAAAAGTTTTCATTTTATTGGAAAGGCAGAGAGAATGGGACAAAGAGAAACATGAAGAGAGATCGCCCATCTTCTTATTCTTTTTCTAAATATCCACAATGGGAACAAGCCCAACCCAGGAGCCTGGGACTCTCTCCAGCTTTCTCCTGTGGACAGCAAGGACTCAGCAAGAGTAAGAAATGCCACAACAGAAAGGGGAACACCATCTAATATTTTTAAATGCTATTATATAATGAATAAAATAGACAACATATAATGCAGTAAATGTATCATTATATAGTGTGTAAACAAACACAGAGAAACTCACACTATTGTACAACTACAGTATTAGAGTGGTGTAAATGTGGATGCTATAGTACACTCCAGATGCTATACACTTGTATAAAGTTGCGTGATGGGTATTTGATGGTAAGAAAATTCTTATTTATCTAACAACAGTTTTACCATTGGCAGCAATGTTCCCTGGCCTTGGAAAAAAAAGAAAATAAATTTTTATTGGTCTAGACTGAATATAATTTATTTTCTAGTCTTATAACCCATTTTTTGTTGAAACACTTGAAGAGAAATAACAGGAGACTCCTGTGAAATCTTTTATTCAGTAAAAATGAAGGGCTTCCTAGGAAATAAAAATGTCTCTACTTTTCTCTCTCCTCTTTTGGGTCATATTATGCCAGGATACAATTCTGAAAGCTATGGCAGCCATTTTGAGATAATTTTCAATAATATCTATTTTTAAAGATTTACTTCACTTTTATTGCAGAAGATATAGAGAAAAAAATCCAGCTTTCTCTGGTTCACTCCCCAAGTGGCCATAACAGCTAGAACTGAGCCAATCTAAGGTCAAGAACCAGGAACTGGAAATCTCAGTGCAAGGTCCCGAGGCCATCTTCTACTGTTTATTCAGAACACAAGCAGAGAGCTGGATGGGAAGTGGAGCAGCTGGGATTAGAACCAGTGCCCATATGGGATCCCAGAATGTGCTAGGCGAGGACTTTAGCCTCTAGGCAACTGTGCTGGCCTCAATAATATTTTTTAAAGATTTATTTTACTTATTTGAATGGCAAAATGGCATGGAAAAAGAAACAGGGAAACAGGGACAAGGATGGTGGTGGAGGGAGAAAGGGCGTAGGGGAGTCACTTCTCAAGCTACTACAAGAGTTTGGGAATAGGCCAAAGCTCAGCTAAGACCCTGAAACGCCATCTGTGTATCCATGTGGATGTCCCAAATGCCTTGGTCATCATTTAGTGTCTTTCTGGACATATTAGCAGTGACACTGGGCAGAAGTGGAAGAGTAAGGACTTGAATCATCTCTCAAAAATGAGATGCCAGTGTTGTAGGCAGTGGCTTAGTTTTCTGTGCCACAATGCTATCCCCAAAAATGTGATAAGCACATCATAATCAAATTTTTTTCTTATTTGATTTTGGAATCATCCTGCCAGATATTCCTACTTTAATCTTGTTCTTGATTATATGGAAACTTTCCTTTGGAGAGACATACATACACAACCTGCAGACCTTTTGCAAGTTGGAAGCAGGGCCAAATCTCCCTGCTGATGCCCTTCCTCTCAGCGACTGGGTATCTGGATTCTGGGTCGGTGTTCTGCTAAGTGATGTTCCCCACCTACACTGTCAATGGTACTTGACATTTCTATCTGCAGTCTCATGCCCCATCTGCCTTGCTACCAACAACATGAACTGAATGACACAAGTCACCTCCACATTGGCAAGAATTTTTCAGTGCACAGGAAGTTTTGAAAAGAAACTGAAGCCAGGTATATAAAGTTCAGTGAAATGGAATAACTTTTCCTACATGAGTGGATGTGCAATAAAGGTAAACAATAAACTACTTCAGAGATGTGTAAAATCATGCTCATCTTGTGACATTTTTCTTCTCAGGATCTCAGAACAATTATGGAAAGAACACTCATGCCCACATTATATTAGGTCGTAGACATATGAACAAGAAAAAGAGAAGCTCATTTGCTGTTCTGCTCTCCACGCACTTTGTGTGTGATGTGTGGGTGTACTCAAACACTGTGCCTATTTATATTCAATCACATATGGATGGTATGTATGAATCAGGTATCTATATCGCAGATATTTTAAATATTTGTTTATCATCAGGATTACCATGAATAGAATAAAAGATAACTTGCTAAATATATATGTATATATATACATATATATACATATATATATATATACACTTGTGTATTGGCATCTGATGCAATTTATTATTTATTTTTGTGTGCAAAAGAAGGAAAGAACAAATATTATAAATATTGTAAATACATTTTGCCCACATCCATTCCCAATACCATGAAACAATATGCTTAATATACAGTAAATATAATTTTTGTGGAGAAGAAGGAGAGTTAACATCTAGAGAAAAAAGGACCCCAAATTTCAAAACAAATGGTCATAACGGGAAATCATTGTTCATCCTTTTTGTAGAAAATATTTGATTGCTTATTTTAAGATCAACATAAATACAAATATTTTAAATAAACAAAAACATCCCAAGGGTAACAATAAACTATTTCTGAGTTGGCGAAAAGGAAAGCTTGCCAAAAATACACACACACATATATATATATATGTATTATATATATAAGCATACTGCTTCAAAAAGTAGGGTGTCAGGACGGTGTATCTTTAATTTTTCTGTTAATTATGGCTCGAGCATTGTTGTGAATCTTGTCCTCAAAACCGAGCTCAGAAAATAAGAGCAGATGCTCATCCCCAGGTTTGGCTCATATGGGAATTGAACGGAACATATTGGTTTATAATTAATGTAATTTGTTGGATTATCTTTTGTGAAGGAGTGAAGGTAAACAACCTTGCAGCATTGAAGTAGTGTCTTTAGAGCTTAGAGCTTGTGTAGGTATTAAGGGGGTGGAAAAGAATCAAAAATAAATAAATAAAATAGCCCCTTCTGCAGGACTGCAGAGAAATCCAAGATGCCTGTCACATTCAAACATATGTTAATTATTTCACAGAAAAGATTCAGGTGAGAGAACCCTGAAGATAATAATAAACTAAGTGCAAAACGAGGACCAATGGTTTTCCAATGGAAGATTTTGACAGCCAAATTCTATTTTCTATTTGCTATAATTTATCTTGAAATAGAGAATGGAGGAGAAATATTTTCCTTTTTTCTAAAGAGGAAATGGGTCACACAGCAAAATTCACTACTTTCATTTTTACTTTTTGAGAGAACTCAGTTGTTGATAAGAAATATACAATAACTTTTCAATAACCCATGATATTAAGATGTTGTCTGTACTTTGAATAAAATCACTTATGAAGAAAATAAAATTGCCACAAACCTTTTCTAAAGTTTATTGAGCCAGGAAGGATGCAAGGCATTTAGTGTTTTCTCTACCTCATTAATTATTAGCCATATATGCATAGGTTTTGATCTATGATAAGCTTACAATTTTAAGATTGATACTTTACCACTTGAATTTTCATTTTGATATTTTTTCTGTATATCATATGCCATGTTAAAACATAAGTTTTAAGTTTTTTGATAAAAAGAAGTACATTATACAGTTTTTAAAATTTTTTATGTATAAGAAAAAGCAAATTTAGTTGACTTCATTTTTTCATAATTTTTACATTTAATTGCTATGACTAAATTATTGTTTGAAAAGCAAACTCTTAATTACATCTAGTTTAGAGACCTATATGCCCAGTAAACAGGAAAAAATGTGGAATCTATATTGGGGGAATAAAAATGCTTTAACATTTTATTTAAAACTAAACAATGCGCATTTATTTTCAAAACCAAATGTGTGAATAATTTAAATAATTTAATTGTACTTTGGTATCTGTAGACAATTCTCAGATTTCATCCTGGAAAATGTTTTCTTAGAAATGTTTTGTGACCAGCACCCCGCAATGAGCAAAATGCTCTGTGTGATCATGGACAAGGCTTAGTTCTTTCCCATGTGTTGTCCTTTGCCACAACCTACGCTCATTGCCTAAATATTTGCTTCTCCTAACTCTCTAACCTGTGAGTTCTTTACAGAAGGAATGCAGGTTTCATTGGCCATTATGTAATTGTCTGGGGCTTTCCCATTAACTAAAGATTTACTTAAACCATAGAAGAAATAGGGTACCCATCTGACCTCAAGCATCTCGAGAACAAGGGATGTTATAATTTTTAAAAAGATTGTAGCAGACATAAAAAATTGTATATAATCATGGGGTAAAATGTGGTGTTATGTGGATAGATTTTATGATGTCCAGTTAAGATAAATATCCTTTCAAGCATTTAACATTTCATTATACTAAAAATACCTCAAAATCCCATCATCTGGTGTGTTTCATGGAGGTTTATGAATGGCTTCTTCCCCTCATTTTGGGCTAGCTA
The DNA here is from genome assembly GCF_030435755.1 of Ochotona princeps. NCBI lineage: Eukaryota > Metazoa > Chordata > Mammalia > Lagomorpha > Ochotonidae > Ochotona > Ochotona princeps. The sequence continues at coordinate 74,170,472 of NC_080836.1, forward strand.
TATTTATGGATGTTAAAGGAAAACAGAATAATGAATATCGAGCTGATGTTACATTTTTTTACAAGTTCAGCTTCTTTAGACCATTAGTTAAACATCTATACCAGACCAAAGGAAGTGCTCTGGTGAATTAATTCACAAATAAATAGCAGGATACTTCAAAGGTTTATAGGAAAAGGAAATAAAAAATAAACGTGTCTTATTTTGGTACAAAAAATTAAATTATGCTTAACAGATTTATAATTTGCATTTCCATGGTTCTTGAAAACCTTTGTATTCGTTATCTATTGAAAAGCAGGCACTGTACTTGCTACTGAAAGGCACACAATGGAGTTATGGAAGATGATTTTTGTTTTGCAAGTAGAAATTTATAACTAACATGAAAACATCAGCTTCTGGTAAAAGGTAGACTGTTATTATACATTAAGTTGAATGTCTTTGCGTTCTAAAACTGGATGTGACTGGAAACAAAAGAAAGCCCTTGAATCAGGATTGCCACGGCAAGTGTCAAGAGAAAGACTGTACACTGGAAACGTGTGTAGGTTGGAGTAGCTCTGACCAGGTACTATGCCACAGACCTCCACATAGAGTTTCATTTCACCCTTACTATCTTTACTCCAGTTTGGCATTTTACTCTCATGCTACATAGAAAAAACAATACGTAAAAATAAGTAAATTTCTCAAGCACTGCTGGTCAATGATATATCTAGCTTTGAATCCAGATTCTTGCATACTGCTATATGGTGCGTGACAGATTATCAGAAAGGAACAGAAAAGTGGATATAGGGGTCAAATGCTGTAAGGATGCCCATAGTCCATATCAGAATGCAAATGCCTAGACCTGGGCCCTGGCTCTGCTACCCGATTCCTGCCACAGTTGAAATGCTCACCCTTGCAAATACCAAGTAGTACCTCAAGTAGTGGTTTCTTGTCCCATGTTGTACACCTAGATTGAGTTACAGGCTTCTGGCATCAGTCTGATCAAACTGTCACATTGCAGTCATTTGGGGAGCAAAGCAGCAAGTGTTTCTTTCTGTTTCTCTGTCAAGTAAAATTAAACACATACTTTTAAAAGTGTTTTTCTCTATATTTCAAAACATGTAAATAAATGTTACCCAATAAAGGAAAGAATAGAGTAGGTAGATTCCAAAGCAGCGGGTGCCATTTTCATAAAATTAGAAGATACATTGAGTAGTGTCAATAACTGCATCTGCCATTGTGGTTAACAGCAAAGGTGGTGACCTTCCAAAAGAATCCACTTTGGGCCGGAATGAAGACCGAATGTTCCATAAATACGAACAGAACTGGGTAGCAGGACGCAACGCAGGTGAGAAAAGTGAAGCAGAGATTGAGACTGACAAAGTGTGGTGGTAAGGTCAAGCGGAGGTTTTTCCTCAAGAGGCCGGAATGCTTATTTTATGACTGAAACTGGAGGAGGGTGAAAAAAGTGACATCTGTGAGGTGAAATGCCTCACATCATATGTTTGGAAGGGGGATTGGCTCTTCTGAGACCAGGACGATTGAAGAGGTGTCTGTAGAAGTAGAAAATAGAATGAAAGGAAAGTGACAATCAGTGCATGGGAGCCTTGGTCTTCTCATGTTGAGAATAAGGTGAACTCACCAGCTGCCAAAAGGAGCAGGCAGGGCAGTGTTGAGGGCTGGAGGAGAAAAAAAGTCTGTTGCAGCTGAAAATGGGAGGATGAAAATCTTCCTTCTCAAGGGGTCATCTACGTAAATCTAATTGCTTATAAGGTATCTTCCTTCCTGATCAAATGCACAATGATTATTCGGCTCTTATAAATCCTCATAGGATTTAAGAACAATCTGGGTGGCATGAAATGACAAGGTCTTCAGTGAAAAGGAAAAAAAAATTAAAAAAAGAGGGGAAGGAAGGGAGGATGTGGGATGAGGGGGAGTGGACAGATTGACCAATATAGAAATTTTGGCCTTTTTCCAAAATTATAGCATGTTATTGGCAAAAACTGAATGTTTGAGCCAGATCTCAATTCAATTCTATTTCTGCTTCATTCCCCTGCCTCTCACATTGCATAGGTGTTTGCGTATATGTTAAAACAAAGGTCTATTTTGAAAGAATTTATCATACAAAAAATGTGGTAGGAAGCATTTCAAATATCTAGTTTACAGAAGATGAATAGCTTCTTTATTTTAGGAAATAAGCAATTTAATTGTAAGGATTAAAACGTCTACCATATGGTTATTTACAAATGTAAATAAAGAGCTACTAACCTCTCATCTTTAGATGTGTGTTTATTTTTTTAAAACTATTGAATGCTATTTAATCTGAACTTTTTGATTGAGAACTAAATGATAGATGATTAAAACTTAGCAATTGACAGTGTCCAGGAAAATATGTGAAGTGAGCCGTATTTATTTTTGAAGAATCTCTTCTGAATTTCTGAATCTCAACTGGCAATGAACCCAACTCAATTGTCCAAATATCAGTACCTTGAATTTACATACATCACTGCCATATTCATAAGGAATTTAGATTGAAGGGAAGATCCTTTAAGCAAATTACATTTCCTTATTGGCTTGATTTGGGCATCAACTCTTACTGCCAAGAGAGTATTTATGTAGAGTGTTGGAAGCCTGAACTTTTGTTATTATTTTTCAATCTCCGAACAAAACAGTTCGTAAAGTCTCAATTCTTAAGATAGCACTAATACTAGTAAAAGCAAAAATATATTTACTTTAATACAATTCTGGTAAAGTGTTAATTTGTTAGGCCTTATTATAGCCAATTTGGCAATATATCCCAATGATTTATCTTTTTAAGAATGGATACCAAAGGAGCAATCAGTCATACAGGTTCATATTTCAGATCATATAGATATAAGAAAATTCATCATAGTGAGGTTTGAGATAAGGAAAACTGACCATCATCTACTTATATACCAAAAAAAATCTAGTAATTGTAATTTATCTATACATAGAATTAATTATCTTTATTAATTGAAAAGAATGGTGTGTATGTATTTTCACTGATAAAACAGTTTGAGATGATTTATAAATATAAATAAATAGAACCAAATTTTATGTAGTTCATATATACAGATTTATGAGCATGATGACACTGCCTACCCTCCCTTTCTGCCTCCCTCGCTTTCACCTGCCCTGCTCTTTCCTTTCTTGTTTTTCTTTTAATTTTTACAATGAATTACCTTCAGTTTGCTTTCTAATAAAAAGGCTACCATAGGTACACAAAAAAATCAGTAAGTAGTATAGACAAAAATCATTGTTCCTCAAGAGTATAACAAAATGTCAATTTTGCTCACATATATTACATCTTTCGGGTACTTTGTATATTAGTTACCATAAAGCATGTTATTTGCCTTTTGGAACTGGCTTGTTTCACTAAACATAATGGTCTCCAAGTGTATCTATTTTGTTGGGAAATAAGCGATATTACTCTTCTCTTATGGCTAGATAATATTTTATCATATCTATGTATCTATATATCTATATCTATATCTATCTATATATCTATATCTATATATCTATATCTATATCTATATATATATATATATAGATATCACAGTTTCTCAGCTGATGGACATCTACATAGATTCTGTATCTTAGCTATTGTGAACCAAAGTGTTATAACCTGGGGTACAGATAACACTTTCATATCTCTGATTTTATTTTCTTGGACTAAGTTTCTGGGAACAGGATGACCGAGCCATTCAACAAATTTATTTTCAGATTTCTGAAGAATCTCCATACTTTTCTACAATGATTGTGCTGCTTTATACTCCCACCTACAGTATATTAGATCACCTTTCCCCTACATCCTTGTTAACATTTAAAAACAAATCTTTAGATGAAGCTTTTCTAACTGGAGTTAGGTGAAACTGCACTGTGGTTTTGATTTGCGTCTCCCCAATGTCTAGTGATCTTAAGCATCTTTTTCTGTGTCTGTTAGCCATTTGTATTTTATCCTTTGTAAAAATCCTGTTTGTATCCTTAGCCCATTTCTTAACTGGATTGCTGATGGCGTTATTATTGTTTTAATTCAGCTCCTATGTATTCTGGAAGTTAAGGTTTTATCAGATATATAGTTTGCAAATGTTTTCTTCCATGCTGTTAGTTGCCTCTTTGTTGGTGAACCTTTGCCATACAGAAACTTTTTTAGCCTAAATCATCTCATTTGTCTAACTGGCCTTTATTTTTTGTGCTTTGGGCATTTTGATCAAAGAATGCTTTGCCCCTGTCAATGTCTTTCCCAGTGTTTTTCTCCAGCAATTTGATGATTAAAGAATGGAGAATTTAGATCTATGATCTGTGAATTGTAAGGAAGGGGTCTTGTTTCATAATTCCTTATACAGAGATCCAATTTTTCCAACATTGTTAAAAAATCTGTGCTTTGAATGATTTATCTTGTTTATGAAGGATTAGTTGATTGTAGACGTGTAAATTAATTTCTAGAGTATCTAATCTGCTCTGTGGTCAATATGTCTACTCCTGTGCTAGTACCAGAACGTTTTGATTCTAGCTGTGCTAAAATGTGATATTCTGAGACCTGTGGCATTATTGTTTAGAATTCCTTTGGAAATTCAGGGTCTCTTATAGTTCCATATGAATTTTACAGGCATTTTTTTCCTAGATTTGAGAAGAATGTCTTGTATTTTGATTGGGATCAACTGAATCTGTAAATTGCTTTGGATAGTATGAATGCAGGCATCATAACCTGTGTCTCAAACATGAGGCTAGATGTCTGCCCCAAAGAGTATCTTAAGAAATATTAAGATTATTAAAATGAAGGAGAATAGATGTTATCATCGATTTCATCACTTTCAATTGTAGCTGATAAGGCAGGTGGACTTCTTTAGCTAATACCAAATAACTTCCTTATTTTTACACTTCTTTCATCATAAACAGTAAAACACACAGCAAAATAGAAAGAGGACAGTCTTCATTGGCATTTTAGTTCTTACGTTTTTTATTCAAAAATAATGAGTAGAACAAAAGGAAGGCAAAATGGATGCACTGAAATACTGAAACAATGAAGGTTAGCAAACATGCCGAAAACGCTTTCAAATTTCTATTTGATGTTTTCAAAAAGCTTCATTTTTAGAGCAGATGAAACATACATTTCGCAGAAATGTGAATTAAACTAGAACAACAGCAAAGATTTTGTGATCTGGATGCTAGGCCTAATGTCCTAAACGGACTACATTTTCAGTTCAAGGTGTGTTGTCTAATGAGTCACAAATGCAACTGCTGTAATAATAGCTCCATGCCATATTCACAAGAAAGCTGTTCAAAGAGGAGAAGCTTATCACAGATTGACGACATTCTGATACGTAATGTTTAAATTTTCATATCCTCATAAATTAAGAAATAATAGAATGATGTGACCAGATGTTCAGCTTCCTTTCTGGAATTTCAAACGTGTGTGTGTGTGTGTGTGTGTGTGCGTGTGCACACATGCGTGTGCACACAGAAGCCTACCTCTGAAGAACAGAGATTTCTCACCAGAAAATGTGTGCCTTCCTATGGTGTCATTGACCTTCATTCATATCCATGGCACTTACTTTCAACATCTTGCATTTAATGTCTTCTTTTGTACAAGCTACCCAGATCTTAGAAGTTCTTCCAAAAGAAAGAGAAATGCTTCTCTCCCGCTAGAGCTTAGGCTGGGTGCTTATAAAAATGTTATGGAAAATGTTGGAGACAGTATCCATGACTTATTAGACATTTTCAGCTAACTTTTTAAAAACTTTTTCTTACTATAGAAGGCAAAGGATTCTTCCAGACAGATCAAAGTCATAAACGGGTGGCAAAAAGCTGTTTTAATTATGTCAATCCCTGTCTTTTTCTTTCTTGACCTTTAGGTGTAAGCTCCTTAAAAATGCTTTATTCTACCTGATTCCTCAGCACCTGGAGAAGAACATCTTTCCAAAAGAAACCACAGAATGGTTCAAATAAGAATTGTATTATGTGTAGTAAAACACTAAGGCTCTTGTGAGTCTACATGACTGTGTTAGGAAATATAAGAACAATGTGAAGTTTTTTTTTAATTGAAATTCAGAAGGACAGAGACATGGAGATACAGAATGGGATGAGAGGAAGGTAAAGAAAGAGAGAGAGAGAGAGAGAGAGAGAGAGAGAGAGAGAGCGCCCTAGCTTTCCTCTTCTGGCTCACTCCCCAAAGGCCAGCAACAGTCAGGGTTGGGTCAGATCAAAGCCAGATGCCAGGAACCAGGAATTTTATTTGAATCTTCCAAGTGGATGGCAAGGACCAGTTCCTTGGGTCATCATATACTGCTTCCAGGTGCATTAGCATGAAGATGGAGTCGGATGCAGAGTTGGGACTCCAACCCAGGTACTGCAAGTAGGAACGCAGACACCCCAAGCCATGCCTCAACCCAACAAATTATAACACCATTATAGATGCCCCAGGATGATGCTAAAAACAAGCACATAATTTTTTCTTTTCAAATTCATAAATGGGCTTATGTTCCCCCCAAAAATAAATAGCACATATTATTAAATAATAGGTCTGGAAAATCCTGAAACATGCATTTTTTTTAAAGTTTTTTTTATTGTTAATTATTTTGCATTATGTGACAGTTTCATAGGCTCTGGGAATCCCCCCATCCCTCCCCCTCCCCTCCCCCCGGTGGATTCCTCCACCTTGATGCAGTATTACAGTTCAAATTCAATCAAGATTCTTTCATTGCAAACATATACCAAGCATAGAGTCCAGCTACTTATTGTCCAGATGGGTTGAACAGTTTCTTGGGGAGACCATTTCTGGTCTGAAGTTTGAGCTGGCAGAATATCATCCCAGTCAATTAAGAGTCCCAATATAACATCAATAGCAATTTGCAATGTTATGGAATTGACATGGTTTTGAGTGACCAGTGTATTAAAAAAAAAAAAAAAGGAAAACAAGTCCTAGCCACCACCTATGATTAGCTCATTGACATTTCAATTTTAGTTCATATACAGGACCGGCTGCTCTATACCTTAAAATGGCCATAAGGCACCATTCAGCTGTTTCGTGTCCATTTCATCTTAGTATTTAGCCATTTGTTGTGTTGAAGTAAAATTTTGCTGATCTTGGCAGATTTTAGGATAATCCAGACTGGCTTGTAACTCTAACAAGATATATGTCGACATTTTAGGTGCAGAACATTTTTTTGGGGGGGGGGTGTGTGCAGGAAAATCCTCAACACCATGGTGAGGAGTAACTAATCTTTGTGACCCACTCAGCGAGGCATGAGCCAATCCATGCCAGCTCTTTCCTGTCAGATTTCAAGTTCTACTTTCTGTTGTTTATTTATTTTAGTTTGTTTTTTTTTTTTTTTTTTTTTTTTTTAGTTTGTAGGATTGTTTGCTGTGAGGGGTTTTCGAAGCGATCCCGATGGTCATTGCGAGGGAGGGGGGTGTCCAGAGATGGAGCCAGGCTTGGACCAGAGAAAGCTCTCCTCCCTGGTCCCGAAGGACATTTATTGTTCTTCTGTTTCTGCAGACCGCTCAGGGCTTCTGGTTTTCTTTCCGATGACGGTGGTTTCTGAACGGTAGTGTTTGGACTTCTTCCATCCCCTGTGGAAGCTCCGGTTGGGGGTGGGTGACCTCAGAGTACTCGGCCTCCAAGGGCATCCAATTTCCTGTGGCCTCCTTGGCAGGGGGGAATCGGGTGCGATCCTGACAACCTCTTAACAGGAGGTCATGTGCATGGAGCAGGGGAGCACTCCAGAGTGGAGCAGGTGGTAAGGAGGAAGCTTGGATCCCAACCATGAAGACTCCCAGACCTTCACCACAAACTATTAATATGAAACATGCATTTTTAAAGAGCTTACACCTAAAGGTCAAGAAAGAAAAAGACAGGGATTGACATAATTAAAACAGTTTTTGCCAGGAGTATATGACTTTGATCTTCTCTTGTAAACTGTAGCTCCAGCATGATTCAAATGTACATTAGTTCTTTATACAGTAATAGGACATTTAAACTCTCCACCTCGCAGAACTGCATTCCATAAGAAGTGTATACTTGGGCCAGGCGGCGTGGCCTAGCGGCTAAAGTCCTCGCCTTGAAAGCCCCGGGATCCCATATGGGCGCCGGTTCTAATCCCAGCAGCTCCACTTCCCATCCAGCTCCCTGCTTGTGGCCTGGGAAAGCAGTTGAGGACAGCCCAATGCATTGGGACCCTGCACCCGTGTGGGAGACCCGGAAGAGGTTCCTGGTTCCCGGCATCGGATTGGCGCACACCGGCCCGTTGTGCTCACTTGGGGAGTGAATCATCGGATGGAAGATCTTCCTCTCTGTCTCTCCTCCTCTCAGTATATCCGGCTTTCCAATAATAGTAAATCTTTTAAAAAAAAAAAAAGAAGTGTATACTCATTTATCTCTTTAGTAGATTGATTTAAGAACATAAAAATATCTTCTCTGAGAATTATCCCAAAGGAAGCCATGATTCATGGTCAAAACTCACCTCTTACAATGTCTTTACCTCTGTGCAGAAAAACAGACCTCCCAGCATACTTTGTTAAAAATACGATTTTCCTTGGAAAAATTAAAACACAAAAGTGATGATGATACCTTAAAACAAAAAGGCAGCTACAACCAACTGTTCATATTTGCAGAGTCCAAGGTATCCAATAATTTGGTATGCACTGATTCCACCAATCCTAGGTCAAAAATATCTGAAAACATCACAACTTCCTGGATGCATACTGACATGTTTTTCTCATCATTATTCCATAAACAACATAAAATAATAGCTATTTAAACCGCATCTACATTGCATTAAGTTACAAGTAACCTAGAGACGACTTAAAACAGAAAGGAGGATAGTTGATGTGAACATGCTGTGCCATTATAATTGACACCTGGGAATCCATGAATTTTGGTATCCATGGGGATCATGGAACTAATTTTGCAGATTGCAAAAGAAAGCTGTATTCCTCCATAGAAACTAGTTGAAAAACAAACTTCTTGAAGTTTAAACCTTTGAGTGAGTTTCATAGAGCAATAAGAAGACTCCATGGAGAACAGTGAACTAAGATCAGCATGTGCTTCTGGCAACGTATCAGAAGTGTGGATCCATCTGTGAGTTCTGTAGTTCAAAACTAGGCACACATCCAGCCTTGGTTTCTTCTACTCTTTGGAAGGATGAAATGTTCTGCTCTTCTACTATCTGCTACCAAATGTAGGGGAAACTTCAAAGCCATTAATGCTGACTGTGAATTTCACAATTGTTGCCAATCCTTTTGGGCCAAGAGTAACCAGCCTACTCCAGCTGCCAGTCATTGGACCCTTAAATGTAAAACAAACAAACAAACAAAAAATTTAAAATAACATTTCTCACTGCCACCAAACAAAATCTAGGTGTTTGAGAGAAGCATCCTGCCTTAGTCTGGACACTGCCTGAAACCACTGTGGGCTTTCATGAAGGGAATGAGCATTGGTCAGCTATTATTTTTTTAAAGTGTTAGGTCTAATGTTGGTTTATGTTTCATGCTACACTGAGTGGGAAGCTTTACATTATATTACTGAGAGGAAGAGCCATGTTTCCTGAAAAAAAAATCCTGCCAAATTTGGTGTTTTGTTTTCTAATCACAAGAATAGAGAGCTTATTCTACAAGTAGCTGGAAAGTAGGCAGTAAAATAACTTGAAAGAAAAACAGATTTAGAGTCCTGTTTAGTAGGCAATATTATTAAAAATAAAATCCTTTTGTAGCCTGTCATCTTGATGTTATGAAACCCAGTAGCATGTTTTTTTTCCTTTCAAATGAATTTTGTTTTTAATAAGTTTGGCTACAAGTATAAATACTTTTGGCGAGGTCAACTTGAACTTGTGGCTTTTCTTAGCCATTGGGTCTACACCTCAGAGAGTTTTCTGTTTTTACTGGAAGTTTAAATTTTGTTGACCAAACTTGCAGTGTCTTTGTGAGAGCACTTGAGTTCTTTAATGTTTTCTTTTTTGGTCTCTTTTGCTGTTTAAAAGAATGACTTGAGGATAAATTTGGTGCCTTGGATAGATAAATAAATCTGACAAAATTATAAATGACTTAGTTAACTGGAGCAGGAAGGGGAAAATAATAGTGAATTAATTTTAAAAAGAAAACACACCCCTCAGTAAAATGCATAAAATCCTAACAAAGACAAAAACTGCTTTGAAAAAAGTTTAATATTTTAAGGAAAAGCAACAGTCAAGTTTTGAGTGTTAAAAAACAACAAATCAAAAACAACCATTAAAAATAATGTGATATCTTTACTTCTAAACTACTTAATAGTATAATATTATTATAAAATATTTCTTTATATATCTAATATATTTAATAGAATAATCTGCTTTAATATATTTTATTAGAGACTCATTATGAATAAAGACCAAGAACTTATTTATGATTTTAAAAAAAATGAGTCACAGAGACCATAATCTGACCATAAAAATAAAACACAGTTGACTTTACAGATTTGGACTGACTGAGAAAAGCGGGCTTTGGTTGTACAAAATTTTAAACCTTGTCTGATGTACATAGCACATGAGTGCTTATTAAATAGAGGCGTATTCTGAAAATGTCTGTACCCATTTGCTGAAAGTACATAGGATATTATATTTCTTTCATCTCTTTTCATGGATCCTACCATGAGTAAAGCAGAGTCTTCTAGTAGGAAAAAACGGGCTTAAGCCCTTTACGTTTGTTTCGTTCATCATTTTGTCTCAGTCTGATTCATTTTTGCAGCTATTATGAAGCTTAGTGTTCAGAATATTCATCATTTACTTCAGGCCAAACATGGTAACCACGTTCATTTGTTCCTGTTTGGCATGAAGGTGAATAAGAAGTCACCATCTATTGCCTTCATGTTTTATCCATGTATAAAGAATATTCAAATAATATTTAAAGAAAGAACATTTTCTTGATGACTCAGACTGTTTCAGTATTCAGAGTGTAGGGTAATTTCTGACAGGTTTTAAAACATGTTTTTATTAAAATTTCAAGTGAATGTTTTGAAACACATAAATAAAATCTAAATTGAATGTTTCTGATTTTTAAGGCAGGAATAACATTCAACTCATGAAAACTTTGGAGATAAGTTATCACAGGTAAGATGCTCAGAACAACACCTTGCTATTCTCTGGATTTCTTTTTCTTTCAAGGGAGGGAGCATGTTATAATAGAAAGAACACGGATATTATAGAAGGGGAAGGGGCCAGCCTTGCCTTGTTTGAACTGTATCTTTAGAACCTGCAAACTCTTTAACTTAGCCAAGATTTTAACTTCCTAGGGGTTTCTTTTTCTTCTGTGGAAAATACAAATGCCTCACAGACTAGTCTAAGGATTATGCAGCACAGTGGTGCTTAGGCCACCTTGCCTGAGACATGGCAGATAGCCACTGCTCGGCTCGCCTACCTTTGTCTTGAACCAAGATTCGTGGGATGAATTAAAATACATGCAACATTGACACCAAAAAAAATGTTCTGAAGCTATTCATAACTAGTCATTTAGTGATTCCAAATTAACGTATGTTACATGATTACCTTTGAGGTGCCTGTGTGTGACTCTGTGTGGTAGACGTCAGGTTTAGTTCATCAGAACTTCATCATTTGCGTGCTCAGATGGCGTCAGTGATCCACACCTCCTGATAGTCCTACCCAGCAGGGTGTTGGCCAGAAGTAGTGACTGATTGCCAAAAGCAATGTATGTCACTTCTGAGATCAGGTTATATGTTATAGGTCTTCCACATGACTAGAACTCCATTTTTGGTTATTTCTCACTGACTGCGCAGATGAAACAAATTGTCCTCCTATTGGCTCATGTCTTAATACATCTTAGTGAACCCACCTAGGTATGCCTAGAATACTGGCTCAATAAAACTCGAAGGCAATAAATGGACTCATTAAAAAGGAAACTAATCAATGGGCTCATTTTGTTATATAGCAATAGGAAAATAATACTAATGAGTAGAGAAGGTGCCTTAAGATTGTGATCTATTTATATAATTTTTTAATCTTGCTTTGAAAGTCAGAGTTGCTGAGAAATATGGAGGAAAAGAGAAAGATCTTCCGTTGCTGATTCACTTCCCAGATGGCCACAACGGCCAGGGCTGAGCCAAGCCAAAACAGGAGCCAGGAAGTTCACGTGACTGTTCTGTGTGGGTGGCAGCAGCTCACATACTTGGGCTATCCTCCCATGCTCTCCATACAGAGAGAAAGATCTTCCATCTGCTAGTTCATTCCCTAAGTGGCTGCATGGGCAGAGCTGAGCCAAGCCGAAGCCAGGAGCCAGGAGATTCATCCAGGTCTCCTACACAGGTGCAGGCTTCTAAGGCTTTGGACATCCTCTGCCACCTTCCCAGGTCACAAGCAGAGAGCTAATTAGGAAGTGGGGCAGCCAGCATGTGTACCAGTGCCTATATGGGATCCCAGTGCTTGAAAAGTGAGGATGTAGTCATTGAACCAACATGGCCCCCCAAAAATATTGATAATCTTCATTTTTTGTGTACTTATTTAGAGTCATAATTATTTTAATGCCTTTGTCAAATTATTTTTGTCTTCACTTTAGCATTTCTTGCTTCCCAAAGGTCTTATGTGGTTTTTAGATTAATTCCCAAAGCACTTCCCCAACAGAAAACATGTAATAGTACATGCTAATCAAAAAGCAGAAAACTAAACATTTTGAAGAACTCTTTTAAGAGATTTGTCATAACCCACTTTTTAAAAATTAATTACATTGCATTACGTGACACAGTTTCATAGGCTCTGGGATTCCCCAAACCCCTCCCATACCCTCTTCCCATGGAGTTTACTAATTCGGGTTGCAAAAATCCAAAGGCAATCAGATCACTCAGTGTAGATGTTTTCCAGGGAAAAGAAATTCATTATCCTGCAGTGTTCCTGCCTTGCCTTGGACAGACTCCAGTTCAGCCAGGGCAGGCCTCAAAAGGATCATTAGACTTTGGAACTGAATCCATGAAACTTGTCCAGGCTTGCACTACACATCAGGGCAATCACAGCATGTATAAGGAATATATTTTGGTAGGTATATGGGGAGCAAGAAGGAGGGAGAAAGAGGGAAAGAATTAAGATTTTTGTTCACGATGATATCTTTTGAGAATTATATGCCACGTAATGTGCAAGTGCAAGAGTATTTCATAGCCAGCCGCAAATCATGGGGAATTGTTTTACTGCAACAAATAGATCAACAGATGTGCTTCAAAGGAATGTATTCACAAGCTTTGCTATATTATGCTAAAGCTTATGCCTGAGAAATGGAGACGTTAATCTTTGATTTTTATGCAGGTTTTCTGTAGACCAGAGTAGCGTATTAATTGACAACAAAATGCTGGATTGAATACATCTGCGGGCTCATGGGTTCCCTCTCTTCTGTGGCCACAAACTGAATCCCTAACTCTGCCCAGATGTTTTATGAATGAGCAAGACCACAAATCTATCAGTTAATATTGGAAAAATAACCCTAGTTTCTGATAGAACAATGATAGTCCATAAATATTATCTTCCAATGCAAAAAGGAAATCTGTTCTGTGACTTATTGACTGGTTGGATTTTCTTTTTCATGGTAATGATTAATCTCATAGTGACAAATTTCCCTTCCCAAGTAGCACAGAAATTGTAGCTCATATAGAAAAAGTAAATGCTGTAGCTTTCTGTAATTTTTGGAGTTATACGTCCATTTTAAGAAAAAACTTATGTAAAGCAGATAAATTTTACACACAGATCTTGGATAATAGTAACAATAAAGTACAGTAAAATGTACTTTCAGACTGGTTGAAAATTTAATTTACATTAGTTTCTTTTATATTTTACAGAAACTTTCTGTTGTTCCACTTCTTATATTGAGAATATCTAAAATTAATATTAGCTGTATTCTCAATTAGACTTTGTAAGACTTCTGTTATACTCCAAATGTGTTACATAAACATGTAAATGTCAGAATTAACAATATTTTAAATGAATTGCTTCAGGCAGGTATAAATTATCATTGATCTAATTTTATTTTGAGGAGCAAAATTTTGATTACTGTAATGGAAAAATAAAGAAACTTATGTAAATCACAAAATTTTATAAAAGTAGTGTTTATAATTTGAATAATGAGAATTACCTGATAATATCATCAATCACAACATTTACAAAAAAAAAAAATCATGATTCTTCATGAAGGAAAAAGTGAGGGGAAAGAAATCCTTACTTATCCTAAATTGATTTATTCTTATAAAGTTTAACATTACTTTTTTTCATTCCAAATATATAAACACTTTTGATGTTGTATACTAAGTAACACTATCAAAACTGCTTGGTTAACTTTGTTCAGTGCAAAGTTATTAATAATAGGAAACAAAGCAAATTATATAAAAATTTATTGCTAAATGTATAGATAAATTAGGAAATAATATGCAATTCACTTTGCCCAACGAACATGTCGTTATTTCCCCTTATGTGCCAGGTTCATACTCTCCCTGGATACAGCTGTGTAATGTTTCTAACTCATAGAACTTTCTTTATTCAAAATGATGCTAAAGAATCATTTTTGCCAAGAGAATATCTGTGTATAAGGATGAATTTTAAATTATATTATATAATAGGCCTAACACAGTAGTCTAGTGGCTGAAGTCCTCAACTTGCATATGCCAGGATCACATATGGGCACTGGTTTGTGTCCTGGCTGCTCCACTTCCCATCCAGCTCCCTGCTTGTGGCCTGGGAAAGCAGTTGAGGACGGCCCAAAACCTTGGGATCCTGCACCCACAAAGCTCCTGGCTCCTAGCTTCTGGCTTCGGATTGGCTCAGTTCCAGCCACTGCAGCCACTTGCGAGTGAAACAGTGGATCTTTTGCTATGTCTTTCCTTCTCTCTGTAAATCTGATTTTTCAATAAAAGTAAATAAATATTTTTAAACATAATATTTTGCATAACATAACTAACATTAAATACAAATTAGATACATGAAACAACGCCAAATACTAAGAATAAAAATGTCATTGTGGGATGGGTGAGGAAGCAGCTGCGGGTGCCTTCTCATAACAGAGTGCCAACTCGACCTTTGATCTCTCTATCCTGCTTTTATAGGTCCTGGAAGGCAGCAGATTATGGCCCAAGTAGTTGACTACCTATCACCTATGTGCATTGGGTTCTAGATTCCCAGCATTTGGGAATGAGCCAAAAGACGGGAACATTTTTTTTTTTTTTGGTCCGGCTCCCTCTGGTTCTCAATGATAATGAATTCATTATAATTATTATATATGATCACTGTCATTTTCTTTGTGTGCCTAGATTCTAACTTTAAAAAACTAAGAACAGGAGCTGGCGTTTTGGATGGTGGTCATGCCACCACCTGCAGCACTGGCATCCCTTACTCCTGTTTTCTTGTTGAAATACCAGTGAATGCCTGTGGAGGTGAAAGAGTTCCATAGCACAAGAAACTCTGAGAGAAACTGAACTGCTCATATCTGACTTCCATCTTGTCCTGTCCTTAAGTAACTGAAAAGTTTTTAGGCCAACCTCTGGAGTTCCCACCTGCTTAAAGCTATCTCAGTCTACTTCAGAGACACAGACCTACAAAGACAAGAAAAGAAATGCATCCTGCCCATAGTTTGTGAGGGCTCCAGGCCCCCTCAGTTTCCACCACTGAACATTTCCCTTCCTCCATCCACTTTTGAAGTCAGGAGTTGGCATGTGGCAGGGGGGTTTATCCTGGGTGAGAGCAGTCCTGTGAAAGAGCAAATGCCCTAGAACTCAAGTTGTGTGACTCATCATTCCAGAAGGCATCGTGGGCGACAGGAATTGTTAATGTGCTTGGGCATGAAACCTCCTGGGCATCATGCCAGGAATATGCAGCCTGACAGAGCCATGTCAGATAAGGAAGGCCTGAGAACTGGAGGTTAGGCTCAAGAGGTGCATGGTGGGTACCTCCTCCCAGTGCAAATCAAAACCCGGAGGACCGAACAGTGTACCAACCGGAGTCATGCTCTTCTCAATTACAGGTTAAAAAAAATAGCCAAAGAAAATATGACTACCAGACATATTAAGAGAGGAATGAAAGAATACTAGCACAAAATCAGCATGGGATAATGACCAATTCAAGATAACAGGCTCAGACAAAGTTTAGCTATATAAAACAAAGCTAAATGGGAGAAATGTGGTCCTAATGATGTTTACCTGATATCCTATAAGATGAAGGGCGAAAATTCTGATGAAATGATAATAATTTGGGGAAAGTATCTAAATAGAACAGCAAATCTCAGACAAAGTATAATAATACAACTAAAATCGGGAGAGCAATAAATGATGAAATTTGACTTGCACAAAATTGAACAAGGATCTGAAAAGTTAACAGTAAGTGGTTCTTCAATAAGAAAGGGTATATTGGCAATGAGACAAAACTGAGGGAAAGGGGAGAGAAAAGCCTAACCTCTCTCCCTTTTGACGAGACCAGGGAAAATGGAACAGAAATCTTATTTGAACAAGAGATAAAATAATTTGGCTGAATGTTTTGGTGATAATAATTTATCAGACGTAAAGCAAACTTTTTTTTAAAAAAATCGCATTTAATTTTTGAAAATGTCTGTGCAATTCTTTTAAAAGGTAAATAACTCTCCCACCCAGAAAAATTGATCCATTTCCTCTCATACTATTTCTAGAATAGTAATGACAAAAATAATTAAATGCTTTAAAATGTGGACCCATAAATATTTGTTGAATGAATGAACAATAATAGTCGTAATATGTTGAAACTCTTTTTCTATGACAAGTAATTACTTCATAATGCCTTTATGTAAACTAATATATATATAGAGATATATATATGTACATACATAAGCCACTTAATCTTCCTAACAACAATATGAATACTTGTATTCTTATTTTATGAGGCATTTAAAATACAAAAGAATCTTTTTTATGTAACCAAAGTCCTTCTGTTTGTACCATAATAGGGAAACATTTCTAACAGCTATTCCCAAATATATTATTTTTTTCTCTTTTTGGATTAATCTCAGGAATAATTTGTTCAAGGGTCTATTATGCTAGCCACATAGCTTTTCTTCAATAATCATCTAAAGGGGTTGATTATATTTTAGATTTTCTAAACTTAAACCTTCTTTTATTTGGAATTCCACTTCATTGTTAAATGCACAATGCTGGCATAAATACTTGTTTCATTTTTGTATGATTTCTGACTGTATTCATAAGCGGGTAAATCCAAATTCTTTTGTCTATATAACCTATCAAAAGTTATGGTCATGATGGTTTTGTCTTATGAGATGAAATAATTTCCCCATGATAGAAAGGGCTTTGCTGTATCTTTCTGTGGCCCTGTCTCATCTGACTCATATTCAAGAGAAGTACTCTCAGTAGATTTTTCTTTAATTCTAATCTGAATTGCTGTGTCTTCTGGCATTTCTTGATAATTTATATTTTCTTGGAAAATTGATTTTTCCTTAAAAATATATTACATATCTTTTGTTCTGCTCTATTTGTTTAATATCATGTCTTTTTAAAGTCTGTTAATTAAATTTGTCAAAGATTGGCCTATTTAATTCTTTTCAAACAGCCAGATTTCAGTCCTATTGATCAAGTCTACTTTTTAAAGTTTGGTTGTTTCTGTTCTATTTCATTAATTTCTGCTTTTATCCTTATTGACTTCTTCCTCCAGTTTTCATTTTGTTTACTTTTATTCCTTTTCCAACTGCTTGAGATGAACGGTTGATTCACTCAGTTTCCATCTTTCCTGTTTCCTAATAAATTAACTCAAGGTCATAGATTTTTCTTTGTAATGCTCTCATCATGCTTCATTTCAAAATACTTTACTTGAATTTTTATTTTCCCTTTAACCCAATAATTGTTTACTGGGTGTTTTAAAGCACTTAAGTTGATTGATATTTTTATTTCTCTTTGTTCCTAATTACTAATTTTATTGCATTGGTCAGAAATCATTCTCTGTATTATTTCTGCTTGGGAGAATCTGTTTATTTTGTGTGGGAGGGAAGGACGGAGGGGGTGACCTAGCATAATAGTGAAAAGCCCTGGATTGTGCTCCAAATGAGCCAAGATACATGGTAAATGCCATTTCTCAAGGAAAATTTTTGTATTCACATTTGAAAAACATGTGCACAGGATTTACTTATATATTTATTTATACTTATTATCTTAGTTAAATTCTAAACCATGCATAGATCAGTAAATTTATCTATTTGTTTAGTCAATTACGCTCATCTCCTACTATTAGAAATGCCACATTTCTCCTTGCATTTGTAACATTTTGTCTTTACATGTTAAATGCAATATCACTTGCTGCATAGGTTACAATCTCTCCTGATTGTTTCCTTTGCTATACAGAAGCTATTGAATTTGATGTAATCCAATGTATCCAGTTTGCTTTTGTCAGCTATACATTTGCTGTCTTCTCAAAAAAAGCCTAAACTGTCTTAAAATGTTTCCATTAAGATTGCTTCCAGATATTTCAGTGTTTTTTTATTTTAAATTTAGATTTATTATCATCTTGAGTTAATTTTTGAGTATGATGGGAGGTATGGACCTAATTTCATTTTCTATATATGTATATTCGGTTTTTGGACACCCATTATTGAAAAAACAGCACTATTTTTCTATGTATATTCATGGGAAAGTAAATTAGTTTATTTTATGATTACAGATTTATTTCCAGGCTTTATTTTGCTCCATTAATCTATGTGTCTGTTTATTATAACTTTGTAGTACCTTTTTAAAGATGTATTTCATTTTTTATTGGAAAATTAAATATACAGAGAGGAGGAAAGACAAAGAGGAAGATCTTCCATCTGAGGATTCACTCTCCAAGTGATCACGATGGCTAGAGCCACGCTGATCTGAAGCCAGGAGCCAGAGCCTCTTCTGGGTCTCCCATGCAGGTTCAGGGTCCCAGGGCTTTGGGCTGTCCTTGACTGCCTTCCCAGGCCACAAACAGGAAGCTGGATGGAAAGCAGAGCTGCTGGGATTAGAACCAGTGCCCATATGGGATCCCAGCACGTATAAGGCAAGGACTTTAGCCACTAAGCTACCGCGTTGGGCACAACTTAGTAACACTTTGTGAAATCAGATTGTTTTAAGTACATATTGTTTTCAATACTACAACTTTGTGGTGTGCTTTGAAGTAGAAGTTGCAATTCCTGCCCGTCGATTTTATTTTCCTTACAGGGTCACCTGTGCATTCATTATCTTTTATAAATTCTAAATGTTGTAATATAGTGGGTAAAGCTTTTGCCTGCAATGCTATAGCACCATATAGACACTAATTTGAGTCCTAGCTGGTTGACTTCCAACTCAGAGCCTTGCTAATCGCCAAGATTTTGGAAACCTGGTACCCATGCAGCCATCTGGGAAGTGAAACAGTGGATGAAAGATTCTCTCCCTCTTTCTCTCTCTTCCCCACCATGCAATTCAAATAAATAAGTCCTTTTAAAACCAGTCATTTAAATATAAAATGATGAAAACATTGCCATAGTTACAAAATACTGTTAATTTTTAAAAAGTTACAAAAGAAAAGTTACAAAAAAGTTACAAAATACAGCCTCATTAACAAACATTTAAAAATATAAAAAGTTATGATCATGTTGTTTTAGCTGCTTTGATTATGTATTTTATTATTGATTAAAACTTTATTAATCTGTAGAAATTTGATAAAAATCTTCTGTATGTTTTTTAAAGACTGATTTATTTTTATTGAAAACTCACATTTATAGAGAGAAGGAGAGACAGAGAACCATCTTCCATCCACTGGTTCACTCCCCAAGTGGCCGCAATGGCCAGAGCTGAGCCTATCTGAAGCCAGGAGCCAGGAGCTTCTTCCAGATCTCCCACGCGGGCTCAGGGTCCCAAGGCTTTGGTGTGTCCTTGACTGCTTTCCCAGACTGCAAGCAGTGAGCTGGAAGGGAAGCGGGGCTGCCGGGATTAGAACTGGTTCCAGTATGGGATCCTGACACATGCAGGATGAGGACTAGGCTACTGTGCCAGGCCCATGTATATGTTCTTTGTGTGTAGTTGATGATTGAAACACTCCAGCTACGTCTTTAAGCAAAATATTTCCTTAACAAAATTGAAGGTGTAGTAGCAGGTAACAGATGAAGTTTGATTCAGAAGCTTCCAAGGGAAACAGAAGACATAGCAGAGATATTCGGAGTCCCAACAGACCCATTCTTTTCCTCCTTTTGGAGATCCCAACTTCATTCATAGCTGAACAGTTTCATGCACCTCGTATAGTCATTCTGACAGTGGAATATAAACGTAAGTGATGAACCAGCTTTCTGACACCATTCTCAAGGAGT
The DNA here is from genome assembly GCF_030435755.1 of Ochotona princeps. NCBI lineage: Eukaryota > Metazoa > Chordata > Mammalia > Lagomorpha > Ochotonidae > Ochotona > Ochotona princeps. Next base: position 74,190,761 of record NC_080836.1, read on the forward strand.
AGGTCATGCCTTCACCTGCCTCTCCTGGTCTTGCTTGGCTGGCTGGAAAAAGAGCAATGTCTTGTACTACACTAGGAAGGTTTGATTAAAGGTAGCAGAATTCAGATGGGGATACCCTAAGACTTCCATTGTAATTTTGAAATCAACACATTAACTATAGGTGAGCTACATTCATACAGGATAGAAAAATAAATCTTTGTAAAGCTACTGCTTTATTAACTCTTCTTTAACTCATGATAAAATATAAGATTTTTTTTAGTATCAGAAGGAAGGACAAATCGATAGATTTCCAATCTGTTTATTTCCTCCCCAAAGGTCTATAGTTTGGAACCAAAACTAGAATTCTATCTGGGTCTTCCATGTAGGTGGCAGCGATCCAACTACTTGTGCCCTCACTCTGCCTCCAAGGCTGCGTATTAACATTACGTTGAAATCAGGAACCAGAGTTGGTTGAACCCAGACACTCTGATATGGGAAAGAAGTATTCCAACTGGCATCTTTACTGCTAAACTTAAGTGCCCACCCCAAACTATCATCAGCTAACCAAAATGGACAATATTCTCACCTAGCTTTGCCTTTCTCCTGCCACTTAGACATCACAGTTGGCACTTCACACGGCATTGGAAAGCACCTCACAAATGATTCACATCCACAGCAAAATTAGCCATGTTTCCTCCAATGCTACTCAGATCTAAAATTTGTATTACATTGAGAATCTGAAAATCTGCCAAGCACTTGCAGGCATAACTGTGTTCAATTATACAATGCTTCTTTCCTGGCTTCTTCATTTACAACTTACATGCAGTTGTTCCTACCTTGATAATAAAATGATGCTGTGAGGTAGTTATTGTAGTTGACACTTTTCAAATAAGCAGAGTTTCAGAGAAGTTAAATAACATTTCCAAGATGACACAGGTTAGTGTGTATCAGAGCAAATTTAAACTCAGTATGTCCATTCCAAATGCTGTAGGTCTTAAGATAAATTTTTATTGTCTTCTGCTTGCCTTGTGAATAGTACCATAGGTAACCTGTGCAGGAAGATTACTTGTCACATAGCAAGTGCACATAATGTGTGAATTATCTCTCCCTCCGCTCTTACACGTTGGTGAAATGAGAACATTTTGCCTTCATTGTCCTCTGTATATAACCTTACATTAGGACAGCTTTGTGAAGGAATCAGCCTGGATGAATTCCATGTTTAAATGAAAATATCATAGGATACAATTTTACCCTTGAAGAATCCCAGGCCCAGTAACTTTTCAACAGATTGAATACATTAAGCTTTTGTATATACATAGAGTCATGCTGGAAGATATACAAAGTTAATCGGAGAGCAAGAATTCCTGTCCTTCAAGAATTTATAATATAAAATATGCTACAGCGATGTGGGTTCAAATACACAATTTTAAACAAACATCAAAACATGAATAAAGAAGAACAATACAACCTTTCAGTCCTAGGTTGAACAGAACTTCTTTTAATATACACACACAAATTAGTATAATATTTAAACACAATTAGAATCTTCATGAGTAGGAAGGTATGAAGAGTTTTTCTGATGGGAGGAGGTGTCCTCCCAGTGAAGTCTATACACCAGGGTTTTGCACAATGCCAAGAAAACAAACTTTCAGATGCTGGGTGCAAAGGCATGTTTGTATAGACTTTTTTGCCAAATGGTCCTGCTAAAGATATTTCTTTTGAGACTGGGCCCCAAAAAGGAAAACTTTCAAATGACACATTAAAAAATAAACAAAGGTTTTCTATCCAGGTGTTGACATTTAGAAGCCCTGTCTGGACTAGATACTCACAGACTGAGAAATACACTAGAAAGAAAATGAACAATATGTTTTACATTGCAAAGAAATCAACCAGCCTAAATTTTAAGCAAATTTTAATATATGATTGTAATGATGCATCGCAGTCAATGTTTCTTCTTGGCTGTTTTTTCATTTTTAATAAAAACATTCTTGCCTCATTTCTGCAAGGCCAAACATCCCTAAAGCAGTGGTTATCTGTACTGCTTAAATCAAACACCGTCCACCTCCCTCTTATTTCTCCATTGCTCAAGTTTCCTTTCCTGAAGGCTGAATTTCATGTTGGAAAACTCAAAGTAAATTTACATCAGCTCAACTCTGACCAAACTCAGTTCAAACTCTAAAACGAAGAACACTTTCAATTGCAGCTGCTGGCCAAATCTACCACCCGTGTATTGACAAATTAAAAAAAAACAACATTAAAAATAAACAAAGCAAAGTCTACCACCATTCCCATTTACGAACTGTTTCTGGAAAGGTCCTGCAATGATTCTATCACTGAATAGAAAGACCGCCTCAAGCTGGGGATTTTTTACCTGATTTATTCCTTTCTTTCCTTCATCTATTTTATTCTCAAGGCAATGACTTAATCTTTTCTCCTAGTGAAACCATTGACAGAGCAAAATTTATCTTATGGAAGCAAGAAAATTTCATCCAACATATTGTAGTCACACCAACTAGGAGTTACCAGGTAAAATAAAATACCAAGAACCACCCATGTGACCCCTTCCCAGGCACTCCTGATACCAAAGAACAGTAGAGTTCAAATTCCTCACCGTTGATTCATTTGTGTATTTGTTTGTTTATCAAATATTAGTCAACATCTAGATTATGTACTAAATTACATATTTGTTGTTTAAAATCTATTTGATATTCATTTGGTACAGACATATTCAGATTAAGCCTTCTCATTCGTATCTCACTTTTCAACAATAAATAAGGTACTACGAGAGTATGTGAGTTGAATGCACGGTGTTCACACTCTTATTGATTTTCAGGGTCTAAACAGTATCTGCTCAATAAATATTTTGTGTACTTGGCTTAAGCTTCATGTTATTTTGGCCTGATGACCTGAAGTCCAAATTGCCATGGCCTTAACTCAGTTAAAATTGTTGAAGTTTCTTTCTGGTCTATGGTCTGTAATGGGTACAGTTTACCTTTTAACAAGTTAGAATGAAATTGAATTTGTGTCTTTGGGGATTCACCCAGGTTTCAGACACTGCCAGATGTGCTGGTTACACATGCCCGCTTTGTGAATACAATGAGCCAACTTACTTTATTGACTGCATTGAAACAATGGTTAATTTTATTCCAGGCTCCACACAGTGCCACAAAACTGTAGCTACTACATTGTTATAAGAACTGGAATACTTCATTGCAAGACTTGCCAACTGAAAACACACCCTCAATTATTCGAGCTGGCTTGCAATTATTGTTGGAAAGGTAAATATCTTTTTAATACTTTAATCTTTAATTAGATATTATAAATACTTTATATATCCTTGAATACACAGCATAGAATCAAGAATCTGGTGACATTTCATTAATGTATATATGCAATAATATGTAAAAATGGGATCTTTTATCTCAGTGACAATTAAGTGTCCAGTACCAAGCATAAAACTGTAAAGCTGCAAAATTGCTCATATTTTCTATGTGATGCTGGAATATTTAAGCAGCACTTCTTCATAGGATAGATGAAAATTAGTTCTTTCATGCTTAGCCTATCAACTACTACCATACTATGTAAAGGAAAGATGCAGATGGTTCAAGTAACAAAAAATTTCTAATGGGCAGTTATTAGGACATCCTCTTTTCCCTTATTCTTCTAAAGAGTAGAGAAACTGCTTTCCACTAATCTCAACTCCATTTAGGAGGATGAGGAACTTCATGAACAAATCGCCTGGAAAGATAAAAGATTTTTTTTTCCAAGTTCTAGAGACTGATTATTGATTTCTACTTAGAAAAGCATAAAAGAACCAAGCTGTCTTTGTTGGCATTATACGAAAAAAGGGGGCTGCAGATGAGAAAATTCCACCTCTGAAGGGATGGCCAAAAGGAGATATCTTAAAATGGATTGGGTTGTGTCAAATAGAGACATTTATTCTGGGTTAGGCTAACTGCTCCCGGAAAATGAACTAAAGGATGATTTTATAAAAGATCATATAAGGAGGTATCTTCCGACTCATGGAATATAGAAGATGGATGAGGATGAAAGTATTAAGATATACATGGAAACAACCAAAATGCCCATCAGCAGAGGATTGGATAAGAAAGCTATGGTTCATCTACTCCATGGAATACTACTCAGCTATTAAAAAAAACAAAATGCAGTTCTTTATGGCCAAATGGGCCAAACTGGAAACCATAATGCTAAGGGAAATGAACCAATCCCAAAAGGTTAGATACCACATGTTTGCCTTAATTTAATATGATATGATGTTAAGTATATCATGTTATGTTATGGATATTATGTCATTTGTAGTATATAAACTAAAATTGAACTGTGAATGGGGGGTCACAGAAGGTGGTTAAGAAATCGCATTTATTTTTAACATGTTGACTGCTCAATACCATGTCAATTAATTCCATAACGATGTTAATTGTTGCAGATGGTATATTAGTGCTTTTATTTGACTGGGAAGATACTCTGCTGACTCTGCCCTCAGACCAGAGAGGGTCTACCCAATAAGTAGTTGGACTTGTCTGGACTATGGGATGTTGGATTCTAAGCTTGGCAAATACTTGCAGGGAGGGAATTTCAACTGAACTTGAACTATGGTTATGCAGCGGGGTGGAGGAACCCACCATGGGGGGAGGGTGGGGGGGAGAATCCCAGATTCTATGTAATTACAACACAATGTAATTAATGAATAAATTTAATAAAAAAATCCCCAAAAAGCAAGCTTTTAAACACCATTCAAGCCCAGAAACATTAATAGCAGGTTATTATTTCCAGCCAGCCAGATGTCTTCTCATTTCTACCTCCCACTGTATTTTATTATAATAAAAATAGTTAATTGAGGAAAAACCCTCAAAAGTGAAGCACTCTGAAATCCACTTCATTCAGTGTCATTTGCTACTCACACCCCGTATGTTATTTATTAAGTAAAGAGCTTACAAAACAAAAGTAAGGCTGACCATTCTAAACTGTTCGGAGGTAGTTGATGGGTGAGTTGGAGAGAAATTTCAAGACATGAAAGTGATTTGATACAATTTATACATTTTCTGAAGGGTCTCCTTGGGGGGCGCGAAACAGAAGCTATTAGTCCAGCTTTAATTTGAAACTTCACAGCAGAAACATTCAAAGTGTACATGAGATGGTGAATATTTTCAAAGTGTTCATTTCTATTACCAGCCCTAACACAATGACTGGTTGAATGTCCCAGAAACACTGGCAAATGGATAAACTAATGAGTAATGTCTTTGCCAGAGAAGAAACATGTACTTATTTGTTGAACATCACTATGTGACATATATGGGACTGTCACCATTCTTTAATTCACTTTGCTGTAATTCTTCACTTACAATGCAATGATTGGTTTCTTTCTTTCAAACAAACTTCCCTTGGCCTCAGCCCAAGATTGGGTTCAGCGAACATCCTCCTATTAGTCCTCATTGGGATGGCATTTTACTGTCTAAAAACCAGGCAAGACAAAGTAGGTGAGGACTGCTAGGAAGCTTTACAATAATGTACTTTTGCCACAAGTTCCTTAAACAATAGAGTAATGTTAGTTATTAGTGAAAGCTTATGATTGTGAAACTTTAAAAAGTCTCAGGTAGCCATATATCACAGCAACTAAGACAAGATGTACATCACCCACATTTTATATTGTAGCGCCTGGGTTCAAGTTTTGACTCTGCCCCTTATTCCAGCATCCTGCTAATGCACGTGCTAGGAGGCAACAGGTGATGGTTCAGGTATTGGGTCCTGGGAGATTGACACTGGATTATCAACTCTGTCTTAGGCCTGGTCCATCCCTTGCTGTTGTGAAAACTTAAGGAGTGAAACGCTGAAAAGGAGCTATCTCACACTCTACCTCCATCTCTCTCCCCCTCTGTTAAATAAATAAAAATTTTAAATAAATGAAATCCAACAGGTGTATGTGCAGGATTCCTTGATAATGTATTTAATACAATTATTGATGTCAAGCCACCATTTCTGTCATTTTAAGACTTCGGCGATTTCCAATTGATGTCACTATACACTGAATAATGAAATAGATGAGGCAAAACTGATTTCAAATTTCAACTAAATAATCTATTGATTTTATGATTGAGGCAACTGAATTTTACAAATGTTAAGTCACTTAAGATTGCATATATGAAACAGACACACAAAATTGGCTTCTGTAAAAAAAAGATAAAGTTAAAAACATGTTTCTTTATTCCTACTTCAGAGCCTTTTATACCACCTTATATCTGATATTAATAAAACATAGAAGCTAAATAAATACAAAATTGGCTAGATGCAAAATAGATTAATAATCATTTGTAAGCAATGATAAATATGCATTTAATTTTTAGAATTGTCATAAGAAACAACATAATTTGAAATCTCTGAAGTTATTTTTAATTATCATAAAATATTAGTTTACAATATTAGTTTAATGGAAGGAAAATATAATAATTAAGCCTAAAAATTTTATTTCTCTGTCACACCAGCAATACTCCATTGTACTCCAAGTCCTCAATAACCACATGTGGCTAGTAGTCACCATGCCAGACAACATGGTCACAGAATAATTACATCATTGTTTCATGTTTCACTGAACAACAGAGGTAAATTTACAACAACAAGGAGACAATGGTGGCTCATGATATTGAGAAGTAGAAGGGGCAGGGATCATCATAGACTATAAGCCTTGTAAGTGATTTGGGATTTTAATCAAGAGGTAATGGAAATATTTCCTGAATAGGTCATCAACTGTATAAAGTTGATTAAAATTAAAGTATCTATCCTAAAATTTATATAAATGTTTATTCCCTGTTTTCACAGTAGACTTTCACAATATGAATTTTTCACGACAGGAAAATTGAAGCAATGAGAATTACATTCATATCCAATACAAGGAAATTCTTTGATCTTCTCCCCTCAAGCAGAGCAATATTTTGTAAAAAATCAGATCAGAATACCACTTTCCTGCCTTTTACCCATAGGAATCTGTTCCTAAAAAACATAGTATATACATTTTCTTGCCTGCAGGGAAAAGTTTTTGGAACATACTAACTTTGCTGTAATACACTTACTGCAAAAGAAAAATACCAATGTCATAAAAATGTTGAAAACACACTTTTGCAAGGAATGGATTTTTTTTTCAAATTTACTATCTGCACACAGTCTATCCTTTTGCCGCTGTATTTTCCCATCCAAGGTCAGTTAGAGACACTTCTACATGGAAAAACCAAGTAACCTTGAGAAGGGTAAATTGTTAGCACAGTTGTTAAGAATGGCATTGAGAACTGTGTGGAAGACATCTACAAAATCCGACTGATACTCATTTGTCCTTGTATGATGGGCACCATCACGGCTTTTAAAATTATGGGGTAGTCTTTTATTAATGAACTTTGCAATAGTAAAAAAGCCTGCAGCTATTCTGTTAGCAATGTGCATTCCTTACATTATTAATCTCTCTAACCCCTTCATGTCCTTACTAACTAACTATAAAAACACTTAAACAAATAATACAGTCCAATAAAATCCTTCATTGCAGAATCTAAGAGGAATGTTACAGGAGGTCCAAGATAAGTGTGAAAACATTTCCTATATTCTGTGGTAAACAGCATTCAGATTAAAGCAAATTTACAGAGGGGTGGTTTTAGAAGGCTTTGTTTTTTACTTCAACTTGGCCTTCTCAAGAGCTTGTGAAGGTTACGATGCTTGTTCACAAGAGACTCTTCATTATAAATGGAGAGATGTGTCAGGACCAACAAAGCAATTTTCAAATTATTAGGCATTATATCTAGCCACGTAGTTATAACGCACAGTCCTCAGAAATGTTGAGGATGGATGGCATATTCAAATGAATTGATTAAATAAATCATTTACTAGTTGAACTCTGGTTTCAGAATATATTTAGTTCAACTTAAAGTTCCTTCATTCTGTAAAAACCTCCTAAATGTAGGCCTTGGCCGTTAACAATCACAAAGTTATTCAATTAAAAGAAAATATATTTAGAGATCATTTAGTTTTAATAGATTTATTATTTCTCAATCCGATATACTTATGGTTGTGTGGCTGTTGTTAGAAATATGATTAAAAGTTTCTAATTAGGTTAATGTTTTTAAAGGGATTAAAAACAGATTGAATAAAAACCTATAGTTTGTACCACTCAGCAGATACATTCTATGTCATACTTAATTCTCAAAAAAATGAGTCCTTGTAATTACGTATCTAAGGAAATGGTTTAAAACCCTGACAATCAGAAACAATTTTTCAACACTGGTGCACCCAGAAGTCACCCATAAAGATGAACATATCACGCTTAAGAAACTTTTTCCTTAAAATCTGCCTGCAATTTTTACTTAAAAGGAGGAATATTTTTTTCTAAGATAGTAGTGAAGAATGTTATCCTGGTGTTACATTAATGATTTGTAATCACTTTCAAATTTATTGTATATGGTTGAATTGGTCATTTTCCATCCAATTATTGTTTAGAGTGGCTGCTTATATTCTTACTAAAATCTTTTTTTTTGTGTGCTTTTTGATTGTTAGTTTCTTATCTGGTGAACATTTTATCCTTTTTACTGTAATGTAAATTTAAAATATGTGATCTCAAAAACTAAAAGGTAAAAATTGGGAGAGAGAGAGAAGATGGGAGGGAGGGGAAGGACAAAGAGAAGAAGACCAGGAGGAAGGGAATTTAATTATATTTTTAGAAATTTATCTATGAACTATCTGAACATGCTAAAACCTAGCTAAAATGTTAAATGTAAGTAAATGAATATATTAAAAAATAAAAAAAAGAGGAACAGTTTTGAAAATTCACATTAAAATATGAACACTTGCTCATTACATCATGTGACCAAAAAAAAAAAAAAAAAAACAAGAAACCAGCAGTCAAAAGGTCACAAATTGAGAAGTTATAAAAGTAGCTCATCATTATCAAGAGGGTATTGAGGATTAAATAGGAATTGCCTATGCAAAAACATGCTAACACCAACAAATCCCAGACGTTTTTAAGTCATCACAGACAGACAAATCAAAAGTTGTTTCTAAAACTTACTAAAGATTTCATAGAATTGCATACAGGAAAGAAAAGTTTTTATTTCTTAATTCATTTAAAACACTGGTGTGTGTGTGTGTGTGTGTGTGTGTGTGTGTGTGTATCTACACACTCATTGATCACCAGGACTATGTGGGTGTAGAAAGAGAATAGAAAGGCTAATGAGTTTGAGTTGAATAGGGAAACAAAATATGGCTCAAGCAGAGCGGTTATTTGTATCTCTGACATTTGATTAGCAAACTAAAACCCTAAACAAAACTATTTTTTAAAGATTTATTCATTTTTATTACAAAGTCAGATATACAGAGAGGAGGAGAGACAGAGAGGAAGATCTTCCGTCCGATGATTCACTCCCCAAGTGACTGCAATGGCTGGTGCTGTGCCAATCCGGAGCCAGGAGCCAGGTGCCAGAAACTTTCTCCAGGTCTCCCACGCAGGTGCAGTGTCCCAATGCATTGGGCCGTCCTCAACTGCTTTCCCAGGCCACAAGCAGGGAGCTGGATGGGAAGTGGGGCTGCCGGGATTAGAACCGGCTCCCATATGGGATCCCAGCATGTTCAAGGCGAGGACTTTAACCACTATGCTATCGCACCAGGCTCCCCTAAAAAAACTATTTTTTATACAAGCCCATTAATGTGTGGAATAGTGGCTTCACCAAAATTAATCTCTAAGTTCAACACTAGTATTTGTAACTATGTAGTTTACCAAGCCCCAGACTAGACAACTGGTAAATATATTTACTGGTTAAAGAAATTACACATTTTCAGAGTCAGATAGAGAAAATCACTTACAGAATATTCCTGTTAGCTTACATAAGAGGAAATGAGGCTCAATAGTTTGATTACATTACGAAGATAGTTGGAAATTGATTATAAATGGAATATAATTTATCCCCACAAAACTCATACAAGACTCCAATGCCAAAAATGTTATGTTGTTGCTATTAAGTGTCTAGAGAATTGATATTTAATACAATTATGGTGTTTGCAGGTAGGAGACGTGAGGAGTGATTGGGTTATATTAGAGCATTGAAGTAGAACCTCCGGGATTGCATTCTGGTGACGATGAGAACACTGAAAGAGAGAGAGATCGCATGTACCTATATAGGCACACATTTTCCTGCCATAATGTGATGCAGTGAAAAGGGGGTTCTTACGGAACCTGTGGCTGGTGTGATACCCTATTGCTCAAATCCTCACCATGCATGCACCAGGAGCCCATACGTGCCACTAATTCTAATCTCGGCTGCTCCATTTCCCATCCAGCTCCCTGCTTGTGGTCTGGGAAAGCAGTTGAGGACAGCCCAAAGCCTTGGGGCCCTACAACCATGTGGGATGCCCAGAAGAAGTTCTTGTCTCCTGGCTTCAGATTGGCTCAGCTCTGGCCATTGCAGCCACTTGGAGGTGAATCAATGGGTGGAATATCTTTCTCTCCATCTCTCCTCTCTATACATCTGACTTTCCCCAATAAATAAATAAGTCTTGAAAGTAAAAAAGCTTGTAACATTCTTGTGAGACTTCTAGTGTCCAAAATCATGAGCTGAAATAAATTTTCTTTTCTTTTTTAAGTAGCCAGCCTTCAGTATTTGGTTATAGTAACGAAAAAAGCCAAGAAAGAGAGATTGGAAACAAGCCCTCCTGAACACATCAGTTATCTTCCAGAGTATATTACTCCCCAGTATACACAAGTGTTACTTTTCCATTGGGACTGAGTTATTACATGGGACACGAAATATTATCCATATGCCCTCTAGAGAAGAACATTGTACTTCATGAAATAGTTGAGAATCTCCTCTGGAAAGCAGGTGAAAATAAAATTAAATCTACTTTAAATTGAGACAATGTATTTCCTTAGATTAAAAAAAAATTCCCAATGGCACAATCATTTCCCATGCATTGAGAAGAGTAAAATATTATTCAAATTGCAATTATCTGAGAGGAACAGTCATTCCCCAGCCAGTACTTTTGGAGAAATTGATTGTTTCTTTATGCCCTTTGTTTACACATTTTTCTTAGACTTAATGGCTGACGAGTGACCATTTCATTAGCATAAGACACTGCTGTCTTTTCCAGTTGATTCTTGTTTTTCTTTTGTTTAACAGTAGCTATATACTCACAATTAAACACATCTTGCATTTTCGACTCAGAGTGACTTTGTGGATAGTTTCATAACAGCAGGCTAATTTATCAAAGTTTTCCAGAGGAGAGAGAACATGTACATTTGGTAAATGCATAACACACAAGTTTGCCCTTATTCCGTCCTAATAATAATCAAGAATGGATGTTTTTTATCAAGCCATGAACAGAGAATGAGAATCATGGCTATGTATAGCTCATCTCTACAGTCCAGGGAACTTTCAGTTATGTTACTAGGGAAGAATACTGCTCACATCACTTCCTTCTGCCTGAACTTCTGCAAATCTGTGCAGATTAAACATTTACATTAATATAATGGAAACTATTCAGATATTTTTAATGCAAAAAGTTAAAAAAAAAAGTGGATGCCAAAATATGAAAAGTTGATTATGCATTGTAACTTATGTAGCTTTCTGTGCAATATTAGGGTACTTTAATGAATTTACCATTAAAAATCTAGATATTAATTGTTCCTAGCTCGTGGGTGACTTGTGATAAATGTATCATTAAAGTAAGGCAAAGACTAATTTGCATTTAACTTTGTGCTTAGACAAGTGAATATAGTTCAATAAAAGCTCAAAGTAAATTAGCTGTCAGGATTGAACCTTACCTTTTCATTTGAAATGCAGCGATACTCAAGGCTTTCTTTCACCACTTTACATACCTGCTACCACCTTGCCCGTAACTTTGCTTACAGTGTTATAATCTCCGGAACCATGTGCCTTCTATAAGCTCGGAAGGCTGGGAACAATCCTCTGAAAAGAAAGAGAGCCGTCTCTTATTGCTTGGTTGAGAAGAATAGGACTTCGCTCTGCTGCTCCCTCACAGAGATGGGAAACAAGCACAGTATTCTTAAATAGCAAAAGTTCATGGTGATACTTAAATAAGGGCAATGATAGTGACCGATAACTCACCTGAGCTGAGGCTGGTGGTGGCAGCCTTCCTTTCTTCAGACAGGGCCCCAAATGCAAAGCATGTAAGTCAACATTTAAACTTGGATATCGCTGGGTCCTAATCTCTCTTCTTCAATGAAGGTTTTTGTTTGTTTTTGTTTTTATCTTATTGGAGAAGCTCTCCAAGCAAACCCAAGATAACCTGCTAGAAAAGAATAGTCATGAATATGGAAAGTAAGCTTTTTTTAATTTTACTTTTTAAATCAGTTTTTAGGAGATGTAATGTGATTTGTAAATGCAATTGTAAGAGCATACTGATATTACATTGTTCCCTCCCTCTAACCCTTCTTCCTTCCACCTTTCTCTATTTAAAAAAAATTGAGATAATATATTTTAAATGTATATTAAGCTAAAAGGGCTTAACACTACACCTTACAAGAAGTTTAACAAATAAGAAGTGAAAGAGAAGAGATTAATTTAGTTGGAATGCAGAACATAGCTATGAACAATAATTGAATGGAAATGTTGCTTTTTAAAACTTTTTATTTCAGAATAGTTTTAATTTACAAAATAAAAATTGTGAAGTACTACAAAGAGTTCCAATATTCCACATCTGATTCCTTTAATACTAACATCTTATATTGAGATTCTGGCATAGTTAACGTGCTATGCTCAGTTTCCCTATGTTTTTGTCCAAATCCCCCTCTAATCTTCCCTCTCTCTTGCAGTCCCTAAAAATCATCATTCTGTGTTCACATTGAGGTATTTTAAATATCAGGGAGGAAATGCTGGATTCGTTGCTTCTTTTACAAAAAAACTGTTGCTGTTAATGTCTCTTCTTTTTACATTTCATTTCATAATACTTTCAAATTTACAAAACCAAAATCATGAGGTGGTAATACAAACGTTTTCCTTACTCCTCAGCCCATTTCCCTTATCAATATTTCATATGAATATCTTTATCATAATCAATGAACTACACCAATTTTTCCTTATTTTCTCAACTAATGTTTTAACTCCCTACCCTCCGAGCCACCAATGAACAATAGCCAATGTCAAATAAGTCCTTTATTCTTGTATATAGGAAAGAACATGTGATAATTGTCTTTGAGTGTCTGATTTATTTCACTTCGCAGGGTGCCCTCCAAGTTCCGTTCATTTTGCTGCAAATGAAAAAAAATTTTGCTGTTCAGAATCTTCTGAGTTTGAGGTAGTACCATTTGTTTAGTTTTGGTTTTGTTGCTGCCATTTGGGGGGGGATCTTGTCCAAGAAATCATCACCACATGAATGTCTTGAAATGTTTATTCTGAGCCTGATACGATGCTCAGTGGCTAATCCACACCTTGCAAGTGCTGGGATCCCAATATGGGTGCTGGTTCATGTCGTGGCTGCTCCACTTCACATCAAGTTACCTGCCTGTGCCCTGGGAAAGCAGTGGAGGATGGTACGGATGTTTGGGACCCTGCACCTGTGTGGGAGACCCAGGTTCAGATTGGTTTAGTTCCAGCCATAAGGCCATTTGGAGAGTGAACCAATAACTAGAAAATCTTTTTCTTTGTCTCTCCTCTTCTCCATAAAATCTGATCTACTTTTTCAATAAAAATAAATACATTTTAAGAAAATGTTTCTTCAGTTTGGTTCCTGGAATTTCATAGTTTTCATTCTTACATTTAGATCTTTGATCCATCTTAAGTTGATTTCTCTGTGTGTTAGGGATCTAATTTCCTCTACATTTACTCCTCCAGTTCCAGTACCATTTACTGAAAAGATTGTCCTTCTCCAGTATATGCTATTAGCACCTTTCTTTAAAAAATGGTTCTATTGCCCCTGCTGGGTGGAATCCAACACTGGGGACTCAGGCCAAAGCCACTGCCCAAAGGCAGTGGCTGAGTCCTTGGCTTTGGGCGGCCAATGCACCAAATGGTGCCAGGCTTGCCTGCTGGCCGCCCAGCGGCAAGCTCTGGGGTTTTTATGATATGAAATAGCTGCTTATAGACACCGACGAATAAGGCCAGCTTTAGTGTAGGTGAGACATGAATTCCTGGTGATTCCCAGTAACAGGGTCATGAAACTTTAGGGTAAGAGTGGGACTGAGACCTGAAGGTTTGAAGGGGAGTACACATAAGATCTATTTGAGCCAGACTGCATCACCAGCCAAATTAGGAATCCTGAGAATGGCTATTAGCATAGAGTTCACTGACTGCCACACACCGGTCCACACCAAAGCTATGGATGGGGGCCTGTCTAGCTGGGCACCATAACTTGACTGGGTGGTGGAACAATGAACTGGTCACATTCAGTAGGGTCAAGACACTTACAAGCATGCGAGAGAATTTGGTCTGGAAGTAAACTCTATGGAGGAAGTGTGGGCCTAACACTATGGAAATACAAGTCCCACAGGTTAGCTCGCGATCTGGGGTGGCAAGGGGCTAAGGTAGGAGTGACCATGGCACCTGCCATCACTTATGGGTAAAGGAGACAATGGCATTCTGGGCAGGTCATGGCAGCATCACCCGAAGGAGCATCTTAAAACAGGATGTGGAGTGGGCTGAGCTGCAACTGGAAGGGGACAGACTGGGCAGGACCAAACAAATTTCAATTCAAAAAAAAAAAAAAAAAGAATGGAAACCAGGATGGAACACATGTCATTCCAACCCAGGCTCTTAGAACAACTGGTCTACAGGAGGCAGGGATACAATGCCACAGCATTGAAGGCAAAAGCAGAGACAGGTGAGGGGAACACCAGTGGGCCTCATGTGAGCTAGATCTGGGAAGGGCCTGATTGGGCTGACTGTTCTGAATGGTGCAAGCAAAATTAGAGTGGGCAAATGTTGGTAGGACTTTGCCACATCATCAGATGGCAGAGATTAGCACCAGGGGCAAATTCTGTTAAGTTAAATGCCAGAACCACCTGGCGAGTGTGCAATCCAGAAGTTGGACTGGCCTAGTAGGGAGATAGTGGGCACCTCCCTCGTGGGTAACTACTCTCACTGGACAGCATGAAAACCAGGACAGGGACAGGGGTTGCTAAACAGAAAGGCACCTGCCAGTATGTATGTGGGCTGGATAGTAGGCTGGTTGGATCGCACTAAGTTTCGATGCCCATTGACAAGTACCAGAGCTTAATGGGAGGTGGGACAGACTGAACAAGCCTGTGGTACGTACTCGCATGCACGGGAACTAGGGAAGGGAGCAGGCCTGGTGGGGGTTATGGGGAGTTGCCCCAAGTAGGTTGCAGCTCCCACTGTTTTGCGTGAGGACCAAGTATGAAATGGGTAGGATCCAGCTGGACCACAATACCCATTGGTCCAAGTGGATGACAGGGCTGGAAACAGAACTGACCCAGCGGAGATGAGTCACATTAAGCAGGGCCATGACATTAACACACTAGAGATCCATATCCAGGGGAAGATTCTGTGGGGAATGTGTGGACCAAACCCTATGGAAATTCGAGCCCCACAGGTTATTTCAAGAGAAGGAGTGGTGGTGGACTAAGCTAGGTGTGACTGGGGAGCCTGCCATCGATCACAGATTGGAGAACCGATGGCAGTCTGGACTAGTCGGGGCAGCGGTGCTCGAGAGTGCATCCTGAGTGGGGTGTGGGGTGGGCTGGACTGCAACGTTCACCAGCACATGCAAGGCCAAGGGGAGGGCCGGACTGCGCTGGGCACTGGCCTAAAGCCCAGTGGCATGTATGAGAACTGGGTCTGGGAGGGGATCAGGGGAGAAATTTGGGAAACTCCCCTGGCAAGTCATAGCTCCCATTGGTGAACAGGTGGTCCAGACCTGGGGGTCGGGCAGGCTGGGCAAAGTAGCTCCAACAGCTCATCAATGTGTGAAAAGGCGATGGAACAGGTGCACCGGGCAGCACTGAGCAAACCTTAGCCCACAAGCAAGATTGGAAACTAGGATGGAGCACAGGACATGCCCAGCTAGGTACTTGCACCAACTGGTCTGCGTGAGTCATGGATGCTGAGCCACAATGTCTAAGGCAGGAGTCACGACAGGTGACGGGCTGTGGCAAGCAGAGTCAGAGCAATCACGGGCATGCTGAACAGTGGCTGGGAACAGGTCCGGTTGGGGAGCTAAGGGCACAACCCTAGCTGGGTGGAGGTTCCCACCTAGTGGCCCATGAGCTGGAATGGGGGCTGCATTCTGGCCAGGATACAGTTGTAGTCTCCCTTGGCACAAGTGTGGACTGGGACAAGACGCACCAGGCTGGGCCAGACTGCAATACCTTCTGGTGTTCTGGAGGACCAGGGTCGATGTGGGACGGACTAGGTTAGGTCTCAACTCCAACTGAGCCATATATGAGCTACATGTGGTTATGGACAAGCCGTGGCTGGGTGGGTTGAAACATCCAAAAGCAAGAACCAGAATGGGTTGAAGGCCAGTTAGGAAAAGTCACTGATCCTGCTAGGACAGGAGGTGAACTGAGTAGTGCTGGCCATTGGACCCCCTGGTATGCGTGAAATCTGGCATTGGGAGGGGTTCTGATGGAGGAGCCTGGGCAACTCCTCTGGCAGGACACAGACCTGGCAGGTAAGCACAAGAAGCATGGAAGGAAACAGCCAAGAAGTCATGGAAAGTTTCCCACTGGCATACATTTGGCATGGGTCGGGGGCAGACCAGGCTGAATCAGTTCACGTCATCCACTGGCAAATCCGAATGCCAGTACAGAGAGTGGGTCGAGCCAGGTTTGGTTGCAACAAAAGCAGTACACAATATGGAATGCCAAGGTGAGGTTGCCTGTCCAGATGTGACTACAGCACCCAACCAGCACACGTGAGAACCAGGAAGGGAGGGGGCAGAGCCAGCAGGGGAATAAGGGGTGGTTCCCTTACTGGACAGCTACTCCCACTGGAGAGCGTGAGCCGGGATGGGGGAAAACCAGACTAGGCAGGGCTACAGCACATGTGCGCCTCATGTGGACCAGATGAGGAAAAAACCAGGCTGGGCTGATTATTCCTACTGGTGCAATCTACAATTAAAGTGAGTGAGGATTGTTGGGGCTTAGCCACAGCATCAGCTGGCAGAAGCTGGCACTGGGGGCTAGTTCTGTCAAGTTAAACCACAGAACCACCTGGAGAGTGCATAATCCAGGGGTGGGAGTGGCCTGAAGGGAAATAGTGGGCTCCTCCCTCTTAGGTTACCACCCCCCACGGGAGGGCATGAAAACTAGGACAGGGGGTGGAGTGGCTAGACAGAGAGACACCCAACAACATCCGTGAAGTCTGGATAGTAGAACTGGTTAGATGGAACAAGGTTTTAATACCCATTGACATGTATGAGAGCAGAAGGGGATGTGGGACAGACTGAACTAGTCTGCCACACATACTGGCAAACCAGGGTAGGGGACAGGCCTGGTGGGGGTGATTGTGGGTCGCTCCGACTAGGCTGCAGCTCCCACTGGTTTATGTGAGGGCCAAGTATGTGCTGGGCAGAACCAGGCTAGACTGCAAACATTCATTGGTTCCAGTGGAAGACAGGGATGGAAACAGAACCAACCCAGCAATTGCAACCACCAGCTGATCGGGGCAATGGACTGTGCCGGGCCCTGTGCTTGCTAGTACTTGCAAGAATCTGGTCTGGGAACATCTCAGACAAAGTTTCTTTGGGGATCTCTCCAATCGAGCTTCCAGACTCAAAACCCTAACCATGAAAAGACAGAGGACAGAACAAGTCAATCAACCACCTCAGCTATATGTAGGCAATGAAAATACTGGGCAAACGGAGACTCTATGATGGACTATGTCAATCAATGCATTCTCCAACGACCTCATCGTGCTTGGAGTGGTGAGAATGGCAGCAATTCAGAATTGTTGAACTATCAAAACCACTTGAGCAAGACCCTTGGAGCATGCCCCACATCTGGGACCTGGGGTGGGTGGGAGACTGGGTGAGGCTTCTCCCTTAAAATCCACTTTTACATTAGATATATTAAGGAAACAATACAGAACTAATTGTCTTGCCCATCTTCCTGTAGTGCTTGAACCTTTTTACCCTAATTATCTCAAGATTGTCAAATAAATAAATAAATAAATAAGACCTCATAAATTTTTTAAAAATGGTTCTATTACATGGACTTATTTCTGAGTTCTCCTGCCTTAGTCATTGATCCATGCTTTTGTTTTTATGCCAGCACCATTGTGTTTTAACTTTTGGGATACCTGCAGGTTGCCTCCCTGCTGGGTAATTTGGACTGTTCTAGGCCTAAGTCATTGGCGTTTTCATATGAGCCTTGGGATTGCTTTTTTCTAATTCTTTTAAGAATGCCATCAGTATTTTAATAGACTGCATTCAATCTGTAGATCATGTTATGTAAAAGAAGAACTAAAGAAGGGGGCGGGAGGGGGAAGACACAGAAAAAGAGAGAGAGTTCTCCATCCTCTGATGTACTCCTGCAAGGGCCCAGAATAGCCCAGGGCTGGGGCAGGCCAAAACCAGGAGCCAGGAACATCTTCCAGGTCTCTTGTATGGGTGCAGAGACCAAAGCACCTGGGCTAGCCTCTGCTGTTTCCAGGAAAATTAGTAGGAAGCTGGATAGGAAGTGGAGCAGCCGAGATTTGAATCAGCAATGTACATGGGCTATCAGACCTGCCAAAGGCGACTTAACTTGCCATGACGCAGTATCATTCCTGTTACGTATATTCTAGGAATATTAATCCTCCCAGCCTAGTAACAAGAAATATTTATATTAATTTTATGCTATTAGTGATTTATTTCATCAGTGTTTTCTAATTTTCATTATTATAGAGATATTTTACTTTTTCAGTTGGATTTATTCATAAATATTCAAACTTTTTATAGCTATTATGAATGAATTTCCTTCTTGATTTTTCTGTCAGAATTCTATAATCCTTACAAGAATATCTCATTTTCTTATTGAAGAACATTATTTATATGACAATCTTTGAGCCCCTGTTATTTACCATTCTAAGCCCTGAATGTAAATGAAAGGAAAAGTCCATTCCCTCATGGAGTTCTCATGCTACCTGGAGAAAAGAAACAATAAGAAAGTAAGCAAAGTAATTTCAAAAATAGTAGCTGTGAGTAGAAAAATGCAGCTTGCATGCATGACCTAAGGTGATAACATTTATAGCAATACGGTGAACATAGATGGGGTTATGCACATAATAATTCAATAGTGAAATGGCAAAGAGGCAGATAGGACTAGGGTGGTTTGGAATCTGCTAGGGTTTAGATGTTCCCTCTCAAACACATGCGCTGAGAAACAAATCCCCAGTACAACAGCAATGAGAGCTAGACCTTTAAGAGATGACTAGTTTGTGAGGGCTCTGCTCTCAAGATCAGTTTTGTACCATTATACAGAAATGAGTTAGGTACTGGCGAAGCTGGTAGCTGATAAAAACGTGAGGTTGAGGATAAGTTTCTCCTCCTCTCTCCTCTCCTTCCTTTTCTCCCACCTATTTCCTTCTTCTCTCCCTCTCTTTCAACTTCCCAGGAATTATGCAGTGAGCAGATCATTACCAGATATTAGACGTCATGGCTTCTAGAGCCATGAGAAACAATTTTTGTTTCCTTTATAAATTACTAAATGGTGATATTATGTTAAATCTACATAAACTGAATGACGGTTTTATAGAGAAAAGTCTTCAACAACAGATCTTAGAAAGAGACCCAAATGAGAGGCACAAATATGTGACAATTATAAAAGCCTGGAGAGAACTGTTGACAAAGTAGATACCTGTGGTTCTTCTAGTGTATCTCAGATTGCCTACTGGTACTCAAGATGCCTTGAAGAAGCTGATAAGTTTGAAAAAATATATAGTAGTATTAAGATATTGTTTATCACATTTACTCTCATTCTGTGACAAGTGTACAGATTTATTGATACAGTTTTAGATTATACATTGAATTGACTTTTAGGAACCCTACTGAATCCTTGGTGCAATGTCAAATCATGACATGTACTGTTGTCTTAAACTGTCTTGGCTTGTTCAAACTGTTGTAACATAGGATGCACAGCTTATAAAGCACAGAATTTATTTCTCAGAGTTCTAAATGTATGTAAGCCCAAGATAAAGGCATCAGGAAATTTGAGATCTAGGTGAGCATCTGTTTCCTTAAGCTCATAAATAACTGTCTTGTTGCAGTTTTTGTATGATGCAAAGAAGTCTGTGGGAACTCTTTTGAAATTTTAATACTTACCAATTCATAAAACTCGTGCATATTTGCAGAGTATCATGTGATGTCTCAATAATCATGCATATGGTATAATGATAAAATCGCAGTAAATATATCAACTTCTTCTTATATTTACCATCTCTTTAGAATAAAAATATTCAAAATCCTTTCCTCTAGTTTTTTGGAAAACAATTATTCATTACCTACAGTCATCCTTCTGCTCAATAGAGCATTTTAGGAAAAACATCTCACTTTTACCTACTAAGACTTAATACCTTTTACTCAACTCTTTTCACATCTCCCCAATGTATAGTGGTCCCAGCCTCTTTACAATTGTAATCATCTTTACAATTCTTTATTTCTATTGCCATCAACTTTTCATATTCCACATAAAAGTGAGGGAAATAATTCCATGAATAAAGATTGTACTCATGAGCTGATCGTTTCTGGAAGGCTCCACTTCCTGATTCCATCCTATCAGGTTTAGGATTTCAGCATACGACTTTCAACAAGACACAAACATTCCTCTGTAGTGGCTATTAAAATACATTCAACTTTTTCAACTACACGTCTGTGTGCATCTAAATTTTCTCCCTCTATTCTAGCCAAATAATATTGGAACACATTGAATACAGAGAAAAACATGAGAATTCAATTGTCTTCCTTTAAACCAGAATTTTCTCTTTCCATATTAAAGATATTTGTACAGTGTACAATAATTTCATTATTAGTAGTAAATTTTATATTTATATGTAGTAGTAGTAGTATTACTTATTATGTTAGCATCTTAAACATATCTCAACTTTAGTAAATGAAGTATTGGTAAGACATCATATCTATACGTAAATAACACTTCAAGAGGTTTAAAGTACCCCAACACCAAAAAGTTTGAAAACTACTTATCTGGGCAATTAGCTCCCAGATTTTTGCAATAGGAGATATATCAGGAGTCAAAACAAAACACATAATTTTGAAGCAATTACTCAATTTCTTTCCGTTAATACCTGCTTAAAACATGTGGTACAGAGATTATTCCAAAAGTGTTTATATCAATGATTTCTCCAACAAAATTCTCCCAGAATTTTGACATTTTCCCCATTAAGTGGTGATGTCCAGTCTCCCCCTACTTTGGCTAGTAATAGTGACTTGCTAATTAGGCAGCACAGAAAAGGCCATTGTCCCTGCTATGTCAGGAGGTGGACTGAGTAGGGCTGGCCATTGGACCCACCTGTGTGCATGAGATCTGGCATTGGGAGGGGTTCTGAGGGAGGAGCCTGGGAAACTTCTCTGTCGGTACACAGTCCATGCAGGTGAACGTTAGAACCACAATAGAGAACAACCCAGAGCAGGCCAAGGAACGGTGACATACATTTGGTGCAGGCCAGGGGTGAACCAGGCAGGGCCAGTTCACATCACCTGCTGGCGAATTCAAGCACCAGAATGGAGTGTGGGTTAGGCCCATTCTGATTGCAATACACACCAGTACACATGAGGGCTTGGACTTGGTGCCAGCTGGGCTGGGCTGAGCTAGGCTTTATGCCCCACTAATCTGAGCTGGAATTATGGGTTGGCTGGGCCAGTCAGGCTAGAATGCCCACTGGCAAAAGCTGAGATGAGGCAGGCCATGTCAGAGCGGGCAGCAATGCCCAACCAGCACACCTGTGGACCTTATGTGAACTACATTAGGGAAAAGCCAGGCTGGATTAATGGCTCCTACTGGTACAAACATAGATCAGAATGGGTGAGAGTTGGTTGGGCTTTGCCACAGCATCAGCTGGCAGATGCTGGCACAGGGGCTAATTCTGTCAAGCTAAACTGCAGAACCACCTGGAGAGTGCATGATCTGGGAGGGGGCTCAGGAGGGAAAGAGTGGGCACTTCCTTCTAGAGTTACCACTCCCCACAGGAGAGCATGAAAACCAGGACTGGGGCAGGCATGGCTGGACAAAACAGGACCCACTAGCATGTGTGTGGGCTGGATAGTGGGGACTGGTTGGGTTGAACTAGGCTTCAATGTCCATTGACTCTTGGAGAGCTGAATGGGATATGGGAGAGACTAGACCAGTCTGTGATACATACAGACAAGCATGGAAACCAGGGCCAGGAGCAGGCCTGGTGGGGGTTATTGGGTGTTGCCCTGACTAGGTTGCAGCTCCCACTGGTTTGTATGAGGGCCAAGTGTGTCGTGGGCAGGATCGGGCTGGACTGCAACACCCATTGGTTTGTGTGGAAGATGGGGCTGGAAACAGAACTGACCCAGCAATTGCAACCACCAACTTACGCATAAGCTGATTGGGGAAAGATGACCTGTTCTGGACCCTGTACTGGCAAGCACACATGAGAATCAGGCCAGGGATCACCTCAGATGAAGTTTCTTTGAGGATCCCTCCAACTGAACTGCTGATCTCAGAACCCCAACCATGAAGAAAATGCGGGTTCCATTGTCTGACCATGGAGTGCAAGTGTCAATGCCAAGCCTCCTCAGAGGCTCAGATGGAACAGTAGACAGCAAATCTGAGTACACATGGAGGATATGGTAGTCTATTGGAACCTACAGAGGACACCTGGTACCATAACAGGATGGAGGACAGAACAAATCGATATCTACCCCAGCCATGTGCTGGCAGTGAAAATCTGGGCTAACGGAGACACTAAGGTAGACTGTGTCAGCCAGTGGATTCTGGAGAGATTTAATCCTGTTTAGAAAGGCGAGATTGGCAGCAATTCAGAACTGTTGGACTATCAAAACCACTTGAGCAGGATCCTCAGAGTACGCCCCATGTTGGAGACCTGAGATGGGTGGGAGGCTGGGTGGGGCTTCTCCCTTTACTCCCTTTACTCTCCTCTAGAAAAAAAAAAATAATGTGGAAACAATGGTCTTACCCACTTTCCTGTGCCCTTGACCCTTTGTGCCCTAATCAACTATGTAAAGATTATCAAATTAAAACAAAACAAAACAACAGCAACAACAGCAACAACAACAACAACAGTAACTTGCTTTTGCTTCTTAGGAATGGAAGGCACTGAAGGTCTGCTCCTTGTCTTCTGGATGGTACAATTGAAAACCAGCACAACTACTGCTCCTTGTCTCTCTTCTCTGAGACTAGAGCCTACAGAAACATCGACAAAAAAGCCTCCTACCCACAGTTGGGGTGCTGTAGGACTAACACCACAGTGTTGCCAAGGGTTCCCTCTCTGCCCAGATCCCAATTGGTGCTATCTTAGCATCAACATCAAGAGGGAAGAGGAACTTCATCTTCAAAGCTATGCCACTCACACCACTGACCCAAGATGAAGTAAAGGTAAAAAGATATTACTCAGATTGCAGATTAATTAGTAAAGAATGTTAAGACACAAACATTTGGAACAATTTGTTACACATAGTGAGCGAATAAACCCTCTTTGAGTTTCAAAGAATATGTAAGGCACCTACAACACGTAGGAAAAGAATGCCTACTTCTCCCATGATAATCTTCACTGAGAACTACCCAAAGGGTAAGAACTTCAATCCATAGAAGGAACTACATGATGAAGAAATAGACGATAGTGTCCCTACATTCCTTATCTAATTAAGATCACAAGATCACATACTATACAAACCATTTGAAAGAACCATGCCAAGTCTGATTGCAGAACCAATAGAGATTACTAGATGGAAAAAAAATAAGTTGAAAGAAAAAAAGAAACTATTGCAATATTGTATGGATATTACTTTAATAAATATTTTGCCAGTTTTATGAAAATAACTTTTAATTACATGAATGATGCTGTTATGATGTATTAATATGTACTGCCTCAGTAGCCAATCATACTGGAAGGATATAATTTCTATTTTGCAGAAAAAAAAAAAACAGTGAAAGCTCAGGGTTACGTAATAATTTTGCCTAAAATCACTCAAGTCTTTGAGTTTAGTAGATATCTATTCCCTTCAATCAGGATTCTAGACTTTGCTTAAACATTAAGATACATGCATTTCTGTCTCTCCTCCAAGTACAGAAATGCTGCTTGAAGTTTTCATGCTCTGATCTCAGACACAAGGAGAGAAAATACAGCAACTTTTAAAGAAAGCAGGCCTTCTTTTCTCAGAGGAGGAAACTGTCACTATAGCACCACATGAGGCCCTTGCTCCTGGCAGGTGGCACTAGGGACAGGATGGAGCAAGGAGAACATTAACAATTTACTATAAATGATTCTTCAATTGAAGAAAAACAGGAAATGTGCCAGAAGGCTGTGGATCAGAGGTCAACACCTGCTCCTCCCTCCGTGTGTCGGTGTATTCTGACATCTCCTCTGCTGGGAAATCAGAGGCATTGAGTCGCCAGCCAAGCCCAGGAGCACCTGGGTTTTTCTGCCGGTGACTGCCAGGTCATAGCCCCCTGAATGCCACTCAGCAGTGTTGTGCTGCTTGAAGGGAATTGCACAGCTCCCCCCTCACTCCTCCTTTCCCAACCCTCCCCAGCTGCATGGTGACAAATACAGACTAAGGGTGACTTTTCTTGGGAAACAGATATCTAATGCCTCACTGGTACATGTCACAAATGCCGTATATATTGCTCCACCGCAAACCTACATTCCATGGAGTTGGATATGGAGGAGAGGGACAGCACAATTTAAACTGCACACATAATAAGCCAATCTTTGGTACTTTTATACCTAACAGGTTTTGGGAACTTTTGGTTCTGCCAAGGGACATTTGGGTATATGTAACATATTTCAAAGACTACACAATACTACCAACCTACAAATTAGCCTGCTATAGGCTCACAGAAATTTCAGTCATATATGCAGTTGTTTTGGCAAGACTGAAATCAATGATTCTTAGACCTTATATTGTCCAAAGATCAGAGTCCCCAATTCTGAGTCACCAACTCTGAGTCCCAGGAAATGATATTTATAATAACAACAACAAAATGGTCTAAGGTTCTAGTTTCTAGCAAATTATTATTATTATTATTGGCTCAAAGTCCTTGATCAACAATAAGCATTCCTGCTACCTCTATAGACCTGCATTACAAAATTTTCTACTCTCTCACTTATTGGTAGAAAATTGTTCCTACTTTATAGCCTGGTATTGGAATCTCAATGGCTTATACTCCATCCTACACTTCCTGAAAGTAAATTTAAAAGCTAAGGTAAGACACAGTGAGACCATTGCAGCTTGTTCCTGTCCTGTGAATTATTTCCATCAACTTCTCTCTTTGAGGTAGCACTGTTTCTCAATGCAGATTTCTTTATCTTGATTTTGAACTTCACTAACTTATTTCTAGTTTTACTTAATTCATTAATTATTTTAACAAGTTCAATACCATTATATTCCCTTTCTTCCTCCCTTCTTTCCTTCTGATCCTCCCTCTCTCCCTTTCACTTCTCCCATTCACTTTTTTTATAAAGATTTATTTATTTTTATTACAAAGCCAGATATACAGAGAGGAGGAGAAACAGAGAGGAAGATTCACTCCCCAAGTGAGCCGCAACGGCCAGTGCAGCGCCAATTCGAAGCCAGGAACCAGGAACCTCTTCCGGGTCTCCCACGCAGGTGCAGGGTCCCAAGAATTTGGGCCGTCCTTGACTGCTTTCCCAGGCCACAAGCAGGGAGCTGGATGGGAAGTGGAGCTGCCGGGATCAGAACCGGCTCCCATTTGGGATCCTGGGGCATTCAAGGCGAGGACTTTAGCCGCTAGGCCACGGTGCTGGGCCCATTTCCCATTCACTTTTGAGATAGCATACCTTTGTTAATTATTATTATTATTATTATTATTATTAATTATTTTGCATTATGTTACAGTTTCATAGGCTCTGGGAATCCCCCCCCACGCCCCTTCCCCCTGATGGCTTACTCCACCTTGATGCAGTATTACAGTTCAAATTCAATCAAGATTCTTTCCTTGTAAACATATACCAAGTATAAAGTCCAGCTATTTATTGTCCAGATGGGTTGAACAGTCTTTAATTTACATTGTAGTCAAGAATTTCAAGCTCCAGTAAATAAACAGTTCAACAAATACAAAGCAGAAAAACCTAATTTAGTGGAATTGTGGACAATGACTATAAACAATCATCAAATGGAAAACACCTATATCCAGTAAACTCAAAGTGATCACAGAAAATAAAAAATATAGTAGTATAGCATTATTAAGTATTTTGTGACAAAGGCATAAACCAAAGTTTGACAATACTATATATGCAATAGCACAGATTACTAAAACCAGTCTATAATGCCCAGGTGTTATTATTCTTCAGCAAGCTTTAGAAAGTTTCATGGCATCACTTAAGGAGCTATGATTCAACCATCTAGTGACTGAAACTTCAAATGTTCACATGAAGATCTCAATATCACTACTTTCATGGCACACAATGCAGTTCAGAAGAACACATAGAAAGAATTCAATATTCTAACAGAAATTTGATAGAGATGAAATTAATCTAATAAAATCAAACAAATCTTTTAGCTGAAAAATACACTTAGAGTTAGAATGCAGTGGAAACCATCATTAGCAAAATAACTCAAACAGAAGAAAGACTCCATGAGGGCTATCTGAATATGCAGAGTTGGAGGAAGAGAGAGAGAAAAAAGAATCAGGAAGGATGAAGAAACATACAGGAATTATGAGACAGCATGAGAAGAACAAATATTCAAATGATTAGGATACCAGAGAAACGCGAGGAGGCCATAGTAAAAAACATGCTCAAAGAAATAATGACAGAAACTTTGCAAATCTAAAACAATATATAAGGATCCAGATACAGACATATCAAAGTCATCAGTGTGAGTCAACCTAAACCAAACTAACTGGACATACATTTCATATGTGTGTGTGTGTCTTAAAGACAGTTAATTTTCAGCTAACAGTATAGCAAATTACTAAAGAAATAATCATAGGCAAGGTATTTAGAAGACTATCACAATTTCTAAACAATGCAGAAAACAGGATATTTAGTTATTTTATAAAAGATTATACGAAGAGGCCACAAAAATTAAATCATTTCAATTATACCATAATCAAAAACATCAATAATGAAAAAGAAAACCTGAATTCTTCCTTCTAGTTTTTAAGGCTTGAGGGGGAAAAGGAGTAGCATTGTAATTAATTTCTTTTCACTAATTCTCTTTTATTATCGGCTGATATATTCCTGCATTTTATAGACATGTGTGAAGTGCGTATCTGAAGGTGGCCCCGTGTTAAGACCCTGCCAGTTTTCAGTACTTTCCTAGCCCAGCTCACAGCCCACTATTCACCATTATAGCTCCTTTCTGACAAGCATCCTCAGTCACTTTTCACAATGTGAGTCTATTTTAGAAAATCTCAAATCTAGAATAATTGAATTATGTTCTCCCTCTGGACCCACACTTAGGATGCTAAATCCACAGGAAGAAAACATAGAATCACTCAACCCTTTCAGTTTGTTGCCGGTATAAATTCATCCTGTCATTCATTCATTTCTTCCACAAGTATGTATTAGAAGACCTATTAGTTCCAGGTACTAGACATCTAACGGTGAACAATAATAGCTAACACTTGTGTTAGCAGATGTTTCATACACATGAGTTTATTTAATTCACAGCAAAATTCCACATAAGAATTACATGTATTCTTGCATTCTACAGATGAAAAAAATCAAGGAGAGAAATACTATATGGTGCACAAGAACCATCATATTTGGTGAAACCCTACAACGGATTTGAATCCAGGATGGGTGAGCCTTGAGGCATAACCTCTCAGCTGTCTTTGCTCTGGTCACCATGCACATGCAACATTAAGCCAATTAAGGAAGAAATATGTCATGCAAGCAATATGTCAGGGCATTTTTACTAAAGAGAAAGTCTGATGATTGGGAACACAAAGGCATGTGGTGGCCAATACAGACATTCTGTAAAACTATGCCACTGCCTGAAAATCCAAATCAATTTCTCATATTTCTCTTTTGACATCCACAGTGACTATGAGTTTGTCAAAATTTTCCCCAGTCTACATAGATCACTGTCCTTTTTCTTCTCTGCACCCTGGGCTATGACTTTTCACTTCAAAGATTTTTCAATTTACTAACCCTCAATTTAAATGCTTTTCTGTATCTAATATTGACACTTAGTCATAGATTCTTGCTTCAACCTTCCAGTTATTTTTTTAAAAAGATTGATTTATTTTTATTGGAAAGACAGATGTACAGAAGAAGAAGAGAGAAAGATCTTCTTTCTGCTGATTCACTCCCAAGTGGTCAATGGCTTGAGCTAAGCCAATCCGAGGCTAGGAGCCTGGAGCTTCTTCCATATCTTCCACATCGGTGCTGGGTTCCAAGGCTTTGGACCATCCTTTATTGCTTTCCCAAGCCACAAGCTGGGAACTTATTCGAAGCAGGGCTGCCGGGACATGAACCGGCGCTCATATGGGATCCCAGTCCAGGCAAGGTGAGGAATTTAATCACTTGTCTACCGTATCAGCCTTCCAATTATTAGAATACAGGTCTCATATTTCTATCACCGTTCATAGTTACTCCCTGCTTGGAATCCACCCATGGGAGCTCCAGTAGTAGCCCATATTCCCACCAACAGGGGCCAGAGCTACTCATCTTCCAGCAAATAAATCATCTCCTATTGACCTATGGTCGAAAAAATGTCAGGAATTCAATTGCTTAAGGTATTCTCTGTTGTCCCATCAGAGTAGGAAGGAGTTGGAGTCAGGACATTAATCCAGCCCCCTAGTGTGGGACGTGAACAGTCTTCTATTACATATCTGAAAGCAGAGAAGATGAGAAACAGAATCTTACCTACTGACTTACTGCTCGATTAATTCTTAAGTTCTGGGACAAGGTCAGGTCAGGCTGAAGTCAGGAGCCAGAAACTCCATCCTGGTTTCCCACAAGGCTAGTGGGAACTCAAGTACTTGAGCTGTCATCCACTGCTTCCCAGGTATATTAGCTTGGAACTGATTTGGAAGCAGAATATCCAGAACTGGAATTAGCACTCCCACACACAGTGCAGATGTCCTAGGTAGTAGTTTATCACCCCATGTCACAATGCCTGCCCTGAATATGAACATTTTAATGGTTATCTTAAATGTTGAACCAAACATATGTTCCCATAGATAATATCCCGTAGATACATGTTCTCAATCTCAGCCCATTGTCATTCCTAAATCTTTCTCAAAGCTGAGAATGGTTCCATCTCCACTGAGATTCACATAGTTGAAGTCACTGCCACCTCTCTCTTTGACTTCTTCAAAATGTTACAAGAACAGCACATATTGTCTTGCTTAGCATGAATTCATTATCCTTCATGAAACACCATCAAGTCTGTAAAAAAAGAAAATTTATCATGTTTCTTTTTATTTGAAGTTCCTCACTGGCAAGCTATTGCTTTTAGAATAATAATCAACGCATTTTCCTTAGTTTACAAGGCTCTTCATAATCTAGATTCATTTTATGCTCCGGTCACCTTTAACTTATTTTTATTCTCTGTCAAATATAATGGAAAGCCTGAATTCTTATTACACATCCGTCTCTTTAGAATATTACTAGCTCTTCTATATCTCTTATCGAATTTACTCTTCAGGACTCAAGTATCATTTATTTGGGAAAACCTTGCACGAAGACCTCAACTACTATTATAGATACCCATAGTCTTCTTCCTTAAAATCCTGAATTTTCCTATTGTGGGGTTAGTCTAAATCATTATTGTTTCTGTTTTTATTGTCTGCTTTCTTCTTAAATTTAAGCAGTGGCATATAAAACATTTATGTTTTGCACACTGTAATCTCAATGATCACTACAATGTTTGATTCACAATAAATACTCAAAAATAGTTCTTGGGATAACAAATGAGTGCTAAATTCTAAAAATTCCAAAAACAAGCACCCCACTTGTAGAAAAAGTATTGAAATTAGTATATTCAATACCTTGTAATAGGATTAGCATATGCATGAAATAACTTTGATTTGAATGTACTATTATTTTTCTTCTAGGGGGATTGACACAAATGTTTTAAAGTGTCATTATGTTAATATAATTGTTATTTTTTCATATTCTTGTTCCCTTTATTAATAATCAGCTTTAGTCTTAATTTTTAGATTTAGTGGGAATGAGCTCCTCTCGGGCTCTGCTCGCTCCGGGGATCCTTTCTAACGAGAAAGACATGTAGAGTATAACATCATATCATGTAGACTCACGCTGACACTGGCTCTGTTCCTGTGGTAGAGCTTCCACTGTACTGGTGCTGGTGCTGAATAACAGCAGTCGTCTGTTATAGCTATTTCCTAAGAATAATGTTTTATGACTCAAAAACTGAGAATTCCTATCTTTCATTTTTGTACAATACTTAACATTCTGGGAAAAAATGCCCTAAATAGCAATTATGGGACAGAAATCAGATTAGGACTATATGAACATGAACTACAGAGATCTACATAGGAGCAACATCACGAGTTTGAAAAGTATTTCTTTCTAGTGAATATGTAGCATGAAATCAATGAAGCTTGGCAGAGAATGCCTGGGTAACAAAGGTCTGACACCATGGCGAAATAGTCAAGCAACTATCAGCCATCGCAGGGGCTCTCTGTTGGCCTCACGAGGACCAGCTTTTCCCAGCAGCACCAACAGATCTCTATAGTAAATGCTGCTCCAGAGTAGTTGTACTCACACTTAAAAATAAACTTTGAAAGAATTAGGACGCAGTGTTCTTTAAGGGAATAAAAATCAAATCCATATTGAAATAATAATGTCTGTTTGCAAACTCACTGTTGTCATGATTAAATTATTGCACATGCAAAAGAAGAAGAAGAAGAAGAAGAAGAAGAAGAAAACCACAACTCAACAAGGAGAAAGAAAATGCTAATAGAAAATGAACCGAAAATAGAGAAATCGTATTCTTCAAATTGCATTCATGAAATGCACAAAATCTGCTCAGTATATAGTAATATATTTAAAATGTAATAAAAAGCAAAATTCTGTTCAAGCATATTCTGCAAACATTATTGCAACTAAAAAATTTCAGACAAGCAAAATCTAAGAAAAATTTAATCTGCAGGCCTACAATGTAAAAAAAGAAAGAACTGTTAGGGGCTTTCTTCGGAAAGAAGGAAAAATGACACCAGATATTTGGAACATAGAAAGAGCAATACAACTGGTAAACATTTAAGTAAATTTTCATTAAAAATTTCCATTTTCAGAAATATTTACGCATAAATAAGTTTTTAAGGAAAATCAATGTGGTTCATTGTTTCATACAGATCTAAGTCATGTGATGAAAACACCAAATATGGGGGGGAAATACAAAAACATAGCTGTGCATTTCCTTTGATGAAATTATACTATAAACAAGGAATTCATCTATTATTTAACTCGAGTCAGTCATCCAACAACACAGCAAACTGTCATATACTGCAGATATAATCTTGTTGATTAGAAATTAATTCATTCAAAAAGAAAATTGATGCTTCATACTAAAATATATTGTGAGAATTAAAACAAAAAATTAACTAGTGAAGCTATATACACATTTCATGAAATCTTCAACAAGCTGCCATGCAAAACAAAAGAAATAGTTAAGTAAGTAAATCACAGAGATTGGAAATGTGTATTGATTTATACATTTAATCTAAAGGAAAGCATGAAAAAAACAAAGAACAATAAATGGACAAATGTCAGAGAAAGAAAACAAATAACAGCATCTTAGAGACCTAACAACATTAATAATGTCCTTTGAACAAATATTCCAATTAGATGTAGGAAACTTAACGTTTTCTTTATAAAACAATGTCCAGTTATTGGCTGTAAACTATGATAACAATTGACAGGTTATAATCAAAAGAAGTACTAAACTATACCTTATAAATAATAAAATCACTAAAATAAAATCAATGGACCTATTAATAAAAGATAAAACTGCAGAACTGTAAATATTATCTAGAATATGGAAAACATTTCTGATAGAAAAGAGAGATAATTTCACATGAAGGCATAATAATTTTAAGTGTTTATGGATTCATTTAGAAAACTTTAAAATAGATAAAACAAGATGTAACAGTGTCAGAAACTTAAAAGGACCATAGAATATTGATTATTGTTTAGAATCAAAGATGTTGGGATAGAGGAAGTTCTTTTTAAATTATTTTTATTATTAATGTTTTTCATGATTTGGTTACATTAGACATAGGGATTCTTCTCCCCAACCCCCACCAATCCCCACATACTGTTTTCTCCCATATTATTACAACAGCATAGTCATGGGAGAGAGTGAGTTTTTATCATTAGTATCAAAGCAGTTACATTGTAGGAGTAAGTTCCTAGTGTTACAAAGCAGAGTGAATAGGCTGTAGTTTGTAATAACGTAGTACACATTTTGTGAAGATGGAAGAAAAAGCTGCTAGCCTGTAATCAGAAGTAATGCCAAAGAAGGGGAAATGTTGATTACCCTTATTTGATCAGTACAGATTGTATATGTGTATTGAAATGCCACACTCCAGTGCAAAAAAGTATAATTATTGTTAATTTCAAAAACATATATAAATACATAGCTATAGTTAGAAGGTCCAATATCACTCTTTCTGTAATTTATTGAATTAAAAGTAAAAAACAGTAAAGATAAAGGTAAAAATAACTGCCACCTTGACTTATAGAATACTCATCCAAGAAATAGAATATGTAGGATTGAAAGATGGATTAGATCTTGCCAAAAGAGACTGCTTTCATCAATTTTCTTCAGAGATATACAACCAATAAAGGAGCAGCAGATATGTGAAAATAGACTTGTTATGGGAATTGGCTTATGCAATTGTGGAAGCCTAGAGGTCCCATGACATGCCATCTGTAAGCAGGAAAACCACAGGAGTCAGTGGTGTCACACAGTCCAAGTCCAAAGGACTAAGAATTAAGAGAATCAATTGTACAATTCTGAACTGACGGCTGGAGCCTTAGTTCCTGGAATGGGGAGGCAGGACACTAGTACAAGTCAAGGAGTTTCAGGACCAGAGAAACTTCAGTTCTGAATCAGGAAATGGTTGCTGTTCCAGATACAGAAAAGATAGCAAATCGGCCATTTTTCTGCCTTTTTATTCTGTTCAGCCCCTCAACTGTTTATAGTGGTTACCCACATTGAATGAGGATACATCTTCCTTATTATATCCACTGATTCAATTACTTATCTTTCCTGGAAATGCCCTCAGAGACATACACAGAAATAATGCCTTACCGGTCACACAGATACTTCTTAACTTTTTAACCCACTTAAGTTGACACCTAAATTTAAGATCGAAGAGATCATTAGTAGAATAAGGCTAATAGATTATTCAAATTATGTTTTGTGATATAGTTTTGTGTATCTCTTTCTGATTCCATTCTCAATCACAATATTACTTTAAAATTGACCATGTGTGTCTGCTGGTGTTAAATACTATCAATTGTTATTCTTTTAAATTTTTTTATTGGAAAGGCAGATCAGATGACAAAGAGATGGAAGACCTTTCTCTTTGTGGATGCAACAACCAGGAACTGAGCTGATCCAAAGCCAGGAGCTTCTTCCAAGCCTCCCGCACTGGTGCAGGCTCCCAAAGCTTTGAGCCATCCTCTATTGCTTTCTCAGGCCACAAGCAGGGAGCTGGAAGGAAAGTAGAGCAGCCAGGACATGCAGCAGTGCCCATATGGGATCCTGGTGTTTGTAAGATGAGGATTTAGCCACTGGGCTATTGCACCAGATCCAGTTATTACTCATTTTTTAAAAAACATACAGATAGACATACAAAAAATAATCATGAAAGTGTGTATTTGTGTAGTATTATATGTATTCATATTTCCTAACTCTAATGTAAATGTCACTGAGATTAATTGCACTCCAATACCAATCCACAGAGATGTTATTCCACAAATAACATTTTCCACAAAAAGAACCAGGTAAGCTGTGGTAATGATTCAAGAGAAAGTAAATTACAAAACAAGCCTAGACTATCCAAAGATACTACACATGTTAAAGGTATTAAAGGGTTTGGGGCAGGCAGATGGGAGTATGTTGAAATATTTGGCAATCAACATGAAAGTTTCCCATATCCAACACTGGAACAACTTAAGCAAAACAAAATAAATAGCATTAAATGTAAACAAATTACTAGGGCAAGGATATTATGACACATCAGATCAAGTCACTACCTTGGACATCGTCATCCAGTGTTGAAGTGTCAGTTCAAAGCTGTGCTGCACTACATTTGATCCGGACTGTTTTTTAAAGTATTTATTTATTTGTTTATTTGTTTTTTATTTGCAATGCAGGTTTATAGAGAGAAGAGACAAAGATCCTCCATTCACTGGTTCACTATCCAAATGGTTGCAATAGCCAGAGCTGGGGCAGTCAGTAGCTGAGAACCAGGAGCTTCTTCTGCTTCTGGTCTCCCACACAGGTACTGGGACCAAAGTATTTGAGCCATCCTCACTGTTTCCTCATGACATCAACAGGGAGTTATACTAGAAGTGGTACAGCTGGGACACAAACTGTAGCCCAGATGGGATGCCAGTACTGGCAGGTGGAGGATTAACCTGTCGTCCACATTGCAGACCCAGGTGGAGTTGGAGCATTCATTGTTTTGACTTGGCCTTCGCGAAATGAATCAGCCCGTGAAATATCTCTGTCTTTCCATCCTTTCAACATTGTGTAAAATATTTGTTTTATTTATTTGAAAGAGATATATAGAGGGGTGGGGTGGGGTGAGAGAAGCAGAAAGAGACAGCTTCCATCTGCTGGTTCACTCTCCAAATGGTCATAGCAGCTTGGAGCTGAGCCAAGCCCAAACCAGAAACCAGGAACTTCTAGGTCATCCATGTGGGTGTAGGGACTCAAGTGCTTGCACCATCCTCTTCTGCTTTCCGGGTGCATTGTCAGGGAGCTGGAGAAGAAGCAGCACAGCCACAACTAGAAGAAACACCCATATGAGAGGCTGGCATCACAGGCAGCAGCTTTGCTCTCTGTGCAAATGCTGGCATCTCAACATTTTTTAAATAATTAAATAAATAACTGAATAGCCAAAATACAAATGATCATCTTTATGCTAATGTTCCAATTAGTAGATATAATCTAATAATGAGGACTTAAAGTCATCATTAAAGCAACATTGTAATAACTGATGTAGGAAATACGTAAGACAAGATTCACAGTCTTTTCTAGATTTAGCAAGCAAATGCTCAAGCAGAAGCAAGACATTTACATCATCATCACCCTACAGAAAAATTCTAAACCAGCCTTACCCCACTGGCAAGAACAGAAACCAGGTCAAGCTCAGCTAGGTTGTCACACCTACCAGCTTGCATGAGAATGGGAGGGGAGCAGATGGAGCAGGGACAGGTTCTAACACCTGCCAGCAAGTGTTGGGACTTGGTTTAGGCTGGGTGAGGCCAGGCTACAGCATCCAAAGGCAAAGGTCATGACAGATGAGAAACTAGGCCAAGCTGAGTCAGAGCAACCACTGCCACATGCAAGCTCTATACCTGGGAACACATCTACTAGGAGAGCTAAGGGGCCACCTTGGCTGGGTTGTGGTTCCCACTGGTAAGCAAAGGACTGGAATGGGAGCAACGTTCTGGTCTGGATATGGCTGCAGCATACTTTGGCACAAGCATGGACTGGGGCTAAGTGTGCCGGACTGGAATAGACCCCAGTACCCAATTGTGCTCAGGATGACTAGGGTAGGTGTAGGACAGGCTAGGCTAGGTTTTTGCCCCCAATGAACCAGATGTGAGCTATTTCTGCATGTGAACCAGGTTAGATTGGGCTGTAACACCCAACAATAATAACTGGAATGGGTTGAAGGCTGGTTAGGAAAGGCCATTGTTCCTGCTACGTCAGGAGGTGGACTGAGTAGGGCTGGCCATTGGACCCACCTGTGTGCATGAGATCTGACATTGGGAGAGATTCTAGGGGAGGAGCCTGGGAAACTTCGCTGTCGGTACACAGTCCATGCAGGTGAATGTAAGAACCACAATAGAGAGCAACCCAGAGCAGGCCAAGGAACGGTACCCAGTGACATACATTTGGTGCAGGCCAGGGGTGAACCAGGCAGGGCCAGTTCACATCACCTCTGGTGAATTCAAGCACCAGAATGGAGTGTGGGTTAGGCCAGGTCTGGTTGCAGCACACACCAGTACACATGAGGGCTTGGACTTGGTGCCAGCTGGGCTGGGCTGAGCTAGGCTTTATGCCCCACTAGTCTGAACTGGAATTGGGGGTTGGCTGGGCCAGTCAGGCTAGAGTGCCCACTGGCAAAAGCTGAGATGAGGCAGGCCATGTCAGAGCTGGCAGCAATGCCCAACCAGCACACAAGACACGGGGGGTGGGGGGGCAGGTGGCAAAGCTGGTAGGGTGATGTGGAGGGCTGCCCTGCTAGATCAGAGAGCATGCATTGGGATGGGGGTAGACCAGACCAGGTAGTGCTGCAACACCTTTGGGCCTCATGTGAGCTGGACCAGGGAAAAACCAGGATGGAATGATTGTTTGTACCAGTGCAAGCGTAAATCAGAGTAGCTGATGGTTGGTTGGACTTTGCCACAGCATCAGCTGGCAGATGCTGGCACAGGGGGCTGATTCTGTTAAGCCAAACTGCAGAACTATCTGGAGAGTACATGATCCAGGAATGGGAGTGGGCCCAGTAGGGAAAGAGTGGGCACCTCCTTCTAGAGTTACCACTCCCACTGGTGAGCATGAGAACCAGGACTGGGGCAGGCATGATTAGACAGAGAGTGGCACCAGTCAGAAGGTGTGTGGGCTGAATAGTGGGGCTGGTTGGGTTGATCTAGGCTTCAATGCCCATTGACCTTTGGAGAGCTGAATAGGTTGTGGGACACACTGGACCAATCTGCTGTATATACTGGCAAGCATGGAAACCAGGGCAGGGAGGCAGGCCTGGTGGGGGTTATTGTGGAGTCGCCCTAACTAAGGCTTTAGCTCCCACAGGTTTCCACGGCCAAGTATATGGTGGGCAGGATTGGGATGAGCTCCAGAACCCATTGGTTTGGTAGAAAATGGGGCTGGAGAGAGAACTGACCCAGCTATTGCAACCACCAGCATATACATAGGCTGACTGGGGCGACAGTCTGCGTTGGACCCTGTACTAGCAAGCACACCTAAGAATCTGGTCTAGGATCACTTCTGACTAAGTTTCTTTGGGGATCCCCCAATCCAATTGCTGGACTCAGAACCCCAATCATGAAGAGAATTGCAGGTTCCACGATGTGACCATGGAGCGCATGTATCAAAGCTGAGTCTCCTTAGTGGCTCAAACAGTAGTAGACAGCATATCCAAGTACACAAGGAGGATATGGTAATACATTGGCACAATTGGCTGCAAACAAAGAGCCATGTACCAACTACAATAAGTAAAATAGAACTGTGGATCTGTGGGTGACACAGTTTAGAAACCTGTCCCAAGGAGAAGATTCTGCTAACCAGAAGTACAATGACCAGGAGCAAAAGAAGACACAAAGGCAAAAATGAACATTACTGAAGAATCCTCTGCAAAGGAACAAAACACTATGCCAACCACAGAGTTCACTGAGGAAGACATAGAGAAAAAGGGGGATACAGAATTCAAAACACTTGCTCTAAAGCTTCTTATCAATAGCGAGAAGCATGTAAAGCAGGCGTTCAAAGGATTTAAGGAATATGTCACACTAGAAATGAATCAAATGAAAGATGATACATTAGAAATGAAGAATACAGTGGAACAAAAGTACAGTGGAGAGTCTCCAAAATAGGATGAAACAAGCAGAAGAAAGAATCTCAGAATTGGAAGATATTTCCTGTCACCAGGAGGAAACAAACAAAAAGTTGGAAGTAGAGCTGGATCAAGCTAAAAACAAAAGTATTCAAGAATTGAAAGATACTCTTAAGAGGCTTATTATGAGAGTCCCAGAAGGTGCAGAAAGAGATACTGGGATTAAAGGCATATTCAATGAAATAATAAGGGAAAATTTCCCTAATCTGGAGAAAGACCTGGAAATCTTACACTTTGATTTGGGGAATGCATAATAGAATCTCTTGCAAAAACATTTAGAAAATTTTGTAGAAAGTAAAATTTTTCTCGTCAGTTTTACTTTCAGCTATTTATTAAGAAGAGATAAAATTTACAATTAGGAGAGATGTCTACATGAATATTAATAAAAGCTTTACCCACAATTAACCATATTCTGGAAACAATCCATATGTCTAATGAATGACTGAATAAGCATATTTTAGTATATTCATTATAGGTGAAGGGGGGGAAAAAAAACCTTTCCTTTACCCCTCTGTGTTTAGTAGCTGAGGCCTGCAAATTAAACTAGATAAAACAAATCAAACAAAAACTAGATTAGCAAAAATAAAGCACACAATTTTTATTAACATTATCAGTTACACGCATGGGGGCATTGCCAAAAAAAAAAAAAAAAAGGAAAGGAAAAATTCTATGAAACCATTGAACTTACAATGTAGATACTCTTTTAACAAAGGACAATAAATTGTATAGAAGTAACTTAAAAAGGAAAAAGAGGACATCCATCTAAAGCTTATAAATTGTGAGGTGTAAAAAAATGAGGAGCAATATAATGTGAGATAAAAGTTGTCTTAGTAGGCCTTGTTAATGTGGTTTCATCTTTGTCAGCTCACTGTATCCAAAATTGAGAATTTTTGTCCATTCTAGTATAAGAAGGAAATGTAGCTCTTCTTTGCAAAGGAGAATTTTTTTTAAGGGAATGACAAAGAACTTTGGCTACATCTGTTCATTCTCAATTGCTTTCCACTCAAAGCTCTTATGGTAACATGGTGTATTTTCAGGCATATCCTAGACTCCTTCACCAAAAAACGTGAAGCAATTAAAAAAACAGTATATCGATGAATGTCATAACTCTATCTTAAAAGCATTATGTTGTTTACTAGTATGCAGAAACAATACATTACATACCATTGTTGTATTTATATAAAATTCACAGGAAAGTTAAGCCACAGTGGTAGAAAACAGATCAAAAGACTTCCTATCACATGCTAAATGATGACTTCTTTCTGTAACTTAGGTAAACCATATTAAGGCATCAACTAGAAATACAATTAAATGGCATAATATCCTCTAGCCGTGTGACTAATAGCATGTCCTAATATCAGTCCCAAAGAAACACAGATTCTGATTTTCCTTAATTCTGATTTGTCAAATGGAGGTATATAGACAAGTCCTAAATTGTTCCACAGGTAAATTCAGTTGCTATGTTATTTTCTATTTTGATTGACAATGTATGAGTAAAGAGTAATATGAACAAAATAGCATTACTTGCAGAGTTTCAAGGTTTTCTCTTTTTTTCTTCATTTAATTTTCATTCAAAACATTACCTAAACCTAGGTTGCTGTAACAAATGTGTTAAAACACATATTAAAGGTTAAATCATGTCAGCCTTCATTTTTCTCACTCTATGACATGGTCTGAATCTTCAAACCTCACAAATGCAGCTCGTTATCCTTCTGTGTCTCCCATGATGCCAATGGCACCATTTCCATGGCAACTGCAATGCTCAAAAAGGAAAAAACAGAAGGAGTCTTAAGAAAATTGCGCAAAGTGAACAAAATAAATTATTAGACTGAACATATGTGGCATAAACAAAATATGGGGTGCAGTTATTAAAAATGAATTGCCTTTTTAAAAAATGAAAACAAGCACAACTCAGGCGTGGAGCTTCAACTCATGGGAAATGTGGTCATCTTAAATCCTATCGATGAAATTATCTAAGTGCCTCAGAAAGGAAAAGTCACACACACAGAAATATAAATATACTCGACCATCTCTCCGCTGTGAAGTTCAAACTTCCATACAGTTCTTATATTATTGATGAATTTTTAAAAGCTAATGTGTAGATTTAGTACATTTACATAAAGTATTTACTATTTATATTAACGTAGCACAAACTATGTTAATATTATTGTATAAATTTTCTGTCCACAAAAAAGTAATACAATATCAGTTGTACATCAAAAGATACTGTTAAAATGTTTTACATTGCAGCAAACCGTAAGTGTGCTATTTTAAAAACTAAATAGTTTTAAGATAAGACCCAGACATAAAGCAAATCACCATGAAATAGATAAGCTGGTAATGATCACAGAAGAAGAACACAATCCACTTTCTAGTTAAGTGAAATACTTTATTCTTCTAATGCTGTGCCTGAGTCATCTAAACCAAAATCAAGTCATGTTTACTTTTCCAAGGCATTTATTTGCCCACAAAAGTGTATCTCAGATTCCATTAAATCAATTTTATTAACTCTATTTTATTAAATCTTTAGTATCCAGTCCTGGCATTTTCAATGTCTATAGTTCTGCTTCTAACAATTCTGCACATTTAGGTAAATGAATTATATGCTCATCACCAAATATCGTTGGAAGGAGGAGCGCTGTAGCGTCAGTGAAGACTCACTTGGGCTATTTCATCATTTTGCCTTAGGTTGCCTCTAACAATATTAATACACTAAACTGAAAACTAAAATTTGATTTTAAATTGTTCAAGGCCTCTAATCCAATAGAGCTATGAATAATAAGATATGATGTCTTCAGGATTATGAACTGAAATTTGATTTCCAACCGTTGTTTCATTCAACCGACAAGTCTATCGAATGCCTACTACGTGGAGAGGCACTGTCCTTGGCACCAGTGACACAGATACAAATATGAGTCTCCCAGCTCCCAGAAGTGAGGTTTTTAATGAAACTGAGAGAAAAACATCAATAGGACTTGCAGCATGATAAAAAAAAAACTGCATGTAAGAATTTAAAAACATATTAGTGTGAATGAGATTAGCAACCTGGGAACTAACTGCTACACACAGCAAGCGTTCAACAGTAGGATTTCCAGTTTCATTTTAGTTTCATATTGTGTAATCGTGTCTTTTTGTCTTTTCTTCTGTCTCTACTCGCTATGTCATGATATCTTTGCATAGTAGAAAGTTAATTTGGGGCAAAAGAATAAGTGGGAAAATGGGGAAGACGAAGGGAAAAGGATAGAACCCCTATGCTTCTCAATCTTGACTGTAAAAAATGTGAAATCTACTTGTTTTGTATAAGTTTAAAATAAGAAAAAAGATGTATTAGAAACTGTCTCAATGAAAGCCCTCTTTTACTTCTGACCAAACTGTTAATCACATACTGTGTGGACATATTGTGTGTGTGTGCTTTCATGGCCCTATAAAATTACAAGGAGAAGTTACACAAAACAGGGCATTGTTAATGTAATCGTTGTATACCTACCTAAACGTGTAAGGGCTTAGGGAGCAAGATGCAAGATTCCATGTGCACATCGCTTAATTTTCAGGTGTAGAACGAAAGCAAGACAACGTTTGTTTTCTCACGTATGATAGTTCAGTTCAAACTCCACTACCTAATTCTCCAGGTTGTTGTGAAAACTGAATGAAGTGATAAATACAAGTGTGATTTATTAAATATAAAACATAGTAGAATGTTACATGATAGCATTTTACAAAATAAAGCCACACATATATATAGCAACATATTATTTAATTGTGAGGAATTATCTAGATTAACAAAATGAAATATATAGTTAATTGTGAATTAAAAGAGATAAAGAAGATTGTTCAATTCTTATACATGCGTTATTTGTTGGTATATTTGAAATATACAGATACTCAAATCAACAGAGAGGGAAAAGCAATTAGCAAATACAGGAAATGCATTTCTATGTCTCCTTCCATTCACAACACAGGACATGAAGCCTTCATCCTGATTAAAGCAGTTGATGTATGAAAATTTACATGCAAATAGATC
The DNA here is from genome assembly GCF_030435755.1 of Ochotona princeps. NCBI lineage: Eukaryota > Metazoa > Chordata > Mammalia > Lagomorpha > Ochotonidae > Ochotona > Ochotona princeps. The sequence goes on from NC_080836.1 coordinate 74,232,739, forward strand.
AGGGCTAGTTCCTGTTGCACTCAGAGTCCCAGGTCTCTGGAAAAAAAAAAAAACTACCCTTTGCAGTTACTGAAAAGGAAGCTGTAATAGGCAGGTTTGCTGCCAGGTAGTCTCTTTGTAACAGTACAGTAGCTTTTTGACTCCCCATATGGATGTGACAAAATCTGGAATAAAATGGTTTTTAATAATATTTAAATTATGTTATTTTGGAGACTGTGGCAGCAAATAGTGGGTTCAGTAATAAAAGTGGATGGCTCAGAGAGAGAGAAACCACAGAAGAGATTCACAGATACCAATGGTAAATTCAAGTTATAAAGAAACCAGGCTTATCACAATTCTACAAGGCATATAGGGGTGTAAGTATATATGGCCAGGTGTGTGAAAACAATGAGAGGTGGAGCAGTCTGTCTCTGCAACCACTTTTGCTCATGCAGGATATCCCTCTTTGTGACTGTATTCACAATACAATATCAGAGTATAGGGGAAGTGTAATGTTTAGAAAATGTGAAAGTCTTGCAGTGTCCATCAGAGATGATGACCGCAGTATCAGTGTTCGGCGGCAGTGTTCAGTAAAGAAAGTCCATGAGTTGACATGCAAGGATTTGCTGATTCTGTTACCTACATAATCAAACGAGGAAGCTAGCCCTGTGGCTAGCCTTGTGGAGGAGTCACATGGCCTAGTGGAGCTTCAGTTAAATTATTTTAGCAATATAGCACTTTGTGAAACCAGTTGCCCACCGTGCATGATATGAGAGATGTGTGCTATTAGGCATTGTTTATACAACATTCCAGATGCATCCTCGCAGTTGTGCTCTTGCTCCAGCCACTCCCGAAGTCACAAGTTACATATAGGTGCTGAGCTTATTTAGGCAGGTACAAGCAGATACCAACTCACCTTACTCTATGCTGATAATCTGATTACTATCTTTGGAATTCTGTAATTACAGTGTGTGATGACCACCAGAAGAATCCAGGACGAGCAAAACTGCCATACCATGGAAGGTAAAAGGATCCCCATACTGAATTTGGTGAGTAGTGTAAAAATGTTATCATAAAACTCAGAAACCTTAAGTTGACCAAGTGCTGATGGGCAGTGGCAATATCTAAGTCAGTATTTAACTCTTAGACATGCTTTCTGTTCTTCCTGTTTCACTCCTCTGTCATACTTCTGCCTCCTGAGATGGTGTTGCTAAATAATTTGCTAACATATAACCTGATGTCACAGGCTTTGCTTTCAGAGATCCTCAGGCTTGGGTTATGTACACAAAAAGCAAGTCCTCAGAAAGTCTAGAACATGAACTCCGAGTTCACGGGTCAGGAGACATGAAGACTACAATGAGGGCATTTAACAGTATTCTGGCAGATCACAATGATAAGATCTTCTTATCCATTGGATTGGGACAGGACTTCAGGACTACACAGCACTTATGGCACTTTTAAACTGCCCAGGGAAAATGTGCTGTGATTTGTACTTTGGTTAATTACAGTGCAAGCCTTGAGAGAAGGAGATGTAAGAACCAGACAGTCTTCCTTATCTCCTAAAGCTAAAGCAAAAATATGGTGAAAGTATGGACTATAGATTCAAGAAATCCAAGGGGAAGTATGACTAAATACATACCAATAAGTGATTTACAACCAAATGTGCCCATTATAGGGAAAGATTGGGGCTTTAGAACCTGAGATGCAGACATAGGGGTGGAAAAACGCAGTACCTTGAAGATTTAAATCCTATTAATTTCCATACTGCTAAAAGCTATCCTTTTTAGCTTGAAGAGTGGAATCTCCGCTAGCTGGAGAGTCCATAGCAAATACACCTGAGAAAAGAATTTCCAAATCATGATAGCCTGCACTGGGATCCAGGTAACTCTGAAGGGACAGTTTTAAGTGGACCTACAGCAATGGAATTGGCTACAGCAAGAGCAGAGTGTGAGATGCAATGTACTATCACTCAAGACATGTCACCTGGCAGAGCCTGGATAACCGTAGTAGATAAGGGAGACTATGTAGAGTCTGACAAATCACAAATGGAGATGTATCACCGCACAGATCAGCTTTGTACTGTAAAAGATCATTCTGTTTTCAAAAGTCATCTAGTACCTGAATTAATCAATAACTAATTAGTGACATCCGAGTATACTAAAAGAAAACAGGTGACCACGAAATCACAGCTTCTCAAAAATGAACTGAGTATCAGCAAATCCTCAGCAACGTAAGGTGGGACAGATCATAACACTGCACGACAGTTCATTTGATGTTCAGAAGGCACAAGTAAGTTACATAAATAGAGAATAAAAACTCCCATGGCACTAGCCATTGCAGTGTCAACTATCTCTCCTTCAACACTCAATCATGGGTGTCCGGGGGGATTTTTCCCATCACCAACTAATAAAGGAAGTAAAAATTTAGACACGGTTGATAGTTGAGCCACTGTGAAATGTTGGTGCTAATCATAAATGGAGAAGAGTGAGGTGCAGATCTTCTGGTTGGAAGAGCTGACAGTAAAATGCTTTTTCATTTGACTGCATAGTGAAACAGGTAATCAAAGCTAATGATCTGTAGATGTAAATGTACTGGTTTGACTGGTTAAAGAATATGCAACACAGAGTGAGAGACGTGTGAATAATATATTTAAGAATCCATAATGCACTTGAATCTTTGGGTTTTAGGTAGATGGCCAGAAAATAGCATCTTTCACAGAACAGGAACTCAAAATGCTAAGTGCACAAAATGGTTCAACTTAGGATGTCAACCAGCCTCTGTCTGGGGCCTTGTCAGCAGAGAAATGTGGTACCAGGGATGCAGACTATGAATTGACCCAACAACACACGCTGCTCCTCCTCTAGGCCAATCTACCCAGTGCCACTGATGAAAGTCGAACCTGCCTTCAGCAGAGACCATTGGCGAACCTTGGAATGGTACCAGCGTTTAAGGGCACCATTTAATCATATGTTGTCAGGTGAAATAACATCCAAATGCCTTTGCTCTGGAGGGAACACCAATTTGTCCTAACCACAACAAACCAACATTTCCTTGGTCACAGTGCCACTCCTACCACCACCTTTCAAGATTATAGACACCCTGAGTAACATTGCCTCTGATCAAAAAGCTATCTGATCATGATAACTGTCAATCACCCCAAGAGCACAGGACCCCTGGATTTTAAAATGTCTCATTGCTTATGAGTATTTGGCCTAACAATATGCTACATTAAAGATATAGCATAAGCTGTGATAAGCAACTAAACATGGAGAATACTATTTGAAGTTCAGCACATTGTCAAATCAGATATGTTATATGCATTGAGTTACTGATAATATTCATTCTATCTGGATCCCGTGAGTAGAATTAATTCATCCAGAAATCAAAGGATAAAATGGAAGTTGAACCATTCGCCATCAGTTCAGTGACGTCTTTGCAGCATGTGCACTCTCTTCCCACAAAGTTCCTTTGGCAGCATTGATGATTTCAGAAAGTAATGCTGCCATAACAGTCTCACTATTTGAAGTAATAACCATCATTTAATAATTTTGAGCCTTGGCATGATTTGGGTTTTTATTTTCCTAACAATTGGTTAGGATGTGCCTCTTTTTCACTTGTTAAATATTTATGTATCATCTTTGGAGAAATAGCTATTCAAGTTCTATGCTCACTTTTTGGTCAGGCTATTTTGTTGTTGCTGAGTACAAGTTCTTCATATATTCTATATGTTACTTCCTTAATAGATTTATGAGGTGCAAATGGGTCCTTTAATTCTGTAGATTGTTTTTTTTTGCTTTGTTGATGTATCCTTTGATGCACAGAAATCTTTTATTTTGATGTAACCCAATTTATTTGTTTATTCTTTCATTGCTAAAAAATCATTGCCAAATTCAACCACAATGTAATGAAGTTTGTCCCTAGTGCTTTACTTTTCTAGTTTGTTCCTTGTGTTTTATGTCTTCTGCTTACATTTTAAGTCAATTTTAATTAATTTTTATATATGATACAAGATAATGTTCCAATTGTTGTTTTGCATGTAGCTATTCAGCTCTTCTCAACATATTTAAAAAGACTGTCCTTTTTCACATCGAGTGGTCTTGGCCCCCTTTTTCAAAATCATTTAACCATTTACAAGCTAGCTTGAAAAGCTAATGAAGTGGAACTAAAAATGTAATTCAGCACAAAAATATTTTTTAAATACATGCATAGTTTTTTTTTTTCATAGTATGTCCTTTCCACGAGTTTTTTTCTCATCTTTCTTGTTTATTCCACTAATCTACTTTTATGGCAATGCCACACTCTTGTTGATTACTATAATTTTCTAAATAAGTTTTGGAATTATACAATATAAAAACACACTTTTTCAAGAATTGTTCATAATACTTAACTCATTGATTTATTCTTGAATGAAATTAGAAACTTTTTTCTTTTTGCTTCCCAGAAAATATAATAACACAAAATCCCTACAGAATACACATTAGAAAATTTTACTTGTTGGAGTAACTGAAATAAAGGAAGGTTAAAAGATCTCTACTCGGGGCCCAGTGTGGTGGCCCGGTGTGGTAGCAGCTCAAGTCCTCGCCTTGAACGTGCCGGGATCCCATATGGGTGCTGGTTCTAATGCTGGCAGCTCCACCTCCCATCTAGCTCCCTGTTTGTAGCCTGGGAAAGCAGTCGAGGATGGCCCACAGTCTTAGGACCCTGCACCTGCATGGGAGACCTGGAGGAGTTTCCTGGCTCCTGGCTTCGGATCAATGCAACACTGGCTGTTGTGGTCATTTGGGGAGTGAATCATCGGACGGAAGCTCTTCCTCTCTGTCTCTCTTCCTCTCTGTGTATCTGCCTTTCCAATGAAAATAAATAAATCTTTTTTTTTTAAGATTTATTTTATTTTTATTACAAAGTCAGATGTACTGAGAGGAGGAGAGATAGAGAGGAAGTGGAGCTGCCGGGATTAGAACCAGCGGCCATATGGGATCAAGGCGAGGACCTTAGCCACTAGGCCACACTGCCGAGCCCGAAAATAAATAAATCTTAAAAAAAAAATTATACTCATACATCAGTAGTCAAAATTCACTGACTTTTAACAATCATTTTCTTTAAGCTAAAATTTTCATTTTTTTATTTTATCATAATTCAAATATTTTGAGATATGCTAATATCAAAGTTTAAGCATTAGCCTTGCTTGAGAGGGACAGGAAATCAAAACAAATGCAGTTTATGTCTCTATGTCAAGATCCAAGGATAGAGGGCCCATTGCTGGACAGGAATACAACATGTGTAGCTTCCCTTCCCAAAACCACATCCTGATCTAGCATGTATTGGTGGTGACAAGATACTAGTCAGGTATTTGAAATGCAGTAAGAAATAATTTGGCATGCAATAGGAAGTAACATTGTTTCACAATAACAAGGCAATAAGGGTGATTCCATTACTCTGAAGAAACTCTTGAAAGTTAGAATAGTTGAAGTGAATTACAGAGGAAGTTTCTAGTAGGCTAAAAGTTCACCTACACTATGACTACCTTAAACCTCTCATCTTGAAATTTTATACTGAGACAAGTAAAGTCCAAATAAAAAGTCACAGAATTTTAGTAAGTTAAATAACATCCTATAATCAAGGAATGCAACTGATATTTTGTGTCCTCAATAAATTATGCAGTCTTTTAAAAATACTATAGACTTATTTACCTGCTTACATACATATAATTGCATGGCACATTATGGTCTATAGAAGAGCAAAGTCCATCATTATTCCAGGAACTAGTATGTGTCACTTTACATAAATTCCAAAAAGAGGAAACACCCACTGGCATTGCAGACTAATTTTCAATTTCAGAATGGCTGCCATCTTGCTTGGTAGGGAAAACTGGTATGAAAAATATAATATATTACATTATATTTTATAGAGTTAACCTCTTGGGCTCATGGTATATTTGAGCCTACTGATGATCATTAGCTACTATGTGTTTATATACACTCATACATACACACACATTCCACTACTAAAGCATTTTAATGGTCTAGCATTTTGACATTTGGCAAGAAATTCCCTTTAAATGCATGGATGTGAATCTTGATGAAAGCTCACAAGCTACACTTTTTTGTTCTTCCTTTTTTTTGTGTTTGTCTTGCTCCATTAATTATGCCCATTTTTCTCTCCCTTATGGGGGCATTTCCACCTTGGGTAATGAATACTCCAAGGTTTTTCCATGTTAACAGTGAAACCACTGTTATGGTTTCATATCTTCCTCTATTCTCACTTTTCTTCACTTATAATAAATATTTGTTAGAGTCTGGATCTATTTTCTCCATTCCCATATTATTTTTCATCTGACTTCAAACTGAAATGTTTTCCTGAGGCATTGTTAATCAAATGCATCTTTGTTAAATTGGATGTAGGGCTATTTTCTCCCACTTGGAACTACTTCATAATGTGGTATCTGGGCTGTTCCTTTATGATTCTGTCACAGTCTCCTTCAGGTAATTCTAGTAAAAACTGAATGAGGATCATTCTTGATCATCTTTTTCTTAGCCTTTTAAATGACATCCCTGTAAGTGACCCAGACACTGTTACCATGTACACATTTATAATTTTAAGTCTATGTCTTCAGTGGCTTATGAAATAACCTTTTGGGATCCTTACTTGAAATATAAACTCAAGATGACCAAAATAAAAAACTTACTGTGATGACTAATTTTATATGTCAACTCAACAAAGCCACGGGATGTTGATATCTGTTTAAACATTATTACAGGGTGTGTCAGTGAGAGTGCTTCCAGAAGAAATGAACATGTAAATTAGTAGACTGAGTAAAGATCTTCCTCATCAATCCAAGTGGACATTGTCCAGTCCTTTGAAAAACTGAAGGGAAAAAAAGAGGGAAGTAGGAGTTAGCTATCTGCTTGACGGCTACAGCTGAACTTGAGTTTGTAGTTTCTGTCCATTTCTTTGAATTAGTCTTCTTCCATCCTTGCACATGGATTTGTATTGTCAGTACTCCTACGTTGCAAGCACTTTGGACCTGAACTTAATTTTAAAACCAACTTTCCTTGTTTGATTGAGGGAGGTCTGATTTTCCATAAATGTGTAAGCCAATTCCTTGTTTAAAAAAAAAGTCTCATACTTGTGAGGGAGAGGCCAGTGTGCAGTTGTGTTACAGCCTAAACTTGTGCCTGCAGTGTCATATCCTTGGTTGCTCCAGCTCTGATCCAGCTCCCTGCTAGTGGCCTTCAAAGGCACAAAAGAAGTGGAGGATGGCCTTGAGCCCCTGGAGCCACATGGAAGAAACAGAACAAGCTCCTGGCTGCTGGCTCCATTGCGGTTCAATTCTGGCCATAGAAGTCATTTGCAAAGTGAACCCGTAGCTGGAAGATCTCTTTCTCTCTCCCTGTCTCTCTGCCTTTCAAGTAAAATAAATAAACTTGAAAACAAAAACAAAGGTCTCATACCGTATGTATTTATATAACTAATGCACACATATAAATCCACACATTATATGTGTAGTTCCACACGTGCATAAATGTTGTGTTCGCCTGCATAGTTGAAATTTGTTACAAGAAACATTGGTTATATTCTCTGGAAATTCCTAAATAATGTATTTATTTTACCAAAAATTTAATTTACCAAAAAATGTTCATCTTTCCCTGACAAAATTCAGAGATTTCTTTACTCTTTCAGGCACTGAAGTCCAAACTCAAAAGCCAACGTTAATATATTCATTTTCCTTATCTACCAAATCTAATGAATCCTATTAATTTTATTTCTAACTTTCTATCAAATCACCCCAACACACACATACACACAGATATTTGGGTCTATGTCATTACGCTCTGCAGTCATAACCACAACAATAAATTTCTGACATCCCATCTTGACATCTTACTACCATCTCAGACCCATGCTGTCACCAAAAGCTCTAACCTAAATGAAAACTTAGCCATGTCTTCCTCCTGATTAATTATCCACCTGCAGGTGATTCCCAGGATTAATTTCCATCACAACAGCACCCAATTGCAAAGTCCTCCATGATCTGGTACCTGACTCCTTTTCCAGACTTCCCACCTACCACCAATACCATAATTTAGCACTTTGTGCTCCAGCAGCCACGAATTACTTGCAAAGCTCCAGACACCCCACTTGAAGTCTTTATGGATGTTCTCTCTTCTGCATCCTTGTCCCACATTCATCTGGCAGATTCCTAGTTATCTTTCAACACCATCCCATTCTTTAATTCCTCTGTAACATTCTCCCTAAGGCTCTTGGTAGAGTTAATCACTACCTAATCCGTGGCTTCTCTATCTTGTGTATATACTTTTACCACTGCATTATCGTTCTTGATTATGATGATTCATCTGCATGTTTGATCTCCTTCCAAATAATTATAAGTTTCTCCATAGGAGGAACCCTGGTTATTCATCCTTTTATTTCCAGAACCTACAAAACTATTCCTATTGCTTTGGCATTCAGGAAATGTTTGCAGAATCAAACTAAAATGAGTTTGTGGTCCTTAGATTATACTTTATTTGTCTTGTGTTTTTATAAAAATAATAGATGCTAAATTATATAATAGGATTTCCAGTTCAAGATGCAGAATAAACTCCTATGTTCATTTCCTCTCCCTTTCAAAAGGCAATAAACCACAATGCGAAAAGGAGGTGAATTAAAAATCAGATGGAGAATAGGAGGCAGAGTCCTGAGAAAACTAAATATTTTGACTTATATTGATTCCTTTTGCAAGGATCTGCTGAAGAACCAGCTCGCAAGGGAGCTGTCCACAGAACATGAGACTTTTTTCTCCTAAGTATAAAAGCATATACGGTCATCATAGGGCAGTTCAGGAAATAGGCAAATATCTAGGCAAATACTCGCAGAAATTCTCCCATCCAAGTACTAACCAGGCCCAACACTGCTTAGCTTCTGAGATCAGACGAGATCGGGCGCGTTCAGGGTGGTATGGCCGTAGACAAAACTCACAGAAATTCTACAAAATTATTTACTAACCATTCCGAAAATATCAAGCCCCCAAAATCCACAAACAAACAAACAAAAAATACCATGAATTATCCCCATGAATTGGGAGTATACACTGGGATACTGGGGTTTTCTTAGGAGCTGGCAGCCTTCCACAGTGCAGATCCCATTATTCGGCTTTGTCTGGGTAAGACTCACCCAACCCACCTGATTGCTGTATACTCCTTGCTCATGCACAGGAGGCACTTGCTGCTCAGTACACACTATGGAATGAAAAGTTCATGATGAGCCTCCATGCAATGGAGAATGCTGCTAAGAAACAGAACTTTGAAAGGTAGCAAAAACTCAAGCTACAAGCCTGTATGTAGCACATTATGTCTTCATTTATATTTATTAATATAAAAAATATTCTCAGGGAAAATTAACAACTAAAAGATAGAGGAATGAACAGAACTAATCCTGGGATAAGTGAAAAATAGTAGAAAAAAGAGGGGTTTTTTTGGCAGAAAAGTTTATTCTGCTAAGGAAGATAAGTTCTACCCTTTGGGTTTTCCTAGATTTTTATTTTTAGGACCCATTTGACATATATTCTTGCAACTATAAAATGTATCATATTTTTGAAAATTTATATCCACCCTTAATTTTTCATGCCTGCATTAAATGATGTTTGTCACAGACCACAATATCTGTCTCTGTGGAACAGTTATTCAGTCTTAATTCAGAAGCAATGCTATTGATTAAGTAATACTTAAGCTTCTAAACTTCAAGGCATTTTTCAGCCACCATTTCTCCCTAACCTCACTGTGAGCTTCCCGTGTGGTATCAATTGTCTGAGGTCTTATTAAAATGTAAATAAATTACACCCAGCACATTTCCTCTATGTGCCCAGCCTGTTACTCCAGTGCAACAACTGTCTTAATGATATACTTATTGATGTATTGTGTGTTTCCGAATAGTAGAAAAATTTTGAAGAAAGCCATAGAGTAAATCTGAACAGCCATTTCAATAGAAATGAAATCTGCATATGAGAAGGCGATATGGGTATATGCTTAGGAGTGGGATAGCTGGTCATTTGGCAGGTTTATTAGCAATTCTCCAGGTTCTCTCCATATTGATTTCCATGATGGTTGTATTAGCCTATTTTTATTGAAAAGTCAGATATACAGAGAGGAGGAGAGACAGAGATGTGAAGACCTTCCATCTGATGATTCACTCCCTAAGTGACCACAATGGCTGGAGCTGTGCCAATCTGAAGCCAGGAGTCTGGAACCTCTCGAGTCCCCCATGTGGGTACAGGGTCTCAAGGCTTTGGGCTGTCTTCCACTGCTTTCTCAGGCCACAAGCAGGAAGCTGAATGGGAAGCAGGGCCGCTGGGATTAGAACCGGAGCCCATATGGGATCCCAGGGCACGTTCAAGCGAGATCTTGAGCTACTAGGCCTCAGCACCGGGCCCAAAAGCATTAAGTTTTTATTTTTCTTTTTTTAATTGTTATTTTCATGATACAATTCCATAAGCACAGGGATTCCCTAACCCACTGCACCCTTTCTCCCCTGATCACTGTTTTTCCCACTTATGACAGTAGTACAATCAAGGAACAGTCACAAGTCCAACATTCTGCACATCAAGTGTTTCATGGCATAGTAGGTATAAACAATGGTAGAAAATCTATTATCATATTGTCCAGGTATGTTTGACGTTTCATTGGGAGTCCTCCTTTTATTCTGGAGTAGAGATGCATATTGCAACGTATCTTCCTGGTTCGTGAGTCTCCATTATATAATTCATCTATGAGAATTTATGTACATACATGTTTACCTATATATTTGTTACCTATATATTTGTTTATCTATATATTTGTTTCGAACGTGGGTTGCCTTATATCAGAGAGAACATATGATATTTGTCCTTTTGGATCTGGCGTATTTCACTGAGCATAATGGTCTCTAGTTAGTTTGTTGTGAATGGTAGAATTTTATTTTTTTAATGGCTCAGCAGTATTCCATGGAGTGGAGGCTATTACCATGTCTTTGCTATTATGGATTATGCTGCTATAAATATAAGATTTCGGGTCACTTTCTCACATTCAGATTTCACTTCGCTTGGGTATATTCCCAGGAATGGGATAGCTGGGTCATAGAGTAGGTTAATTTTCAGTTGTCTGAGCACTCTCCATATTGACTTCCATGGTGGATGCACTAACCTACATTCCTACCAAAAGTTGGAGAAGGATTCTTTTCTCTCCACATTCACACCAGCAGGTGTTGTTAGTAAATTTCTGAATGTAGGCCATTGTCCCTGGAGTTAGGAGGAACTTCAAAGTGGTTTTTATTTGCATTTCTCTAATGGCTAGTTAGCTTGAGCATTTTTGCGTAGTCTGCTAGGCATTTGAATTTGTTCTTTTGAAAAGTGCTTATTTATTTCCTTTGTCCATTTCTTAATGGGGTTGTTTGGAGTTTCCGAAACTCTGTAAATCTTGGATGTTAGTCCCCTTTATGTTGGAATTTTTAAAATTTTTTAGAATTTGTTATTTTAACATGTTAAATATGTATCATATGGAAGGGAACAAAGATTCTCCCAGTCTGTTGGTTACTTTTTCACTTTGTTGAATCAAGTGCTAAATTAAAGAGGGGCCACATGTCACACTGAGCACCAGATGTTTGAAAAAGAAACCATCATGGTTACCCAGCACAGGTGACCCCTCAGATTGGCCCATTCTGTCCACTGATTGCAGGCCTATGAGAAATTTCAGGAAAGAAACAAATCAGAACAAACCCTGTCATATTGAGGTAATGTACAGAATCATGAAAACCAATAGTTAATTTTATATTTTAGGCTAATAAGCTTTGAAAAGGTACACTAATAAATAATAGATAATAAACAGACATAAGAATGAAAATTGAACATTGCTACTGTTATTGAAAACCAAGATGGCACATTAAACCCATGTATATCATGCCTATTCTTCTCGGTTTCTTACTCAAAATGCCCCCCAAATATGGTAAAGCAGACTAGTACCACTTTTGCCTGACACAAACAGATCTTACATTTCTGAAATATTAAAGAACCTGTCAAGAAAGAATGCAGTGAGCAGGCCATTAATTGAGAAAGCCTCATGTTATCCACTATAATCCAAGAAAAGGCTGAGGGAGATATTTGCAGCATAGAACCAACACCAAGGTGGAAGAGTGCTGAGTCTTTGGCTAGTTGCATGGTCAGAGTTCACATTTCACTAAAACAGCCTCTTCTTTTATGTAGAAGCTAGAACCTGGAGGGAATTGACTCCTTTGGTTACAAATTCAAATGTTGAACCATTTCCACACTGGAAATGTGAAGACAGGAGGAAAAAAATCACTTGACGTAGTGACCAACATAGGCATTCAGAACAAGGAGTACCCAGTTTTAAAACAGTAACGATAGAAAAGAATACAAGGATTTTTAAACACCTGATTTGTATTTGACATGATATACAATAGAGCGAACTGCCACGAACCAACAAAAGCAGTAATGAGAAGCTGTTTTTAAGTTGCAAAACACAATTACTTAATACTATAGTGAATGGCAGGGCGAATACTTTAGAGGGCACGCTTAGGGAACTAGAATAATGACGTGAGGAATTTCCTCAGAATTCATGAGAAAACAAAAGCAGAACAAAAGTTTAGAGAGAAAGATCAGTGATATGAACCAGATGTTCAAAAATTTGCTTCTCTTTACGTAATTGCATACTGAAAAATTTGAAAGGACAAAAGAGAAATCAGATACAATAAAATAGAGAATTTTTGTACCAAAACACTTAATGAAGGGCCATAAAAATCTCTTATAATTAGTCATTTTAATGTGTTAAGTATGTGTTATGTTGAAGGGGACAATTTTATCTACCAAAAAAGGAAAATGTATATTTGGAAAATATTTATAGGTTTACATACCCAGTCAAACTATCCTCTGTATGAGGGCAAAATAAAAATATTACCAACCACATTAGGATTTAGAAATATGTCACCACATGTCTTTTAGTAAAAAAACAATCTTGAGACATTATTTAGCCATATTAAGTATGAGTCCTGGAGTCCGGTATTGTGTAGCAGATGAAGCTGCATCTATGATGCCAGCATGTCATATGAGTGCTCGGTCAAGCCCCAGCTGTTCCACTTTGAATCCAGCTCGTTGATCATCTGTATGGAAAAGCAGCAGAGAATGTCCCAGGTGCCTGAGGCCCTGAATCTGTGTCTGAAACCCAGAAAAAAATTGATTTCCTGGTTCCTGGATTTAGTCTAGCCCAGCTCTGGGCGTTGCAGCCACTTGGGAAGTACACAAGTGGAAAAATTACTCTGTGTGTGTGTGTGTGTGTGTGTGTGTGTGTGTGTGTAATGGTACCTTTCAAATAAGTAAAACAGACCTTTTAAAAAATCAAACCTAATGATTTTTTGAAAAACCAATACACACAGTAACAATGAAATTAGTAAATTATTTGTTGCTACCTAAATGAATGAATTTAAATCAATTTACCAGTTAAAACTAAATTTTTAATTTATTTCGGAAGCAGAGAGAGTAAGAGTGAGAGACGGATGGCCTGTCAACTGTCTGCCACTGACAAGGCTGGGATAAGGCAAAGCTGGGAGCTCAGCACTCCTCATGAGTGGCAGGAACTTGTTTTCCTGACCCCCGTGAACAGTGTAGAAAGGAACACAGAGTCAGGAGCTGGAGACCAACCTCAGTATTGCAATCTGGGGCACATGCATCTCAAATGCCAGGCTACACAACTACAACGAACTTCTATGAAAGGTAAATTTTGTACATAAGTTTATATATAATTGAAATGCAAAATGACACAGAGCAGGAGAAATGGAGAGGAAATAAGATCCTCCACCCATGGATTCAATCACCAAAGGGTTAATTACATAGCCCGGGTTAGGCCAGGCTGAAGCCAGGATCCTAGGATTCTTTTTTTTTTTTTAATTTGTGAACTGCAAATGCCCAGGCACTTGGACCTTCATCTGCTGCTCCCGGTATGCACCTGCAGGGAGCCAGATTGGAAATGAAGCCACAGCTCAAACCAGAGGTCCAGTAGGGGATGTGTACGTTGCAAGTGGCAATTCAACTCACTGCACCACAACACTACCCATAATGAAAGTTTCTTGAACTGCATGGTGCATTAAATTAAAGTCATAGGAAAATATGTAGAATAAGATACCAGATTGCTTCAATAACATATATGTACCTAAACAGTAAAGTTCTCATGGCTATATGTAAAACTATACATAGTTCCAAGATTCACAGTTACAGAAAACGAGTTATGTTTTTAAGAAAACAAACACAAACAAAATCTATAACTCTTAACATTGTAGAAGAAATGCAAAGAATAAAGAACACCAAAGCAGTACAGCAAGTATTGGAAAACAGAAACAAGGAAACATAAGCATAAAAATGACTTCTACTTTTTAAAAGCATTATTTCATTTTATTTAAAAGGTAACATTGCAGATAAAGAAAGGGAGACAGATAGAGAGCTCCATCCATTGGTTCACTCTCCAAATAGGTACGATGGTCAGAGCCAGGAGCCAGAACCAAGATCTCCTTTGAAGTCTCCCATGTCTCCCATGTGAATACAGGGGCCCAAACTTTGAGTCTTCCTCAACTGCTTTCCTGGGCTATAGGCAGAGAGCTGGATTAGGAATGGAGCAGGTGGGACTCGGACTAATACCCATATAGATGCTGGTGTCACAGACGGGAGCTTAACCTATTATGCCACAATGCCATCCTCCAAATTCTGATTTTTTTAAAGAACGAAATATAGCACAACACATTCCAAATTGAATAATTTCTTGAGTTAAATATTTATCAATAAGGAAGGCATTTGGCCCAGCTCATAAGGTGTTAATTGAGATACAGGTCCTGGGAGTTAGCAGATGACAGCTCAGAATTTGAGTCCCTGGTACTCCAATGGGAGAACCAACTTGAGTTCATCCAGCCCAGCCTTGGTTGTTGTAAACAGTAGACAATAGGGGAATGAACCAGCAGATGGGATTCTCTCTAGCTCACACACACACACACACACACACACTTTCTCTCTTGCCCTGGGTTAATGACTGCTTAGGATACCCATATCCCATATTAAAGTGCTTGGTTGCTTCAAGTTTTAGCTACTCTGCTTATGATCCAATGTCCAGTTTTAATGAACCTAGGAAGACAGCAGATGATGCCGTAAATTCCTTTCCCCCATGTAGGAGACCACAGTGAAGTTCTGGATTCCTGACATCAGCATGGCCAGCCCTGGCTGCTGTGGACAATTGGGAAATGAAATAGCAGGTTGAAGATCTCTTTCTCTGTCTTTCACTTTCTTTGTGCCTTTCTCTGTCTCTCTCTCTCTCTCTCTTTTTCTTTCAAATAAATGAACAAATTTCCAGAAACAGAAAAAGGGCTAGTGTATTGTACAACCATTGTAGTGGATTTTATAGAGCTATATTGAGTAATATGAAGATGTTATTTTGTCATATTTTACAGTGAAATGAGGCAGGTAACAGATATTTCTGTAATACAATCCCAAAAGAGTTAATATCTGTCAAGATACAGTGTAGTGTAGAAAAAAACATTTATCTTTATTTTTATATGTAGGGATAAAAGTTTGGAAGATCTTGCTTTCTTTTATTGTTGCTTAACTATAATGAATATAATTATAACAAAATAAAACTTTCCATATTGCAAAGCAAATACACATTTTCAGGCTAGTAAAGGAGGTCAGAGACAAAAATAAAAGTGCTAATTATAAAATAATGGTTGAAAATGCAAAATATTGAAAATAAAGAGGCTGAGGCTGGCACCTTGGAGTAGTATGTTAAGCCTCCAGCTGGAGGGCTGGTACCCTAAATGAGCTCCTTTCCAAGTCTTGGCTGCTCCACTTCTGATCCAGCTCCCTGCTAATGTACCTGGGAAAGTATCACAGGATGACACAATTCCTTGGGCCCCTGCACTCACTTGGAGTCCAGGAAGAAGTCCCAATCTCCTGATTGGGACTAGTCCAACTCCGGTCATTCCAGCCATTGAGGAGTAAACCAACAGATAAAAGATCTCCTTCTCCTGCTATAAACCTGCCTTTCACACAAAAACAAATAAA
Source organism: Ochotona princeps (assembly GCF_030435755.1). Taxonomy (NCBI): domain Eukaryota; kingdom Metazoa; phylum Chordata; class Mammalia; order Lagomorpha; family Ochotonidae; genus Ochotona; species Ochotona princeps. The sequence goes on from NC_080836.1 coordinate 74,248,799, forward strand.
TCTTTAAAAAAAAAGAAAGAAACTAAATAGACCAGAATGTACCAGAAAGTTTAATTTTAAAAAGGTAATCACTATGAAACTAAGCAGGTAGAATCTAAAACAGAAAACTTTTGAGACATTGTGGTCCAGATTTGTCACCTGCCTGTGACCTGGGTTCAAGTACCAGTTCAAGTTTCTGTCCTAGCTGCTAAACTTCCAATCCAGCTCTTGCTACTGGTTGGGAAGGCAGCAGAGGATGGTCCAAGTGCTCAGGCCCTTGCACCCACACGGGAAGGTGCTCCTGGCTTTAGATTTGGCTCAGATCTGGCCATTGTGGGTATTTGAGGAGTGAACCAGCAAATGAAAGATCTTCCTTTCTGTATCTCCTTCTCTCCATAAATATGATTGGCTTTCCCAATAAAAATAAACATGTATTCAAATATTATTAATAAATTTAATAACAAAAAACAGTGGGGGGAAGAGCCAAAATGGAGAAAGACTCCACAAAGAGGGAATGAGAGAAACAGAGAACACAAAGATGCTGCTTATTAACCCTGTAAGAACAGGAACCCTGCCCATCTTAGTTAGTGTCAGTTATGTACTATTGCCTAAAAGAGTGGCTAGTACACAGGCTGGATCCATTATTGGCCTAAAAATTAAAATGTATCTTGATTTTGGAGGTTAAATAAGAAGCAATAAAAAGTTTACGAGTCAAGTAATAACTTTAAAAGACTAAGTGAAATAAATATAAAAATTTACAAGAATTTTCTTACATAAGAAAGAAATTCAAGAAAACAAATTCAAGAAAACAACAAAGTTGTTAAACGCCTCTGATAAAATATATCTTGCACTGCTGATTTTATGGTCAATTTCCATTAACACATCAACAGGAAAATGATATATTTGAGCCACTCCAGAAATTAGAAGAAGGTATAGAAAGCTTCCCAATTCATTTTGTTGGTCTGCCATACTGTCCACAAAACATTAAATACAAAATAGAAACATGTACTTATGAATATGAATGTATGAATTCTAAATATACTATTGGAAAATTGAATCAAGCAATGCACTTAAAAGAATATACCATGACTGAGTAAATTTGTTCCAGAATGCAGGAAAAGTCTAAAATCAGAAAGTTTATTAATATTGCACATTATATTAATATGTTTAATATGTGTAAATGAGTGTCCAAGTGTTTTGATAAAAATCAATCTGAAGCCATAAGAAGGTAAAAGAATAGGGAGCTATGATTTAGATATTTAAAAATGAAATAGAGGGGCTAGCATTGTGCTTTAGCACATTTAACAGCAGCCTGCAATGCTGGCATCCCCTATGGGCACTGATTCCTATCCCAGCTGCTCTACTACCATTCAAGTTCCCTGTTCATGTGTGTGGAAAAGCTAACAAAAGATGGTTCAGGTTCTCATATGGGAGACCAGATCAGCACCTGGCTTATGGCTCCTGGCTCTGGCTAGACCTAGCGCTGACCATTGCAGCCATGTGGGGAGTAAACCAGTGGATGGAAGATTTTTATGTCTTTCTGTCTCTCCCTCTCTCCGTAAATCTGCCTTTCATATGAATAAACAAAGCTTTAAATATATAATGAACTAGAAGTTAACAATAAATTTCACATTGATTCATAAAAGATTAGAGGCACTTCATTCGAAAGAGGAACAAATAAAAAGAAGATGTGTTCAACATGGTTTCCTAATTAAGACAACAAAGAAAAATAAAATGAGGTTTACATGACTGAAGAGAACATCCGTTGAGATGGTGTTGTGTATCAGTACAGAAAAACAAAATAAAATAGGCTGAAATAATGGAAAATTTGTTGCCTTAGTTACCAAAAATTCCAATGAAATGAGTAGCAAAGCAAAGAAGATACTAACATCAGAACTGAAAATGTTGTATTATTTTTCTGTGTTGAAGGAGATTTGTGCATGGGTAGCATGGCTTCTTGCTTTGACCAGAGGACGGAGGAAGAAATGGCTAGTGCAAATATGAGCTTACAAGACCTGTAGGTTCCATTATATGCCCTCCGCTAATCTGTAAACTCACTTTCTATTCTTAGCATCTTTTTTTTCTATCTTTTGTTGATCTGTCTGGCTTATCACTCCTTGAAGGTTCTGAATCTTGACTTCATTATTTACTAGTGCAATGACCTAGAACAAACTACATAACATAGTAAAGCTTCAGTGTCTACAGGCCTAGGATTAATTGTACATAATTCTGAATCAGCTGTTAGAGAGCATAAATGAACTATACTTAACATTATGTTAGAAAATACCATTAGCTAGAATTCCAGGGTGTATCTTTATCAGAAAAATCATCTGAGTGAGAGATGAGCTAACATATCAGGGCAGGTAATTGATACTAAATTGATACTAAAAGCACTCACTGGGTCACCTGCATCCAAGTACCCAGGTTTGAGTCCTAGGTCCTTTCCAGATTCCACCTTTCTTGTAATGAATGAAGTCAGACAGAAGGTGGTGGCTCTAGTATTTAGGTCCATGCCATCCATTGGCAAAGAAGTCCTGGCTCTGCTGGTGTTTAAGGAATGAACCAGCAGAGATGGAAGCTCTCACTGTGTCTATGTGCTTCACTTTCTGTTTCTGTCACTCAGCCTTTCAAATAAAAGAAAATAAATAAACATTTTGTTTTAATAAAAATGTTCAGGGCCCAGAGCAGGCCTAGTACCTAAAGTCCTTTCTTTGAATGCACCAGGATCCCATATGGTCACCTGTTCATATCCCAGCAGCCCCACTTTCCATCTAGTTCCCTGCTTGTGACCTGGGAAAGTAGTCAAAGGTGACCCAAATGCTTGGGACCCTGCACCCACATGGGAAACCTGGAAGAAGCTCCTGGCTCCTGGCTCCAGATAAACTTAGCTCCAGCTGTTGCGACCACTTGGGGAGTGAGTCAGTGGATGGAAGATATTTGTCTCTCCTCCTCTCTGTATATCTGACTTTCCAATAATAATAAAATAAATCTTTAATAAATAAATAAATAAATAAATAAATAATGTTCAGGTATCATTTGCCCCAGATGGTGATATCCCATCTTGGCTCTAAGAATACAGGAGTTTAGAAGCATAGGAAAAGGGAAAGTGAATAGCAAAGCAACTGGCTTTTATGCAAAAGGCTCTAAAAACATCAGAACATGCTGGGTTGAGAAAGACCTCTAATGCTTTCTGTGAACTGTCATATGTGAAATTCCTGGATCCTCAGATCAAAGAAAATTGGAATAAAAATAGATTTTCCTCATCAGGGCTTATGGTGTTAGGCTGCTTTTCTTTAAAATCAGATAAAATGCACATCTTGAATCATTGTGGGATCTTGCTTCCTTCTCTCTCACTTAATCAAAGTACATTCTTGGTGTTTAAAGCTATTGTCATTGATATGTTTATACTAATTTTTAAAACTATACATAGAAATTTGTATGTACATAAGAATGAGGACTGCACATATGAACGTAGAGGTGAGAATTTACACAGAGATCCACCAGACTCTTAACGAACTCCTCTCTGATGTTTGATGCTGACTTTCCCTGCTGTGTCAGCTCTTAGCCCACCCTGAGCCTCAGTCTACTTCAAAACCCACTATTTGCCACACTTACAGGAGGTCCATAGAGTTTGTTGTCATGAGCCAGGAGCTTCTTCCAGGCCTCCCACATAGGTGCAGGGTCCAAGGCTTTGGGCCATCCTCTACTGCTTTGTCAGGCCACAAGCAAGGAGATGGATGGGCAGTGGAACAGCCGGGACATGAACTGATGCCCACATGGGATCCCAGCACATGCAAGACAAGCATTTAGCCACTAGGCTAAAGATTGTTGTCAGGACTTCTAGAACCCAGATCCAATACCCCTTTAAATAATCTTATTTTACAGAGACAAATTTCTAACAGGAACCAAATAACTCAAAATTAAGTCTACATACAAGTTGTAAAATGCCGATGATATGGGAAAGTATCAAAACAATAGGAGACAAAGTATCCTTCGGTGTCCAGAAAATCATCCAGAAAATCAGGGGAAAAGAACTACAAGGGAGATGATAGGAGAGTCAAAGTGACATCTACATATTAAACAAAATAAGCAAGAAGTGCAGGAGGCTGTAATTCCACCCTGGGGGTTCCAGTGACAAATCACTCTGGTTCTGACTTCGTGGTGTATGTCACCGCGCGCACCCCTCCATGGAATTATAGCCTTGCTTTACGGAGTTGCTTGTCTGTTATTATGCACAGAAGAGTTTAGAAAATGTACCCAGTGTTGTTGAAATGAGAAGTGGAGGCAGCCAGGCATAGCTTGCAATCAAGTCCTCCCTGAAAATGTTCCAGGAGAGCTTTGATGGGTTGAGGTGGCTGCCACATGGCCTTGTTGATAGGCTATTTTCAAAGTTCATCTTCCATCAGGTTCTTATTTCTCACTAGGCTCCACAATTGTGACTCTCTAATTCCCTGCTACTAAGTCATGTGGCATTAAATGACCAGCCCTATTGTAGCGACAACAATGCTAGCAGCAAACTTTCAGTTACATTCAAAGTTCATATGACGCATCCATTAGAAAAGTGCCACATGCTTTGAGAAGTGTACCTTTTTTTTTTTTAAAGAGAACAAAATAGAGTGGCTAATGGGAAACTTGTAAGGGAAATGACTTTAAAGTTAAAACACATGCAGAGTAAGTTTGAGTCTTTTAGAAAGATTTTCTATGAGCCCTTAGCAGGAAAGTTTCCAGAATCCTGAATGTCCTCTTACCTAAACCACCGAAGAACAATCCAAGATACTTAATTTTTTCAGAGACTTATTTATTTATTTATTTATTTATTTATTTATTTATTTTAAATGCCAGGCTATCCAGAGAGGAGAGACAAAGTGAGGGAGAAAAACCGCTGGTTCACTCCCCAAATGGCTGCAACAGCCAGAACTGGACCAGTCTGAGGCCAGGAGCTTCTTCTTGGTATCCCACATGTAGGAGCAGGGACCTAAGGACTTGGGCCATCCTCTGCTGCTTTCCCAGGCCACAAGCAAGGACCTGGATAGGAAGAGGAGCATCCGGGACTCAAATGGACACCCTTCCAGTATGCCAGTGCCATAGATCTACCTGCTACACCACAGCACCAATCCTTTTAGAGTTTCTTTTATTCAATTTTAATTGGCATTCATTTAGAGTAATAAACTATGGTAAGCTTATTGATATTTTCCAGTACAATGTGACTGAATTCCCCTTTTTTAAAAAATTGTTCATTTTTATTTGAAAAATTGAGAGGGAAGGACAGAGACAGAGAGCTCTTCCATCACTGGTTCAGCCTACAAATGACTGAAACAACTAGAGCTGGGCTGGGCTGAAGGTGAGAGCCAGAAGCATCTTCTGGGTCTCCTATGCGGACGCAGGGGCCCAAACACTTGGGCCACCCTCCACTGTTTTCTCAGGCACATCAGCAGGAAACTGAAATGGAAGTGAAGTAAAAAATACTTAAACCAGTGTCCCGTATGGGATGCCAGTACCACAGGAGGCTTAGCTTGCTATGCCTCAGCACTAGCTCAAATGTGGATGAATTCTACCTACAAGTCAAGAACATTTAAAATCATGGGCGATTCTCATGAAAATAAGACATGAATTGTTGTATTATCCATCCTTATTTCTCTGTCCCTCTCAAACTCTAAGCACTGTGTTCTACATATGTTAAATATTCCAAAAGTTAGAGAATATCAGAAACAGTTTTCAGGATGTGTGAATGAACAGATGAGTGAGTGGGTGGATGAATAGAAGAACAATATCTCATGATTATAATCAAAGTCATCAACAAAGGAAGCACATTGGTTACCCACCTCATACTCAAGATTGTGTGTGTCCAATTCTACATGCTTACTAGTGGCAAGCATTTCTTATAGATTATGGTACTCACTCTGGGAAGTAAGTTGGAATCTTTCGACTAAAACCCTCAGCTTTCATGTCAAATCCTACATTTGCTATCACCTTTGCTAACATTGTGTCCCACCCCCTTTATGTAAATTGCATTGTGGTAGTCCTAATTGTAACAGATGGGTGGCAAGATTGGTCAGCATTCATGATGAGAACATGCCTTCCTACACACATTACATAGAGGAGCTTGACTAGATTTTTTTTCCTCAGCTACGGCTATTCGTGGGTACCTGAGAAACAATTCTAGAAGAGTCACCATAATGTAAATTCGGCTAACACTCAGCAAACAAATCTAATACACCTATCATGACACCTCTTTTATTTTCTCTTCTTTTTTTCTTTTTCTTTTTGGAACTCTAATTTAACTTCTTTCTGAAATATCTGCCAGTTGGTTTAACATAGTAATACATACTTTAAAATGAATAAGTAGAGACTTGGATTATGCAAAATGAAGCAAAAAGATTAATTTGTAAAGTAGAAAACAAAGCAATGTAAGGGAACTTGAGTAGCTCTTCTTAAAGATTCCCTTATACACAATGGAGATGGCCTGGAATAACTGGAGATACATGAAAGGTCCATGTTTTGGATTTTAAAATATAATTAGAGGAAAGGTTTCCATGAATCCAGTTGTCAGTCATTAAACAAGATCAGCAGTATTTGGGGTTACTGGGACCCTTTTTTACTTAAGTTGTATCAGTTCTAGAAGCACACACAATACTTTAAATTCCAGCTATTCATCCTCCCTAGATTCATATTTCATATTATATGTGGAAATTTATGCAGAAAGTTAGTTGGCATTATAGTCTATGATTAATTTTACTGGAATGTGGGAAAGCCCTTGATTTTTGTTTATTGGTCACTTCACTTATCTTAGGGATGGCTCTAACAATCATTTATTCTAAGTGAGTTATCATTTCATCTATAATTTTGCTACTTCAATATCTACACCTCTTTATTTAACTTTTTGTTTTAGTTGTGGTATCCAAGACATGTAATACTATACTTACTGTACTTAAGAGTACAGATTCATTCCTAGCTGTGTGATTTGATAATACATACATCATTTTCTATAAAATTGAGATAATATTATTATTTCCCTAGTAGGGTTTTGTAAACATAAAATCTTTAGGAAAATATAAGCATTTATTTAATATACATATCAGAAATTTTTAAGTTGTGAGAGTATCTATAGCCATCATTGTCTTGATGTATATATAATGCACAATTGTATTGGAGAGTTTTAATTTTAAATATACAGTTAATATGGTATTTGATTTGGAAGTTCTGGATTGCCAATGATCTTCTCTAATTACTCTTTCAGCTGACATTAATTTTAAAATTAAAGTATTATAATTGAAATATTATAAAATGTCCTAGATAGCAGATTAAAGTTATTTTTTAGAAAGTTACTATAATTATTTTCTGTTGCCTCTTTATTCAGAGACAAACTCCAGCATTAGCATGCCCAAGAGAAATTTTGATAAATAATCTAATAAAGGAAATTAATGTGAGATATAGATATAAGAGGACTTTCCATTATATATGATATTTATTTGAATGTATGCATATGTATATATTCCAACATTATCTTACAGATGGAGAAAGGGAAACACAAAACAGTTTTTTTTTTAATTTGATATTTGAGATGAAATTATGAAACTTTTTTACAATACTGAGCCTGATGTGTCACTTATTATTTAATAACTACTTATTGAGCAGTCATTATATGAAAAGACTGTGTGTACATCAATGAGCAGGATGATCCCATACATAGAAAAAAGATTTAAATGTCACAACCTAATAAACAGGTAATTCACAGAGTATCTATATAAATGAACTAGCCAGCCAGAAATCAAAGTAAATGAGGCATTGACCTTGCACATACAGACATTAGTAACATTTTCTAACTGCAAATCTTGCTTACAGTTGATAATATTACCAAACCTATATGTTGATTCCAAACTAAAACCATCTACCCTGAATAGCAACAGCCACCTACACATCCTTCCTGATTCCATACAGTAGTCACAATGCTCTATTCCATTACCCTGGTTAGACAACTAAACAACACTGTCCAATAGCTCCTCCTATGGTATCAAACATTAATGGTGTGTGATAATGACTCATAGCCCTAGTGTCTGAAAACCACCATTTGTTCTTTCTTGTGTATGTGCAGGTGAGTTGGACAGTTTTGCTGACAGGCTTAGCATCTTTGCTGGACTCTCATTTGCCTGTAGTCAGCTGACAGTTCAAGTGGGAACTTCTGGTCTAGGATGGTTTCTCTTACTCTCTTGTTACC